>NC_044315.2:12423358-13646358 GCF_007474595.2 Lynx canadensis
GGTCATAATCTCGAGATCCGTGGGTTCGAGCCCCAGGTCGGGCTCTGTGCTGACAGTTCAGAGCCTGGAGCCTGCTTCAGATTCTGTGTCTTCCTCTCCCTCTGCCTCTCCCCCACTCACACTCTGTCTCTCTGTCTCTCAAAAATAAATAAACGTTAAAAAATTAAAATTGAAGTAAATAAAAAATACCCAGGATTTTAGGCCTTTGCATTTCAAGCTTCCAGATTACTGGTAATGGTGTGGTTTGACTTGCCATCAATAATATGTCTTTGCACACCACACACACATACACGCATGCCCGCATGCACGCACACCTCGCTCGCCTGTTCAGAGCTGATGTTTGCTGTCTCTCCCCTCCCAGATGGTGGCCATTCTGTCTCTGAGAAGCTGTAAACATCACCATCTCTGTTCAGTTTAGATCAAATCACACAGGGTATAGACCCTCAGTCCAGCACATTAACAATGTCAGAGGCCATAAGTCAGAAGCTCATCTAGGGTTTGGAGTTTCACGGCTCTTTTGGGGAATGTGTTTGGCTGCAGAATTCCAGCTCTCAGATGCAGCTTGAAGAGGAGAAAACGTATTACTTGGGTTTAGCCCACGTTGTGCGTAGATCCCCCAGCCTCTGGAGCCCCCACTAACTGTAATGAAGTAGAATCCCAAGTCCTTTGGCTCACTCCTAGCCCCTGCAGGGGACATAGGGCCTTAACTCCCAGGATTGGGGGGACGTCCCAGGGGTGAACATACGTGTTCACAGGCCTGCCCCCCACCCCATCCCCGGCACAGCCACAAGCTGCCCATTCTCACCGCAGTTAACCTTGAAATGCCAACAATGTCCGCAGCAAGGTGGACAAGACACTGCCCACCCGTTCTTTTTAATCCTGTCCCTGGGGTCATAGAGCTGTTTGTGGCCCGTGTTTGGCAGAGACCTAGGGGGACAGACTCATCTGGGTTCCCAACAGCCCAGCCTTTCTCCTGGACCCCTGTGGGAGTGGACAGGGCTGGGCTGCCACAGGCTCAGATGGCCGGATGCAGGCTGTTTCATTATTCTCTCTCTCTCCCTCCAACCCTCAGGGCCTGGTGCCTCCTTTCAGGGGCCAAGTCCTCTCCCTGCAGCCCCCTCCACCTCTCATGAAAGTGGGCTTCTGAGAGCCTCCCTCCCCTGCCTCCCCCGAGTTTGCCAAACGTGCCGCTCTGACCCCAGAAAGCCTACTCGGCTCCCCGTTCAGACGGCCGCTCCTCTTTCCATTGGCTCTGTCATCTCCGAGCACATCTGTGCAGTTCATTTGTTTCCATAAATACCCTCCTGGGGGACCAATAGCTTAGATTTAGTTCTTTCCCTTCTAATGATAGGCCCGCAGCCTCGGCAGGCTGTGTATACCAGGGAGGACGTGCTGTTCCACAGCCTCTCATTCAGCCAGCATTTATTGTGCGCCTACAGCTAGCCATGCACACAGATGACACCAGAGCAGAAACAAGTGTAAAGCAGACTTCTCAGCCCTTGAAATATCAGCTTCCATTGTGGATAACAGAGACATACACAAAGTCATGGCAATGCGGCCTCAGGAACATTGTGGTTTGGGAGGACAGGAGGCACAGGTAGAGGAGGAGAAGACATTTGAGCTGAGTCTTTGGAAATGAAGAAGAGTGGGTAGTGTAAACGGACTGTATTTTTTCTTTTTCGTGACACAAGTGCCTGATTTAAGTTTTGGTTGCTGAAGGCCTCCATTCCAAAGAGGCATCCACTTCAGAGACTTGAAGTTATCTTGAACAAACTCTTTGCCAGCCAAGGGGTCTAGATAAAGAGCCAGACCACCTTTCCTCACTGAGTCTCCTTTGTTTTAAAGATCTTGGTTGATTCCGGTAACTGGCCATTTGGGCCACTTGTCTTTTCTCTCTTGCTTTAAATTTCTGCTCTTAACATTTTAAATTCACCAATCGTGAGCCCACAAAACCCTAACCCCAATAAAAGCAGAAGCCCAGCCCATGGGCACCGTGTGTCTCTACCTACAACCTCGCAGTGGACCCGGGTGTGCTGTGTAATTTCCAGGCCTTGTAAGTAATAAGCCTTTATTTTTTGCCAAAGTTGGCTGATAGTCATTGCTGAAAGGCATTTTGCAATCATATTAAGAACCAGAAGGGTCAGTCCCATTGTAACAACGCTTTGGAAAGAAGAGAGGTCTGTGGGAAGCTCACTGGGGCCAAGGTGAGTGTCTCCGGGCGTTTTTATCTGGTAGCATTACTATGCTATGTAAATTTCACCTTTTTATAAGGACACCAGTCTTATTGGGTTAGGGGCCCACTCTGCTCCAGTGTGACCTCATCTTCACAAATAAAGTCACGTTCTGGGGTCTAGGGAGATAAGACTTCGATATACATCTTGGGAGTTGGAGGGCAGAATTCAACCCATTATAAGGAGTTTCCTAAAGGGAGAAGGAGAGGAAGGCATTCTGTTTCTGAGCAGAAAGAAGAACACATAAGAACACATGAGGAGTGGCCCAGAGGACAGAGTCCAGGACCAGCATGGGCTGGTGGGGGCGTGGGTGGTAGCAGTGTGATGGGCTCAGAATGGAAACGTAGGCTCGACCCTGGTCATAAAGGGCTTTTTTCTGCGAACTCTGAGTATAGACGCTTCACTGGAACCGACAGAAACTTGCCTCCTGGCCTTGGCCCAGCATAGCAGTAGAGCAACGAAGTGTGGGGTCCGAGAGCAGGACATTGTACAGTGTTTGCTCAAACTTTCCCCGCATTGGAAGTGTAGACAGGTCAAGAGGGCTTTGGTGGTAGCTAGAGCTGGGTTCACATCCTGGCCCCCCACCCTTGGGCAAGTCACTTAAACTCTTTAGGCCTAGTTTCTTCCTCCATAAATTGACCATGAAACCCCCTGGCACATCACAAACACTCAATGAAAGGTGGTAGTGTTTTCACTATGATGAGTCAGCCCCAAGAACATTTGACTTAAAAAAAATTCAAAAGATTGCCATCAAACCGTAGTGAAAGATGTCTGACTCCAAGCTAGGGTTCCGAGTAAACTGATGGAACAAAGATTAACGATAGAAAGTATCTATTTAACTATCTACTCCCTTTCCAATGCCGACTGTAAAGGAAATAACTGCTTTACCAAATCCAGTCATTTGAGTGTAGGGATTTGAAAAGCGGGGCATATATTTTGTAGTAACAGGACATTTGTTAACAACTGGTTAACATTGGGCCTCGGTCCCTCACAGCAGATGAGTCAGACCTGCAGCAGGCACGTGACTGTCCCCAAGGGGTGAGAGGCAGCTGGTGCTCGTCAGGAACCAAGGGACACTGCCAGCCAGCCTTGGGGCAGAGCCCCCAGACACCTCCTGCAGGAATGCAATGAAGGTCATGGGCAGGACAAGCCACAGAGGCTGGAATTGTTTTACCAGCTTATTCTCGACCTGATAGCATGCACTGAGTGGGGTATGTTGGGGTCTAAGTGTGGAGAGCGAGAGAGAGGGAGAGAGAGAGAGAGAGACAACATGAAAGCAAGACAGAGAAAATGCTGAGGGAGAGGCAGAGGTGAGCCCCAGAGTACATCACAGAGACCCAGAGAGAGACAGACAGACAGACACGAGAGAAAGAAGAAAGATGGAGAGAGGCAGAGACAGACAAAACTCCAGAGCAGAGACAATGTCTTGGCATAGATCAGAGGGGATGCAGGAAGCAAGAAAGGAAAAAAGATAAACAATAAAACCTTGCATTGCGAGCAACTTGTTCTGCGAATGTTCCAGAAGACGAGCAAACATTTCTAAGAAATTTTAACTTGGTAAACGAGCAATGTCTTGCAATATGAGTAGTATGTGACGCTGAATGTCACATGATCACAACGGAGCCCATGGTTCTTGAAATTCACTTTGATATACGAGTGCTTTGGATTACAAGCATGTTTCCAGAATGAATTATGCTCACAAACCAAGGTTTTACTGTATATAGATATAGATATATAGATATACATATACATATAGATACAGATGTAAATTTTAAAACCTATAATATGTAATAGAAAGCAACCAAAGTAAAATTAATATAAAAGATATTATGAATAGCCTTACATTTGCACGGGACCTACAGTATACAAAGTCCTTTCTGTGTGCCCAAATACGGACCAGTGAGGAATGAGCTTATTACTTCCCATCTTGTCTCTACCTCTTAGAGACCCATGACCTTTGCTGAAAGTCAGACTCTTTCTGCCTCCATTTTCTCTTCTCTAGAATGGGACTGATCAACTGTGTCTGGAAGGGTGGTGCTGAGGCATCCCATGCTCGGTCTCCACAGCGGCTGGAGAATTGAATTCAGCCTCCCACCAAATTTGACTCTACCCGCGCGGGGATTTACATAGATCTGTTTTAATTCATTGCCAGTGTTTGAAAATCAGGAGCTATTACACACATCTCTAGACATTGGGCTTCTTTTGAAAAATTGGGCAAAATAGGCAGGGCCGGACCCTCATCGCGCCATGGCGACTTGGCCTCAAGCTGGTGCCAGCGATGCCCTGTGGTTGGGGGCGCTGGCTCCACCATCCCTCCCTAAGCGCCCCCTGCTACCAGCTCAGTTCATTCATTCATGTTACTTCCCTGGCCGGTGGAGGTTTTGTTTGCAGGCCTTGCTCTACCTCCGCAGCCTGTTTCAGCAAAATGGTGTTTCCATGGGTCGGTCTGCCGTCTGTGAGGCGAAGAATGCTTCTTGTCCACCCCTGGGTCCCCGCCCCCAGCGCTGTGCCGGGCACATGGAAGCGCTTGCTGAAGTGACCATGAGGGGGCACTGCATGAGACCACGCAAGGGTGCGTCAGGAGAAACGTCATGAGAATGACGCAGGTGCTCCTGCGAGGGGCACCCGTGTTTCTCCTTCCTCTACTGTGCCCAGAAAACTGGAAGACCGAGCCAGATCTCTAGAGCCAGGGGGTTAAACGAAAAGCTGGATCCTTGGTTGAGGGCTCCCCCGAGAGGAGCGGGGAGCAGAGCAGCACGAGGCTTCGCCAGGCTCTGCGACAGGGCTCGCGTGGCTCTCCGCAGCGACAGGAGCCTTTCCCTGCACGTGGTGTCACGGTGTCGGCAGGTTTGCCCTGGCAGCGTAGCTGGACGTGTGACCCGGAACAAGTTAATGGACGCTTCTGGGCCTGCTTCATGTTCTGTGAGATGGAGAGAGCGATGTCTCCCTCTCGCGGGGAGGTAGCAGGGTCACGGGAGATGACGCCTGGCACGTGCCTGGCACGTGTTTGCTCCTTGCTTAACCCTTTCTGTATTAGTGTCCTCCAGCTGCCGGAACTAACCAGTGACTTAAAACAGCAGTAAGTTTATTAGGTCCCGGCTCTGGAAGTCAGGACTGTGAAGCGAAGGAGTCTGCGGGCTACACTCCCCTGAGGCTATCAGGACAAGATCTGTTCTTCTCCCCTTCCGCTGCAGGTGGCTCCAGGTGCTCCTTGGCCTGGGGCTCTTGCCACTCCCATCAATGTCTCCACCTTTACCCTGTCTGTTACTGTCTTCTGTCTCTGGGAAGGGCACTTGCCCTTGACTTGGGGCCTTTAATAATCCAGGGTGATCTTACCTCAAGATCCCTAACTGAATTACCTCTCCATAGCACCTTTTCTAAATAAGGTCACATTCACAACATACCTTTATTTGGGGGGGGGGGGAAGGGGGGAGGGCGCTACCATTCAACCCACTATACCTAATGCTTATTGAGCACCTTCTACAGGCCAGAACTTTGCATGCATTATTTAATCATTCCATTAAGCTAAGTCTTGGAGGAGAGAGTCCTGGGTAGTTCTCATCTGGGGGTCTGATGCTGTTTTTTCCAGAGGTTAAGGCGGTGCTTGGCTCCATGGCTCCATGATTAGAGACCGAAGGAAGTGGGTTAATGCACGTAATTCCTAGATTTTGTGGATTCCCTCCTTGGCTCTCTCCATGTGCAATATCCTTTCCCCTGTCTGCAAAATGTCTGTGGTGGACACCAGTGTGCTGTCCGGATCCTCCTTCAAGCAGGGACTTGTCATCCCAGCTGCTGGGATTGTCGTCATCGCACGGCCTCCAGTCCTCAGCCCCTCTGGGTTGGCCTCAGTGCAGAAAGCACACCAGGACAGGTGTGGACCACATCCGTCAGTGACTGACGGAAGCAGCAATACAAAGCAGCTGGACCTATCAGCCCAACGTGGGATAAACTGGGTGGGCCGTTTCACCACCAGAGTTCCCTGTGGGGTCAGGAGAGACTCTGTGTGACCTGCGCTGCAGTGTCTCCCTCAGCCCAGTCCTGCCTCCTCCTCCCTTCCACACATGCTGAGCCCAAGGGCACCACTTAAGGAGGTTTTTTTTTTATGTTTGTTTGGTTTGTTTGTTTGTTTAGAGAGAAAATGCACGAGCCGGGGAGGGGCAGAGAGAGTACTCCAAGCAGGCTCCACAATGTCAGGGCAGAGCCCTCCCTACTCAGGGCTCCAACCCGCGAACTGTGAGCCCCTAGTAAACAGCCTGCACACGAACCTCCAAACCACAGTCTGCCTCCCTGAGACACCAACCTGCTCCAGTGTCAAAGGGTCATCTGTACTCCAGATCCTGCAATTATCTGTGAAATGGAAATTTTACTCCAACTAACTTTGTGTTTATGTGTAATGGCTCAGTTTCCCACAGGCAGCAATAAATGTTGTTGCCTTGATGTTTTCATTCGTATTTAAACATTTTTGAAGATCTCTTGACGGCTTTGACGTTTTTCATTTTCCTGAGTCTTGGAACCTGCAGGTGAATGTAAGGCGATCTGAAAACTGCAATATTCTGCAGATGCCTGGAAAAAGGTGTGCCAGTTTGATGGTTGCTAAAAGCTTGCTTGGTTGAAAATAGTGTTTTGAGGTTTCAAGTGGATTCCTAGCTGTCTCTGCACGTTTCATTAAGTAATCTGATGAAAGTAATCAGATATTTAGCACCATCTGAGCAAGAAATCAAAACAGAACATAAGACAAAGGAGGCAGGCTACTCTACCGGTTGAGAGAATAGGCTTTTGGAATAAAGCAGATATGGGTTTCACTATCACTGAAGTCTGCACCTCAGTCTCCTCATCTGTTGAATGGGAACAATAATAATATTGACCCCCCCCCCCAGGGTCCTCGTGAAAGTTAAATGAGATTTTCTATTAAAAAAACATTTATAATAGTAAGCATGTTAAATGGTATTCGTTACTAGCTACCACCTGAGGCAAAGCTTATAAACACACACACCCTAAAGAAATTTTAGATCATTTGGGTCATTGCTCACAGAAAACTCATGAGAATTTGTCCAAGCTTACTTTCAAAGGATCGTAAGGGCTTTTTTGTTTTTAGCGACAAAGCTATCAAATTTCTCATATCGAAGGTGACAGCAGAATAGAGACCTTTTTCAGGCAGTGTGGGTGTGAGTCATGTGGATTTCCAGGGAAAGGCATTTCAAGCTGAAGGAACAGCCAGTGCAAAGCTCTGGGAGGACAGCTAGCTTGGAGCTGAGGACCAGCTGAGAGGTCCATGTGGCTGCAGGGTAGATGAGGTCAGAGATGTGAGGGGAGGGGCAGGTCTTGTAGGACCTAGTAGGTCTTGGCGAAGACTGGGTTTTGATTTGCTGATTTGGGAAGCTGTCACAAGTCTGGAGCCAAGGAATGACACGGCAGATGGCCCGATTTCTGTGTTGAAAGGATGCCCCTGACCACTGGGTCAGGAATGGAGTGGAGGCCTGCAAGGCAGAGAGACAGGGACCCCACCGTTAGGAGGCTCCTGCAGTCTCCCTAGCCAACGATGGCCACTCAGATCAGGGTGGTCACTGTAGGCACGGAACATACTTAGCATCTGCTGTATCTTGAATCCTGAATGGGGCGTTTGATAATGTCCTGAGAGGAAGAGACGAGTCAAGGAAAACTCTATGTGTTTTGTCCTGAGCAACTGGAGGAAAAAGATTCTTTTTAAAGTTCAAGTTAGTTAACATACAGTGTAGTTAGTGTTGGTTTAATCGAGGAAAATGCAAGGGGAGGGGCACCTGGGTGGCTCAGTCGGTTAAGCCTCAGACTCTTGGTTTCAGCTCAGCTCATGATCTCACGGTTGGGGGGAGGGGTTCCAGCCCCTCACATGGAGCCTACTTGGGATTCTCTCTCTCCCTCTCTCTGCCCCTCCCCCACTCACTCATATGCTCCATCTCTCTCTCAAAAAAAAAAATAATAAGTAAATGAACTTAAAAAAAATGCAAGGGGAGGCAGACTGGGGAAGGACTATGAGGTATTCGTGTTGGGACCTGTTAAGTATGAGATAGCTGTTAAACATCCAAATGAAAATGTTGAGGTGGCCGTGAGATAGAAGCATCTGGAGTCAGTGAGCAGTCTGGGCTAGACATATAAATTTGGGAGTCATCAGGCTATACGGCTGGTGCTCCAAACTACGGGACTGGAGGAAATTACTGAGGGAGAGGGGAGCTAAGAGGACACAGCTTGAGGCACTCCAGTGTTCAGGGCTCAGACAGACCAAAAGCAGCAGCAGCACAGGATATAGGTCAGGAGCTGCCAGTGAAGGACAAGGAAAACCAGGAGAATTTGGAAACCAGGTGAAAAAGCACGTGAACAGGGCTTTGATGGTTGAACAGGAGTTCGTTAGGCCAGGGCTCCCCAAAGCGAGGTCCCAGACTAGCAGCATCACCATCGACATCTGGAAACCTGATAAGAATGTGCAGAATCTGAAGCCCCAACCCAGGTCTACCAGATCAGAAACTCTGACAGGTGGGGGCCCTCCAGGGGATTCTGAGGCACCCTCAAAAGTTTGAGAACCACCGACCTAGGCACAAAATTGCCTGCACAAAACCGTAAAGGCCACTAAGAAGAAAAAAAATGGTCCCCACCACGTTCTTTCCTGGAAGAGAATTTTTAAAAGACACGCTTGGTGCTCAAAGCGCTCACTGTAACCCCTCCCTGACATCACCAGCCCCAGCCCCCAGAGGCCAATTTAGAAACCTACTAATTTATCATGGCTCTTTGGAGAGGAGGAATGCCCCCATTTTACGGGACAGAGGGAATCCTGAGAACCAGGCATGCCAGACATTCCACTGCTTAAAAAAGGGGGGGGGGTGGTATTCCAGGCTTAGCATTTCTGGGCCCCGAACGCCCAGAGAATACTGAGAACGCGCTGAGATACAAAGCTTGTGTCACCAGTTTCCAAGCTTTCCTCTAGGTTTTCCTAGGAGAATTCCACCCTTTTCCATTCTGGGGAGAAGAAGTTAAAATTAGGGCCAGCCTGCAGCCCTGGTGTGCCAGATGCGGGGAAGCTGTCCCCAGAAATAAGCTGGTTCCCACCGCGGATGGGCGGGGCGGGGCCGGGCGCCTCCAGTCCCAGCCCAGCGGAGGGGCTGCTGGAAGGCCTGCCCCCCTCCAAGTGTCTGCAAGAGGTCTGGTCCCGAGCTTTAAAACCCTGAGCCAAAGCCCTGCATCCCGACCTCTCCTCTCCCGGCCAGTCCTAGCTGGCTTTTCAAAAGTGTGCAATTGTCTCCTTCCCGCCCAGCCCAATCCTCGCCCGGGACCAGCTGTGCGCCGCGCCGGCTTCACCCGGGACGCGATCGAGCGGCGCTCCCCAGTCAGGCACCCCCAGCTTTCCGCTCAGCAACCCGAGCCGCTCCGCAAACTTGGGCAGCTCCAAGTGCACGCTCTGCCTCTCGCCTGGTCCGTCCCCGGCGCGCCCGCTCCCCTCCACCGGGGCTGCCGGTCCCAGCGGGCCGGTAGCTTGCACCCCCTTCGGGTCGTCCTCCCTCCCCGAAGCGCGACCATGCTGCTAAGGGGCGTCCTCCTGGCAGTACAAGGTAAGTGCGAGGACCCAGGGGGACCCCCGGGGGGCGCCCTCGTGACCCGCTCCCGCAGCCCCGGTGGCCGGCTTGCCGTCCTGGGCTGGGCTAGCCGAGGGCGCCCCGGGATCCTCTCCGACGGCCGTACCCCTCTCCGAAGCCTGGAGTGGTGCTGCGGGTGCACGCAGGGCCCGCGGGACAAGCGCCGGGGGCGGGGAGGGTGTAGTGGTGCACCCCTCTCGCGCCCCTCCCGCGCGCATTCCCCTCACTTTCACCCCGTCCCCCCCGGGGCGCCCCGAGTTGGTGCAGACGCTCCCAGGCCGAGCCCCAACTGAAACTCGTTTTGTGCCCGCAGCCTTGCAGCTTGCGGGAGCCCTGGACCTGCCCGCGGGTTCCTGCGCCTTTGAAGAGAACACCTGCGGCTTTGACTCGGTGCTCCAGTTTCAGCCCTGGTTTTTAAACGAGGAAGGTAAGGGGGCTCCCGAGCCACCCGGGCCCCGAGGTGAACTTTCCTCCTTGCTGGTTGGCTCTTTCTCAAGGGCAATGCTATCTTGGAGTTAAATCCCCTCCGGAGGAAAAGTGTGAGTCATGGATCCTCCTTCCAACCTTCAGCTGTGCGAGGCCGAAGAAGACGTGGGGGCGGGGATGCCCTTTGTTTACCTGGCCCCTGGGTGGAAGCGCTGAGATTTTTCGCTCCCCCTCCCCCGCCCCCCAGCACTTCCTAATGGAAGGGAGAAAGGGACACAGCTACTGTCACCCTAGCTGTGTGCCCTCTGCAGGTTGTCAGCCTCTCTGGTCCTCAGTAGACACCTTTAGGAGCGGGGAGCGTTGGATGGGAGGTAGTTCTGTTCCCACACTGCAGAAATGGTTCCCCAATTCTGTGATGAGACCTCCGTGATAAGAGCTCGTGGTTACGCTGTGCCTCAGTGTGTTGCTGCTGACTTCATCCTCGTACTTCTGTTGTGTTTGCAACCCAGCACTTAGCAAAGGAGGAAACGAGTCCATGACTGTGTGCCTGAGGTCACTGGGCTGGAGGCGTTGGTCATCGCCTCACCACTACATACTGTTTGGGTTCTGGTGACAGTTTAAATGTGGGTCTTCGGATGTTTCTTCTTGCCCTTCATTATGTGGTAAAAACACAAGCAGCCCTCCAGCGCTCCACAGCAGGCCCTGGGCTCACCCTCTGCTTTTCTTTTCCCCCCCTCGGTGAGCCCATTTGTAGAAGCCTGGTGCCCCAGGACATTTGGACTGGGGATAGCCTCCTTTTAAAAACACAGCAGCTTAAAGGAGATCAGCTTCCCCTCTGAGCTGTCCTCTGTCCCCAAGGCGTCCCAGCTGGCTTCCCCGGAGCTGGGTGGAGGCCACACCCCTGCTTCGCACGCACAGCCTGTCACCACAGCTTGCCCTGGCCCACGCTTCTCTTGGGCTTCTGTTGGCCTCTCGGACCCTCACGGGTGGGCGATATTACCCCATTTTACAAAGGTGGCCATTTCAGTCTCAGAACGGTCAAACGGCTGGCCCACGACACATGGTGTCACTCCACAGCTGGCCCTGAGCTGTCTAGTTAAGGGGAAGAACCTGGAAGGAAGCAACTCAGTAGCAATCTTTATTTATTGCCAACAGTTGCCAGGTCTTGACCGCTACAGTTTACTTCGGGATGGCTGGGGAAAAAGCAACCCCTGACTTACTACCTGCGGGGTTCCGACCCTGCTGATGGCCTTGGGAAGGTCTCTGTCATCTCGCCACCCCACCCTTTCTTTCCCTGTTCCTGCTGTGGGCGACGCACCCTGAGAGACCACTGGATGTGGACCGTGGGACGGGCATTATTCCCTAGCACTACCAAGCTTCTCAGGCTTCAGCTGCACAGGAATTACCTGGTGTGCGTGTTACACAGATGCTGAGCCCCTCTCCCTCCGCCCGAGTACCAGATTCACTGGGCCTGAGAATTTGCATTTCGAACAAGTTCCCAGGTGTTGCAGCTGGTCTGAAGACGATGCTTTGAGAACCACTGACCACAGTGTGTTTTTACACAACACACACATGCGCCCACTCACACGCCTGTCCCCCGGTGCTGGTGGCCCTGGGCAGAGCGGGAATTGGTGAGAAAGGGCCACTGGCGTGACGCTGAGACTGAAAACCTGCTTAAATCTTGTGCCCTCAACACGCCTCCTGCCTCACCCTAGTCCTGGCCCCTGGTGAAGGACATCAACATCACCCCTTGATCCAGGAGGCCCAGTCTCGGAGCCCCCACCCCCAGCAGGGTGGCTCCTCACGGCCTGCTCGGGGGTCAGTGGATGCACCACAGCAGGCTGAGCTTAACCCGCCTTCCAGACCCACAGGAAATGCTGGCTTGGCCCGTTTGCACCCAAGTGGCAGTTAAACAGCGCCCCTTCGGGGAAAACAGGAAGATGCTTATAATAGAAGAAGGTGATTATGGTTTAATAGTATAATGGAAGCACTGTTGCTTTCCTTCTAGCTTTCTTTCTCGCTTCTAACGGCCACTGCTTTCTGGCTCAGGATCAGGACTACTGGCTTGGCTGGGGGGAAGTTAATTCATTCTCCTCTGAGCCTTCCCGGCAGAAGACGAGAGGCAGGGTAGGCCTCATTCGCTGGAGAGCAATGTTTTCCAAAGGCCAGAACTTGGACGCGACCAAGCGCCCTCCAGAGGGGCAGTGAGGTGTGCGCCTGCCGAGAGGCCATCACTAAGAATTTCCGTTGTAAACCCGTTCTTGGGTTGGTCAATTAAAGATGATAAAATCAGCAGAGGCGGCAGTTTGGCAAGCTGTGGCCAAGCCTCTCTGCAGATTTACTTCAACTTGCTGCAGGAATCCTTTGAGACTGGTTCCATCCACCGCCACGTGTTGAATACACCATAGAAAGTTGTAGGTTTCAGAGACCTTTGCCCACGAGTATTTGGCATACAAATGGCACTTTCTGTATGTCCTCGGTCAGTAGGTTAATTTGCGGGGAGGAGGCCCAGTGCAGGGAATTAAGTAGGGAAACAAATCTGCGAATTGGAATCTCATCACAGGAAAATCAAATCTGGGGGTAATTGTGGCAGGCCCTTGCTCAAAATATCCCTCCGCTGCCCCAAATTGTATGTAAGGTCCGCTTCTTTGGTGTATTTCCAGTATTAGGTCTCTAAGAGTCTGTCATTGCAATTCCAATGTCTCTAGTTCATAGCCATCTTGAAATATACTTGCTCTCCACTGGGCATGGGATGGCTGAGTTTTGACCAGTGTTGTTTGCTTGGATTGTGTACCACAATGGAGGGTGCCCCCAGAACAGGGCGGGGGCGCCAGTGCCGGTGATTAGATGCTGCAGTCCAGTCTTGTCTACTTTCTAGATTTGCTAACATTGCCCAATTTAGTTTAATTTCCCTCTACACTTTTTGGAGAATATTTTTATTTCCTCTAAGTTGTCAAGGGAAGTGAGATTATGTTAGACTCAAACTGGAATTCACGTCTAAATTTTAGGTTTGAATTAAATCCAGGAAAGAAGAGATCTATTTAATCCTATAAAAATCTTCTTTATTCCTTCATTCATCCTGTTTAAAAAAAAAAAAAAAACTTGTTTATTCACTCACAGTTCAGAGAATACTGGAAGCTCTTTGGACAGTGGTCCTCAGGTGAAATCGAGACTGTTGGTTCCATTTACCCAATGCCAGCTGTGGGGGCAGAAGCCCTTTGGCTGAGGATTCTTGGAACCCAGTAAGTTGGCCTCACACTGGAAGAGTCACAATCAAATGAATCATCGGGTGAATTTTGGCTCCACTCCAGGCTGTGGACACCTTGGCTTAGCACCTTTAACCTAACTCTATAAGGAAGCCATTGGAGGAACTAAGGAAGGGGGGGAGGTAAAAACCCAGTCCAGGTACTGCTCCTTAACTGGAAGCTGAGAACGCTAAGCCCCCCAGAGGAAGGCAAATAAAGAAATGTGTTAGGTGGACGGGAGATAAACAAGGAAATTCAAAGCACTTGTTTGTAGGGAATGCGTCTTTTGCACAACAGTGGGGGTCGGTGTTTGAGGAATGGCTTAATATGGAAGAGTGTGGATGGTATTTGTGCCTCGGAGCGAGTGATGCTATCTGAGGCAGGAAGACAGGCTACAAGGTTTGGCATTACCAGGGGGTAATGTGGGGGACGTGGTAGAGTGTGCTGAACTCACTTTGTAAGTACGCGCATATGTCTTTCTGACCCCCCCCACTCTTTATCCAAACCCATTTCTTCTCTCTTACAGACACTTTCAGCTACTTGGCCATCTGATTTTCGGTTCTGTGCTCTGTCATGTGCCAGTTATTATTTAAAATGATAAATCCCACCTGATATTCCACCTACAGCCAAAAGTCTGCCTGGGAGCCCAAGAGGCCTTCTTGGAAGAGGGAGACCAGTCCTCCCTTCCTGTGAATTACAGCTCTTTCCTGACTCTGGGAGAATCACCTTAGCATCCCCCCCCGACATCACCAGTTCATCAGGTAGTTCCCCCCCCCCGCCATGGGCCTGCTTAGACCCGCGTTGCCTCTGCCTGTTGGTCTCTCAGTACACTCTCAGTAGAAACACACTCCCATGTTGTGTGGAGACTGGAAAGCAGCACAAGTCTGGCGTATTCCTTTGATGTCCCTTGGAGAGACAGTCAATCCCAGGAAATGGCCAAGTTACTCCTGCAGTATCACATGCCTCTCCCTGGGGCTGCCCTGGCTAGTGCTGCTCTCAGGTTGACCATAGCTGCCATGTGCTGTGCCTGAGCCCAGCTTGACTCTGCCCTGGCCCTGCCTAGGATCCTAGATCTAGAACTGGGCTTTGGAATTCATCCAGTGCAACCTCCTCATTTTACAGGGGAGCATGCTGGGGCCCACACAGGCTGCCAGTCATGGTCATGGACCAAGCAGGGGACAAGGCCTCACTTCCTTGGCTCTCCACTTGTTCTATGCTCCAGCCTTAGTGCACTTCTCCTAGCATCCCTGTCACTATGGGTCCTGGGCCCTGGAGCTTTGGTGTATTAATTATAAAATGTTGGAAAGTCTTCATCAGGGAATTAATTGTATATTTCATACATATGGAAGAACATGGGTCCCAAAGGCACAGTGCTTTGGGCCTAGCAAACCCATAAAGCACTACATGTTATGCCATCTTGTGTATTGATTCACTCTTGCAGAGCTGTAGACATCCCACCTGCCTGTAATCTTCAGCATACAGAAAAAGACCTGGCATATTGGAGGTGCTCAATAAATATTTGTTGAATGGATAAATTTGCTCAATGAGTAATTCTAGTATTGGATGATTGAAAAGCCCTTATGCGTTTTCGTCTGTGCTCCCGGTTCATTCTGCTCCTTCAAAGGTAATTCTTCATCTGTCTGATTGATGGCATGGAGTCTTTTATGAGAGTCCTAGCCAAACTGATCTCTTATCCCCTAAGCTCTTGGGCAGGTCCCCACCCCTCGGCCTCCCTGTCCATCAGTCTGGGTTCTTGGTTTCTCTTACCTGGCCCCTCCACTTGGGATTTAACCTGCTTGGACTGGTTATATCTGCCTGCTCCTCCCTGTCTTGACTGACTTTTTTGGACATAGGCTCTGACAGGCCAACCCCCTTCCTATCAAGGCCAACACCTCATCTGGGTTTTTACCCTACTCAAATTAGAGTTGCCCAACAGGAAGTGGCTACCCAGCTCCTGTCCTCATCCCCCACGAAGCACCTTAGGAGTTTTAGGATGCTTCCCTTCTCATAACTGCACAAGTCAGCTGTGGTCACCATATGTTGGGAGGAAAAAAAGAATCCCTTGTCGTGGGACTTTCTGCTTTCATTAACACCTTCAAATCCCCTAGCATACGGTTAGCATGTTTTGTGACTTGCATCTTGGCATATAGTATTTATAAAAAATTCAGATTCTTAAAATAGCACAACCTCCTTGCTAGGTCACCCCAGCAGTGGACCTACTTCTATCTCTTGTTAAATAATATTTGATTTTTAAGAATTTAAGTGAAACCCCATTATGTCAATGTAAGTGATGGGTATCTTAATACATACGGCTGGTAGGTAGTTACACATGGTCTTGACATCTTGGTTGTTCTCTGTATATATCAAATGTGTTTATAAATATCATATCATGTATATGGGAACATATCAGTAATTACCAATGATATATATATGAAATACCTACAGGAAGAAGGTAGTGCTTAACACAGATGAACATATTGCTAATGATAAATGAGGAAGTTATTTAAAAGCAAGGAACTTTCACAGTATATCAGAAGTTTCTGTTGTATGTATTAGGCCATGCCTAGTTAAGCAAAGCAGAATGTCTTATGTAATTTTGGCAAAGCGTTCCCAACAAAAATTAAGAGTTTGTAGAGAATTCTCATACTATGCATTAAACCAGTGATTCTCAACACTGACTGGATGTTAAAATCACCTAAAAATTTCTTTAAAAATTGTCATGTCAAGGTCCCACCCCAAGAGATTCTGATTTATTTGGCCAGAAATAAGACCAGACTTGGCATAGTTAATCAATAAACAAACACTAACAAATGAACAAACTCCCTAGGTGATTTTCATATGTGCCCAGGGTTGAGGACAGTGCTTTGTAAGGACTGCCAACTGTCCACCCCCTCCAGATATAAGAAAGAAGAAATGCCCTCTTGTTAAGAATCCTTTGAATCTGGGGTGCTTGTGTGTCTCAGTTGAGTGTCTGACTCCTGATTTTGGCTCAGGTCATGATCTCACAGTTCATGGGTTCAAGCCCCATGTTGGGCTCTGCACTAACAGCTTGGAGCCTACTTGGGATTATCTCCTTTCTCTCTCTGCCCCTTTAGCTCATGCTTGCTCTCTCTCTGTCTCTCAAAATATACAAAGAAACCTAAAAAAAAAAAAAGTATCCTTTGATTCTCAGTTGCCAGGAGAACCTGCACAGTGCCTAGAGTAACACTCAAGGCCCCCCATGATTTGCCCAAAATCATAAATCTGCTCCCTTCCCTCCTGTTAATCTCTAATGTGCTGTTTGTCAACACACCCTTTAATTTCTTGCCTTTTTCTGTATTTGTATTGTTCTCCACATCTGTTTTCTGCTTTTTTATTCCCCTGATCCATCTTGGCCTATTGAAATCCTACTCTCCACCCCCACCCCGCCCCCCATGCCTTAAGGTTTGGCTCTTTTTTTTTTTAAGTGTATTTATTTATTTTGAGAGACAGTGGGGAGGGGAGGGGAGGGGAGGGGAGGGTGGGAGAGAGAAGGAGAGACAGAATCCCAAGTAGGCTCTGCATTGTCAGCACAGAGCCCAATATGGGGCTTGATCTCACAAACCGTGAGATCATGACCTGAGCTGAAATCAAGAGTTGGACGCTTAACTGGCTGAGCCACCGAGGTGCCCCAAGACCCAACTCTTTCTTGAAACATTCTCTGAGTTTCCCCGGTAGATGAACATCTCCCTCCCCTCCCTTCCCCTGGCCTTCTTCACTTCCCACTGTGTGTCTTCTCCTTAGCCCCTCCTTGTCAGGGTCCCCACCCCTTCACCTGGCCAGGACCTTACATCTTTGAGGACAGGGATCACATCCTCTCCACAATGACGGACAAACAGCATGTGGTATCAGCAAACACTTCAAATTTAATCAATCTCTAAAGCCCTTGTTGAGATTAATAGAAAAAAAAAAAAAAAAAACCAACCCTTGCCATGTTCCCCTGTGGTAAAAGAGGTTGTGTTTAATAATCCTTCCTACTGTAGGACTTCAAGGACTTTGGAGGCTAGTGTTTTAATTTCCAAGTATAACAGGGAAGCAGTGTTTCAGCTTGTCTCACCCGCAGGTGGTCTGTTCCATCTCTGACATACCAAGGGACAAATAGCCCTTGGATTATTGACTCATTACAGCTACCTAAGACCCTTGATCCTCTGTCATCACAAACAATCACAATGCAACCTTGAGAGTGACACTGCTTGGTCTGTAAAGTATTTTTAGCAAAAGATTATCAGACTTTAAGTTAGCTTTTGAGAGCTGTTTTTCCAAAGGAACTCAAGTGTAAGACACCAACAGTAGCGACCCTGATGGATAAAAGCGGGTAGAGATATTTACTCTTTGAAGAAGCCCTTGCATATGGATGTGGCAAATGAGAAAACCAAAGGATTGGGCTTGTGATTTAGTGAGATCTGTCAGAATATTTGCCTCCTCTAAGTTATAAGAAAGTGATTTGTGTTTTGGGTGATTCTGCGGCAAAGAATAAGATAATAAAACAGAACAAAATGTACCATAACTTCATAGTGTCATGAATGAATCATACATTTTACAGAAAAAACATCTAAGAATATCCATTCTACCGATGCACATTTGGAGTGCCTATAATCTATCAGGCATTATATTAGTAGTCGGAGTACACAGAGAACAGGAGTACGTACATGGCCACGGTCCCTGCCCTTGGGACCCATACACCAATAGGAGGAGACACGAATCCGTAATTATGGTAGAGAGCAAACAGAACTGTACATAGTCACGGATCTTCATTGTAAACAGCATAAGTTTGCTATTTAAATAAAGCAGAAAAGAAACTTATTGGAAAAGTAGCAGCTTTCAGAATCAACAGGAAGTCTAGAGAGCTATATTTGGGCAAGAATAAGGAGTGCAAAGTGTAGGCAAGACCCTTCTGGAGGAACCATTTGTGTGACTTTGTTATTGGTCTGCTGGACCTGCCTGTTCATTATTCCTGTGGACAGTGGGTAGTGATATGGCCTGCTAACCAGTCCAGTAGCTGTGAGGAAGGTTGATTTGAGGGAGATATGACTGGCAGTGGGGTGGCTCATCAGGGGGCAATCCAGTGGTCCAGCTGAGAGTGGATGAGGGCTTGAAATGGGACAGGGGTAGCAGGAATGAAAGGGAGAGAGTAAATAAAATACCAGAAAGGGGACTAAATTGGCAGGACTTGTTGATTGATGGGGTGGGATGAATCAGAGGGAGAGTGACTCCCTGGCTTCTAGGTGGGGCAGCTGTTTGGTGGTGACCATAGTTGGGGGATTTCAGGAGCGCCATCATGTTAGGGGAGAAGGTGTGTTCCATTCTGAGTTGCGTGGGAAACATCCAGGTGGAACCCTTTGATTCAAGAATCTGAAGGTCAGGTACAACCTGGGCAGGACAATGGCCTTGGGAATCTTCAGCATGAAGACAGCAGTTGAAATCTTTTTTTTTTTTTTTAATTTTTTTTTTCAACGTTTATTTATTTTTGGGACAGAGAGAGACAGAGCATGAACGGGGGAGGGGCAGAGAGAGAGGGAGACACAGAATCGGAAACAGGCTCCAGGCTCTGAGCCATCAGCCCAGAGCCTGACGCGGGGCTCGAACTCACGGACCGCGAGATCGTGACCTGGCTGAAGTCGGACGCTTAACCGACTGCGCCACCCAGGCAAGACAGCAGTTGAAATCTTGAGCAGGAACAAGATCATCCAAGGAGAACCATCTTGAGGTGGAGCCTTGACCTCACCGTGAAGATTAGGCATCCAAAAGGGGTGGTGGAATGAGAGATACAGGAGGAACCAGGTGTGTGTGAAGAGAATTAGGGAAGTAAAGGTCACCGGAAGCCAAAGCAATTCGAAGTTTCAAGAGGAGCATGTGACCGGCAGGGCCGAGGGCAGCACAGAGGTGTGCGTAGAGGACTTATCTGTTGGAACTGACATTGTGGTTTCCATGGAATGAGGAGGACAGACCAGGATACCCTGGTGGAAGCATGAGGGGCAAGTGCAGACAACAGAGAATTCTTGGCAAAGAAATTTGGGTGTTCTCCCTTTCTTAGAGATTCAACCAGACCTACCAAAAAACTTGAGATGACAGGTTTTTGTTTTTATTTTGTTTCACTTTTTTTTTCTTTCTTTTAGGGAGGGGAGACTTGAGTTTGTTTATGGACTAAGTGGAAAGGACCAACAAGAAAGTTTCTGGAGAGAGGGGGCCATCTTCATTAGCTCTGCATTAGACCCAATTTCCACTTGGATAATTCAGAAACGTCAAGAGTATATGAATCTCACAGACCCATGCAACCCAGGAGCCCTCCACCAAATGGCTCAGTAACACTTGAGTGTCAATTTTAAAATGCAGGAAATTTTATTTCTACTGTAAATGCAGAGGATGTAGGAGGTTAGGCTGAATCTGTGGTCCTTACGATGCATCCTGGAACCCACTTAATAAGAACCAAAAACAAACCTTTCATACGTGATAGGGGAATCTTTAGGTATAAGGAAACTTTAATGGCGATGTGGATTCTATTTCTTTAGAAGAATGGTTCCTAGTGAGAAGTGTGACGTGAAACCTGACGAAATAGTTATACGGTAGCTTCTTACATAGCCAGGTTCTGTGATCCACAGGTAGCATTTCATGGCATGTGCCAAGGACACTTGTTGTCCTTATCTCTGACCTGCATGACAGTTCTAGGGGTGGTTATTATCAGTTATTACCGTATTTTGCAGATGAGAAAGAATGAGATACGGATAGATTAAGATAACAGGCCCAGGGCAACACAGTTGGAGAGTCAGGATATGGACTGCAGCCCACCCGGCTACAAAGAGTTGAGCTTCTCTTGGCCCTGGGCTCCCTCCCATCAGTGAGTAGGATGATGCCTTTGTACTTACAGAGGTCAACCCCAAGGACGACTGACCTGCAAGATTTATGCTTCTCTAGAGATAGTGGAAAACCTCTGCAAAATATTGGCGATGTCCTGACGTTCCAGCTCTGGGGTTCTGGGCCCCAGCTACACCTGCCGTGCGGTGGTGAGCCTTTGGAATCAAGCAGGCATCGAGCAGAGATAGAAAAACATAATTTTACTTATTTTTGTCCACAACAGATGAAAGTTTACTTTTGGAACCATTTTAAGGATTCTCTTGTCAGTCCTCAGCGTAATCTTGGCAGAGAACTTGGGGAAAAATTTATAGCTTGACCTAAGACACTTTGGCAGTCCTAAGGAATACTCCTCAACTTGAATTCATCCATCCCTACAGTGAAAGAATCAGAAGAGTACACAGATAAGTGTATTTTTTGCAAGCCAGTGGCCCCCCTGGACGAGAAGTTTAGTATGTACTCATTCTTTTACTCTTAACAGGATGGCAGTGTTGCTCTACAGCAGTGTGACACAGAACTTAGGTCTATGCTTAGAAAAATTTCCATTCCTTATTTGACAAAATTTTGCTTCACTGCCAAGGAGAACTCAAGTGTTATTTGGGGCCATGCTTATAAAAATGAAGATGACTTTAATATGCTTTAACTTTACCGAGAAGCTACCTTCTCTGCTCACTAATATTGTATGCCTGAAACCATCTTGCCTGAAACTGTAACTTAACATTTCTTTTTTTAAGCTTCTGCAGATTTCTTCTGTGTTTGTGACTTTATTAAAAATGGATAATAGAGAATGTTTCTTTGAAGGGTGTTATGACCGTGCATTAGTGCATTTTAAAATATAAGCTTTATGGAAACGCTTTGGTTTTCCATTACAAATCCTGAATCTGAAATCACACCATTGTTCCTGAAGACTGTTTCCCTTTTCCACAAATTCTGATGAGGACAATGTGAGTGAAACATTAATATCTTTTTTTTTTTTTTTTAAGAATCAACACTGGAGAACAGACTGTTTTGAACTCACGTTTCATACTTAGGAGTAACTGGGGAAAGAAACCCAAATACATCCTAGGTTATATATTAGTTTTGCAGATTTTCATCTTTGTTGTCAACATAAAAGTCAACAAACTACCTACACATAGTTCTCTATTAAATACTGTATAATAAAAGAGAAACGATATTGAAGATTACATATTTAAAGATGTATAGTATAGGGACACCTGTGTGGCTCAGTTATGCGTCTGACTTCGGCTCAGGTCATGATCTCCATAGCTCGTGAGTTCGAGTCCCGCGTGGGCTTCTGTGCCGACAGCTCAGAGTCTGGAGGCCACTTTGGATTCCGTGTCTCCCTCTCTCTCTGCCCCTCCCGGCCATGCTCTGTCTCTCCCTCCTTCAAAAATAAATAAACATAAAAAATATTTAAAAAAATAAAATAAAGATGCATAGTATTGACATGAAGTTATGATTCATTTTTAGTCTCAGGCTTATGGAATAGAACCTCTTTGTTATCCATATACATATGCTTTAAAGGGTGCTAAATTTAAAAGGACACTGGCAGTTGTAGGGCGTAAACTCTGGGCTGGTAGACCACGCCCCCATTTAAAGAACGTATCAATAATTACCAACAATGTCATGTTCATGTTTGAGCCAAGTGGCCTCTTGTCTGTCAAGTATGCTATTAAGCATCTTTTGAGAGAGAATAAAGGTGACTTATTTGTCTAACAGCTCAAAGCGGACAGCTCAGTTGCTAAGAAAGTTTCTCTGTCCCTCCAAATATCTGTCAAGGCTCTGCCTCTCCACAAACTCAGCTACTTACAAATAAAAATTGCTGGAAGATGAACAGGGTGTAAAGTGGTTTATATTTTTAATTAGCTCCATTCATTTATCATTTTGGTTATAAGGAAGTCACTCATAATTGTGTGACTGTGTCCCTGTCATAAAATAAATTTGGACATATTTACGAGGGATCTCTTGCTGAGCATAATATTAGCCTAGTAGTCTAAGAATTCTTAGAAAATTAATACATCTTGGAAAAATAGAGACTGTTCACTATCATCCTGTTCAAATGTGCAATCAATCATGGTCACACACAAAAGACACTGCATTTTTTAGCCTCAAGTGATTGGAAAACTTTTTCTGGGACACATTTGACAAAGGTAGCAAAGAAGAGAGAACTGCAAGAATTCAGAGTTCCAATCTCCTTTAGTCTCCATCACCAACCCCTGGGTGCATTCCAGAATGATTTGCCATCACAGTGCTACCTTCAGCTGGGAGCTGAGGATGGGGTGTGGCACATTTTATTTAAATATTTTGAGAATGGACATATCAGTGATCATTTTTTATATTTATCCTTAAATCTCATTTCAGAGTTGCTAAAAAAAAAAAGACCCTCAAAGACCAAAGTTGTATTTGCAAGCATTTACTGAGCACTGGCTGATTGTGTCGGCACTGAGCCAGTAAACCTAGAAGAAAAATGAATAATAACAATTATTTTATATAACATTTATTGAGCAATTATTATGGATCTCTTGCATGTATAATCTCATTGACTGTTTACAAAGACCCCATGAGGAAGACACTCACTATAGATGAAGAAAGTGGGGTTTGTAGATTTTTTTTTTTTTTTTTAACATACCCAGAGTCATGGAACAAGCAATTGATGGGGCCTGGGTGTTAACCTGTGTTTGTCTCCACAGACTAAGAAAATAATCATTCTGCTATTTTCGTTTTCTTTTCCCACTCTCCCTTGTCACGATGTCTTAAAGGATCTTTGTAATAGAAATGATAATAGTAGTTACAATAATAGATAACTCTTATGGAGTAATTTCCCTCATTTATTGGCTGTTCCGTATGTTTGATGTTATTAACTGATTCAATTCTCCCAATATCTCACTAAGTTGAATCTTATTTTCATTTTCATTTGAGGGTTCCAGAAAGTGAGGCATACAGAAGTAATATAACTTGCAGGTCACAGACATCCTGGGTGGCAGGGCTGTATCTCATAAAAGATTTTCTTTTCTTTTATTAATTAATTTATTTATTTTAGCAGGGGGAGGAGCAGAGAGAGAGGGAGAGAAAATCCCAAGCATGCTTCTTGTTGACACAGTACAGAGCCTAAGGTGGGGCTTGAATTCACTAGCCCTGAGATCATGAACTGAGCCAAAATCAAGAGCTAGACACTTAACCGACTGAGCCACCCAGGTGCCCCTCTAAGAGATTTTCTGGTTCCAGCCTGTGTTCTGTGAAGGATATAGCAGTTATAATATTCATTTATTTTCACTACACTTTGAGGCGAGAAACATTTCTACTTGAGTTCTGATGTGAATAACTGAGAGAACCAAGTAAGGACATTACTTCTTCCAGATTCTTCCATACACAAGGGCCCTACCACCAAGTAAATTCTAATTCGAGGAAATGCAAAATTAATCTTTTCCTTTAGAAATGGCATGGGGCCCTGGGACAAGAGAAGAATTCCTGGCTGGTTCCAAGTTCTAAATGAATTACTTTGGGAGCTTCTATGAGAGTCTTTCAGGCACAGCATCCCCATGACTGCCCTTGCATTCTGTGGACAGATTCCAGCAGAACTTGTGTTTCTTGATAACCTTATTGGTCTTGTTTTGAAAATGAGTCAAGTATTCTCATGCAAAAAAAAAAAAAAGGATAGAGAAAAGGAAAATGTAATATTTGTCTGCTTGGGATACACAAAAAGACATTAGGGGCTCAAATTGGTAGAGATGTAAGCAGGAGTTACGATACAAGCTGAAGGACAATGAGACCCTTGGGATAAAGGCAGATGGTAAGCTCATCTCTTTCTCTCTCTCTCTCTCTCTCTCTCTCTCACTCACTCACTCTCTCTTTTCATTCTGTAGTGGGTGATGTCTGTTGACCCAAGGGATATGAACATGCATCTCTCATTTAATTCTAACAGTGACCCAATGAGGAAGGCACTCTTAACAGGCAAAGACCCTGTGGGGTAGAGAGTTTGTCTTGTAACTTTTCCCAAGTCTGTTCCATAGGATGTGAACATGTGTTTTAAAACACCACGAGATAATGAGTGTCTATGGCCTATTATTCAGAGTGAGTATTTGAGCTTAATTTTATTCATTTAACATCTGCCTACTGTGCTAGGCAAAGGACGAGTAAAGGTGCTTGCCCTCAGGACACTTGCTGATGTACTGGAAGAAATTAGATATATGAACAGTAACTATTTAATCTGTCATTGAGACTGGGGCCTAGCAAGGAAAATGTAAAGGGTCCTGGGAGTTCAGAGGTTAGCAAGAGCTGGCAAGAATGGGGCTGAGTGGGTAAGAGGAGGCTTCTTGATGGTCCTTGAAACACGGTGGGATGCGACCAAGGGGGCATGGCTCTTAGGTCACGTCAAGTGTCAGGAGCAGGAGAGGCCAAGGCAGGAAGTGGGCAAACAAGGGACCTGATATGGAAGAAGCATGCAGTCTCTTCCGACAGGTGTGTTGGATGCAGAAGGAAAAGGACATTAGTAAACCCGGTGTTTGTCACTTCTCAAGCCACACACATGCAAATAAAAACCAGAAAGCTCTACCTTGTTTGAATTTGTAGCCTTGGTTGCAAACGCTGAGGACAGTTGCCATCCAGAACCACTACACCACATAGTCCCTGCAGCACAGCTGCTCTTGCCCAGGCTCAGAGAGGGTGCAGAGATCACGGATGGTTTAACGTAGGCAGAGGACAGTGGTGGACAGTCCCTGTTACCACTCTTTGGACTCTGCATCCGGCCACTTTGGGCAATAACTGACCCCTTGATAAAATGTTCTGGCTCAACTAGAGAAAGGCATGCTTTTCAATCTTGAGTTTTGACTAAATAAAAAATAAAATCATGAGTATCCAGCAGTAAAAGCATAGCCCTAGACCAGTGGTTCTGTATCTGTCTACTAAAATGCCTAACAGACACTGCTGAGAGGGTCAGTATTCAACTCTTAGGTGACCAATCACTGACTTCTGCAGAGCCGTAATAATATAGTATGGAAAACTACTTATTCAGAACCTCAGCCGTGGTGTAGTAACAATGACCATTAATTACTGTGTTCTCGATACCGCCTCCATGTTATCTCTAAACATCATTACAGCTTTGTATGATTTCTATGGCTATCTCCATTTTAAAGATGCAGCACCTGATAACCAGCAAGGTTCCTCAGTGTGTCCCAGGTCACACAGCCATAAAAGGGATTGGTTGGATCCACATGTGTCTGCTCGCAAATCAGTGCCTGTTCCATTGGGTGCTCTCCAGGAGTGAATAGGATTCCAACGCCTCATATGTTGACCCTCTTGACAAACTTTTTGCCCAAACCAGCCTTTTTGCCTGTTTGTCTTTGCCATCATTCATCTGAACCATCTCTCCCAATCTCCCTTGAGGCTGGGGATTGCTTTGTGTCCCTAGCACCTGGCTTCATCATGGTAGGCATTTAATAAAGGTTTATTGAACTCTTCCTGTTTACCTCATCTTGCATGAGGCCACTTCCTCTTTCCTTCTGGTCCTCCATGACTTGTTCTCTGATGCCAAAAACTACTCCGTTCCTCATTCGTCCTGGGAACCAAGTGCCATTATCATAAACCGTTACCATGTCCTGCTTCCCAAACCAGCTTTGATAAAGTAGAAATTAAGAGAAAGCTTCTACCACTATATTCCGTTCCTTAGGTCTTCAAAACTTGAAGGATAGATTTCCTCATCCTTTTTCCAGGAACCTTGTGGTGGCTCACAGCTCTGTGAGCTCAAAGAGAGGCTAACGGGGCTAAGATCAAAGGCCATGTCCCCATGAAGCCTACACGGCAGTGCCTGGTACCCAGCTCACAAGTACATCTTGATTCACTGGTCAATGAAGTAGGTGAGGTGTGTGGTTCCTGTGCCTGGGACCCTCTTCCCTAGACCTTCACCTAGCTGTCTATCTCTCATCATCCCAGCCTCAGCTCAAATTTGCCTCCTTCCCTCAGCACCCTATCTCAAGTCTGACCCCCTCACGGTCACTACCACATCGCCTGATTTTAATTGTCTCTAGGGCACCGTGGCTCTCTGATAGTTTTCTTGTTTATTTAATTGTGTGTCTATTGTCTGTCAACTCTGTTAAACTGCAAGCTTTGTGGACAGCAAGGAACCTGTCTGTCATGTGTCACTTTGGACTCTCCTGTGCTCTGCACAATGTCTGCCACCTGAACGACACTCAGTAACTATTTGATGAATGGATGAACAAATCTTAGTCACTGTGAAGATGCTGTCTTCGAAACGTATGAAGGCCAAATGCATCAAGGATTGTTGAGTGAAAAGAAATACCAGATGAGCCCAAGCATCACAGAGACGTCCTCCAAAAGTGATGTGTTTTCCTCAAGGAGGTGTTTAGGCAAACACATCAGATAGAGAAGGTGAATTTTTCAGTTACCCTTTGGCTCTGCTGTGATGGTGTCACCAACTGTCACTTTGTCTGCTGGCTTGAGTGAGTGTCTACTGGGAGAGCAGGGATGTATTACCAGACACGGGATTTTCTTCTTTTGACAAATGTAGAAAGCAATTTCCTGCAACAAAGAGAAGACATATAACATTTAGAAACAAAATTCTAAGATGCTGCCCCAACACGAGTAAGAAGATGTGAGTGTGTGCATGTGAAGTGTAAATCCGCAGCTCGTCTGTGGTCTAGAGGGATTTTTCAGAAAATTGGCTAGTTCCTCCTCTTCCTGATTGTGTGTGAATTATTCAAACACTTGTCTCAATTTTCTTCTCTTCTCCTAAGATAAGCCAAGCTGGTAACTGACATCCATTATGGTAATCACCCCAGATCACGTGGAAAACATTCTCCCTTATCACAGATTTTTCTTTTACAATGCCAGTGACATCGTAGCCAGCATTGGGCTCTTGAAGCAGTTTGAAAAGAAATTGCCAAATTATGGGTGTGAGTATCTGGCCATAATTCTCACGCATTCTCATGAAAATGCACATAGCATGTTGCATTTCTGTACCCTTCTCTCTCTGGAGGTATGCGATGGCCAGTGTCATTACCAACACTTAACATCTGTGTTCCCCAAGTCCTGCTTAGACCCACAGCTGTCGTTTATTGTGAGTCCCTGTGGGCATTACACACGTTACTTAGTCTCATCACACAATCACCCTCTGAGGTGGGTGGCGATCTCTCCAGTTCCCAGATGAGACAGAAGTCTCCCATGGTTAAATGGCCTGCCTAATGAGAAAGAACGAAATATGGCCCTTCGTAGCAACGTGGATGGAACTGGAGAGTGTGATGCTAAGTGAAATAAGCCATACAGAGAAAGACAGATACCATATGTTTTCACTCTTAGGTGGATCCTGAGAAACTTAACAGAAACCCATGGGGGAGGGGAAGGAAAAAAAAAAAAAAGAGGTTAGAGTGGGAGAGAGCCAAAGCATAAGAGACTCTTAAAAACTGAGAACAAACTGAGGGTTGATAGGGGGTGGGAGGGAGGGGAGGGTGGGTGATGGGTATTGAGGAGGGCACCTTTTGGGATGAGCACTGGGTGTTGTATGGAAACCAATTTGACAATAAATTTCATATATTGAAAAATAAATAAATAAATAAATAAATAAATAAATAAATGGCCTGCCTGGTGTCACCCAGTTAGAAATGGCAGAGCTGGGGCAAGAAGGCTTATCATGGTGTCTGTCCTGCCTCTCAGCACTCTTGAAGCACTGTCATTAGGGGCACCGGGGTAGCTCAGTTGGTTGGGCATCCAACTTCAGCTCAGGTCACAATCTCACGGCTTGTGAGTTCGAGCCCTGCATCAGGCTGTGTGCTGACAGCTCGGAGCCTAGAGCCTGCTTTTCATTATGTCTCTCCCCCTCTCTACCCCTCCTCCCCTCACGCTCTGTCTCTCTCTCTCTCCTTCAAAAATTAATAAACATAAAAAAATAGAAGCACCGTCAGTAGTTTTTGAACCCCTCTTAAAGTGCTTACCACTCTTTCATTTTATTGGCCTTATTTAAGGACATACCTTTTCCCTCCTATCATGCTGTGGTTCTAGAAGGTAGCATGCAAGTCTGTTCCTTCTCTTAATCCCCTATATGCCTTTGCAAAGTGCTCTGCACATAATGAACCAGGGACTGGGACTAGGCTAAGGCAAGTGAGGCACTCACATTGTGTGCACATGTTAAGAAAACACCATAAAAAGCCACTCATCAATATATATAATATTTGTTGTTGGTGGTTTATTTATTATTTTATTAATTTTTTTTTTTTTTACCTTTTGATCTCCTTCCCCTCACCCTCTGCCTCTGGTAACCACTGATCTGTTCTCTGTATTTGTGAGCTTGTTTTTTTTTAAGATTTCACATATAAATGAGATCATATGGTATTTGTCTCTCTCTGTCTGACTTGTTTCACTTAATGCTCTCACATTTCATCCGTGTTGTTGCAAATGGCAAGATTTCATTCTCTTTTATGGATAAATAATATTCCATTGTATAAATACATACCATAATCTGAGTACCTATATATATTCACACATATAGACATATATAATGTTTCATTATGTATATACCTCATAATTTCTTTATCCATTCATCTATTGATGGACGCTTGGGTTGCTTCTGTAGTTTGGCTACTGTAAATAATGCTGCAATAAATGTCGGGGTGCATGTGTCTTTTTGAGTTAGTACTTTTCCTTGTTTTGGGTAAATGCCCAGAAGTGGAAATACTGGATCATATGGTATTTCTATTTTTATTTTATTTTTTTATTATTATTTGTTTTATTTGAAAAAGGTAGAGTGTGTGTGTGTGTGTGCCCATGAGTAGGGGAGGGACCAAAAGGTGGGGGGGGGGGGGAGAGAGAGAGAGAGAGAGAGAGAGAGAGAGAGAGAGAGAGAGAGAGAGAGAGAATCCCAAACAGGCTTCACAATCATCACAGAGCCCAACACGGCGCTTGATCCCACAACCCTGGGATCATGACCTGAGCCAAAATCAAGAGTCGGACACTCAACCGACTGAGCCATCCAGGCGCCCCTGGTATTTCAATTTTTAATTTTTTGAGGAACCTCCACACTGTTTTCCACAGCAGCTGCACCAATGTACATTCCCACCAGCAGTGCACAAGAGTTCCCTTTTCTCCACATCCTCACCAACACTTGGTTCTTTTCTCTTTAGAGAGTAGTCATTCTAATAGGTGTGAGGTGATACCTCATTGTGGTTTATGATTTGCATTTCCCTGATGATCACTGCCACTGAGCATCTTTTTAATGTAGCTATTGGCTATCTGCACATCGTCTTTAGGGAAATGTCTATTTTAAAAAATAGAAAAGTAATACATAAGTTCCATGGTGAACAAAATACCAAAATTTTCAATACAGATAGTCTCTGCCCCTGCACTTGGCCTTTCTTGCCTGATCCCAGCCCTTCAGGAGCCCTTAAAACACGCTGAACAAATGGATTGTAGAGCTGGTGTCTGGCTTTGTGAGCTAAATCTGCCACTGATGATCCCGTGAAATATTACCCCTCAGAGCTCATTGATGAATCAGATGGACTAAAGTTCTTGTCCTTTCTTGCTGTCAGTCTGTCCATGAAGATGTTGATTCAGCTGTGCTGCTCACGCCCTCCTAAGCCTGGAACAGCCCCTAGAGTCCAGCTTCCCTACCAGCCTTAGCAGTGGTCTGCCCAACAGGGAGAGTTTTCTTAGAAGCTCAGCTCTAAATTAAAAACTGCCCTTGGTTGTCTAAGAGTCTAAAGTTCCTGGAATTGCTGTTTCATTTTGTTATTTTCTCCCCTTCCTTATTCTTGTTATTTCAAGAAATCAGAATCGTTGTTTTGAAAGAGCAGATCATGAGATATATAAATATGTGCCTATGTGTATATATAGAGATGTCTTCCGCACTGTCCCCACCCCTCAACAGGGGCCAACCAGATACCAAGAAGCAAAGTAAATATTTGTGAGTTTATTAGTTGGATTACAGGTGATGGATTGTAGGGGAGAGTTTGATTTTGAGCATACTACATTTATATCTGAAGTCACCATTCTGTTTCACAGCCAATAAAAAGCTTTATGCCCACCAAAAAGATCAGCAGGTCTAACTTGCCTTCACCCAAGTTAAGCCTGTTTTTCCATGCTGTTTTCATTGTTTGTGGTTGGGACACTGAAGACTCAGCCAAATGAGGAATTCATAAGCCGAGTACAGTTGCACTGTTGTGCACAGCAATAATGAGACAGAAGTCCGGGGTCTAAGCGTCCATTGGGCAGCTTCTACCAGCAAATAGGCTCAATTATGGAACAGTCACCACTTCCAGGGAAACTTTAGTCTCTCTCCAAAGACATTTCTCTCGCAAATCAGCAGAATCAAAATGTTGAAAATGAGTTTCAGGTCCACAAGTGGTCAGACTAGAAACTGGACCTTCGGGGGACAGAGGTGCCCTTGGTGCCGTGCCAATGAGGGGCTTGGCAGAGGGGCCTCTTCTCTTTCCTACAGGTGTGGCTTTCTTTTTTTTTTTTTTTTAAGTTTTTGTTAAATGTTTATTTCTTATTAAGAGACAGAGAGAGACAGAGCATAAGCATGGGAGGGGCAGAGAGAGAGAGGGAGACACAGAATCCAAAGCAGGCTCCAGGCTCTGAGCCATCAGCACAGAGCCTGACGTGGGGCTTGAACTCACAAACCTTGAGATCATGACCTGAGCCAGAGTCGGACGCCTATCCTACTGAGCCACCCAGGCACCCCTCCAGGTGTGGCTTTCTTAACTGAAGTACAATTGTTGCTGCTCTGGACGTAGACTGTTGAAAAGGAGTAATTTCCATCAGAACAAACCTTCCCACTGCTTGGGTATAATCCACCCAGACAGGCATGACTCAGAAAGACTTAGGAGTTTTCAGCAAGCCCAGATCATTCCTTCATTCGGCAAGTATCTACTGAGAACCTATGCATGCCAGGTGCTAGGGATTCAGCAGTGGGCAGAATCATACTGTGCCTCACTCGGAGCCTGTGTTCTGGTGGGGAGAGCTGGAGACAGAGGGCGCAACACACACCGGATGATGTGGCAGATGATCTAGGTTCTAAGGCAAGAAATGGACAGGGGAAGGGTAGCTGCTTTGGCTCAGGTGGGCAGGAAGGGAATCTTTGGAAAGGAAACGTTGGACCTGATGCTGGAGTGAGAGGGAGTGACTGCTGCACATGGTGTGTTTGGGGAACAGCAGGGAGGTCCGTCTGGCTGCAGCCAAGTGAGGGGGAGGCTAGGGAGAGGCGGTGAGGTCTCATAGGAGCCTGGGGGCCAGACCACATCAGCCTCGTGCAGGCCGTGGGAAGGGCTTCGGACTTCACTCTGAGAGCGATGGGAAGCCTCTGGAGGCTTTGAGCAAGTAATGACCTGATAGGAGTTTTGTTATCCTGACTTCTGAGTGAAGAAGGACTAGTGCTTTGGCTTGGGGAGTCTAGAAGTGAGGCATAACCCTGCTCTTGTGGAGCTTATAATTTGGTGGGGAATTTTGGTGATGGGCACATAAACAAAGAAATGAAGTCGATTCAGGTACGTTATGAATAAAATGAAAGAGGGTGGTTGGAAAGCAGGAGGGATGGGACTGTGTGCTGCAGTGAATGGTCAGGAGAGATTCCCTGGTGACATGACATTGCACTGAGAATAGAGTGAGGAGGAAGAGTAGCCATGCACTAGCGAGGGAGGCCCTGAGAGTATACCAGGTGGATGGTCAGCAGTGCAAAGGCCCTGAGGTAGGGGGAAACTGCATGAGATGGGAGAACACCAAGAAGGCCAGTGTGGCCAGAGCACAGTGAGCTAAGGAGAGAGGTCAAGAGGTAGTCAGGGCCAGATCTTTGAGAGGTGTTCAGGCCATGGTGAAGAATTTGGATTTTAATCATGTTGAAATGGGCAGCCATTGAAGGGATTTCAGTATGAATTCTATTTCATAAGGATCACTCTACTGCTTTGTGGGGAATAAATAAGTAGTGAAAACAGATGTTAGGAAACCAGCCTTTGTAGTAATGTAGGTGAGAGATAACTGTGGTTTCAATTCTGTAGACATTGTGAAGAGAATGGATTTGAGCTGTATTTTGGAGGTAAGCCAACAGGATTCATTAACACAATGTATGTGGGAAGAAAGGGAATCAAGAATGATTTCTAGGTAATTGGCTTAAGCAATTGGATGGATGGCATGTCATTTATAGAAAGGAAGAAGAGTGGGAGAGGAACATAAGGGAGGATCATAGTGGGGGTAGGGGAAAATAAGATTTCTGATATGGACATGTTACATTTGAGGCCTTTTATAGAGTTTTAAATGCAAATGTCCAGTAGACTATTTGATGTGGGTGTCTGGAGTTCAGAGTAGAGGTCTGGGGGTGAGCTATAAATTTGAGAATTATCAGTATGGAACTAGTATTTAATGTCCCAGACTGGAGGATCAGCTAGGGGGATAATATAAAAAGAAGAAGGGGGAGGAGGAGGAAGAGAAGGAGAAGAAAAAGGAGAAGGAGGAGGAGGAAGAGGAGGAGGAGGAAGAGGAGGAGGAGGAGAAAGGAGGGTAGATGACCAAGCCCTAGGAGTATTCCAAGATTTAGAGTGGAGACATAGAGAAGATGCCAACCAGGGGGAGCTGAGAAGAGGTGGCCAGGTAGGTAGAAGGCAAGTCAAGACAAAGGGATGCTTAGAAGCCAAAGGAAGACAGTGTTTCCAGGCAGGAGTGTCCAACTGTGTTGAATGCGGCTGAGAAGAAAGATGAAGACAAAGAGAAACCACTGGATTTGCCAACCTGAAGGTGTTTGGTGACTTTAGCAAGGGCAGGTTGAGTAGAATAGAGAATAGCATTTTTGAACAGTTTCCCTTTGGCTGAGGGAGCAAAGTTCCATGACTTCTCAATTTGTGAATTTTTATCTCTGGGAGCACAGAGAAGTATACTGATCTCCTTCCACTGCTGAGCAGACTGACAATGGTTGCATTCTCTGGCATAGAATTAACCAAAGTCTTCCGTATCCTCTGTTTCACCGAAGAACATGCTGGAGTCCAATTTCTTCACTTGTATTTATTGCCTTTTTTTTTTTTTTTTTTTGGCCTGTTACTTTTGAGATGTTTGGAAACATAGAATGGCCTAGATGAAGGACGCTGGTAATCCCTTTATTTTATGGGTGAGGAAACAGAAGCCTGCAAAAGTAGAATAATAGAGGCAGGCTAGAATCCAGGAATCTTTTAACTGCATCATATTCAGGTTTTATGATCCACATATAATTCATCCACTCATCCCCAAATGCTCCCAACTGAAGATGATTAGAAGTATGGTCCCAAACAGCTTGAAATAAAGGAATTCTGCCTCCAAGACTGCTTCTGATCCTAGACTATACTTGTAAAGTAGAATTAGCTTCATCAGTTAGGTCATTTCTTAGGGTATTACAGAAGACGCTATTGATGAAGGTCTAGAAAATACTCCATGTCCTGTGTTTGTGGCATCCACACTGCTGTGGTTCTCTCCTATGTGCTCAGATACAGCCCCCAGCAGGTTTCCAGGCCACCACCAACACTCCCTGCCATGACTATGCAATGAAACCTACTTGCCTTACACTCGTTAGAAGTTGCCTATACCCCTAGCCTTAGCGCGCTTAGCGTGCACAAGGACAAAAACTGTACGCAGAGCAGAAAGACTAACGGATTCAGTTGTCTTTGATTTGACAAGGTGCTCAGGTGACCCTAAGGGCCAGTCATTGGCTCGTGTGGTCTTTGCATGAGTTTACTATCTAAAGATAGGATATCTTCACATCATTAGACAAATGGATATGGAAAATATCACACACACACACGAATATGACACAGCCACAAAAAAGGATGAGATCATGCCATTTGAGACAACATGGATGGATCTGTTCAGTGAAATAAGTCAGACCGAGAAAGACAAATACCATATGATTCCACTTATAAATGGAATCTGAAAAAAAAGGAATAAACAAAAAGCAGAATCAGAACCATAAATACAGAGAACAACCTGATGGCTGCCAGTATGGAGAGGGGTGGATGGTTGGGTAAAATGGGTGAAGGGGAGAAGGAGATACAAGGCCTCCAGTTAGGGGAATGAAAATAAAAAACAGAACATAAGAAATACGGTCAACGATATCGTAATGGTGGTGTAATGGGACAGATGGGTAGCTACACTTGGGGTGAACATAGCATAATGTATGAGCTTGTCAAATCACTAAGTTGTACACCTGGAAAAAAAAATGACTTACCATTAAAAAAAAGGATCTTTCAGTTTGTTAATAAAAGTGGGAAAGTCAAGTGGGAGATTTAGCTCTTTCGGAAACTTAAGAAAATCACTTTATGGGGAAGACTCCTCCTTAGACTCTATATGGCTATAAAACCTGCCTGGCTGTGTGGCTCACCAGTGTGGTGTCCATAGCAACAGCTCCTGGCCAAGAAGCTGGATCAGAGAACCAGATCTCAACTTATCACAGCCCCATCCAGGGTCTGAATGTGCTGAGCCGTGTGCTCTTATACAAGACCTTCATTCCTAAGTCTTATTTTAAACATCTTTAAAATGAGGAGAATTCCCATAAAGAACACTGTGAGGTTCACATGAGCTGGTGTGAGTGGATGTACCTTCTAAACTGTAAAGCACTGTACAATTGTGAGCTCCTGTAAGACTTACAAAGGGAATCAAGAGCCAAGTTCAGCCTGGCAGTTTGATATCTTAGAAGTATGAGAGACCATAAAAGTAAGGAAAATATTTATTTTAGTCAACTTGTGAATTAGGCAAAGGGCTATTTTATGAATAGTCAAGGCACACATCCTACTTCTTAAAAGGCACAATAGTGACTCTGCATCTAGGGCAGCCTGTATTCTAAGGCATTGCATTGAGGGTCAAGAAAAACAGGATTTATTGTGCGTCTCTGCTGTGGGGGTGTGGGACATGGGCCAGATAGGATTCAGCCATGATGAAGACAGGATCCCTTCTCTCCAAAGAAGGGGGGGGGAAACATCCGAATCCCAGGACGGAATGTGATGCTTGTAATAGGAGAGATACAAAGGTCTCACAAGGTCCAAAGAATAGGGGGTTTTGTTTGGGAACAGACAGTAGTAGAAGAGATTTCTTAAAGAAGCCAAATTTACAATTTGCTGCAATCAATGGGTAGGAATCTGAAAGTTGGGTAGGGCCAGCCAGATGCAAGGCAAAGGCACAAAAGTAGGTTTGTTCCAGTTTGTTCCTGTAAGAGTGGTCCTGTGTTATTGGAGCAAAGGTCAACGTGGCAGAATGATCATAACTAATACTTATTGAGTGCTTACTCCATGTCAAGCCCTGTCCTAAAGGCATGAAGGGTATTTTCTTCAGGTAATTATCGTAGTGACCATGTGGGAGAGATGTTACTGCTGTCATTGTATGAATGAGCAAAGCAGGACACAGACAGGTTGAGTCAACTGCCCAAAGTCACCCAGCTAGGAAGTGGCTGAGGCAAGAGTTGAACTCAAACCGTGTCATTCAAGAGTCCACACTTTAAACCATTGCGCTAGGCAGCATTCCCATGGATCTAAGATGTGAAAAGCTGAGGCTGAAAATCTCCTTTGGGGTTCCACAACCACAGAGGTGTTAAGGAGCAGACACGAGTGCTCTTGATTCAATAGGCCAGTGTTCCCCAGAACTGGTACACAGACTACTTGTGGGACGACAGATATTTTAGATAATACATTGATCACTAATTTTTTAAGTTATATATTTAATTTCATATGAGTTGGAAATTCTATATATAGCACATCAAAACCTTGATCATAGATGTTCTTACTTAGAATGCTGCTGTACTTTTAAAAGTGTGTCAAAGAAAAACTTTAAAAGTATGTCAAATTAAATACATTTATGGAAGAAAAAATGAGTAATAGTACTATTGTTATAAGGATTTGTCAAAAACCATGAAGGTAGCCCTGAATACCTAAAGTTTGAGAATGCCCTGACTGGGCAGTGGAAAGCAAGGAAGGTTGCTAGAAAAGAGGGGGCATGTTAGATACACTTTTTAGGAAAATTAATCCTTTCTCAACATTTAGGATCGATTCGAGGGGCCAGCAGTGATAACGTAGAGTCTAGTTTTAGTGGGCTTTATCTGTCAGTATTCAACCAAGAAAACAGAAATTCAAGTCTTTACACCTGGGGGATTTTGTGGAGAAAATGCATAGGTTACATAGATGATGGAAGAACTGAGGAACAAAAGTAGATACATCAAGGCAGCCCAGGAATCTGCTTCTACCCTAGGCTGGAGAGACAAAGAGAGAAGGTCATGTTGGAGCCTACCTGTTAAGCTAACTGGCAAAAGCTGAAATTGCACTGGAGCTGAGGAGCCATGCTGGAGCTTTATAGGTAACATCAGGTGAGGCAGTGAAGGACCCCTCTCCAGACTCCTCTTTCCAGCCCCTCCCACTGGCTCAGTCCCACTTAGGAAATGCAGCTGCCTGCAATACAGAATAGTGAAGCAGTCGGGCAAAGTTTGAGATCTTTACAGGGCGGGACAGGGCACCTGGGTGGCTCAGTCAGTTAAGCGTCCAACTTCGGCTCAGGTCATGATCTCACAACTCGTGAATTCGAGCCTCACATCAGGCTCTGTGCTGACAGCTCAGAGCCTGGAGCCTGCTTTGGGTTCTGTGTCTCCCTCCCTTTGCCTCTTCCCCAGTGTTCTCTCTCTTGAAAATAAATAAACATTAAAAAAATTAAGATCTGTGCCAAAGATGCCCAGGACCAGTGCTGGGGCTCTAGCCCTAATCTGCTTGCGAAGTAATTTTGGATAAGCCAGTAGAACCAGGATGCAGAGGGGGTCTTCTAGAGGCATCTAGAGACAGAATGGGTAGGATTTGGTAATTGCTTGGAAGAACAGGGCATGATGGAAAGATTGTGTGTGAGAGAGAAAGAGACATAAGCTGAAGTTAACCCTAGATTCAGCCTTTGGTTATGAGTCTCCTGGATATCGCTTTCTGTTGTTTTCATAGATGTTCCATCTCCTGCCTGGCATTTCATTTCCATACTGGAAGAGTCTTTATTCTTGGTGTTTCTCTGTGCATGTGTTTTTTTGCTCTTTCCTGTTACTGTAGTTGTTATTTTATTGGTCAAGTTAAAGACCTATATAATTACTGAAAGTAATTATATTTTACTACACCCACAGGCATTTGTAATCTGTTTTTACAACCGTAGCACAAATTTCTTGTGCAGCTTTTATCCTGGCCTGTCTTCTTGGCTATCGTATGCTAACATGAACCTCGGGGGCCTCAGTACTCTTGTGGGTCAGATAGCCAGGGCTGGCCTTTGTAAACATTTCATAGATGATGGGGTCAAGCAAATCATGAATTTACACAGTCTTGTGATCATTTGTTTAGAATAGGATGCCTGACAAGTTTTAAAATTGAAAGCTACTTTGTTCCTCAGTGGCTAGAAGAGGCTAAAAATACATCTCAGGGAGAAAATTGTGAAGGTTTCCAACTCCAGAGATGGGGAACTTTTGAAGATGATCGTGGGCATTTAGCATGAACTCTGATCCACAAGTGGCACCTGAAAGGGAACTGCTTTGCTTTCTGGAACTTCATGTTCCCGCAGGATTACAGGAAGGGTTGGAGGGGGATTTCAGCCAGAAACATTTGTTCTTTTGGTTGTTCTCCCCTTGTTTCCTAGGTCATCATTTTCATGTCAGCATGATCTTGGCTGAAGGAAAATGTATCCCTCTTAACGTTTTCTTCAACTAAGAACAACATTTTAATGTGCTTTTTGGAAGCCTTGTCCGATGGCTCTGGTACCCCTCCCAGGGAAAAGTGGATTCAAAGGGGGGAGCTGAACTTTGGAAAGAGTGTAGAGTGAGGGCTGCTGGCAGGTTGTGTTTTCATTAAGCATTGCTAAAGGCAGGCATTCTATTTGGGAGATCCACCAATACCCAAGTCCTTTCTTGACCAGTGGCCCCTCAATTTCTTGAGGTTCCCGAGAAACATACATATGCTCAAAATGGGCATGGGCCCAGCTGCCTCTTGGTACAAGAGAAAACAAAATCTAGTCTTATCTTATGGAAGAGTGGGCCTGGACTTTACCACCTTTACCACTACAGGCACATGGGAGAAAGAGAAGAAAGACTAAAGCCATTATGAGCTTATGGGCTGCTAAAAAAATGTGGCCCAGTCATTGTCATCAATTTGAGGAGCTGCCTGCTTTTTTGAAGAGTGGAGTTTGTCTCTCTTACTTTTAATCAACCCTTTGGAATAAGTAAGGTAAGAGTAGGGAGTCTGAGCCTTCAGCTCTAAAACTCCCCACACATTGTATAGTACGTACAATATATAGTATATAATGTGTGATAGTATAAATAGCTGTAAGTGTTGAGTAATATCCAGGACTTGAGTCACTGAAAGTACAGGGCTGATCATGTCATAGATGCTCAGTTACTTCCTACTGATTGAACATATGAGTGATTTGAGAAATAATAAGATCTCATAACAACATATTTCACATTCGATGTGGTCTTCTGTCTCAGAACTTGAGTAGTAAGTTATATTCAAACTCCAGACCATTGATTGACTCCCCGTTGTCCCCTCCCCCCTTTTTATGGTAAATATTTCGAGATTTAAGATATAATGTCAATGGAAAAAAAATTTCAGTAAACAGAGTTGCTATTTGCAAGGCGTTCAAAAACTCATGACTAATGAAATATGTGAATCTCAATGGCCGTTCCTATTAACCTTTTAATGCCAAATATCCAAAATCTAGACTCCATAAAAGCTGCAGGAAATGAAACAGAACCTACTGGAACTCCTCAATAAACAGTGATTTTCAGATGGTCAAAAGATGACTGATCGACCAGGGTAGTGCTAGTTTTGACAGTGTTAACTTGGATTACGTAGGGTTAAGAGCATGTGTTTTACCAAACACTTTGACCCATTTTTTCCTTGTAAAGGAGACCAACTGTGAGATGAAAGAAAACTTGAAAGCAGTGCTTGATTTACCCGAGATGTCATTGTTTCTCTTCACGAACCAGAAAATTCCCTGATGGGGAGCATGCCACATCCCAGGGGTTCCAGAATTAAGAGGCTACTCTAATTTTCTTCTCATTCAGGTAGAAACAATTAACTGAGGGGCACGAGTCACACGTCTGGAGTTTTTGATGAAAATGGTCTTTCTTTCATGTAATCAAAATGTCTGCTCTTTAATTTCTCTGAACTGCATTGTCATATACCCGAGGTCAGTAGAGACAGCAGGAGTATAAAATGTTTTGTGAACCTTAAAATTCTACATGCACTTAAGGTATTTTTATTTTTATTCTTATCGAATGAGATAAAGCCAAAGAAAGAATAGGCACCATGCGGTTGTTGGATAATTTTTTTTTTTTTTTTTTTTGCTTCGACGCTGGTTGAGAGCATTTCTATCTGGGGAGGTGCTGATGGGGGTAGAGAACCAAGAGTCAGAAGGAGGAGAGCTGGGAGAAGCTGGGTTTGGGGAAGTTTGGTTACGAATAGATGAAGGAAGAGACTGAATGGAGATCTCTGTTTTTCTTTAATTTACCGAAAAGTTCCCGGGAATGCATTCCAAAGAGAGCTTATGCAATATGCAAGAAATACACTGAGAGGCTGAGTGTAACAAAACAAATTTAAAAGAGCCCTCATTTCGACTATTTTCAGAACTGTTTAGGATTTAAACCTCATGGTGTTTATGAAAGACTCCTGCCTGTTAGGTAGATGCCACCAATGTTGTGACTGATCATATAATTTAATAATTATTTATTTTAAGGAAGTGTTTAGTGATGCTATGGCAGGTTGGGGAGGCTGGAAAATCCTGACCTCATCTAGCTGATTTTATTTTGTTCCAATTCTTTTTAAAGGGACGAGGTATCAGGTTTTTCTGCCCTGCAGCACCGTCCTCATATAAAACCAGTCTCAAAGAAAATTTGGGTTCACAATTATACTGGTTCCATCACCGTGTGGCTAGTCTGCCTGGAGCCCGAGTTCCCAAGGAGTCTGGTTCTAGCTGAGGCCCCCCCCGCTTTGCTCAGGATGAGTACTCAATCCCTGACCCTGAATTCCAGTCCCTTCCAGAGTAGACTACAAATTCTCCTGATTTTAGAATTATGATGCTGTGTATGCTAGAATAATGGTGGTGGGCCTCACACTTAATTGAACATTTTCTACATACCAGCCATAACCCATTTGCTTCTCACAACAAATCTGTAATCTGGATGCTGGTACCGTTATTATCCCCACTTTACAGGTGAGGAAATTGAGTGAAGTGAATTAACTTCCCCAGATTATACTGAACTGGATTTGAATCTAGGCAATCTGGGCTCTGAACCAATAGGCTGTAGTGTCTCCCTAAATGCTTGCATTCCCAAACTTTTGAAACATTGGGAGATCAATAGATATTTGTCTCTATACCTGCCATATTAAAAAAGAAAATGCTGGGGCCTCTGGGTGGCTCAGTCGGTTAAGTGTCCAGCTTTGGCTCAGGTTATGATCTCCCGGTTGGTGAGCATGAGCCCTGCGTTGGGCTCTCTGCTGTCAGCGATGAGCCTGCTTCAGATCCTCTGTCACCCTCTCTCTGCCCCTCCCTCATGCCCTCCCTCTCTCTCAAAAGAAATAAACATTTAAAAAGAAAAGAAAGGCTGAGATAAGAGAATCCACCAAAAATTCAAGGTGAGAGAGGTACATTTGAAGAGAAAAGAGAAAATACATTTGTATTTTTATTACTTCTATTAAAAAAAATTTTTTTAACGTTTATGCATTTTTGAGAGAGAGAGAGAGAGACGGAGCATGAGCAGGGGAGAGGCAGAGAGAGGGAGACCCAAAATCCACAGCAGGCTCCAGGCTCCAAGCCATCAGCACAGAGCCCAATGCAGGGCTCGAACTCACAAACCGTGAAATCACGATCTGAGCCGAAGTCGGATGCTTACCGACTGAACCACCCAGGCGCCCCATGTCTATTTAAGATGCAATAGAGGTTTGTGTAAGAAAATGAAACAAACGGGGTGCCTGGGTGGCTCAGTCCGTTAAGCGGCCGACTTCGGCTCAGGTCATGATGTCTCAGTGTGTGAGTTCGAGCTCTGCGTGGGGCTCTGTGCTGACAGCTCAGAGCCTGGAGCCTGTTTCAGATTCTGTGTCTCCCTCTCCCTGTCCCTCCCTGTTCATGCTCTGTCTCTCCCTGTCTCAAAAATAAATAAAACGTTAAAAAAAAATTAAAAAAAAAAAAGAAAATGAAACAATCATCTGCAAAAAAGTAAATAAAGTTCTCATTTCCAAGCTTAAGTAACTGCAAAAATGTGGTTCAGAAGGAGAAGGCTCTCACTTCTGACAAGCCAAGTTTGTTTCAGTTTATAGTACTTGTACATCCTGTACCTGAAGAGTGCTGCATATTTGTAAGCAAGTGTTCCAGTTGGTTTAAACCCAAAATAAAACCAAGAGCAGTGTAAGGGTGCTGATTCCTCTCAAAGGGAAGACTTCTATCCAGGCACCAGAATGTTCTTGTGGGCATGGCTGACTCTGTCTTGTCCAGATGCTGGATGTCCACTCCAAATGTCAGTATGCACAGGCCTCCCTTGAAGATACTGAAGATATTCTTTGACGCTGGCCTTTGGCCAAGGGCACTGAAAAGACTGGCTGGGAGGAACCACTACTCTAGTGATTTATAGACACTACGGAGCAGCTTCCAAATAATGAATTATATACAGGGTCCGAGCAGCTTTCAAATCGTGACCGACGTCCGACTTCAGCCAGGTCACGATCTTGCGGTCCGTGGGTTCGAGCCCCGCGTCAGGCTCTGGGCTGATGGCTCGGAGCCTGGAGCCTGTTTCCGATTCTGTGTCTCCCTCTCTCTCTGCCCCTCCCCCGTTCATGCTCTGTCTCTCTCTGTCCCAAAAATAAATAAACGTTGAAAAAAAAATTAAAAAAAAAAATCGTGACCGGGTTTAAGTCTTTTATATTTCTTATAAATATATTTCTTATATTTATATAAACCATGAATTTCATATCGTGGGTCAGTGCTGGAAGTGAAGGGGTTAGAATCTCTGTCCTGGCCTGGCCACAATCCCCTCCATTCATAGTTCCTGTTCTGTCAGCGTCTTACCCATGTTGCCTGCGCATGTAAACATGTAAACCGCTAAAGAGGACTCTGCTGTTGTTCAAAGCTCAGTCCTTAAACTTTTAGGGTGGCAGGCCCCTCTAAAAATCAGGGGAAGGCATGGATGCTCTCCCAGCAAGGTATTCAAACGTATCCTGGTTTGCCTGTAGTCATGAACTTCTGAAGCCTGCCTGTGCCCCAGGGCCAGAACCCTGGCCCCAACAGCTTTACAGGGAAGGCGGTTGTTTGGGCTCCAGTGTCCTTCCCTACATGTGTCCTTTATCCTCATGGTCTCAGGCAGTGGCACACGTTCCAGCCATTATAGATGCATCTGAAGCAGGACAGTGTAAGGAAAAGATCATTTTTAAGGGTGCTTCTGAGAAGTTGCACGAAAAACTTATGCTTATGTGCAGGACTGGCTCCTTGGGCATGCAGCCACTATAGACACACAGGACCTTTTGCGTTGGGTTTAGAGCTCTGTAGTCACCATCTTGAAATTATTTTTTGCTAAGTTTATTTATTTTGAGAGAGAGTGTGCATGTGAGCAGGGATGGGGTAGAGAGAGAGGGAGGGAGAGAATCCCACACAGGCTCTGCCCTCTCAGTGCAGAGCCCAATGTGGCGCTCGATTCCACAAACTGTGAGATCGTGACCTGAACCGAGATCAAGAGCCGACTCAACCAACTGAGCCACGCAGGCGTCCGCCATCTTGAAATTCTCAATGAGTTCCTGTTTGAATTTGTGCTTTTTGTGGAGTGCAGTTTAATGGAATGATGGAGAATGTGCTGGGGGCTTGAAGCCTCAGCTCCTGCAGGGTCCCCCCACCTGTGTCCTGTTACCTCCCCAGGACTAGGTCTCCACTGCTGGTCCCTCTCCCCAGGGAGAGTTGATGTCGGGGGAAGTGTCCCAAGGCAGCTTGGGACAGGGCCTGGCACCAGTGTCCTCGCCCTGAGCTGCCAGTGTCACAGTGCACAAAGCAGGCAACTCACTTGGGGCAAATAACTCACTTACCTTCAGTATAGACAACCTACACCCCCCCAACTTGTTGGGGCTGCTGTGCTGGTCCACCCGTCTGCAGTGGATGGGAACAGTGGGACTGTGGAAAGAGGGGATGCCTGAGCTTGACTTCCCAGCCCCCAGGAGAGCACTGCACACAGGCCTAAGGTTTGGCAGGAGGGGGGACTCAGCGGCCCCATGGGCCGCCCTCCTGGTGCCTGTGTTTCCACTTCTTCATGAGTGTCTACGTGCCCAAGGGAGCAAAGAAACATCAAACAGCAAATAAAAATCATTATGAAAGGTCAAGAGAGAAATCCTGGAAGAGATGAAAAGCTATATTTAATACCTTTAATAGTATCTTTTTCATGCTTTTCAACAAGAGGGCCCTGCATTTTCATTTTGCACCAAACCCTAGAACTTATGTGGTCAGTCCTGCCGTGTCTCCCTGGCCAGCCACAACAGCTGCAAAAGAGACAGACAAATACAGTCTTTGTTCTGGGTGACTGTGCCCAGCCCCACGTGGGGAGTTCTATTAGCACGGAAGATGGGGACAGTGGGTATTGGGGTAGGTAACTCGCAGTTTCTACCATAACACTTTAAAAATAACCAAATGTTATTGAAGGCATTCACAATGTTTAGCTCATTTGACCCTAAACCTGATACCACAATTAACCCCAGTTTACAGATTAGACAGCAGCACAACAATGCCCAGTCCCTTGGCCCGGAACACACAGCAGGCAAGTGAAGCCAGGCCTCAAACCCAGGCAGTCTGGACTCCTGCCCGGGGCTCAGCACCTTTGCAGCTCAGCCTGCAGAAACCTGCATCTGTGCCCCAGCAGGGGTGGGCTGGTTCTCCGAGGCAGTGTCTTCTAGAAAGTTCGGCCAGGGGTTCACGGGTTCACGGAGAGGAATTGTTTCAGGCTTTAAAACACCTGGGGGTGCCTGGGTGGCTCAGTCACTTAAGCTTCCAACTCTTAAGTTCGGCTCAGGTCATGATCTCAGCACAGAGCCTGCATGGGATTCTCTCTTCTCTGGCCCTAACCCATCTCAGGAGCTCTCTCTTTCAAGATAAGAGAAGAGAAGAGAAGACAAGATAAGATAAGGTAATAAATGAATGGTAGCTTCCTAAACTCTAAGCTAGCCAACTGAATCAGAATATCTGAGGGTGGGTCACAAGAATCTTCATTTTAAACAAATTCCTTCAGGTGATTCTTAGGAGCTTTAAGAAATGTTGCTCAGAAGTTTTAGGGTACAATTCACTTCCTGAGATGAGCACTGTGTGGGAATTAGAAGGAAATAGCTACTCATAATAACACAGTGGTGGCAGGAAGGCAAAAGGTTACAGCCCACTGAAAGGGAATGTGACAGTGTCCATCAGGATTACAGACACATTGGCCCTGTGATGCAGCGGTCCAGCTTCCGGAAGTGTATCCTACCTATAGACCTACACGTGCAAGGAATGGCACACCTTCCAGATTATTGGGGGTTGGGGGGCATTGCTGATAATAGCAGAACATTGGAAGCAGTCCAGGCGTCCAGCAGCAGAGGGCGGGCCAGGCCCCTCCACTCAGCGGCCCCCGTCATGCGCCCAGAACAAGGAAGATCACCAAGTACTGATGTGGAGAGGTCTCCAGGACATGTTGGAAGGTGAACAGGGCAGGATGCCAACAGTGTGCATGGGACAGGTGGGCGTGAGAACCGCCTCTCCCGGGAGCAGCGCGGTCCCCCTCGTGCCTCTGTTCACAGACTTGGAGTCTCAGCGGTGGCCTGGCAGTGGGGACAGCAGAGTCACTTCCGGTCCTTCCTGGTGCCCCCACCCCAGGCTGTTGCAAACTCCCTGCCAGCTCTCTTCAGAATTACTAGAAGGGACACCTGGGGGGGCTCAGTCGGTTAAGTGTGTGACTTCGGCTCAGGTCATGATCTCACGGTTTGTGAATTCGAGCCCTGTGTCAGGCTCTGTGCTGGGCTCTGTGCTGACAGCTCAGAGCCTGGAGCCTGATTTGGATTCTGTGTCTCCCGCTGTCTCTGCCCCTCCCCCACTCACACTCTCTCTCTCTCTCTCTCTCTCTCTCTCTCTCTCTCTCTCTCCCTCCCTCAAAAATAAAAATAAACATTATAAAAACTTAAAAAAAAAAAAAAAGAACGAGGTACTTAGGGCCCCCCTGCCCTAGGCTCTGCTTCCTGTTCACCAATTCTCTGGCAAACAAAAATCCTTATCACATCTCTTTGGAAACAGTAAACCTAGCTCTCGAATGTGGCATGACTGCAAGCTGCATTAACTTTCTCACCATTTCTGGGTGCAAAGCCTGCCACCTCAGTCGTGGGCTGGCTTTGGGGGGTGAGCTTCATGTATTTAGCTTTTAAATTTTTTAAAAATGTTTTATTATTTATCTTTGAGAGAGAGAGAGAGACAGAGCATGAGGAGAGGAGGGGTAGAGAGAGAGGGAGACACAGAGTCCGAAGCAGGCTCCAGGCTTGGAGCTGTCAGCAGAGAGCCTGACGCAGGGCTCGAACTCACAAACTGTGAGATCATGACCTGAGCCAAAGTTGGACGCTTAACCGACTGAGCCACCCAGGCGCCCCTCATATGTTTGGTTTTCAAAGTGCATTTGGATGATGGGCGCCCTTCTTCCAGCTCCGTACGATGCCTCTCTCCTCTTGAACTTGGATGGCCCCCTCCTGGTGGCATGCTTTCTTTCATACCTAAGGGAATGCTTACACTCTTGAGTGGAAACATACGGGAGTTTCAGAAACAGATTGTTCTCTAAAAATAGCCCCTTCTGCCTTTCCCATTAAACTAGGTGTCAAGGCTCAGAGTTAGCAGGGCAGTTTGTTAGAGCAAAAGCAGCACAGACTTTCCCTTGGAGATTGTCATATATGGCTGTGAAACCCTAGGAAAGCAGACCTTAGAATTCTTCGTGAGTTAGAAGAGAGAAGCCCAAATGCCAGGTCAGTTTTTTTTTTTCTTTACTTAAAAAATAAGGATTCAAAAATTCTGTAGCTTCAGGAAGAAGATTAAATAGTAGGTGATCCATTGGCACAATAAAAATTCTGTCGCTTCCTGTGGTTTGGGCCTCGATGAATTTATTCTGGGTCCTGTCTTGGTCAGTAGTGGTTCCAGAATGTGGGGTGAGGAGGGCTTGAAGCTGTGTTTCCATGGCCCTTTATCTAGAAATGGATCGTGCTGAGGATTGAAGAGGTAGCTGTAATAGAGGGAAAACCCTTCTTCTCCACTCCCTTGGGCCCCATCTTGGCACTTTAATTGCTCTCACTTGGTAGATGATTCTCATCACAAAGGCCCAAGGCTAGGTCCAAGGTTAATCTGGACCAGCGATGTCTAACAGAACTTTCCGTGATGATGGAAATGTGGGTACCTGTGCTGTCCAACAGCCTCTGATCAAATGTGTCTATTAAGTAGTTGAAATGTAGCTGGTGTGACCAAGGAACTAAATTCTTAATGTATTTTGTTTCAAGCAATTTAAATTTAAGTAGTCACATGTAAATGGCAGTCGGCTACCATTTGAACAGCACAGCTCCACACTTGGAATGGAAGTTAGGAATTATAATTTCTGAGCTCTGTCTTTACGTCACCTTGATATGATGGTCATGTCACGTTAGTACCGTAGGCATTAAATGCCCATCTTATACAATAGATATAATTGACCCCAGCCAATTGGATATTCTGAGTGATGTGGATGATCCAGACTTCCTTACCAGGTTGCATGAGCCAGAGATGTCAACGCCAAGGTGTTCTTTGACTCCATGGGTCCATTTGCAAGAACCAAAGCAGGGATTCAGTACCTGGAGAGGCAGGATAGTATGAAAATACTGCCCAAACAGCAAAACTTGTGGAATCACAACACTGCACCTGAGATTCACAGGTGAACGATTTTCATTTGCCTGTGTCTCTTTAAACTCAGAATCCATTCATTAATTTTGGGGACTTGACTTTGCTCACATTAGATGCAACACCACCACATTCCCGCTTATAATATTTGCCAGAAAATAGAAAAGAGTTAGTTGCTGTAGTGCATACTTTGTGGAATTTTGACAATTAGGGGATAATTTAATGTTACAAAACAGACTTGCATGCAGTAGAAATATCCAAGGTGGCTTTGTAAGAGCAAACGCCATTCAACCTGTGAATCTTGCTAACCCTAAATCAGTCGGATAACCCTCTACTAATACCTGTTTCTCCCTTCAGAGTGTTCATGTTTTAGTCCTTTTAGTGCTATTTTTCAAATCACCCGCTGCTTAATATTTTTCATGCTGTCGATTAAGAAACAACGTATGGTTGAACCTTCCCTCATGCAACCCACCAGGTCCCACCAACAAAAATCCTCATCTCCAAACATTACACAGTCATATCTCTAGCCTAGAATAGCTCCAGAGTTTGTAAGCAATGGTCTAGTCCTCCTTCCTTTAGGCATCCTGACTCCTTAGGAAGTGGGATTTGGGACGGCACAGAGCAAACCGAGCCTGGATCAGGTCCTCAGCTCCAGCTGATCTTTACCCCTAAGACTGTCCATCTTGGAATCCCAAGACCTCCAGGGTAGCACAGAGGGAGCCACCTTCCAGAACTAGTCTTCACTCCAGCCTCCACTTAGCTGATGTGCTTTGTGGTCAAGGCCAAAGGCTGGGTCACCATTCTTGGCTTCTGAGGCATGCCCATTGGTAAGAAACCATGCTTTCCCTGACCCCCCTAAGAAGAAACCCTGAAATGCTGTAGACTGGTGATTATTGGCCCACTCATCCCCCACTGTTAGCAGAACTCCTGAAAGAGTGAACCCCCTTGGCATGGACTGTGGTGTCCAATTCATGTTTCTAAGATGAGTTTGTGACATTGGGACACAGAAGCTCTCTGAAGGGCTTATTCAAGGAACGGGTTTATAACCTATCACAAGCTGCTGTGAGAATGACATTAACTACTCTCCTCTCATACTGAGCAAGCCACCCAGCAGAGTGCCATGAATATAAACAGCCCTAGACGTTCAAATCTTACTGTTTTGTTGATGAGCGCACATGGTCCTTAAGCATGCAGTGTGGGTGGTCTGCTGGGAGGTGGTGAATCAAAGCCAAGGGGTTTTGTTCTCTGGTCAGCCTCTGCACATGATTTGTGAGCACTTGACTGATTGCTCCTACACTGCACATTGAATGGCCACCTTTGCATTTTTGAAGGGAAGACGGCCACTTGTTTGCTCTCAGATGTCACAGTACATCTACCCTTTATCACCCAGGGCCCCAGCATGGTCATGTGAATGGGTTGTGGGGTGAGATTCAGAGGACCCCTCTCTGTTCCACAGCCTATTGCAAGACTTTGAGGAAGTCTTGGACAGGTGTACCTTCGGCCTTCCCCCAACACAAGCAAAACACACCTGCCCTTTATCTGGCTGAGTGGGAGCGTGTGCAGCTGCAGTAGATTAAAACAGTGAACACTTGTCTGCAAACAGAACTACTTGGTGGTTGGATGTTATGCAATTCCAAGTGTTATTGCTAAATATTATTCTTACTTTGTATATGTGGAAACATTTAAAATTTATTGTGCATTTTTTTAGGACAGAGAATATTTTCCTAGTCTTTTGTTTTGGCTTTAATACACTATTGATTATGTTAAATGATCAAAACATTCATGCTGTTATGGCATTTCATGTCATACAGAAATACGGAAATTACTGATTAAGTCTTCCTCATCTTCTCATCCCATCTCCTGGCAGGAACCAATATCAGTGCACCACATGTACTTTTCCACAGTTCCTTTACGTGTGTAGAAACATACATGTTTATGTTGGTAATTGATAATAGCACAGATATACTTTTCATATGCATATATATGCATACATAAGATATATTTCCAAGTCAATATAGAGATACATCATTCTTTTTTTTAAATTTTTTAAATTTATTTTTGAGAGAGACGGCACAAGTGAGAGAGAGGCAGAGAAAGAGAGAGAACGACAGAGGATCCGAAGCAGGCTGTGTTGAGAACTCAGAGCCCGATGCGGGACTCAGACTCATGAACTGTGAGATCATGACCTGAGCCGAAGTCAGATGTTTAACTGAGTCACCCAAGTGCCCCAAGATACATCATTCTTTTTATTTATTTTTAGTTTTTATTATTTAAAAAAAATTAATGTTTTATTTATTTTTGAGAGAGAGATGAGTGTGAGTGGGAGAGGAGCAGAGAGAGAGGGAGACACAGAATCTGAAGCAGGCTCAACTTGGGGGCTCAAATCAGCAGGCCGTGAGATCATGACCTGAGCCGAAGTTGGACGCTTAACCGACTGAGCCACCAAGGCACCCCACATCATTATTTTTAATCATTGCCTTACAGCACATAATGTGGACTATAATCTATTTAATCATTTTCTCATTTCTGGCCATTGTCAAGAGTGGCCTCTGTTCTTAAGAGATAAGGATAAAAACCAAGGTTGTGGCTTTGGCTTTTTTTACTCATATGCTTAATCTTGACCTTCACTTTAAGTTCCTCCTAATTGGGTTTTGTGTGTGTGTGTGTGTGCTTTACATAACAGATGATTTTTTAAAATATAAGCATTCTTTATTTTCAAGCCCTCTATTAAGAAAAAAAAGGAAGAGAAAAGTGCCTTGCTCTATAAGGGTAGATCTCGCAAGGGTGGTCAGTCTGGTTGCATGAGTATCTGGGAGTCTTGTTTGTTTACATGGTCAGTTCCCTAGGTTTCCCTGTGTCATTGCCAATCTGTGTGACTTGGCAGCCAACGGCTCTTCCTACACTGCGTCTTGTGGCCAAACACAAACTGAGCACGTCGAGGAATGGAAAATATTGCAGAGTTTCTAAGTGGTCAGGAAGGTTTTAATTCCAAGACAGGTCTAGTTCCTATTTTGTGATAGATAGTGTGGATACACCTAATTTTACCGAATTCTCTTGAGTACTTACACTGCCCACAAGAAACGAGAGTCTGTTTCACTCGACGTTGAAGGAGGAGAGATTGGCGATTACTGGGTTGATTAGGTCCCCTGGCCCTACGCCTTCCTTTGTCTTAGTACTTCAGCACCACACTGCTAGCTCACTGAGGGAGGCCTCTTTGTGTACTTTTGTATTGTGCCTAGCACAATTATTGTGTTTGGTAAATGTTGAGCCACACGGATTTACATAGGGCTGAAAAGTACCACTTTTTTACAAGAGTCTTGCTGAACAGGGGCTCTCATGTTTGTTTGATACAAAGCGGTGACACAGAGTAGGGGAAGCAGTGGCCAGGCCTAAGATTCGGTTCAGGAGTAGGAGGAGATCAGGAAAATGAGGTAATGCAGTTTGCTCTAGTGATAGATGCTAAATCAGATCTTGAGGGTGTTTATCTTGGGCTTGAAAGCAAGGGAAAACCACAAGATCCTTTCTGTGGGGGAGGGAGTGACCAAACTGGTGAATGGAGGCGGTGACTCTTGCTTTTTATGTGTCATTGTGATTGATGACCTGGGAGGAACTGTCCTTTCCTGCCCTGTGCATGGGATGAGCTTATAATACCTTATATTTTGTGGGCATCCTGCCATGTTTCTGTGTACAAAAGACTATGCAGAATAGAAATAAAACTCTAATTTTTCATCTTGTGAGTTAGTCTATAGTATGATTTTTTTTTAAGTTTTTGTTTAAATTCCTGCTAGTTAACGTACAGTGTAATAATAGTTTCAGGAGTAGAATGTAGTGGTTCATCACTTAACATATGCACCTAGCGCGCATCACAGCAAGTACCCTCCTTAACGCTTATCACATATTTACCCCATGCCTCCCCTCCAGGAACCCTCAGTTTGTTCTCTATAGTTAAGAGTCTGTTTCCTGGTTTGCCTCTCTCTTTTTTTCTCTCCCTAGGTTCATCTGTTTTTTCTTAAATTCCACATATGAGTAAAATCATATGGTATTTGTCTTTCTCTGAATGACTTATTTCACTTAACGTAATAGTCTCTAGTTCCATCCGTGTTGTGACAAATGGCAAGATTTCGTCCTTTTTGATGGCTGAGTAATATTCCATTGTGTATGTGTGTGTGTGTGTGTGTGTGTGTGTGTGTGTGTGTGTGTGTGTGTGTATATATATACACACACACACACACCATATCTTCTTTATGCATTCATCAGTTGATAGTGTAGTATGATTCTTGTGTATGTATCCACACAACCCATATTTCCACAGATAAATCAGTAGCAATACAGTTTGGAAACAATTTAAAAATCTTTAAGAACAACGCCACTTCCTTATCATTTCTCAGTCCTCCTGAGTCTCCTGGTGGCCATCAAGACTTCAGCTGGTCTCCTGAAGGCTGTAGAAGCTCCTGGAGAGATTTGGCAAATGTCATCACATGACCTGGCCCCAGGCCCAATCCACTGAGAGAAACAACCTTCAAACGGTCATCTTTTCCTGGAGGATCTTGGAAACTTGACACCTTCTCCCAGGAATACTTAAGTAGGCTGAGCCACTGAAATTGATTCACCTCATACTTGCCTATTGCCCTCTCTGCCTGTGCTCCCTGCTCTTACTTGTGATCTCATTTCCAGGCAAAATAAAAGGGATCCTGCCTGAACATACCAGACTGTCCCAGCTCCACAGAGGTCCATGAGCTGGGTGCGGCTTAGCCTAATGGGTGGGCCAAATGCAAAGATATGGATAAATGGTTATAGCACTTTCCATCTGGCTTCTTGATACAGAGTATGAAGTGGTAAGCTGTAGAGAACATGCAATGGTCATGGCCACCTCAAATAAGACAGTATTGGTAGCAGTCCCCTATAAACTATAGAAAGCGCTATGAATTAGAATGGTTGCTTATTCCGGGTTGCAAATTCATTCGGTAAAAAACTGGGGGGATAGCTTTCTTCAAAAGCCTGGCTTTAGTCTCCTGTAATCTTCTCATGGAAGTTAAGTCTAATTCACACAGTAGAGAAGTTGGTGAAAGTATGTTCTCTCATCTGATGTCACTGGGCTTCTTTTTATGCTTTTGCTTCAGTAGTTTCTGATTGGAGTAGTATTATCTTTTACCCTCAAAAAGCATTAGGGTATTTTTTTTTTTACATATATTTTTTGTCTTTTAATCCAAGAATTTGGATGGTGGCTGGGCTTCTCTTTATCTGAAAGGCAAGTCAAGAGCTCTTGCAGCCTTGTATCTAAAGAGACTGCTCTGTGACTTAGCACAGGTTTGGGGCTGTCTCTAGCATGATTACGCTTGGAGGGCTCATTGGAGAATAGTGCCAATCGTAGAAGATATTTTTCATGGAAGAGAAGCAGTTCCCTTTCTTTCAAACCTGGAAGCTTAAGAAGCAATTTCCTCTACCTGGTTCATTCTTGGCACTTAATACAACGCCACCAGCAAATCGGAACTTTTTAATGAATGCCAACCTCCCTCCACCAGATGAATGTTGGAAATGGCAAAGAATATATTTTTTAAAAGGCTACAATAGGAATATTCCAAGAGACACTAATTATTATCAGTAAAATTTCAAAGCGTGTTTATCTTAGTTCTTCGTATCCCCCACCAAGGAGTAAGTGAACAAAAAGGAAACTTTATTGGTAAAGTCAGAACCCAAAATAGCCAGTGTGACCAAGTTTTGAAAACCATGGAAGTGAGTAGTGGCTGTGATTGTCTTTCCCCAAGAATGAGAACAATTTTAAGATGTGAATGGTTGGTTTGCCCATTATTACCCTCCTCTGTCTCTATGTATTCATACCATACCATTGATGGTTTAGCAGTAAAGAATATAATTCAGGAGTGTCTGGGTGGCTCAGTTGGTTGACTGTCCCACTCTATTTTGGTTCAGGTCATGATCCCAGGGTCGTGGGATCAAGCTCCACATTGGGCTCTGTGCTGAGCATGGAGCCTGCTTAAGATTCTCTCTCTCTCTCTCTCTCTCTCTCTCTCTCTCTCTCTCTCTCTTTTTCTCTTTCTCTCTCTTCCTCTCCCCCCTGCCCCTCTCCCCTGCTTATGCTCTCTCTCTCTCTCTAAAAAAAAAAAAAGAATACAATTCAATATTTTCATTTTAAAGTATGTATCTAAGGGATTCTATAATTCTAGTTTTACAAAATTATACTTGTTTTGTGCTGAATTTTTGGAAATTGTGCACATTTGAAAGCTTTTAAAAAATATTGTTTGTTTTTGTTGTATAACCAAAACAATAAAGGGCTCCATCATTCAGTGAAATTTGTCCTGCATGGATATGTCTCCTGAACCAGAGCAAGTCCTGTCTGTCGTATTATGCCAGTCTTTCGTATTAAAGAGCAGTAACAATCAGCAGGCAGATGGGAGTTGCAGCTGAAGACAAGGATGGTATTTCTCAATGAAAGAGGCTGGCAAGATCCAGGTCAGGCCTTGCATTCCAGCCTCTTGGCTTCATTTCTCTTTCCTCCTTACCCACGATTTCCTTTGTCTTCTCCCCTCATCACCAGCCAAAGCCCAGCCTGTCGGGGACCTGAGGAAACCACTGGGACGACTGCCCTGTAGTCCCTCCAGTTTATATTTGCTGATGTGAAACCAGCTATGTGTTGTTATTAGGGAGATTCTTTAGCCAGACACAATTCAAACGTGGAAGTCACACAGAGGAACATCTTGCTTCCATTCCAGTACAGATGAGCGTGTTCTGGCTCTCCTGCTAGTTAGCTGAGAGACTTAGGAAGAGTTGAAGGAGGGGGTTGTGGGGTGCCTGGGTGGCTCAATTGGTTGAGCATCCAACTTTGGCTCAGGCCATGATCTCACAGTTGGTAAGTTCGAGCCCCGCATCGGGCTCTGCACTGACAGCTCAGAGCCTGGAGTCTGCTTCAGATTCAGTGTCTCCCGCCCTCTCTGCCCCTTCCTCGCTCATGTTTCTCTCTCTCTCTCTCTCTCTCTTTCTCAAAAATAAATAAATATTTTAAAAATATTTTTTAATAAAAGAAAAGAAAGAGGAGTTTGCATTTAGTGATTTCTCAGGTTTTTTCTAAAGCGAATATTTTGTGATATATATTAAAAAAAAACACATACAAAGAAACCAACCCATGTCTCCTCTAATATATTAAGTTCTCCCCTGACTTCAAAATACCCACTGGAACCCTGTTGTCTTCTCCTGGCACAATCTCAATATATATAATGAGAGGCTGGTTTTGTGAAGTGGGGGACTTACAACCCCTAATTCTCTTACCCAGGTCTTTCATGCTCCCTGCCCCACCGCCAGATCTGAGCTTCCCACCTCCTATTTGGCCACCACCTTGTGTTGTATCTTGGCCACAGTCTTTGAAGAGTTATCACGCAGACAGCTCTCAGACTGGCAGACCTGACTTAAGATCACCAGAAAGGAGTAAATAATGCCATGAACACCTTTTTTGCTTGTAGCTCTATCTCCAGGATATTTAGAACACTGCCTGGTATAGAGTAGATGCTCTATAAATATTGTAATAGTAAATATTGTGGATCTCAGACCTGGGACCACATCACCGTGTCTTGGGCTCCCCATGGTCACAATCACACATTGGATAGGTGACTAGTCTCCGTTACTACCCCTCTCCATGCCCAACCATTACTCACAACCTGTTTTTTTTTCTTCCTTATACCTGATTCTTTTCCTAGATTAATCTATAAAAATGTCCTATTCACTAGGTTAATAATCTTTCTTAATTTTTATTATTTATTTTTGAGAATAGAGAGAAGGGAAAAACAAGCAGGGGAGGGACAGAGAGACAGAGAGAGACACAGAATCTGAAGCAGGCTCCAGGCTCTGAGCTGTCAGCATGGAGCCTGACATGGGGCTCAAACTCACAAACCATGAGATCATGGCCTGAGCTGAAGTCAGATGCTTAACGGACTGAGCCACCCAGGTGCCCCACTAGATTACCAATCTTAATGTCATGTTTTCATTTAGTGAATAAGCCATTTGAAATTAGTTTGGTTTTCCAATTATTGTTATGATCTACTGATACCATAAGACAAATACAGCCAAAGAACTTTGAGATAAATGATAATGTTATCTTTAAATCCAAGAGACTTTGGATTTAAAGAGTCAACTGAAGAGTCAACTGAAGCAAACTTTCCTCTGCTATTAATAGTACTTGGTCAGAGGGGAATAAAGTCTGGCAACAGATGACTGCATGAAAGTCACACCCAGGGATTTTGTTACTGTCATGAACTCTGAAGTTGTAATAATTGGAAAATTAAAGTTGTTTTAATATAAGCCTTCATTATAGCTAACAAATACATAATTCCCTATATCTCACTTCCTCTAATCTTCAAGTATAGGCATTCAAAAGGGACAACATGAAATCAAAGGTGAACATTAACACATTAAAACTGTACCACAGGACCTTTATTGTTCATAGCACTGTTGGTCCCATGATGAACTTATGGTCCCAAATTAAGTGGGATAGGCTTTTGGAAAGCAAATGATCTGAAGATTGGGAGGATGATACTTTTCATACACCCTGCTCCATCACCAAGAAGCCTATTACTGAGGGCCATAGATATCATCCCTAGGGCTTTAAGTCAGACCTTCAAGTGGAATATTGCATCTGGCTCCCCAAGGCTCCAGGGATCAAGTTCATTCCATCAGGGGTGGTACCACCTGGGAATTCTGGGGTGTAGAAGATAAGATCCATCATTTGTTAGGGTCTTAGCTTTGTCAGAGCACCTCTTGTCCAGGGAGCTATCCAAGGTGCTGTCTGAAACTCCCCATCATCCGGTAGATGTATGACTATTTTGTCCCAAGTGTTGACATATATTTCTGGCTATCTTGAGCCTCAGCCTTTTGCATTTGTCTAATCCTAAAACCATCTGTCCTTCCCAATTTGGATTCTTCCTGACCGCTACTTGCTTCCAAATCCTGAGATGTGTTGTGACGCATTCATAGCTTGCCCTCAACTGACCTTTTGCCTGTATCTTATCTTGACTCTGCCTAGTCTTAGTTCTTATCTTTTCTCACCCTGTCCCCTTATGGGTTTTGTGTCTCTATAGTGTATGTCAGCAAAGTGATAGAAATCAGGGGTTAATCGGGGGCGCCTGGGTGGCGCAGTCGGTTGAGCGTCCGACTTCAGCCAGGTCACGATCTCGCGGTCCGTGAGTTTGAGCCCCGCGTCAGGCTCTGGGCTGATGGCTCAGAGCCTGGAGCCTGTTTCCGATTCTGTGTCTCCCTCTCTCTCTGCCCCTCCCCCGTTCATGCTCTGTCTCTCTCTGTCCCAAAAATAAATAAACGTTGGAAAAAAAATTAAAAAAAAAATAGAAATCAGGGGTTAATCAACAAGAGAAATTAAACCTCAAAATATGTATGATTTTATTTTTGTATTAATATAAATTGCCTGAGTAAAATACTATTGAAAAAAAAACAGTATTCTAATAAGAAAGACATTAGTTATACAGAGACTAGAAGGACAAATAGAGAAATAATTTTCACTTTTCACTTATTATCATTCAGCATATTTGTTAAAATAAATATTCAGCTTCTGTTGGCAAGATCAATATTATTCTTGAAACACATATTTGTTATACAGATTTTAGTCAGGTAACTTGCAATTGTTACCTGAAATGAAGAAAAGAAAATAATTTTGACTATAGCAGTGGATGACCCATTCTAGCAATTGGTGTTAAAATGTATTTTTAAAGATATATTCTTTTTTTTTTTTTAAATTTTTTTTTCAACGTTTTTTTTTTATTTCTTTTTGGGACAGAGAGAGACAGAGCATGAACGGGCGAGGGGCAGAGAGAGAGGGAGACACAGAATCGGAAACAGGCTCCAGGCTCTGAGCCATCAGCCCAGAGCCCGATGCGGGGCTCGAACTCACGGACCGAGAGATCGTGACCTGGCTGAAGTCGGACGCTTAACCGACTGCGCCACCCAGGCGCCCCAAGATATATTCTTTAAAGATTTGGAGCACTCCAAAATCTCATGATTGAGCCTCATTTACCTGAGTTGGTCCATGTGCTCATACAATGTCAAAAATTGCCTGCAAGCTAATATATTTTTAATGTAATCATCATAACTTAACGCTTCCATAGAAATGCTTTCATGGGCTTTTGTATGGATCTTTGTTTCATCCCATTTCCACTACAATGTGTATGTTGTCTCTATAAGAAAAAGCAAATCCACATGAACTTGAGCACTGTGGACACACATCAGGTGTTGTGCAAGTGACTGTATAACAAGTTCTCTGTTTTTTTCAGCTTCTTCTACAATGATCACACTGTCTTAAGAAAGAAACAAACCTCCAAGTGCACCACCCTCTGTTCTCTAGCAATGCAGAGATTGCCTGCCTTGCGTGTTACCAATGGTGTTTATGTTGGCATTAAAGCAGAGCTAATGACTATTTGGAACCATCCCTGTTCCTTTTCCCAGTACCTTGTATGACCACTGACCCCCATCTCAAAAACCGTTCTTAGGGTTAGGGATGCAGATCATTGCCATTAACAATGTTTTATGTCTGTGTAAAGCTAACAACCCCTCCTGGGATTGAACTCTTGACCATGGCTTCTGACCAACTCTTAGGATAGAGGCACCACATGTTTACTGGCCCCAGATGAGCTTTGACTCAATTTAGACCTTAGTATAAACAGAACCAGAACAGTCAACGAATCTGGTTTACCAGTAGAACCCATTCTTCTAATAAAATCTTGTAAGAGAGCCTGTCACATAATATAGATAAAAGGAAGTGAGTTTCACAGAATGAAAGTCTGGGAACCTGGTCCCCATTGCCTGAGGTACTTTGGGGCTCCACAGAGATCTGTTTGAGAACTACTGATTGTCTACTTTCTTTACTTCACAGATGAGGAAACTGAAGCTTGGGGAGGTTAACTCACTGTTCATGACCACACAACTATGTAGGGGCGATGTTGAGACAAGAAAATGTTCTCTGACTACCTTCTACTGTCCAATTCATGCCCTCTGCCTCCTCTCTTCCCCTTTCCCTGTTTCCTCATGATTGAAAGGAGCATATCATGTACTCACTCTGACTTCTGATTGACGGGGCTCTTTTGTCCCCAACTGAATAAAACATACTCTAATTCAAACTGGCTTCAACTAAAGGACCTTATCACCCAATGCAAATTAAAAGTTCAGGGATATCTGGCTTCGGGTGCCACTAGGGGCTTTAAAAAAAAATGCCATCCAGTTCAATCTCCTTCTCTTCATTTCTCTTGGTTCTGTCTTCTATTGTACTGGCTGCATTCTGGTGGGTCTTCCTCCTGGACCCTGACGGGTGAGGCATCCAACATTCTTACAGTTAATGGTTCCTAGAGAAAAAGAGCTTCGGGGCACCTGGGTGGCTCAGTCAGTTAAGCATCTGACTTAAGCTCGGGTCATGATCTCATGGTTTGTGGGTTCAAGCCCCGCATTGGGCTCTGCACTGACAGTGTGGAGCTTGCCTGGGATTCTCTCTCTCTCTTTCTCTCTGCCCCCCCCAATAAATAAATAAACTTAAAAAATTCTTCTAATTGAGCCTCATTTACCTGAGTTGGTCCAAGTGCTCACTCCTAAGCAACCTCTGTGGCCAAAGGACTGGAAGGACCTGATGGGTCAGGCCTGGGCCATGTGAGACTCCTGGAGGATGGGTTGGGGTCAGTCCTGCTCAAACCATTTGGGCTGAAACTAAGGAAGGGCAGATTCCCCAAGGAAAAAACAAAGGATACTCTTAACCAGAGCTGTGAGGGAATGGATGCTCGAAGGTAAAAGCCACATGCATCTACCTCAACATCTTCAACTCTTGGTTAGCCTTTGAGGCTGATTCTTAGAACCAGAGGCAAGACTACTCACCACAGAGCTGTCTGCCTTGCTGCTGCTTCTGTAGGACCCCGGACTCCCCTCTATTAGGGACTCTTTCACTTTGTCATTGCTCAATTAGATAAAGTATAGGTGTTTTTTAATTCTTTTTTAAAAAACTCAGAATTTAAACATATCCCATATTTTTGGAGGCAATTGGTAGAAATATCCAGACATCCCATTAGAGGGTTTGATTCAGCTTGATACACTTGAGAGTGTTTAGTTGGGGGTGGATGAAACAAGGTCAGAAAACTTCCAGAAAAGTCTCTAAACAGTACATAGTGTTGGCACCCCCAGATTGGCCTTCTCTCCTGCATTCCATTCCCCCTGGGGAAGCACGTCTATACATGCCAAGCAAGGAACGAACTGAGCAAGGTGCATAGCGAGGCTCGCTCAGGTTTACACTGTCAGGTATGTTCTGGGAGGGAAACACTGCACTTCGTTTCCTAGGTGAAGAAATAATATGAGTGGTGGTGGAAAAGCAAGACTGGTTTAGGGTATCACAGAGTTAATCCTATAGTTTTGCAGCAGGATTTAGTTTAGGCTTCAACTAGAGGTATTTTAGGCTAATGGAAATGTGGACCTGGAAGTCCAGAAACTTGTGTTCTTGTCTCACCTCTTCATTAGATTGTCTAGTTGACTTTGATCCAAATTGTCACCCTCTCTGGACCTTAGTTTCCAAGTCTTGAAAATAATTAGTTATGACAATCTAATAACTAATTCTCACATAAATCAACATTTCCCAAAGTGAACTATGCATACCGTGGTGGTTCCTAAGACTCTTTTTGGGGGCATATGCCATATTTTTAAAAATAATGATGTATATTCTCCCAGTTTTGATGAAGTATAATATATAACATGTTGTATGTATTTTTTAATGTACTAGATGAACCAGCACAGCAACTCCCAAATTTCATGGACAGTATTACTAAGGAATCCGATAAAATAAATATTATATTTTTAGACATGAGTATGGTTAAGAAAAACATTAAATAATTAGTACACAGAGAAAGCAAAACCCCAAGGTGGTACATAAATTATAGAATTTGAGAAAACTATGATATATGTGGCCTCAATATAAGAAAATGTTTTGATGGAGTTAGTAAAATGATTTGACAGGGAATCTGAGACCATGCTTCATTGAGAACTCATACTATGCCCATTGTTACATGCTTCCCATGTGTGAGATTATTCAGTTTTTAAAGTAAGAACTACCTGACTTTGAAACCATGTTCTTGGGACACCTGGGTGGCTCAGTCAGTTGAGCATCCAACTCTTGATTTTGGCTCAAGTCATGGTCCCAGGATTGTGGGACAGAGCCCCGTGTTGGACTCTGTAACTGAGCTTGGAGTCTGCTTGGGATTCTCTCTCTCTCCTTCTGCCCCTCTTCCCTGCTCATGTGCATGCTCTCTCTCTCTCTAAAATAAAACAAAACCCAAAAAACCCCATGTTCTTTCCACCAGCCACACTATCCCTCCAAGCCTCATGGCTAACAGAGAGGTAAAAACATAATGGTTCGATATTTGTATATAACGTGGAATGACCACCACAGTAAGTCTGGTTAACGTGGGTTACCATATATGGTTATACGATATTTTTTCCTGTGATGAGAACTTTTATGATCTACTCTCTTAGCAACTTTCAGATATGCAGCACAGTATTATTAACTATAGTTATCATTCTGTACGTTACACTCCTGTGACTTATTCACTTTATAACTGGAAATTTGTACCGTTTGGCCTCCTTCACCCATTTCGCGCTGCCCCCACCCCTGGCCTCTTCCACCTCTGTCAACCCCCAATCCGTTCTCTGTTGCTATGAGCTTGGGTGTTTTTTAGATTCCACATATAAGTGAGATCATATGGTTTTTGTCTTTCTCTGTCTGACTTGTTTCACTTGGTGCAATGCCCTGTTTTTCTATAGTGGCTGCACTAATTTACATTCCCGCATTCAGTGCACAAGGGCTCCCTTTTCTCCACATCCTTGCCAACACTTGTTATTTCTTGTCTTTTTGATATTTGCCATTCTAACAGGTATGAGGTGAGACCTCATTGTGGTTTTTGATTTGCATTTCCCTGATGATGAGTGATATTGAGCATTTTTTTTTTTATATGTCTGTTGGCCACCTTAATGTTTGGGAAAATGTCTATTCAGATCCTCTGCCCATTTTTAAATTGGATTATTTATTTGCTATTGGGTTGTAGGAGTTCTTCTGTGTTTTAGATATTAACCTCTATCCAATATATATGATTTGCAAATATTTTTTTCCCATTCGGTAGTTTGCCTTTTCATTTTGTTGATGGTTTCCTTTGCTGTGCAGAAATTTTACTATCTTATATCTTTCAATTATGTACCATTATGTATTCAAAAAATAGTAATAATAATTGTTTTTAATTGAGTCCACATGGATGTGGCCCCGGAACCCTGAGAGATATCACTCATGACAACCTTTGCCACCCCTTTCCTGACTCAGCTTGACCCACTGCTGTCCTGGAGAAAGGCACACATCCATAGGCTAGGATGTGTAGAACCTTCTGGAAGGCCTAATCACAAAGGGTTGGAAAGGAGGAAGAACCACGTCTCCGCCCTTTATCTGGGAGGGTCCAGAGTGATCCTCAAATCAAATAGTCTCTTTTCATAGAGAATTGGCCTGGAGCCTAGCATTGCCAGGTAAAATAGAGGAAGCCTCCTTCAGTTTGAATTTCAGATAAATGACAAATAATTTTTTTTTTTTTTTTTTTAGTATAAGTATGTCCCATGCAATATTTGGGACATACTTCAGTACTCTGAATTGCTTAATCTGGCAATCCAAGTGGGACTTGGAACCAGTTGCTCATCAGGCTGTGTGTTTTCTCTGAGCGTGGCTTTCCTGATCTGTGAAATAAAGGATAACAAGTTTCCAGCTATACCGTGGGGTTGCTGTGAGGCTTAAATAGGCCCCTGTGCTTTGTGAATAGTTACATGCTCTGAAGTTATAAGGAATAAATGCAGTTACTCTCCATGTTATTATTCTCAAAACCTTACTCTCCAAAGCAAACAACTCACTGAAAGCCACTGCCTTGTTTTTCTGTCAACTTTGCTGTGATTTCTTATATGCCTTGGGCACAGAGCCCTACATTTATTTTCATATTTAAGGAGGACTTCTAAAATATATTAACAGGGACTTCTTTGTCAGTGTTTATTGTTATTGGCTTTAAATTTGTTGCCTTTATTTTAAGCCATCTTTTTTGTAAGATCATCACATGCATGTTCTAAATATTTAATTTTTTTAATGTTTATTTATTTTTGAGAGAAAGAGTGAGAGTGGGGGAGAGGTCGGGAGAGAGGGAGACAGAGAATCTGAAGCAGGCTCCACACTGTCAGTGCAAAGCCCAACATGGGGCTCAAACCCTGAGCTGTGAGATCATGACCTCAGCTGAATTCTGATGCTCAGCCGACTGAGCCACCCAGAGGCCCCTAAGCCGTCTTAACCTTAGGTGAATGTATGGCAGGATGTACTGCTTAATTCATTTAGCTGATATTTCTTGAACATCTAATATGTAGTAGGCACTGGAGATAAGGGGGGGGGGGGTAAAATAGACACAGACCCTGCCATCATTGCCTGCATGGTCTGACTGAGGTTCAGCAGTGGTAGAACCAAAAGAAAAGAGCAAACATAACAAGAGTGCTTCTCAAGTCTTGTTTGACTTTGGAGCCACGTGGGGGGTGGCTACAATTTCTGCTTTTAGCAGAGTTAACTAACCGTCCCAGTTTGCCCAGGATGGAGGAGTTTCCTGGGACGTAGACCCATGTCTAAGCCTCCCCAGGAGATTCCAAGACGCATCAACGACTGAGAACTGCTGGTTTAGGAGTGGAGAGCATGTTGGCTCTTGAACTTGATGAAGATTATCTGACAAATGAGGATTTCTCAGCCGGTGTGGGTGTGGTTACTTACATAGACACAGAGAAGGCGCATTCATGTACGGGGCCAGGCACACTGCTAACCTGGGAAAATAAGCATGGAGGCAGCAGGAATCTGGAGTGGACAGGACAGGGTGTGGCTCTGGTTAATGTGTCAAGAAACCCAAGACTGCCTAAGTCCGGGGTCTCTAAACCAATTCCAGGCCCACGGAACAAGTTGTGGGCCCCTGTGAAAGAGATTAACTGGGAGGGAACAGACCTCAGAGGCAAAATGCCCTGGACAACACATGATAGTATAAAACTTTTTAGCCCACCTGGCAATAGTGGCCACTCCTCTTTGCTCTGTTAACAGATGAAGTTCTGTGTTCAATTATGTTTGAAAAACAAACATTTTAAAGCCACACATCTAGATGAGATCACTTGTTTATCTTTTTTTTTTTTTTAGGTTGCAACCCTTTTTTTTTTTTTTAAGTTTATTTTCATTTTGAGAGAAAGATAGAGAGCAAGCGGGCTGGGGGTGGGGGGAGGAGAGGGAGGGTGACAGAATCCTGAGCAGGCTCCATGCTGTCAGCACAGAGCCTGATGCAGGGATCATGCTCACGAACCATGAGATCATGACCTGAGCCGAAGTCAAGAGTTGGATGCTTAAATGACTGAGTCACCCAGGCACCCCGATGAGATCATTCATTTAAAACATATTCTGGGGTTTTCTTTCATTAAAATTTTTTTTAATGTTCATTTTTGAGAGAGAAAGAGGGAGAGAGAGACAGAAGCAAAGGGGAGGGGCAGAGAGAAAGAGGGAGATACAGAATCTGAAGCAGGCTCCAGGCTCTGAGCTGTCAGTAGAAAGCCTGATGTGGGGCTCGAACCCACAAACTGTGAGATCACCACCTGAGCAGAAGTTGGATGCTTACTGACTGAGTCACCCAGGCGCCCTGGGGATTTCTTTTCATGTAAACCCTTCTTCCTATTATTATGTATACCATTGTAACCATTGTAAGTTGCTTCTTCTCCATAATACAACAAAAAGAAATGTGTTCATCTGTATAGCTGTATTTCCTTTTACGTTGAATATTCTTGTTCCTACTTGCCTTTATACTTTATAATAGGCATAAAATGCCAAAACTGAAATGAGAAAGTGCAAATAAAAGTATGTTGTCTATTTTTATGTAAAAAATATATATTTAAAGTGTATTTAAATTCAGATGTATTTATTTACCTGTACTGAAGTGAAATTTTCACAGGCACTCCTATCTTGTTCGGGTTCCGAGGAAGCTGAAATGTGTATAACTCTTTTGTTTGCCAAAATTGCCTTGCATATGCATGAGCAAAAACATCCAGTTCTTTTCTCAGCAGCGTTAGCAGCAAAACTGGTAAGATAGAGGGTTGGAGTCTCTTCTAAGTCAAAATAAGACAATTTCCTTGTAAGTGAACACATATTCCATGGAAGAAGGAGCCTTTTCTCCTTCCAGGTGCACTCAGGAGACCTGCCGAGTGAATTCGGTTATCTGGGGTCTCCCTGACATATTTCCTTTATCTTAAATAGAAGGACCTTTCTTTTTTTTTTTTTTTAATTTTTATTTCTGAGACAGAGAGAGACAGAGCATGAGTGGGGGAGGGGCAGAGAGAGAGAGGGAGACACAGAATCTGAACTAGGCTCCAGGCACTGAGCTGTCAGCACAGAGCCCGAAGCGGGGCTTGAACCCACGGACCATGAGATCATGACCTGAGCCAAAGTCGGTCGCTCGATTGACTGAGCCACCCAGGCACCCCTAGAAGGACCTTTCTAACTTTCCAGGGAATATCTTCCCCGCCCGACCAAGTCATGTCGCGGAAAACATGCTCTGAGAAACTGATTTTTGGTAGAACACACTATCAGATAATGCAGCCTTTTCTTATATTTTCATAGTTATTTGTTAAATATTGTATCAAGTGGCGCTCCCTTTCCAGATATCCCATGACCTTTTACTTCATGGTTTGGTTTTCTGTTGACGGTTGCTAAGGTAAACTTCTCTTCTTAAACTGCCACTGGGGCCAGCGGGGTTTAAATCTGTGCCCTTCCCAGACCCTACGCAGGAGGGTGGAGCCAACATCTGTGGTAGTGGTTTCCAATGTTGGTAGATTGTTTACACTGGAGATTGCCTGCTGGCGTTTGTTTTTACTTTTGCCAGGGTTAATGCTTTGTAATCTTTTAAGGCTCCTTTTGCAGTGTTAGCCAGGATATGAGAATAATTTCCCCGTTGTCAGGGGGAACGAAAATGGCATTTAAGGCGTCTAAGCAATGCTGACCTCATCACTTCCCCATGTAGCGCTGATCTCTGCACTTTGGCACTCCTCAAAATTGGAAGCTGATAAAACTCCAGGTCTCTTGAATCTAGAAATGTCACATACTGAAACATTTTCTGAATGCCTCCCCTAAACCCTGCATTCCGGAAGGACAAAGAATTGTGTGTTTTAACAATTCTTTGTGTATCTTGACATAATGAGAATTTCTGTTTCAGGAAGTTAACGGTGGGAGCATACATGAAGACATTAAGTGTCGTGTGAGTTGCCATTGAACTTACAGCTCACATTAAATACCATATTTCCTAAAATAATGGTAAATTGAGTAATTGTTACGAAATTCATGCCTAATGAGACATCTCCATAATAAAAAAGACTTTCAATGTATCCTTTATATGTAAACATAACGAAAGAAATCTATCATCAGGAAGGAGTTTATTCATTTATTTAAAAATATAGAGAACACCTAGGCAGATAGGTAGGATATGCTTAAAACCTAGGGAGCAATACGGACAAGTATGCTGCCTGGAAAAAGCTGTATCTAAATAGGATCACCATGGACAGTTGTCCAGGTTGTGCATTGCACAACTGTACCGAGTGGCTCTCTGAAGCAGAGACCTTAATGAAGTGTAGGTGTAAGTTAGGAAAGGAGGCAAGGGGTAGTAGAGTGGAATGTATGAAGGAAGGGAGATGAAAGAGTATCGTAGGTGAAGAAAACACCACGTAAGAAGGCCTGGAAGAAAGAGAGAGTGTGGCACCTTAGCTTAGAGGAGCTAGAAGAAATCCTGTGCTGCTGTGTAGACTGTGATAGGGATGCGGTGGTTAACTATGACAGCCAGAACAGCAGGGCCTTATATCAAGGACAGTGTGGGGTTCCCTTGGGTATTTTAGGGCAGAAAGTGATACAATCAGTTCGGCATCGTAGAATAACACCTTGGCTACTGCTTGGAGATCAGATTTGCATGGGGCAAGACTGAAGCAGGGAGATGTACTGGGAGGCTATTCCAATAATCCAGACGGAAGAGGGTGTTCTAAACTTGTGCCAGAGAGGGGACCTGGAGGAATGGATGGCTTTGAGACACATTTAGGAAATTAAGTCCTCAAGACTGGTAGAATTTTGGAAAAGGGGGACGAAGGAATCAGTGAAGGTGCTGAGATTTCTTGGTTGGTCACTGGGTAGCTGGGGGCTCCAGTCACTGTGATTTGGAACTCAGAGGAAGAGCAGGATTGGGGGGTACAGAGAATGGGTTTGTGTCCAAGCAGAGATGCCCACCAGGAAGTTGGACACACGAGTCTGGAAGGTAATGTGGGATCCGGCTGGTGACATAGATTCGGGAGTCACCTGTAGAGAAATGAAGCTGGAAGTCACGGGTGTACATCCGACAGGTGCTTGAAAGGGCCTGTAGCAGAAACAGCTGAATAACAGGGGTTTAAACTTGCATTTGCTTCTCTCCTTCCTAATGAGAAGTACAGAGGCAGAAAGTCCAGACTGGTCCGCAGACTCCACAGTGTGGGCGGGAATCGAGGTCCTCCCGTGATTCTGCCAGGACCACAGCACCGACTCCCATCCTCAGGCCGCCTGCTAAAGGGACCGACTGTGTCAGCTTGCCTGGGACTCAGGGGGTTCCCAGGATACGAGACCTTCTGTTTCAAAACCAGGAAAGTCCCAAGCTAACTAGGATGAGTTGGTCACCCCAGTGATCTCCTGGGTTTATATGGCCACCGCATGGGCCACCTGGGTGGCAGTTAGGCGTCCGGCTCTTGATTTCAGCTCAGGTCATGATCTCACTGTTGGTGGGATCGAGCCCCACATCAGGCTCTGCCCTGACGGCATGGAGCCTGCTTGGGATTCTCTATCTCCTTTCTCTGCCTGCCCCTCCCCCCCCCTCAAAATTAAAAAAATATAAATAAACAAATGGGTCCTGCAGCTGCAGCCCATGGCACCCACACCTTAGATGGGAAGGAGGAGGAAAGGAGGGACGAAAGGAGAAGCCAACTGCGTCGGGCCTGTCTTCGGAGGAACGTTCCTGGAAACCCCATCCAGCGAAGTGCTCTTACATCTCCGTCTGGAACTTTGTCATGGGCCACCTCTACATGCAAGGGTGGCATGGCAGTGGCAACGTCCTGGTTGGGGACAGCACCAGCCCCGATCAAACCAGGGCTCTTCAGAGAGGAAGCAGGAGAGAACGGATGGGGGGTAGGCAGTTAGCAGCTCCTGCTACAGGGAAAAAGACTCATCAGAGTAGAGACACCAGACGCAGACCCAGGAGAATGCATGCACTTAAGAGACGAGGGTAGGCCGGTCCCAAGGAGATGCGTGGGAAGGGCAGGTGGGAGGTAGGAGCAAAAACCTACAGAGAGAGGGTATCGAGGAGTCCCGAGGAAGAAAGCATTTTGCGACCCAGGGGAGTCGGAGACGTTAATGCCGCTCCCGTCTGATTTATAAGCAAAGCCACCTCGAAAGTGAAAGGTGCCACAGCCTTCCTGTGGAAATTGCCCTCAGGCCAGACACCCCAGAAGCGGGAGAAGATGCTGAGTCAGTTAGAGGAAGAAGCGAGACCCCACCTGTCCCCATGGCCTTCTCCCAGGACCAGGACTCGTGTTGCCAGTTGATGGTCACACTCTACATTCCGTGAGTCCAACCTGGGCCTCACAGTTGTCTTCCATTTTAATGCTAAGTGGCAGTGGAGGGAATAAAACCTTCCCCGGGGCACTATTGCACAGCAAGCTCGCTTCCAACCCCACACATGAAGTTTCTAGTTTCCTGCACTCAGAGGCATAGCTGTGGCTCCCCTGGTACCAAGGGGAAATTCTTACTTATAAATGGATACCGGGAAAAGTCAACTTGCATGGCAGGAAAAAGGGTCCACCCTGCCCACAGCCCTGGGTGCTGGGATGGCCCTGAAGCGTCTATGTGACAATTTGCTGCTGCTGTTGAAATGCAGGCTTCCTTTCTTCGTAAGCAAAGCAGAATTTGAGACGTTCCCCAGCACGAGAGCCTCTGCTATACCAGAGGATTCATTCTGGGAGGGCTTTCTTACCAGTTGGGACCAAAATGGGACTGTGAATGCCAGTCACTTGTTCTCAATTATAGACCATTTTCTCCATTACATTTCAGAAGCAGGTCCTGCCTTTTAAGTCACACTAAAAATCAGTCCACCTCAGTGCTTTGCTGTCTGGGGGGATTTAGGCTTAAGTGCATACCTCTTAGAGCTCATTCATGTCTATGCATGGCAGATAACTAAAAGCCAGGGATTTGGAGCAGTTTTGCTGAATGGGAATGAGGAGTTTCCTGAAACTGTGTCATTATTAGAGACCTGGCAAAGAAAGGGAAGGAAAGAAGCCATTCCCATCTAAAACATTTCCTGGAGATCTGCTTCGCAAAACTCTGTAGAGAGACCCTTTCTAATGCAGCAGGGAGACTGGAAGTCTGGCAGACTTGCTTACATTGGGCAGTACAGAGCACCTGTTGTCTGACACGTAGGGGTCCAACCCAGCCCGCAAACGGATGCGCACATAGTGCCTTCTCCTCAATGCAAGCGAATAAATACTTACCAGGACGCTGAGCTGAAACTCTGGGCTGTGCCTTGTACTTATGAGCCGGTGCTGCCCTCATGCTGAGTGGCTCCTTGTTGCCCCAGACCCCACACCCCAGCAGTAACTGTAGGAGATATTGGCTGGGGTCCTCTGAGCCCAAGATTGTGGGGTCTCTGTCCTCTGTCACTAATCCAAGTGCAGGTGCAAATATCTTATTCTGCATGCATTGATTCTAACCTCTGGTTTGCTAACATCCTTTGCAAAGGTATACTACTATAGATCAACTATAAGGCATACCCTAATTTTATAAAACTATGCAAAAAGCCTTTTACAGTCGAGGCGATATGACAGAAAAGTTAATCTGGTTATTGTGTTATCAGTATGAAGAGTATTTGTAGAAAAGCCCATATGGGCTTGCACGTTAGAAACGTTGGTCCATCTAGGATTCCGCAATAAAGAAAAGGAAGAAAACTTTGCCCTCCTGCTATAAGAAGATGAATACAATTATGAAAAGATAAATTAATAAAGAGATAGACTAGGAAATGTTTGGAGGCAGCATGGAGCGGTGGGAGGCGGCAGTTGGGGGGGGGGGGCGGAAAGCAGGGACTTGGAGCCCAACCTTGGTTCACTCGCCGTGACCGTGGACTGCTGCACTGACCTTTGTGAATCTCTTTCCTCCCTTGTCAAGTGGCATTTCCTGCCTGATAGAGATCATCCGTCAGGATTAAGAGGGAAGAACACACATCAAGAATCTCATGCCTACAACACAACAAATGTCAGTTCCTTTTGAATCTTTGTTTCTTATCCATCTATATTCATATAGTGATTTACTAAACCACAGAGGATACTAGTAAAGCGAGACACAGAAGGTGAGCATACTTTAGGCAAAGCATAGAAATCTGTGATTTTTCTTAGATATTCTCAGAACAGAACTTTCTTCTGCTAGAGGTAATCAGTAGATTTATTAATAATTGTGAGTCTGATAGAAAAAAAAACAAATACTAACAATCCTGAATATTTAATACAGTTTTTACATTTGAGAAATGCTATACAATTTATTTTCTAGTAACACAGTCAACAGTTTTTGAGAACCCCTATGCCCATTGCGTTTTGTATACATTTGACTTTTTAATTTTTTGGAAGTCTTTGATGTGTGAAGAAAGCAAGACTCCTTCAAAATGTAAGCTGATGGCTTTATACATAATTGAAGATGTGCTACGTGAGGCATCCTCTCTCCTACATAGGCAAAAAAAAAAAAAAAAAAAAACAACCTTCTGAACATCTGCCGGGTGCTTTGCATGCTTTCTTATCTGGGCTGCTTTGGTCAGCTGGTAGATCCCAGAGATGGTTGTCATGGCAGAAAACACAGTCGGGCAATGGGATGGCTGTGGCTGAGACCTAGAAAGAGGTGTGCCCACAGCTTTGGAGCAGGAACCAAGGAGAACGGATACAGCTGCAGGTGGGTATTCCATGCAGTGGGCAGGAATTGGTGTCGGAAGGGCAGGATGATGGGTAGCAGGTAAGGCAAGTGGCAGCTGGCATCAGGGAGGTCCCACGTGAGATGACGAGGTGAGCGAGCCACCAGGAAGAGTAGACTGATCGGGCAGCTGGAAAGATAAGAGCTAACATCTATTAAGAGTTTGCCCCATGCAAACCCTTGGGCACAGTGCTGAGATCTTTACTTACGTTACCTTATTTAATCTTTAAAACTCTGCCAAGTCAGTGTTTTAGCATTCTCATTCCACCAATGAAGAAAGGGAGTCTCAGATAGTATAAGTGGCTCAAAATGACACGATTTGTAAGTGATGTGATTGGAATTTGAACCAACATCAGTCTGGAGTGATAACTGTGACCCTCCCCCTCTCTCCACCATGCGCTTCCACAGGCGGGACCCCATCCCAGGAGACAGGCAGCAAGGCCTTCAGGAAATCTGGTGAGAAGGTCATTGCCTGAGTTCAGGGGGCTGGACTTCAGCCCGGGGAAGGAAGCTGCCAGAAAGAAGGCCATGTCCTTGTGTTTGACGTGCGTGGTACTAAGGGCTAACAAAATAGAGACATAGGCGTCATTATCAGATTTAGGTCACGAGTTTTCACCCAGGATCATACATGTGCCAAGGCCCAGTTTGGATGGGATGGTGAGTAGTCCCGGATGACAGCCAGGGGAGCTTAGCTGTGAGGACAGACGGCCAGGAGGGGCCCGGCGCTAAAGAGTGTAGAGGCCTAGACGTCAGTGTGGAGGGGTCAACTGAGGTGAACTGGGTGAAGACTGTTGTCGTCTTAGCATTGAAAAGGTGCTACCGGTCTGCTACCTCAACAAATGTTGGTTGGCTCCGAACCGTAGTGGACAAAAAGGAGGCGACATCAATTTCTCACTATCTCTGGAACAACTAAAGGACCCCTCCCCCTGACGATAAGAGAAATAACTAACAATTGGCGTTACAGTTTACAAAGCATTTTTAGATACATCATTTTCATCAGGTCCTTACAATGACCCCGTAGATTGCAAGTCCTAGCTCGCTGGGGCCTTATGTTCTCAAGTCGGCACAAAAGGTGAAAATCTGACACCATCAAAATTGCCCTTGAAACTTCCTTAAGTTGCAGACTGCAGTGGACGTGGTTCCCTATATATTATACTATTTGCATGTGCAACACAGCCAGTTTTCCTTTTAGTGCTGAAATATAGAAGCAGATTTTATTTAGTGGCTATTTGTATGAAATCATTCCGTGTGGGTCTGTATATATTGCAGTGGTTGGGTCATTTTCAGTTGTTTTTTTTCTGAGTACGTTGAGTGCCTTCCCAAAGTATTCATGGATAGGTAACCGGACTCCACTGTTTTGTTATCCCCATTTTGCAGATACAGAAACTGATGACACAGCCTATGCATGGTAGAGTTTTAAGCCAACGGTTGTGCTTTACAGATCCTGGGTGGGGTCCGCTGCACCGCACGGTCACCCCAGCATAACCATTACACCTGAAAGACAGTACATTCATCAGCAAATAGAATGCAGGGCTACCAAGAAGGCCCCTGTGATTCATGTGCTGGCCAGATTGCCAGAGTGATGGTCCCAGCACACTGTGCCCTGGCTATCAGAAGTTGAAAGACTGCCCGCTGGAAGTAGATATTGATCTCAAAACGCTTCACAGGCCAGGGAAGCTCCCTGAAGATAGCACCCTAACTGCGAGGCTGGCCATCATCTGAGCGTCTGCTGGCCCATCAGTGCTCACCACGAAAGCCCAAGGGGCCCGGCTGGGGTGGGCATTTGGGGCAATGAGTGTGCGGGGTGGGGATGGGGGCCGAAGGATATCAAGCAAAGCAAAGAGGAATTTCAGGGCCTTTCTAGTAAGAGTTTGGTGTTGGGGAGCCTAAAATGCAAGGGGTGGGGGAGATGATTCCAGGATGGAAGGCCTCAGGTTAGATGCTGGCCACGAATATGGGAAACTCTGAGCAAGAATGAGAGTGCAGTGGGTCCCCGAGATGCACAGGCACATCAGGTCACTGCTGTAGGAAGCCGAACAGAGTCAGATTCAGAAGGCTCAGGTTACAGTTCTTACTTCCGATATGTTTTGTTTCGTTGTTTTTTGTTTTTTTCGTAGAAACTCTGCTCCACATCCTGGTATAGCCCGCAGATCTCCACCTATCAGTGTCAAGAATGGGGAAGGGAGGCAGGAGGAGGGGAGGGGACTATAAAGAGGGCAAGGAAAGGAGGAGGCTGAGGAGGAGGTTGGGGGGAAAGGGGAAGGAGAAGAGAGAAGAGGAGAGAAGGAAAAGCGGAGGAAGGAGGAGGGGGTGGAGGAGAAGGAAGTGATGAGTGGCCTGTTTTCCGTGATTGACGTTTGCGTTCCCATTTAGTTATCAGAACTGTGACGTTTAGCTGACACTGAACTTTTTGTGCCTAGGCCCCAGGATCTGTGGCAACCAAATACATTCAACGTGCAATAATGATGCCAGTTAAATGCAGGTCAAATCACTGGGTATGTGGGGAGTTGTTGAAGGAGAAGGAAGGTTGAGTCCACCAAGGTACTGTGACTCCAGCAGAGGCATGCCGCTTTTCTGGCTTCTGCAGCCCCTCCGCCTGACTTCTCCAACTCGCATTCATGTGGGGACAAGGAAGCTGAAAGCTGCATGCTGAGTGGGCCTGGTGTAAGATCATAAAAGGCCACGGACTCTTGGCTTCAGTGTCAGGAGGTAATAGGGAGTAGTGGGGATTATGGTAAAATGGAGCCCCCATGTCACCCTCTGAAGAGGCAGCACTCCTTAGCTCCAGCCTGTGGTGGTCACGTGTCACGTGATAGTGGTCTCTGTGTTGTGGGGCCTTCTGATTTGTCACAAGAAGGCAGAGATCCCATGTGCAAGCAACATTCAATGGGCCGTTGAAACGCATCTGCAGGCTCTCCCTTCACTGGACCCCAGCTGTGTATTTCCCTGAATTGCAAACAGCAGACTGATCCTTTCCGGGGCTCCCTTCTCTTTCCAGGCCATTACATTTACGTGGACACCTCCTTTGCCAAACAGGGCGAAAAGGCCGTGCTGCTAAGCTCTGACCTACAGGCTGAGGAATGGAGCTGCCTCCGCCTGGTCTACCAGATAACTGCGTCTTCAAGGTTTCTGTCAGATACCAGCCGGCTGAACCTCTATGTGAGATTTGAAGACGAAAGCTTTGATCGCTTGCTTTGGTCAGCTAAGGAGCCTTCTGACAGCTGGCTCATAGCCAGCTTGGACTTACAGAACAGTTCCAAGAAATTCAAGGTCGGTGGAATTTAGGCACATGGCTTATCACGTAGCATTGTGCTATTCTGAGATCGTACGCAACCTTCTGCCACTGAAGGTAGTTATCTCCTATGTTAGGATGCACTGCCTCATGAGACACGCATCCCAGGGACACCGGGGTGGCTCAGTTGGTTAAGCGTCCTACTCTTGGTTTCAGCTCAGGTCACGATCTCATGGTTTGTAAAATTGAGCCCCACATCGGGCTCTGCGCTGACAGCACAGAGCCTGCTTGGGGTTCTCTCTCTCTCTCCCCCTCCTCCACATGCGCGCGCACTCTCTCTCTCTCTCTCTCTCTCTCTCTCTCAAAAATAAATAAATAAATAAACATTTTAAAGATATGCATCCCAGAAGAAAAATAATAATTAATATATAGCAAATTGATACTTTGCTTATTCTTTAAAAGAACTTCTTCCCAGATGTTTTTCTTGTCTATTTAAGTGGTACTTCTGTGAGAATCCAAATGGACCTAAACCAACCTCTTCAATGGAAATTTGCTTTCTAATGGGCTTTCGGGAGCCTTCTCACTTCTTTTTTTTTTTTTTAATGTTTATTTATTTTTGAGAGAGAGAGAGAGAGAAAGAGAGAGAGGGGGACAGAGGATCCGAAGCAGGCTCTGTGCTGACAGTAGGGAACCTGATGTGGGCCTCGAACTCACAAACAGTGAGATCATGACCTGAGCCAAAGTCAGATGCTTAACCGACTGAGCCACCCAGGCACCCCTGCATTCTCATTTCTAATAATTTTGTTTCGTCCTTCTAAGCTGTGTGTATTATCTTCCTAATGGCTTGTTTGCTACAAATCTTGAAGAAAACATTCACTAAGATAAAAGGAAAAGTGAAGATACCTTGAAAGGGGAAAACCACTTAAAGGATATGTTCTAATTCCTTTCCCAAGATGGAGGCTGTTCCCTCAGAAGTGTTGGAAAAGGAAGGTAGATGATGTAACATGAAGCTGGGTGTTATGTGGGACAGGAAAGGAGGATGGGATCTGAACTCACTTGTCCAAACACAAAGTATGATATTTTGTGAGACAGGGCCTTCACGAAAACTCTCTCCATTCTTTAAATCCTTTTTTTTTTTTTAATATTTTTTTATTTTTGAGCTAGAGAGAGCACGCACTCACGTGCGTGCACGAGTGGGGGAGGGGCAGAGAGAGTAGGGGACAGGGGATCTGAAGTGGGCTGTCAACACAAGGCCGGATGAGGGACTCCAACTCACAAATAGTGAGATCATGACCTGAGCTGAAGCTGGACACTCAACCGACGGAGCCACCCGGGCTCCCTCTCTCCATTTCTATTTCCCTTTTCAATTCCCTTTCTCATCTCTCCCCTCAAAAAGGGTTGCAATGTTGTATTCTCTCCCCCCACCTCCCCTGCTACATGCAGCCTCCCCGCCAGGCAGGAGGGAGAGTTGAGGGAAGGTTGAGGTCTGAGTTCCCTAGTTCATACTGTCTTCCTGTCTATCGGCCAGCATAGATCCTAAATCTACCAGCATAGTTGACAGAGATTGGTCTAAAATCACATAAGGAAAAGCAAATACGTCCAGAAACTGGACCAAATGTGAGCCACAACAGTGCTTGAAATCAGCCACAGAAACTGTCGAGCTGCCTTCTGTTCTTTATGTAAAATTTTCAGGTTTTTTTCAGCAATACAGAAAGTACAAGTTGATTCATGAGGCTCCTCTGTCTCCCGTGGAGTCTCCCACGGCTGGTCAGATTGTGCCTCCCTCCTCCTCTTCCCCCTCCTCCGAAGGGTTTCCCCCTGAAGCCTCTGCCCTCAGTTCCTGACCGTTCGCAGAACGGATTTCTCCAGGGGTGTGGGCACTCCTCTCCATCCACGGCCACTCGGTGCCCCCAGAGGCTCTAGAGAAGGGGGTGGTTGGGATGACAATTAAAGACACTTGACTCCAAGCGTATACTGGACACCTTGCTCACCTGTACACACACACACCACACGCACACATATTCTTTTAACAAAGCCCACCATGAGATTGGTATACAATAGCGGTTAGCAGAGATAAGCAATCTCGCTTTGCCATGAATTGCTGAGCATTTCCTGACAAGTAACTGAAATACTGAACCAAGGAAACACAGTGTGGGTAGCCTAACTCCTTGCTTCCTCATGTGTCGTGCAGATTTTAATAGAAGGTGTGCTGGGCCAGGGAAACACAGCCAGCATTGCACTCTTTGAAATCAAGATGACAACCGGCTACTGTATCGGTAAGTGGGCTTCATTTTCAGTGCATCAGGGCGTGAATCTCTTTCTAAAATCTGTTGCCAGAGGGAACTGAATCAATCCTGAAGGCAAAGTATTTTATAGAAGTCAGCGCATCATGCATAGTAGTTCAGATGCTTTGCGAGGTTCACTTGAATGGTATACGTTGTGTCTGTCTATGGCGGAGGAAGGCTCCTTGGGGTTTGCCCGGATCGGGTGGATATATAAAGGAAAAGTAGATGCCACTACTCTAACTTGACTAACTTCCTGAACCTCAACATGTTCTATTAAAAATAATTTCCAGTTTGCTAGGAACTCAGGTTTTGCCAGAAAAGCGGGCATCCTATTCCCTTCTTTCCTCAGCTTACTCCTTTTCTCTCATGCACACCTCCGCCCCTGTCTTAATGTCACCACTGTTGCTTAGATGCCCCTGGAGCAGGGCTGGTTGGGTGCCTTTTATGTGCCGGCTTCTGAGAGGGTGCAAAGAGAAGACACAGTCTTTGCTCTGTGGCCGCTGGCTCACCTTCTGTCCGTCTGCCCCTGGCACTATTTCTGTCTATGATGGGCGCTCCTGGAGAAGGCCAGGCCAGGCTGTGGGGGTGCACGGAGGAGGAGGACAGGAATCTGACAGGACTGAACACCAGCGATGCATTTGAGCTGGGGTTTCATGAAGCTGGGGCGGCATTTGGTCAAGTGCAAGTGCAAAGCAGGAAGGGAATAGCTCTCTGTGGGTAGACCCCAGAAGGGAGGAAGCAGAGGGCATTCTCAGGCTCAGGTCAGAAGCTGAGTAGGGTGTCTGGAGTTAAATCAGGACTGTCAAGGGAGTCTTAAGGAAGAGTCTGGATCTCAGCCAGCCAGCCAGGGAGTATGGATGATTCCATGGTTGGCAGGGGCTCGAAGTGGGCAGAGGAGGGGCCTGAGGCTGCCTCTGGCTGTCCCGTGGAAAATGACGTGGAAACAAGGAGAATATATAGGAGAGGAAAACCCCCAGGAAGAGGTTGTAACATTACAAACGGGGCACCATGAAGGTCTAACACTGGGCTTGAATAGGGAAAAGGCGGTAGATTTGAGAGATTTTTTGGCACTGACAGTCTTTGGAGGTCGAATGGCTATGGAGAGGAAGAGGAAGGAGAGTCAGAGACAGTTCTGAATAAAAAGGAGGCTTTGTTGATTTCCTGAATCTCACCTGTCTGTTCTGACCTTCCAAGTGTAATACTAAGGCAAGTGAAAGAAAGCGGAGGGGGAATGTGACCATGTTCTGAAGTATGGGGGGGGGGGGGTTAGACCCATGCGCCTCCTAGTAGCTCCCACCTCCACTCCCTGTGCCCCACAGCCTCTGTTTCTCCACCTGTAAAATGGAGATAAAATGCTTCCCTCACAAGAATAAGGTGGAAACTGATGTGGTCAAAGGTATCAAGGTGACTGACACAGTGCTGGGCACTTTAAAAATGTTAATTTCCTCTCTTCAATTTCCTCTCTTTCCTTGCTCAAATGCTTCCTGTGTGTTAAAAAAACCAAAGGAGTCTCAATACCTTTACCCTGTTGAGATGCAGGAGCCCACCGTCCCCTCCCTCAGCTTTCTTTCTGTGCATTCCCTTTGCTGATTTCCTCTACAATAAGGTTAATAATAGTACCTACTGTTGAGGATTCAATCAGTTAATTCAGATAAAGTGCTCAGAACAGTACCTGGCACATGAAGGACTATTTTGCTTTTTATTTTATTGTTCAGCAGAGCCTTTGGTACTGAATGTGTGGCATCACTTGACAGAACTGCAGTGGTAAAGTTGCAGCTAAAAATCTTAAATTCTTTAAGGGATGGCTAATGTAAAAACACATCGATAACGGTATCAGTCAGGGTCCCAGCGGGAAAGTGGAATCAGAAGGTCCATTCAACCTGAGTAATTTGAAGAAGCCTCTTTAGGGGCTGCAAGGGTGTGGGTGGGTAAAGGAAACCGGCAAAAGCTTATGTGGTAATCCAGGACTAGTAAGAGCAACGATTTATCAGTCATTAGGGCAAGAGAGGAGGGGCCACCAGAGCCTGGAGCCAGTGGCTGTGTGGTGAGGGCTCTTGACAAGACCTATGCCCTCAGGAGAGGGACACAGCCAACCCACGGTGACCTGGCAGGGCTGGAGCTGGAGGAATGAACACCACCAACCTTGTTCTCCTCCAACTTTCCATCGGTCCAACCCAACTGGAAGCCAGAAGGCAGGGGAGGCCATTGATACAGTCCATACAAGTCCACCTCTGGAGGACAAAGCAGAGTGAGAAAAGGTAGGGGCGGGGTCTGCAAGGACAATGAGAGATGGCCAGGACAATCATACTTCATATTTTTAGTTGATGATTATGGGAGTCAGTGGAGGCACTGGTTTGTGAACTTCTTATTCCTTCTAAAGGAGTCTGTTGACTGGGAACAGTTTATCTGCACAAACATGTCAGTGCTACTAAATGTAGGGGGTGGGTGAAGTCTCTTCATTTTCCCTCTTGTCCTTTCAGTAGCTGCAGAAGGACCCCGAGCCTAGGATATGCCTTCCTTGTCTATTCTATTTTTTATTAATAAGAAAAGCAGAGGGTGTTAGCATCTAGGAAACATGTCCTTTAGCCCCGGGTATCTTGTCTACCCTCTGGAGCTAGGAGAGTAGTCCTAAATAGGGCTTTGGAGCCGAGGTGACTGACCCACCAAGCACTAACCATTGTGCTGGGAGCTGTCCACATTTACGACAGCCCTGTGTGGTGGGAGTGATCCTCTCGTTTCACAGATGAAGAAACAGAGGCTAAGAAAAGTCATGCTGTAAGCCACGTGGCTAGCAAGTGGACAGGCCATAATCCAAAGACGCAATGATGAATCACAACTTCCAGTATTGTCCAGGGATCCTGGTGCAGAACTTCCCACGGTCAAAGGGAAGGAGAAACCTTCCCTAAGAGCAAACCCTGCAGTGAGCATGGAGATACAAACCTCGCTGTGACTGTGCCTCCACAAAGTGTGTCTTTCTTTCTTTCTCTTCTGCCAGAATGTGACTTCGAAGAAAACCACCTGTGTGGCTTTGTGAACCGCTGGAACCCCAATGTGAACTGGTTTGTCGGAGGAGGAAACATTCGGAACTCCCCTTCCATTCTCCCGCAGGATCACACCTTCAAGAACGAACTAGGTGAGCTGGGGACAGATGGGGTCCTTTTCCCGGAATAAGTGTTTCTGCCTCTTCCCCCCTCCTGTCTACATTGACCCAACTGTGGCCTCGTCAACAGAGAAGGAAGGGGAAGGGAGGGTGAGTATGCGCCTGGAGGCCTCTTGAAAGAGAGGAAAGAAGGGGCCATGAGATCGAGACAGACAGCAGACAGAAGCTCTCTAGCCAAGGAGAAGGCCACCCAGTTCAAGGCTTTCCTGCACCTGGGATCTGGTCTTGCTATTTTCACATTTCCATTTAATGTTTTACTTTCTTATGTTTGTTGTTCGATATTTCTTATTTCTAAAGACCAGGCTGGAATGATCCTAGGTCACTTTTCACTAAAGATAGATGGAGTGGTGGGAACAAGTCCTTAAGAATTTCCCAAGTGGCCCTGAGGTGAGCCTAAATGACCAAGGAGGGATCCCGAAAGCGGGTTGCACCAGGGCCACCTAGTGGCCACGTGGACTGTGGCCTCTGCAGGAAGATGGAGAGCAGAGGCTATTGGTGACAGGTTGCCTTTGAGGAGAAAGCTTCCACAGAAAGGGAGACACGGGCCAAGGGCTTATCCCTAAGGATTACGACAGCCCTCACCTGGACCCTGGTAGGCTTCATGAAAGCCGCAGTCTCCCCACAGTTGTAAGCCATTCCAGCCCTCAACCCCAAGGTCTTGCCAACGAGCGAGATTCTGGTAACTGACTCTCCATCGACGGCAAGAATAGGAATTTTGGTTCTGTGGCAAACAGCGCTTTTGTCTACTTTGATCTGTTGCCGTGTGGATACTGAGGTCATCTGCTCAGTCCCGATAAATTGCTGACGATGACACTGTGTCCCCATACCTGAAGGCATGCCGACTTGTAAAGAACATGTTCTTCCCTTTGCTGCTCATCTGTGGTAATTTATTTTTATATGTATATTTGTAACTTTGTCTCTAACCGTTTTTCAAGCGGCCATGCTGCAGCTTATCTTGGCTCTAGACGGTCTCTATCCTGACCTTATTGCTCCCTTTGCTCCGGTTCTGTCTCCTTTATATTCAAACTCACACTCAGTTTCCTAAAGGAGCCAGGCGGATGTTATAAAGTGGGCGACATGTGGGCTGGGGGAGGACTGTGGCAAACTAGAGAGTGCATACCCTGTACGAAGGGTCCTCAGCTCCGATTAATTGCTGCCAATGTGAGAATGCAGGTCCGGGGGGGCACAGATCTTTTGATTTCTTAAGATAATCAGGAAGGCAAGGGTTTTATATAAAATTTCCCCAATTTTTTAAAGTTGGTAAATATTTTCTTTAAAAATACTGCATGAGCCATTAAAACACGTCCTCCGGCCAGGCCCAGTTAGCCAACTTCTATCTCGCAACCTTTATTTTATATATTCCTTTTCTTTTTCAACATGTCCAGTACAAAATGTTTAGAAGTAACTGCATATTAAGAGGTTGGAGCCTCCTGGGCTCACCTGTTTAAGACAAATCCAACTTTGGATCTAGCATTTTCATTCATTTGACCCTGTACGGGGGCTGACTGGAAAAATGGCAATAAAATGGCACTTCTCCTAAGGTCCCTGTCCAGTTTCAAAGAACATACATCCGAGAGAGGGAAAAGGATTTCTATCACACCTGGATGTAAGACAAGGTAGCCTGTGTCCAGTGCTCTAAGCGTGGTCCCCCACTTTGGTCAAAAAAAGAAAAGTCTGGGTATTCAGAAACAGGAGGGATCACTTGTTCCTTGGATGTCCTAGAAGACATGATAAAAGTCAACTGCTTTTGAGGGATGGGTATGATCTTGACAGGCAGAGACAAGGCCTCACATACCAGGAAAGAGATTTTAACTTTATTCTGTTGACAATGGGAGGCCATCGGAGAGGCCTCTGAGCTGGGAGAGAAGCGATCACAGCAAAAGGTATTAGGTTGGTTAACCAGACACTGATTACTCAGTAGATAGAAGGCCAAATGGTAGAACAAGAGAACAAAAAACACCCAGAAATGATTTCTTTAGATACATCTAAGGTCACTTACATAAATAATTGAGATTACAAAAGACAAAACATTTTCACTTCCTTCTTTTAAAAGGAAGGGTTAGCACTTTTGGAAATGACGAAAGATTGGGATATATATATATATATCCATATTATGGCCCTCCAGAAATATAGCCCGTTTCCACTTGTAGGAACGACACTGTAATTGAGTATCATGTGTTGAGTGGGTGATAACCTAGCATGTGACAGATTAATCCATGAATCTGCATGAGTATTTTATTTTTTTTAAGTTTATTTATTTATTTTGAGAAAGACAGAGACGGCATGAGTGGGGGAGGTGCAGAGAGAGGAGGAGGCAGAGAATCCCGAGCAGGCTCTGTGCTGTCAGTGCAGAGCCTGACATGTGGCTCGAACTCAGGAAACTGTGAGATCATGACCTGAGCTGAAACCAAGAATCAAACGCTTAACCAGCTGAGGCCCCCAGGATCTGCTCTGCATAAGTATTTTAAATAACAGCTGGGCTTCAGGGCACCTGGGTGGCTCAGTCGGTTAAGCGTCCAACTTCAGCTGTGGTCATGATCTCATGGTTCATGAGTTCAAGCCCCATGTCAGGCTCTATGCTGACAGCTGAGAACCTGGAGCCTGCTTCAAATTCTGTGTCTCCCTCTTTCTCTGTCCCTCCCCTGTTCACCCTTTCTCTCCCTCCCTCTCTCTCTCTCTCAAAAATAAATAAATATTTTTTAAATGTTTAAATAAATAAACAAATAAATAACAACTGGGTTCATTCGAAGAACAAAACGTTAAGACAACCAACATAACATTCCACCATATCTCAAGAATACAGTACAGGGAGTAGAGAGAATCTTGAAAGACTAATACATTAAAGTTGCTATAATCCCTGGTGTCATTATCATAGATGTCCAAACTTAAATATGGGGAAATATTGGAGAATCTTTCCCAAATCACTTAAAAATTAGTTCCCGAGGCAGATATTGAGTAATCAATATCACGATCTAATGATTACTTGTTCAGTACATCATCTGTCTTTTTTCTAAAAAGATTTTCTTTTTTTAAATAATCTCTACACCCAGTGTGGGACTCACAAGACCAGGATAAGAGTCACGTGCTTCACCAACTGAGCCAGCCAGGTGCCCCGCATTATTTTTCATCCTCAGCGATGGTGGGGACCAGTTGGCTCAGAACACATATATCTTGGGACAGGCAACAGATCTGTGCCCTATTGTTGGGTCATGCATTTGACTGTGTCACTTGAGTGTCATCCATCCTCTGAGGAGTACATCACCCTTAGAACTTCCTCACTCTCATCTGTGACCCTGAAACATGCTGACCATATCTGTGTCAACAAGGGCCAGAGAAAGAGGACCAGGCAAGGAGCGGAACACTTGTTCTCCAAACCTAGTTATCCGCTTTGGGTGATCCCTCAACTTCTCGGGCTTGGAGTTCTAGTGTTTTATTCCTAAATGCTATCCATCAAAATCTCCAAATTCACCACTCATTGTAACTGGAGGAAAATAAACAGGGGAAACCCTGAGCTAAAGAAAGCTCAACAGATTTCTTTCTTTCAGGACTTCTCAGTGCCTTTCTTTAATACAGTTCTTTGTTAATGTATACTATGGCATTTCTAAAATTATTCAAATGTAAATTTGCACAGTGATGCATGACTAGCAGAGATGTGAAACAAATGATACGGGACCACAGAAAAGTGAAAAATCACCTTGGTTTTGGGATTCAGGGAAAGCTTTCCAGAAGAAGAAATCTCAGAACTGTTATTTGGCTAGATCAATAAGAAGCATAGCATATGCAAAGGTGGAGAGGCATAAGAGTGGGTACTTATTCAGTAGTTGGAGAGTGTTTGAGAATGCTGGGACGTAAGATGATAGCAGAGTAGCTCCTAGACCTACGTTATGTTCCTGCTTGTGATGAACTGGAAGCCTGGGTGCCTAATCCTACTTGCTCCTCCTGGATCTCTGCTATTTCATTTCCATTTCTCTTGAGCTTTGACACTGATTATTTTATTGTATTGTATTGTATTGTATTGTATTGTATTGTGTTGTATTGTATTGTATTGTATTGTATTTGAGAGAGAGTGCGAGTCGGGGAGAGGGGCAGAGGGAGAGAGAGAATCCTGAGCAGGCTCTATGCTCAGTACAGAGCCCAACACAGGGCTCGATCCCACGACCCTGGAATCAAGACCTGAGCTGAAATCAAGAGTCAGACGCTTAACTGACTGAACCACCCAGGCACTCCCTACACTTATGTTTTTGACCAATAGTTGCCAGACAGCCGTCTCATCTTCACCCAATGCACATACACACATGCATGCACACGCGCGTGCACACACACACTCACACTCCCCACACCTGGACTCCTATATAAGGCTTCCTCCTACCTGGAACGGAGCTAAAACAGACGAGTTCTAAAGATTCTCAGATATTTTACTTGAAATATATAGACAGCTCTCTGCCCATAGGACTCAAAGTTTTGACCTGAATTGCTCTTGGGGTGGGAACAAAACCCCTCCGGTGCTCTAAATAAGAGAACGGTTGTCTTGCTTATTACATTTGCCTTCTACTGGGTATATTGATTTTTCCTGAGCTCTATCAATTTGGGCAGCAAAGTAAAGATTAAATGGTTCAGATGTCTACCCAGAGCAGCAGGTTTTGCTCAACAAACAAACAAACAAACAACTCATCTCATGTTCCTTCATCTACTAGAAGCAGCTTAGGCCTTTGCTTCTTGGGTGAAAACCACAGAACTGAACAGCAGGGGTGAAGGAAGCTGTGCACCTGCTCGGAAACTTCAAGAGGTTGAGGACATCTTCCCGGGAGGGCTCCAGCCTTTGTGTTGTAGAAAAGGGAAGCATGAGGGGCGCCTGGGTGACTCAGTGGGTTAAGTGTCTGACTCCAGCTCAGGTCACGATCTCACGGTTGGTGGGTTCGAGTCCCAAGTCGGGCTCTGTGCTGACAGCTCAGAGCCTGGAGCCTGTTTCAGGTTCTGTGTCTCCCTCTCTCTCTGCCCCTCCCCTGCTCATGCTCACACTGTCTCTGTCTCTCAAAAATAAATAAATGTTAAAAAAAATTGAAAGAAAAGAAAAGGGAAGAGTGAATATAATATCTGACAAATATGATGTGTCTATGAATTTTCCTTCGCTGGGCCATGGGTTTTAACAGTTATCCCCAAACCCTGAGTCAGATTTTTCAAATGAGCACTCTGTCTCATGGTGGTCAATGGCTAAAACAACGCAATAAGAACTCTAGTGGGACATCGTGGGAATATTGGAGAGGATGGGATATTATCCTGCTTTTTCTTACACCATTCTGATTCATCACGTATGGATTCTTTCCTTTGATAATATTTTGTGAAACAAAACAAAATCTTTCGGGAGGTAACCTACTGACAGCTCAGATCATTACTGTTTCCTATCTGCCTTGGCAAAAAAGAAGATAATTGCTTGGAAAATCATGAGGGAAATCTGTTTATTTGCTGAGTTGTTTTTTTTTTTTTTTTACATCCAAATTAGTTAGCATATAGTGCAACAATGATTTCAGGAGTAGATTCCTTATTGCCCCTTACCCATTTAGCCCATCCCCCCTCCCACAACCCCTCCAGTAACCCTCTGTTTGTTCTCCATATTTAAGAGTCTCTTATGCTTTGTCCCCGTCCCTGTTTTTATATTATTTCTGTTTCCCTTCCCTTATGTTCATCTGTTTTGTCTCTTAAAGTCCTCATATGAGTGAAGTCATATGATTTTTGTCTTTCTCTGACTAATTTCACTTAGCATAATACCCTCCAGTTCCATCCACATGGTTGCAAATGGCAAGATTTCATTCTTTTTGATTGCCAAATAATCCTCCACTGCATATATATACCATCTCTTCTTTCTCCATTCATCCATCGATGGACATTTGGGCTCTTTCCATACTTTGGCTATTGTTGATAGTGCTGCTATAAACATGGGGGTGCATGTGTCCCTTCGAAACAGCACACCTGTATCCCATGGGTAAATGCCTAGTAGTGCAATTGCTGGGTCGTAGGGTAGTTCTATTTTTAGTTTTTTTGAGGAAACTCCATGCTGTTTTCCATTTGCTGAGATTTAAAAAAAAAATTTTTAATGTTTATTTTTTGAGAGGGGGTGAGGGGCAGAGAGTGAGGGAGACACAGAATCTGAAGCAGGCTCTAGGCTCTGAGCTGTCAGCACAGAGCCTGATGTGGGGCTCAAACCCACGAACCATGAGATCATGACCTGATCGAAGTCAATCACTGACTGAGCCACCCAGGCGACCTTTGCTAACATTTTAAAAATCATATGCAGTGCTACTCTAGGAGCTGAGCAAGGTTTTAAAACCTAAATTAAGGTCAGAATGACCTTCAAGACCTTGAGATGGATGGATCATCTTTTTACAATTCATGGCCCCCTTTTCTCCTTTCAGTTCAGACTGAGCTGAAGCATCATCTTAATGGTGTGACCCATTTACTCTCTGCATTGATCCATTGGTTCCCTGCCTAATCTCTCAGTAGGGAAGCAGCTTTGTTAATTTTCTCACCCCTGCCTTTGTGTGAGCTCTGCTAATTCGCCTTTCCCTGCCCTTGGATGACTTCCCTTAGCTTCCTGGTCGCTTTCAAGTATTCACTAACAGCCTCCTCTTCAAGAGTTAAGTTCAGTCCAGTCAAAACTCCAGCATCTCACCCAACTCAAATCTCCCCCCAGACCAAAGCGCGGTAGCACCATAGAGAGAAGGGTTTGTGCTTCATTTCCTCATACTTCCGTTGCTCTTCCCTCCTCTTCTCCCTCTCACTGTGCTGCCTTGGCCCCTCCGGGTTTAGAGGAGGTGTGACAGGGCAACAGAAAAGGAAAGGCAGGGGACAGAGGATTTTCGGTGACCGATGCTGCCCATTCCTTTCACTGCCCGTGGGGAATCCCACTTCACTATTCCCAGACAGAGGTGATGCACTCGCTGGCTGCCATCTAGAAATCCCCTTTAGCACCTGTAGGCCATGGTACACACCCTCCTCCCCCCAACCCCCGTCTGTTGGAGTTACCACCCTGCGTACAATCCTTTTGAGACGAGTTCCTTTCAGGACATTCTAACCCAGCGCCTTCTGAGTCACCCAGTTAGGCTAAGGCAAGACTCACATCTTTGCCCCACCAAACTCCGGAAGTTAGAGCTCGCTGGCAACCAAGTCCTTTCTCTCCACTCTGTCCGCAGACATCTCGCCCTTAGGTGTATCTGTCAAGAGTCAGGTGCCAGCCTCTGTACCCCACAAACCCCAGTTATCACTGATCGAGTTCTCCCAAGAACTCTGAGCACCTTCTTGCTGAGGTGTGGGGCAATACAAGAACCAGGAGCAAGCACGGGTCAGGGGTGAGGCTGGACGGTAGTTCCCCTCCTCTGCTCTCTCTCCGAGATCTCCATCTCTTGGACCAAGACAAGAAAGGGGAAGCAATCCCTTGCCCTTCCCTTCAGAAGTCAAAATAAAACACATGACAGGCTAGCTCCGGGACACCTGTCTTCAAAGAGACTCTGTCTGTGACCCCTCCCATCCTCCTCTGGCCTCATATATTCAGGCTGCAGGGTAGAGACGGAATAAATCTGGTGGTGCCTCCTTAGATGCCAGGGATACCAAAAAGGAGCCTATTCTGACACCATAGAATCAAGGTACTTGTCACCCATTGTTCTTGGCACTGAGGTCTTAGCAGAGACTGGGCGACATCCCACTTCATACTCATTTATTACACTTGCGTCATCTCTGGAAGCTGTATCGAAAGACTAGCGTCTGACTCTAGTATAGTAAAACTTACCCAAACCTTTGCAACCAAGGACCCGTGAAGATCAATGTTGGATTTGTAGACGGGGAGAGCAGGCGTGATAACTTCCTGTCTCTGGGTGCTCTCTCCTCACAGTGGAAGCAGACCAGTGGGTGTTTCCAGCTGGCTTGGGTTTCTTCAGACCACGCTCTCCCCCTTACCCAGGAGACAGCCTGTCCAGACAACATGACATGGCTACAGACGCCGCGACTGGGGCACAAATGTGGCCAACAAGGCAGAATCACAGCTGAGTCAGAGGCCTTGGCATTGGAGCCAAGCCAAGGGCAATTTCTATGGCATGCTGGTTAGCCAGACTGTTTGAAAATAAAAGTTCAGGAACTGCCCTCAAGGTTTTTTTTTTTTTTTTTTCCCTAATTCAAGGGAAAATGGCTACCTCTCAGGGGCCACTGGTTCCACATGGGCTGCTGAGCTAATATACAGAGGGATACTGCATAAAAGGAAGAAAGTACACTTAAAGCAAGGATATGTGTGCCTTCACTAAGAGCGTGATCTCAGAAGGGGACTTGGGCTGGCATCACCAAGATTGTGATCTTTCGACAGAATTAGAAATTGTTTTTTTTCCCTAGAAGCTGCAGCCTCTTTGTGTATGAACGAGAATTAGGGAAGGATAGACTGGCTTGCAGTCTGAGTATGGCAAAGCAACAATGACTTTCGGGGGTAGCGGTGACCTTCTCAAGTTTCAATTGTATGGAGAACTCATGGCCCCTTTGTGGACTCTTTCATACCCAGTAAAAGTTTGAATACTTAATAATCTGCCTGGCCTGCAGGATCCCCAGTGATTTGGTTAGTTACAGGGTCTGTACATCTAGGGTCTCTCGGTACCTAGTTACAACCTACTCGCCCTTAAAGGATCTGATAAAATTGCCTCTCCTAGGTATTCTCTGGAGGCCCTAGAACCCTGGGCCAGATAGAAGGGCTGGCCTCATTGAACTGGGCAGGAAAATTCTCATAATACCAGCCACCAGAGACATAATTTTCCAAGAATACCTTCTTCATTCCATTCCTCAGAAGGGTACACAAAATGGTGCCTGCATTCACCCAAACATTTGCTCTTCCTCAGGGTAGGAAGGATGATACACCCTGAGCCTGGCCCCCTGGGGCAAACACCTGGTGACTTCTGGACTATCCCCACCCTGGGACTGAGATGATAAACTTATGATGAGCCAGGTACCTTTTGTTTCCCAGTGAGAAACAGTCTTTCTCAGATTGTCAGTAAATAGTACCCAACTTTGGCAACAACTGAATGACGGAGGGGAGGGCGGGGAGGGCAGCAGAATGTGGTCTAGTCTAGCGGCTCCGTAGGAGACTCCGTGTCAGCAGTCCTGGTCTTAGTACCAGCAGCCTCTCTGACTCACTGTGGGCACATCACATTGTGTTTACCGGATGGTATTTGGATCCGAAATGTGACTGTGGCTCACTCAGCTGAGTGTCTTGTACATGAGTTGTTAATGAAGCACTTTAACAGCAAACCCAGGGCTTAAAATATTGTGCACACAGCAGGTGAGTAACTAGCCTTTAAAAGAAGATTATCAGGGACGCCCTCAGTGGCTCAGTCGACTGAGCGTCAGACTTCGGCTCAGGTCATGAACTCACAGTCTGTGAGCCCCGCGTGCGTGTGTGTGCGCGCGCTCTCTCTCTCTCTCTCTCTCTCTCAAAAATAATAACTAAACATTAAAAAGAAGAAGAAGAAAGCTATCAGAGACCTGTCAACTGTGAGGAAAATGGATTCACAGTGGGACCCGTTGGGAGACATTCCTCTAAATCAGCTACCGTGAGCTCCACAAGTAGAAAAAACACTTGGAAGTGGATTGTGAGGTCTCCTGGATTCACTGAGAGTCTCCTGGAGGCCTTGGAGACGCTCCTCACCCTCGAGGGGAATGATTTCCCTCTTCAGGGCTGTGTCGGTTTGGGTCCTCCAAGAAGAAGACGCTAACCGTGGATTAGCTGGGGAGGAGTTGTGATGGCTGTGAAGGATAAGGGGGAGAGAGCTGGAGTAGCTGGGGCCCTGGTCACCATACCCGTTAGGCACAGTAGTCACTGTGCTTAGGAGCCGGGACATTTTTAGGGACCCATGAGAATGTTTTCACTCTATTTATTCTAAAATCAGAAGAGAAAAAATGAATGTGATAGCAACAAATATAATAATAAATCTGCCTAAATTATGTTCATCTTTATACCAGTGCAGTCATAAAATATAATGTGTAATATTTTTTAAGTTTATTTTTTTTATTTGGGGGGGAGGCAGAGAGAGAGAGAAAGAGAGGCCCCTACAATGAAGTCCCAGGGAAACAAAGTGTTAGGTCTCTCCTCCCGCCAGGCCCGCACCCCTACACTGGCCTATATCATGGAAGGGGATTCTGTTTCATTAGAAGACCTGTTTCAAAGAGCATGAAATATTTCCTCTCTGCCTTTGACACAAGAGTCATCAGTGAGCAAAGGTGTGTTACAGAGACTAGCTGGTCACATGTGCTCTCTATGAGTAAAGTATTCTAGCTGAGGCTGGCTGGCCCCCACAGCGCTGCAGGGGGCACTGGGGCTTAGGATGGGGGGCCATGGCCTTCCTTCCGGTTCAGACATTTCTCTGATTCTGTTTAGTCTGACATTCTGATTCTTCCTTTAAAATCCCTTCCCAGGGGTGCCTAGGTGGCTCAGTCAGTTAAGCGTCCGACTCTTGATTTCGGCTCAGGTGATGATCTTGGTTCATGGGTTCGAGCCCCAAGTTGGGCTCTGTGCTGACGACGCAGAGCCTGATTGGGATTCTCTCTCTCCCTCTCTCTGTGCCCCCCCAACTCGCACTAGCTCATTCACTCTCTCTCTCAAAATAAACTCTAAAATTAAATTAAATTAAATTAAATTAAATTAAATTAAATTAAAATAAAATACAATAAAATAAAATAAAATCACATCCCAGAGTCAGCAAAGTGGGAGCCCATCAGCTGTTTCCAGCCCGCAGATATGTTTATTTGGCATGTACAAAGTTTAAAAAATTGTGGCAGTGGATGTTATGGGTTGAATTGTATTTCCTCAAAACCATATGGTGAAGTCCTAACTCCCAGCACTTCAGAGTGTGACCTTATTTGGCAGCGGGGTTGCTGCAGATATAATTAGTTAAGATGAGGTCATACTGAAGTAGGTCCCTAATCCAGCATGACTGGTGTCTTCATAAAAGTGAGGGGGAGGCAGACAGAGAGAGAGACCTGGACAAAGGGAGAACACCACATGACTATGAAGGCAGAGATCTATCAGCCAAGGAAGGCCAAAGATTGCCAGTCAACCACCCAACGCTGGGGCAGAGGCGTGGAACAGATTCTCCACGGCCCTGGGAAGGAGCCAGTCCTGCCCACACCTCCGTCTGAGACTTCTCACCTCCAGAGCTGGGAAAAACATATATATTTCCATTGTTTAAGCCACCCGATTTGTGCCACTATATTATAGCAACACTAGCAAACTAATACTGGGGTATCATTTTCAGATGGATAGATTTTCTATGAACATTTAGACTTTGAGCTTCAGTGGGAAAAGCCTGAGGCCCCAGCCTGGATGTCGGGGCATCAGCTGGTAGCAAAGGGAAGGATGCAGTCAGTCTTGGGACCAGAGAACACAGGCCCTTGTGAGGGCCGCCACTCCTTACACCAGGGGCTCGCTTGCAGCGTGAGAATATGGGCTCAGCGCTATCAGATTTTCTGATGTATTTCTAGAGGAGCTTGATTTCTGTTTCTCATTGCTGATGAAACAGGATTTCAAATGTTGGCAACTAATTGATCACTCTGTTTTCTCCCTGACCCGCTCCACTTCAGTTTGCATACTTCATCTGGCTGGTCCCTCCGGTCATCTGAGTTTGTGATCACCATTTGTTCAGAGTTGCACGGCCTGGCAAGATGCTGAGAGAAATTCTAGTTCAACAAGGGAGATGATTCAGGGGGTTGAGCAATTTGCTGCCGGGAGAAAGCAAGCCCTGATGTATCCACCTGTCCCCTCTGCCCTGTTGAGTGAGAAGCTTTCTGAGGCTGGATCTGTGCTTTGAATAATCATTTGTTGGGGCCTGTTGCACACCGGGTGGTGGTCTAGAAGCAAAGCAAGTATCCGGTGTATGATGGCATATATTCTTCCTAATCCCCTTACTGCTGAGGATGAAAGGGAGTATTGTTAATAGTCACCATGTACTAAAAGAAAGATATTAAGCTGTAATTGTTCTGAACTCATAAATACAAAAGGTCATTCTGTTGAAGCTACGTTGCATTGCCCTCCTCCATCACTGCAGCTTAAATCGCTAATAATAACAACCACCCTTTACACAAAACAGACAATGGGGAAGGCATGGTACCAGAATCATTAATGACATTCCTTTCGTTATAATTGTGTTAGGCAATTACAACGTGCCAGCCCATGGTAAGCACTTCACGAACATAATCTCGTTTAATGCTCATATCAGCCCTGGGAGGGGAGTATGTGGTTCTCACTGTAGAGATCAGGACACTGAAGCCCAGAGATGTTTAGTAACTTGCATGAGGTCCCAGCAGGACTCAACCTCAGGTCTCTTCAGGGCCAGATCCAGGCCCCCCCCCCCCCCCGCCCCCCACCGCCTTCTGCTTCCCGGTTTCTCTGTTTCACAAAATGCCTCTGAGGGAGGTCACCCTCCGGGCCCAGAGTCCCCCAAGGCCTCGCCAAGAGTGGTGTCCCAAGCCCCACCACCCGAATCCCATCCCTGTCTACATGTTCTGTTAGGCACAATTTGTAATCTCGTCTGAAGTCAAAATCTTAGTTTCTCTCCAAAAAGACTCCATGACATTTTGTGTATATTGTAAAAATGTACAGGAGGGGCCCCCTGTGCCCCTGAAGGAACAGATGGTATGCCTGGCATGTTCTTAGAAATCTGGGAACTCAACAGAAAGCCTGGGAGAGGGGGTGGCCTCCCGGGGTAATGTTCTGTTTCCTTCCACAGCTGTGTTCAGCTCCTGAACATTCCAGCACTTTGCAGCTGACGCTTCTACCTTTTATGTGTGTATTTCACTTCAACCGAAAGTGAGGCAAAGAGACAGGGTGGGTGTTGTCCCGTCCTTGGCAGAGCACGTGGAGCTCCTCGCGCTCCCCCTGCCCCCACCCCCTCCCCAGCCGCCACACCCACCCGCTCGCGACCACACTTCTCCCGGCCAGAATCGTCTCGCGTCCTCTGAAACCCCCCCCCCCCCCGCTTCCCCCCACCCCCACCCGCCAGGCCTGTCTTAACGCAGTGTGTCGTCTGTGCGCTTTTCAGGCCACTACATGTACGTGGACTCGGTTTACGTCAAGCACTTCCAGGAGGTGGCGCAACTCATCTCCCCGATGACCACGGCCCCCATGTCCGGCTGCCTGTCGTTTTATTACCAACTCCAGCAGGGGAATGACAATATCTTCTCCCTCTACACTCGGGATGGGGCTGGCCTTTACGAGGAAATCTGGAAAATGGACAAGCCAGGGAATGGTGTGTGGAATCTTGCTGAGGTGGAGTTCAGCGCGCCGTACCCCATGGAGGTAGGTCCGCCAGGTGTGTCCACGTGGGCCCTGGCCGCACTGCTCTGCGCAGGCGCACAGGCCTGGCGATCGGGCGACACCAGCGGCCACGTTCGTCCGTTCTTCTCCGTGCATGTCCGTCTACCTTTTCTCTTCTTTGGCCCCCCTCTGCTTTCCCCTTACTTTTCCCTCTTCCTCTCTCTCCTCTCTTCCCTCTTCCTCCGTCTTCCTGCTTGGTCATCTTCACTTTCTACCAAGACTCTTCTTAAGGACAGATAGAGAAAAAGCCAGTCAATCAACTCCATTTCTTGAGCCCACTTCCCCTCGGAACCTCGCTCTGTGGTCTTGGTGAGTTCCAAAGAGATGAACGTCCTCTGAGTGAAACCCACTCTTGACTTTCCATTCCTGTGAGCAGGGAGGAAACTTCCCCTTACTTGAGTGAAGAGTCTTGAGAGAGAGGGAGAGAGAGAGAGAAGCCAACTTATTTTCTTCCTTCCTCCTTGACGGTATAAGTAATGTCATCAAAATTAGAAATAGATTTATGATCGTGGCCCCAATTTGAAACAAGCCTTGGTACTTAAGTTTTAAAACTTTTGTAGCTGCACGAGTGATAAATATCCAATGCAGAAGAATTAGAAACTTCAGGAAAGCAAAACCAAACCCCCCCAGGCTAACCCTACAAGGATGAGAACACTAACATTCTGGTGTTCGTCCTTGCAGACCTTCTTTTGAAGCACATACATTATTTATATTTATGTATGTGTTTCGGTACTTGAAACACTCCAGAGGAGATAGGATTATCCCCAAATTATAGATAAGGAAGGAGAAAAGAGAGAGTCCGAACAGTTTGATATTTTGTATCTGGGTCACACAGCTGGTGAGTGCCAGGCACTTAGGAAACTTCTGGACTGAAATCTGACCTAGAGCTGAAGGCAGAGGCCCAGCCCTGTCTGAGGACCACTACCACCCCCCCCACCCCCACCCCCGCTGCCCCAGGGCTTCTAGAATCAGTGGGTGCAACATTGTGGTTCCAGATTTGGAGCTGTACCTAGAGTCTTAGTTACCGCAGGTTTGTTAATATCCCCTTCCTAGCTTTGTGCTTTTTGTAGTATCTTCCCTAGTCCCCTTTAAAGTACAGAACAGTAGATTATTCCCTGCATGCTTTTTAGTGGTGCCATCTGCTCACCTGATGTGGAGCTTCAGAGACTGGAGCTTGGGACTGGACTGGTTTGTGACATGTTCTAGCTACCGAAGACATGCCTGCCACGCCCCTTACCCCCTTCAGATCCTCTCCTGTCCCCCCACACAGCTCCAGAGAGAACACACTGCCTTTTGCAGGACGTGTGCTATTTCCTCTCCCAAAGTCGGGTGAAGCCTTGATCCGCTCTTGCAGCCCAGTGGAAAATTTTCTGAGTTTGAGTTACAAAGAGGAAAAGAAATGCACATACTGTTTCAGAAATTTTTCCTTCTGTTGAAGTCAAATGAGTCACACGCGCAGTGACGACCGTTTCTTTGCAAACTCCTTCCATCCAACCATAAACTCCCTGGGCGGCATTTGTGTGAGTGAGACTGCTGGATTTTCTTTTCCGTCAGTGCTTGAAAAGTCACAATTCTGGACACTACTGCACTTTAGTTTGTACCCTTTTGGTTCACAGGTGCGTGATTTTGCTCCAGCAGGTCTGACTCATGCTGCTACTGTTTGCTCTTGGTAATTGCCAGCAAAAGAGACTCACTCTGCAGAAATCAGTGAATTTAATGTCGCTGTCTTCTCAAATGGATCTTAGAAAGGAAAACAAGCACCCGAGACCCCCTTTCTGAACAAGAGAGAATGCATCGGCACATGGGCTATGATTCGCAAATTCTGATCAGAAATATTCTCCCTCCACCAGTAAGATCAAGCTCTGTCGTTCACTTTATCAGCGAGCACCCTGAAAATGAAATGTCATGGACCTGGGCTGTGTGTGTGGACTCCATTGCCCCTTCCCACTGATCCACGTCTGTCCCCTTCATGTTCTCGGCCTTCCCTCGACCTTTGCCAACGACAGGCTTCCAAGGCCCCTCTTACATTGTGCAGAATCCAGGTGTCTGTAGGACCATTGTCGTTAAGCTGAACACGACCATCGTGTCCACATTCTTTCTTTCAAAACTGGAGAAACTCACACCTGGTGGAGGGAAGGAACCTGTTTGAGCTAATTAGTGGCTAATGAGGCTCAAACCTGAATATGAGTTCAAGAGGGGGTTGGTCAACCTGGAGAAATAGACATGAATTAAGTACAGAGCTCTATATGCACCTGACTGCATACGAGGGGCCTTATACACCTTATCTCATTTAATCTCAGTAGTGCTATAAGGTAGCAGGTATTATGTCTATTTTATAAATGACAGAAGAAAGCCCTTGAAAGAGTTAGCAACATATTCAAGGTCACCCAGCTAATAAGTGACAGAAATGGGATTTGAACTCTGGTCTGTCTGCCTCCGAGACACTCTTCTCTTTAGAACAGGTTGAGAACTAAGAAGCCTAGGGGTCAAATCTAGCCCACAACGATTTGCTTGGCCACTAGAGTGGTGTCTGTTTGCCTGTTTGAATTCATTGCCAACATTGAAAAAATCCAAAGATTTCAAATAAAAATCTGGAGATCCAGATCTCCTTGACAGTTTGGTAGGTCCGGACACTTCAGGCGGGACTCCCACACGTCAGCAGTGAGTAGCAGCTCCCCACCCCCGCTCAGACCCGGCTTGCATTCTCCCGGATGCGTTCTGCACCCTTTCCTCCTGCGTCTCACTAAGCTCACATCATGTATTTCTGTTACCTGCCTGGTCCTGAAGGCATTGGAATTTCAAGCCCTGCAAACCCTGCATCTTCTCATGTTAATTCACCGGAGTGGACCACACCCTGGGGCAGTTTCCCCCGCAGTGCTCGCCACACCTGATCCCCATGGTCACAGGCAGAAGGTAGTCGACTGACCTCAGAGTGGAAGTCAGCGGCAGAAAAGGGAGGAAAATGGAAGGGTTCGACCCATTAACAACCTCATGTTCTCTCTAACCACTTGGGGAACGTGCCTGGACATGCTGAAATGCTAACGTCCATACATAGAATTTGGGGCCTGGGCCACCTGGGTGGCTCAGTCGGTTGAGCATCTGACTCTTGGTCTCTGCTCAGGTTCATGATGCCAGGGTCATGGGACTGAGCCCCACATTGGGCTCTGCACTGAGCATGAAGCCTGCTTCAGATTCTGCCTCTCCCTCTGCCCCTCCCGCACTCATGTGCGTGCATGCGCGCACGCTCTCTCTCTCAAAATTTTAAAAAATAAAATAGAATTTGGGGCCTGATTTTGCCTTAGCTGACAGGTAATCATCTCTGATTCTGCATCTTTGTCCAGAACCCTCACACAGACTTGCATGTGTGAAAAGGGAAAGGGCCCTGGAGGGGCTTAGTTCTGTGGGAAGGGCATTGGGAGAACCGAGCCAGCCTTCTGCGAGTAGCCTGTTGTTTCTTTAACTGAAGGTCATAATACAAATCGTCAATTCAGTGGTTCTATCAGAGACTGATATACACTCAAGGGAGGGGGACAAGTCCACCAATAAAATACAACTTAGGGTTTAGGATTCCCTCTCCCTAAGAGAAACTAGAGATCAAGACAGCAGCTGCCTCAGATTTAGGAACATGATTCCTCAGTACTTATAACTTGCCATCACCTGGCTTGATTGACACATCATTTTAAATCACAGTTAAGAGCTCTGAAGCCTACCAGAAAATATGTAAACCTGTAATAATACATCCTTTTTCTCTGCAGGTTATTTTTGAAGTTGCTTTCAATGGTCCTAAAGGAGGGTATGTTGCCCTGGATGATATTTCTTTCTCTCCTGTTCACTGCCAAAATCAGACAGGTAAGCATTCTCTTTTTCTTCCTCTTTACATACGGAATTTTCCTGATAGACACCTGTGGTCAGGACTTGAATTAATTCTAATTTCCTCACCTCTCCTGTGATCGCCTCCTTTAAAAAATTACTTAACTGAATAGTCATTTTTCTGCTACATTACTCTTTTCTCCCCCACCTCGCAGTGTGAATTTAATTTTTCTGAACCCACAGGGCAGTTGTCAGGTGTTAAGGAACTTTCATCGTCCCTACTTACTAGGTAATTAAAATCAAAGAATACAAACACATTTCCTCCCCATCTTTCTCTTTAAAGGATAGCTTAGATCCATATACAGGTGGCCAAGTAGGTGGAAAAAACTCTCAAACTCTACGGAGTAGAATCATAAAAATCCTTCCCAATTTTATGTATCCAAAACCTATAAATGTCTTCACATTTAAAGATGTTGGTGTTGGATACAGTTAGCTTTGGGCTAAATGTTACCTACTTAATTTAACTTCTCTTTCTAAGTAAGTCTGCACATTCTTTTACAGTGGCCAGTTTTATAATTTCCATAAACTTGGTGTTTGGAAAAGAGAGGGAATTCTTACTTTCTGGGGAACGAGGTAAACAAATCGATTCAAAGTAAGTTAGAAAATGCCCTAGAGTGAGGACGACACTGTATTCATGCTGGCCCAGATAAATGCAGGGGACCTTACCTTTTAGGGAATTTTTTTTTTTTTTGAGAGACCCCAGGGAGATAGCGGTTGTCCCATGTTATTAATGAGCCTTCCTTCTGAGTTTAGAAGCATGAGAAGTACATTTTTGAACATGGCCTTTGTAGTCTGACTTTCACTAAAGATAAAAGTTGGTGTCTGATTGCATATGGTCTCAGATGTATTCTACCAGCAAGGCGACTGAGAAAGATAATATTTTCTACTTGAGCTGAAGTGTTATTCCAGAATTAGAGAGAAACACTCTAATGTGCTAAAACCAAATGCTATTTTTTTTTTTTACTAATTCTAATTTTTAAAAAGTGGGGGGAAGCTAGTGAAACAGATTGAACTAGACAGGGTTTACATATTTACATATTTTCATTAAAATGATTGAATACAAACTGTAATCAAAGATTTTTAAGAGTCTTTAAAATTGGACAGAACAGACACCAACATTATTTTACTTCTCCAAATCTGACTGTTCCCTAATCTCATCAGCTAATATTTCAGTGATGTTAATAGTAGTTTCATAACCTCTTGTCATTACTTTTAGAAAGTTTCCTTTTTGTCACCAGGCATTTACATTGAACTTTTATATTTCCAAGTTATACATATGGAAAAGAGGTTTTTATTCAATACCTGCATGGAGTAGAGGTTGGGATGAAGAGGCGGCAGTGGGGGGGGGGGACGTAACAGTATCTATTGAGCCATCTTAGAAGTAATATTTGGAAACACTCTCCCTTTTAAAAAAAATACAGAATTGGGGTGCCTGGGTGGCTCAGTTGGTTAAACATTCAACCTTGGCTCAGGTCACGGTCTCACTGTTGGTGAGTTCGAGCCCTGTGTCGGGCTCTGTGCTGACAGCTCGGAGCCTGGAGCCTGCTTGGGATTCTGGGTCTCCCTCTGTCTCTGCCCCTCCCCAGCTCACGCTCTGCCTCTCTCAAAAATAAACATTTAAAAAAAAATTTTTTTTAAACATACAGAATCTATGTGAACCCTTTCCCACTGACTGGTGAAAAGAAAGATTTCAGCAAAATAAGGACCATTTGTTAAAAGCACCCGTGGCCCCTCAGTCTCTAAGATTCAGCCCGCATAAAGACTCCTCCTCCATAGGGACCACAGGCGACTCACATTTTCATGTAATTAGGTTAGCCAAGGCTCCGTTAGGTCTTGAGAACTTCCCAACGTAGCGACTTTCTTTAAAATGGTTTAACTGCATGATTGCAGTGTTATGCTACAGAGCCAGGACTTTGGATTCGCGTCCCTACTCTGCCGCTTACAAACCGTGTGACCTTGGGCATGTTGATTCACCTCTCTGTCTGATTAACCTCCGTTTCCACATGTATAGGGCAAGGGTAGAAGAATCTGTTTCACACCATTGGGAAGATGAGAGGTTAATGTCCGTGAAGGCCTGAGCAGAGTATGGCATACAGAAAATGCTTGGCCTTGAGGCTTCATGTTATTTATTGAATTTTCAAAATACTCCCATCCACTCCCTGGGGAACAAAGGAGTCAGATTGAAACTAGAGAACCAGCAAAGGGCACCAGCTTGGTGAATGGGTGAGCTGGAGCCTGCTTTATGCCTTTCATTCAGCAGCTGTGGGCCAGATTCTGAGTCTTACAAGCTGAGCCCTCCAGTTTCCATACTTCATCTTACATTTCACAAATAGTTTATGCCCTTCTGTTTTATAACAGGTGCCAACATTTTTTTCCTTATCTCGGTTAGCTCCAGACTTGCTTTTCCCAGCTGGATCTAGCATTTTCTTCCCCCGTTCTCCCTGAGTAGGCTGAGACAGGAATTATTTCAACATATGAAGCATCTCATTCCCACCATCTGGTTGGGCTTAGAGTTAATCCAGTCTCCCAGACCCAGGACCCATCACAGTGTCCTAGGTGTTAAACACCAGAGTCATGTAGCTTCGCAAATATTCCCCCAGGATGCTGCCAGAGGGCAGTGACAACTCTCCATGCCCCCTAGTTGAGTTAGGGCACTTCCCTTCTAAGCCTTTTCCACCCACAACCTCCCCATCCACCACCATGTTTGGCCTAGCATCTAGAAGGTAGGAATCAGCTCTCCTTTTAGGCTGTAAATCCTTGAATGGCCAACAGGTGATTCCATCCACTCCTAGGGATCCCGGCTCAGTGCCCAACCCCAAACTAAGAGCTCCCTCTCCTCTGCCTTACACACGCCCAATCTCCTCCCTGGGCTAGGGTCCACCCATCTGGCTCCGGGACTGGAAAGGTCCTGACACTCATGGATGTACCCTTCAAAGGATTTCTGCTTGGCCCATTCTCCAACAGCACACTGCTCACTTGATGTCTGATTGGAAACCTGGCTCCGGTGGTTGCCTTGGTTACAGCTGCAGTTGCCTTAGCTCAGCCCTCAAGCATCTCCACAGCCTGGTCAGTGGCCCAGCCCCTACTCCCTCAAGACTCCTCAGCCTGGCGCCAGGTCTCGCTCACTCTGTCTCCAAGCCAGCTCTGAGCTGTCTCCGCCTACTTTCGGGCTGGCTCCTGCTAAAATAAAGCTGCTGTGCAAGTGTAGCAGCCTACAGACCACGCTGCACCCCAGATCTCTCTAGCACTGCAGGGGCTGATGATTAAAAGGCTGCTGATGAGCTTTTAGAGGTCTGGGGCTGATACTGAGTCTATCTCCATGAACTTCATGGGGCAGGGGAAAGGATGAGACATGCTACCAATGACTTCTCCTTCCACCTGATTAGAGCATCTTCAAAGCCTTTCATTTCTAAAAAGTGCAAATGTTATAAAGCAAGTAATAAACTAAATCTTACATCATGATGCTTTTTGGTACCTTGTTCAAGGGACTTCCTTCCTTCCTTCCCTTCTTCCTTCCTTCCCTTCCTCCTTCCTTCCTTCCTTCCTTCCTTCCTTCCTTCCTTCCTTCCTTCCTTCCCTTCTTCTTTCCTTCCCTTCCTCCTTCCTTCCTTCCTCCTTCCTTCCTTCCTTCCCTCCCTCCTTCCTTCTTCTTTCTTTCTTTCTTTCTCTCTCTCTCTCTCTCTCTCTCTCTCTCTCTGGTCAACTGATGTTCAAGGGCTTCCAACTGCCTGTGATTCCTCCCTATACTTCAAATAGGTCATTAATGTTCAACTGTGATGGCCACTCAGCCCATATGCTCTGAAACAAGCCTTAAGCAAAGGCTTTCCATCCACCCCAGATTCTGGTGAGCTCATTTGGGGTCACAAACAGGCCCTCTGGCCCTGTCTTCAGGAATTAGATACTGTCTCATAGCAGAAGCAACATTCTGGGTGAAAAAGATTTAGGCTTTCAGTTATGCTTTTGAGATTTTCTTTTTATCAGACCTTCTCAGGACCCCAAACAAATCCATTTCTAGGACTAGGTATTTAACAAGGGAATATAATCGCATTCTCAGAAAAATCTTTTCTGCGTGACTCAGTGTCACCATGGAGTGTACTGATCCGTGCTTACTTTTAAGTTTTAATACCACCTCTTGCCTCTCATGCCCACCTAATAAATGGGTTATGATTCTCTTGTGGTTGCCCAGGGGGATATTCCTTGGGATATATTCCTGATGAGTGATTTCACTGACCTGCTGTTCTCTTTGTGTGTGGCTTTTGGGAGCACTACACCATTTTCTGAACTAGACGGGCATCTGTAGATTGTGCCTTTTCATCTACTTTTTCATTACCAGGTGGTAGAGGGGTAACTAACCAATATGGGGTCTCCCCTTGTCTCAAATGTGCATGGGGGGGGGGGGCTGGTGTCAGAGGATCCTTGTCTGTGCGAACATCACACTCATTTTTCAAAGACTTTATTTTCATGGCTGAAAAATACTCCTGGATGCTCACAGAGCCAGGCCTAGCAATGTGTGGGCAGGCCCACCTGTCACAGAGCATTGAGAATGCCCTTTGTTTCCTGATCTCCTCTCTGGCTCATCGGGATGCCTTCCTTGCACACTTGGCAGGGTGTGTCTCCTGAGATACCATTGGGATCCAATTATACAGGAATGTTTTATTCCTAATCTTTTTTTCTTTGTTTGTTTGTAATGTGGTTTTGGTCACTTATTTTTTTAATTTAGAGTTTTTAGAACTTTGTTTTAGTATCATTTTAAACTCAGATAAAATTTGTAAGAATTGGGGTGCCTGGGTGGCTCAGTTACATGTCCGACTTTGGCTCAGGCCATGATCTCACGGTTTGTGCGTTCGAGCCCCACGTGGGGATCTGTGCTGACAGCTCGGAGCCTGGAGCCTGCTTCAGATTCTGTGTCTCCCTCTCTCTCTGCCCCTCCCCACTCACACTCTGTCTCTCTCAAAAATAAACATTAAAAAAATTTTTTTTTTAATTTTCAAGAATACTATAAAGAACTCTCATGTACTCTTCACCCAGATCTACAAATTAACATTTTGCCACATTTGCTTTATTGACCATGTAAAAGTGACTTGTAAACATTATGCCCCTGACCCTAAATACTTCAGTGTGTAGTTTCTAAAACCCAGCACATTTTCCAGCATGCTATCAGATAATTATAAAGTTGAGGACATTTGGGGTCACCTGGGTGGTTCAGTCAGTTAAGCCTCTGGCTCTTGACTTAAGCTCAGGTCATGGTCTCATGGTTCATGGGTTTAAGCCCCAAGTGTAAAGCCTGCTTGGAATTCTGTCTCCATCTCTCTCTGCCCCTCCCCTGCTTGTTCTCTCTCTCTCTCTCTCTCTCAAAAATAAATAAATATTAATAACAAGTTCAGGAAATTTGGCACTGATACAGTATTATCAACTAACCTATGATCCACATACTAATTTCACCACTTGTCCCAATGCTGTCTTTTTTTTTTTTCTTGATGTTTGTTTATTTTTGAGGGGAGGGAGGGAGGGAGAGACAGAGAGACAGAGAGAGAGAGAGAGAGAGAGAGAGAGAGAGAGAATGAGTGGGGGAGGGGCAGGGAGGGAGGGGGACAGAGGATCCAAAGCGGGCTCTGTGCTGACAGCAGCAAGCCCAATGCAAGGCTCAAACCCACGAACCACGAGATCATGACCTGAGCCGAAGTTGGACACTTAACCAACTGAGCCACCCAGGCACCTCCCATTTATATTTACATGCTATGTATTTTCCTGGACCAAGATTGAATCTCGGCACCCTTGTAGTATTTGGTTGTCATACGTCTTTCATCCCCTTTAATCTGGGCTAAACTCTCTTGCTTTGGGAATTCAGGAATTGAGAGTATAGTGAGTTTTTGTCCATAAACAGCTCCCTGTTTCATTAGGTCACTGCTCCCAGAATTCCAATATTTCTCTAGAGGTAATTTCCCACTTATTCAAAACAGTGCCCTCTTTCTCTGGCCCTAAAAGTTTAAACCAGTATTATGTCAGCCTGCAGAACAGGATCACAGTTGGCTCTGTTGAATGTGTCCCAAACTGTGGCAGTCACATCCCTTCTGGACTCGGATGATCCGAACAGTGAAATTTACAATCACTTGTTGCTGTACCAAGTTATTCACAAAAAAGCAGAAATCTTTTATGTTTCATTCCCTGCAGGCAATCTGAAATGAGGTGGTATTTATAGACCAGGGTAAATGATACCAGAATTCAGCAAAAGGCAAAATAATAGCAGTATGGGTGATGAAATTGGTGTGACTTTTTGAACCTCGTGATTTATACTGAGCGATGATTTTCTTCAAGCAGATCAGCTCCTGTGACTAATATCAATTATCAACAGACAGCAGCTGTGCTGGTGACACAGATTGATCAACAAAGGAAAATCATTTCTGGAAAATATAATTCCTAAAATACCTGTCTTAGAGAAAAATTAAGAATTCCTTAAAATCTTTATCTTTTTCTTTCTCTTTAATTTTCTATGAATGAATTTTGAATTGTGAAGAACTATGTGAATAATTGTTCCCAGTCTTTACATTATGGAAGGAAATGTCTTTTGAAGTGTGGTACTTCTTTATTTTTTATAGAGAGTGTGAACAGAGCTCCTTCTCTCCATCCCTTTAGGGAGGAAAAGAACAATTTTCTGCCATGCTGAGATGTTAGCTTGATGCTAACCTGCCAGCATGCCATTAGGGTAAAAATCTTTTGGCGTGTTTTATGTATTCCGTCTCCCCTGGCACGAATATGTATGTATTTGTCAACCCGTTGATGTAGTCCCTTGAGACCCTTGAGTCTGGCTCTTTAACTTTGGTTCTCCTTTGTTCAGAACTTCCTTTCAGTGCCATGGAAGCCAGCTGCGATTTCGAGGAAGATCTCTGCAACTTTTATCAAGACAAAGAAGGTCCAGGCTGGACCCGGGTGAAAGTAAAACCAAACATGTATCGGGCCGGAGACCACACATCAGGCATCGGTAAATTGGGGGTCTGTGCCCACCGGGCGCCGGGGGTGGGAGTGCTCCAGCTGCCAATCTTACTCCACACCCATCAAGATGGCAACTTAAACAAAAAAGGGCAGCTGTGAAAAAACAAATGCGATGGGCAATCTCGTGTTTGGCCTCTTTTTAAAACTTAGAATTCGATTTGCCAGTTGCTTAAATAGTCAAACCTTTGGACATTATCTTGCTCTTCCCCTCAGGTGGAGAAGTACTTTTGTCTTTTTTTTTAAGTGTATTTATTTATTTTGAGTAAAAGAAAGAGAGAGAGTGGGAGCAGGAGCAGGGTAAAGGCAGAGACAAGTAGAGACAGAGAATCTGAAGCAGACTCCTTGCTGTCGGCGCAGAGCCTGATGGAGGGCTCCGTCCCACAAACCGAGAAATCATGACCTGAGCTGAAATCAAAAGTTAGAGGCTTAACTGAACTGAGTCACTCAGGCGCCCCTATGGAGAAGTACCTTTAAAAAGCTATTTAAAAAAAAAAAAGCTATTAGATTACAACTGTATGAAACATCCAGAATAGGCAGATTCATAGAGACAGAAAGCAGATTAGTGGTGTCCAGGGGCTGGGGACGGGGGATGGGAAGTTCCTGTTTAATGGGTATAGAGTTTCCTTCTGGGTGATGAAAATGTACTGGAATGAAGCAGTGGTGGTGGTTGCCCAGCATTGGTGAATGTACTAAATGCCGCTGAACTGTAGGTTTTAAAATGGTTAAAATGGTAAATTTCCTGTTATGTGTAATTTACTCAACAAACAGATATTGTAGGGCAAGAGAAGCTAAAAAAGCTGTTGGGAAAATGTCAGGGGTGGGGCACTTGATGGCTCGGTCTACAAGGAACTATTGGAAACCAGTTTGAGCTCCCCTGTGTAAGGATTACCTACCTAATCACTTTGATGGCATCCCCTGTGAAGCCCACTCCCGTAGAGATGGGTGCAAAGAGCTTGTTTTCAAGGGTTGGTGTCTAATTCATTTATTCAATGCCTGTTTATATACTAGGCACTGGGGCATGTTAATACACTGATGAAACTTAACATTTCAGGGGCGCCTGGGTGGCTCAGTCGGTTAAGTGTCCGACTTCAGCTCAGGTCACGATCTCGCCGTCCATGAGTTCGAACCCCATGTCAGGCTCTGGGCTGATAGCTCAGAGCCTGGACCCTGCTTCAGATTCTGTGTCTCCCTCTCTCTCTGCCCCTCCCCCGCTCATGCTCTGTCTCTCTCTGTCTCAAAAATAAATAAACGTTAAAAAATAAAAATAAAAAAAAAAAAACATTTCAGAGCACCTTACTTGCACAGGGCCCGGGAAGGGCTTTGAAACGGGGACCTCACAATTTTATACTTGTCATCGTGTATTTTCTAACAGTCATTTCAACGGGCAAGAGAAATGTTAGACAAATATATACACAAATAAACGTATAAGGTACATGCTATGGAAGAAATGAAAAGTGGGCTCTGAGAGAGATTAGGGGAGAGAGAGCCTAATTTTGGTAGGAGATCCTGGGAAGGCTTTTCTGAGGAGAGAGGGTATTAGCCAGGAGAGGGGGAGGAATCCAGGCAGAGGGAACAGCATCTGTGAAGTCCTGATCATGGGAAGAACGGGACACCCCGAGTAGTTGGAAGGTTAGTGTGGCTGCACTGAGGGCAGGAGAGTGGAAGAAAATGAAGTTAGGAGGTAGACCATGGCATGGCAGGCCAGAGTAAGCATTTGGGGATTTTTTTTTATAAACTAAATGAGAAACCAGTCAAAGATTTTAGGGAAGAGAAGAGTAGAATTAAATTCATGTTTCAAGAATGTTGCTGTGGCTGTGCATGGCCACCCCTACTAATCTGCCCCGGTGGCCCAGTGAAGTACCACAGACTGTGTGACCTGAACAGCAGAACCGTGTTTCCTCACAGTTCTGGAGGTGGAAGGTCCTAGACACAGATGTTGTCAGGGTTGGTTTCTGGCGAGACCTTACTTCCTGCCTTGTAGATAGATGGCGCCTTCTCATTGTGTCCTCACATGGCCTTTGCTCCACATGTATACGTGAAGAGAGAAACAGAGGTCTCCGGGCACCTGGGTGGCTCAGTCGGTTAAGCCTCCAATTTCAGCTCAGGTCGTGATCTCGCAGTCTGGGGGTTCGAGCCCCACATCTGTGCTGACAGCTCAGAGCCTGGAGCCTACTTCCAATTCTGTGTCTCCCTCTCTCTCTGCCCCTCCCCCATTTGCACTTTGTCTCTCTCTGTTTCTCAAAAATAAATAAACATTAAAAAAAAAGAGAGAGACAGGTCTCTGGTGTCTCTTCCTCTCAGGAGGACACCATTTCTATATGATTAAGACTTCACCCTCATAACCTCATTTAATTACCTCCTTAAGGGCCCAATCTTCAAATAAAGTTGCATTGGGAATTAGGTTTTCAGTCAGTGGATTTTAGGGGGACACGACTCAGTCCATACCACCACGCACAGGAAATAACCCAAGAACCTTTTGCCACATGAATTAAATAATTGGGTGAAACTAAACTAAATGAACACTGAGGTGATCAAAAGAGCTGATGCGTTATTCCAGTGGCAGAGCTGTGGCTTACCCTGTGCCTGGCAAAATGGAGCTCGAGGCCATGAGCAGATACACCAGCCCAGTGAACCCGCCTGTCTTCCCGCATCTGATGTGGTGCCGTTGGCCATTGGCATGTTCTTCATGGCCTGGTTCTTTAGTAGGAGGTTACTCCTCCACGTACACTCAGGATACCTACAAAGAGCTCCTCATCTCCGTGGTGGCTTGGCCTTCATGGGCTTTGGAGTCCTCTTCCTGCTGCCCTGGGTTGGTGTCTGTGTGCGTTCCCAAGGGTTCCAACCAGGAGGCTTCACTGAATCCCTGGTTTTGTAAATTAATTTTTTTTTTTACTTTTTCTGGGGGTGTCCCACCTGCTGCTCCCAATAAAGGCAGATGTGTGACTATCAAAAAAAGGGGGGAAAATTGATGGGGGAGGAACAGAAGAAGGAAAGAAAGAAAAGTAGAGTATTATTTTTTTCATTTCTACCCAGGTTTTCTAGAATGCATGGATCTGTTTTAAGTTTACCCTGGGGGTCTGGAGCTAGGTGAGAGGGGAGGTTCTTGACCTTATGTTTCTTTTTGTTATTTAGAAGAAAGAATTATTCTTCTTTGGACCCTTTTATTGCACAGATTAGGTACTTGAGAGATATTTTCTGGTTGAATGGCAGGCTGCAACAACATAGATTTGGGGGACAACAGAATTCAGTCCATAACACTACTCATGTGAAAGCATCCAAATTCCAAGGACTGCCAGGCCAGCCTGTAATCTCTGTATCTCCACTGGTCGCTGCAGAGATAAGAAGGAAAAATCTGCTCTGGGCCTCACATTCACTAGGACCTGGTGCTAGGTATGCCCTCTGTATCACCTGGTTGCCCCAGGAAGCTGGAGTCCCAAGATGATTATATCCCTTTTGCTTCATGAAAAGCACAAATCCTCACCGATGCCTGGAACCTGAGCATATCCAGGTGGACATCTACACTGGTTTATGAAGTTTACTTAGAACCGGAGAAGCGTTATTTGTAATAGAGTCACGTGGATATATTCTGTCACTTTTAAGCCACAGATTTAACAAAACATATTCTATCATTTAAAGCCTATGGAGGGGCGCCTGGGAGGCTCAGTTGGTTAAGCAGCCGATTTTGGCTCCAGTCATGATCTCACGGCTTATGGGTTCGAGCCCTGCATCAGGCTCTGTGCTGACGGGTACTGGAGTCCGGAGCCTGGAGTCTGCTTCAGATTCCGTGTCTCCCTCTCTCTCTGCCCCTCGCCCACTCACACTCTCTGTTTCTCTCTCTCAAAAAAAAAATAAACATTGAAAAAAAAAATTTTTAAGCTTATGGAAATAGTCTCTGTTGGCAAATTCCACTACTTTCAGCCAGATTTTTCCATTTGATAATCTGGGCTAGATTATGTAAGTTTTTCATTGCTGATTTCCTGAATGTTCTGTCCGGTTCGCAGGGTATTACTTGCTGGCCAACACAAAGTTTACATCTCAGCCTGGCTACATTGGAAGGCTCTACGGTCCGTCCCTGCCGGGAAATTTGCAGTATTGTCTACGTTTTTATTATGCCATCTATGGGTTTTTAAAAATGAGTGACACCCTAGCAGTTTACATCTTTGAAGAGAACCACGTAGTTCAAGAGAAAATTTGGTCTGTGCTGGAGTCTCCAAGGGGTGTCTGGATGCAAGCTGAAATCACCTTCAAGAAGCCTATGCCAACCAAGGTACAGTAGAGCCAGCAAAACCCTTTGCTCCCCTTCCGTGTCTGGGCTGGGTTAGTGAATTTCTGTTCATTTTCACCTGGCCGACGTGTTATTTTTCTTCTGTTCAAAGTGAAAGCCCCACCACTACACTGTATCCGAGCCAAGCACGAATGATATTACATACAAGTTCTTTTCGTTTTCTGTCTCAGAATCATGGCCACCTAGAGGATTCACTTGTTTATTTCTTAGATTCCCTGAGACTAGACCGAAGGCGGGGAATATATAAACAGTCCAGGTTCAACAGCTAAACTTTAATTTGAAACCAGAATTCTCTCTCTTTCTCTTTTACACACACACACACAGACACACACACACACACACACACAATACACATGTGTGCCTGTGGGAATACTAATTGCTTTATTTTTTTTTAACTTTTTGTTAATGTTTATTCATTTTTTGAGAGACAGAGTGTGAGTTGGGGAGGGGCAGAGAGAGAGGGAGACACAGAATCTGAAGCAGGCTTCAGACTCTGAGCCATCAGCACAGAGCCAAACGCAGGGCTCAAACTCACAAACCATGAGATCATGACCTGAGCCGAAGTCAGACTTTCAATCGACTGAGGCACCCAGGTGCCCCTCTAAAGCTTTATCTTAACACAGAGTAGGGAAGCTCAGTAAAAAAATGAGAGCCAACCCAGACAGAGAGGATTCACTTGTAAGGGTATCATCAGCGGCTGATTTTGATAGTGATGAGAATACAAAGAGAGCTTTACTGCAAGAGGAATATAAAAGAAAACTATAGTCTCCCAAGCTGAACAACTCCTAAACTTAAGGAAGCTTTACAGAAGCAATAAATTCTGTCAGCTACAACCCAGACATGAAAGCGGTATGGGCAAATCCGGTTTTTTTTTCAGCCCCTCATTCAACCAGAAAATATCTCACGAATCCACACTCTGAGAAAGATGGGCTAAAGATGGGTCAGAAAGGTCCCTTCCTTCAAACAAATGACTCACACAAGGGGAGCTCAGAAAAAATTGTTCAGTGAACGGATCAACCAGTTGATCACATTTACTAACTAGGAATTAATCCAAAGTCCAGCTTCCCTCAGGAAAGATCCAAACCTGGAAGAACAGTGAAACCTTCTTCACAAACATTAATGGCTCAAGATCGTCTTAGTTGTAACCATCCAGACGGAATCATGACTTGATCCATCCGTAACTTTCTGCTACGGAAATTTGGTATGCCATCCCCATTATAATGATTCCTGATTACTTTTAGTCCATTGGAATACCCACCAGGGCATGATTAAATTTTCCCAATGATTAATCCAAGATCTTTGAAAATCTTTACAAAGTTCTTTTCCATTGCTAGGCAAGACGAAATTGTGCTTATAATGACAGGGCCGCCTCCATGACTTACTTCTAGAAGGGGTTGAGCCAATTTATGATACCTCTAGAAGAATGTAAGCATAAAGGTTTACCACAGCCTCCTGAGTGCAGCTTCTCGTATTTTTATGCTGATTAAATAGGTAGTGTCGTTATAGGTATCCCCTTCTTAACTCCATCAGACTTTGTTCCCCTGACAAAACAGATATTTGGTTCACCTCCTGGGTAATAGGGAAAGCTAGTTGATGATTCTGGTGCCACATTCCTACTCTGTCCTAGTCTAGACTCATACTCTAAGCTGACTGGCTAGCCAATTCCTAACATTTCCTGAGGGAGCCTATCTTTCCATACATGTCATCTGACATTTCCAATGGCATTGACTTTGCTCTTTGATCTGTTTCTCCAGGAGGTATCCAAGCCTGTCTGCCTCTTAGGGATCCCAAAGGCTTAAACTGTTTCCCATGATCAATTATGTAACTCTGGCAAGTAGTTTTGGTAACATACACACATGAGCAGACATGTACCAGATTCACATAATCAAGGATGCGCCAGAAAGTAACGAAATTTTTGTTATACTCCATACTCTGTTTTGCTAATGTTTTTTAAAAAGGGGGGGGGATATAATAAGCGTTTTATTCATTAGTTCGGCTTTCATTCATTTATTCATTTATTTGTTCCTTTATTCAACCAACATTTATTAGGTATGTGCTCAGTGCAGGGGATATAAAGATGAACGAGGCTTACATCCTGCCTTTGAGGAGGTGGTGACAAATGAAAAAAGATTAAGATACAGATATGTAACCAACTAATAACAGTACAATCTCACTGTCTCATGCAAGGGAGAAAAATAGTCATTTTACCGATTGGACATAGAAAAGATAATGACAGGAGAGGCCCAGCTGAGCTGGTGTGTGGGGGGGGGGGGGGGCTAGGTTCAGGCCATCTGGACGCTAATTCCTACTCATGCCCCCACCCACCCCACTTCACCCTGTCCCCCTGTATCCTCTACTCACACACACATGGGGTGTTTAGGAACCTGCCTGCTCCTTCAGGGTGAGTCCCTGCTGGTCCCTGACACCCATGGAACAGGAGCAGGCCCCCCAGCCAATAAGGATGCGCTGGGCAACTCGCCCTTTTCCTCTTTGGCTGACTTCCAGCCCCTCCCAGCAGCCTCCCTGTCCCTTCCTGACCACAGAAGGAAAACTGAATGTGGATCCGGTGGGGGCAGGGAAGTTCTTACCGTCGTAGAAGACGAGTCATGGATCTGGCCTCAAAACCCATGAGGAGATGATACAACTCAACACTAGAAAACTCTGGACACGTGTCTGAAGGTGGCCGCAAGTTTTTAGCAGGTCGCAGCTCCTCAGAGAGTGAGAGAGAGCCATCTGACGGCCACCACAGGGGCATGCATTAAGTAAGGCAGGAAACTACAGTTGACTTATGTAACATCCACAGGTGGAAGTAAGATACAGACTGTTTCAGAGAAGGGATCACATGAAAAGTCAGTTGCCCTCACTCCTCCCTCCCCCTGAATTCAAACTCCAATTCAGCATCTTTTTTCTGGTGGTTTTCTTCCTGATTCGGGGACATTTTCCTCTTTAGTTTTAAATATTGTATTTCCACCTCTGTTTCTCGATTCACGAACTTGAATAGCATTCCCTGCTACGAAAGATAAGGACTTTAGTTCTTCTTTTCTCTCTCTTACGGTTTTTAGTTCTATTTTTTTAAATGTTTATCTTTGAGAGAGACAGAGACAGAGAGAACGAGTGGGGGAGGGGTAGAGAGACAGGGAGACAGAGGGTCTGAAGCAGGCCCCACACTGCCAGCAGAGCCCGATGCAGGGCTCAAACTCGAGAACCTCGAGATCATGACCTGCGCCGAAGTCAGATGCTCAACTGGAACACAGCACTGCCTCCCGCCCTGGGCGGCTGCACACCTGGTGTCCTCTGCCTAGACTCTTCTTAAGTCGCTCATGGCTTGAAACCTCACTTCCACAGAGAACGCTTCTCTGGCCCCACTCCCCAGAATCGGCATCTTAAGCCTCTTGTTCATCCTCTTGGAGACAGTGTAACACAGCGATGAGGAGCACAGACACGGGAGTCTCTCTGGTTTCGGATCCTCATGCTACCCTTTATGGGCTTTGCGATCTTAGGACTTTTTAAAATAGAGATGTAATTGACATGTGGCTTTATATTAGTTTCAGGTGTACAGGCTAATGATTCAATATTGGCTTATATTGTGAAATGATCACCACAATGAGTCTAACCTGTGGCAACCACACAGGTACAGATTTGTTCTTGTGATGAGAGCTTTTAAGATCTAGTCGCGGGGCGCCTGGGTGGCGCAGTCGGTTAAGCGTCCGACTTCAGCCAGGTCACGATCTCACGGTCTGTGAGTTCGAGCCCCGCGTCGGGCTCTGGGCTGATGGCTCGGAACCTGGAGCCTGTTTCCGATTCTGTGTCTCCCTCTCTCTCTGCCCCTCCCCCGTTCATGCTCTGTCTCTGTCTGTCCCAAAAGTAAATAAAAACGTTGAAAAAAAAAATTAAGAAAAAAAAAGATCTAGTCGCTCAGCAACTTTTAAATATGCAACACAGTATTGTTGACTGTAGTCACCATGCTGCACATTACATCCCCGTGACTTGTTTTTCTTACAACTAGAAGTTTGTACCTTTTGACCCCCTTCATTATTTCACCCACCCTCTATCCCTGACCTCTGGCAACCACTGATTTGTTCTTCATGTCTATAAGCTTGGATTTCTTTTCTTTTCTTATTTAGATTCCGCATATAGGTGAGATCACATAACATTTGCTTGTCTCTTATTTCTCTGAGCATAATGCCCTCAAGGTCTGTGTTGTTACCTATGGCAAGGTTTCGTTCTTTTTCATGGATGAATGGCAGTCTCTGACTCTTTCTTTTTTTAATTAAAAAAATTTTTTTAATGTTTATTCATTTTTAAGAAACAGAGAGACAGAGTGTGAGCAGGGACAGAGAGAGACAGAGAGAGAGGGAGATACAGAATCCAAAGAAGGCTCCAGGCTCTGAGCTGTCAGCACAGAGCCAGACATGGGGCCCAAACTCACAAACCACGAGATCGTGACCGAAACCGAAGCCGGACGCTTAACCAACTGAGCCACTCAGGCGACCCTTTTTTAAATTTTTTAAATGTTTATTTATTTTTGAGAGAGAGTGTGAGTGAGTTGGGGAGGGGCAGAGAGAGAGGAAGACAGAGGATCTGAAGTAGGCTTTGTGCTGAGAGCTGAGAGCCCAATGGGGGGCTCGAACTCAGAAACCGTGAGATCATGACCTGAGCAGAAATCAAGAGTCGGATGCTTAACCAACAGACCCACCAGGGTCCCCGACATTCTCTTACTTTTTTCAGTCTGTTTCTTCCTTACTTTTGTCAGGTTGAACCCAAAACCTAGCAGCTATTTGGATCACAATTGTTCTCTAATTGTCTGTGGGATGACTTCTGGGTTCTGACTTTTGAACAGTGCTTGTTGACCCTCTGGGAAGCTTTTAAAATGCCCACTGTCCATCTCCCCATAAAAACATAACCTTCCCGAGGGCAGGGACTTTCTCAGTCTTGTTCATTTCTGTATCTGCACCCTCTAACACTGTGCCAGATGCAAAGTAGGTCATCGGGAGCATTTCGTTCAATGGATTTAGTTTGCTATCTATGTGGTCAGTGGCTACATGGGTAAATAATGAAAATAACAATGAAAAATGAAAAATAAAAGAATGAATGAGTGGACTCTCCAAGGCCGGTAAGTGGCAGAGCAGGGTTTCACGCGTGTCTGTCTAGCTCTGAAGCCTGAGCTTTGGCACAGGTAGATGGCTCGGCGTTTCTATCCAGTGTCGGGGAAGGCTTGTTCTCGGGCAGCTGCAGAAAGTGAGGCTCCCCAATGTGCCTTGGGGCATAGGTACCTCCTGTTACTTTATTTCGTTCTTACCACACTCCTGCAAGGGAAGTCAGCTGTTTGCTTTCAGTGTCCTTGCCGTCCTAGAGTGCAGAGTGCACCCGACCCAAGGTCACGTTCTGCTAGAAGTGAATGCCTAAGCTCAGGGCTTATTGTACCATTGTTGGCAAGAACTTTCTCTGCCTCTGCTTCATGTCCTCATGGAGTGTGAGGTCAAGTGTGAGAAGTCGGGCCCAACTCAAAGAGAGTGAATGGCTGTGATTTCCTACTTGTTCCCGAGCTTGAAGCCTTATATTTGCGTTTTGACTACACCTGGCTTCCTCCTGGTCCCAGTTCTCCTGGGTGGAAATGTTTGGTAGGTATGTTTGAGTATCTATGCTGCATATTCAAAATAATAACAACAATAACCCCTTACATTTGCACCGATAGTATAACCTGCTTTCATGAATGAGTCGTGGGAGCCCAGAGCTGAGCTGAATGAGAGGCAGCGTGGGCTCAGAGAAGTCAACACTTTTAGCCTCTCCCTGCATGTTTCTTTTCTTACTCCTAATACCTATACGTTACCTCATCTGCGCCTTCCCGGATGCTTTCCGCTCTGGATGCTTCCATACCTTTCTTTCCCCTAGTAGTTCTTACCCAGCCTATTTTAAGGACAGTGAGCTTGTTTGGTTAATAACCCCCTGCTCCTTCTGTAGATAGCCTAATGTGTGAGGGAAACTGTAACGTAGAGCTCTGTTGAAGGAATGGTAGCTATGGCAACAATTTCCCTGAGGCCATTCTAGCAAAGTAGCTGTATGGACAGGTTCTGAGCAATGTTGTCACGGCTGCCCGCAGGAACAGGAACTTTCGTAGAACACTTTCCTTGCGCCGGACACCATGCGAAGCACGCGATGTGCATTGATACTATGGCGCCCTAGGAAGAAAGGAATGTAGCCCCACTTAACAGATGAGGAAAACTCAGGCAGAAAACTAAGGACGTTGTTCAGTAGCACACAGGGCTGGCAGAGCTGAGAGGTAAATCCAGGTCTTTCTGAATTCAGAATCCATGATTTTTACACCAGGCCTTTATGCCCCCCAGCCCTTTCCTGGCTGAATGTCTAGGATCGGGTAAGAAAGAGAGCTCAGCTCTAACTCAAGATTTCTAAAAATTTCTAGAGTTTTATTATTAATGCTCAGTGGTTCGATTATAGAAATAACTTTGGCTCCTACAAGGGATGAGAGTTCACGGTGGATCACTGGAGACAAAGGAGAGAGGTGTAGGGTAGAGGGAGATACAGTGCAATGCTTAAGAGTTCTCGTGAGTGGGTTCTCTACCATTTACACCTTCGTAATTTGGGCTTGTCATGTGATCTTGCTGAGCCTCACTTTTCTCCATCTGTAACATGGGTGTATTATTAGTATCTGTCTCAAGGGATTATGGTGGAGAACAAATGAAATGCCTCAAGTAAAGCCCTTAGCATAGCACCTGGCATATAGTTGGCATTTATTAAATTAACTGAATCCAGACAGAGGGAGAGCAAGAGAATGAGACTAAAGAATATTTTTTTCTACGGGCACGTGGGTGGCTCAGTCGGTTGGGCATCCAACTTCTGCTCAGGTCATGATCTCAGGGTTCGTGAGTTTGAGCTCTGCATCCGGCTCTGTGCTGACATCTCAGGGCCTGGAGCCTGCTTCAGATTCTGTGTCTCCCTCTCTGCTCCTCCCCTGCTCACACTCTCTCTCTCTCAAAAATAAATAAAGGTTAAAAAAAAATTTTTTTTTAAAGAATATTTTTTCTAGGTCCTGAATTTCATAAGATTTTGTGGGTGACGTCTCTTTAGTATGTGGATAATTTTGCACTTTGATTTTTGCTGCAAAATATTCTTTAAAAATCGGGTCAGAGTTAAGTATTTTAATAGTAGTAGGCTTTCTTAATGAAATGGCTGCTTTTACAATCATGAGCGCCTGCAATAAGTTTCTTAGCATTTTAGAAACATTTTGAAAGGGCATGAATCGTGAAATGGTTTTCTTGATCTGTTTTTCCCCAGCACATTACTAAATGGAGGGCAGGTAATCAAGAGTTATCTTGAGACTTTTGTCCACTAGGGACGATAATGAGGAGAGGGAGCAATTCACTCCAAAATGCTTTTCCTAAAAACCAAATGTCAGGAGAGACCAGAAAGTCGTTGTCAGGAATCCCATAAAGACAGAGTGCAAACATTAGCCTTTATGTATTTAAATCCTTAGTTTAAAATTATGCTTGGCCGCTGTAGAATGTATACTAGGTCCTACAGTATCTCCTGGCCTGAAGCGACTTTTCTCTTTAACAAAGATCTTCAAGTGGTCTGTTAATTAGAAGCTCGGGGAGCAACTCAATATTGTGTTCATTAAATATTTCTTTTGGGAAAGAACGTTAAATGGTCCGTTAATGAGAGAAGGACCAGACCTTCTGTTCCATCCAGGCCTGGCTTAATGATCAGCTCATTAATGGTAAAGCCTTCTAAGTCCATATCTTTGCTCTGTTACAGGATTAAAAAGCAAATAAACTTTAAAAGTCATTTATGGATTTGGAGAAAACCCTCAGCTGGCCAGTCTGAGAAAATATAAATCTTTTTTTTTTTTTTTTACTAGTGCAAGAACCTTATATCAGCACTTCTTAAGATATGTCCCCTGGAGTACAAATCTTTTGCATTCCATTGAAAAAATTTTTCTGTGGTCAGATGAGTTTGGGGGAATTTTTGCACACTAGATCTCTTCCATACACACATGGAAGATTCACAACGCACGGTAACATGTTAGAAACTCCGGTAAGTTCTACACTGTAGAATCCTGCTGAACCTCGTGTAAGGTGGTGTTTTAACATAGAACCCTTGTCTCATGCAGCCCCTGTTAGCATCAGATGACTATCGTGATGTTTAACGCATTATATTGAAGTTGTCCACTTACCTGCCTATCTGCATTAATCAGACCATAAGCTTCTGGAGAACAGAGAGCCTTGTCTTATTTAGTTTTAAATTTCTAATGTGAACACAAATTCTGTAAGACCGTGAGCACTCAACAAATAGTTGGAAAGGGGAACTGAGCTGTCAGTGAATGCGGGTTGACAGCAAGGAAGAACACAGGAGCCCAAGGAAGAAGAAAGATGAAGTGCTTCTGCCTTTGGATCACAGAAACCATAATCACTAGTAGCCGGGCACCTGAACAAGTTGTCCTGTGAGGAATAGGAGTTGGAGCACTTACAGGCAAGAGTATGCTCCTGGAGCAGATATAAGGCCACACGGAGGCACGTATACGCAACGTCTGCCTTGGGGCTTTTTGTGATGATATTTGTTAAAACCAAAAGCTGTAACTCTCCTCTTGGAAACAACTTCCCACCCTTACATCGGATCATTTCCCTATTCCCAATGACTGATAGGAGGTTTTAACCAGGCGTCTCGATTTTCTAGATGCCTTCCCTGCCCCCCCGGTGCAGCTTCTCCAGTTTCCGTTCTGTGTTCCTGGTCAGTGATGCTCACTTCCACCCCCAGTCCTGGCTTCTCCCACCTCTGTCCTCTCAATTTCTGGGAATGCTCGGCATCTACTTTCATCTTCTGCTCCCTATATAATCTTCCCCCTATATATTCCCCCTTCCCCCTATGTGCTGGGGTTCTCAGCACAGCTGGAGAAAATAAGACTCATCTCCAATGTCCCCTCCATGCTTCTGGGAAAGCCTTCCATTCCTCTCCTCTCTCATTGACTTCCTTGCTCTTTCCTCGCCCCCAGATGTTTGGATTTGTCTTCACTTGCAGCTTCCCAACTGGATTCTTCCCACCTCAGTCTTAGATCATGACCTCACAGATTCATGTCCCAAAAGGACGAAGGCTTTCAACACCAACCCCTTCAATTCTGTTTCTCTCTGAATCCTCACCTGCTTCTCTTGGTCACCTGGTGCATATGACAGAGGAAGTGTTGTCCTTGCTCTTAGTCAAAACCAGCCCGTCCATCTATCCATCCTGCCTCCTCTGGGACTTTATTTCCTAAATTATTCCTCTCTCAAAAATCTTCAATATCCACGAGTCCTTTATACACTGCCAACGTATGTCGGCCACACAGACGAACAACAAACCTTCCTTTTACCTTTTACCCATTAAAAAATTCTTCTAATGTTTATTTATTATTGAGAGACAGAGAGAGACAGAGCATGAGCATGAGAAGGGCAGAGAGGGCGAGACACAAAATCTGAAGCAGGCTCCAGGCTCTGAGCCATCAGCACAGAGCGCGACGTGGGGCTGGAACTCACAAACCACAAGATCGTGACCTGAGCCAAAGTTGGACGCTCAACCGACTGAGCCACCCAGCCACCCCTTACCTTTTACCCATTTAGATTGCCACCCAATCCCATGTTTTGTCTTCAGACTTCTTGGAAAATGCATCTTCGATTACTATCTATGCTCTGGTGCAGTTTCTTGTTCCTTAAATGCTCACCTCCTGACCCCTGCCTCCCTCCCACAAAGGGTTCATCAACAACAAGTGTCTCCCACTGATCATGCTGCAAGAATCATCATTGCTGAGATCACTCTTTTCTCAAAGTCCATCTCAAGTACTCCTTCCTCTCTGAATCTTTAATAAATCATAACTGTGTCTTACTTGTTACAATGAGATTTGTGGCCTAGGAAGACTTGGCTTCAAGTTTTGACTCTGGAGTTAATGATGTAAATCAGAATAGCATATCACTCTGTAAGTAATAAGGGCATGTTTTAGGGTGACCACTATGTGTCTTCTACCACATGCTATATATCTTTTGCCATCTTAGTGTCAGCAACTGTCTTTTCATGTTGTGTAGCACAGTTCTTGTGGATAGCTCTCTCTAGCTCCTTATTTCCTCTTACAATAATCTTCTTTTAGCAAAAAAAGAAAAAAAATTGAAATTTAAGTCTGTGATTTGGATTCCTGCTCTTAAAGTCTTTCTTTTAACTTTGCCTTTTAATGATGAAAATGCCATTAGATGTAGAATATCTAGGATTCTGGGGTACCTGGGTGGCTAAGTCAGTTAAGTATCTGACTCTTGATTTCAGCTCAGGTCATGATCTCATGGTTCGTGGGTTCAGACCCCGCATCAGGCTCTGCATCAACAGCGCAGAGCCTGCTTGGGATACTCAGTCTCTCTCCTTCTCTCTGCCCATCCCCTACTCTCTCTCTTTCTCAAAATAAATAAGCTTTAAAAATATATATCTAGGGCTCTGAAAGGTTTTGTTGTTGTTGTTGTTCTTTTGGGTTTTTTTACTGTTTATTTTTTATTTTTGAGACAGAGACAGAGCATGAACAGGGGAGGGGCAGAGAGAGAGGGAGACACAGAATCTGAAACAGGCTCTAGCATGGAGCTGTCAGAATGGAGCCCGATGTGGGGCTCGAACCCATGAACTGTGAGATCATGACCTGAGCTGAAGTTGGACACTTAACCAATTGAGCCACCCAGGCTCCCCAAAGGGTTCTGAAAGTTTTAAGGTCACTACTTAGAAGTTCATCCAAATAGAAAAGCAAGTCTAGTAAGTAAGTTTCTGATTTACTAGAGAGATTTATAAATCGGTGGCCATTAAATAACAAGACACCCTGCTATAAAGGGATTCAGGAACCAGAAAACGAATGTGTAGACAAGATGCATGAGAGGAGATAGATTTCCTATCACATTTCATGATGTCCAGAAACATTGAGAAATGGCTGCACCAGAATGTTAATATCTTGGCATAATTAAAGCAGGGCTGCTGAGTGCAAAGTAGAAATAGCAAGATCGTTAACTCCTGACAAGATAATCAACACATTATAGAACAGATTAGGGTCGTTCTGTACACAGAGCAAGGAAATTTATACTGTCAAGTGGAACAAGTTTTAATGTGGAATTGAATAGGGGGGCTAAGTATGGAACAGGAGCCTCCTCTTGAGTCTTTCAAGCTAAGCTCAGTGTCAAGTGTCAGTCCAGGAATTCTAAATTACTTGAAATATGACCAACACAAGGTTGAGCTACTCTGGCTTTCCCTCTCTTTCCTTGTAGGTGTTTGTTGAAGGCTTCTGCATTTCATGTCAACTTATGGGGGAATGACTAGACAGACTGGCTTGCACAACTTCTGGTTGCTAACACCAGCTTGCAGGAGGGTATTTTTTGTGTCCGTGCATTCTTCTAGAACTTTCCCCAGGAATTAATCTTATGGCATATTGCTGGATTACCATATTTATCCTCCTGGCATTGTGGATAAATCCAAAAAGACATCACAGGCATCTTCCCCTGGGGTTTTATTGATAAGTTTATGAAGGAAACATTTATTCCAGGGATTGTTTATGAACCTGAAAACACTATCTCCCTCCACACTTTCAAACTCTGAATCTTGTGAATATTTCACAGCCTTGGCTACATTTTTAAGGAAACTTTTCCCAAGATTTTATGAGGCAACACTTTTTTTTTATATGTTTATTTATTTTGAGAGAGAGATGGGGAGGAAGAGAGGGAGAACCAGTGGGCGAGGGGCAGATAGAGAGGGAGAACCAGTGGGCGAGGGGCAGATAGAGAGGGAGACACAGAATCCCAAGCAGGCACCATGCTGTCAGTGCAGACCTGGACGCAGGGCCGGATCTCACGAACTGTGAGATCACGACCTGAGCCAAAACCAAGTGTTGGATGCCTAACCAATGAGCCACCCAGGTGTCCTGAGCCAACATTATTTTTTGATGTTCACGTTGAGATTCTCTGGGGACCCTCTGGTTTTCTGAGCTCTTAGACCAGGTAAATATTTTCTGGCCTCTGGAGCTATGAGCTCTATTCTCTTAATTGGAAATTGACAATTCACACATTAATAAAGACTCCCTACCCAGGGAAGAATACCTTCTTTTCTTTTGCATAGATACCCCCAGCTTTTTCTGCCTTTCTTGTGTGACTTTCTCTGGCTATTTTCTGCCGCATGTTTTCAGCACCCACCTCTAGGAGAAGTCTCTCCAGACAGTCCCCCAGCTGCTTCTCCATGGCATTCCCTACCACTCTGCTAATGACGGTGACTTCTATTTTATGTTTGATGTCAGGTTAGAGGTGTAACTATACAATGTTCAAGGACACACTTCCATTTGTGGCCTATTTCATCTTAGTCTTTAAGCCAAGATATTTAGTTCTCCCTTAGTTTCATTCCCCAAATAAGGATGGCCTTATTAACATATCTGAAAGGCAAATGTCAGGCCAGAAAAAAAAATTTACAACATATATGGCAAACTCTTAGCGCATTTGATATATGAATTTACTCTAATAAACCAATAAGCAGAGATGAGCTAAGCAGTAGCAAAGTGGGCAACAGGTATGTACAGGCAAATCAGAAAAAGTGGAATGCTACTGGGGTGCCTGGCTGGCTCAGTTGGTGGAACATGCAACTCTTGATCTTGGGGTTATAGGTTCGAGCCCCACGTTGAGTATAGAGTTAACTTAAAAATAACATCTTAAAGAAAGAAAGAATACTACTGGAAAACAAATATATCCAATCTCATTTGTCATCAAAGAAATTTTAAAAATAATAAAAGCACATTTGTCAAATAGATGAAAATATTTTAAAACTATAAAACTGTGGAGTATGCTATTTATATTAATAGTTATATTCATACTGTATACTGTTTGTGTTGTTCGGTTTATAAATTAAAAAATAAGTCCTTTGGGGGACACCTGAGTGGCTCTGTCAGTTAAGCATCCGACTTTGGCTCGGGTCATGATCTTACAGTTCTTGAGTTTGAGCCCTGCATCGGGCTCTGTGCTGACAGCTCAGAGCCTGGAGCCTACTTCAGATTCTGTTTCTACCTCTCTCTCTCTGCCACTCCCCTGCTCACGCGCTGTCTCTCTCTCTCTCTCTCTTTCAAAAATAAACATTAAAAATTTATAAACAAATAAGTCTTTCAATTAAAACTAAATATACATACATATATGCATATATGAGTTAGATCTATGAATGGTAAGGATGTAAGGAAATAAGGATTTTCATAAGCTCTAGTATGAGGATAAGTTGCTATAATATTTCTAGATGACAATTCAATTACATGTCTCAAAAAGAAAGCCCCCAAACATGAATACCTTTTTAAAAAAAATTTTTTTTAATGCTTATTTATTTTTTAGAGAGATAAAGTGTGAGTGGGGGAGGGGCAAAGAGAGAGGGAGACACAGAATCTGAAGCAGGCTCCAGGCTCTGAGCTGTCAGCACAGAGCCCGACGCGGGGCTCGAACCCACGAACTGCGAGGTTGTGACCAGAGCTGAAGTCAGACTTTCAACCGACTGAGCCACCCAGGTGCCCCTACCCATGAATACCTTTTAACATAACAATTCTACTTCTAGGGAGTTATCATTAGGGAATAGTCATGGTTATGCACAAAGATTTAGATATTGATCACAGCATTGTTTGTCATGTTGAGAAATTAGAAACTGCCCAGTTATCCATCAGTAGGGGTTGGTCAAATAAGTGTGGCCAGGCTACAAAGGGCTTAGTAAGTTTTTTTGTTTTTGTTTTTTTTTTTACATTTTATTTATTTTTGAGAGAGAGAGAGAGACTGACAGACAGACAGAGCACAAGTGGGGGAAAGGCAGAGAGAGAGGGAGACACAGAATCCGAAGCAGGCTCCAGGCTCTGAGCTGTCAGCACAGAGCCTGACGTGGGGCTCGAACTCACAAACCGTGAGATCATGACTTGAGCCAAAGTCAGACACTTAACTGACTGAGCCACCAAGGCACCCCAGGGCTTAGTAAGATTTAAGCCACAGCCCTTCACCAGGTCAAGGATCTACACTTTCCCTTGGGAACCCGTGAAAATAAGGCCAACAACTGTCTCTCTGTCTCAGACACAAATGAAGCAAAGTCAGTATTCCTATTCAGGTGTTAGCAGGGCACCGCTAAGGTATCTGCTGTCCTCTCCTGACCCCAGGAGAAGTTTATGAAGGTCAAGACAAAGACCTAGATTCTTCCTTGTTTGCTGTTTGTTGATTGCACTCTGCTTGTCTTCCGGTATAATTGGCATTTTTACATCTCCATCCAAGTGAGCTACGATAGCTCCATAGTGTAATGTCCATCCTTGAACATGACGATTAAATTGGCCATTACATTTCATTACATGGGTTAGGGAAGTGCCTAGCTGAGGGTCCTCTCTAAGGGAGGTGGGCCAGAGATAAACCAGAATTGCTTTTTTTCAGCCCACCTGCCTGCTGACAAGAGCATGCAAACAGCAGGAAGGCATTCACACTTATTTTCCTTCAGTGACAATGAGTGACTTAGGGGATAAGTGTATATAATAACACTGTCCTTTTTATTAGGCTGTAAATTAGACTCTGAAGCACTAAAACTCATTTTTGGGTGGGAGGTGTGGTTGTGGGGAGTTGAGAACATTCTTCCCTATGGGCCTAAGTAGACACAGGGTCATCAGCTAAGGGCAAGAAGAGTGTCACTGCAGTGAAAGTAGACAGGAGAGGTTACTGGCTGGTTCCACGTTCACTAGGGTTTTTTTGTTTTGTTTTGTTTTGTTTTGTTTTTTTAAGAGAGAGAGAGGAAACAAGGGAGGGACAGAGAGAGAGGGAGAGAGAGAATCCCAAGCAGGCTCCGCACTGTTCATGCAGAGCCTGATACGATGTGGGGCTTGAACCCACAGACCATGAGATCATGACCCCAGTGGAAATCAAGAGTTGGATGCTTAACCGATTGAGCCACCCATGCACCCCTACATTCACCAGTTTTTAAATGTAGCCAATGATCCCTGTAAGATTCAGGTTCTGGTGCCAGCTCACCAAAAACTCCTTATAAACAGACATAAGGCAACATGACAGGAAGCTGGTTGTAAACAGGGGTTCAAGATATGTTTGGTCCACTGCTATTAACTGAGGAGTTTAAAAATCATGCCTTTCATAATCCTGTTGTTTTTAATTGAGGTATAATAGACATAATAACTTTATATTCGTTTTAGGTATACAACATAATGATTCTAGAATCATACTTTTAAATACCTAAAGCAAAAAAAAAGGAGAAAATAGGCTGGTTGGTACAATGAAATATGCTCTGTTGGAGATTTGGCGTAAGATATTTCATGTCTGGGTCTGTAACTGGCTGTCGTGCGATCCTTAGTTTTTATCACAGGGTCTCTGGGCCTTCCCTGGTTCTAACACATGACTGATTCTGAGGTCTCTCCTGGAGTGTCTCTTCTCTTTACAGTGACCAAAAGATCCAAAACTAATGCAGATTTCTGAAATCAATGAGCTGAGAGGTCTGAATATTTACCACCAACATAGCAGTGAGAAAATTCCACAGTTTATCCGCAGGTCTAACACAGCGTGCCCTCCACCCCAGCATGGGAGCCTCCTAGGAGGAGAGGGACTCACGCAGGGAGAAGCTGGAAGCTGCTTAATCTTTGTTGCTTGTCGAAGCCAAAAGTTGAATTAAAACAGATGGGTCTTTTAAGAAAAAGAAGTGTTGGTCAGCTAAAGACTTATTTAAAAACACATGGTCATTCTGCCTTTTGTGGGATCTGAAGACCAAATATAGTATCTGCAGGAAGCATGCTGTTACAATTTAGCAACTATTTCCCAAAACATGGCTGGGATTCTAAAAACGCTAGTCCCAAACTCGTTCTTCTAGAGGAAGCTCCATTCAGCCTGTCTTTAGGGATTCGTGAAAATTCCACCCCTTTAGCCAAGTGTCTTAATACTAGAGTTTTTGTTTTCTTTTGCTTTATGTTTTTTTTTTAATTTTTATTTTTAGAATTCTATGGCAGCTTATTGTCAAACAGTTGAACGAATACAATTGCGTTATATAGAACATCCTGCAGTTGCGTCAATAGCATCTTAATGAAGGGCTCTGGAACTTCGTGGACTGGATTATAGTAATTTTATGAATAATTATTCTACCAACTCTGTAGTCACCATACCCAAATTTATCTGCACAAAGGATTTCAAAGGATTTTAACCTCATCAGAAGAAAAGTTAAATTTAACTCAGAGTCAAACCCTCTGGTAAATTGTCGAGGTCCACCACTTGGAACAGGAACCCAGCTAGGTTCATTTTGTGAACATGGGTAATTTATGGTATTGTTGGCATAGGATTGAAATATTTCTATGCGAAGATAGAAGGCTTTTTCTGGAAACTGTCATTCACATACTTATTATAGGCCCAACTGGGGCTCTTCAATGAGTAAAGTAGGTGGTGGGTTAAGCCAGAAACGTGGCCAACTATGCCTATTGAGCAGGCCATGGAGACAGGCTACTTTAAAAGACAGTGAAAAACCAGTTAATTCAGCCATTGTTTACCTGTTTCATACAAATGATCCTTCTTAACTGCACAAGAAAAGTGTGTTGTTATATATTCCCCAGCTCTCAGGGAAGCTTGGTTCCCCCCCCCCCCTGCAAGATCCTCTTTATTGTGTTGGGTAGCCTTTAAATTATGACACCTCATAAAGTGGAAAATCAGTAACCCTAATTCTTTTAAAAATTTAACCTGATTTGGTTTGAGAAAGTAAGTTCCCGACATACTAACTTATCTACTTTTTCTTTCCTGCGTGTTTTAACTAGGGACTTTTATGGACTTTTATAGGCCTGGGGATCGTCTAGCTCCAGCCTTGTGGCTGGATTCCCATACAGACCCTCTCTCCACCCTCCTCCCCCCAAAAATAACTTTAGAAGACAATTATAGTTCCATACTATGAGGAAAGTTTTCTCACTTACTTTTTATGATCTGCTGCCTGCCATTATGTTGTTATGAGGGAATAGACCATTCCTTTTGGAAAGGGAGAAAAATGTAAACAAAGAGAAGAATCAATGGCCCTTTGACAATTTCAAGTTTTCTGAAACAGGAAATTGGAACAGTAGAGCCCTGATCATCTCAGGGATGATTATTCAGCTTGAGTGTTTGTCCATGTCTCTTGTTTTTAGGCTCCTTTGCCTTTTGTTTTTCGGATTTGAGGATATTTCATTGCGTATTAGAACCACCACCTGGTGACATACAGAGGAAGAGAAAACTAACTCCATCTAGTCTGCTTTTAAAACGTCAACAACTGTCCTATTTTGATTGGGTAGAATAAAGTGAGGTTCTGTCATCCACACAGTAGTTTTCCATCACCCCCCAGTGGTTTGCAGCCAGAAGTAATTTTGCCCCCCAAGGGACATTTGTCAATGTCTCTATATATTTTTGATTGTCACGACTAGAGGGTGATATTGGAATCTAATGGATAGACATCAGGTTTGCTGCTTAACGTCCCCTGCAACAAACCATGATCCATAATAATATCAAAATATCAGGAGTGCCAAGACAGGAACACCTGCTATAGATAATTGACCACGTGCACTGTCCCTTTTTAGTATGATAAAAACTAAGTTAAGTAATACTGTTGATCATTACTTGACTATATTTAAAATTATCTGTTTGCAGTTACATTTATATAGCTCACCGGTCACTTCCTATTTGTGTTTCCAAAGTTCGTCTAGGTAGGGTTTCTCAATAATGAATATTCTCTATCAAAATAAAAACTGTGAAGTATCACCAGTACCTAAGGACACAACCTTTAACACAGTGAAAAATGGAATTTACACAAATCTCATTTGCCCCTGACTTTCAAGAGATTTGCATAAAATCAGGAGTACCTGCCTAAGGGATATGTTATTTTACTTTGTCCATCTCAAATAGATATTAGTATGTTCAAATTGCCTAGGAACTTGAACTTTTTTCTAGTCTATAGGAGTATTCCACTGGCTTTGAAATACTGCCTAAAATGAAATAAACACTCTTTTTAAAAAGATCTAAAAATAAATAAGAGATTAATCCCCTCAAGAATTTAGAGCAAGACCAGTTCCCTTCTTGTCACATTTTTAGCTGGACCTCGGGACAGAGTTCTGAAGAAAGATGTTTGGCTTTCCCTTTTCCCTGAGTCAACCACAGACCCCGTCACTAGGTTGCCTGGTCGACCAGCTACCCTAAAGTAACCTTTCCACTTCAAGTAGCCCTCAAAATGTAAGATGGTGGGACAAGAATAGGAGCTGACATTATCAGCATTATTCATAGCACAGTGGAAAAATCTTGTGTGTTCCACCAAACAAGCCGATCTTGTCAGGTTTCTTTTGTGTGTTGGAATGCTGATAGGCAAGTGCCAAACAGATCTGAGGTTGGAGGCCATAGTTTGAACCTAGTTCATAGCGGAGTGACCATGGATCTTTTATAAGACAGAACAACATGTGGTCTGGCTAGTATTCTAAGTGTGGAAAGAGTTCTTAGATAGGAACAACCTAGTGGCCTCCTCATGCCTGGAACATCTTTAGCATTTCACTCAACCCACTGTTGGCAGTTCACATATTTTTTGCAATCCTCAAAAAGAGCCAGGAAGTTCTACCCATTGGAATTTATGCAATGAGGAAATGTTATGTATCTGCTGCGTCCAATTCACTTGACCGCTAGCCATACGTAACTATTGAGCCCTTGAAATGTGGCCAGTGTGCCTGAAGAAATGAACTTTTGATTTTTACTTAATTTTAATTTAGATAGCCACATGTCCTCGTGACTGCTGTAATAAACATTGCCAATGTAGGAAATAATAACTCATTCCACATCTCAATTATAGATGCCCTGATTCCTTTTCTCTTTTTTTTGTCTCAATTATAAATATAACAAAATTAAAGAATGCTTAGAAAATAAGGGAAAATTTGGTTCAATACTCATAATTTTATGAGCCTAACATAAAAGTAAATTTTCAAGGTTTTTTTTTTCCGTGTACTTCCAGCTGTAATTTTTCTTATTTTAATTTTAATTTTATCTACAATAACCAGCTTTTTTTCACTTAACACTATGAGAGAAATAGACTTTCACACTACTAATATCCACAAGCTATCAGAGTTAATGTTTGCCTATTTCTTAGATTACAGTACCATAGTTTATTCATTTCCTGTATAATATTTTTAGAATTTGGGTTGTTTCATTGCTTTTGCTTGCTGGCTTACTTGCCTGCTGGTTTGGTTTTATGGTCATTATCAAATTTCGCTATAGCGAACACTTGAAAGCATGTTACTATTTCTCCTTTTTAGAATACAATTACCTGCTAAATGCTTGAGTCTTACTTAGGTAATGGTTCACAGGGCTAATCATTCCACCACCCCAGATTCATTGTGGAAAAAGTACTTTTCCGCTATTCTGGTGGAAAATAGACTTTAAAACTGCCAAAAAGAAGGAAAGCCAGGACTTTTCTCTCTGCAGCACAATTTATTCAGTAAATTAGGAGACAGATTACTATTCTTTCCCCCTATAACAATAAACATCACTGATAAAATGTAACTACATTCAGGGCAGATGACATAGACCTTTGCTTTGCAAATGAGGACTATGTTCCCCGGCAAAAATCCTGCAGGTAGAAAACCCTGCCAATAATCTCTAGAATCTATAAAGGTGAAAAAATGAACAGAGATAAAACAAAAACAAAAACACCGCCCTTCATCTTGTCCCTTGTAAACATATATATATATGTATATATATATATTTATATATATACACAAAATATATATATTATATGTATATAGCATATATATTGTGTATATATATTTTATATATAGTATATATATATTTTATATATAGTATATATCTTATACATATAATATATACAGTATATGTTTTATATATAATATATAGTATATATACTATGTATATACTATGTATATTACTATACATAAAATATATATGTGTGTGTACATATATATATATATATATACACATATATAGAGAGAGAGAGTTACACATTGTTGTAGCTCTAAACTATCCTTTTTATAATTTAAAGCTGTCTGAATACAGTCCGAGTAAACTTTTATACATATTATAATTAGTAATTATTCTGAAGATACTGGCTTTAAGACGTTTTGTATTTTGCATAGTTGTAAACTGTTACATCATTTTAAAATGTCTTTCTGGGGCACGTGGGTGGCTCAGTCTGTTAAGCATCTGACTTTGGCTCAGGTCATGATCTCACGGTCCGTGAGTTCGAGCCCCATGTCAGACTCTGTGCTGGCAGCTCAGAGCCTGGAGCCTGCTTCAAATTCTGTGTCTCCCTCTCTCTCTGACCCTCCCCCGTTCATGCTCTGTCTCTCTCTGTCTCAAAAATAAATAAACATTTAAAAAAATTTTTTTAAATGTCTTTCTGAATAGATTTTGTATTCTAATGGCTCTGATCACCAAAGAGCACAGAGAGCCTACTGATAGCACAGATAAGTTGAAGACATAACATAATATCAGGATCTAAAAAAAACATCAAGTGCTCTCATTATTCCTAATTTGAGATTTGGTTTCTGTTACATCTCTTTTTGTCTTTGTTTGAGTTAATATTTGTATTTGAGGGATTGCACATGCACTGAATGACTTTATGCTCAGTGTACATTAGGTTAGGCATGTGAAGCAGCTTTGTAAACCACAAAGTACAGTGAGAATCTAATATAAGTGAGAAGTACTCTTTGCTCATCCTGTGTATGAAAAGATTTTAAAATTGGTCTAATGAAAAAGAAATGCAAAACTTCTCTCCCGCTCTCTCTTTCTCTGACACAATGAATTCAATAATTGATGGTATGGACCTGTTTTTCTTTTACATAGAAGACTAAAAATGTTTGGCCTGATAAAATAACTGCATTTAGGGCTTTTATTAGTGATACCATCTAGGGACATTTATCTTTTCTTTGGAAATGGAACATAAGTCTCCAGATGGCAAATCACTGGGACTTTGTTCACAATATGAATGAAGCGCATTGCCGGAAATTCATTTCCAAAAAATCAATACTGTTTGCCCTGGAAATGTGTGTAAAAATGCTTGGAATACCATCAGCTCTGTATGCACTTTGTGGATTATCTGGGGGAAATATTTAAAACCTGACAGGTTTTCCTCTGCCATCAGTTAACCTCTTGCTTTCTTCTTTCAATTCTCTAAAGAATGTGAACTCATTTCGGCATTAATAGACACAACATATCATTATGAGCTTGACTCTACTTAAAAAAAGAATAGAAGTAATTTCAGGGTCACGTATAAATGCTTAGCTGTTACTCATGCCCCCGTGACCCGTAGTTCACGTGGACAATGAAGAGGGGTCTGTAGTTTGCTTGTGCATGCTTTGGGCTAAGTAAGTCCTAGGTTGTAAGAATTTCCAATGCAGTTAATGGAATTCATAGTTTTATTTTTCTGAATTGCAGGTGGTTTTCATGAGCCTATGCAAAAGTTTTTGGGACTGTGGACTGGTAGCCCTGGATGACGTTATGGTACAGTTGGGAAGCTGCTCGTCTCCAGGTAAGATGGTCACAATTGCAAGCTCCCTTTGTCTCCCAGGCCTATGCGTGGCACATCCCGTTTCTCTAAGTATATGCCAAATACATTTAATCTGTGCTAGAGATGCCTGGGTGGCTCAGTTGGTTAAGCGTCCAATTTCTGCTCAGGTCATGATCTCATGGTTCATGGGTTCAAGCCCCACATCGGGTTCTGTGCTGACAGCTTAGAGCCTGGAGCCTGCTTTAGATTCTGTCTCCCTTGCTCTTTGCCCCTCCCCCACTCACGCTCTGTCTCTCTCACTGTCTCTCAAAAATAAATAAACATTTAAAAAAATATTTTTTAATATGTGCTAGCCTATTTTTTTGCTTTTCTTGCCAGAAGTGTGCCCCTCTCCAGATGTGTGTGGTAAGTTTGGAACTTAAAAATGATGATTTGTTTGCAGTGTGTGACTTTGTACATGTGACTTGACGTCTGTATCCTCATCTATGAGAGAGGTGGTAATAGTAATACCTACCTGAATAGTGGGAATGATATACGTAGATTCCCTAGCAGAGGACCTGGCACAAAACAATGCATTAAAAATAATTGCCTTCTAGTCTAGTTATTATTATTATTTTTTTTAATTATGTCTTACACGAATGCAGATTTTCAAACAATATTGATGAAATTGTTATTATACAGATACTATACTAAACATGTAATTTTTAAATGATAATAAAATAAGTATTTTCTAAGTGAATTAGCTGACAGTGGAACAGTGGACCAGGCATTGAGGATAGGGACAAAATAAAGATGGCAGCTATGTGTTGGACTCGATGTCTAACAAGAAAATGGCGCATACCTCAACCCAGATCATTGGTCTGTATCTCCTAATTACCACTGCATCCTAAACCTTAGGGTATCTATTTCTTTAACAAAGAGGCAAACTGTGGTATCATTCTGGCCCTGAAGGATAATCTCCTCATTTATTTACTTTTTTATTCTGTCTTTTTTTTTTTTATGAAATTTATGGTCAAATTGGTTTCCATACAACACCCAGTGCTCATCCCAACAGGTGCCCTCCTCAATACCCATCACCCACCCACCCCTTCCTCCCACCCCCCATCAACCCTCAGTTTGTTCTCAGTTTTTAGGAGTCTCTTGTGTTTTGGCTCCCTCCCTCTCTAACCATTTTTTTTTTCCTTCCCCTCCCCCATGGTCTTCTGTTAAGTTTCTCAGGATCCGCATAGAAGTGAAAACATATGGAATCTGTCCTCTGCATGACTTATTTCACTTAGCATCACACTCTCCAGTTCCATCCACGTGGCTACAAAAGACCATATTTCATTCTTTCTCATTGCCACGTAGTATTCCATTGTGTATATAAACCACAATTTCTTTATCCATTCGTCTCTAAAGAAGACATCCAGATGGCCAACAGGCACGTGAAAAGATGCTCAACGTCGCTCCTCATCAGGGAAATACAAATCAAAACCACACTCAGATATCACCTCACGCCAGTCAGAGTGGCTAAAATGAACAAAACAGGAGACTATAGATGCTGGAGAGGATGTGGAGAAACGGGAACCCTCTTGCACTGTTGCTGGGAATGCAAACTGGTGCAGCCACTCTGGAAAACAGTGTGGAGGTTCCTCAAAAAATGAAAAATAGACTTTTTTAGTCTCTTGATTTGCAAGGCGCTGCAAGGACAACACAAAGAAAAACAAGATAAAAATCTCTACACTTGAGGCATAGAAAAGGGACTGAGGCTTCATCAGCTTGTACTGTATGTCAAGTAAAATGAAGTAAAATAATTATTATGCAAGAGATGTAAAAAACGGGCTGTTTATTAGAGAAATCTGCTAAGAATCTGGATGCGGGAAGGTACAGCCGAGTTCAGACAAAGAAGTCCCCAGTTAAGTGGGAGGTGACACCATTCTAATAATAAGAATAATCATGACACTTATTGAAGACAGTGTCCAAAGACATAAATATTTGTTTTTGGAAATGGAAAATAAGGCTCCAGGTGACAAAACACCAAGCCCTAATATTCATTTAGCTAACATTTCCTGAGAACTTCATGTTCTAAACACTTCACATACATCATCTCCTTTAAAACTCACAATCCCAGAAGGTAGACAAGAATATTGAAGACAGAAGAATTAAGTCACGTGCTCCACACAAGTTAAACTGTGCCTCCAGAAGCACACTTAGCTTTCGCACATTCTCCTCCTCGTCCAAAGCAACTACTGAGTTCTAAGGATTCCCTTCACTCAGCCAGGATTTCTGAAGAAAGCTCCAACACGAGACAATTTATTGTTTTCCATATTTCCATAAAGGCAGTTTGCCTCCAATTTTCAGTGCTTTGTAAGCTCATTCTGACAAGTAAATTCATCAGTCAGAGGAAGTTTCTATCTCAAAGTATCCCAATACTTTTGAATCTAGATTTTTAAAAAAAAAAATTGTTTTTATGCTTATTTAGTTTTGAGAGAGAGAGAGGGACAGAGCTCGAACGGAGGAGAGGGAGAGAGAGGAGACACAGAATCCAAAGCAGGCTCCAGGCTCTGAGCTGTCAGCACGGAGCCCGATGCAGGGCTCGAACCAATGAACCATGAGATCATGACCTGAGTTGAAGCTGGACACCCAACCGACAGCCACCCGGGCGCCCCTAAATCTAGATTCCTGATTGTTCTCTGTCCCTGTGGCAGGACCCATGGTAGAGTCCAGGCTCTAGCTAGAGGCAAGAGCTTGGCATAGGAGGGTTGCCAGTTAGAGGCCGGCGGCGGGGGTGGGGGGGGGTGCTGCCTCTCCATAAGCACAGGCATATGGCCAGGTGACATTCACACATGCAGAATGGGGAGCCGTGGAATGCATATTCATTGAAAGTGCCTCAGTAATAATAACACCTGCTGTTTCCTCACAGAGGGGCTTCCACCTCCACCTGGAGAGTGTACTTTCGAACAAGATGAATGTGCCTTTACCCAGGAGAGAAGAAACCGGAGCAGCTGGCACAGGAGGAGGGGAGAAACCCCCACCTCCTACACAGGACCAAAGGGAGATCACACTACTGGGGTAGGTGAGTTACGCCACATGGTGCTGTTTCCTAAGGAAACCTGAAATAGCATTGTGGGGGTCATTCACTGCATTTTGAAAGGTGCAAATTTATGTCTCGTGTCTAGAATGAACTACACACGTGATTCTCTGCCCATGGGATAGATCATTAAATATGTGCATTTAAAAATGTTCTTTCCGTGTATGCCTTGCTTATGTATCTTGCTGCAAAGAGGATGGAAATGGGCTTATTACAAAGATTTGCACATAAAAATAATTTAATGAGAAGTAGGTTTAAAAATAAAGGAGAGAGGGACAGTGTGAAGGAAGAAAAAATAGTGATCTAAACTGGAGCCAGGACTAAGGCCCTGTATGAGAAAGGTGCTGGCAGACGAGACTCTAGGAATCGGCCTCTATACTTTGCAGTGACTGAAACACAGATGGAAAACATGATTCACCGTGTCCTTGGGATAAAAAGAGGTGAAGCGATCCACCGGGGGGTGTGGGTGTTTTCTGTAGCAAATATATGAAGTCCGATAAAACAGACTGACGTTGACCTACTTGTCATCACCATGTGCAGCGATTGTAAACAATGTCAGTGATGAAATAGACCGTGCAGAATAGACCTTTCTCACTGACACTCTTGATGTCACTTGGTGTGTCCATTGGATGCAAGCACTCTCTCTGGTACAGAGAAGCAGAACTAGCCCAGACAGGAAGCTCGCGGAGATGTTTCCTCAAGGGTCCTAACAGAGAAGCCATTATGATAGTACATACAAGGGTGAGTGGCATAGTGCTATTTCTTACAGCCTACCTCAAGAGAAGTCTACGGATAACACCACAGAGCAACCTACACCATAACCTGTTTGTTGACTTGGCTAAACTTGGTAGGGTGCAATCAGGAACAGTTTTATTTTCTCTTTGGAGCGCTCTCTTCAAACAAATCCTAAAGCATTCTCCGTTCCCCATCCGTTGGCAGAGCCCATAGCTGCCCAGTCCTGTTAAGGTGTTAGACTGGTCACCTAGTTATGTATGTTTAAAAGTCAGTTGAATCATCTCTCTTTCCCTCAGCTTGGGCCTCACTAACTCATAGTTTGGAGATCAGAAAAGGGAAGAAGGTTCTTTTGTTTTCTCTGTTCTACTTCCTCATCCGCCCCTCACTTCATGATCCTTAATCAGGGTAAGTGGAAGAGAGATTGAAAGAAGAGCACTTGTTCAAATAGTTGGTGCTATTTCAGACTCTTTCTTGGCTATTGAATGTCCTCTGTTATGACACATATCAAATTACTGGCTTTGGGGGGAACTGCATCTTACCATTTCTGACAGTGTGCTCTCTGGCTTATCTCCTGTGGCCACCTCTTCTTCCCATAGCGCTTGCTCTCCACGGTGTAACCCACAGAGATTTTCTGCTTGGGTTCCACCTGGCAGTTGGGGCTTGGGTCTTTCCAGGAGCCCTCGGTTCCAGCCACCTTCCCAGTCAGTGTCCATGTAGCCTTAGGTACTGATGCACTCTTGCCTGACTAAGAAGATGTGCAGCTTGGGGCGCCTGGGTGGCGCAGTCGGTTAAGCGTCCGACTTCAGCCAGGTCACGATCTCGCGGTCCGTGAGTTCGAGCCCCGCGTCGGGCTCTGGGCTGATGGCTCAGAGCCTGGAGCCTGTTTCCGATTCTGTGTCTCCCTCTCTCTCTGCCCCTCCCCCGTTCATGCTCTGTCTCTCTCTGTCCCAAAAATAAATAAATGTTGAAAAAAAAAAAAAATTAAAAAAAAAAAAAAAGAAGATGTGCAGCTTGATCCTACCACTGACTTTTCTTTTGTTCCTACTGCGTTACCCTGTTCTGGGACAGCGTTGCTTCCAGAAGGCATAGCGTTGAAGAGATTCAGCATTGGTCCAAAGGTAGGACAGAATCCCACTTCCAGCACTGAGTAGAAGACTCTAAGGGGGCTCTAAGAGTACACACAGCTGTGTCTGGAAGACAGGAAAGTTAAGAAGATAATTGAGAGACTTGTATATGTGAATACTGTCTTGGTTGGGCATAATTTATTGCCCTTTGTAATAGACAAAATCCATTTAGGGCTAGCTTTAGGAACAACTTGATGCAGACTGTGTGATCAGGAGCCAGTTTCTCTCTCCAGCCACCTCCCTGATCTGGTTTTCCTCAATTGGCTGCAATCTTCGACTCTCATCTCATGGTAGCAGGACAGTGGTAGCAACTGCAGGTCTTTCAACACTAAATCGAATGGAAAGAGATAACTCAAACAAAAATACAAAAAGTCAGTCTCATTGGCTCTGATCAACAATGTCTTGAGGGCAAGTTACTGCCAGCCTTGTTTTTGAATCCCCAGAGGGCTTAATCTTGTACCTTGTATACTGTAGATGCTCAAAAAATGTTGTTGGAATGAATTAATCAATCTATAAGCCCTCACTGATGCATATAAACAACTAGCCATTTATTTAGTAAAATCCCTAGAAAACAGGATAGTGGGGATATATCTTTTTATTACAAGAGGAGTAGAGAAAGGTCAAGAACGAATCAGCTTGAGTTCAAGTCCATTGTAATCACAATGTATTTATGTGCATTTTTCTTGGGTGGGAGGAAGGTTGATAGCTTTTCTTCCATTTCTCGGAAACATCAAAAGGGTAGTGGTAACAGATCTGAGAAGAGATACTCTCAAAGAGACCTATGCTGTGGTGGACTGCCATAGGGGAATTTTCTGGGTAACAGGCCATGGCATGGAAGAGAGGACAAAGCAAAAATAGTAAGCAGTGGAGGGACAGCGTCTCTGAAAAGCAAGAGGAGGATCACCAGGCCCCAGGACGTACAACAGACCCATGAACAGAGTCAACCCACTCACTAGGTATGAAACTGTGAGAAAGTTATGGAAAATCTCTAAGTTTCATTTGTGTCATCTTAAAAATGAGAATAATTATAGCTACTTACCTATTTACCTGCTTCATTGGCTGGTTGAGTTTAAACCATTGAGAGTTTTGGGACCAGACTGCTGCTAGGGTTCAAATCTCAGTTCTACCCTTGAACTTCTCTAAATCTCAATTCCTTACCTGTATGTGGAATAATTAATACCTACCTCATAGGATTATGTATGTATCATTTATGTATGAGACAACATTTAAAATGTGCTTAGGATATGACCTGGTATATAATAAATGCTTAATTAATGCTGTTAATTCATTTGTTCCTTCACTCAACAAGTACTCATTGAGTGTCTGTTATGTGCCAAGTTCAGCTTAGGTACTTGGAAACACAGATGAACAAAACAGGTAAAGCAATCATTTGCCCTCATGGGCCTTCTTTTCTAGTAGGCAGGGGACAGACAACAAAGACTATACTTAGCCATAAATGATATAGTATGTTAAAAGGCAATAAATTGCTTGAGAAGGTAATCTGGAAAGAGTTGAGGTCGCTATCCTCATAGGTACTGGGAAGAAGTGTTCCAAGTAGAGGGAGCAACCAGTGCAAAGCCCCTTGAATGGAAGCAGGTTCAGTGTGTCCCAGGAATAGCAAGGAGACTGGTTTTGCTAACCAGGGTGAGCAGGGGAATGAGTACTAGGAAACGAGATCAGAAAAATAATGGTAGGCCAGGCCCTAGAGGACCTTGTCATTAATCAGAAGGACTTTGGGGGTGCCTGGCTGACTCATTCAGTAGAACATGCAACTGTTTTGTTGTTGTTGTTTTGTTTTGTTTGTTGTTTGTTTTTGTTTTTGTTTTGAGCCTGCAACTCTTGAACTCAGGGTCATGAGTTTCACCCCTGTGTTGGGCATAGAGATTTCTTTAAAAAAAAAATATATATATATATTGTTCCTATATATATATATGTATATATATAGTTGTTGTTGTTGTTGTTGTTGTTTTAAAGAATGACTTTGGATTTTACTTTACCTGAAGTGGGAGGACCCTGGAAGATGTTGAGCTTAGGAAGGAGATGATCTGACCTGGCTTTGTTAGGGCCACTGTGGCTGCTCTGTTGAGAAAAGACTACAAAGAGAAATGGGGCAAGAGTGAAATCAGAGAGCCCCATCAGGATAAGGCGAGGCATCCAGAAGACAGTATATGGTAAAGTGAGGGTGGATTTACCAATGACAGTGGATTGGACTAGGGTAGTAGCATGGAGGTGGTAAGAAGTGGCGAAATTCTGGATATATTTTGAAAGTAGAGCCAACAGAATCTCTTGATAGGTTAAATACGGGTGTCAGAGAAAGAGAGAAATCAAGAATGATTTCAACGATTTGACCTGAGCAGCTGGACAATGGACTTGTCAACAACTAAATAGAAAAGATAGAGTGGATAGGTTTGTCGGGAAGATAAGGGAGATCGGGAGCCCAGTTTTAAATATGTCAGAATTGAGATTCTTGATAGATATTCAAGGGGAGGTGTCGAGTGGGCAGTCGGAAGTTCAGGAAAGATGACTGCTCTGGAAGCTGTTGGTATGGACGATATTTAAAACCATGTGACTGGGAGAGAGCGCTAAGGGAGTAGGAGCAGAACCAAAAGTGGACCAAGGGATAAGCTTTTGGAGCATTCCAAAGTTCAATGGTCAGAGGAGGAAGAACCAGCAAAGGAGACTGAGAATAGCCAGTAACCCTGATGTCATTGTATGGAAGCCACTCTCACGGGGCTATGAGAAATAGGGGCTCAGCAAAGATGTCCCTGCCTTGCTTTCCTCTTCTCCATGAACTCTCCTTCCTTGGCTTTTTTATCACTCGTGGCAGTGGCTCTTAATGCTACCTCCATCACTCCCATGCCAGCCTAGTCATAGGCACCTAATCCTTTTATGTGTGTATCAATTTTATCTTCCCAACTGGACTATAAATAACTCGAGGGACGGGTATTTGGACTCAGTATGAGCTTGCTAGTGCTGCCTTCCTAAAAATACCACAAATACTGCCGGGCAGCTTCAACAACAGAAATTGATTTTCTCATAGTTCTGAGGGGCTAGACGTCCAAGCCAAGGTGCTAACAGGGTTGGTTTCACTCTGAGGCTCTCCTGCTTAGCTGGCAGAGGCCCTCCTTACCGCTATGTGCTCAAGTTGTCTGCCCTTGGCCTGTGGTGTCTTCTCCTTATCTCTTCTTATCAGGACACCAGTTATAGGATTAGGACACACCCTAACAGCCCCATTTAATTTAATTACTTCTTTAAAAGTATCTGCAAATACAGTCACATTCCAAGATACTGGGACACATACAATTCAGCCCATAACAGAGTCCCTCCCCAGCGTTAGTGCTAAACAGGGAAGGAGCTGGGTGAGCCCTTCCTACATAAAGTGGCCCTTGTCCTGCCCTTCACATCTTTCTGCTAAAATAACCTAAACTTGTTTGTACCACATTCTACCCCTTCCCCCTATACACAAAATCTGTGAAAACCTAGCAAAAGCACATTCAGTAGATACTCAATTACTCATAATTTGGCTCCTTTATCTACATTTTTCCTGGCTTATAGGGGCACATGTTAGTTAACTTGGTGTGGCTTTGTATAATGAAAATGTTATGGCGGTGTTTGCTTTGTCTCTCTGAAACTTTGACGGATGTTTCAGCTGGTTGGATGTTTCTGCAAAGACTGTAATGCAAAAACCTCTTAATGTGTTCAATATTCACTCCCAGCAAATGCTTTATGCATTAAATGAAATTCTCTGGTGCACAATCAAGAGAGTTCTGATTTTTTTCAGCAAATTGCTTCTAGGGTCTGCCTTCTTCTCCATTCTTTTTCTTGCTTGTTTCAAAACAAATTTTTAAAAGGGTCTCAAGGCATCTTTCCATTTTCTAACTAAAAGTCTTTTACAGGTTATATCTCTTTATGCCTCTCTACAATAATGCAGATGAGGCAGCAAATTTTGCTGTGGTCACCTACATATATAGCATCGGGTGGAAGGTATTTTGGTTCTGTTCTTAAAATTACTGTAACAATTGTCTCACTCAGGAAATAATGTTAGCTAGTGATCATTTATGGAACATTTGCCATGCGCAGGCACTTTACTGGGAGCTTTACATCTTGCCTTAGTCAGTATGAGCTGGTCTAACAAAAATACCACAGACTGGATGGCTTACACAACAAACATTTATTTCTCTCGGTCTGGAGTCTGGAAAGTCCAACATCAAGGTGCCAACAGATTCCGTGTCTGGTAAGAGACTGCTTCCTGGTTCATAGACAGCCATCTTCTTATTGTGTCCCCACATGGCTGACGGGGTAAAGGAGCTCTCTGGGTTTTTCATTTAAAAGGGTACTAATCCCATTGTTGAGGGTTCACCCGTCGTGATCTAATCAGCTCCTAAGGGCCCTACCTCCTAATACCATTCACATTGGGGGTTAGGATTTCAACACGTAAGTTTCGGGGGGACATGAACATTCATTCCATAAACACATCCTTACCACAACTGTAAAGTTAGAGGAAGTGCCTGTTTTTCACATGAGAAAACCAAGGCTCAGAAAAGTTAAGTGTTTTTCCAGAGTCACACAGCACTAACAAGTAGAGTGGGGACAGAGTCTCAGGAATGGCAGGCTCTAATGGCCATATTCTGTCTACTCTGTCTCACCAGAGTTTCCCCGCCTACATGATACTAAGAGACCACAAATGGCCAGGAACAGCTGTGACAGCTTATATGTGAAAGGCACAATACTTCATGTAGCAGCATAATCTCACCCCCAAAACCCTTCACCCAAAGAGGGGTATCTTCTTTTGGAAAGGGTATATTCAAGCTGATGGTATTTTTAGACATCTATAGAAATGCATCTAGCAGAAAGTAAATTCTTTTCTGAGCTATTTTAATGTCAGTGAACCAGTGTTGTAAATTTAACTCCCTGGCTGCAGCCTGCACACCTATTGTGTATCCTAAGCCCTGAAAGAGTGGCTTCTTTCTCTAGCCTCCAATGGCTTGAGCCATATGTGGGAGGATATGTTGGCTCTCAGATCACATTATGACAAGCATCACCCCTTCAAAAATGAAAGCATGAGCCAATAAAGGCCCCCTTAAAACATTTGTTTATTTGTTAAAGCCACCAGTATCACAGGCGACATGTATATAAGATGAAACATCTTAGAACTGGGAGTGGTCATAAATTTATACAGTGCGGCATCCAGATGATCTTCATTTATTCCACTTTTTCTGAGCATCTGCTGTGCCTTGTGCACCAAATAATTGCCCCCAGAATTGTAATAAGTAAAGTAATGAGAGTTAAGTTCTAGAGATGATGGAACCACATAGAGAGAAGCAGCTAGCTCTCCTTGGGAGCATCTTGATGGATGAGTGAGAGTTCACCAAGAAGAGTGGCAGGGTGAGGTAGCATCCACGTGCAAGGTATGGAACCACTAAGCAGTATGGCAGCTTCAGGGAATTCCTAAATGGTTCTACTTGGCGGGTCTAGAGGATACTGCCAGACAGGATTCCCAAGAAAGTGAAGTCCAAGATACAGGTTTGCATGCAGGTAGTATTTTTTGAGATGTGATCCCAAGAAGCAGAGATGTGGGGCAAAGGCAGCAAAGCAAGGAACCAGGGAAAGCTGATACAAGGATGCATCATGAACTTGGCCACTATTGTGTCCAACTGTTGCTTGATCCTATGGGAACTTCTGAGAAGCCATGGAGATTGCCAGAAATATTTTGGAGATTTTGGAGTTTTGCAAAGCAACCCCCTCTCCCACCAGATATCCCAGGACCTACTTTTTTATTCTTAACAATTTTGGGTCAGTCTTTTGTTAGCTTCAATTGTTAATATCACCTAAGGCAGTTGTAATGTTAAACAATCATTTAACTGATTGCTTTTGACAAAAGCCCCTGGAGATAAGGCTGTTCATACAAAGTAAGCTCTACCTCAGTCAAATTAAATCGAGAGAAGCCCTGAGAATGGAACTTTTCAGTGAGTTGCCAAATAGGTCAAATAATGATAATTTTCTGGGGACAGGGCTTTAGGGAGCTCCAAACCAGTTCTGCCCCTTGCAGAATGACTGTAGGCTGATGTTTTTTATGGATACTTTAGTTGTAAAGCTCTTGGTTTTCAAGTATGTCTCGGAGTAGGAGTAGGAATAGGAGAGATTAAGACGGGATTAGGGCAGGTTAAAAGCTCATCTTTCTTTGCAAGATTGTCATTTTTCTTGAACACTCTTAGATTGCTATATGCCTTTAGTTAATTTCCAGAGTTCTGAAGAAGTTGGTTTGACAGTTTTTTTCCAGTGTTCTCATTGCTTTTATAGGGAAACACATTTTCAAGAGGTCCTTACTCTGTATTGTATCCCACATGTATGTAGTCCACATCCCTCCTCCAGCCTGTTTCTCTTTAAGAGACTCAAGTTCTTTCATGAACTTCTTCATCTTAATCTATTTCCTGGACATAATATAAATGCTCAAATTATTAAGTTACTAAGCATAGTTATTTTACACCTCTTAAAAGTGATCGTGCTATAGCTGGGTCACCTGTGGCCCTGTTTCTCTTGTCTGTTTTTCCCCCCACTTTGGCCCAGTTTCTTGAAATCTCTGGTGTTTTCACTGAATACTGGACATTGGGAATGAAGAATGATAGAATCCTTGGTGATGAAGTTTTTTTCCTCCAGAGAAGATTCAGCCTGTTCTCAAATAGACAACTTGAGACGAGCGGGTCACCTCAGTCCCATCGGAACTGGGCTGACTTGAGCAGGTATTGCTTTGCGAGACCACCCTCTCCATTCTCCCCTCCCCCTATGGTATATTCTCTGAGAGCATGCCCTGGGGGTTTATTAAGGGCCCTCGTCTTCAGTGCGTCCTAAACTTTAATTTTTTATCTCTTCAGCTGGTGAGATTGCTGAAAACTTTGTTCTGCATTTGGCTTCTTGGCCAGAGGCCCTTCTTGCCCTCTACTGCTTAAGCGTTCAGCACAAGCCTCAAGGGAAGATTGCCAAGTGGTGGGCTCACTGTTCTGTGCCTCTCTCTTTGCACACAACTTGGCTCTGAAGGAAGCTCTTACTGCCTCGGCAACCCTGAACTCCAGTTAGTATCTTCCCAGTGCAGGGGGTTCCATTGGTTTCTCTGCCTCATTTTCGCTGCTCCCTGCTTGGATTCTAAACTGAACAGGCAAATGCCCCAATAGGAACAGCAGCGGGAAGAATGTTGAACTCGCTTCACTGACCTTCTCCTTTTCCTGGGACCTTGGCACCCTCAAGTGCTTGCTGTCTGGGAAACTCTCTCGTGGTTTCAAAACAGGGGTTTTCTAAAACAGATAGTTTTTATCCATTGTTTTTCCGCTTCTTCTCAGCAGGAGTGTAGGTCTGCTACAAATTGCTCAACCTATCCACAAGAGGATGTCTCTGGCATTTTATGTTTTGGCATCATTTATTTATGAATTATTATTATACTCGAAATTTGAAGGCATTTGCTCTTCTCTTGCACACCAACCAAGCATAGTGTTTTTGAATGAGATCTTTGTGTCTCTGGCCTGTTCTACCCAAGGTCTTGCTGTATCTGAGATTATGTTATCATACGGTGTTCTGTTCTTTGATGAGGGGTAGTAGGAGGAGAATATTAAAATTTACATTTATATTGCCTTTGGCTATAAACTGCTTGAGAGACTGTAATTTTCTACTTCTTTCCCTTTATAACTCTCAATCTCGTGTAGTAAATATTGGAGACAACCGACACAGTACTAAAGTAGTCCGAAAATCTTTTATTTAATTATCATGGAAGCCACTTAACAATCACCTCATATTTTTTATTAAAAAGTTATTTTTATAGTAAATGTAATATTGCTTAGATGAATGTCTCTGGAATTTCTCTCCAGAAGAGAATATGGTCTGAAAGAATAAGAAAATTTTAGTTGACTCAACAAATTAATAACAGTTCACAGATTTATAGGATGCTGAAGGTAGATAGGATCCTCTAGATCCTAAGGCAACATAGTCATTTTAAATATTAAAACACTGAAACCCACTCAAGGGAGTTTTAGTTATTATCTGCTTGGATCCTAGGATAGCAACAGCAAACCTGTGTGTGAGTAGATGTATGATTTAAACAATAATGGAATTACATCCAGAAAGATCTCTTATTGCCTGCTTTGTTGATTTACTGCTATTTTTGCATTTAGTCCTAACGATATTTGCCATGTGTCTTTTGATAATACAGGCAGTAAAATAATGGAAGTATGTAAAAATGGCAGAGCTTTCTGTCCTAGACATTAGTGAAATAATATGTTGAGACTCTGGACCAGCAGCACAGTGTCTTTCTCCTTGATGACTGGAGGGTATTGGTTTGGTGTAGGTGATAACAGAATCCTTTTTGAATGCAGTGCATTCTGGGACTTTCAGAGGATATACCTGTACTTGTAGACTGCCTTCTACCTTTTCGCTTCCCATCCTTCCTTAAAGGCTATCAATTTACAGTTGGAAGAACACACACAAGAAGAAAATGGGAAGAGGAAAGGCATACAAAACTGTTTATAGACAAATGGATTAGACGGACAGAAAATATGGGTCCGTTAAGTGAGAAGAGAAGCTGACAAAAGGCACAATGTGGACATGCCAGTTTATTGTGTTTATTAGACTTAACACTTCATCGTACATAGCAAGGGAGCTGTAGTTCCTGACTCACTAACTTGCCATGCAAGTTTTCCACAATCCAGGGTGTAGCGTGGTGTAGTCTAGTGGAAAGTGTTATGCCCAGAATTCGTGATCCCCAAAGACCACCAGGGAGCCGAGTCCGATGCAAAAGCAAAAGAGCCTTTATTCGAGCTAGCTCGAGCTCAATCCCCTACCCGACCGACGCAGCGGTGAGGTACCGGGGAGAGAGAGCCAGTTTCAAGAGGACAAAGGTTTTATTGGGGCCTAGGGGCAGTTGGTGAGGTAATGGCTGTGGCCTCAGCCGATTGGCTGGGGAAGGGTCCGAGTCCTGTTAGGCAGGAGGGCGGGAGGTTACTCAAGGGGAGGAGGCGTGGTCAAGGTGAAGGACACAGAACAAGACGGAGTTGGCCGGCGTAGGCCCGCCCTTTCAGAAAGACCAATGGATGCACAATGAGCTAGCTCTGCCACTTGCTCCCTGCATAGCCTGGGGCGTGATCACAGGCGTTCTCTGAGCCTCATTTTACCCATATGTGAAATAAAGATAACAAAGGATGTCCCGCTACTCTCTTAGGGTTGCTGTGATGATTAATTGAGATTATATTTGTGAAAAGCCTTGATACTGTATCAGCTCCACTGACGTGAATGGTGTTGTTATTTCTTACAATTAGTGAAACTTTTATAAAATGTGCTGTTCTTCTCTGGGAATACTTTCTTGGATTCATTGTTCTGCCTCATCTGTGCTTTTATGAATAGAAAATCATGGCCTGTGGTTACAGATAAAATGACTTAGTAGAAACCGGAACGTTTGGTAGACCTTGAACCAATGTTTTCCAAACTACCACTGGGTAACTTAAGTGGTATGTGGATGAATAGTTTTTAATTTGATACTAATATCCATGTATAACAAAAATATATAACCAGTCCATCAAAACCATTATTTCACAGATTGATAGTATTTTTTGTTTGTTTGTTTTCATCCTAATGTGGCTTCCTATTTGAATAAGTCGATTTATGTAGTAAAAGTGGCATTTGAAGAAGAACGTTAAGTGCTGTAGGTATGTGGGCAGACAAAATAAAATCATGAAGTTGGTATTTGTATGACTAAAGTTTGGGGAAATGCCCAGTGTTTAAGTCAGTCACATAGTAGAACAAGTCATTATAGCAGAACAACAACAAAGACAAAAAAACAAAAAACAAAAATAAAAAAATCCACCAGCCCCACAACTTGACTCCTTAATTAATAAAATAACACAGGCATTTGTGAAAGATGAACCTAGACGTGCATGGAGAAGGGACAGACTCCTGGATTTGTCTTTTCGGACGGAAATGCTTCTTTTTTGCAAGACAATAAAGATAAGTTTTAAAGATCACAGGGTTTTATTGTTTATTGCAGTTTTATTAACATTTATATGATGCCATGCTGTCACAATGCTTCTAAACAATTGCTTTAGTTGCCCTAGGTTTAGAGGGATTTTGTGGCCCAAAGACAGAGGGATAAGTAAATCAGTAGATAACTATCTAGTTTAGTGAGAAAATGCCTTCACCTGTAACTCCTAGCTTCTGGAGTCTACCAGTGAGTAGATTAAAAGTCCTTCAGGCCCTCCTCCCCACACCTACATTGTAGAAAAGCAACTATTCATCATTTTCTTAACAAATTTCCAGAGGGAGAGACACCATCCATTTCTTTTGTGACATTGTTGAATGTTTCAGTAAGTCTTCCATGTTTCTGGTAATTAAGGCAGAAGTCTTCTTCATTTCTAAGAATACTCCCTCTTGTGTGATAGAAATATCAAGAGTGGGGGTGCCTAGGTGGCTCAGTCAGGTAAGCATCTGACTCTTGATTTCAGCTCAGGTCTTGATCTCAGGGTTATGAGTTTAACATATGCAGGGTATCAAGCCTATTAAAAAAAAAAAACTATCTATCTATATATATATCTTCACACACACAATAATACACACACACACACACACACACACACACACACACACATATCTCAAGAGTGCATTAAAATACCAAATGGTCTGTATTTATAAAGTTATGCTGTCAGACAAAAGAAAATCACAACTATATATTTAATGTGTTATTTATAGAGCTAAAATTTACTAGCAGTCGTATTCAAGTCCTTGTCTTTTAAGAATTATAGTAGCTGAGGGGCAGTCGGTTAAGCATCTAATTTCGCTCAGGTCATGATCTCGCAGTTCAAGACTTTGAGCCCTGTGTCGGGCTCTGTGCTGACAGCTCAGAGTCTGGAGCCTGCTTCCGATTCTGTGTCTCCCTCTCTCTGCCCCTCCCCTGCTCACACTCTGTCTCTCTCCCTCTCTCTCTTAAAAAAAAAAAAAAAAAAAAAGAATTGTAGTAGCTGATATCCAGACACGTGAGAATGATACCCAGCTAGTCTGTAACTATCTGAGAAATTAGCTCCAAAATATCAAAATCTCCAATGTCCTTCAATCTTTTTATAATTGATCTTATCACTCTAGTTTCTGATGTTGTCAGGTCCTACTTACACACAGAAAGCTTCTTGGCAAGCTTTTGTTAAAAATTGATAATATTTACATCACACAGAATTTACCACTTTAATCATTTGTAAGTTTATAGTTAAGTGGCAGTAAGTACATTCACACAGCTGTGCTGCCGTCTCCGCCCTCCGTCTCCAGAACTCCTTTCCCCAAACTGAAACTCTATACCCATTAAACAATAACTATCCATTTATGGCAAGCTTTAAAAATCATTTGGAAGGTATCGTAAAACAACAATTTTAGGGAGACACATTTAACTGTTGTTCTGCCCAAAGTACTGATGTCTTTTTTTTCCCCGATTGTTAAAAATCCTCGTCAGCTTAATGAATGCAGCTTAGCTGTTCATTCTACGTGGCTCGTACAGGCCACTCGAGCTCCTTCCCAGCCCTGGTGAAAGGGGGCAGACACCAGGAACGAAGGAACAGCTGCCTCACCGTTCCAGATTATGAATCCGGGGTGTATCTCAACACATCACAGTTGCCGCACAAAGAACAGATGGGACCCCGATCTCCCAGTAGACCCACTGGAACCCCGTCTTGAATGTTAAACAAGGACCCACGGAGAGAAAGTGATTTCACTTAATACTCCCTTCCACAGATTGAAATCCTTCATGTGTAGGAACACGTGAGCGGGTCTGAGGTTTCAGCACTGGGGCTTCCTGGCTCCCATCCAGAGCTTTTGTTCCCTGAAACAGACAGCATTTGGAGTTATAATGTGGCAAAGCTTGTCAACACGTGGGGCTTTTCTCTGCTTTCCAAACACATGTGAGACAGACTGGCTCTCAATGAAGCTCTGATCTTTTCTGGGGAAAGGAAATGTCTCATGCAAGTCAAAAAAGAAAAAACATATTTGGAATCAAGAGGAATAATTGTGCATCAGAGAGACAGATTCTGATCAGTTGGCAAATATGGTGACATTGTAGTATAGATGTTGATCTAGATTGGTTTACATGGGTATTACATTATGGAATATACGTATATGGGATATATGTACTTACAACAGAAACCGTATCAAGGATTTTTGGAAAGACCGACGTTGCTCAAGAAAAATAGACTGGCGGGGGCGCCTGGGTGGCTCAGTCGGTTAAGAGTCCGACTTCGGCTCAGGTCACGATCTCACGGTCCGTGAGTTCGAGCCCCGCGTCGGGCTCTGGGCTGATGGCTCAGAGCCTGGAGCCTGCTTCCGATTCTGTGTCTCCCTCTCTCTCTGCCCCTCCCCCGTTCATGCTCTGTCTCTCTCTGTCTCAAAAATAAATAAAAAACATTAAAAAGAAAAAAGAAAAAAGAAAAATAGACTGGTGTCAGCGTCCCAGAAAGACACAGGGCATTGTACCTACGTTCCCCTGGATGTTACGTCTCTCTTCCAAAAGTGAGATGATTACACAGCTCAAAAGCCTGGGAGATTTCCTTTCATACTTTATGGCCCGAAACACAAAGATCTCCGGAACCGGAGACCTGGGGTAATGGTTTCAGCCTAATATCTGAGACCCACCCAGAGGTGCATGAGCTGAAGGCATTTCCAGAGTAATGCTTCACCCACTGGAGGCTAAATGGCTAGTGCTTTGTATCCCAAGAAGAAAGAATTTAATTTAATCCTGGAGATGATTAGAGGTTTCCCTCCCTCCAGGACCTCAGACTAATTCTGCTCGGGACTCCTACTGCTATCAGTAGGACAGACACTGTCATCACTAGAGGGAAGGTGCTTCTTAGGTCATTTCACACTCATGACGGACCCGTCGCTTCCTTTCCATCCTGCAAAGATGTCATGTCTCAGAGCCCAGTCTCCACTTTCCATTTTCCCAGAGACAGTGTCCTTCAGAGTAGCCTCCCTCCCCTCCCTCACTGGGTGGCTCATCTTTCACCAAGGTCCTTCACTTCAGATTCAAATGGGCCTTCTGAGAGCCCAAAGCCAGATACAAAAGTTCTTTTTCTTTGATTTTCTTTTTTTTTTTTTTTTTGGAGGAAATGTTGTTTAGGTTAAACATGTATTAAGGTAGGATTTCAGGGCACTATGCCATTAATTTATGTATAGGATAGCATGGGATGCCTTTGTGCATAGCTAGGTGACAGACCATGGTCATTTTCATGTTTTGGCCTCATTCTTTTTTTTTTTTTTTTTTTTTTTTAATTTTTTTTTCAACGTTTATTTATTTTTGGGACAGAGAGAGACAGAGCATGAACGCGGGAGGGGCAGAGAGAGAGGGAGACACAGAATCGGAAGCAGGCTCCAGGCTCTGAGCCATCAGCCCAGAGCCTGACGCGGGGCTCGAACTCCCGGACTGCGAGATCGTGACCTGGCTGAAGTCGGACGCTTAACCGACTGCGCCACCCAGGCGCCCCTTGGCCTCATTCTTAATGGAATTCAATGAAATACATCTTTCTATTAGGGTGATGTAGATCTGTATTTTGGTTCATCCAGCCTCGCTTAAGTTAGAAATGCGAAAGAAAAGAATTATAGAAGTTCCTTTCGTTGCTGAAAATGCAAAAACCCCAGTATTCTTACATAGCAATTTTCTTGCCAGTGAAAAAAATGAAGGTAACAATGTACAAAAATGATCTGTGTGTGTGTGTGTGTGTGTGTGTGTGTGTGTGTGTTTGGTTTAAAAAAATACATTGGATGACATGGAACTAGTTTGAGAATATTCGCTTTGATATCACTTTAATTTTATCAAAACTTGTATTTGTTTTACTTTTGCCTTGGAGCGTCCTGGTCAAGTGCATGTCTCATTGCCAAGCCCCTCACAAAACTGGACATATAGTTTGGCCTTGGCCCAACTGGTTTGTGGGTTAGAGCTGCTGAAGAAAATGCATTCATTTGTTCATTCATCAAATACTTACTGAGTATATACTACGTTCCATGCACTGCTCTAGGAGCTGGAGGCATAGCAGTGAAGTAAACAGGAAAATGTCTCTGCCTTTGTATGTTCTAGGGAAGGGAAAGGGAAAAAAAAAAAAAAAAAAAAAAGTACAGTATGTTAAGAGGCAATTAAATGCTATGGAAATAATAGAGTGTAGGAAATGAGTACCAGAGGCAGGTTGAAGTTTGAAATAGTGTAGTCAGAATGGGACCAGTGGAAAAGGAAATATCTGAGCAAAGACTTAGAAATGATAAAGTGAGACCTGAGATTAAATGGAGGGAAAGCCATTCCAGGCAGAGGCATTAGCACATGCAAAGGCCCTGAGGCAGTAGCATACCGACTATATTCCAGGAACGGTAAACAGACCAGTGTGGCCACACAACACAGAATGAGTAAGGAGAGAGGCAGTAGGAGAGGAAGGTGGTAGAAATAAGAGGTAAGAGAATGGATAGGAGATTATAGGGCCCTAAAAGCCATTCCCAGGCCCTCGGCATCTACTCTGAGGGAAATGGTGAACCAATGGAACGTTTTGAGCAAAGGAGTGGTAAGATTTAGCTTTGTTCATTATGGGTACTATGTTGAGATTAGATTGTAGAGAACAAGGGTAGACACAGGCGGACTCACAGGTAAAGTGTTGGATTAATCCAAGTGAGAACTAACAGCAGCTCGGACCAGGAGGTAGCAACGGAGGTCATGAGAAGAGAAATGACTAGAGTCCGTCCTATTTTGAAGGTAGAGCTGACAGGAGCTCCTGATAGCCTGGATGTGAGATGTGAGGAGAATAGGGGTGGGTGCAGGACTTCCAGGTTTGGAACCTGGCCAACCAGAAAGGATGCAGTAGGTTTTAGGGTAAAGCTGTTAGGAGCTGAGTTCTGAAGGTGTTCCGCTGGAGACGTCCACTTGACAATAAAGGGAGGTGTCCGTTAGGCAGTTTGAATAAACACATCTGGGTTTCAGCAAAGGGGTTGGAAATTTAAATTTGTGATACAACGTATGTAGCATTAAAAGCCACAAGACGAGGGGCGCCTGGGCGGCTCAGTCGGTTGAGCCTCCAACTTCGGCTCAGGTCATGATCTCACAGCTTGTGGGTTCGAGCCCCACATCCAGCTCTGGGCTGGCAGCTCAGAGCCTGGAGCCTGCTTCGGATTCTGTGTCTCCCTCTCTCCCTGCCCCTCCCCCGCTCATGCTCTGTCTCTCTCTGTCTCAAAAATAAATAAACATTAAAAAAATTTTTTAAAGCCATGAGACAAGCTGAGATCACCCAACGAGTCAGTAACCGGTAAGAATAGTGCAGTTCCAGACCTGGGGCTTGGAGCACTCCCAGGGCAAGAGGTCAGAGTAGAAACGGTGGACCAGCAACAGGGTGGCCAGTGAAGTGGGAGAAAAACCAGAAGAGCCCAGTGTCCTGGAAACCAAGTTCAGAAAGTACTTCTGGGAGGCAGCAGTGATGTATTATGTTCAGTGCCGTGGAGGAGACAAGAATGACAAGGACTGAATACTGATGGTCGGTTTCGGGATGAGGACGTCATTGGTCGACACTCCAGAAACACTGGATGTATCATTTCTAATACTTAAAAATATTTTTAAGTCTTTATTTATTTTTGAGAGAGAGACAGAGTGTGAGCAAGGGAGGAGCAGAGAGAGAGGGAGGCACAGAATCCAAAGCAGGCTCCAGGCCCTGAGCTGTCAGCACAGAGCCCGAACCCACTAACCATGAGATCATGACCTGAGCCGAAGTCAGACGCTCAACCGACTGAGCCTCCCAGGTGCCCCTCTAATATTTTAAAGGAGATCATGGGGATGACCGGTTGATGAAGGCCGCATCCTGTGACTCTGATGGCACAGTTTTGCAGGGCGACACCTTTAGTGAGTGGAACCCTGGGGAAAAGGGTTGCACGGGGCATACAATCTGATCGGACGCACCTAAGCGGAACTCTTTCTACCCACCGGTTTCCTAGCCTGTGGGACTTCTTGGCTCTGTGTCTGTGGAAGTGGCAGAGAGGGAAAGGAGGAATGCCCTGAAGACGCACAGATGGAGATATTTCTGATCAATTCTGGCTGGAATATTTCAAGCCCTTCATTTTGGGAAGTGACTAGAGCTAATTGATTGAATGTCAAATTGTAAAGAAAGATGCCTAGAAACCATTTCGTTTGCATGTGTTATTTGCATTCTCTTTCTTTTTACCCTCAATGTGGCCATTAATTTCTGCATGAAATAATAACAGACATAACACCATGTAAAGATTATGTTTTACATCACGTACATAAGAAAATCGATATTGGCCAAGAAGACAATAAAAATGCATGCCAGGGTGCCTGGGTGCCTCAGTCGGTTGAGTGTCCGACTCTTCATTTTGGCTCAGGTTATGATCTCATGGTTCGTGAGTTCGAGCCCCGCACCTGGCTCTGTGCTGACAGTGCAGAGCCTGCTTGGGATTCTCTCCCTCTTTCTCTGTCTCTCCCCTGCTTGCTGTCTCTCTCTCTTTCTCTCTCTCTGTCAAAATAAATAAATAAACTTAAAAAAAAATAAAATGAGTCTCAGGGATACAGAATTATATCACTAGTGCATTTATCTACGAGTTACTCTTCATATATTGCTTTATTTCAGTAGCTGGATGGTAATTATCTGACATTAACTAGCTCTGTTGGGGGCTGTGGCTGATTTGTAGCTATGTCCAGTTTCTGTGGGATAAGTGGGACATCCATCATCCCATTTCAGACCACCAACATGAAGTCATTTGGACCCACCCGCAAAAGTCACACAGTGGACTTGGGAGCCAGTGGAAGCTGGTTCGAGCACACCCTTGTTTTATTAATGTGCAGACAAATCTTGTTTCTGTCTGAAACCAGCAAATTAAAAAGAAATTAAAATTAAGAAAGGAAAAATGGAAATGTTATATAATTAACATTATAGTTATATTATATATATATAATTATAATATATGTAAATATTTATAAAGGTAGTTTTAATCCTTATTTCAAAATGATGAATGTAGGTTCAGAGACGATAATCCCTTGGTCCAGGATCAAATCTTAGAATCAAGACTTGAACCCAGACCTACCGGACTACAAAATCCATGCTCTCTCCCCTAAACCAATGTCTGGAAGCTCCAGAACGTTATCCATGAATCAGTAGGATAAATTCTCTATGGTAATCACCATTTCAGTGGCATAATACTAGTATTATAGTAATAACATTAACTATATCCTCTATACAAAACTGAATTTTAAATTACTAAATGAAAAAAAAATATTTTGACGGGTCACATTTTGTAGCATAGGTATTCCTCTTGGATTACACATACTCCCCCAAATTATAAAACCCTTCATCAGTATGGTGGTCAGGCCATGCGTTTATTCCATTTTGTTTCCAGGAACGCTACTCAAAAGAGAAAGCAGGAAAGATACCTTGTGGTGGTGGTTGTTCTTTCTTAAAAAACAACATCTTTTTAATGTTTATTTATTTTTGAGAGAGGGAGAGAGACAAAGAGTGAGCAGGGAGGGGCAGAGAGAGAAGGAGACACAGGATCTGAAGCAGGCTCCGGGACTCTGAGCTGTCAGCACAGAGCCCGATGCAGGGCTCTAACTTGTGAACTGCGAGGTCTTGATCTGAGCTGAAGTCTGACGCTTAACCGACTGAGCCACCCAGGCACCCCATGGTTTTTATAACAATACCTGGTTTTACAGTGTGGAGGTTCCTCAAAAAATTAAAAATAGACCTACCCTATGACCCAGGAGTAGCACTGCTAGGAATTTACCCAAGGGATACAGGAGTGCTGATGCATAGGGGCACTTGTACCCTAATGTTTACAGCAGCACTTTCAACAATAGCCAAATTATGGAAAGAGCCTAAATGTCCATCAACTGATGAATGGAAAAAGAAATTGTGGTTTATATACACAATGGAATACTACGTGGCAACGAGAAAGAATGAAATAACGGCCTTTTGTAGCAACGTGGATGCAACTGGAGAGTGTTATGCTAAGTGAAATAAGTCATACAGAGAAGGACAGATACCATATGTTTTCACTCCTATGCAGATCCTGAGAAACTTAACAGAAGATTGTGGGGGAGGGGAAGGAAGAAAAAAAAGTGGTTAGAGAGGGAGGGAGCCAAACCATAAGACTCTTAAAAACTGAGAACAAACTGAGGGTTTATGGGGGGTGGGAGGGAGGGGTGGGTGGGTGATGGGTATTGAGGAGGGCACCTGTTGGGATGAGCACTGGGTGTTGTATGGAAACCAATCTGACAATAAATTTCATATTAAAATAATAATAATACCTGGTTTTATATTTGCTCTCCAGGGTACTACATGTACATCGAGGCCTCCCACATGGTGTATGGACAAAAAGCACATCTCTTGTCCTGGCCTCTGAGAGGAGTCACCGGAAAACACTGCTTGACCTTTTTCTACCACATGTATGGAGCAGGGACTGGCCTGCTGAGTGTTTATTTGAAAAGGGCAGGCGATAGTGAAGAGTCCCTCTTATGGCGAAGAAGAGGCGAACAGAGCATTTCCTGGCTACGGGCGCTGATCGAATACAGTTGTGAGTCCCAGCACCAGGTAAGCCAAAGGGGAGAAGAACGAAGTGAGAGCAAATGTTCCTGTGAGCTTCTGATGTTCTGTCTTTTTCTTGCTACCAAAGAGAATGTTCTGTTCTGTTTTCAGGGTCATAGATAAAGACAGTACATGTTTAAAAGTAAACATAATTAGTCTCTATTGATTAAATCTAAGCAGTGAATGGGAGATTAGGCGGCGAGAAAAAGCTTTGGGTATTTACGCATAAAGTGATTTTTGCAACTCAATGATGAAAGGGTAGCTATTTTTGTCTTGGCACATTCTGAATGTCAAGTGTATTCTCTGCGTCCCGCACGTCTCCCAAACAGTCTCCTTTTCTTCTAAACATGGTATTACCTAATTAGTATTTTCCAGCTGCGTCTTTCCCTCGTCATTACCCACACACGAGGGCTTTGGTTGCAAGCCTCTATTTAAGAGTGCATGGTCCGCAGTCAATTATTAAGCCTCTGTCTGCATGGGTTTAGAAGAAACTGAGTCCCGGTCCCAATTCCTGAGTCTTGCCCTGGGTTTTCTCGTGTGCTGTAGGAGACCTCCATCCCACAGCATCTAGACTATGAGAGACTGTAGGCAGTGACAGGAAAGAGCCTTTCAAATGCCAGTGGGTGAGGCTGAGCAGCCCATCTGGTCTAGAGGTGAGCAGGCCCTCCTGACAGCTACTGACTTCCCCTGCCTACCAAGAGCCAAAGCTCCAGAAGGCTCTGGGAAGATAACCTTCGGACCCTGACATTCCTGAAATTGCTCTGTAGAATTCTCACCTGTGACCTTCTACTAAAAGCCCTGCTTCCTCTTCATCCTTGCTTCTGACTGATCAACCTCTTGGACCAGCACCCCTCCGCTTTAACCACTGGCTTGTTTGGTCTAAGCCCAAATCTTCCTGGAAGAGGTGTTCAGAATAAGGGCTTTATTTTATACCATCGCACAAACACCCTGAATTTCCTGTGGATCTAAACGGGAAGGAATTGCAGAAGTTCAGGGGGCCATGTTGCAGGGCCATCGAGGGTGCTGTGTTGCTAAAGAACAAGTGACTGAGGGCAAATGAGCCATTATCTGGGGGTGGCCCATTATCCTGGCATGGATAAACCTGTCTAGAGATTTAGGAAAGAATAACAGATAGCTCCAGAAATGATTTGGATGGTGCTTTAATGTCCGCTACGGAAGAAAAGCAGATCATTCAGGAGCTTAATAATATAACTGATCATCATTCTGAGATGGTGGATTAATTTCGTTCAGCTATCCGGGCACCCCTACTTCTACCCTGTTCGGATGTTCTCCAAGTGTGGTCCTGAGACCAGCAGCAATGCTTGAAGTGCAAACCCACCTCAAATGACATTGACCGAAAATGCACACTCTGGGGCCACACTTCAGAACTACTGAACCAGATACTCTGGGGGAGGGGTCCAGAAATCTGTGTTTTAACAAGCCCTCCTGATGATTCAGATGCACACTAAAGACAAAGCATCTCTATCCCAGAGCAAGTGGTTCTGAGTCAAGTGCAGCCCGAGCGTTGATGTTTTTGTGATTCCCGAAGGGTGCTAATGCACTAGACCTCTGGGGAACAGGTGACTTCTCAGCGTCTAATCCCAGGGAGTGGAGTACAAGGCCTTGAATATGCTAGACTTGCTGGGTAGCTGGTTGTTTGAAATGGTTTTTGATCCCAGAAGTAATTAGGCATCTATTGGTATCTACCCTCTACCCTCGTGGGGTATTCAAATTAAAAGGGTGCAGAATGGCCTGAGAGGTTTTTTAAAGTTTATTTTCATTTATTTTGTGAGGAGGGAGGGGCAGAGAGAGGGGGAGGCAGACTGTCCCAAGCAGGCTCCACATTATCAACACAGAGCCCAACTCAGGGTTCAGACTCACAAACTGTGAGATCATGACCTGAGCTGAAGTCAAGAGTCCAACGCTTAACCAATTGAGCCACCCAGGCACTCCTGGCCTGGGAGAGTTTTAGCTCACAACTTTGTAAGAACCAAGACTCCAGACCATTCCCTTTGTCTTAGAATGGAACAGATATGAATCTGCCCTGAGGAATTTCCTTCTGGATTTAGTGATTCCCTCAGGAATCCCAAATGACTATCTGGAGACCAGGCTGAAGCTAGTTTCTCCAAAACATCTTAGTGTCTAATAAAACACAGACACATCCACATGAATAAATTGGCCATCTTTTACGTGCCAGGCACTTACAGCACTAGGAGCTATACGTAAGTTCTTCCTGTTGATCTTGTAGCTCCTCTTGACAGAAGGAGAAACTCAATGTCCAGCTGGTAACTGACAGTGTGAGAATTCAGGCCCAGATCTGACTGGTCCCCAAGTGTGTATCCCTAAGCCACGGTTCCACACTCTCTCTCTTCATCAGTATGTTGATCAAGTCATGAATTTATTACAATTTGTTTCCAGGAACACCACTCAAAAGAGAAAGAAGAAAATCAGTTCCAAAATAAACTCATTCCCCTGGGTGTCATAAGCCCTGGGTGATCTTGGGGAAATCTCATCCTCCCTGAGAGTGTTCGTACATTTTCAAAATGGGGTAATAATTCCCGCCATGCTGACATCACCAGAGTTAGAGGGTCAGTGAGGTTATGTATGTGAAAGGGTTTTATAAATTTTAAAATCCCAAAGTATAAAAATATATTATTGTTTCTAAAAATATATTCCCTCCCAAATATCTCTGGTCTCTAATTTATATCACCATGGCAACCCTGGTATTCTCAATAGTTACATTGGCATCCAGACTGAGTTCCTAGAGTATGAGGCCAAAATATCTCATTTTAGTAAATATTTGTTGACTGCTGGCTATTCTCAGTGCTGAGGATGCAGCAATGAACATAACACATAAAGCTCCTCTTCTTTTAGAGTTGACATTCTAGTCGGGGAGAGGTAGAAAAAGTAAATCAGGGGCGCCTGGGTGGCTCAGTCGGTTGAGCGTCCGGCTTCGGCTCAGGTCATGATCTCACAGTTTGTGGGTTCAGGCCCCACGTCGGGCTCTGTGCTGACAGCTCGGAGCCTGGAACCTGCTTCGAATTCTGTGTCTCCCTCTCTCTCTGCTCCTCCCCTGCTCATGCTCTGTCTCTCTCTCCTTCAAAAATAAATAAAAATATTCAAAAAAATTTTTTTAAAAAAAGGAAAAGTAAACCAAAGATATATAATGTACTATTAAGTACATTATAATAAATGCTATGGTGGGGGGCACCTGGGAGGTTCAGTCGGTTAAGTGTCCGACTTCAGCTCAGGTCATGATCTCTCAGTTCACAAGTTTGAGCCCTGCATCTGGCTCTGTGCTGACAGCTTAGAGCCTGGAACCTGTTTCAGATTCTGTGTCTCCCTCTCCTTCTGCTCCTCCCCTGCTCGTGCTCTGTCTCTCAAAAAAAAAAATTTTTTTTTAAATTAATAATAGTAAGTGCTATGGAAAAGAATAGGTCAAGCCAAACAGGTACTGAGATCAAAGAAGTATCAGGGCATAATTGTGAAAGGCTTTGGACATCATGGTTGAGTTTGAAATTTATTCCAGAAGCAATGAGGAACCATCAGATGGCTTTAAGGTAATGTGATCTGGGTTTATGTTTTTAAATGATCACTCCAGCCACTATGTGGAGAATAGACTGTAGGGGACAAGGAGACTTTGGGGGCTACTGCAGTGGTGCTGGCAGAAAGAGTGAGTGGAAGGGGTGAGATGCATCAGAAGCCCACGGGACTTCTTACATGTGGAATGTGGGGCTTGAGAGAAAGAGGCATCAAGATGCCGCCTTGAGTTTTGGCCTGAGTAACCAGTAGAATGGAGTTACCATTTCCTGAGTTGAGGAAGGCTTTCGGTGGAGCACATCTGGAGGTGCGAAGGCAGTGCGCATGGGAGGGAAATCAACAAGTGAGTTTTTCAGACACGCTTAGTTTTCTGTGTCAGACATCCACGTGGGCATGTCAGGTGAGCATAGGTGATGAGACTGAAGTTCAGAAAAAAGAACAAGGCTGGAGGAGTAGATGTGTGCATCACTGGTGGCGGTGAGCAGGTGTGGATGGCTTTCAGAGTGGTGTCGTACTGCCACTGTTTGTTTCAGACTCATCCTCTAGGGGAGGTGAGTGGGTGGCCTCCAGATGACATTCCAATCATCCTACCATCCTTGTAGGCGAAATGCACCAAGTGGCAACCTTTTAATCATGCTCCTTCCTAAGTGCTAAGCTGTACCTGACTTGCTATTGATCGAAAACACAACGTGATTTTATTTCCTTTGGATTCCTTGCTTAACATTTCCTCCTGTGCTCTCTCTTCTTTCCTCCCTGGGTTCTTTTATTTTGATGCCATTGAAAGAAAGAATGTGTTAGACAAATTCTTAGCTCATCGAAATATTTATATCATTCATATTGTTCGTTATATGCCTAACATTTAGTAAGGATTATTATGTGCTAGGTACTCATTTAGGACCACGTTTCCAAATTTTCTTGTTCATGGTATGCTTAGTCTCATTAATGTTTTTCCTGGTGTTCCTAGACCAAAAGTAATACCTAAGAGTTTCATTTATTAAGTAGTTGCAGCCAAACAACTTAGTATTTATGTCCTAACGACTTAGTATACATTTGGAAAAATAGTACACTTAAATTGAAGGAAAAAAATAAATTTTTATCTAATTCTTTTTTTTTTTAAATTTTTTTTTCCAACGTTTATTTATTTTTGGGACAGAGAGAGACACAGCATGAATGGGGGAGGGGCAGAGAGAGAGGGAGACACAGAATTGGAAACAGGCTCCAGGCTCTGAGCCATCAGCCCAGAGCCCGACGCGGGGCTCGAACCCACGGACCGCGAGATCGTGACCTGGCTGAAGTCGGACGCTTAACCGACTGCGCCACCCAGGCGCCCCAATTTTTATCTAATTCTTAAATAACCACAATTATTTACTAATAGAATGTGTATATATAGGACAAGGGAAAAATCATAATGGTATAAAATAGTTACCACTCAGGTAGTAAGGAAATTCAGAGGAAAAGGTTGTATGAAATCAAGTATTTGGCCCAACCACAGACTCTTCAGGATATAATTCCATCAGGTAATTTGTTTATTATACTTTCGTTGTAGACTTGGTGGTCAAAAACCAGATTTTATTGATGTCCAGAAAACCAAAATGGTTATTAACTGCACTCATATATCCTCCTATCTACATGTATTAGAGGACATTTTTTCCTCTTCTAACCATTTATTTGTATTCTTGTTTGGGATTGTGTCCTTAGAATTTTTATTTATTTATTTTTTATTTTTTTTATTTTTTTTTCGTTTCAACGTTTATTTATTTTTGGGACAGAGAGAGACAGAGCATGAACGGGGGAGGGGCAGAGAGAGAGGGAGACACAGAATCGGAAACAGGCTCCAGGCTCTGAGCCATCAGCCCAGAGCCTGACGCGGGGCTCGAACTCACGGGCCGCGAGATCGTGACCTGGCTGAAGTCGGACGTTTAACCGACTGCGCCACCCAGGCGCCCCTAGAATTTTTAATAATATTATTTTGCCCATATCTGTCATTAAAGCTTCTTTGAGTCATTAATTTTAAGATAGTTTCATATGCTTATTAATTATCCACTTTATATTCTTTGATTTAATTTAAATCATAAACTAGTCCAAGGGGGAGTCATTTGCTCATAAAGTGAGTAGACCAAATGTGTCTTCTGGATAATTTTCATTACCCACAAGCCTCCCTGGAGTATTCAGTGGTTTATTAACCATTGTTGGGGCAGCGTTCGAGCTGGTAATGTAAGCTATTTTCCCTAGAACCTGAATATTTGATCAGTTATTTCCTTCTCAGGATCTGAAGTTATGAAACTGGTTCTCTCCTCCTGGGCTATTCTTGGATGTTATGGTATTTAACACAATAAGCGAACCGTTGCCTTTTTGGTAAACTTAGTGATTATATATCACCATAGATTTATAGAGAGCCTAAGAAAACTTAAACCTCTGGGCCTATGACTTTCATAGGCCCTGTGAGTGCTGGGTCTAGAATATTCGAGGTGGGAAAGAGAAACTAGGTCACCACCAGGAAGCATTTCTAGGTAAGCATTTCTGGTTAATGGCCTAAAGAGATCTCAGAAGCAACCTAAATCTCCAAGACTCTAGTAATTTATTGTGCATTTCTTTAAAATTCCAAATGAGTACTCTCTTTTGTACCTAAATTTGAATTTGTGATTTTGTAGTCTTTTCCTTAAAGGAAAAGACCCACCCAACATGGATCTTCCCCTGACGAGTATTGTTTTATCAAGATGACTTCATTTCTAAAATGTTTTTTAATGTTTATTTATTTTTGAGAGAGAGACAGAGTATGAGTGGGAGAGAGGCAGGGGGGCGGGGGTGGTGGGGAGACACAGAATCTGAAACAGGCTCCAGGCTCTGAGCTGTCAGCACAGAGCCTGACGCGGGGCTCAAACTCACGAACCGCAAGAACATGACCTGAACCGAAGTAGGACGCTTAACCGACCGAGCCACCCAGGTACCCCAAGATGACTCCATTTCTAAATTCAGACCTCATTACTTTTCAGGTAATTTTTGAAGCCATTCGGGGAGTGTCAATAAGAAGTGATATTGCCATTGATGATGTTAAATTTCAAGCAGGACCCTGTTCAGGTAACAATATTTTCCCCAATTATATCCTCTTGATTGAAAAGGGATTTTGCAATCGTCTCAAATCATAAGAATGCAAATTAAGAATTTTCCTATAACAAAAACAGAGAAAACTATTTTTGTCTATTTTCTATTTGTCTTTCCTGACAGAAATGGAAGATATGACCCAGCAGTCATCAGGATATTCTGAGGATTTAAATGAAATTGAGTTTTAAGAAATGATCTGAATTGGATGAGCTAAACAAGAGCCATACCTCTCTTCAATCAAAATGAACACAAAACAAATAAATACCGGACAGTCTTAACCATTTTGTGAATTATAAAACAACTTCACAGCACAGTATTCTTTTTCATTACTTTTGCAAAAAATACTGACTCAGGGCTTTTTGGTGTTTTTGTTTTTGGTTTTTGGGTTTTTTTTTTTCCTTTTTGCGTATGACAACTGTTACGGAAATACAGGCTATTGATTTTGCGTAGATCATTCATCTTAATTTTGGTTCCAGTTAGAAATACAAATATACTATATTGCAGTCACTTTAAAGTATGCAAATGGAAGGGCACAATCAAAATGAGATGTGTCATTTAAATCTGCATTCAGTGAATGTATTGGGAGGAGAAGATGTCTCGTGGGTTTCTTTTTGAATTTCAAGTATCGCAGCTGTTTTTAAAGTAATAATGTGAGGTGTCAGTATCTGCAGAATGAATGCAGTTTTTCATGGTAACAAGTTAGTCTAAGAAAATAAAATCTTATTTTCTACGTTTTATTCATAGAAGTGGAGTGTTAATTGTTAAATATTTTTACCATATGTGATAACTAAGGATCTTTCCTGAATGTCCCAGGGTAAGTCAGTATTAATTAATGCTGTATTACAAGGCAATGCTACTTTCTTTCTTCCCCCCTTTGAACTACTTTGGAAAGTCACTATGAACACATGGATTAGAAATTGCACTCTTTTTTTGTAAAGCAAGCTTGAAAATGTTTATGTACACACACCTGAAAATTTTTAGGACGTGTTAAGCAATCTTACTGATTTTTATAATAAATGTTTTGGTAAGGTTTTGAGGAGTATGAATTCAAGCAGACATACTAAACTGCTGCTTTTTATTTACGTGCTTAGAAAATTGTACATACGTATTTTATACCCAAACAGCTGTTTTAAGATTACCTAATAAAAGGTAATTTGAAAATCTTTTCCCTAGCAATGAACTCATTTCTATGTTATTTTCCTTGTTCAGAATATCTTCGGTACATAACTGCAGATTCTAGTTTGAATTTCTGCTCTGCCACTGTTGAATTCTTCTTATGCCTTCTATTAGTGACATGAGCATTGCTTACATTGATACAAGAATTGATTTTTATTTATTTATTTTTAAAAATTTTTGTTTATTTTTGAGAGAGAGTGGGGGAGGAGCAGGGAGTGAGGGAGACACAGAATCTGAAACAGGCTCCAGACTCTGAGCTGTCAGCACAGAGCCCAACGCGGGGCTCGAACTCACGGACCGTGAGATCATGACCTGAGCCGAAGTCGGCCGCTTAACCGACTGAGCCACCCAGGCGCCCCTGATTTTTATTTATTTATTTTTAAAAATTTTTGTTTATTTTTGAGAGAGAGTGGGGGAGGAGCAGGGAGCGAGGGAGACAGAGAGAATCCCAAGCAGGCTCCCCACTGTCAGTGCAGAGCCCTGACGTGGGGCTCAAACTCATGGAGAGATCATGACCTGAGCCATAATCAAGTAGGACATTTAACTGACTGAGCCACCCAGGTGCTCCAAGAATTAATTTTTGAAGTGTTTTATTTTATATAAGCTAACTTACTTTTTCACCACATTTTATCCTATTACAACGTAAACACTATGAGGATGAGGATTCTTGCATGTTTTGTGTTACTTTTGTAGTCTCTGTACCCAGAAGAATGTCTGGTGTGTAGTACGTGTTCAATAAAGAAATAGTTGTTGAATGAATGAATGAATTTTAAGCCTTCCAACATCCTCCAAAATGGAGATATTATTAGTTTTTTTTACAGAGAAGGAAACCGAGGTTCAGAAGAGTGAACACATTATTTAAGTGGAAGAGTAGAGTCAGGTGTCTCTGACCCCAAAGTCCATACCTCTTCCTGCTTTGTACGGCCAAAAATCCATGGTCCTCACAGACTTGGGTGGTATTCTCACTCAAGAATGTCAAAACTCTTCAGGTGCCTGGCTGTGTGGCTCAGTCGGCAGAGCATGTGACCCTTGACCTCGAGGTTATGAGTTTGAGCCCCACATTGGACATAGGGATTACTTTTTAAAAAAATGTCAAAACTCTTAAGTTAATCCATAAAGAGTAGTATACTTCCCTGAAGACCACAGTGCTTGGAAAACAAAAATTCTCAACTGTACAAAATTAACATCCTGAGGTTTATGGAGAAAATAAACTTCTGTAGTAAAGCAAAATTTTGCAAATCACATCCTTTCTATTCATGATGATTTTAATTAAGTAAGTAATTAATTATCTATTAATCCCTAAATAAAGCTGAAACATTGAGGAAGGAAGATTTCAAGGTGTGAAGCAACTCAACAGTATGCTAGATGGTATAGTCTCCTCAACCTATTATTCCTGTCCAGAGCTTAGTTATATTTGCTGAATAAAGAAATGAAAATTGTGTCTCTGGGACTTAACACAGTACCTTCACACATAGCAAGTCACTTATAGATAGTGACTGAAGTCATTCACCAACCTCCTTGCTTATAGATTACGTAAATCCATAGTAATAATCAGAGCTAACATTTATTGGATTTTTCTTTCTTCAGACATTTTTCAAAGGGCTTTATGTGAATTCACTCATTTAATCCTGATAACGACTCATGAAGTCGATCTAGTGATATTTCCATTTTATAAATAGGGAAACTGAATCTGTCCAAGTTCAGCAGCTAGTGTAGGGCTTGGGTTTGAACCTGGGCGTGTTTCACTGCCAAACCTATGTTCTGATCTTTGACTGCCTCCTGAACCTGCCAGCCCTCCGGTTGACTTCACCCCCAATACCAATTTAAACCTCAGGCAAAAGTTCCAGGTTTCTCTCACTCCAGAGGATTTATTGGCTACCAAAATTGCCCCAAAGGTTGCCAAACTAGAAATACTACTTGGGCCTCCGGCTTTGGTAATTGGGGAGAAAAAAAATGAGGGTTGGCAAGTAGTTATTAGGGAAGAAAGGAAAGGAGTAATTGTTACCAGTTGTTGCTAAGAAACAACCTGAAGTTCATACAGAAGAGAGGAGGTAGAAGGTGAGTGGATTAATTTACCTTCCTCACTTCTGTTCCTTTTGGAGGATTCAGATTTTGGATGCTTCTCTTCCTGTCCAGGTTACCCATGGCATTCATTTTAACTATACTTCGCCTGGATGAAAATACGAAAGGCTACTTAGCACAGTATAGTTTCCTCAGGTTTAGAAATGCCTTGTGGGAAAGCGTACTAATAGGTACCACGCGGTATTTGCGTTGATTTTAAATCTTCTCTAAACACACAAGTGCTTCGAAAACAAGCTACTTTCTCCACACAGATTGCCTTCTCCCCTACAATTTGCTGTGTGGGTTGGAGATTATTTGTGTGTAGAAGGGAGTGGAGGAGAAAACAGTAGCTCTGATAGAGGGTCTGGTTTAATGTGGAAGAAGAAAGGGTTCAGCAAAGATTCAGTGAGAAATCTACACTCCAGGCATTTTGCCAAGCATGGAGGTTATGAAGATACTCACAGATTAGTGAGGAAGACACGGGTCCAAACCGATCAGCACAACTTGGAGTGCTAAATCCAATGAGGTCATATGCCCAGGTGCTATGGAAGGGTCTCGGAGGGGCATCTGACCAGGAAGGGCAGGGCCAGCCTCCCGCTGCAGCCCAGGCTGAGGTGAGAACCAAAGGAGACCTCCTAAGGCAGCGTTCCAGGTGCCCGGATGTCTTCTGTGACTCTCGGGGTGGAGACTGGCCTCTCTTCCTTCTTATTCCCCTATAGGAGACGTGTTTTCCAGGGTGATTTAACCAGAACTTGGGGCAGTAGGTGGGGAGAGTTTTCATAAGTAATCAATCATTCTAATGTCACATTCTCTATGTGCTGATTGCTTTACAGATTGATACGGCATAGTGATTAAACACAGGGTTTCTGGATTCAGGGTGTCTCTGTTAAAATCCCGGCCTTGCCTTTTTCTGACTTCGGGACTGGGGGCAAGTCACTGACACCCTCTCTGATTCCTATTCTTAGAAGAGAGAGAAGTAGAGACTCCTTGTCTACTTCTTAGTAGGTTGCTGTAAAGATGAAATGAAAATATTACCTATCAACGCTTAGTGTCTAACACATGCCATTCTAGTTTATACTGAAAGGTCTGAGTGGGTGTTTGGTTTTGGGTTTGGGTTTTTTTTTTTTTTTTTTTTTTATAAATTGCAGTTATTTTTAATGTATTCTTTCTCTACAAAGAACTGTGAGTTTATAGTGCCATCTTAAGGATAAAACAACCATATAATCTTGTTATTTTATCACGTTTTTCTTTTTTACTAGCGATCCTAGGCTCATTTTAACCAGCAGCTGGGTAAATGCCTTCTCCTTTGCTCTCCCTGTTCCACCCACTGTTCCTGGTTCTGGGCTGCCCACTCTGTATATATACCCTAGGAAGATTTATTATGCTAAACCTAAAGTCGTGTTTTCATGCCTATCTCCTCAAGAATGGTTGCTTTTCCAATTTTGTATCCCCACTGCCTACCATGCTCAACAAATATATCTGCATTAAATAAGAAAATGCTCAATAAAAGTAGTTTTATACAAATCTGTATGTGTGTTCCAAGCATCATAAGGGATATAAATATTCTCTTTCTGTCCATGAACATTTCATAGCCTGGAAATCCACACTCTAAAAAAAATTTTTAATGTTTATTTATTTTGAGAGAGAGAGAGAGAGAGAGAGAGAGAGCGAGAGCATGCGCACACAAGCAGGGAAGGGAAAGTAGAGACAGAGGATCTGCAGCAGTCTCCATGCTGACAGCAGCAAGCCCGATGTGGGGCTCCAACTCACGATCAGCAAGATCATGACCCGAACCGAAGTCAGACACTTAACTGACTGAGTCACCCAGGCGCCCCTCCACGCTCTAAATATTTAACATGAAATTGTGTCCCTGGCCAGTGAGGATAGTTGGGGCGACTGGTGAAAACAAATTTAAGCCTTCTTTAGGGGGTCATGTGCTCTCCAACCAGGCAGCACACGTTTCCCATATATAAAACTGCACAGGAGGACTCACAATCCAACATTGCAACACATTTGGTCGGTGGTCAACACACAGCAGAATTAGATACCCAAGACTTCATAGGATAAGAGTTTTTGATAGACACTTTAAAATAACTATTTTGAAAATGGAGACCACCCCTGCCCCCAAAAAAGTATTGAGCACTTAACAAAAGGCAATAAATACTCTATGAAAAAACAAGCAGGCAGATTAAAGGGAACCAAATGGAAATTCTGCACATGAAAAATATAGTCACTAAAATTAAAAATTCAACAGAAAGGCATAACTAGACATATTAACTAGACATATTTAATGGAAGAGAACCCGGTGAACTAGAATATAAGGTAATACCGTGAATGCAATACAGAGAGATAAAGAAATGAAAAATATGAAGGTGGCAGAGATTGACAGTATCCAGTGTATACAATGAGGTTTCCAAGAGAGAGAGAATGGGGGAAAAGAATATTCAAAGGGAATATTAGACGGTTTCAGAATTGGTGATAGATAAAAATGTTCAAAATCAGGAAGTCTAACAAATCTGAGCAATTAGTGAAACTAAATCCACACCTCGATCCATCATTATGTAATTATGAAACAGATTCAAATGAAAAAGACAGATGAATTACAAAGGAATAAAAATGAAACAAAATCAAACTTCTCAACAACGAGGAAAGTTGGAATAATACTTTTAACATGTTGAGAGAAAATCATGTCACCTGGGAATTTTAGCATTCAGAAGGACAAAAGCATTACATTTTCAGATAAACAAGGAAGAAATCTTGTATTTTTCATATGCCTGTACATATATGTGTATATATATTATATATATATATAACATATATATATAATTATATATATATAATATATATTTTAGCATTCAGAAGGACAAAATATATATTATATATATATATATAATATAATTTTAGCATTCAGAAGGACAAAAGCATTACATTTTCAGATAAACAAGGAAGAAATCTTGTATTTTTCATATGCCTGTACATATATGTGTATATATATTATATATATATAACATATATATATAATTATATACATATAATATAATATATATATGCAGGAATATATACAAATACAGGTATTCCTCAACTTACAATGGGGTTATGTCTGACAAACCCATTGTAAGTTGAAAATATCAGGGGCGCCTGGGTGGCTCAGTCGGTTGAGCGTCTGACTTCAGCTCAGGTCACGATCTCGCGGTCTGTGAGTTCAAGCCCCATGTCGGGCTCTGAGCTGATGGGTCAGAGCCTGGAGCCTGCTTCCGATTCTGTGTGTCTCTCTCTCTCTGCCCCTCCCCCGTTCATGCTTTGTCTCTCTCTGTCTCGAAAATAAATAAACGTTAAAAAAAAATTAAAAAAAAAAAAGAAAATATCATAAGTCAAAAATGCATTTAATACACCTAAACTACTGATCATCAGAGCTTAGCCTAGCCTACCTTAAGCATGCTCAGAACACGGGGCACCTGGGTGGCTTAGTAGGTTAAACATCCAACTCTTGACTTCAGCTCAGGTCATGATCTCACAGTTCATGCGTTCGAGCCCCGCATCAGGCTCTGCTCTGGCAGTGCTGAGCCTGCTTAGGATTCTCTCTCCCTCTCTCTCTCTCTCTTTCTTTTGCTCCATCCCTCCCCCTCCCCAGATAAATAAACTTAAAAAAAAATAACATGCTCTGAAGACTTACATTAGCCTACAGTGGGACAAAGCCATTTAACACAAAGCCTATTTTATAACAAAGTGTTGAATGTTGTATGTCGTTTCTTGAAACTGTGAAAAGGAGAATGCTTGCCTGGGTACAGAATGGTGGCCAGTTCTTTACCCTTGTGACGCTGGGACTGACTGGGAGCTATAGGCACTGCCCCCCGCGCAGCACCGGAAAGGAATTTTGTATGTCGCCAACCCAGGAAAAGATCCACGGTCCAAATCTGAAGTACTCTTTCTGCTATGTGTTGCTTTCTCACCATTGTCAAGCAGAAAAATTGTAAATCAAACCATATCTATATCAGTGATAGTAAAAGTACCACATATCGACATTGATGGGATGTAGCTAAATCGATACATGAAAAGAATCCTGTCACCTTAAACAGTTCGTTTAAAAGCTGAAAAAAGAGAAAATTATTGAGCCAAGCAACACACTCAAGAAGTTGGAAAAGGAACAGAAGATCTAAAGAACGTAAGAAGGAAAACAGAAAGAGCATACATTAATCCAATAGAAACAAACAACAAGTAGGAAAGAATTAATAATCTGTGCAAGTATCTCAAGAATTAGACTAGCAAATTAAACCTAAAAGTACTGCCCTAGACCCAGGCAACCCACCCTGGGGCCTGTTGTAGGCTTTAAACATTCCATGAATGTTCTCAGATTGTGGTGTGAGTTGAGAATACTGGGCTATCAATGTGTCTCATTGTTTACATTTGATACCGCCAATGGAAGCAGCCAACAGGTGGGCCTGAAGGACCAAAGGGACTGTTAGCAAGCCCAGGAAGAGCTATGGTCTTGGGGAAAGGTTGTATGAGAGGGACTGTGGCCAGAGGTGGAAGAACACAGCTATTCTCCAATCCCCCCGGTAAACCCAATCAAAAGTCAGAGGGCAAATGAGCCTAGATGATGCAGGTCATAGAAATGAATCTCTCAAGCCACAGAGCAGGTGGAGGAGTGGATGAAGGATATAGTGAAACAAGCAGAAAAAAACACAGCCCCGAATCTTTAAATCTCTTAAAGTGTTTTCTCATCTTAGGGCATTATCTAGAATCTTTAATAGTGGGTATTATGGCATCTTTCTTTTGATCTTAATGAGAACAAACAGACAGTTTCTCCATTAATTATCATGTGTGCTTTAGGTTTTTGATCAGCGGCACTTATCAAGTTAAGAAACTTCAGTGCCATGCATAAGAATGTAATAAGTTCCTAAGAACTTATTACAAATAGACATTGGGCTTTATCAGATGCTTCTTTGCATATGATGAGATAGTATGATTTTTCCCCTTTAATCTTTTAGCATGTAAATTACATGGATACAGTGTAGATTCTTTTTTTCTCAGTTAGAAATGTCTTGAGGCCCCTGGGTGGCCCAGTGGGTTAAGCGTCCAACGTCAGCTCAGGTCATGATCTCACGGTTCGTGAGTTTGAGTCCCGTATCAGGCTCTGTGCTGACAGCTCAGAGCCTGGAGCCTACTTTGTATTCTGTGTCTCCCTCTCTCTCTCTCTGTCTCTCCCTGCCTCAGGCTGTCTCTCTCTGTCTCTCAAAAAGGAATAAATATTAAAAAAATTTTTTTAAGGAAAAAAGAAGGAAATGACTTGATTTTTACGTGAAACATAATTTCACTGTAAAACAGCATACAGCATGTTTGTAAATGTTAAAGGATAATAATAAAATGACCACTCATTAGCACTGATACAGCATGAGAAATGGAACACTGTCAATAACCTGGAGGCACTGTGTGGACTGCGGCCCAGTCACATATCCTTCCACTGCCCAGAAAGATAGCCATTATCCTCAAATTCATGTTAATCATTCCTTTCCTTTGTATTCTGTAGTCCTCATTCATGTGTATGCATCCTAATATATATGGCTTAGTTTTACTGCCATTTAAAAATTATGCAGAGGAAATCAGTGCATATTAATTTGTCGTCATTTGTCTTTTTTGTTCAAAATTATGTTTCTGAGAGTCAGCAATGCTGAATTTCTAGCTGTAGTTCATTCATTTTCATTACGGTATGGTATTCCATTAAGTGACTATACTGCAATTTATTAATTAGTTCTGCCATTGATGAATATTTGAGTTGGTGATGACAATGCTGCTAAAATATTTTTTGTATAAGGGCCCAGGGACCCATGGGAAAGAATATCTTTGGGCTGCATGTCTAACATGTGAATTGCTGTTTTGTACGATAGGTACACTCTACTAAATCAGGAGAAACTGCTTCCCAGCTGGCTGCACTAATCTACATAACTCCTACCAGTGTAGACTGCACGACTCCTACCGGTGTAGATGAGTGCCCCCAACATGCTAATGTCAGATTTTAATTGTTGCCAATCTGATAATTCTGAAATGGCATTTAATTGAGGTTTTAATTTGCATTTCTCTAGTGACAAGTTAAATTGAGCCTCTTATCACATGTTCTATGACCACTTGCATTTCACCTTATGCAAAATGCCTGTTTATTTTGCCCATTTTTCTAGTGAGCTGTGTATCATTTTCTTACAGATTTGTAGGAATTCTCTTAATATTCCAGATAGTAAGCTTCTGTTTATTTTTTTTTTAAGTTTATTTATTTACTTTGAAAGAGAGAGAGAGCTGGGGAGGGGCAGAGGGAGAGAGAGAATCCCAAGCAGGCTCCACACTGCTAGCATGGAGCCTGATGTGGGGCTTGAACTCACAAACCGTGAGATCATGACCTGAGATCATGACCAAAATCTAGAGTTGGGTGCTTAACTGATGGAACCACCCAGGCACCCCTAAGCTTCTGTTTATTGCAAGTGTTGCAAATACCATTTTTTTCTTTTTCTTTTTCTTTTTCTTTTTCTTTTCTTTTCTTTTCTTTTCTTTCTTTCTTTTTTTTTTTTTTTAACCTTGTGGTTTCTCTCCCCACCCTATTGTGGTGAATTTGTTTAATGAAAGGTCTTAGTTTTTAATATGTATGAATTCATAATCTTTTTACATTCTTTATGATTTATGTATTTTTTTGTCTTAAGAAACTCTTCCCTACCCTGTGTTTTTAAAGATATTCCCATATGGTTTCTTCTAAAAAAGTAAACTTTGGCCTATTCCCTTTAAGTGTGTGATTTATCTGGAATTATATCCAGCCAACCTGCTAAGCTATCTATTATCTCTCAGAACAGACTCTATATTTACATTCATTTCCTACTGCTGCTATAACACATTACCACGCTCTCTGAGGCACAAAACAACACATTCATTATCGCACAGTTCTGGAAGTCAGAGTCCCTAAAATGAATCTCATGGAGCTAAAATTAAGCTTTCGGCAGGGCTTTGTTTCTAATGGAGACTCTAGCAGAAAATCCATTTCTTGTCTTTCCCAGCTTTTAGAGGCTTCCCGCATTCCTTGGCTCATGGCCCATCTCCAGCTATGCCCTCGCTCTGACATCTGCTTTCATTGTCTGACTCTGACCCCCTGCCTCTCTCTTCGAAGGACACTTCTGATTATACATGTCCACTGGATGATCTGGGATAATCACCCCATCTCAACACTCTTCACTTACTCAAATCTACAAATTCCCTTTTGCCCTGTAAGCTGCCCTATTCACAAGTCTCAGGGATTACAATGTGGGCATTTTCGAGGAGCCATTATGCTGCCTACAGCAATTTTGTTTCGCTGTAGATTTCTTAATAAGGCCCGTTTTGGTTTTCCTTTTTTAACTCCTCCAGCTGCTCTATTTTCTTAAGTGATTTGGCAGGCTAAGATCTCCATAAAGTGCTCAATAGATGGAGTAATAGAATTGTCCTGAACTTGTTCCAGAACTTAAGACAATATTGCTAAACATTCCATCATTGAACATGAGTTTGCTGAAGGGTTCTGAAGTTGCCTTTTCCTGGTCAAAGGGAGTTTTCTTCTACTTGTATTTTCCTAGAAATTTTGACCATGAATGTGTGTTGAAAACAATTGAATGCTTTTCTTTTTCTGCCTTTATCTTTCTCCTATAAGTTTCTAATCTGGAGAATCATAGTGATTTATTTGATTTGCTAGTATTTAATCAACCTTGAATTCCTATCACAAACCCAATTAGGTCATGATATATTTACTTTTACGAGCATTGCTATATATTTGCACATATGTCCATGAGTAAGATAGATAGATAGGAAATTTTCATTTCCATTAATTTACCAAGAAATTAGGAGATTTAGACATGGTAAGATTCATAAGAGGAGTTGGAAAGGCTTCCTTCTTCTTCTGTACTCAGAAAGTATGGGTAGGATTAGAGTGCTGCTTCTCAGCCTGGGGGACGGGGGCAATTTTACCTCTTCAGCGACATTTACCAGTGTCTGGTGACATTTTTTTTGTTATCAAATCTGTGGAGACACTGCTGGCTTCTAGTGCACAGAGGCCAAGGATGCTGCTATCTTACAATGCACAGGACAGCTGCCTCCTCTTTCCCCCAGAAAAGAATTTTATCTTACCCCAAATGTCAACAGTGCTGAGGCTGGGGGTTTCTTCTCACTCTGAAATAAATCATCACCATCCTAATTTGTAATTTTGTATTTTTTGAGAGGGGCTTCAAAACTTTTATAAGCTTCTAGGACCTAGATCTTGTGGGAAAAAGAGAGAGCACTGTGTAGAGGACAGGTGTGTGTGTGTGTGTGTGTGTGCGCGCGCGCGTGTGTGTAAGCAAGAGAGACAGACAGGGAACAGCCAGCTATTGGGCCAAAGCCAATATGAGAAACAGCTGGAAAAAGAGAGAGATTTTTGTCTTCATATAATTCTCAATCACAGTTAGTAAGAAATTGGCCACATGCAACAATGTCAAGAAACTGAAGGAAAGTCATCAGTATGGTATATAGTCTAGCAATTTTAATTCTTGGTATCTATCCTAGAGAAATGCTAGCACATATACATAAAGTTGTGTCTGAGGATATTCCCTGAAGCAATGTTTGTAAAAATGAAAAATTGGAAGCAATCTGTATGTCAAATCAGAGCAATAAAGTGAGATACAGTCATACAAAAACCCTACAGCAGTTATAAAGGAACTAGTTTTATATGTGTCAACATGGATATATCTCAAAAATACATTTTTGCATGAAAAACAAAATTGCATAACTATTCTTACCATATTTTGAATGTTAATACATTTATATATGTATGCATGTAATATCTTATATCTTCATACATTTATGTAATGCATTCACACTCAAAATAATACTACATATTTTCAGTAGGTAAAATGCATGTAAATATAAAAATGGCCTTAAAGGACCTCATGTTACACCCTGAACAAGTGTATAGAGGTATCTAACTCTGGAGAATAAGGAGTACAGCAACAAGATTGAGAAAAAAAATGTCAAGTGCACACTAATTTGATCTGTGTTGTTCTAATTTTTAAGAAGAGAATGTATACATGTGTTTCGTGGGTTATTGTTTAAAAAGTAGACAATGGAAAGACAATGAAATCATGCCCCATTGTTAACAGTGTTCATTCTCAATTGCAGGAATAATGCATGGTTGTTGGTTTCTGGTTTGAGTTCTTTTGGGTTTTCCAACTTCCTAAAATCATAACAAAAACACAAGTACAATTTTAATTGTGAAAGGAACATGATGGCTATTAGTCAAAGCGTTGGAGGTGAGAACTTAAAACCAACAAGTTCCTGGGAGAGTTTATTTTATCATTTGTGTGGCTGATTTCAACAGATTTAGCATGGTTCTGACAGTCACCAACTTTCTTTCCTTTGGGAAGTAACACGGTGCGGGGGGAGACACTCGCCCTTCCCCTGGAGACCCCTGACCTAGTCTGAACGAGGACCATCAAATCATTTTGCAAGGACTGGTGGAGGGGATTGCTCCTAGCACCTTGTTCCTCATCTTTCCGAAATTGAAGGCAAATTCCTCTCAGAGCAAGTTAATACCGTTCTTCCCATTTCATATCCTTAAAAGAAATGAAGGCCCATTTATCTGTATAGACTCTCTGTCATGCCACATTACAAAGCACATGTGAAACCTGATATTAATCCCTAATGATCTTTCGATCTTTCAATTGGTTTCTGTATCCAAGAGATGGAAAATTGAGAAAGACGCAAATCTGTTGAGATACTGATCCAGAATAGAAAAATGAGTTATGAAAAGGTACTTAGAACAGTAGCTGGTAAATATGGTATATGCTGTTAGTATTAGCTATTACTACTAATGGCATAGCTATTACCACAACCAATTCCAAAGCTAATAACACCACGGGAAGAAGAAGCAGATATTTTGATTGTTTAGAGCTTTTCTATGACGTTAGAAACAAATTTTTTAGAAGTTAAAATCTAGAGAGAAAGTGTCCTTATCTCTAGCAGAAGCTTGCTGTATGTGGTGTAAGTTCCCCCCCAGGAAGGGCGTTCACTCTCCTCAGGACCCCTCATCCCTGCCTACATCCTCCCCAGCTGTACTTTAACAGGGTTAATCAGAAAGTGTGGATGAGGGGGAGCTGGGGAAGAGGGGTTGTTTCTGGGTCCCAAGGACTTCCATTTCAGCACCCTTTTCCCTCCTTTTCAAGCCTTGAGGGCTCACTTTCCACTATACGAATTTGCCGGAAGCAAAGGTAGCATTTCCTTTCACTTGGTATATAAACCAGGAGATCATCTCTGTCATTCTGTGAAGGTTCTTATCAGAACTGGAAGAGTAAACCATCTTAGTCCGTGTAGCCTCTGCAGAGTCTCAGTTTGTGTATCTTGCCCCACCTTCTTGCTATTCTAGCACCATTATCAAGGGCTTGGAGTAAAGCCAAGAAAGACAACACAGAAGGTGGCATTTTGAGGGGGAGGTGAAATATATTCATGGTCCTTGACCCTGCCCCTTTCTTAGCTTTTTAAAGTTTGTTTATTTATTTATTTAGAGAGAGGGACAGAGAGAGCTCATGAGCAGGGGAGGGACAGAGGGCGGGGGGGGGGGTGGTGGTGGGTAGAGAGAGAATATCACAAGCAGGCTCTGCACTGTCAGCACAGAGCCCCATGCAGGACTCAAACTCATGAACAGTGAGATCATGACCTGAGCCAAAACCAAGAGTGGGACAGTTAACCTACTGATCTATCCAGGCATTCTGAGCCTGCCCCTTTCTGCCAGCTTTTTGCCAGTAAATAGTTTATTTATTTTGAGAGGGAGAGAACGTTTGAGCAGGAAAAGGACAGAGAGAGAGAGAGAGAGGGAGAGATAGAAAATCCCAAGAAGGATCCCTACTATCAGTGCAGAGCCCGACATGGGGCTTGAACCCATAGACCATGAGATCATGACCTGAGCCATGATCTATTTAGTAGATCTATTAGTAAATAGCTATTTACTATTTATTTATTTTCAGAGGGAGAGAGAGCAAGTGGGGGAGGGGCAGAGAAAGGGAGAGAGAGAATTCCAGGCAGACTCTGCACTGTCAGTGAGGAGCCCGATGTGGGGCTCGAACCCATGAACCATGAGATCATGACCTGAGCCAAAGTCAGACGCTTAACTGAATGAGCCACCCAGGTGCCCCTATAAATAAATAGACTTAAAAAAAAAACCTATATCACAGAAAAATATTTAATTTCATGGAAATACAATCATAATATATTATGTGACAAGGCGCCTGGGTGGCTCAGTTGGTTAAGCATAATATATTATGTGAGAAAAAGAGGGTGTAATAAGAGTATTATAAAATAATTCATGCAGCATCATCCTGAGGTTTTTTTGGCAGAGGGGAACAAAAGGAGTATATATATCATACATACACAAGGAAAAAGATAAAAAAAAATGCACTAAAACCTTAGCAGTGATTAGTCTGGGTAGAGTAATTAGGAGAAAATTTTCCTTTTGTGTATGTTTTCCTGCGTGCTCCCAAAGTTCCTACAGGAACTTAACCAGTTCCTATACTGGTTTTGTAATCAGAAGCAAAAGCAATAATATTTTCCTTTTTAAAAGGTGGTCGTAGAGCATGACTGGCTGGCTCTTTAGATAAGAACTCATAGCCTGTGTGCATTTGTGGGTCATCATACGCTCAGGGACCCCTTCTCAACTTTCAAGGTCATAAGCACAATTTGATTCCTCCACTAAAGAATAATGGCACAGAGATGAGTTCCTGCCCTCAACCACCATTACTCTGCCTATGTTATATTTCCATTAGGATAGAGTCCCCCAAATGTAGTAATTTCTTCAAAGAATTTGACTCTTCGAAGGCTCTTGAAGTGCGGTAACAAATTACTTTTTAAAAACTTCGTAGTAGCGTGGTTAGGAAGCCACAGTCTAGCGCTCTCCTACACTGAGCATTTGGGCAGTTTTAAAATTCTTTTCTGTATTATAATTTGTATTTATTTCTAGTAACCCTGACAAGTTCATATGCTTTCTTTCTCATTATATGTTCTTTGGTAAAAACTTTTAGAGAGCACTGATTCCACTCGTGTGAGAGGAAGAAGCAGGCGCCTAGGAAAGGAACACTGTTCCTCGGAGTCAGGAATCAGGGTTCCTGATTTCTTTTCTTTTTTTTTTTTTTTTTAATGTTTATTTTTGAGAGAGTGAGCCAGAGCACAAGCCGGGGAGGGCAGAGAGAGAGGGAGACCAGAGGATCCCAAGCTGGTTCCATGACAACAGAGACCCGCATGTGGGCCCGAAACACACAAACCCTAGATCATGACTTGAGCCCAAGTCAGCAGCTCAACCGGATGAGTCACCCAGGCGCCTCTACCGCAATAGTTTTCTACATGGCCTCCCCACCTCCATGCTCAAGCCCCTCCAAACACCAACCAGAGGGATTCTTTAAAATTTTTAATCAGGGCCTCCTGGGTGGCTGAGTTAGTTAAGGGTCCAACTTCAGCTCAAGTCATGACCTCCCAATACCTGAAACCCGTCATGCCCTGCCACTGGGCTCTGTGCTGACAGCTCGCAGCTTGGAGCCTGGAGCCTGCTTCAGATTCTGGGTCTACCTCTCTCTCTGCCCCTCCCCTGCGCCTGCTCTATCTCCCTCTCTCAAAAATAAATAAACATTAAGAAAAAAACCCACAAAATCTTTAATCAGATCATGTCCTTCTCCTGCTTAAAACCATCCAATGGCTTCCCAGTGCTTCAAAAATAAAATTCAGCTCTTTCCTGGTGGGCAAGGCTCTGCTTTGCGACGCTGTTCACTTCACTGCAGCCACACCAGCCTTTCCTTTGTTCCTCAAACATCCCACTTATTCCCATTCCAGAGCTTTTGTCCTTGCCCGGAATACCCTTTTGTCATTTACCTTGGTTCCCCCTCATTCTGGGTTTAACTCAAGCATCACCTCTGCGCCTCCCCCCATCACATTTGTTCTGGTTATTATTTTTCATAGCACCTAGCATAGCCTGGAAATGTCCTAATCCTTTCTTGCTTCACTGGTTCTTTTTCTGCCTCCCGCATCAGAAAGCGCTCAGACACCCAAGCTTGACTGGCTCCTTCAGTACCGCGGCCCCAGCCTCTTGTAGGTTGCCCATTAATAGCCGAGTAAATGAGGAGCTGCGTAAGCCTCCGTGCACCTCTTCTTCAGTGAGGTTAACCACCTGTGTGCGAGTAGGTTTCAGTGAAAGCACGCGCTCATTGAAGCCAGTGAAGCCTAGCTCGTGGATTTCTAGAAACTTCGGGAGAGGAAGCCTTAAAAGGCAAGGAGGGAGCCAGGGGGGCAGAGAGTCTCTGCCGAGTCTGTTCACAAGTGGGAGCGCGCAGGGGACCTAGCCCGACGCTTTTAGGGGAGACACGGGCATAGGGTCATTGCAAGAGTTTTCTTTTTGGGACGCGGGGACCTGATTGAAGGCAAACAGGGAGCCAAGTGAGAAGACGGACAGCCAAGGACCGGCGAGTCCGGGTGCGCTCGGTCGGTGTCCCGACACAGCTGGTCGGAGGTCGCCCGCCCTCGCTCTCAGGTGTCGCCGCGAACGCCTCCCTCTGTCCCCTCGCGGATCGGCTTCCTCAGAGGGCTGAAAGGACTTTCAAAGTACTAAATGCCATTGACATCTCTGAGTTAAAAAACAAACAAACACCCAACTCTGAAAAATGCACAAACGCTCGTAGAGAAAGATGGGGTAGCCGTCTCCCGGGAGGACGCCGCCCCCACCCGCTCGCGACCCTCATCCTCGCCCGCGTTCTCTTTGCCTCCCGCCTCCTAGGCCGCGCGCCGAGGGGCGGGGCGGCCCGCAGAAGCCGCCGGGCCGGGACTGCGCAGGCGCGGGGGCGGGCTCGCGGGCGGTGTCGCGCGCCGGGCAGTTCGCGCGGGAGCCGGGCGCAGGGGCGCCGGGGCTGCAGGTCAGTGGGAACGGAAGCGCCTGCGGGGCGGAGGGGAAGCTAGGATGGCGACTCCGAGTAGGAAGACGTCGACCCCAAGCTCCCTGGCCTCCAAGAGAGCTCTCCCGAGAGACCCCTCGTCGGAGGTCCCGAGCAAAAGAAAGAGCTCGGCCCCGCCGGCGCCGCCGCCACTGCCGCTGCAGTCGTCCAGGCCTTTCGTGGAAGGCTCGATCGTCCGTATCGTGATGGAGAACTTCTTGTGAGTGGCCGGAGGCCGCGCCGCGGCGGAGGGGGCAAGCTGCGTGGGTGGGTGAGGGTGGGTGGATGTGTGGCCGGCTGTGGGTCTGGTCGTGAATTCAAGCCGGCGTTACCGTGAGGATTTTTACTGAGAGGCCGTGGGGATTGACGTAGGTGTTGGTGTGGTAGGTGTGCGTCTGATGTGATGCGGATATTTTATTCATTCAGCCAGCGTTTTCTGAAGGCGTCATATGGCTGGCAGTGGACGTGGTAGGGAATAGATTTCTGGCGGCAGGGAGTCACGGCCTACAGACGGAGGACATAATCTGTAATTGACCAAAGTATGGGCGCTGGGAACTCACAGGAAGCAACAGTTAAATCAGAGGGGCAGTGACGCTGTGGCAGAATCGTGAAGAGTAAGCAGTTGCCAGGGGGACAAAATGGTGAAGGTTGTCGCGGATGGAGGTTGAAATGTACCAGAAAATTAAGCCTTACTCTCAATTGTTGGACCTCCCAGCAGTCCCTCGACCCCTCCAAATCCAGCTATCTTTTCTGGTTCCTTTTCTTTCTCTCCAGACAACTAATAATCATAATAATCGTCTTAGAATTTAGTATGTTTTAGCACAAATACTGTGTATCTCTCTAGCATCTTACATTTCTTTTGGTCGAAGTCTTTTTTTTTTCTTTAAAGCTTGCACATAGTGGCTTAGGGTAACAGAATTGTGGTAGCAATACCAGTGTGTTTTTCTTACCCCCAAGTATCTATCCTGTGCCAAGTATAGAAGTAGATGCTTTATTTACACAGTGCTCTCATTCTTGTAACATCTCTTCATCTCCATTGATGAGATGAGCTTGGAAAGGTTAATTTACCCATGTTTACACTGCTAGTAAGTAGCTGAATTGCTGTTTGAGTGCAGGTCAGGAAAGATAAATATAATCAAATGAGTTATCTACCATAATAATATAGATGAGTGTGTGTGTGTGTGTGTGTATGTATTTGTGCCATGGGGCACAAAGGATGAAGTGGTTAATTTCATCCACAACTGTGAGAAAGAGCTTTGTACGGGAGGTTATAAAAGTCTTGAAGGAAGAGTGTTGTAGACAGAAGGAACCACCTGCAACAGTTTGTATATTTAGGAAGTGTCTAGTATTTTAGTATGGCTGGAACGTAGGATGTGAGCGAATATGTGAACAGAGCTGATACTGAAGAGGGAGGCAGCTATTGAGAATCTGCGTTTTCTATACTAAGGAATTCCAATTTCATCCTGTTGGCAACCAGGATGCATTTTAAGCAGGAAATGACATGTGATTTATATTACTCTGGAAGCAGTGTGAAGGATGATTTAGAAAGGGTGCAAGATTGGAGGCAAGAAGACTTACAACAGTAAGGGATGATCAGAGTTTGAACCTTGGAGTAGCAGTGGGAAGTAGGAGCAGAAAGAAGAGATTTGTCAGGATTTGGCTTTAGACTGGGAGGCTGAGGGTAAGAGAGTTATGCAGTATTTTTCTCAAGTCTCTGCCTTGGTTCTTGGTCAGATGTGATGCTATTCAGCAGAAGGAACAATTTGGGGGGAAGAATGGTAAATGCTTTTTGGATCCTGTGATTTGAAGTTTCCTGTGGGACATCTGAAAAAGATCTCACATAGGCAGTGTTTTTAAGGGTCAGGAAAAGTGAACAGGTGAGAGATTTGAAAATCATGCATGTAAGTTGCAGAAATGCTTGAGATTGCCCAAGGGGAAATATTAGTAGGAGGAATAGAAGGCCAAGTATAGAGCCCTGGAGGAATGCCAACATTTAAGGATGAGCAGAAGAGGACCTCGGACTGAGAAGGAAGTGTTCAGAGAGGCAAGAGGAGAACCATGGGAGAGTATTCTCTCAGAAGCCTAGTGGAAAAAGTGTTTCAAAAATATCTGCTGCACCGGAGTTGGATAATAAGACTGAAAAGAGCCCATTGCGTTTAGCAAGTAGAAAATCTTTTACCCTTTGAAGCCATGGAAGCAGAAAATTTTGCAAGTCCTAGAAGAATGAATGAATGTGAGGAAATAAAGCTTGGGTGTGAAGAGAAAGAAAAAGGTGGCCGCAAAGTGTAGAGCTAGCCTGTTTTATTTTCAGGATGAGTGGACTTTGAGTTTTAGGAATGAGGTAGGAGATAGGAGAGGTAGGTTTAGAGAACCGAAGTGGCCTGGAAGACAGTGGTTACTGGAAGAATTCCTATGAGTGAACCAAGTCCAGTTGGATTAGACTGTAAGGTCAGCTGGCCTTTAAAGGAATTCAAGAAAAGCCTGTAGGTAATGTAAAGCAAGAATAAATGTTTTGGCAAAGAAAATATTCACTTCTTATGTCTTAGTAATTTCGCCTTTTTATAATTCAGGACGTATGATGTCTGTGAAGTATCTCCCGGACCTCACTTGAATATGATTATTGGAGCTAATGGGACAGGAAAGTCGAGCATCGTGTGTGCCATTTGTCTTGGGTTGGCAGGCAAACCCGCTTTCATGGGACGGGCAGACAAGGTGAGTTAACAGCAGTATTTTTAAAAAATTTGGAGTTGTGACTTGCTTTTAGTATCGAATCACTTCCTGTATCTCAATTCCTCGGGTGTAACAAACATATAGAGCTTGAATATAAAGAATGAAGTTGGCAGGTAGCGATGGCTGGAGGAGATTGCCACTGTAAAGGTATTTTGGACTATATATGAATCTAGAGAATTCTCCAAGTATGTGACACTTAAAATTCTTAGGAGTAGGGTAAAATGTCTTCTTAAATGTGTATTGTTGGGCTTGTGGAAAGGTGAAGTAAATTTACCAAGGGTGGAAACAAAATTGTGTGGATCTGAAGACTTAAGCTCTGGAGTTGTTTCCCCAGGGGCATTTGCTTACTTTGCACCCTAAAGCCTAGTTTTTGATTGGTTGCTCTGGATTGGGGGTCCTGAAGGTAGAGGAGGGCTAGAAGATGAAACTTGAAGTCAAGCACTGTATTTAGTAGGAAAAATAAACACTGCAGAATGAGATACAGAGTTACTTACTTACTTACCCTGATTGTTAGCTCTGAATTTGGTGGAGAAAAAAAAATCTTCAAAGAATTACTATTATTTTCTATTGAAAAATAATTGACGTACGATATTGTATTAGTTTCAGGTATACAATATAGTCAATATTTATATATGTATGAAATGGTCACAATAAGTCTAGTTGCTGTCTATCACTATACAAAGTTGTTAGAATATTATTGACAATATTCCTTATGCTGTAATTACGTCCCTATGTCTTACTTATTTTATAACTGGAAGATTGTACCTCTGAATCCACTTCATCTGTTTTGTCCACTCCCCTGTCTCCCCTCTGGCAATCATCAGTTCTCTGTGTTTATGAGTTTGTTTCTGTTTTGTCTTCCAAAGAATTCTTAACCACAAGCCTTAACACATGTTTAGAGCCACGATTCATCTTACCTCTGTGGCCTGATATCATAAATGATAATTTTAAAGTGGTCCCAGTTAGAAATACCTCCAGGCACCTGGCAGAAGCAGGTGCAAATCCTATGAAGAAAAATAGATGAAATTCAGTCCTAAAAATTCTAACATAAAAGTCCCGAGGAGTTCATGAATCCATACTTAACAATCAAAACATAGGAGGAAATGCCAACACAAACAGATTGCATCATCAGACATGCAAAGCTTGTAGATGGAGAAAATAAACTAGGGATATTTAATTTGTTTAAGGAAATAAAAGAAGTTTGGAAGAATAACAGGAGTAAGTAACAGATGAAGTAAATTCGACACAGAATCAAATAGAACTTAATAAAAATATGTTCCTTGAAGATAGAAATTTGGTGGACAGGTGAAACAAAGCAGACATATTTGAGAAAAGAATTTGTAACTAAAATACTTGAACATATTTGTTAAAATATTATAGAAGTAAAAAGAGAAAAGTCAAGGTTAAGACATGATAGGTAAAGGAAGATGATCCACTGTATGTCTGAGTATTTCCAAAGAGAGACAATAGACGAGGAAAAAACAATATTTCAAGAAACCATGACTGAGAATTTTCTAGAAACCTTAAAGTTTAAATCCTCAGATTCAAGAAGCCTGATCTAGGCAGGATAAATAAAAGAAATACACAAGCAGACATGTTGTAGTGAATTACAGAAGAGCAGGCACAAAAGTATTGTTCTCAGAATGAAAGAAGTGGAAAAAAAAAAAGCCTGAAATTCTCTCACTGAAATATTTTTGAAAGTATATAATTTAGGAAGAAGGAAAAATAATCCTGGAAGAAAACTCTTAAGAAGTGAGAAGAAATGTTGAGCAAAAAAAAGGCAAATGTATAGGGAAATTATATGGAAACTGCATAAAATAATGTCTAATTTGTGAAGTTTAGATCAAACCAGATAGAACTGTTGTCTTTTCTGGTAGTAACCAGAGTTAAAACACTCCATGGATTTGTATTGTCAGGGAGAAATTAAGATAATTGGTTAACTTCCAGTTTATTAAATTAAATATGCATGTTAAAGTTACATAGGTAAACCACTAAAACAATTGAAATTTATAAATCCTCCAAACAAAGATAAAAACATAGAGAGAGGGGAAGGAAGAAACAATGACTGCCCAAACAAGACAGAAGAAGCCTTTAGAGAGGAGGAGAAAAGAAACAAATATAGAAAAGGAGATTATTACAAAACATAAAATGGTTGAATAGTTGCAATAATTATTAGTGGTCTAAGTTCATGTTTAATTTGGAAGTCTGCTGGAGTAGATAAAGAAGAAAGCTCAGTTCTCCTGTTTACAACAAGCCTATTAAAGTAAAAAGCAACAGAAAAGTTAAAATGAAAAGATGAAGAAATACATAGGCAAATATATGAAAGAAAGGGATAACTGACTTGATGCCAGGCAAAATAGACCTTAAGCAAAAAGTACTTATGGAAGTAGATACGGTCATTAAATATTGATGAAAGGTCCAGTTCAGCAAGAAGGTAATTCATTTCTCAACTTGAATTCACTTAATGTAGGTCTAAAACATATAAACAAAATCAGAATTCCTATTGACAAGTTAACAAATTCATAATTGTGGTTGGAGAGCTATCGGTAATCAGATCGGTCAGATAAAAATTAGAATACGGAAGATTTGAACAACAGTTAAGCTTGAGCTGGTGGTCAGGTTATAAACACTGCGCTAACACTCGGAGAGCTCACATTCTTTTTAGGCACAAACGGAACATTACTAAATCCACATACTGAGCCATATGCAAATATAAAAAAAGTCAAAAGAATTGCTACCACACATACCATATTCTCTGATCATAATGCTATTAAGAGAGAAACAAGATAAGTAAAGTTTTCCCATTTGTTTGGAATGAAAAATATGCTTCTATATTATATATAGGTCAAAGAAGAAATCTTAATGGAAAATGAAAATAAGAGCAGAAATTAATTAAAAAAAAACAAACCCAAATCAGTAACTTTTGAGAAGAAAGGTGTTGGGGGTAGATAAAGTAGAAAAAAGGGATGGGGGCGCCTGGGTGGCTCACTCAGTTAAGTGTCCAGCTCTTGATTCGGCTCTGGTCATGATCTCGTGGTTAGAGGGATCAAGCCCCACTTTGGGCTGTGCTCACAGCGTGGATCTTCCCCCTTCCCCCTCTCTCTGCTCACACTCTGTCTCTCTTAAAATAAATAAACATTTAAAAAGGAAAAGAAAAAAGGAATGTAAAAATGCAATAAAGATATGTTGTGTGGTGATTGAAACAACTCCAAAATTTAAGTGGTTTAAAAATAGAGAAGGTTAATTCTTGTTCTTGCTGCTTACCCAGTGTAGGCCCTTTTGTGGTCACTTGGGTACCTAGGCTCATGAGGTCTTCATTTCAATATATACTTCCATGATGGCCACCTTGGGAAAGGGAACTGGCTGTTCATATTTCCTCCAAAACTCATGTATATTCTACTCACATTTTCACTGGACAGAGCCAGGTAAAACACCACACCTTGCATCAGAGGGAACGAGCAAATGCAGTCCTCCTGTGGGCTTGGAGCAGAGCTGGAGTTTTCATGAACTGTTGTAATGCCTACCACCAGGGCATTATCAGAATGCAGTCAAGATTTAAATGATTATAAGAGAATATCATGGTGCCTGCATGTGTCTGCCACTGTGGTGCTGCTTCTGTTGGGCCGTGTGCCTTGTGCACTGGGCTTGGCGGCTGCTGCCCACCGGGCCTGCCCTGCTGGGGACAAAGCTTTTGTTGAATTCGTGAGTGATGAAATTGAGGAGGAAAAGAAGATCTGGAAGCATAAATTCCTCCCCAAGATGTCTCGTGGTTGAGAGCTGGAAATGTATGGGACAGAAGCCAAATTATTGCAGAAAGGTACTGGAGAGAAGGTCACTATCACTTCAACATTAACAATAGCATGCTGCTAACATTTGATGGGGGGGAGGAGCCCTCCAAAGGGCAGAAGGTTGAAGAACAGTCTGAACTGATGGCCACTCTCAATTTCTTGGAAGTTACAAAGAATGGCTTAGTGCTGGACTGTCACTATCCAGAAGATGAGATTGGGCACGAAGAGGAGGTTGGGAGTGATGTTTTCTCATCAGGGAAGCGAGCTGTGATCCATGGCAAGTCTGCGTGGAAGGATATGAATTACACACTCAACACTGGTCCCCTGGGCTGAACTTTATATGACCACCTGATGGATTTCCAGTGGACTGAGGATAACACTTGGCAGATGAGTTGGTAGACTCAGCACAGCCCCTGGAGCACCAGGAATACCTGGACTTTTTTTGAAGATCTCAAGGTTGTCAAGAGCCAGTAAAGCAGGCAAGAGTTGAACACCTTAATTTTATGGCCGGCTTTGGCCAGGGAACAAAGCTACTCCGAAGCCAGACACACACGTACTTTGAGATAATTTTCATGCTAATATCATGGAAAATCATTCAAATTTAAATTATTTCCCTTGCCCTCTTACTTACTCATTTATGTCCTCTCTAATAAATCTGTTGTTCCTGGGTTTTTGGATAATATAATGATGGACAATAAAATTGATTATCTCCTCCAAAAAACAAAAAAGACTATTATGAACAACTTCATGCTAGTAAAGCTTAAATTCTTAAGTTGTAAATGTATAGTAGGTTTCTACCACTGTATAAATGATTCGAACTGATTCTTAGTAGAAAAAAATCAGCTGTTAAATTTTTTCCTAGGACATCAAAGACCATTAGTTTTTAACAACGGTCATTTTGTATTTTACACAAAGAACATGACTTAGGTACCAGAATCCATCAAGGAAAGAATGGGAAAACTATAAGCTAGTCTTACTCATGAGTATAGGAGCAAAAATCTCAAGAAAAGAAACTATAGTCTGATGAATCTAATACAAAAAATGCATCATACATTGTGACCAAATAGAATTATTCAAGGAATGAGAGATTGAACATTAGAAAAAATGAACACATCACGTTTTATTTTTATTTTTTACATGTCACATTTTAAATGACAACTGCATGAGCATCTCAGTAGAGAAAAAAGCATTAGTTCCACAGTAATTTATGATTTAAAAAACTCTTAGCAAATTAGGAGTAGAGGATACCTTTCTTTCTTTTTTCTTTTTTATGAATATAATTCGTCAAATTGGCTTACATACAACACCCAGAGCTCATCCCAAAAGTGCTCTCCTCAATGCCTATCACCCATTTTCCCTCTCCCTCACCACCACCCCCCCCATCCACCCTTAGTTTGTTCTCTATATTTGAGTGTTCTTGTGGTTTGCCTCCCTCCCTCTCTGTTGTATCTATTTTTTCCCCCCTTCCCTTCCCCTGTGGTCTGTCTGTTCACTTTCTCAAGATCTACATATGAGTGAAAAATATGATACTGTCCCTTCTCTGACTGACTATTTCACTCCATGATACCTTCCAGTTCCATCCACATTGCTGCAAATGGCATGATTCATTCTTTCTCATTGCCAAGCAGTATTCCATTGAATATAAACTTCATCTTTATCCATCATCAATTGATGGACATTAGGCTCTTTCTATAATTTGTTGAAGCACTGCTTAAACATTGAGGTACATATGCCCCTGTGCATCACCACTCCTGTATCCCTTGGGTAAATACCTAGCATGCTATTGCTGGGTCATAGGGTAGCTTGATTTTTAATTATTTGAGGAACCTCCACACTGTTTCCTTCAGAACAGCTGCACCAGTTGCATTCCCACCAGCAGTGCAAGAGGTTTCCTGTTTCTCCGCATCCTTGCCAGCATCTGTGGTTTCCTGATTTGTTCATTTTAGCCACTCTGACCAGTGTGAGGTGGTATCTCAGTGTGGCTTTGATTTGTATTTACCCTGGCGATGAGTGACGTTGAGCATCTTTCATGTGTCTGTTGGCCATCTGGCTGTTTTCTTTGGATAAGTGCCTGTTCATGTCTTCTGCCATTTCTTTACTGGATTATTTGTTTTTCAGGGTTGAGTTTGGAAAGTTCACTATAGATTTTGGATACTAACCCTTTATCTGATATGTCATTTGCAAATATTGTTTCCCATTCTGTCAGTCACCTTTCAGTTTTGTTGATTGTTTCCTTTGCACTGCAGAAGCTTTTTATCTTGATGAGGTCCCAGTAGTTCATTTTTTGCTTTTAATCCCTTGCCTTTGGAGATGTGTCGAGTAAGAAATTGCTGCAGGCTGAGGTCAAGAGGTTGTTCCCTGCTTTTTCTCTAGGGTTTTGATGGTTTCCTGTCTCACATTTAGGCCTTTCATCCATTTTGAGTTTATTTTTTGTGTATGGTGTAAGAAGGTGGTGTAGTTTCATTCTTCTGCATGTTGCTGTCCAGTTCTCCAGCACCATTTGCTAAAAGACTGTCTTTTTTCCATTGGATGTTCTTTCCTGCTTTGTGAAAGATTAGTGGCCCTACATTTGTGGGTCAGTTCCTGGGTTCTCTATTCTATTCCATTGGTCTATGTGTCTGTTTTGCAGCAATACCATGCTGCCTTGATGATTACGCTTTGTAGTAGAAGCTCAAGTCTGGGATGTGATGCCTCCCACTTTGGTTTTCTTCTTCAATATTACTTGGCTATTCGGGGTCTTTTGTGGTTCCATACAAGTTTTAGGATTGTTTGTTCTAGCTTTGAGAAGGATGCCAGTGCAAGTTTGATTGGGATTGCATTGAATTGGTAGATTGCTTTGGGTAGTATGACATTTTAAACAAGATTTATTCTTCCAATCCATGGGCACGGAATGTTTCCCATTACTTTGTATCTTCAATATTTTCTTCATAAGCTTCTGTAGTTTTCAGCCATATAGGTCTTTTAATCATTGGTTAAGTTTATTCCTAGGTATTTTATGGCTTCTTTGGTACAATTGCTAACTGGGATCGATTGCTTTCTTTCTTCCTGTTCTGTTGATTCATTATTGTGTATAAAATGCAGCTGATTTCTGTGCATTGATTTTGTACCCTGCAACTTTAACTGAATTCATGTATCAAGTTCTGGAGGTCTTTTGGTGGAGTATTCGTGGCGGTTTTCCATGTAGAGTATCATGTGTTCTGTGAAAAGTGAAGTTGGACATTCTTGCCAATTTTGCTGACTTTATTTCATTTTGTTGTATGATTGCTGAGGCTGGGACTTCCAACACTATGTTAAACAACAGTGGAGAGAGTGGACATCCCTGTCGTGTTCCTGATCTCAGGGGGAAAGCTCTCAGTTTTTCCCCTTTGAGGATAATATTAGCTGCGGGCTTTTCATATATGGCTTTTATGATGTTTAAATATGTTCCTTCTATCCCTACTTTCTTGAGGGTTTTTATTAAGAAAGGATGATGTATTTTGTCAAATGCTTTTTCTGCATTTATTGACAGGATTATATGGTTCTTATCTTTTGTTTTGTTAATGTGATGTATCACACTGATTGATTTGCAAATATTGAACCAGCCCTGCAGCCCAGGTATGAATCCCACTTGATCATGGTGAATAATTCCTATGTGATGTTGAATTCGATTTGCTAGTATCTTGTTAAGAATTTTTACATCTATGTTCATCAGGGATATTGGCTTGTAGTTCTCCTTTTTTGTGGGGTCTCTGTCTGGTTTAAGAATCAAGATAATGCTGGCTTCATAGAATGAGTCTGGAAGTTTTCCTTCCATATCTGATTTTTGGGAATGGCTTGAGAAGGATAGGTATTAATTCTGCTTTAAATGTCTGGTAGAATTCCCCACGGAACCCATCTGTTCCAGGACTGTCAATTTGCTGGGAGATTTTTGATAACTGATTCAGTTTCTTCACTTGTTACAGACGGGTCTGTTGAAATTTTCTATTTCTTCCTGTTTGAGTTTGGGTAGTGTGTGGGTGTCTAGGAATTTCTGAGGGATTGGTTCTGATAAATCCATTTTCATTCATGATTTTATCTATTTTGGTCTTCCTTTTGAGAAGTCTGGCTAGGGGTTCATCACTTTTGTTTGTTTTTTTCAAACAACCAACTTTTGGTTTCATTGGTCTGTTCTTTTGTTTTTTGTTTCTATATTGTTTATTTCTGCTCAGATCTTATTATTTCTCTTCCTCTGCTGGGTTTAGGGTTTCTTTGCTGTTCTGCTTCTAGTTCCTTTAGGTGTGCTGTTAGATTTTGTATTTGGGATTTTTCTTGTTTCTTGAGATAGGCCTGGATTGCAATGAATTTTCCTCTTAGGTTTGCCTTTGCTGCATCCCAAAGGGTTTGGATTGTAGTGTTTTCATTTTCATTTGTTTCCATATATTTTTAATCCTTCTTTAATTGCCTGGTTGATCCACTCATTCTTTAGTAGGATGTTTTTTTTTTTTTTTTTTTTTTTTTTAATGTTTTTTTTTTTTGGGACAGAGAGAGACAGAGCATGAACGGGGGAGGGGCAGAGTGAGAGGGAGACACAGAATCGGAAGCAGGCTCCAGGCTCCGAGCCATCAGCCCGGAGCCTGACGCGGGGCTCGAACTCACGGACCGCGAGATCGTGACCTGGCTGAAGTCGGACGCTTAACCGACTGCGCCACCCAGGCGCCCCTAGTAGGATGTTTTTTAACCTCCATGAATTTGGAGGTTTTCCAAACTTTTTCCTGTGGTTGATTTCAAGTTTCATAGCATTATGATCTGAATGTGTGCATGGTATGATCTCAGTTCTTTTGTATTTATTGAGGGCTATTTTGTGAGCCAGTATGTGATCTATCTTAGAGAATGTTCCACGTGCACTTGAGAAGAATGTGTATTCTGTTGCTTTGGGGTGAAAAGTTCTAAATATATCTGTCAAGTCCATCTGGTCCAGTGTATCATTCTTTATGGGTTTTCTGTCTAGATGATCTGTCCATTGTTGTAAGTGGAGTATTAAAGTTCCCTGCAATGACCACATTCTTACCAATGAAAGTGCTTAGGTTTGTGATTAATTCCTTTATATATTTGGATTCTTCCAAATTTGGTGCATAAACATTTGTAATCGTTATCTCTTCTTGATGAATAGACACTGTAATTATTATAGAATGCCCTTCCTCATCTCTTGTTACAGTCTTTAGTTTAAAATCTAGTTTGTCTGATATAAGTATAGCTACTCCAGCTTTCTTATGACTTCCACTAGCATGATAGATGGTTCTCTATCCCCTCACTTTCAATCTGAAGGTGTTCTCAGGTCTAAAATGTGTCTCTTGTAGACAGCAAATAGATGGGTCTTATTTTTTTTATCCATTCTGATACCCTGTGTCTTTGATTGGAGCATTTAGTCCATTTACATTCAGTGTTGTTATTGAAAGATATGGGTTTAGAGTCATTGTGTTATCTGTAGGTTTCATGCTTGTAGTGGTGTCTCTGGTCCTTTGTGGTCTTTGCAATACTCACACAGTCCCCCTTAGGATCTCTTGTAGGGCTGGTTTAGTGGTGATGAATTCCTTCAGTTTTTGTTTGTTTGGGAAAACCTTTATCTCTCCTCCTATTCTGAATGACAGACTTGCTGGATAAAGGATTCTTGGATGCATATTTTTCCTATTCATCACGATGAAAATTTCCTGCCACTCCTTTTGGGCCTGCCAAGTTTCAGTAGACAAGTCTGCCACTACCCTTTTGTGTCTGCCTTATATGTTCACCCTGTAGGTGAGGGCTGTTTATTCCTGGCCGCTTTCAGAATTCTCTCTTTATCTTTATATTTTGCCAGTTTCACTATGATATGTCATATAGAAGATTGATTCAAGTTACATCTGAAAGGAGTTCTCTGTACCTCCTGGATTTCCATGTCTGGTTCCTTCCCCAGATTGGGGAAGTTCTCAGCTATGATTTGTTAAGCACACCTTTGGCCCCTTTCTCTCTCTCTTCTTCTGGAACTCCTGTGATACGGAATTTGCTGCATTTCATTGAGTCACTTAGCTCTCTAATTCTCTCCTTGTGATCCAGAATGTTTTTATTTCTCTTTTTCTCAGCTTCATCTTTTTCCATAATTTTATCTTCTATATCAACTATTCTCCCCTCTGCCTCTTCAATTCTGGCTGTCCCCACCTCTAGTTTATTTTGCACCTTGTTTACAACATTTTTTAATTCATCATGACTATTTTTTGGTTCCTTGATCTCTGCAGTGGTAGATTCTCTGGTGTCTTCTGTGCTTTTTTCAAGTCCAGCAATTAATCTTATGACTATTCTAAATTCTTGTTCAGTTATATTGTTTATATCTGTTTTGAGCAATTCGTTAGCTGTCATTTCTTCCTGGACTTTCTTTTGAGGGGCATTCTTCCATTTCATCATTTTGGGTAGTTTTTTGTCCCTTATGTGTTTTAAAAGCTTGTTATGTGCCCTACACCTGCGAGCACTACTATATTAAAGTGGGGTCATACACTGTCTAGGGCCTGGCCCTTCAGGAGGTGTTTTTTGGAGAGTGTCACTTGCCCTCTGTTGTTGTAGTGTAGTTACTTTATCTCCCTACTTGTAGTGATGTTTTGAACCCTCCACTAGGTGTGCTTTGATTTGTTCCTTGAAGTGTCCTAGAAAGGAAAACAAAGAAACAAAAAACAAAAACAAAAACACCCAAACACACAAACAAACCCCAAAACAAAAATCCAGAAACATCAGCCACAAGTAAACAATAGGGTGGAGGAGGTGTTGGTAGAAGAGGCCTTGTCCCGAACAAAGAGAGAAATGACAGGAGCGGGGAAAAAGAACGAATAAAAATTGACCAGAAAAACTATAGGGCTTAATCCAGAGAGTGAGAAGGGGGAATAAAGAAGGAGGTGTGGAACATGTATCAAGAGAATGGATTAAATATGTCTGCTTAAACGAACTGACAACCAGAGTAACCAGACTAGAGGAGGGAAGAGATAAGAAGGAGAAAAGGAAGGAAGAATATGTCTATACAGTAAGAACTGTCTGAGAATTAAATCAGGCAATTAAATCAGTGCAACAGCACTGGTCTGGAGGAAGGGCCGTCTGGTTCATCAGCTTCAATCCCACTCCAGTAGATACGCAGTTACCAGTCACGGAGGGGCGTGGTTTGGTGTAAGCAGGTCCTGCCTCCACTGTGGGCCCCGCTGTCCCTTTGCTGAAGTCTCCCCTTGTTGGTGATGGGAAGAAAAATGACGACACCGAAGTCTCTCCTCCATGGACCAGGTGTCCCAAACCACTCTTCTGGAGCAGTCTCACTGTGCCATGGGCACAAGTGAGGCGGTTTGTCCTGCTCCGCCAGCTCCTGTGCCTTGGCGTTTGGCAAACTCCTGCTCCGTTCACCCAGGTACTGGGGAAGTTCCTCTCAGCGCCGCCGCATGAGTCGTCTGGCTGGCAGATGCAGGCAGGCTTTGGCCTGTCCCACTGCACTCCAGGGTGGGGATTGCTTTCTCCTACTGTGGACAGTGCCCTTGGCCTAGGCAGCTAGCCTGGGGCTGGGTCCCCTCTTACCCAGGTGTGCGGTCCGGGCAGCCCGCCCCAGTCTGGAGAAAGCCCTTCAGAGATTGGCTCCTTCTATGTCCTGGTCCCTGTTTTTTTTCTTGTCCACATATAGTCCTGTGCTTCCCCAGCTGCTCTTTCTCTCCCCTTTGTCTCTCCACAGAAGGGGAACCCTCCCCTCTGTTCATTTTCTCTCTCCCAGTTCGCAATCACCCACCTATGGCTGGTCAGGTTGTCCCTGTGGGTCCCTGTAAGCAACTGTCTCTTTTCCTCCCGGACTTTGGAGTTCAGCATCCTTTAGCTTCAACACTGCTTTGTTTGTGAGATGAGGGAACTTAGGATCCCCCTACTTGTCCTCTATGTTGGCCCGTCCTTCAAGGATACCTTTCTTAATTGCATAAAAGACAGCTAAAATATACAGCAAGTTAAAGAACAAGTCAAGGTTGCCTACTCTCTATCACTCCTATTCAGCATTGTACTCGAAGTTCTAGACAGAACAGGAAGGGTAAAACAAAAGATACAAGTTGGAAAGAAAGAAAAGTCATTTATAGGTTATATGAATGTTTGCAACGAAAAGCACAAAAGAGTCCTCAGATAAGCCTTCTGATGAATTAATATGAAAATTTATTAAGATTGCTAAATACAAGATTATATAACAAATCTGTTGCATTTCTATACACTAACAATGAACAGAAAAATACAATTAAAACTTGATATCATTTACAGTAGCAACAAAAATGCAGCTTACATAGCAATAAGTTAACAAAGGATATGTAAGACTTACACACAATGTAGAAATTATACAACTTTTTTGAAAATATTAGGAGTTTATAATAGATGGAGAGATGTACAGTATGAACAGGCTGGAAGACCTAATATAAAAATTTCATTCTTCACATTTATGTACATATCAGCATCGTTCCAGTCATAGTTACAAGCAGGTTCTGAAATTCAGATGGAAGAGCAAAGGGCCAAGAATAGCTAAGATACTCATAAAGAAATTCAGCACAATGGGAAAACTTGCCCTCTCAGGTATCAAGACTTAACATGAAGTTAAGACATCGTGTAGAATGTTATTCAGCCATGAAAAAGAATGAAATCTTGACATTTGCAACAGCCTGAATGGACCTAGAGGGTGTTATACTAAGTGAAATACGTTAGGGAAAGACAAATACCATATGATTTCACTTGTATGTGGAATCTAAAACAAAATAAAACAAAAAACCCACAAACAGACTAACAGACTCCAATATAGAACCAAGTGGTGGTTGCCAGAAGGGAAGAAGACAGATCTTACCCTGAGTGGTAGGGTTTTTGGTTTTTTTTTAAATTTTTTTTAATGTTTTTATTTATTTTTGAGACAGAGAGAGACAGAGCATGAGCAGGGGAGGGGCAGAGAGAGAGGGAGACACAGAATCTGAAGCAGGGTCCAGGCTCTGAGCTGTCAGCACAGAGCCCGACGCAGGGCTCGAACTCACAGACTGTGAGATCATGACCTGAGCTGAAGTCGGATGCTCAACCAACTGAGCCACCCAGATGCCCCTTGAGTGGTAGGGTTTTTGAAGAAGACTGTGGAGTGCAGGGTTTCTTAGGTGGCACATTGCAGACCTTTGTGTATCCCTAGATATATTTAGGGGCTGCACAAGTTCTCACTAAAAACATGTTTAATGTTGTATTTACAGTTAAATCCTGGTATGAAAATTTAACACTAGCATCTTCTATATCATCCATATGTACACTTGATAATAAGAACTGCCTCATGATTTTTTTCCTTCTTAGTGGTACCAAGTATTTTAACTGATGCAAGGCAGTGAGCAGATAGCACTCTTACAAAGATGCCATTGTTTTTTCATGTTTATGAAGAAACTAAAACAGTTTAAGTAGCCTCATCAGAATCAAACAACTTATATGTTTGTGGAAGAGTTGAGATTGGAACCTGAGTGGTGTATATTAATGCCTGTACTCTTAATCATTAAGCTGTACTTACTAGTTACAAGGCAAGTCCTCCTTTTTCATCCTTCTGGGCATCAGTTTCATCATCCGTAAAAGGGGTGTAATATATACCTCATGAAATTGGTTATGAGTATTAAAAAAGGAAATTATAAATTGCTTAGCAGAGTAGCATATGGTAATGCATATTAATAAATGCTCACTGTTGTGGTTTCAGTTGACATCATTGCCGTTACCACCATTAAAAAGATAATTATTTGCAAGGTATATTTTCACTTTTTTTTTTTTTTAAGAATTATTTATAGCCTGATTCAAGATCCAGTCTGATTTATTGTTTTAGGCCCAGGGTCCGTCTCAGGTTTTTGGTCATACATGTATACAAACTAGCTTAAATATGAAATATGTCTGTTTTATCCCATAGATTGTACTTAAATTGTATTTCCTATGTGTATTGCTCTTTTTAAGAGAATGACAATTGTATCTTCATTAATGACAGGATGGGTAATATTAGAGTGATTGTTGATATTTTATCGGTGCCACTCCAAAGAAGCCTCCAATGGTAATAAGGAGATTTGGTATGGCTCTATAGTTAAACTGTAGAACCTATTTTCCCACTGGCTTTTTTGCCTATAAGGAGAGTTTTAGTAGAGAGGCTAAGCACACAGACTCTGGAGCCAGATTATGGGGGTTCAGTTCTTTGCTCTGTATCACTTACTGGCTTTGTCACGAGTTTTTTAAGAGGCTGTCTGGCACATAGACTGTTCGGTAAATGGTAACTAATTTTTGTCACTGGTGGGTGGAAACAATGGAGGGACTCAAATCTGGGAAAGTGATAGGAGTGGACAGAGAAAATACTTAATGAAAGAATTTTAATTTGATAAATAATAATGACTTCACTAAATCTGGGATAACCTGGGAATGTCATCGCTCAGTGCATATTGTTTTTTTTTTTTACTCTAGGTTGGCTTTTTTGTGAAGAGAGGATGTTCCAAAGGAATGGTTGAAATTGAATTGTAAGTGTTAAAAGTACTGAAACCACCGTTTTCTGTACAATTTCTTGATGTTCATGCATTCCTCATGACTTGAGAAAACAGTAATAACATAACGTTATGATGTAAATGTTGGAACTACTATTTCAAGGATGTTTTATCCAGAGAAGTTATTTTTTTAAGGTGTCTTTTAAAAACTAAATTGTAAGAATTTTTTTCAATAGAATTCTTAAAGAAATTACCTCTTGGCAGCCATTTCTGATGGATCAGAGTTAGTATTCAAGATGACACCAGTTAACCCTCCTTCGTGTATATACTTTCAGTCTTTTTTACACAGGTTTGTTTACTGCTTAGTTGATTTTTAGTGTTGTTTTTTGGAGTGTTCTACAAAGTCCTGGAATTTCTAGCTTTAGGTTTTAAAAATTATCTGATAGCCTTATCGTTTTATAGGATATGGGGATATGATCTTTTTACTCAAAAACTGTGGGGGAGATGTTATATTTATATAGCAATGAGAAATAGGCATACACAAAAGATTATACCCAGTTCATTAAAATGTAATGATAGTGTTTTACTGAAAGATATAAAACCAAGACTTGAATAAATGGAGAAGCTTACTATGTTCCTAGAAGCATATAGTTAATATCATTATTAACATATCAGTCCTTTCCAAATTAATATATAAATTTGACACAATTCCAATCAGAGTATCAACAGGTAAGTTTGATTCTAAAGTTTATCTGGGAGAATAAATGTGCTGGAAAACCCAAGAAGATTTTGGAAAAGTAGAGTCATGAATAAGGTATTTGTGTACTAGATGTTAGAGTGGACTATAATGCTGTTGATAGTGTGGTGTATTAGTACAGAAAATTGGAGGAGCAGAATGGAAAAAGTAGGGACAGACCTGAATATATAACAGGATTTATTGTAAAGATGGCAGTTTAAGCTTAGGCTATAAATTACTCAAATTGAAGTAAGTTAATTGGCTATTAATTTTGTTAACATAAATTTCGAGGTTTATCAAATATTCATGAATAAAACCTAGATGTGTTAAAGGCTGAGTGAAAAAATATGTAACTTTGAAAATAATAGGGAAAAAAATGTAGATTTTTTTAAGTCTTAGGAGAAGGAGGCTCTTCCAAGCACAATAGGACCCAGTAACCATAAAAAGGAAGATAGGAAATTTAGATTGCATCCACATGCAGCTGAAAATAATGATACTCTAATTAAAAATGAGTGATAGACGGGAGAAAACATTTTCAGCACAAATAACCTATACATGTCTTAAATTTACTAAAATACCAAGTCTCATGCAAGTCAGTAAAATTACTAACTGGTAAAAGAAACAAACAAAAAAATTTAACACCAAGTAAAATAAGTGGCCAAAATTATAAAAAGGATATAACTCATTAGTTATCAAGGAAATCAAAATGAGGACTTTTTTCCTTTTAGCTTAGAAAAATTTTTAAATAAAATTTAGTAATATGAAGGTATAGAGAAGTGAATCCTGTCATGTACTGTGGGAATGTAAGCACTTTATCTTACTTGGGAGTATATTATCAGGTTTTAAATAAATCTTTGATCCGGTTACTGTCGTAGACATTGTTTACTCATTTGCACAAAATTAGCCTTTTCCTAATTTTAATAGTGAAAAATTGTAAACACCCCAAATGTCTATCGTCTGGTAAATGACTAAACAAAATGTGGTACATTCACACAATATCTTATTCAGCTACAGAAAGGCAGGAAGTGCTGATGGATCCTGCGACATGGGTGAACCCGGAGAACGTGCTTGGTGGAAGAAGCCAGACACAAATGCTACAGACTGTATCACTGCATTTATATGAAATGTCCAGAATAGGCAAATCTGCAGAGACAGAAAATAGATTTGTGGCTGCTTAGGAAGGAGGAGTGGAGAGAATAGGGAGTGACGACTTAACAGGTTTGGGCTCCTTTTTGGGGGTGGTGAAGAGATTTCGGAAATAGATGGTGGTGATGGTGACACAACCTTGTGAATATGTTAAAGACCATTGTTGAAGCACATATTCCTTCACCTCTACACCTAAAAATGGTTAAAGTGGTAAATTTTATGTTATGCACATTTTACCACAATGAAAAAAGCATTGATTCGTATATTTAAAATGGTATGTGAATTACATCTCCATTAGCCAAAGATAACTCCTGTGTTAACCTTGGTACCATTGATGGGTCACAGTGGTTTCTTCGATATTGCAACTGACATAAATATATGAAGCCAGGTATATTTCTGACATACAGAGGAAGTGTTAATACTTAAGTTTCAGTGTCTTTTACGGATGGCAGCAGGTGTTAAGCACTCCTGATTTTCTACTCCATCACCATGGCCCAATTGTTTTCTTCTCTGAAGAGGCACACATGCTGGCATGCAATAGCCACTAGCTGTAATAATCTAACCAAGTGACCATGAACCAGAGTTCTGTTACCACATCTGACATGGGGGAGGTTTCCGTTTCCCCAAAGTCATTATAGTTACATTGTGGTCACTTGTTGGGAATACCAAACACAAAATGGCTCATCATTAGTTGAAATTACTGCTGTTGAACAAATCTCTTAACTGGTCACATACTCGTCGAGTGGAACAGTGGATAGAATAATCTCTGGCACACACTGATGCAGTCATTTTCAAGTAATTCTGGAGTACCTATACATTGAGGGGGAGGGGCGTACAGCATTCTGGAATTTATGGTTAGGGGCATGAGGAGAGGGACGGATACATAAATAGGTAAAATATTATTTTAGGTGATGATAGGTGCTAACGTAGAAAATCGAGCAGGAAAGGACAGGGAAGGAGTGCCAGAGTAGAGTTTATGGTATTAAATAGGGTGATCAGGAAAGTTCTCACTCAGAAGATGGTACTTGAGCAAAGACTTAAAGGAGATAAGGTGATGAGCATGGAAATGCTTGGGGAAATAGCATTTTGGTGTCTGCAAATGCTAAGACTCAAGTGGTATCTTGTGTGACCGCATTGCATTGAACAAGAGAATAGTAAGAGGTAAGGTCTGAAAAGATCAAGGAGCCGGCTCCTAGGGACTTGTAGGCTGCTGTGAGGACTTTGCATTTATTTATTTTCAGTAAGCTGTGAACCCACCAGGATTTGGGCAGAGACGTGGCATGATCTAAATGTCTTCTGTAGTAGTATTAACCTCCTTTGTTTTTTTACCCCTTAATTTGAAGGATTTGGTTTGTCAGTTTTGTTAGTCTTTTCAGTGAATTGACTTCTGCATTGTTGTTTCTCTGTTATATCATTGTTTTCTACTTCATTAATTTCTACACATATCTTTACTAATTTTTCTTTAAACTTTTGGGTTTTTTTTTTTTTGCTTTTTCTAATTTCTTGAAGTTGATATTTATTGTACAAATGTGTAGTCTTTTATTTTCCTTAATATAAACAGGTTAAAAATTTCCCTGTCAATACTGCTTAGCTCTTTCTCCTAAGTTTTGGTATATAAAGCATTTTCCTATTTTTCAGTTCTGAATATTTCTTCTTTTTTCTTTATGAGTTCATAATTAGAAGTTCTTTAAAATTCTCATGTAGTGGTTTTGTTATATTTTAGTATTGATTTCCGCTTTGATGATAGTACTGTAGTAGAAAAATATATATTATAAATATATGTTAAATTATATATGTGCTATTGTAATATATAACATTACTATATTATATAGAGTTACATATATATGGTCATGTTACCAACCCTTTGACATTTGTCAAGGTATACTTATCATAGTGAGCTTTCATAAATGTTACCCGCTGGATTGAAAGAATGAGTATTCTGCTCTTGTTATGTGCAGTATTGTCTATTTGTCCATTAGTTCAACTGATTAATTATATTTTTAAATCTTGTATATTTATGATTTTAGTCATCAGATCGATTCTTTACTGAGAAAGGTGTTTTACATTATCTTCTGTGTAGATTTGTCAGTTAGCCTCATCCTGTCAGTTTTTGCTTTATGTATTTTCAGGACGTTATTAGTTGCAGCTAAGATTCACATTGCTTGATCTTCCGAGTGAATTGAACTTTCTGTTGTTACATACTGACTTCTTTGTCTTTTGATGCATCACCCTTAGAATGTGTTTAACTTGCCACTAATGTAGTTGGCAGCTTTCTTTTTTAAGTATTTTTCAGGTTTTATTCATTTATTTCAAGTTTTTTTAGACCTTTAATATCTCATTTGAACAAGGATAGCTGGTGTTGTTTATATTGCTTTTTACATAATGCATATGATCCATTACATGTATTGAATGACTTACATTTTTGGATTTACTTTTACTGCCTTATTCCATGCTTTTTATTTGTTCTACTTTTCAGTATATCTTTTCTCTCATGCCTTTGTTTGGATTTTTGTTTGCCTTAATATTTTCTTTACTGTTTTGAAAATTAAGTCATTCTTGTTTTAGTGGTTAGAATTTTTAACATATATATTTGAATTTGAGTCTAGACTTAGATGTCTTTATTTTCCTATTGAATAAAGACCTTAGATTACTTTTATTTGAATAATTTCCCTGAACTATTTTATCTTATCAAGTCTTTAAGACATAATAACTATAAATAACTCTCATTGTTTGTTTAGAATTATTCTATGTATTTTTGGTTTGCCTTGCTTTTTATTCTTTCTTGCATTTTTGTGATTTCCTCTGGGATTACTTTCTTTCTGCCAGAGGACATTTTTTAAAGTTTTCTTTAATGAGGATCTTCTAGTGGAACACTAAGTTTTTGTCTGAAAATGATGATCTTTTGCTATCAATCTGAAAGGTGTATATGCTGGATATAAAAGTCTACATCGATAGGTCTTTTTTCTTTTTCTTTTCTTTCTTTCTTCTTTTTAAGGTTTATTTATTTTGGGAGAGTGCATTCAGGGGAGGGGCAGAGAGAAGGGGACAGAGGATCTGAAGCGGACTCTGCACTGACAGCAGCGAGCCCAACGTGGGGCTTGAACTAACAAACTTCAAGATCACGACCTGAGCCAAAGTTGGGCTCTCAACAGACTGAGCCCTCCAGGTGCCCCAATAGGTCTTTTCTCAACATATGTGAAGTATTATTCCATTGTCTTCAGATGTGAATCTGATCTTAGTTTCTTTCATAGTAATTCTCCTTTTCTGAAGTGATTTTTTAAAATCCTATCTCAGTTTTTGGTGTTTTATAGTTTTACACCATGTATTTAGATGTGGATTTATTGTTTGTTTATTTTGCTTGGGATTTAGTGAGCTTCTTAAATTTATGGTTTGGAAAATTCTTATGTATTATCTTCATCTATTGCCTCTGATCCATTCTTTGTCTCTCTTCCTTCTGGAACTGTATTTTTTTTTTTAACGCTTATTTTGAGAAAGAGATAGAGGGAGGATGAGTGGGGGAGGGGCAGAGAGAAGTGGAAACACAGAATCCGAAGTAGGCTCTAGGCTCTGAGCTGTCAGCACAGAGCCCAGTGTGGGGCTCGAACTCAGAAACTGTGAGATCATGACCTGAACCAAAGTCAGACACTTAACAGACTGAGCCACCCAGGCTCCCCTGGCACTCTTATTAGATATTGGGCTCTAAGTCATCTGTGTCTCTTTACATCCTTCATATTTTTCATTTTTTTATGTCTTTGTGCTCCATTCTAGTCCATTTCCCTGTGGTTCTTTTTCAGATCCTAGATATAAGTCAATATTTTCCATCTTCTATTTCTTGAAATACAGTGAATATACTTATTCTGTACTTGCCCATTGTTTCCAGTATGATTCTTTGTTGTTTCTGCTAGTTCGTACTCTTGATGCTTTGTTTTTGTGTGTGTTTCCAGTAAGCCGCTCCTTTCTCTTTGAACTTCGTGTTAATTCTTTGAGGGTAAAGGTAGATTCCTGCTGAGGACATTTTCACTGACTTCTGCAGCAGATCATTGGATACTTTCAAACCAGGATCAAAATACACACAATTCTCAGTTGGTGCATTTTGAATCTTAGGTATGTCATGTAACTAAATTCAAGATACTAATCTGTTTGAGACTGACTTGTGGTTAATAAGCGTGTCAGGAGAGACTTTTTCCGTCCAAGCCATAGTTTGCGACAGGCACTTCGCTGGGTCTGGTGATGGTGGTGGTGTACTTCTAGTTTACCCTTCCATGAGGGTGTAGTCTTCTGGGGCTGGTCTTTATTAGACCCTCTACTTTGGGTAGCTGTAGGCCTCCTCTGCAGCCCCTCTGCTGGGTGATTATGAAAATGTGTAAGGCTGTTTGGTGGAATACATGCTCCCAGGGTAAAAGCCATTTTCATTTTTCCACTTCTGGATCTCCACCTGCACTGGGATTTTGGCCAGAATTACTTACTTTCAAGCTAACTCATAAATGCATTTGTGAACATATTCTAATATTTCATTATTTGTAGTTTACAGCAAGAAGCTCAGGAAGGGTACTTCATTAGTCATTCTGCTGGAAATGAAAATTTAAAACGACTTTTTTTAAGTTGTGAAATCTTAATGTTTGGAGTGTTCTGATTACAATATAGTCTATATACACAACATTTACAAATTATCATTGTCATTTATTTAGCCATTGAATACCAATAATTTATCTTTCTACCACATGCTGCTGATTCCCAGTGAAGAAGATGGATGGGAGGTGTGGAGCAGTAGTACTTCTAAAAGCAAGAAATAAGTAAATACCCTTCTTTCAGATTCTGTATTGCTTAATGTTCCTTTATAAGGCTGTATGTTGTGGTCTCCTCTGAATTCAGAGTAGAGTACGTGATGAGGAAGGCATGGGCTACCTGTATGACTGGGCTAGTTCTGATGTCTGGAAGTGCTTATGCAAGAATTGGTTTCTATTCATATATTTTCCAAGTAGTGGAAGTTTCAGCGTTTAGTTTTTATATGCTTTAATATGCCAACCTGTTTTGAATTGCACTCAACGCATGTGATTGGAGAATAACATAATTTAAAGGATAAATAACTTCAGATATATAAATTCTCTGTCAGTGTTTGGAAATTAGTATTGGCATTTGCTGTAACAGTTTAAATAATTGTGATGTTGAATCTGTGGTAACTTACGTGTGGTCAATTAAGTATCATTACCAATAAAATATCAAGATTTCCTTCTTTGGAGGGGCCAAAATATCAGAAGGAATAAAAATTGTAGTAACAATCCTGTCTGGCAACCTTTGTTGCAAGAGAATTTTGGAAATTTTATTTCTAAAGTGATACATATAATTTTGGATGTAAGGATTTTTAAATTATTTTTTAAATAGGTTCAGAAATTCTGGAAATCTTACCATCACCCGTGAAATTGACGTGGCAAAAAATCAGTCATCTTGGTTCATCAACAAAAAATCTACAACCCAGAAAGTGGTGGAAGAGCAAGTTGCAGCCTTAAATATTCAAGTGGGCAATCTTTGCCAATTTCTACCTCAGGTATGAGAGAAATCAATGTACAGATGGGAAAATTGCATGTTTCTTCTTCTTCATGCCATATGAGAATAGAAATACTTTTCACGAGATGTTGTCATGGGTGCTATTTAAACTAACAGCCTGGTAATGTTAATACTCACTGTTCTTTGTAAAAGATAGCATCTCATCTCCTATTATGATCTTAATTGTAGTGATTTGAAGTGATAAGTTGAAAGTCTCAATTGCAGAATATTGTAAAGGGTATCAAGTTGTATTGTTTTGAAGTAGAGTAACTTGGATGGCCATGTGCTTACACTTTGTAGTCTCTTAAAATTTTGTTAATAAATAACTTCTTAATCGTGTTTTTGTATAAATACATCAAGTATACTTGATACACTAAAACTCTTAAATCGGTACGTGTGCCTTCTAAAACTTTGTCATATTTTAAATTTTAGTAAATATCCTGAAATGCACATTAGATGTTAAATGTGAAGTGAATGTTATTACACTATTGAGTGCTGGTCTAGTGTCCTGATCATAGTTCATTATTTTCCATTCGGAAACAATGATTGATTACATATGTCCAAATTAAATACAGATTTAAAATTTGAAAAAAAGCATTGTTAGCTGGTGTCTGATATGAAGTAAGATGTTGAAATGTCTTTTTCTTAACTTCTAAATTCCCAACTGATGAGTGGTAGATCATGATCATTTCAATCCAGGGGACTGTTTTTTCTTTATTCTCAGCTATTTATTATGTGTATATAAACGCTTTGCCTTAGAAATATTGGCATAGAAATTTTAAAGGTTCTCCGACGAACGATGAGACGTTCATACCCTAAGTTTATATTTATCATTTTAAAGATAGTGTATGAGGGACATTTATATTGGCACATCTTATAAATTTTTCTTTCAAAGTTTCATCTTGAACAGGCGCGATCATTGAATGATAACATTTTTTGAAGATATTTATAAGTGATAATAGTTGTTGATATTTAAATTTTGTGCTCTAGGATAAAGTTGGAGAATTTGCTAAACTGAGTAAAATTGAACTACCTTGAAGCTACTGAGAAGTCCATTGGACCTCCAGAAATGCACAGATACCACTGTGAACTCAAAAACTTCAGGGAGAAAGAAAAACAACTAGAGGTATTTATAATAGAAAAACTCAGTTCTATTGTTCCTCACTGATTTTGGTCTTTCTAATGTGGGAGAGTGAATAGGAGCCTCTGATTCATTGAGTGACTTCGTTTATTTGTTGATTTTTTTCTCACGTAGGATTTTATTGCTAACATGAACTAGGTGACAAACGTGAGAAATGGATTTGATCATGGAAAGTTTGAAAAATCTGACTTACCATTTCATCAACACATGTTACGAATTAAATTTCTAAAGAACCAATCATATTATTTTAAAGTATGTTTTTACCTCTCAGGAAGTTTCAATATTATTCTTTTACTCTTTAGCATTTCTTAAACACCTGCCATGAGTCAGGACCCAAAAGGCTTTGGGGGAGTACAGCAGATACCCCACTGTAGCTTTTGACACAGTGTCTCTTTTGAACCATTCTATATTTTCAGTTGCAGGAGGTAGGTTAGACTTTATGAGTCCTTTTATAGAATATCCATTTTAAAAGGTGTTTGTGTAATGAAATATTCTCCATGTCCCAGCCACTAAAATAAATCCAGTATATTTTGTAATCAGACGCCTTATAAAACAAATGCTTTCTCTTCACCGTAACTGCCCATACTTAATAATATGCATATTGTTGTAATTTAATAGTTATTATACTTAATCAGCTGAATGACCCAAGGAGTAGTAATTATTTTTATATTGCTCTAGATAACTATTAGTCTTTTTACCTTTGCCCCCATGGACCAGTCTCATACATTAGTTTCCCCACCCGCCCCCCTTCATGCTTTTAGTTACTGCCATTTCATTTACCTGCGGTCACTCGCAGTCTAGAAGCAGATGATCCTCCTGACATATTGTCACAAGTACAGCAATAATTGACATTACATCACAGTGCCTCTGTCGTCACCTCACTTCACGTGCCATTTATCACTCATGTCAGTCAATCACAAGCAAAGGGTGACACAGTACAGTATTTTGAGAGGAGACCACATCCACATGCTTTATTACAGCTATTGTTACAATTATTCTGTCATGTTATTGTCAGTCTCTGTTGTCTCATTTATAAATTAAGCTTTATCATAGGTATGCATGTATAGGGAAAACAGGTATGTAGGGTTTGGTAATATTGTGGTTTCGGGCATCATCTAGTGGTTTGGAGCTGGATTCCCCACAGATAGGGGAGGGACTACTGTACTCCATCTGAAACACTCACCGAGACTGCTGCCATCCTCTGAAGAACGCAAGCATGGTATTGTACTAGGTTCTGAGTACATCTTCGCGCTGTGAACTCGCAGGTCTGAAAGCCAGATCTTACCTTCCTTCGTCTCATTTCTTAGTCCTTAACTCATGAGTTACAAATCTTAATACTCATAACATACAATCTTAATAACTCATAACATACAAATCTTAATAACACTACTTTTCACGTTCCAGCTTTTGTTGAACTTGCACTTATAGTAAGTACATCACTTGTGCCCTTGAGGCGAGTGGGGCAGATACCTGTCTTCTCTTTAGGCAGAAGACTCTAGGCTCAGGTGTGGCAGGGCTTCCTCACAGTTGCCGCGACTAATAAATTGTAGAGCCTAGACCAGAACTCAGGCATGCATGTTAGTTTTACACAGTTCTTAAGAACTCCTGTGAATTCTTTATTGTGAAATTTGCTAGCATTGTCTTTCATTATTAAAGATTTGACCTGTTTGTCTTCTCAGTTAAGCGACTTGTTACATATTTGTTTTAGACCTCGTGCAAAGAGAAAAACTGAATATCTAGAGAAATGATTCAGAGGAATGAAAGATATAAACAAGATGTGGAGAGATTCTATGAACGTAGCGACATTTAGATTTTGATCGAGATGCTTGAAGCGAAAAGACCATTGGGTGGTAAGTCTTAATTATCAGAGGCAAAAATAGTGATTCTTTTTACTGGCAGAAAAGCTATGAAGAAGGCACTAATTGCTCTGTATTCAGATTAGGTGTTTTTGTTCATTTTTTGCCTTAAAAATCATCATAAAGTTTGTCTCTGTGGTATGATGTAGCTGTATACTGGTATAGCGGGTAACAGTTGATTGTGCTCTTTATTTTTCTGGATATGAGTCCTCAACAGGTAGTTGTTGTTTTATAAAATGTAATGATCTAAAAATGTTTACACATATAAAAAGAAACTCTTGGAGTGTCCTTAGGTCGCTGAGAATTCACTTGGCGTGTACTACTGATACTGATTTTTGGTCTGGAAGGAGCTGCACACTATGTGCTGTAATCTCTACTCCTGCTTCATAAGTTTAATTGATGACTGCGGTTTTCTTCCTAATCACCCTATGATGAATAGTGTCCCAGACCATAGTTTGGACTCAAGAGTCAGTTCCCTCAGTGCATTTCTTTTTGATGGGCGGAACAGATTGAGGAAGTTTCATAATGTTTGTTTCAGGCTTAGGATGGAAATAGTTGTTAATAGAATGGAAAAATGAGTGGCTGTATTTGTGGCCTTTCTCCCCCACCTCATCACCCTCTCCTGTCCCACGATCCCATTATTCTTAAACTTTTTCCTTTCTTTAGCTTGTTTTGATTACATTTTCCTATGTCCATTATTAGTCTTAAACCTACTTTATGTTTCTCCTTTAAAGTCTTTTGGTTAATCCTTTTCTTTCTAAGATTGATTTCAATCTTTTTTCGTTTTTTAAAAATTTACTCACATGTTTATAATCTTTGCTTCCTCCCGTTCATTCTTACTGTATGCTCTCTTAGTACTCCACTTACTTTTGTTATTTTTTAGCAAATATTTATTAATTCCTGTGACATGACAAGCCTCATTTTTACCTGCATGCTGCTTTTTGTTCTCCTTTTGACCCATTTTCCTCGTTTTTTTTTCATTTTTACTTTTACATTTTACTGTTTTCATTTTACTTTTACCATAATTGAATTTCTTTTGTTTATTTGTAAGTTCTGATATCCTTCCTCTATTGAGAGACTAGAGGAAACCCTTATTTTAGTAGCAATTAGTGTGTAAGTTTCAGACCCGGAGGGATGGAAGTCGGAGTCTGACCTCGTAATAGAGACAAGTACTAAGAGAGTGTCAAGCTTCTTTATACGTCATTGTTGGAATTCACTATATCTGACGTTGTTTCTTATGGCAAACTTTATACTCGTGGACCTGCCGAAAGGATATCAAAAGGGTTTTTTCATAGATTGGTTTTTCCTGCACCTTGATTTTAGTATATGACTTAGTTTAAGCTAGTAGTGCATTAACTTCTGTTTTTTTGAATTAATTGCAAGGAATATGAAAATGTCCGTCAGGAGTATGAAGAAGTTAAGCTAGCTCGAGACCGAGTGAAGGAAGAGGTCAGAAAACTTAAAGAAGGGCAGATCCCTATGACACGTCGAATTGAGAAATTGAGAGGCAGCGTTACAGTTTGGAGGCTCGAATCAAAGAGAAGGTACTCTCTGGCTCATTTTGAATTTCTGTGTTTATTTTAGCAAATACAAGAGCTCTTTTGCCATCTTTTAAGATATTTTGTAGATGGACTTGTAGCTTTCATCGTTTACATTCTCTGACTGAATTTGGCCACCACAGGGTTCTTAGGGTCTAATCGTCACATTTGGACAGTTGCTACTTTATAGAAATTCCAAGATACAAAAGGGAAAACTGAAATGTGATTGTTTTAATTTTAAGAGGATTCAGAGTAGTGTTCCTAGAAACATTGAACTCCTTTTGTGAGCGTATTGTAGAAAACCTTGTGTGTCTTAGAATACATAGTATTCTATGTATTCTATGCCATATTCTGTGGCATATGGAATATACTATTTTTTTAAAAATGTATTTAAAACATTTAAACCTAAGGGTGCTTGAGTGGCTCAGTGGTTAAGCAACTGACTCTGGTTTGCCTGAGGTCATGATCTTGGGGTTTCTAAGCTGGTGCAGACCTGCTTGGATTCTCTCTTCCTTTCTTTCTGCCCCTCCCACGCACACACACGCATTCTCTCTCTTTCGCACGCTGTCTCTCTCTCCTCTCTCTCTCTCTCTCTCTCTCTCTCTCAAAACAAATAAACTAAACATTTTAAACCTAAATTAAAAATTTTATGGTCATGGCTGTTAACTTTAGGGAGATTTTGGAATCAGATGTTAAGAATGGTTTAAACTATGGGGTTCCTGCTATCCTAATAGGATATTTTTAGGATCAGATGAATAACATGAGATAATAATGTGAAGAAATAAAACATATGTATGCATATTGCTACAGCTGTTGTTAATATCAATAGGAATAACCTTTTATAGATTTGTAGGTAACTTAGTATTTTTGGTGATGATTATGAATTTGGTTTGAAAGAAATCATGAAAAAGCGTTGTGGGTTAATTTAATATTTTGATGGCTGGGGCCACATAATTGCTTGCTTGAGATTTTAACTAAATTCCCCTCCTTCTGGTTCAATCTTACAGGCAACAGATATTAAGAGACATCTCAAAAATGCAAACAAAAGCAAGATATTATAGAAAGGAAAGATAAACAGGTAAGATTTTGTATTGACATTTTTATTATGCTAATTTACCCTAACTTTTTTGTGTTCGGGTCTGGATTATGGGACGACTTTTTGTTTGGGAGTTGTTTTAAAGTTTTCTTCATTCTCTGCCTCTTAATCTGTGAGGGATACTAAGATCTGGAAGTAGAGAAGTTGCACAGAGGGTAATTAGGAAAAAATTCTCAAAACTACTTATCAATGAGCATTATGATCTTTGTAACTGGGTGGCTATAGTTTTTTAATGGTAAAATTGGATTTAGTTATCTCAGTAGCAGAAATTAAATTTTAAGAGATTCTGTTTATGTTAAGATAGGACATTACAAAGCTAATGCAGATTCTTTGTGCACAGGTGTGGGGCTTGATGGCAAAATTATTTTAGGATGACTATGCAAGAAGACGGGCTTTTTAGCTAAGAGATCCCAGCTATATGTGGGGTTTTGTTCTTTAGAACCATTCAGAAACTAAAATTTGAATTACCTCTCTTAGGGAAAGGTGTATAACCTGAAGCATTCCTGGCAGTTGAAGCATTATGTTAATCTTCCAGTTTTCAGCCTCACCCTTTTTTCTGTGCCTTCATTTTCAAAGCCCAGGCAGGCACCTCTCTAATTTCTCCCGAGAATAAACCTCACATTTCCATGGCAGAAGCTAGGCTGTCCGTGTCAGGTGCTCAGGTTGTCTGTACGGATGGGGTGCAGGAGGTAGGGCAGGGCAGTCCTTTTGTACTTGCCATCTCTAGTTGTTGAGAGTCTCTGGGATTTGTATTTTGGTTTTTGTTTGGAAGAGTCTTTTCCGTGTCCTTTCATGCCTTTTACCCTGTAGCTCTTAGACTAACTAGGCTGCTAAATTAGTTGTCCCTGTGCTGTCTCTCCTTTTATGAATGTTATTGAAATCTCCCAATTGCTGGTGTCTCCTCCCTTGTTCCCTCTATCCTTGTGGGAGTGAACCCTTTTTTTAGAGTTTAGAAGGGAAAAGGCATAAAGATTCATCTTTAAAACCCTGAACAGGAATACAGGTTGATAAGTTGTGTAATCAAACCATCCTTATGTTTCTGTCACACATCTTACTTGGTATTTTAATATATTGCTGGATTCAACTAGAAAATCTTGTATTTAGGATTTTTCGCACCATGTGAGATTGGCCTAAAATTTTCTTTTGTTTCATCCTTAACTGGTTTTTCAGTGTTCTGCTGACTTCTTAAATAGTTTAATGCTCCTTGAACCAATATTGTCTTTTTTTTTTCCCTAATGTATTTGTTAGGGCTTGTCATTTTTATAAGTTATTTCATTTTTAACTTTTAATAAATAACATTTTAGGGTATAAATACTTTTCTCGTTATCACTTGGTTGTATCTCCTATGTGTTGATAAGTGCATTTCTTTTTTTTCCCTTTAAGATTTTATATTTTCAGTTTAATATTTTTATTCATTAAGATTATATAGGAATTCATACTGTTTTAGTGTCTATGAATATGTAATTTCAAAACCTTAATGTAGAGTTCTAATCTGTTCCTTGATGGTTAATAAATGTCGACTTTATTGTAGATATTTTGAGATCTCTTTGGACTTTTATATTTGGTTTTATACATGTTCTTTATATATATTCAAAAAGAATGTGTATTCAGTCTTTAGGTGTGGAGTTTTATATGTGTGTGTGTATATATATTTGTATGTATGTATGAATATACTTACATATGTGTTAGAACAGGTTTACCATGCTTATATTATGCAGATGTTCTACATACTTTCTTACCTACCTGATTTATCCATTTTTAAAGTGAAATACTTTCTGTGAGTGTAGATATGTCTATTTTGCCTCAAAATTATATTAGTTTTGCTTCCTAGATTTTTAAAACTATGGTGTTTTGTTACTTCTGCATCATGTTTTGATTTATTTGATCTGGTATGAGTAGTATATACTGGGTTTTGTTTTGTAGTTTTTGTTAATTTCGTGTGTTGACACTTTTTCATACAGTAAGGGAGTTGAACCAGTTCCATTACTGTTGTTTTCTACTTACTATGCTTTTGTTTGATTTCTCCTGCTTCCCTTCCTACTTTCTGTTGCTGTTGATAAAGGTTTTCTTACTCCATTTTCCCCCTAAAATTATATATTCTAAGCCTATTCTACTGATTACTCTTAAAGTTTAAATAACATGTTTTCATAGTTATCAGCATTTGTATTCTTCCATTTAATTAAGATACTTTCTCTTCCTCCGCTCCATGTCTGTACTCAGAAATTTTACTTGTCAGTTATTTAAAATGTTATTTTTTACCATCTGTGGTTATTTAGACTTAATATGTTTTATTGGCTTTTTCGATCTTAGTACTTCTTATATCATCCTTCTGCCTCTTAGGAGGTGGGTTTTTGTTGTTTTTTTTTCTTGCTGGGTATTTTCTGTGGGTGTTTTAAGAGATACGCTTTGGGTGATGAACTTTCTGAGGCCTTATATGTTGGAAAATACATCTTTTGCACTCATTCTAGAATATTAATATTGATGAATCAAATTCTAAATTCTAAATTGTTTTTTCTTAACACTTTGACAATCTTTCCTGTGTGTCCCATGAGGTCCAGTATTGTTCCTGAGAAATAGCAGATATGAGAGATAGGCCCTTGAAGAAAAAAGAAGGGAAATTAAATTGATTCTAAATGCTGTGAGAAACTCAGAGGGTGTTGGAGGTTTTTAAGCCAGAGAGAAACAGTATTTCATATATTTTTAATAACACCCAGGATTGCCTTATGGAGAATGGACCATGTGGGACGAAAAAGTAGAGGGTTCAGTTATGAGGCTGCCGAGGTCGGCTAGGCACATGAGAGAACGGTGGCTTCCCCTCACGTGGTAGCAGTTGACAAGCTAATTTAGAAACTGAACCACAAAATTGCTGAGGGAGTAGATAGAAGGATTGAAGTGTGGAGGAATCAAGGATCACATCTAACATTTTCACTTCACAACTGGATGGATAATTGTTCCTTGTACTGAAATGAGGATTGCGAAGAGGGGGGAAATGAAGAGTTCTGTTTGACTATAGAAAGTTTCATCCTTTTACTTTAAACCTATTTGTGTCTTCAAATCTAAAATGTGTTTCCTAGGGCACCCGGGTGGCTTAGTCGGTTAAGCATCCAACTTCGGCTCAGGTCATGATATTACTGTTCGTGGGTTTGAGCCCCACGTTGGGCTCTGTGCTAAACAGCTGGGAGCCTGGAGCCTGCTTTGGATTCTGTGTCTCCCTTTCTCTCTGCCCCCTCCCCTGCTCACACTCTGTCTCTCTCTCTCTGTCTCTCTTTCTCTCTCCCTCAAAAATAAATGTTGAAAAAAAAATTAAAATGTTTTTCTGGTGGATCACGGCTTTTCCTTTGTCTAATTGAAATAAATATTAACGTACAGTGTTAACGCTGGTTTCAGGTGTACCACATACTGATCAACAGTTCTGTATATTACTCCTTGCTTATCATAAGTGTAGTCATCACCTATCATCATACGATGTTATTCCAATATTATTGACTGTTTCCTTATGTTCTTTTCATCTCTGTGGTTTATTTTATAACTGGAGGTTTTTATCTCCTTAATCCCCTTTACTTCACCCATCACCCCACTCACTCCCTTCTGGCAACCACCAGTTTGTTTTTTGTACTTAAGAGTCTTTGTTCATTTGTGTGTTTTTTAGATTCCATATATAAGTGAAATCATATGGCATTTGTCTTTGACTTATTTCACTTAGCATAATTCCTCTAAGTCCATTTATGTTGTTGCAAATGGAAAGATCTCATTCTTTTTTATGGCTAAGTAATATTCTGGTTGTGTGTGTGTGTGTGTGTGTGTGTGTGTGTGTGTGTGTGTTCTTATCCATTCATTTACGGATGGACACTTAGGTTGCTTCCATATTTTGCCTGTTGTAAATAATGCTACGGTAAACGTAGGGGTGCATATATATTTTCAAACTGGTGTTTTTGTTTTCTTTGGGTAGTGGAATTACTGGATCTTACAGCATTTCTGTTTTTATTTTTAAGTTTTCAGGGAACCTGTATACTGTTGTCCACAGTGACAAATGGTCAGTACCATTTTATATTCCTTCCAGCAGAACACAATGGTTACATCCTTGCCAACGCTTGTTAATTGCCTTTTTGATACTAACCTTTCTGACTGGTGTTAAGTGTTCACTCAATTGTGGTTTTGATTTGCATTTCCCCAATGATGAGAGATGTTGGGCACCTTTTTATTTATCTTTTGGCCATCTGTATGTCTGCTTTGAGAGAATGTCTGTTCAGGTTCTCTGCCCATGTGTTAATCAGGTTGGTTGTTTTTTGTAGTTTTTTTTGGTATTGAGTTGCATAAGATCTTTATATATTGGATATTAACTTCTTACCAGATTGGATATTAACCTTGTATTGCATGCAAACATCTTTTGTTCACTGGATTGCCTTTTTGTTTTGTTGATAGTTTCCTTCACTGTGCAAAAAGCTTTTCATTTTGGTATACTAGTAGTTGTATTTGGTATACCAGTAGGCCCAATATTTATTTTGCTTTTGTTTTCCCTTGCCTGAGGAGACATAGCCATAAATACCTTGCTGAGGACAGTGTCAAAAAAATTACTGCCTATGCTGTCTTCTAGGAGTTTTATGGTTTCAGGTCTTACATTTAGGGAATTTAATCCATTTTAGTTAATTTTTGTGTATGGTGTTAAGGAAGCAGCCCAGTTTCATTCTTTGACACGTAGCTATTGAGTTTTATCAACAGCATTTATTGAAAAGACTGTCTTGTCTTTATTGTGTATTCTTTCCTCCTTTGTTGTAGATTGACTATATGGGTGTGGGTTTATTTCCAGGCTCTGTGTTCTGTTCCACTGATCAGTGTGCCTGTTTTTTTGGACTGGTACCATACCGTTTTGATCACTGTAGCTTTGTAGTATATCCTAAAATTTGGTATTGAGATACTTCCAGCTTTGCTTTCTTTCAAATTTTCTTTGGCTATTCAAGATCTTTTCTGTTTCCATCCAAAGTTTAGGATTATTCTAATTCTGTGAAAAAATGCTCTTGGTATTTTCATAGGGATTGCATTGAATCTGTAGATTGTTTTGGACAACAGAACAATTTAATGATACTAATTCTTCCATTCCATGAGCATGGTCTGTCTTTCATTTGTGTCACCTTTGGTTTCTTTTATCAGTGTGTTATAGTTTTCAGAGTGTATGTCTTTCACCTCCTTGGTTAAATTTATTCCTCGGTATTTTATATTTTGGGGGTGCAGTTATAAATAGGATCATTTTCTTAATTTCTCTTTTTGCCCTTATATTAATAGTGTATGGAAATGCAACAGATTTCTTTATATTAATTTTGTATTCTGCGTCTTTACTGAATTCACTTATCAGTTCTAACAGTTTTTTGGTGGAGGCGTTAGAGTTTTCTGTATGTTAGTGTCACGCCATCTGCAGATAGTGACAATTTTTACTTCTTTTACCAGTTTGGATGTCTTTTATTTTTCTTGTTTGGTTGTTGCAGCTACAGCTTCCAGTATTATGTTGAATAAAAGTGGTGATAGTGGATGTTCTTTTCTTGTTCTTGATCTTAAAGGAAAAGCTTTCAGTTCTTCATCGCGTGTGATGTTAGATATGGGTTTTTCATAGATAGTCTTTATTATGTTATGTTTATCTCTAAACATGAATGGATGTTGTATTTTGTCACATGTGTTTTTTCTGCATATATTGAGATGGTGATAGGATTTTTATACCAGAGTATCACATTGATTGATTTGTGAATATTGAACCACCTTGCGTCCATGGAATAACTTCTACTTGGTCATGGTGAATGATCCTTTTAATGTGCTGTCGAATTTGGATTGCTAATACTGTACTTTGTTGAGGATTTTGCATCTGTATTCATCAGATACTGACTGGCCTGTAGTTTTTTGGTTGGTTGGTTGGTTGGTTGGTAGTATCTTTGGTTTTGGTATTAGCGAAATGCTGGCCTCATAGAATGAATTTGGAAGTTTTATTTCCTGTTCCAATTTTTGGAATAGTTTGAGAATAGGTATTAACTCTTTAAATGTGTAGTAGATTTCACCTGTAAAGCCCTCTGGTCCTGGCCTTGTTTGCTGAGAGATTTTTGAGTAGTGATTCAATTTCATTACTAGTATTTGGTCTGTTTGAATTTTCTGTTCTTCCTGATTTGGGGAAGTTGTAGGTTTCTAGGGATTTATCCATTCCTCCTAGGTTGTCCTATTTGTTGGCCTATAATTTTTCATGATATTTTCTTATTTATATTTCTGTGGTGTCCGTTATTTCTTTTCCTTCACTTGAGATTTTATTTGAGTCCTCCCTTTTTTTTTTCTTGATGCGTCCAGCTAAAGGTTTATCGATTTTGTTTAATCTTTTCAAAGAACCAGGTCTTGGTTTCTTTTATCTTTTTTTATCTTTCTATATTTCATTTGTTTCTACTTTCATCTTTATTATTTTCTTCCTTTTACTAGCTTTGGGTTTGCTTTGTTCTTTTTCTAGCTTCTTGCAGTGTAAGGTTAGGTTGTTTGAGATTTCCTTGTGGAGATAGGCCCTGTATCACTACGAAATTCCCTCTTAGAACTGCTTTTACTGCGTCCCAAAGATTTTGGCCCATTGTGTTTCATTTTCTTTTGCCTCTGTATTTTTTATTTCCTCATTAATTTCTTGGTTGACCCGTTCATTGTTAAGTAACATTTGTTTAGCTTCCATGTGCTTATGTTCTTTCCAGATTTTTCTTGTAATTGATTTCTAACTTTATACCATTGTAATCAGAAAAGGTGCTTGATATGATATGATTTCAGTCTTCTTAATTATTGAGACTTTGTGGCCCAATGTGATCTATTCTGGAGAATGTTCTGTGTGCACTTGAAAAGAATGTGTATTCTGTTTTTGGATGGAATGTATTGTATATATCTGTTAGATCCATCTAATCTAAGTGTTGATCAAAGCTACGGTTTCTTTGTTGATTTTTTTTTTTTTTTGGTCTGGATGATCTTATCCATTGATGAGGTGTTAAAGTCCTCTACTATTAATTCTCACTTTGTTAATATTTACTTTATGTATTTAGTTGCTCCTTTGTTGGTTACATAGTTATTTACAGTTGTTATATCTTCTTGCTGGACCGATCTCTTTATCAGTGTGTAGTGCTGTAGTTCTTTGTCTCTTGCTTTAGTATTTTGTTTTAATGTCTGTTTTGTCTGATATACACACTGCGACCCTTGCTTTTTGTTGTTCTGCTTTATTGCATGGAATATCTTTTTCCATCCCTTCACTTTGGTCTGTAGGTGTCTTGATGTCTGAGGTGAGTCTCTTAAAGGCAGCATATACATGGGTTTTTTTTTTTTAATCCATTTAGTCATCCTATGTCTTTTGACCGGAGTGCTTAATCCATTTACATTTGAAGTAATTATTGACAGGTATGTACTTATTGTTGTTCTGTTTATATTGTTTTCTGGTTCTTTTTGTAGTTCTGTTCATTTCTTCTCTTGCTCTTATATTATGGTTGAAATTTTTCTTTAGTGTTATGCTTGTATTCCTTTCTGTGTTTTTTTTGTGTATCTCTTTTAGGTTTTTGATTTGTGGATACCACTGAGTTCATATATAGCATCATATGTGTGTAGCAGTCTATTTTAAGTTAGTGGTTCCTTAAATTCAGACACATTCTAAAATCACTACATTTTTGCTCCCCCTTTCACATTTTATGTATATGATACTGTACTTTACATCTTTTTATTTGGGTATCCCTTGACTAATTTTTGTAGGTGTAATTGATTTTACTACTTTTGTATTTTAACTTCCATACTGACTTTATAAGTGATTAATCTACCTTTTATTTTTTTATTATTTTTTTTTTTAATTTTTTTTTTTTTTTCAACGTTTATTTATTTTTGGGACAGAGAGAGACAGAGCATGAACGGGGGAGGAGCAGAGAGAGAGGGAGACACAGAATCGGAAACAGGCTCCAGGCTCTGAGCCATCAGCCCAGAGCCCGATGCGGGGCTCGAACTCACGGACCGCGAGATCGTGACCTGGCTGAAGTCGGACGCTTAACCGACTGCGCCACCCAGGCGCCCCTAATCTACCTTTTAGTAGATGTTTGCTTTTACCTATGAGACTTTTTCGTTTCATCATTTTCTTCTAGTTGTGGCCTTTTCTTACAACTTAAAGAGCTCCTGTTAAGTTTAGTGAGAACTCTATTAACTTTTGTTTGTGTGAAAAACTCTTTCATCTCTCCTCCTATTCTAAATGATAACTTTGCTGGGTAGAGTATTCTTGGTTGTGAGTTTTTTTCTTATCGGCACTTTGAATATATCACTGACCCTCCCTTTTGGCAGGCAGAGTTTCTGCTGAAAAATCACCTGATAGCCTTAGGAGGTTTCTCTTGTGTTTAACTTTTCTCTTGCTTCTCTAAAAATTTTCTCTTTATCATTACTTTTTGGCATTTTAATTATTATGTATCTTGGTGTGGTCCTCCTGGGATTTATCTTGTTAGGGGCTGTCACTGGTTCCTAGACTTGGATGTTTTTCCTTCCCCAGATAAGGAAATTTTTAGCTAGTATTTTTTAAAATAAGTTTTCTGCCCCCTTTTTTCTCTCTTCTCTCTCTCTCTCTCTCTCTCTTTTAATGTTTACTTATTTTTGAGAGAGAGACAGAGACTGAGCATAAGTGAGGGAGGGGCAGAGAGAGAGGGAGACACAGAATCTGAAGCAGGCTTCAGGCTCCGAGCTGTCAGCACAGAGCCCACGTGGGTCTCAAACCCACAGAACACAAGATGATGACCTGAGCCAAAGTCAGACACCCAACTGACTGAGCCACCCAGCCGCCCCACCCTCTCTTCTCTTTGTGGGATCCCTATAATGTGAATGTTATTATGCCTAATGATGTTGCTGAATTCCCTTAACCTAGCCTCATTTATGTATTATTTTTTCTTTTTGATATTCAGCTTGATTGCTTTCATTACCCCACCAGATCATTGATACATCCTATAATCTGTTGATTCCTTTAGTATATTTTTTCAGTTATTAAATTCTTCTACTCTGTCATATTTCTTTGTTGAAGTTCTCATTGAGATCATCTGTTTTCTGAAGTCCCAATTTTGTTACCTTTGTTTTGAGGTTTTTTTTTTTTTTTTTTAAGTTATTTATTTTGAGAGAGAGAAAGACATGAGCAGGGGAGGGGCAGAGAGAGAGGGAGAGAGAGAATCCTAAGGAGACTCCATGCTGTTGGTGCAGAGCCCAGTGCCGGGCTCGATCTCATGAACCGTGAGACCTGAGCCAAAAAAACCTAAAATCTGACATTTAACCAGCTGAGTCACCCAGGTGCCCCTAAATTCTTTATTAGGCATGTTGTTTATCTCCTCTGCATTTAGCTTTGTGAATTTTGTCTTGTTCTTTCATTTGGGACATATCACTATCTCATTTTGTCTTTTGTTTCCATGTATTAAGTAGGTCAGCTACATCTCCTAGTCTTGAAAGTCATGGCCTTGTGTAGAAGGTGGTCCTGTGGTACCCTATAGCGTAGTCACCCACTGGTCTCCAGAATTTGGTGTTCCAGGAGTGCCCTCTGTGTGGGCTGTGTATGCCCTGCTCTTGCGACTGAGCCTCTCTCACCTCTGGCCTTGCTGGCTGCAGTGACCCCAGATATTTGGTGTGGGTGCACTAGGCGGGGTTTGGTCCCTGCGCTGAGGCCTGAGGTTGCCTCAGGCTTGCTGGTGGGCATGACTTGCCGGCAGCCTAGGTGTCTGCAGTTAGCCTCGATGCCATACTTGCAGGAGCGTCAAAGGCCATAACTGGCTCCCTGCACAGCCAGCTAAGAGTCTGGGCTACTGGAGCTTCGGATGTGCGGGTGTGTGGGGTTATGTCCCCCCAGGGCGGGAGTCACTTTGGAGTGCCGCCACTAACTGCTGGGGCTGTCTGCAGCATATGGTGGGTTAGGGGCAGTTGTTTGGGTGGGCTGGCCCCCAGGAGACTGCTTGGGCGGAGCATGTGATGCTAGCAAGGTAGATGGAGTGTTAATGCCGGCAGACAAGCTACCTAAACGGAGGGAATGGAAGGGCAGCGTCATCTGCCACATCGCCAGCACTTTTGTTCCTGGAGAGATCTCCTGAAGATCCCTGCCCCTTTGGTACACATCCTAAGATTGGTCAGTAAATTCACTTGTCTTACATCCCAGGTACTTCTCAAACTGCTGCTTCTGTACTGTCTTGAGCAGAGTTTTTTTGTTATGTTGGCTCTTTAAGGGCACAGGCTGAATTTCCTCTTGCCCTCTGGCTCTTTCAGAGTTAAATTCTGCTGTTTTTTTTTTTTTTTTTTTTTTAACACACACGCAAATTGGAGAGGGGCAGAAAGAGAGGGAGACAGAATCAGACGCAGGCTCCAGGCTCTGAGCTGTCAGCGCAGAGTCCAACATGGGGCTCGAACCCACAAACTGTTTGATCATGAGCCAAAGTCGGACGCTTAACCGACTGGGCCACCAGGTGCCCCAAAATCTTCCGATTTTTTTTTTTTTTTTTTTTTTTAGTTTTTTTTTTTTTTTTTTCAACTTTTTAATTTATTTTTGGGACAGAGAGAGACAGAGCACGAACGGGGGAGGGGCAGAGAGAGAGGGAGACACAGAATCGGAAACAGGCTCCAGGCTCTGAGCCATCAGCCCAGAGCCCGACGCGGGGCTCGAACCCACGGACCGCGAGATCGCGACCTGGCTGAAGTCGGACGCTCAACCGACTGCGCCACCCAGGCGCCCCAAAAATCTGCCGATTTTTAAAGCCACATGTTACGGTCTTCCCAGTGCCAGGATTGGCTGGTGTGGAGTCTGATCCTCTCACTTCTCTGTGCTTGTAGGGTCTTTGCCATTTGTGGTTACTCCCTCCAGGGCTTTACTTCCCAGAAGTGTCTCTGCCCTTCCTCTCTTTTTTTTTTTTTTTCCTTTAATGTTTGTTGATTTTTGAGAGAGAGAGTACTTGCAAATGCACACGAGTGGGGCAGGGGCAGAGAGCCAGGGAGACAGAGGATCTGAAGCGGGCTCCATGCTGACAGCAGAGAGCCCAACGAGGGAGCCCGAACTCCATGAACTGTGAGATCATGACCTGAGCCAAAGTTGGACACTTAGCCAACTAAGCCACCCACGTGTCCCCTTCCCATTATTTTCTCTGTGGCCTCCTCTTTTCAGTTGACTGTGGAAGATGTGTTTTGCTAGTCTTTCGGATTGCTTTCAGGGTTAGTTTCATAGATGTTACTGTTACCTTGATGTGTCTTTGGGACAAAATGAGCTCAAGATCCTCCTACCTAGACATCTTCTGTATCCATTTTGCCTCTTCCTGCCTTTAATTGGGAGTATTTAATCCATTTGATGTAATTACTGGCAAGGCAGCATTTTTGCTAATTTGTTTCCAGTGTATCTTAGGACTTTTTTGTTCCTCTAGTTCTCCATTACTAGTTTATGTTAATAAGCATTTTCTGTTGTACCATTTAAATTCCCTTCTTTACTATGTATTTTTTGAGCTATTTTCTTTGTGGCTGCCTTTAGGATAACAGTATCTTAAATTATAGTAATCTAATTTATATTAATACCAACTTAATTTCAGTAGTATGCAAAACTTTGCCCCTATATATAGCTCCATTCCATTCTCCCTCCTTTGTGCTGTTACTGTCCTACAAATTGTACTTTAATTAGTATAAGCCTGTTAGCACAGTTTATAATTCTTTCTTCATGCAGTTTTGTTTTTGTAATGATGTTTGATTCTCTGACACCAGCCGTGTCCTACATTCAATTCAGTTTGGATACTAACTACCTGGAATTAGAGCAGACTATAAGCTAAGGGCTTGGTCCCATAGGACAGCCTTTGCTTCATATATTAGTCTCAAGGACCCAGGACCCAGGGCAAGATAAAAGATAAATCAGTCCTGGTACTGATAAAAAAGATACAGTTGGTCTTACTCCCTAGTTCCTGGTTTGGAGTTCTTAACATCCTTGAAATTGCCTGAGTGACAGGAGTATCTTTTGTTATTGATACCTGCACTTTTGCCGGACTTGACTACAAGTGCAGGGATTCCCACGGTCCCCCTTTAGGTTCTACATTCATTACAGTGACTCACAGAGCCCAGGAAAATGTTACACCTAACAATTCCCATTTTTTTGTTTTTTGGGGTTTTTTTAAAAATTTTTATTTACTGATGAGAGAGGAAGAGAGACTGAGCAAGTGAGCCAGGGAGGGGCTGAGAGGGAGACAGAATCCGAAGCAGGTTCCAGGCTCCGAGCTGTCAGTACAGAGCCTGATGTGGGCTCAAACTCTTGAACCGTGAGATCGTGACCTGAGCTGAAGTCAGACACTTAACCGTTTGAGCCACCCTGGTGCCCCAAGAATTTTAAATTTTTAATTAATCTCTACACCCAGTGTGGGACTTGAACTCAAAACCCTGAGATCAGGAGTCTCATGCTCTATCAGTTGAACCAACCAAGGTGCCCTAACAACTGCTGGTTGATTATAAAGGATACAACTCAGTAACAGCCAGATGGAAGAGATGCGTAGGACAAGATATGGGGGTGGGGTGTTCAGAGCTTTCGTTCACCTCTACTAGGTGCTTTGTCTTCCCGGCATATTGACCTCTTCACCAACCCGGAAGCTCCAGAACTTTGTCGTTTTTATTGACATTTTATTATGAGTTTTTATTGACGTTTTATTATGTAGGCATAATTGAATAAATTATTGGCCATTGGTAAATGAACTCCATCTCCAGTTCTTTTCTCCTCCAGGAGGTCAGGGCATGGGGCTGAAAGTTCCAGCCCTCTGATCTTGTGGTTGTTTCTTCGGACAACCAGTCCCCATTCTGAAGCGATCTCGGGGCCCTTCCAAGAATCATCTTATTGGCATAAAATCAGGCATGTTCAAACGTGCTCAGTATCAATAACAAAAGATACTCCTGTCACTCAGGCAATTTCAAGGATGTTAAGAACTCCAAACCAGGAACTAGGGAGTAAGACCAACTGTATCTTTTTTATCAGTACCAGGACTGATTTATCTTTTAAATCAGAAAAGAGAAAAAAGTTACAAACAACAGATACATTTTAACTATTTTTATATTAATTATGTAGTTACCTTTACTGGTGCTCTTTGTTTCTTTGTATAGATTCAAGTTACTGTCTAGTGTCCTTTCATCTTGGCATGAAAGACTGACTTGAGGATTTCTTGTAGGGCAGGTGTGCTAGTGATGAATTATCCCGGTTCACATTTATCTAGCAATGTCTTAAATTCTCCTTTGTTTCTGAAGGATAGTTTTACTGGATACAGAATTCTTGTTCCCACCCCCCCCCCCCCCCCCAGCGCTTTGAATATGACATCCTGCTGCCCTCTAGCCTCCTTGGTTTCTGATGAGGAAGGAGTCAGCTGTTAATCTTCTTGGGGATCCCTTGTACTTGATGAGTTACTTTTATCTTGCTTTCAACGTTTTGTCTTTTAGCAGTTAACAATGATGTTTTTCACTTTATCCTACTGGGAAGTTATTTAGCTTTTTGGATATGCAGATTAATATTTTAGATCGAAGTTGGGAAGTTTGGGGTTTTTAATTTCCGCAGGTAGTCATTCTGCCTGTTTTTGTTCTCTCCTGAGATTCCTATTCTGCATATTTCGATCTACATGATGGTACACTTTGATACACATTTTATTCATTTGTTTTCTTTTCATCAAACTGGATAATCTCAAGTGACTGATGTTCAGTTTCCCTTTGTTTTGCTTATTCAGATCTGCTTTTAGCTCCACTAGTGATTTTTTTTTTAATTTCAGTTATTGTACTTTTCAACTCCACAGTTTCTAGTTGGCTCTTTTTTATACTTGATTCCTCTATTAATCCTCTATTCATTGAGACATTATTTCCTTGTCTTTAGTAATCTAGACATGGTTTTCTTTAGTTCATTGAAAACATTTTTAAAATAGTTGTTGTAAAGTCTTTACTTTGTAAGTCTATTTCTGGACTTCCTCGGGGATATTTTCTATTGACTGCTAATTTTCTGGTGTATGACCTATATTTTGTTTTTGTTGAAACTGGCAGTTTAAAAAGCATGATGTGGCAACTGAAATCATTTGTCCTTCCCTCCCCAGGCTTTTGTTGCTGTTTGTTGATGATGTTTTTGTTGCTGTTGGTTTAGTTACTTTCCTAACTGATGCTTTGAAATTTGTAGTTTTTGTTGTGCGGGACAACGGAAGTCTGTGCTGAGTTAGCATACTGGGCAGATATTTCCTTAAATGATTGCAACCACTCTGTCTCCCAGTCTTTGTTGAGTGTCTCTTCATGCATGTTGGGTCACACCTTCAACACATAGCAGGGCAGTGTTTTTACTTTCCACCAAGATTCAGTAAATGCTCCCTGGGTTGTTGCAAACTTGGGTTAATATCCAGTGCTAGTTTACAGCTCTGTTTTGGGTTTCACTTCCTACTTGCACATAGCCTCAAGGTGAAACATTCTTTGCACAGAGCCTCTGTGAGAGCTTAGGATCTCCTCCAGTCTTTCTGGAGAATGTGTACCATCCTAGGCCTGCGCACTGTCCTACTCATATAGCCTTCTAGATTCTCAGGAGCTTCCAGAGTCTCCTATGGGTGTCCTCTCCAGCTTTTTAAGTTTTTTTTGGTTAGCTTTGCCGCAACTGTTATTCAAAACAGCTGTGGTGTTAAAACACTGGCCACTGATTGTCTTTGACAAATGCCTTCAGGGGACAGACTTCCAGCTGTGGTGGAGTCACATCAAAAAAAGACAACCTTTGCAAGTAAGGTTTTCGAGTAAGTGCAGATGGATCAGATAATGGCACTTATCTGAGAATGAGAGCTTGAAAACTTTCTAACCTTGTTCTGACCTCTACAGTGGCCGTTAAGTAGCTGATTTGATTTCACTGTGATTGTGGGCAGTTGATTTTCAGGGCTGCCAGCGAACTGGAAGGGAATAGGACATGTTTAAAATCCCACACATCTTGGGGCACCTGGGTGGCTCAGTCGGGTAAGCGTCCTACTTCGGCTCAGGTCATGATCTCAGGGTTTGTGAGTTGGAGCCCCACATCGGGCTCTGCGCTGACAACTCGAGGCCTGGGGCCTGCTTCGGATTCTGTGTCTCTCTCTCTCTTTCTCTTTCTCGCTCTCTCAAAATAAACATTAAAAAAAAATTTTTTTTAATCCCATACATCTTGCTGTTTTTACCAAGATTCAGGCATTTTTCTTGAATAAACAGTCTCCAGGTTATTATAAGCCTTTGATTAAATTCCAGAATTTCAAAAAAGTTAATTTTGACAACTTTTGTCAGTGCTTTCATTGCTTTTTTGGAGGAGAGGATTTTCAGTTTGATTTTGCCATTCCTGATGATTTCGAAATCTTTTCTGTATCTATAAAAAATGTTGCTGGGATTTTAATAGGAATTGCATTAAACGTGTATATCAGTTTGGGGAGAATTGAAACCTTTACTTTATTGGGTCTTCCAGTCTTTCAACATGGTATGTCTCCATCTCTTTAGATCTTTTATTTCTTCAGTGACCACTGTGTAGTTTTCAGCATGCAAGTTCTCTGTGTTTTGTGAGATTACACCTAAGTATTTTTTTCTCTCCCTTTCTCTTTTTAAAAAATAGAGTCCCTGGGATTTTCTGCATAGGCAATCGTGTCATCTACACATGGAGACAGTTTTTTTTTTTTCTGATTTGTATGCCTTTTAATTCCTTTCTTGCCTTACTGCACTGGCTAGAACTTCCCGCACTGTGTTGAGTAAGAACGGCAAGAGTGGACATCCTTACCTCATTCGTGATCTTAAGAGGAAAGCAGTTTGTTTTTTATCATTAAGTGTATTGTTACTGTAGGTTTTTTTTATAGATTTTTTAATCAAGTTTGGTAATTTTCACTCTATTCCTATGTTTCTGGGAGTGTTTATCATTGTGTTGGATTTTGTTAAGTGCTTTTTTTTTTTGGCATTTGTTGATAGGATAGTGTTCATGTTCACCTTTAGCATTGCATTACCTTGACCTTGATTTTTTTTTTTTATCATCGAATCAACCTTACATCCATGAAAATCCTTCTTGGTTGTGGTATATAATTTTATAATTGTTGAATTCTGTTGACTAACAGTTAAAGGATTTTTGTGTCTGTGAGGGATATTGCTCTGTAGTTTTCTTTTTGTACCATCTATTTTTGGTGTCAGAATACTAACTAGCTTTATAAGATAAATTCGGAAGTGTTTCACCTCTTCTGTTTTGTTTTTTATAGAAGAGACTGTGAAGAATTGGTGTTAATTCTTTAAACATTCTGAATAATTCTCAAATGACACTATCTGGGTCTTAAGATTTTGGCGGAGGGAGGGGAGTTAAAATTATGAATTAAATTTAATTAAGAGCTACTCAAATAATCTATTTCATATTTAATGAGTTGTGGTAGTTAGTGTTTTTTGAGGGATTGATCTGTTGTGTCTAAGTTGTCAAATTTGTGCAGAGTTTTTTACTATCCTTTTGATGCCTGTAGTGATACAGTCATACTCCTATTTCATTTCTGATATTGGTAATTTGTGTCTTCTTTTTGGGGAGGAAAGGCAATCTTGCTAGAATATTAATTTTATTGGTTTTTGCAAAGAACCAGCTCTTTGCTTCATAGATTTTGTTGTTCTCTTTTTTATATTGACGTCTGTTCATATCCTAATTATTTCCTCTTTTCTGCTTGATGTGAGTTTATTTTGCTCTTTTTCCGGGTTCTTGAGGTGAAATCTCAAGATTACTGATTTGAGACTTTTGTGTATGGACTTAATGCTATAAACTTGCCTCTCGTCACTGCTTTAGATGTGTCCACAAATTTTGATACTTTGTATTATTATTTTTGTTTAGTTTGATGTACTTTTTCACTTTTCTTGAGACCACAATTTATTCATCTATTGATGGACATTAAGATTGTTTCTGGTTTGGGGCTATTACCAGTAAAGCTGCCATGAGTATTCTTGTGCAAGTTTTTGTATAAAATATATGCTTTAATTTTCTTTGGTAGTTTCCTAAGAGTAGAATATCATAGGTATATATTTTACTTTTGAAGGAATTAACAACCTGTTTTCCAAAGTGATTGTAATTTATTGTAGTTGTCATTGATAAAAGTTGACTTTTGATGGCTTGGAATTTTTAAAACATGGTCCTTCACCATAAGTAATTAGAGAGACACTGCTTGAAATGGCCTCCTTTAGATGTAGGTAGCTACAAGGACTGTCCTTGTACAAGATAAAATGGAGTGAGTATAGATGGAGATACGGTGATGGTGATGGGTTTTAAAGCAGGAATTTTAACTATGCTGTTAATGAAGTGTGAGACAAGGTCATCAGCTGAGTGAGCAGAGGGCCTGCAGCAATAAAGGATTGAGGAAGGTGGAAGACAAGATGTGAAGTCACTTGAGAATGAGCACACCTTGATTAGAGATATGTGATAGGTGTGTCTGGTAGTTTTGAGTTTGTATTTAAGTTTTGTGGCCGTCAATTCAAAGTGAGACGCCTTTTTGGAGAGTTTCTTCAATTAGTTCAGCCTCTTGGATAGAGATAGACGGAAGGTATGTAGTTAGGTTTGATAGAGACTATGCTTTTTTTTCCTGGCTGATGTGACATAGGAATGGTGGAGGAACAAGAGGTCTTTGCAGTGGGTCCTGTACTGGGTTGTGGAACCTCAGGAGGTTAAAAAAAGAAATGAAGGGGATGATGGATTGTGAAAAGATAGTAGGGTCACTGCATTACAGGACTCTGCGGGGTCAAAGAATAGTGTGAATAATCCCACAGTAAATAAAATGCAAGTAAAGGGGACTGGAAGAACAGGATTGTAGAAATGGTTTTCAGGTGGATGATTTTGGGTGATTTACATGATTTGAAGTATAACCATAGGAGAAGGTAGCTGCAGAGGGGTTTAGGAAAAGATGGTTGAAGTCCAGGAACACAAGAACCAAAAAGATTGATTTTCTATATATGTGATGGGCATAATGATAGGAAAGCAGTGAGTGGGGAGCTACAATCATCAACGAATGGAGTGATGAAGGTTTTTTGAGGGAGGTAGTTAACACAGCAACAGAGATAAGGGTGGTAAAGCCTGATACCATGGTCTTCAAGGGAATTCCAGTGGGGCTCAGTTAATGGAAGAAATAGTACAATGGGGATTCATGAGGATTAACACCCTCTCCCCACCTCTGAGTCCTGAAGCAGTCTGAAGGATTATGGCAGGAGAAGGTTTAGAGAGGGCTCTAGAAGTGTCTTTCAGGAATAGCCAAGTGTCAGTTGGAACAATAGAGAACATTCATGGAAATTGAAGATGATGAGTATGGGATTAGCATGGAAGTTTCTTGGATGAGAGTGACACATGAATTAGAGTTCAGAAAACTTAGCTGGAAGGGCAGGGATATTGGGCTGCTTCCCAGTTTTTCAAGTCAGACAAAGATCTCTCGGTACAGATTTCTTTAGTAGTCCAGTGATTTTTGGTAGCTTGGTGGGTCTGTTTTGCTGGGAGTGCAAAGGTTTTGTTAAATTTCTTGTCCCTTTTTCATGGAGCTGGACTGCCTCATGTATTTGGTGATTCTTAATTCTGTACCTGTTAATTCTCATTGCCTTGGACTTCATGGATTTCCAGCCCAACGGTGTGGCTTCTTGTCTCCTTCCTTCTTTTAATCCTATTGAACATTGTGAACTTTCAGGCACAGATCTGTCTCTTAATTTTTTCATATATTTCCATCTTCTCCATGTTTGGTATGGAGAGGTGATTTTGGCATATTTCAGTTTGTTATCGTGACACTGTCAAAGTTAAATTTTTAGAAAGGAAAAAGTTGATACCAACCCAGATGTCCAACAATAGGGAATAGGACAAAATATCCATAGATATTATATCCAATGAACATTACACAGAAACCAAAATTTTGTTTTGCCAAGGACATGGGAGAAATGAGAAACTGTTCTCAATACATATTTAGTGGTGTCATTTAATAAAACATATGTTCTATAGAAAGATGTAAATAAGTAGGTATTAAAATGGAAGTGTTTAAGGACATTGAGATTATAGATGATTTTTATTAAGTTTCTGTTTTCCATATTTTCTATAATGAATATGTTCCTACTTTTATAATGGGGAGGAGGGAAGGGAGTAAATATGACTTGGAAGGAAAGCAAGCTAACAAATTATGTGATATGTTAACCTTAATTACTATAATATGAAATTCTATTTCTGTAAAAAAACAATAGGTTGTATACATGTACACGTGTGTGTGTCTTAAAAATCTTAGCTCTAGGTAGGCTTTATATGGTTTTGATAAAAATCTACTAGCAGATATGATTTTTTGTTTTTGTTTTTTAATAATTTACCCTGAATATAAGTCAGCAAATCTAAACATGTAGATTGACAATTAAAATCTCAAAATATTAATTTCAAGTAATAGTAGTAAACAATTTTGTTAAAAGACAATAGTTAATTTCAGTTTAAAATTAAGGGTTACATAATCATAATCATCATTTGTATTCCTGCTTAATTGAAAGTCTGTCATATACCATACAAATGCTGTTTTAATTTCAGTCTTCTGGTGTGTAGTATGCATTGACTTTCTGTCTGTATTTAGAAATCTCTCATTGGCTTTATAAATATTTTGTTCATTGAGCACATATTTAATGAGTGCTGACTGTAAGCTAAGCTTTGCTCTAGGCAGGTAGGATGTATTAGTGAACAAATAAAGATAACCCAGGTGGTCTGGTAGGAATAACAGCCCACAACACAATACCTTTTAGTGAAGAAAACACCTATGTACTTAGTTTGCATTTTAAAGACTGTATTACTATAAAAGTCTTGTAAAGCAGTACTAACCTACTTTTGTTTTATTAGATTGAGGAACTGCAGCAGGCTTTAACAGTAAAACAGAATGAAGAACACGATCGCCAGAGGAGGATAAGTAACACTCGGAAGATGATCGAAGATTTGCAAAATGAACTGAAGACCGCAGAAAACTGTGAGAATCTTCAGCCCCAAATTGATGCCATCACAAATGATTTGAGACGAATTCAAGATGAAAAGGCATCATGTGAAGGCGAGGTGATCGATAAGCGAGGAGAGAAGGAAACCCTAGAGAAGGAGAAAAAGAGTAAGTTTTTTTTTTTTTAATTTTTTTTTTTTTTCAACGTTTATTTATTTTGGGACAGAGAGAGACAGAGCATGAACGGGGGAGGGGCAGAGAGAGAGGGAGACACAGAATCGGAAACAGGCTCCAGGCTCTGAGCCATCAGCCCAGAGCCTGACGCGGGGCTCGAACTCACGGACCGCGAGATCGTGACCTGGCTGAAGTCGGACGCTTAACCGACTGCGCCACCCAGGCTCCCCGAAAAAGAGTAAGTTTTATTAAACTTAGTGTGAAGAGATGTTTATAAAATGGAGATCTGTTTCTGTTGATGGACTTTCTTCTTCCCCTGGAACCAGGTCTTTACCTGCTCAAATCCCCTTGTTGAGGAATCTCCCCTTGGGTTTTCCAAATTGATGCCTTAATTACCTAGATGTATTATATACCGTGCTTTGCCACTGGCTAACCACTGTCTTATGTCAGATAATGGTGGTTGATTTAATTCTCCAAAAATGCTTTCCTTTATTTTCTTCACAAAGTCCTCCACCATTGTTTATCAGATCAGATTTAAGCTCTTCATTCTAGTCTTCATTACCTTCCATTAACTTTGCCCCTTCAAACCTGTCCCAAATCATCTTTGCTTTTCTTTCCTGTAGACCATGAAAATAGATTTATAACATGAGTCACATAAAACAGGTCTTAAATTCTATCTGCTCAGTGTATACAACTAAGATCAGTAAAAAAGAACAAAAACCCCTAACTTGGTCTGTTTATCAAAGTACGAGATGTGTGTGGTTAAAAAAAAAAAAAAAAAAAAAAAGAAAGAAAGAAAAACTAGAACAAAAGTGTGGCCCAACCTCTGTCAAACCTCCAGACCTGCTCTCAGGACAAAGCATGTTTAACTCCCTCGGCAGTGTTTTCTAATAGACCTTCATTTATATTTTTATCATGTTCTTGTTTTGCCCTGGCTAGATGAATCAACTTTAGACATTATCTTTTGATGTTTTGTACTTTGGATGTAGATTCCTGCTCATAACATCTCCTGTCCCTATTGTAATTCCTCAAGTGGCATTATTGTATTAATACTAATTACTAATCTTTAACATTTATTATCGGTTAACTGTAGTATCTTTAAATCTTTTGTCATTTAACAATTGTCAGTATTGCTTGAGCACGCACTTTGTCAGCTAAAAATACCGATACTTTCATCCTGTTTACTTTTCACCCTTCTGACACTCTAAGTTCTCTAATTTGGTCTCTTGAAATTTCTTTCAAGGCTGAAAACATTTTATTGAACACCATATCAAGTTTTATGGGCTCTGTTTATGGGTTAATTCTAAAAGCTAGAAATATCAAGTATTACTTGTTACTACAACAGTGAAACTTATTCACAGAAGAGCCAGGTAGTACATTTTGATCTGATTTCCTTTTATTGATATTTATTTTATTATTTTTTTAAATGTTTATTTTTGAGAGGGAGTGCAAGCAGGGGAGGATCAGAGAGAGAGGGAGACAGAGGATCTGAAGCAGGCTATGTGTGCACAGTTATGCGCTAACAGCAGAGAGACCAATATGGGGCTTGAATTCGTGATCCACAAGACCATGACCTGAGCTAAAGTCATATGTTTAACTGACTGAGGCACCCAGGCACCCTGATAGCTTTTTTAAAGGTTTTAGTTTTCCTTCAAAAAGAAAAACAGAAAAACATTTGCTGTAGCGTTTCCTTAAAAAACAATTGAGGTGCCTGGCTAGCTTAGTCAGTAGAGCATGTGACTCTTGATCTCAGGGTTGTGAGTTCAAGCTCCATGTTGGGTGTGCCGCCTACTTAAAAAACAAAAACAATTAGGCATTCTTGTGAGCTCTGGAGCCCCCCTATCCCCCTCCTTCCACCTAAATGGATTGTTTTCAAAGCCTCCCATGTGTCTGCCATCTGGGATTTGTCACAGATCCTTGTCTGTATTGGATAAAACTATTCCGTGTCTTTTTCTTGCATTGCTCCATTATACATCTTTGGGTAACCTTGTAAGAAGAGATATTTGGAATTTAATTACAGATATCTGGGATTTAATGACAACACCTTCATTTCATGGTCCCCTTTTAACCTGTTTTTGTTGTATATATGACTCTAGGTTGAAAATAATTTTTCTCTCCGAAGTTTGAAGGCCTATTGCAATCACCTTGTGTTAGGAAATATAGCGATTTCTTAATCTTCTTTATGTGGCCTATTTGTTTTTGATAGCTTAAAGGTCATTTTTTTATCCCAAGTGTTTGGAAATTTGATAATTTCTCCAGGGTTTTGCTTTATCACTGTGTTGGGTACTTGCTGAGTGGTGCTAACTTTGAGATCTAAGATACCCTTTTGTATTATTTAATGCAGGTTTTCAAAGATACACTTTGTTTTCCTTTTTTAGGCGTGGGTGATAATATTGTACGATTTGACAATCTTATGAATCAAAAGGAAGATAAGCTGAGACAGAGATACCGTGACACATATGATGCTGTTTTATGGCTAAGAAATAACCGGGACAAATTTAAGCAAAGGGTCTGTGAACCTATAATGCTCACGGTAAGAAATTTTGTTTGTCTTGGTAGCATCTGTTAGTTTTATTATTGCAATCGTTATAGATTTTTGTTGTTTTAAGAATTCTTAGTTTTATTAACAACATGCTTTTCCATTATCAGACTTGTGGCAGTTGGTAGGCTGCTGAATCCATACCTGAGTTTTCTAAAGGGCCCTTGACCAACAATAGGAAAAGTAGGAAACTTAGCTTATTGACCAGGAATCATGTATAAAATTAGTTTGGTTAGCTAGTTCCTTCTGGCTGTTGTTGTTCTTAGGTTAGATAGCAGGCAATAGATTAAATGCTGCCAAAGGGCTGGAAACTATTGTAAATAACTATGTTGATATGGGGGAACTGATAGACAGAAGAGAGAGAGAATTACCTACAAATATTAGCATTCTGAGAATGAAACCAGCATAAACCTTTGATAGCTCTTTTTGATGATCATGGGTCATTAAGAAGAAGGTAAGCTATATTTAGCAAATCATTTAATGAAGTGTGGCTTCATTGGAATTTAGATGGAATGGCTAGGACAATTTCCATCTAAAATATTTAAAATAATAATTTTGGCCGTGGAAAGGGAAAAGAAAGTAAACACCACAGTCTTTGGTAGCGATATATTAGGTATAATATGAATGTAAAACTTACACCAAAATGACTTAAAGAATGCACTATAGATCCTTGCAGGATTCATGAAAACTTCTATTTTCTGTAATTCGTGTTTGTGTTATCCTTTATTTAAAATCATTTCATGTAGTTTTCTTTTTTATATCTTAGATTATGTTAGCAAAATTAATATGCATAATACTGTATTCTCTTCTTGCTCAGGTATGTATTATTAGAGTATTTTTGCCAGATCAAGAAGGGAATATCTATTTTGGATGCAGACATTATTGTTTTGATTAATCTGGTAAGGACTGAAAGAAAATATAAGAAAATATTTTGATCCTTAATAAATTATAATGCAAATAATTGTCAACAGATTTTTGTTAAAATGTCAACCTCAAAATTATAATTCACAACGTTAGTAAATTTGCCATCCTTCTATCATTTCATCTCCTATCAGTAGCCTGTCACCAAGAGGGATTACTAGCAGGCATATATTTACATTACAAATTACATTCGAATCTTTGAGATGAAAAGATATACCCTTCTTTTTTTTTATCCTTTCTGAAATAACCCTTCACCTTTCCTACCACCTTCTTCCAACTGTGTTGCTCCCCTAGCCCCATCCCGATACACACACTTACCTAACCCTCCAATATCTAGTTGAAATGTCATCAGGTAGGCAAATTAACAATATATCAACTTAAAATTTTAGTCATAGAAGTTGTCAACTAGCAGTCCATTTCCAGGAGTTATTTCTGACCATTCCAATCTACAATGGGAGAAGTGTGCAAAGATTTGTTTATAGTTCTGTTCCTCACAGCAGTGTTTATAATACTGTAATGGTGGTGGGACAGAGAATGAAATTCCCAAAGCTGTTGCTTGGTCATGCAAATTACTGTACATCCATTGAATGGAATACTATGCAGCCATTAAAAATGTTCTAGGTCTCTTGATATAAGAGGACATTTATGACTTATTAATGAATTATAAAGCAGGTTATAAGATAGGATGTATAGAAAGATTTTATTTTTTTAACGTTTACTTGTTTTTGAGAGAGAGAGAAAGAGCTTGAACTGTGGAGGGGCAGAGAGAGAGGGAGGGAGACATAGAATCTGAAGCAAGCTCCAGCTTCTGAGCTGTCAGTATAGAGCCCAACGAGGGGCTCAAGCCCACCAGCCCCGAGATCATGACCTGAGCTTAAGTCAGATACTTAACTGACTGAGCCACGCAGGCACCCTGAAAAAGAGTGCATTTTAAAGAGCTGAAACACAAGTCTGACATCAGCCACCACATCACCTTGGAGTGCTGTGCCTTCTCTGTCTACCTCTCTGTGTCTTTACTACGTCGCAAAGACGTGGCCTTGAAGAACTTAGCCAGGTATCTTCTTTACCAAAGAAGCTAGTGACAACATGAAATCTTCCTTCAGGATGTCACGAGGCCAGAATGAGTGCAATGCAGTTTGCATTCTACCTGGGGAGAAACGTGTGACTTAGTCACTCCTGGAAGTGCACCAACTGGGTGGGGATAGAAATGACCCCCCACCTGTGTGACTTAATTTTGAGACTCACTGTCTAAATGAACAAGTGAAATTCTTCAAAGAAATGAATGACCACGTAACCAACTCACACAAGACGGAGGCCCAAAGATGTGACATCTGTTACAGGAGAGAGTGATAAGGAGAGCTGAGTCTTAGGCTGGCTTATCCACAACTATTTTAAAAAGGTGACTTCCAGCAGTCACATTGGGGTTACTTTAACCCTTTCTAAAAGTTATAGCTAACGCCCACTTAAATTTTCTTTCATTTATACCATTCCTTCTAATGAAGTAATTTGGTACCAAAAAATATTGTGAAACAGTAAACACTAACATGGTATAGTGTCTATGTCCTGGTGATGGTATTAATTTTTTTGTTCGTCTATCAGTTTTCCCATTCTTACGCTAATTGGTATTATAATTTAAAATACTAATATTTGCCAACATTTACATGATAAGCATTGCACTAAATTTTTTATTCTGTCTTAATCCTTTTATTCCTGAGATAGACTATTTTACTATACCCATTTTGGTAAAAAACTAAAATTTTAAGAAATTTAAGTTGTACTTGATTTGAAGCAACATCTGTCTGACCCCAGAGACTTAGCTCTTAACTAGTATGCTATATTTTATATATAGTACATATACTTTTTCTTTCATAAATATTTTTTCAAGAACACTGATTTCCATCTGCTGAAGGTAATCTATCCCAGCTCCCAAAATTCCATAGATAGCACTTTTTATGCACCTCTGTTATAGAGCTTTATCTTGTGTTCTGCTTTTCAACATACTTACCATCTGCAAAAAATAATAGCGTAGTCTTTTTGAAACAATTTGTTTTCTTGACCAATCTTAGTATTTTCCGTAGCATTGAGTGTCACATGCAGAAGTGCCTTATTTGTTAATATTTTAAAAATAAATCTTACAAGCCTAGGATTTCTCTTGCAAACACTGTTAAAATTCATTCAGAGCAAGTTTTTTTTTTTTCATTGTTTTTGAACTGATTGGTTATTGCCGTGTATAGTATGAATTCCTCTTGAAGATTAAGAAGAAAAATACTAAAAGTGTGGGGATAGAGGAGAAATGTTTATACTCTTAGATTACAATCTAAGCCTATTTCAGAGGTTTTTAATGAGTGGACTAGAAAGGAACTTCATTATTTCTTGAATAGTATCAAATTGATAAGCTTCAGGTACTCATTCGTGTGTTGGCTTTTGTTTTACTATGTATTGAATGTTTCCCGGTACTAACTTATAGAGGTGTTGAAATGTCTCAGTACAAAGTGTTTTTCATTTTTTTCCCTTAAGTATTTAATCTGATTAAATACATCTAAGTAAAACTAATGTTCTTGCAATCAGTTTGGATTTCATGAAAATCAGCTTATATTTTCTTTTCATTTTGTTTAGATCAATATGAAAGATAATAAAAATGCCAAATATATTGAAAATCATATTTCATCAAATGACTTAAGAGCTTTTGTATTTGAAAGTCAAGAAGATATGGAGGTTTTCCTCAAAGAGGCAAGTAACCATCATGATACTTTGATTCATCTGGTGCTTACCCTCTAGTGCTTAAGTTTTTAAATTCAAACTACAACAAAAATAGTGACTAATACCAGCAGTGACTCTTGTGTAAAATCATTCAATTTTGTTAATTTCTTTTTTAATCTGTGTCATTACTGGGGAATGAATTTGTTTTGCAAGAGAAAAAACAGCCCATAATTCCACCTGAAACGTGTTTTGAAGTTATTTGGAATTTGTAAAAATAATTCTGTCACACTCTTTTAAGAGAAAAAAATGTAATGAAGGGCCTTTGGTCTTAGAAATCCTTTTTGGAAATGTATTGGAATGAACTCGGTTTTTCTTTGGCTGGGAGCGTGGGAATCAATATGTTGTTGCTTTCAATAAAACCTCTTCAAAAAGGATGAGAATTCTGTATCTGGCTACAGAAACACCACTGAGAATCTAAGGCACTAAAAGGCAATGTGGATGGCTTAGTAGTTAGAAGCATAGACCTACATACAGGTAGACTGCCAAGATTTGAATTCTGGCTTTGCTACTAAATTGGTCAAGTTTCCTGTATGTTTTATGCCATAATTTCCTCATCTGTAAAATGCAGATCCATTATCTACAAGATGGTTGTGAGGATTAATTCTATTAATAAATGGAAAAGTATTTAGAACAGTGCTTGCAAATATTATATATGGGTATCTATAAGTAATTTTTTTAATGTTTATTTTTGAAAGAGAGAGAGACAGAGTGCAAGCAGGGGAGGGGTAGAAAGACGGGGAGACAGAGAATCTGAAGCAGGCTCCAGGCTCCCAACTGTCAGCACAGAGCCTGACATGGGGCTCGAACTCGCAAGATGTGAAATGACCTGAGCCGAAGTCAGATGCTTAACTGCCTGAGCCACCCGGGTTATGGTTATCTATAAAACATACATTGTTAGCTGTTATTTGCTATGGTAAGATTTCTTTCCTTTTACATACACCTTCTGCTTCTTTTAAAAGCCCTAAAGATTATGTTTAGATTTTGTTTTGGTTAAACTTTCGCTACAAGTGTGAGCGAGGACAGGATCCTGAATCAGCTGCAGTGGTCCTCTTTGTGTGGTACACTAGTGATTGGAAAGAATCCCTTACTTTCTTTGGCTTTTATCGAAGTGCCCACCTGGTTTGGGAGTTGGCAGGGAATGTGAATATATGGTAACTGGATGAGAAGTCGCATGTATCAAATTATAGAATGGACTCCCAGAAGTTAGACATTTGTATAGTTTAGAATTCTTTAAGCTTAACCAGTGAGTTTTTGGTCCAGTGTGCGAAGTAGGGCATTTGGATTACAAGTGGAGGACACACTGCAAAGTGCATTCAGTCGGGTGTAATTAGATGCTTTCTGTTGGAAATGACCAGCTTAGCCTACACTGAATACCTTTTTTGAGTCAAAAACTCAATGCTTCGTCTGTGCTAAGGATTTGAATCTCATATCGATAATGTGACGTGGGTTCCTAAAACCTTGACCTGTATTTTTGTGTGTGTGCTGTGATAATTAACTTTCCATAACTTCTCCTTAACAGGACCAGAACTCCCTCATACATGTATGACTTTGTATTTTAAATTGTGAAATGTATTTAACCGCCTCCTGTACTCATATCTACTAGAGTACCATTTCCAATATTGTTTATAAGTATTATGTCTGCTATACATTTATCATAGACACCCTTTATCAGGTTAAGGAAGTTTCCTTCTATTTCTAGTTTGCTGAGAATTTTTTATCATATTTTTCTGTATCTGCTGGGATGGTCATATGGCTTTTGTACTTTAGTCCATTGATATAATTAGATCGAGTTTTGAATGTTACATCTAGAATTTCTGGGATAAACTCTACTTGGTCATGTGTACTATTCTTACATTAATGGATTCGGTGTTCTAATATTTTGTAGAGGCTTTTTGCATATGTATTCATGAGGGATATTGTTTTTGTCAGGTGTTGGTGTCAGGATTATGCTGGAATCATAAAAAAGGATTTGGGAAATGCCTGTTCCATTCTTCCTGTGTCTGAACGAGTTTTGGTATTACTGCTTATCTGTTAGAGCATATCTCTTTCACTATTTTCACTGATAAAGTCTTTAAAAACATGGAAGTGTAATAATCATTTTCACACTAAAAAAATTCCTTGTAAGTACCATTAAAGGGGTGCCTGAGTGGCTCAGTCAGTTAAGCCTCTGATTCTTGGTTTCTGCTCAGGTCATGATCTTGCAGTTCATGAGTTCAAGCCCTGTATCAGGCTCTGCACTGACAGTGCGGAGCCTGCTTAGGATTCTCTCTGCCCCTCCCATGCTCACTGTCTTAATATAAATAAACTTTAAAAAAAAAAAAAAGTACCGTTAAATATCCAGCTTCTGATCATCCCATGGATGCCAGGAGGAATGTAACTTAAAAAATCATTTTGATTGATAGTATATGGTAATTAAAATATTTTCTTTTCCTTATATTCAGATTCGTGACAATAAAAAATTAAGAGTAAATGCTGTTATTGCTCCCAAGAGTTCATATGCAGACAAAGCCCCTTCAAGATCTCTGAATGACCTCAAGTAAGTCTTAAAAATACTATTAGAACTAACCTGTTACTTTGAATATTGAATAACCATGTTTAGCTCTTATATATATTTTAATTATCTCTCACATAAATATGGATGTTATAGGCTGTATTATTCCTTTTTAGGATCTCTACTTAAGTCTAAAATAAGGAAATATCTAAGAACAGACAAACCATGGAATACTTACTATATGATGGTGATGTTTCAAATCAGTGCAATAATATTGGACTGTTTACTAAAAGATCCTAAAATAGTTGGTTAGGTATTGGGAAAACAAAACAAATCATCACTTCATAACGCAGAAATAATTCCAGAAGGACTAAATGGAAAATTTGCAATTATAGAACAGCTATAAGTAATTAACTCTGGATGTAAGTAGACATTCTAAATGTAAACACAATGGAAGAAACAAAAAAGATTAAAATAGTTTGTAATCATGAATATATTAATAAACTTTTCTGACAAAGAAGTCTTAATCACTTAAGTGATTTTAAAAGACACCAAGAAAAACTTTTTCTGTACTATCATTAAATTACATTTTGTTTATTTGCCACTTGTCGACTGTCAGATTTCTGTAAATGATTTTTAAGAAGAAAAATCTAAGAAGTGCTTTTCATTTCAGACAGTATGGGTTTTTCTCTTACTTGCGAGAGTTATTTGATGCACCTGATCCCGTCATGAGCTTTCTTTGCTGCCATTATCATATTCATGAAGTTCCTGTAGGAACTGAAAGGACCAGAGAAAAAATTGAACGGGTAAGGAAGTACTGAATCAGTACCCAAACCTTGTTTTGTTCAAACTTCTTGGGGCACCTGGGTGGCTCGGTCGGTTAAGCGTCCGACTTGGGCTCAGGTCACGATCTTTCTGTTCGTGAGTTCGAGCCCCGTGTTGGGCTCTGTGCTGACAGCTCGGAGCCTGGAGCCTGCTTCCGATTCTCTGTCTCCCTTGCTCTCTGCCCCTCCCCCATGTGTGCATGCTCTCACGTGCTCTCTCTCTCAAATATTAAAAAAAAATTAAAAAAAAAACTTCTTAGCATATTCAAGAAGTAGGTCATTCTGTTGTTTTTAACCACACAGATTCTTTGTATTTTACATTTTTAATACAACACAAAACATTTTTAATACAACAGAAAACTGTTGACTAATACTTTATGACAGGTGTGATGTGGAGGCCCCTAGAGTAAATACCCTAGATCTGTATTTATTGAAGAAAGCTGAGGCCTGTAAAGAGACACCTGTCACTCTTACCTCATTTTTTTCCTGCTTGACAAACCTATGTTGAGACATTATATTAATGGTTTTGTCATTTAAGTTCTCGTATTCTAGGTTATTTTTCAGATAAATTACACTTTAGGATGATAGGCTGGGATAGAGAACTGTTTCGGTAAGCCCTTTCTTTCTTTAAGCTGCTGCTTAAGATTATTTCATATATGAGGGTCGCCTGGGTGGCTCAGTCAGTTAAGCATCTGACTCCTGATTTTGGCTCAGGTCATGAGCTCACGGTTTGTGAGTTCAGGTTCCACATTGCCCTCTGCTCTGTCAGTACACAGAACCTGCTTGGGCATCTCTGTCTACTCTCTCTGTGTCCCCCACTCGTTCTGTCTCTCTCTCACAAAACTAAATAAACTTAAAAAAAATATTATCTTCTATATGAATGACCTCCATTTTAGGATCTCATTTTCCTGGATAGCATAGCACACAAACTCATAGCTCCCATATTCTGCTAATGCTGCTGGGAGTTCTCTACTCCTCATATAAATCTCCAAGACTCCAAAATACATTCATTGCTTCTGTTACAGACAGAAACAGGAAAGAAATCTCTTCATCCAAAACAGGTTTTTTTCATAACACCAGGTTGCATATTTTTGCTTGTAAGTATCTAGGACCCAGCTAGAGACCTAACTACTATTTATTACATTGGATTTATTTAAAAATATGTTTTAAAATTTTAACACCTCATGTACCAGTATCCCTAGGACAATTTATTTGTAATATAGGGACTCTTTGTACTTTACTGACAGCAGATAAGAAATGAGGGCTCATTACCAATGCATTTTGCCAGGGGGCGTGGACACCTCACCAAGCTAATTATAGTAAGTTGCCCGTGTCTTTGACTAAAAATTACATTCTGGGAAGTATTTGGGGAAATGAATACTAGAACTCTGCATGTGGGTACACCTCTTTTCTATCTTATGAAAACAGGATAAGACCATACATGGAATTGTTCTCATTAATTTCCAGGACTCTCCCCTTTGGTTAAAGGATCTCCTGCCAGCCTTAACTCAGGATGTCCTTTCTGCTGGGAGTGCCCTTCCCTCACCATCTCTATCAATTTAAATTCATTAGAACTAGAGTAGGCTAACTTCTTCTAGGCTTTCCTTTCATTCCAGAGTATTCAGCAGTTTATAGATGCCACGTTATACCTTGTTGAACTGAGTATGCTTAAGTATGTCTAATTTCTTTACTTAGATTATAAACTTCTGGTTAGAAGCAAGCCACAAGAGTATTGGTGGTGAGGCTGCAGAGATCAGAAAAAACTGTACTACAAAAAGCTATTCTTAACTAATATACAGAAATATAGTAACATTTTTGTGTTTAGAACGTGCTTTAGTTTACGGAACTTTTTGTATAAGTTCTTGAGAGACAAGATCTCCAAAAAATGCAAAGAAAAAGTTTGAAGTAAAGTGTTTCCATTTAAGTATTCTTCCAAATATACAGGAATTGAATATGATCATGTGTCTCTGAACAGTAGAACTGAGGGAAGGTGAGAGTAAATGATTTACTTGAGCTCCCCACAGTTCTGTCTCTCGGGCAGCTGGTTCCTCGTATCTCCTCCATAGACCTAGCAAAACTCCAAAAGGACACTTACATAGGAGAGATTGTAAAGTCAGGTGGAAACGTAGCCACCTTCACTACAGATGTTTTGGTTTTCTCCCTTCTCTCTTCTTCAGTGTTTTCCGTAATAATAATCTGAAGTGTATCAGCCACCTTTTTAGAGATGTACCTGGATAAGTTTTTAAAAAAAAAGAAAAGCAAATATATTTTGATCTTCTAAAATGGACTTGGTCTGTTTTCAATGGTTTAATCCTTTTAAAAATATTTAATTACTATTACATGTGCACTAATACTTGTTTGACATTGTTTGACAGGTAATACAAGAAACCCGGTTAAAACAAATGTACACAGCAGAAGAAAAGTACGTGGTGAAAACTTCCTTTTATTCAAACAAAGTTATTTCTAGCAACACATCCCTGAAAGTAGCCCAGTTTCTCACAGTCACTGTGGACCTAGAGCAAAGAAGACACTTAGAAGAACAGCTAAAGGTTGGTTATTTTGAGTACTGTATTAGAAAATATTAACTGGATTTGTAATACTTTAAGTAGATCTGTTTTTAAAATAATTTTGAATATCTCATAGGAAATTAATAGAAAACTGCAAGCCGTGGAAGCAGGGCTGATTGCCCTGTATGAGAGAAACAAGCATCTAGAACACAAAGACAATGAACTTAGACAGAAGAAGAAGGAGCTTCTTGAAAGGAAAACCAAGAAAAGACAACTGGAGCAAAAAATTAGTTCCAAACTAGGAAGGTACCATTCAGCCCCTTTGGGTAGAGGGGGCGGGCACAAAGCACTGCGAGGCTATTATGAGTTACATAGGCATACCTCGTTTATATTGCGCTTTGCAGATACTGCGTTGTTTTCTTTCGTTTTGTTTACAAATTGAAGGTCTGGCAACCCTGTGTCAAGCAAGTCTGTTGGCACCATTTTTCCAGTAGCTTTTGTTTATGTTGTGCCTCTGTGTCACATTTTGGCGATTCTCACATTATTTCAAACTATTTGATTATGTGTTGTGATCTGTGATCAGTGATTAGGACTCTGAAATCTCAGATAACTTAGCATTCTTAAGCAAAGTATTCTTTAATTAAGGTACGTACATTGTTTTTAGATACAACGCTGTGGCCCACTAAATAGACTATAGCATAGTGTAAGCATGACTCTTACACGCATTGGGAAACCACAAAATTCTTTTGACCTGCTTTATTGCAGTGGTCTGGAACCAAATCTGCAATATTTCTGAGGTATGCCTGTACCCTGTAAGGCTGATGCAATTCCCAAAAACACGTTTTGTAATAATTTCCCTCAAACTTTAATCCTACTGCCCAAAATAAAATTGTAGGGCAAAGGTTGGTGAATTTTAAGTGCTGTTCTTCTGTCCTTTGATCAACTGTTTTGACCGCTGGACCTCTTCCCATGCTTAAAAGTTAATTGAGGACGTTGAGGAAGTTTCACTTATATATCTAGTGATATTTATACCACATTAGTAATTAAAACAGAATGTTTAAAATACTTATGAAAACCACTGTTTTCCAAACAAAATACATCTAGCAAGAAGAGTGGCATTGTTTTGCATTTTTATCAACCTCTTTTGATAAAGTTACTTGTTTATTTCATATCTGCTTTTACTTTCAGTCTATTGTGAGAGGTTGCTTTGAAGTAGATTGATAGAATTTTCAGATAGTTACCTATATCGTCTTGTTTAATATTGCATCAAAACCTGCCAAGATTGTGGTTTGTTAAAGTTCATTTGCACTGTGGAGTCTGCAATTAGTGAGGTAGATTATTCTTATGTTAAAACTCATTGTATTGTAATTGGATCTTTTACCCAGTGATCTTGTTCCATCATGCATTGGTCATTTATAGGTCTTTCAAATATTGACATTTTATTGTGTAAAGAAAATAATTATGTTGATTTCCAATCCCATCAGAAGGATCTTTAAGAATTGGGAAGCTATCAAGCTTACAGTGGTAGATAAAGATTTTCCAAATTCTACTTTTCACTTGAAAGTTGAATTTTATCATTGGGGGCAAATATTATCAGTTATTTTTCTTGAAGTGATAGGCTCACTTCATTCACTTTGGGTTGGGAGGAACAGTCTGCCAAATACCTGAGTCTAACTGTAGTTTGTCTGTTATTGTTTCAAGAAAAACTGGTATTTCATGAAAAAAGTAGTCCAGCTCCCAACTCAGTCACACAAATGCTTTTCCTTGAGGCCGCCATCATACTTTGGTATACATTAGAAGTACTGTATACTTCATCACGCTATTATAAAGATGTATGTAGTCAGTTACCATGGGGAGGTGGTTCAAGATGGCAGCATAGGGAGATACTGAATTCCCCCCCTGCCACAGACACAGCACATCAACTGCTACATATGAAACAGTTTGCTCTGAAAAAGATCAGAAAACTAGCTGAACTGCTCTTCTGTAACAAGGGATGTAAGGTCCACATCAAGGGGGGTAGGAACTACAGAGATAGGGTCTCACTCAAAACCCCGCCCCTAGTGTGGTGACCAATACTCGGGTAGTGTTGTGATCCATATCACAAATATGGAGCTCTTCCCTGAGGAGTTTGTGCCTACAGCAGGCACCCCAACCCTTGGGACCTGCACCAGAGAGATGAGTCCCCAAAACATCTGGCTTTGGAAACCAAGGGGGCTTATATCTAGGAGAAAGGTACAGCAGTAGAGAATACAGGTTCTGTCTTAAAGGGCTCATTCAAAGACTACAGGACCCTGGGCAAAGTAACCGTTTGAAAAGTAGTTAGACCATATGTGAAGGAGATTCATTTGCTAATCTTAAAGTATCCACCCAAGAGGCAGGAGCCTAATGGAAATTCCTCCTGGGACAGAGGCACTGGTGGGCACCATTTTTGCACTCTGCCTGTAATCTGCTGGCACTGGTGGGTGTATGCCATGCCCACATCCCCGCCAGAGCTGGGTGGCCAAGGTTCTGAAATGATCAGAGACAGTTCTTGGCAAGCTACTATCCCATGCCCCTGCATAGACAGCAGTCAGAAACACTCTCCAGTCTTCCTGTGGAAAAGACCCCTTCGTCCTAGAACCACAGCTTCAGGGGCTCTAGGACTACCACACATCTAGAGGCTATAGAATTGTCCTCAAGCAACATGGTCTAGGAGATGTCATCTCTGTCATACTGTGTGTTGGCCTTGCCACAGCCCACCAGTACCTCCGAGAAAGGGCTCCTCTGGAGCCCTCATTTTTGCAGCAGTTTCCAAGGAGACCCCTCCAGATTGTGTGGTGTGTAAGCCAACAGGGTTTATGGTTGTGATCCCGTAGGACTCTCTCTCTATATTTGCATAGCTTAAAAGCTGCTGCCTGAAGTTCTGGCTTCTATTCTAGCTTCTGTTCAGCGTGAAACTAGGGGCAGACTGAGATCCCATCCTCTGGAACACTCACAGCGCTTGGCAGTCCCTCAGCAACTGGGCTATATCAAGGATAAATCAGGCTGCTTAGACCACAAAGGTGCATGTGACAACCAAGAGCTAAGCACAGTTGAATGACAGGGTTCATCTCCATAAGGCCAGTTCAAGACTTGTTGAAGCTTGAGAGGGTTGAAGGTTGTTTCATCTGCTGCTTAGAAATCAACACAGGACCAAAAAAGAAAAAAAAAAAAGAAAGAAAGAAAGAAATCAACACAGAATCAAGCAAAATGAAGAGACAAAGAGTGCGTTCCAAATGAAAGAACAAGATAAAACACCAGAACAAGAACCATTATGAAATGGTGATAGTTTACCTAAAAAAGAACTCAAAGTAATGGTCCTAAAACAAGAGGAATGAATACAGCAAGAACTTCGCTAAGGAGAAATACAAATAAAGTCCCACACAGACTTCACAATGCTGACGAACACAGTAACTGAAACGAAAAATACACTGGAGGGATTCCAGCAACAGACTAGATGAAGCAGAAGAAAAATCAGTAATGTGGGAGACAGGGTAGTAGAATTCATCCAAAAACAATAACAAAAAAGAAATAATTTTAAAAAGTAAAAATAGCTTAAGGGACAACATCAAGCAGAGTAACTTTTGCATTATATGAGTCACAGAAGCATAAAGAGAGAAAGGAGCAGAAAAACATATTTGAAGAAATAAATAACTGAGAAGTTCCCTAACCTCAGGAAGGAATAGACATCCAGATCCAGGAAGCCCAGAGAGTTCCACATGAGCACAAGAGGAAATCTCTTCTGCAGAAGAGCACTGATTTTTTTTTTTTTTTTTTTTTTTTTTTACTGAAAACAAATCACTTTACAGTCGGATGCCAGTGACATTTGCAGTACTGGAAACCGGCATTCCTCAGTAGTGAAGAATTTACACAGTCAATGTTCAAGGCTCTTGGTGTTTCATTTTTAAGCATCCCTGATAGATGGGAGCATATTATTTGTGTCTGAGAGTATGTAACTTCATCACTTTAATGTGTACCATCTGATGTTATGAATCAAAGTATTTTATCTCAGAGAGGGAACATTCACTGGTTTATAAAATGCTCTCTACCCATCTGCTTGAAAGTGATTCATTAATGCCTGAATATTTAAAATCAGTTAGAATTCTCTTTTCGTATGCTTCGAGGAACAGTAGACCCAAAGGAGTAATACACTTATGAATATGTGGAATTTATAGGAAATTTCAAATCATTAAACACTTCACCACGGAAGGGTTTTGAAGGAACTATACAAGCTGTCATAGGCCTTATGATGATTGAGATTGTATTGTAGCTACTGTCAGATGAGCTACACCTCAGTTCATCAAGGATGTGTACTGTTGAAGAGCCTAATGAAGAGTTTTAGACATCTAGACGTAGTTTAGAATTCTATTTCTAGGTTACAAGGAATTACCTGTGATAGGGCATTTGCCATTTGAAGTTCTCTGGACATCAGGGTAGGATTACATCATGTGGATGGTCTAGAACATTTGGCAAAAATGTCATGAGCACCTAATGCAGTCTGGGAAAGGCAAGTCATGTGGCTATAGCTCACTGATCAAAGGTCCACAGTGGATTTGGCTTCACAGTCATCATATCGTTTATCATCAGTGGGATTCAAGGCCAGAGTTTGTTGTTGGTAGTCACACCATAGTAAATTAACTCAGTAGGTGGGACTGGAAGATGAGTACTTGGCATTGAAGAGTCTCTTTCTGAGACAACTGCTGACAAAGGCCAAGATTCTGGGTCTGATAATCCTATAGACCCAGTCTCAACGAAGTATTGGAAAGGTGTGATCATAGCCCAGCCCCTTCTGCTTCCTTCCAGAGTTCAAGAAAATTATCTCACGCAGCAGTCTCAGACCATTCCTCAACACCAACCAAGACCCAGCAGATAGTTGCACTCCTCCCAGACAGTATGTACTAGCTCCTAAAAAGATGACACAAAGGAGGTCATTGTTTAGTCCATAAATTCCCCATCTGTTGTTCAGTCATTAATATAGCTTGATGTCTCAAGCTGCATCTGTACCAGTTCCTTAAAACATGTCTCTGTGTTAGTTTTTAGCTCAGTTATGAGCCGTGCAGCATCTTGAGAGACCAATCAGCAACAGACTTGGATGATAGAGGCAAATATTCATCAGCCAGAAGATATAAGAAAAGAAAAATTCAAGAACAGCTTCAAATGGTCCATGGTTAAGGGCTGCAGTTTTTTTGTTTTTTTTTTTAATTTTTAATTTTAGGGAGTGAGCAGGGGAGAGGTATAAGGGAGAGAGAGAATCTTAAGCCGGCTTCACACTAAGTGCAGAGCCCGAGGCAGGGGTCAATCCCACAACACTGGGACCATGACCTGAGCCAAAATCAAGAGCAGAACACTCGACCAAATGAGCCACCCAGGCGCCCCAAGGGCTGCAGTTTTTTTTTTGTTTTTTTTTTAAAGTGATCAGCCCCTGGGTTGAATATTGATTCTGTTCAGCTTTCTTCTGAATTCATCTAACATCTTGCAACTTGTATCTATAAATATTAATGACCAGGTTGTTTAACCAAAATCAAAGTGGAATGAATACTGGACACATTGGCTCCACTCTGCATAGGACACGACAGCAGCCTTTAAAAAGTACATCAAGGGGCACCTGGGTGGCTCAGTCGGTTAAGCGTCCGACTTCGGCTCAGGTCACGATCTCGCGGTCTGTGAGTTCGAGCCCCGCGTCGGGCTCTGTGCTAACAGCTCAGAGCCTGGAGCCTGTTTCAGAGTCTGTGTCTCCCTTTCTCTCTGACCCTCCCCCGTTCATGCTCTGTCTCTCTCTGTCTCAAAAATAAGTAAACGTTAAAAAAAAAATTTTTTTTTAAATAAAAAAAATAAAAAGTACATCAAGTCAGAGTCAACAGAATATACTGAGCTGGCACAGACCGTAAACACCTCTTTCCAGTCACAGCACTCTTACAGCCCCACTGTATGGACACTATTATGATTTCATAGCTAGAAGCATGGTCCCCATTCCACCTAGTATGCCACAAAACCGTACCCAGAGTGCTGCAGTAACTGCATTCACTCAGGACAGACAAGATTTTCTCAAGGTCAGCAGTTTGTGATTAGAGATTAAATTACTAACTGCTCCTGTAGCTTATGGGGCCATCTTGGTACCTAGCACTATGCTTACGGGTCAGGTGGTGACTGCCTGCCCTACTTTGGCTACACAGCAGCAGCAGCCACAGCCACAGACTTTGTCAGTCACAGTTGTGTGTCAGGGCACAGTTCCCAGGAATCTCCGGCTCAGCTCACCCAACTACTGCAGCAGTTTTTACAGACTTGAAGGATCCTCAGGGAGCATCCTTGAAATCAGCATATCCTCTCTGCTGCTTTTCCACTACAACAGAGCACTTTCCCCACGATCACATTACCAGCAATACCGGTCTCAGCAACAGCAATATCTGAGTCGGCACAGGACTGACAGTTTGACCTGTTCTTCTAAGGTTCACCCACGGTAGCACATATGCCTCTTCTGACCTCCAGGAAGGAGGGGATTGGCCATCAAGAGTTGCTCAGATGGTCTGAAGCTAGGAGAAGTCCTGGCAGCTTCGCAAGAAGCAGTGTTGAATGTTCTAGTTCCTGGAATTAGTTAGCAGGGAAAGTGCTGCCTATTGCTCCAAATACACATTAAATACCAGCCAACAGGAGATGATCTTGGTGCCATAGCCAATTCTGACAGTGTTCTACTTGCCCATCTATTTTTTGATGGAGAAAAGTGTATTGCCAAATGTCAAGCTCAGCTGTGAAACGTGATCTTCAGTCATCAGAAAGGCACCAACATTATTAGTAATTTAGTGGTTCTGTGCCTGTTTTCAGGTGTTAGAGGACACATCACTGTCATGTTTGGTTTGCTTACAATAATGCCATGAAGGTAGTCTAGAAGACTCAGTAGGCCTTTTCTCTCTTCCTCTCCTTTTCCAGATAAGGATAGAACAGTAATTAGTGTCAGAAATTATAGTAAGGACTGTATATGACAAGTGTATAGCTAACCTCATATTCAACAGTGAGAAGCTAAAGTCTTTTCCTTTAATATCAGGATCAAGGCCAGGAGGCCCACTCTGTGCACTTTTATTCAGCATAGTATTAGAAGTGCTAGGGGCACCTGGGTAACTCAGTCAGTTAAGCATCAGACTCTTGATTTTAGCTCAGGTCATGATCTCACGGTTGTGAGATTGAGCCCCACGTTGGGCACTGCGCTGAATGTGGAGCCTGCTTGAGATTCTCTGCCTCTCTCCCCCTCCTGTGCTCTCTTAAAAAAAAAAAAAAAATCTGTCCCTCTGCTTGAAAAAAAGCAAGCAAGCCTAGCTAGAGCAATTAGGCAAGAGAGAAAAAGCAAAAGAAGTAAAACTGTCACTATTTGTGAGTGACAGGATTTTACATAGAAAACCCTAAACCTTTCTCTACCAAAATAAACTGGTAGAACTAATCAACAGCTTCGATAAAGTTGCAGGGTACAAAATCACCATACAAAAATCTGTTGTATTTTTATATACTAACAAGGTACTCTGAAAGGTGAATTAAGAAAACAGTCCCAGGGCACCTGGGTGGCTCAGTCGGTTAAGCGTCTTGACTTCAGCTCAGGTCATGATCTCATGGTTGGTGGGTTCGAGCCCTGTATACTGACAGCTATGAGCCTGGAGCCTGCTTCAGATTCTGTGTCTCCCTCTCTGCCCCTTCCCCACTCACAGTGTGTCTCTCTTTCAAAAATAGGTAACAAAAAACATTAATAATTAAAAAAAAAAAGAAAAAAACAGCTCCATTTACAAAAGAAAATGAAAAAGCAAATGCAAAGGAGTAACTTTGATCAATGAGGTAGAAGACCTGTATAGTGAACACTGTAACACATTGAGGAAATAAACTGAATAGGACATAAATAATTAGTAATTATTATTAGTATTATTAGTAATTCTGTGCTCATGGATCAGAAGATTGTTTAAATGTCCATATTTCCCATAGCCATCTGTAGATTCAGTGCAAGTCCCATTCATTTCCAAATTCCAGTGGCATTTTTCAGAATTAGAACAACTCCTAAAAATTTTGGGGACCATAAAAGATACCAAATAACTAAAGCAATCTTAAGAAAAAATAAACCTGAAGGCATGACATTCCCTGATTTCAAATTATATCACAAAGCTATATTAAAACAGTTAGGGTATTGACATAAATACACATAGATCATTACAACAGAACAGAGAGCCCACAAATAAACCCCTGTATCTATGGTCAATTGATTTGTGACAAAAGAGGTAAGAATATACAATGAGGAAAGGGTAGTCTCTTCAATATATGGTGCTGGGAAAACTGGAGCACTCTCTTACACCATGCAGAAAAATCAACTTAAAATGAGTTAGAGACTTGAATGTAAGACCAGAAATCATAAAGCTCCTGGAAAACGACAGGCGGTAAGTTTCCTGACATGGATGGATGTTGGCAGTAATTATTTTGGAATCAACTTCAAAGGCCTCAGTAACAAAGCGAAAATAAACAAATGGGACTGTATCAAACTAAAAAGCTTCTGCACGGTATAGGAAACCATCGACACACCAAGAAAGCAACCTATGGAATGGGAGAAGATACTTGCAAATCATATATTGGATAAGGGCTTAATATCTAAAATCTGTAAAGAACTCATTCAAGTCAATAGCAAAAAAAACAATCTATAACAGATGGGCAGAGGATCTGAATAGACACTTTTTCAAAGACCTACAGATGACCAAGAGGCACATGAGTTAAACATAGAACTACCATACGATCCAGTAATTCCACTTCGGGCTCTTCATTCAAGGAAATGAAAGCACGGATTTGAAAAGATACCTTTTGTGTTCATTGCAGCATTATTTACAAAAGCCAAGACATGGAAGCAACGTAAGGTCCACTGATGGATGAATGAGTAAAGAAGATGTGAGAGACGTGCACACGCTGCAATATTACTAAGCCATTAAAAGAATGAAATCTTGGGGCACCTGGGTAGCTCAGTCGTTTCAGCGTCTGACTTCAGCTCAGGCCATGATCTCACAGTCCATGAGTTTAAGCCCGACGTCAGGCTCTGTGCTGACAGCTCAGAGCCTGGAACCTGCTTCGGATTCTTTGTCTCTCTCTTTCTCTGCCCCTCTCCCACTCTTTCTCTGTCTCTCAAAAATAAATAAATAAATGTTAAAAAAAAAAGGGGGGGGGGCGTTTAAAAAAAATAAGAGAATGAAATCTTTTGTGACAACAGAAGTGGAACTTGAGGGTATTATGCTAAGTGAAATAAGTCAGAAAGACAAATACCATTTGATTGCCCTGTAGTTGAAAAAACAAATGAACAAAACAATGCATAGATAACAGAAAGGGGATTGGTGGTTGCCAGAGGGGAGGAGTGTTGGGGGGCTGATTACTTGGGTAAAGGTCATCAAGAGGTACACACCTGCAGTTATAAAAACTCATGGGAATGTAATGTATGGCATGTGACTACGGGTAATAATACTGTATTGCATATTTGAAAGTGGCTGAGAGAGTAGATCTTAAAAGTGTTCATTACTAGAAAGAAAACTTACAACTATGGTGACAAACGTTGACAAGATTTTTGTGGTGATCGTTTTGCAGTGTATACAAATATCAAATCATTACATTGTACACCGGAAACTAATACAACGTTAGGTCAATTATACTTGAAGTAAAAAAATAACATACTCAAAATACACGATTTAATAAAATTAATTTTTACTGTCATTAAGAATATGAATTTGGCATTTTAAAATATCTATTAACTGTAAGTACACTGTGGGGCTACTACCCAGATTCATTCTAGAGTGCTTGCATTTTTATTCACCACTGCTGTTGTACCATCAGTACAAATATCACTACAGTGAAAAGGGCAACTGAGATCATCATCTTACAACAGTGAAAATGGTTCATGATTCGCCTGAAATGGTTTCAGGGATCCCCAGAGGTCTCTGAACCACGCTTTGAGAACCACTGACCTAGACTTGTATCCATTGAATTTGGATTGGTGGGAGAGGAGAGAGGAAGGTACAGGCAGGGAGATTATCAATCCAAGCTATTAGGCTATGCGCTTTCTCACCGATTCTGAAAGTAGTAATAGGCAAGGAGGAGAATGTGCTGATTTTCACAGAAGAGAATGGGCAACTGGGGCGTGTATCTCCTTCAATTGTAATCTCCCTTATTACAAGTAGAATTACGTTTGCTTGGCCTTAATGGACACAGATTCCACAGAATCCTATAAAAAGATGTGAATAGTCTTCACAAGTCTTTTCCTAAAAGATAACTGCCAGCTTACTGTGAATGTCCCTGCAACCGTTCTCAGAACTGACTATATATTTTGTTTTGTATTTGGATATTTTATAGAAAGTGGAATATAGAAGGGGGTATGAAAGCTATTGGGGGGTTCTTTCTAGGGGAAAGGAACATGGCTTCCAGTTTAAAGGTGTTCCCCATGTCCTGCCTCAGACCTTTTTGTGATTATTCTTTTATGACTTTCTCTGTAAAGATTTAGATATGACTGACATAGTCAATCTTTGATAGTAAGTGACCATTCGTTGCCTTTAGTTATCTGTTTACCTTGACCTAATATAGTATGTGGTTTTAAATACATTTGTAAATTGAATCATATATGAAATGCATTAAGAGAATTTTTTTTTTAAGTAAACAATTGTCCATTAACTATTACTGGACAAATAATGTACCTTGGTTGCTTAAAGCAAGATATTATTTAGTCTGGCTGCCCAGGTTTTTCATCTCTACGCCTCTTTTCAGCCTTCACCTTTGGCATCATTTCTATCTTTAATCATCTGTAAGACACTTAACCTTTTCTGTTTGACCGTTCTGTTGGACCCATGGTCTAAAACTCAACTTTCTCTGTATAATGCTGTTTTTCGTAGTGAAATGGCCTTTCATACCCATCACCCCGCCACCTATAGTTACAACACTCCTTTCCTTTAGATTGACTTTCAAATTTTCCCAGTCTCCTTTCACTTGACCTGTTTCACCTCAGCTCCCTAGCCTCCTCCACACTCTCTTCCATGTTCTGTTGAGGCCCCTCTCTGCCACATCTGCTGAACTTGTTCATCCTTGTTTATTATTGCTTCCAAAGTGTGTTCTTGCCTTTACCTTACTTTTGCCCTGGAGGCAACGCAGCGGAGTAGAAAGTACTTGGACTTTGGTGTCAGACACCTCTTACCACGTACTATACATGATCTTATGTAACTTAATTAATTTCTGATCCTTAGTTTCATCTCAGATAACAAAGTACTAATTTTTAGGATTGTTGTATTACCCTTTTACTATATATTTTTAATCTGTTAATCAAATCTCCCAGTTAAGCTCCTTAAGGTGAGTGATTGTGTGTAAACAACATTAATAACAACAGTAGTAAATAATATTTATCAATCAGTTCAGGGCCAGGCAGTATGCTAAGTGTGTTGCATATTTTACCTTTTTTAAAGCTTCACCATTGCCCTATAGGAGAAGTATTATTTTTTGCAGTTTATAGATAAGGAAACTAAAGTTCAGAAGAGTAACTTGTCTAGTTACACTGCTCATTATTGGCAAAAGGAGATTCAAATCCATCTTTTTGACTCTAGATCCTACACCATTATGGCATCATTACTTAAACTGTGCTGGGCACATAATATCTCAACAAATACATTTTGATCCTGCATGGTCACATGATTGTTTAGTCCAGAAGCCAGTAGTTTATGTCTGAGTAGCTTTGCTAAAAAGCCCATGAAACGGCAGGAGACCTGGGCGCAGTCCTTATGTTAACTCCGATTTCTTCACGATTATGTGTTTCATATAGTTTAAAGCTGATGGAACAGGATACTTGCAACCTTGAGGAGGAAGAGCGAAAAGCAAGTACCAAAATCAAGGAAATCAATGTTCAAAAAGCAAAACTTGTTACTGAATTAACAAACTTTGTAAAGGTAAGGCATTTTCTTAATTTTGGTCACTTTATTATGGCAGGTAGATAAGTACATAGATTAAAAAAACTCTTGCTAAGATTTTACCATCGACAGTTTTAACTTTGCTTGATATTTCTCATTATAGGTCAATAATTTGGTTAAAAGCACTCATTAAGCTAAATTATTTTATTCCAGATGATTCAATTAAATCCAGAGAAAGACATTTTAAAAGTCTCTTGTAAGAAATAGTTGTAAAAAGAACTCTTTGAGGTATCAGATTAGAAAAATGTTATTTTACTCCTGGTTTGTAATTTTTTAAAAAAACTATATATTTTTTTCCTTAGTTGTAAAACAAATTAAACTTTCAGGGGTTTTTGTTCCTAGATTTGTACTTCTTTGCATATACAAAAAGTTGATTTAATTCTTCAAAATACTACAGTGATCTCCGAGAAGAACAAATTAGAATCAGATTACATGGCTGCTTCGTCACAGCTCCGTCTCACAGAGGTACAATTTTTGCTTTTAGCTTTTGATTATGGGGTGCCAGCCTCAGACCAGTTTGAAAACCTGTATCATCATTTGAAATATGCATTTTGTTATATGCTCTCTAATTTACAAATTTAATGCATTCTGCTGATGAGGAAGCCCTGTGTGAAACACTGTACAATGCATCTTACGTTATTGATTGGAGGAGGTGTGGTAATGTGAGAAATGAGAGCATCTTAAGTCACTTGACAGGCAAAGTCTCCTATCTATTCCCTTAACCCATAAAAACTTCAGTCATTCTGTCACCACGTAGCCACTAGTAGCTTTTATTATGGTTTGTACATCTCATAAAGTCAACTGCAGGTGAGTTATAATCAACACTGAGAGTGGCCTTTGTGTACAGTTTTGGTGATTTAATCTTCTGTTAATATCATTCTGTGAAATGATAAATATTAAAATAGCGTGCAGAGGGTGAAATGTGATGCACTAAGGTCATGAAAATCCCCAAGAAGAACTGGCAACAAAATGATGGTGACAGTGGCATCGTCTTTTGAGTCTTCCGAATCCTTTTCCAAAAAATAGAAGAGCAACTAGGATAGCAGCCACAAGCCCATGGACAGTGTATAGAGCAAAACTAAGTTTCAGAGTATCCCTGTTGCTGGTCCACAGTACACTCTCCCACCACCCGCCCAGAGTTAGCGTCCGACTGGACAAGGTAAGGGCATGGTCTCCAGCAAGACTCAACTTCATTTTCTAGCCCCTTTCCCCGGAAGGCTCAAGAATAAGTCCGGGGGTGCCTGGGTGGCTTCGCTGGTTGAGCTTCTGACCTTAGCTCAGGGCATGATCTCACACTTCGTGGGTTTGAGCCCCATATCAGGCTCTGCTGTCAGCATGGAACCCACTTTGGGTCTTCTGTCCCCCTCTGTGTGCCCGTCCCCCACTTGCACTCTCTCTCTCAAAATAAATAAATAAACTTAAAAAAAAAAAAGGTAAGACGGTCATAGGACTCAGAACCCCAACCCTCTAACCACAGGATTTGTCCTTCTGGCATTGGCTGTCCCCATCTTGAGTCATCTCCTAAGCCTGAGTGTAGGTGTGATTGAAGGAGAAGTGTAGCTCCTCGTGAATAACAAAGACATTCCTATCACTCAGAAAATTCCTAGGGCTTTACAGTCTCCTTCCCAAGAACCAGGGAGTAAGGCCTGATTCTTTCTTACACAACACCTGCGAACTCCAGAATATCAGCAGGTAAGATTAAGTCAGCAGCAAGCTAGCGTGGTATCAGGAAGTACATGCTAAGCAGAGGGAAAGCTCAGAGAAGCCAAAAATGAGGTCACCAGCAGGTTCTCCTTTCTAAAGGAAAGAGGCCCCACTAGGTGTGGAAAGCTCTGCAGATCAGTTTGAAAACCGCTGAAGGCGACTGTCGACTCTAGGAAGGTCGATGGTGCTGTGGAGGTCCAGGCTTGGCGAACTCTCAAATTAGCCTAGACTGCTGTGCAGAAGCACGCTGCTTACTGAGAAGTAGACCTATACTTCTACTGAGTACTCAGTACTTCTACTGAGAAGTGATAGACTAGGAAGACCGCAGAATTGGTATTTATATGGTTATAAGGCAGACAGGGTAGCTAACACACAACACTAAAAGAGGGGAAGGGAGGCAATAGAAGTAAAATAGAATATACTTCCTGATTGTCCTATAGGAATCGTAAGGAAATAAAAGGATATTACTTCCAAGTGGGTACTTTGGGAGACGGAAGTAAGGGAGAATTTCAGTATTACTTACAGTGGGAACCAACAGACAGTATTCTAAAAAAGATATAAAGGACATAAGGGTATTATATAAGGTATTTGTGTAAACTTTCCTAAATACCAAAAGATAGAAAAGGGGAAGGAGATAATAAAACAGATCATGTCACTAAAGATATTTTATATATATACATATATGACATGAAAATAAATATGACATAAAAAAGAAAGGGATTCAGAAAGGTTTAAAAAGGAAGACGAAGAGCCCAAGGGATTTTTTTTAAATCACAAAGGCTCAAAAATATCTAAATTTATGAAATCATAATGATACTTAATATTGGTCACCTTTGGAGGATACTGGAGAACTAGCTCATTATTTTGAAAAATGGCAAAGAAAAAATCAAGCATTTATCCAGAACTTCCTAGGTGATTTTTTTTTTTTTTTTTTTTTGAGAGAGGGAGAGAGAGCATAAGTCAGGGAGAGAGAATCCCAAGCAGACTCCACGCACAGTTTGGAGTCCGACTCTGAGCTCAGTCCCATGACCTAAGCCAAAATCAAGAATTGGACACTCAACCTACCAAGCCACCCAGGTGCCCCTGTGTGAACTACTATCTTGGTTAAACAAGTAGAAGTGCCTCTTTACAGAAGCATTTCAGATAATAAATGCAGAAGGAATGATAGTATTAGAATATCCCCCTTGCAGCTGCTTATGAATCGGTGGCTCACATTAGCTGCTGACATCACAGAAAAATACTCAGATATTTATGTATGTGCCGACGAAAAGACATAATATGAAATTATTTTATGAAAAAATTCCACTCTGATTAGGCCTCTGGAACAGGGTGTGTTCACATCATCACGGTCAACATTTTATACTGGAAAATTCTTACTGTGGGAGCTGTGCTGTGCATTGTAGGATGTTGAAATTTAAACCCAGTATCCCTGGCCTTTACTTTCTAGATGCCAGTAGTGTACCCCTCCCCACTCCATTGTGACAACCAAATGTGTCTCCAGACATTGCCCAGATGTACCCTGGGGAACAAAATGGCTCCCATTTCAGAACCACCGCCCTAAAACTACCAGTTTAGTCTTCAGAATAATCCATTTAATACTCACATCTCAATTTAGATGATAAATTGTCATCAGAAATATTTGATCGTATTTTGATTTTATAAAAGTTACAGTTGAAGGGCACTTGGGTTACTCAGTCGGTTGAGCATCTGACTCTTGATTTCGGCTCAGGTCATGATCCCAGGGTAGTGGGGTCCAGCCCTGCTTTGGGCTCCGTGCAGAGTGTGGAGCCTGCTGGATTCTCTCTTTGTCTGTCTCGCTCTCTCCTTCTGCCTCTCCCCCTCAAAAAGTAAAAAAGTAAATGTGTATACTCAAGTTGTTCTAACTAAACATTTTCTAATAGCTGGAGTATTTGTTTTTAAGTTAAACTAAAAATTTAGTTTCTCAGTCACACGAGTCACATTTTAAATGCTTAATGGCTGCATTGGACTTGTTCCTTCTTTACTGGATAGTGCAGTATCTAAGAAAAAAAGGAAAAAGGAGATAGAGGACCTAGAAGTTAAAAAGTATTTTAAAACATTAACCAAATACAATGTGTGGACATAATTTAGATCTTGATTTGAACAAAGCAATTGCAAAATTTTTTTTTCTAGGAAAGGCATATGAAGGAAATAGAATGTTGGAATTCCTTCAAAATCTTCCAGAAAGGGGGCTGTTTAGGAAGGGAGCATGGATGACACAGTCTTGGTCACGGGTTGATAATTGTTGAAGCCGGACGATAGGTACATGAAGGTTCATTATACTGTTCTCTCTGCTTTCGTACATTGTTGAAATTTTCCACAATAAAAACCAAAAAGCCTCCATTCTTGGCCATGATGAAATAGCAGGGGCCAAATGTACCCAGTCACTTTAAACCACTAAAAGATAGGACCAAATATATGAAACAGTGATGTGCAGACACTGGATAACAGGCAGCACAGGACAGTGATTTTGGGGAGAAGGAACAGTGCGAGGTGAGCCCTGTGGCTCCCTCAGCTTACTTCAGGGAGAGCTTCCAGGCCCCAATGTAGGCAAAAGGAACCCGGCGGGAGATCTAACATAGCACTGCAGTTCTTAGATGTGGTAAGCGGGTGTCAGGAGAATATGGTGAACAACTTTCTGGCAGTAAATTTGACAATTCAGAAGAAATGGGCAAACTTTAGAAGCCATGAACTATCAAAAGTTTCTGAAGAGCAATTAGAATAGCCCTCTTTTTACTAAAGAAATTAAATTTGTACTTAAAAACCTTACCACAAAGAAAGCTCCAGGCCCAAGCACGTAACCGAAGAATTAATAGCAATTCTACCTGAAGAGGAGGGGAATACTTCTCAACACATTGTATGAGGCTAGCATTCCCCAGTATCAAAACCACACAATGGAAACTACAGACCAGTATCGCTCATGAACCTTAGATGCAAAAATTCTTTTAAAAAGGTGAGCAGATTTAGAAAGTTAGCAAATGAAATCCAACAGCATGTAAAAGAGTATTACATCCTAACCAAATGAGTTTATCCCAGAAGTATACAAAGTTGATCTCACGTTTGGAAAGTCATCAGTGTAGTTCATTATGTGGACAATACACAAAAACCAGATGATCATCTCAGTGTATACAGAGTAAATATTTGCCAACATCTAGCATCTTTTTTATGATAGAAACTTTCTGCATCTAAGAATAGACGGACATTTTATCCAGCTTATGAAGGGCATTCACCCAAAACCGTTAGCTGATACCATACCCCTTGGCGAAGGAATGGAAGGAAGCTTTCTCCTACTGATTGCGAACAAGGAAATGCTCACTACTCACCTCAGTTCCACACTGTTCTAGCCAATGCAATAAGGAAAAAACAAAAACCTATTTCAGACAGACATCATTTCTGTGGAAAATGTTAAAGAATTTACAAAAATGCTGTAAGTTCTGTTAGTGCATTTAGCAAGGTTGCGGAATACAAGTTCAATACAGAAGTTCAAAATCAGTTGTGGCTCCGTCTACTAGCAATGAACAGTTAGAAATCGAAGTTTAAAAACAACACTGTGTTTAATAGCTTCAAAAATATGAAATGCTTAGGGATACATTTATAAGACCTGTCTGTATACTGAAAAGTACAAAATTCTGCTGAAGTTAAAATAAGATGTAAGTAAGTGGAGAGAATCATTGTGTTCATGGATAATAGAATCAGGATTTGTTAAAATGTCAGTTCTCTCCCAAATCTATAGATTTAATGAAATTCCCAGCAGGGTTTTTTTTAGAAATTGACAAGCTTATTAGAACTTTGAAAAAGAACAAGTTCCATGACTCACCCTTCCTAATTTTAAGACTTCTTATAAAGAAAGCTGCAGTAATGAAGACATCATTGTATTGGGGTAAAAATAGACCCATATGGCTCAGTGGGACAGAATAGGGAATCCAGAAATAGATTCACACATATATAGTCAGTTGTTTTTTGGCAAGGCAATATCAAGGCAATTCAATGGAGAAAGAATAGTCTAACAAATAGAGCTAGAACAATAGAATAGTCATATACAAAAAATGAGCTACAACCCTTATCTCATACCACATGTAAATGGGTCATAGACTTAAGTAAGAACTAAAGCTAAAAGCTTTTTGAAGGCAAGAAAAGAAATCTTAGTGATCTTAGTTTTAGCAAAATAGAATGGAACACAAGAAGCATGAACTACATTAAGGAAAAGGAATCAGAAGTTTTACTTCAAAATGAACTTGCTTTTCAATAGATGGCTGTTAAAGGGCAGGCTACAAATGGGGAGAATATATTTGTAACACATACAACTAATTTATGACAGGATGAAGGGCTGTCACAGGGGCCATATCTAGCCTAACATCTGCTTATACACAATCCTTACAAGCTAATAGTTTTTCCATTTTTTTTAAAAGATTATATATAAGCCCTCAACACCTAAAATACTTACCTGCTGGCCCTGTGTAGAAAAAGATTGCTGACCCCTGAACTTTTATACAACTATCAATACTAAGAAGACTAACAACCTACTCAGAAAATGGGCAAAAGGTTTTAGCATGATCTCCACTAAAGAAAATAGACAGCAAATAAGCACAGGGAAAGATGCTCAGCTTTGTCAGTCACTAGAGAGTGTGAATTAAACTTATAATGAGCTACTACCACAGATGCACTAGAATGACAGACTTTAAGACGGACCATACCAAAGTGCTGGTGAGGAAGTAAAGCACCTGGAACTCACATACATACTGGTAGAGACTTAAAGAGTGTAACGACTTTGGAAAATCATTGGAGAGACTCATAAGTGCTAAACGTCTGTATGCCATATGATGCAGCCATTCCTTTCCTAGTATTTACCCAAAAGAAATGAAAGCTTGCATCCATGAAAGATGGGTACAGGAATGTGTGGCAGTATGGTAACAGCTAAAAGCTGAAAACAAATGTCCAGCAGCAGTAAGTGGTTGCAAATTATGGTCTATCCACATAAGGGGATATTACTCAGCCATTAAAAGGGATGAATTACTGAGACCCAGCATGATGGTTCTCAGTTAATGCTGAGTGTAAGAAGCCAGACCAAAAAAACTGACTCCATTTGTACGAATTCTATGGAACGTAGAATGCGCAGTAACAAATCAGTCAGCAGTTGCCTGGGCAGGGTCAGAGGGGATGGCTTACAAAGCAGGACAAGGTGTTGACTGTGATAGATGTATTTGTCATCTTGGGGGTAACAGGTTCACTGTTGTGTATGTTCATCAGAACTCATCAGGTTGTACACTTGACGTGTAGTTTGTTCACCAATTACACTTCAACTCTGAAAACACATTTAAATAAAGTATTTTTCGAATATTTTTAAGTCTGAAATTGTAAAGCTACACCAGGGTAGGAGGAGTAACATAACTTCCATATGTCCCTTATCGCTGACAGATGTAACACTGCCATATTTGTTGCGGCTTTTGAAAGCTTGTCATGTATTTGAAGTCCCCTTGTGCCCTTTGTCATCCACGCTCCTTCCTACCTTCCCAGGGTCTGCTACGCTGTGGCGGGGCCTGTAGATGATTCACTTTACGCCTGTCTCTTGGAGAACACTCGTGTTGTGCAGTAGTGAAGTGTTGTAGTGTCGTTCAGCAGCAACAGCCTGAGATGATAGGTTTTAAGAAATATAGGACCGCACAGAGAAGTGGAAACATTAAATCAGAGCAGACTTGCAGCTTCATTATTTGGAAGGCAGCTTCTTCAGACTCCACTTCCTGAAAAAGCTTATGGCTCAAAGAAATCAGAAGAAACAAGATTTTGCTAGCAGATAAGCATCTGAGAGTAGTAAGCAAGCATAAACACACCTAGCCAGAAGGAGCTAAAGGTCAGGTTTGATATGGTAGGATTGATTAGTTCACTTAGAGCCAAAGCCAGAGGCTTAAAAGATGGGAAAGTCCTTCCCTCCCTTCTTCCCCTCCCAAGCAAAACAGGGGGAGGAAGAAAGCAGGAGTAGCCATAGTCATTCTGAACATGTGGAAGGGATCCAGGAGAAAAAAGACAAAAACAAAGATAGTACCCAAATGGGGTGGGGGACGGGAGGCCATGGGTGCTGTGGGGGACTGGATATGGAACTCGCCTCATCTGTATTTATTTCATGGAGTGTGAGGGAAGTCATCTGCCCTCATGTGTTCTGTCGATAAATAATTATAGAGCCCGTGCTACGCTGAGTGAGCCTGTGAACCTGGTTGTTCAGGATGGGAAGTGGTATCATAGATGGTATCATGAAGAAGTTGACCCATCATCATGCCAGTGCTGTGTGGACAGAGTCCAGTCACACAATACAGTCTTGGATCCTTGTGCCTCAAGTTTTAATTTCGAATTAAGCATTAATGAGCTGAAGAAACCTATGGGTTTGTGTCCTGTTTACAGAAGCATCAGGAAATCACCATGGCTTGGGGGAAGCGTTCTCCCAGACTTCACCCTACTCTTGACATAGAGCTGCTCTTCCAGCCTTCGTTCTGTGTCAGGGTTTTCTGTGTTCGTAGCAGCAGCAGTGTTAATACTTTGAGCAGAGTGGACTACTCTAGGGAATAGGAAAGTCTCTTGGGAGGAGGTTTTGTTTTCAGTCCTTGAGTCAGTAATTTTTTACAAAGATGGCCCCATTATACCGTCCAGACAGATAATCTCTGGTTTGTTGCTTATCCCTTTAGATTTTGTTACCTGGAACTAGCCACTCAGTCGTCAGCGTCCTAACCCCTCGCAGACATGCCTGCACGCACACAGGTTTTTCCACACCGATCTTACTCAATGCTAGCCAACTTGAGTTTGCATTTCCTCAGCAGTATCTTGCACCATTCTGTTTCTCTTTGTAACGAGTTGATCTGAAAATTGCTTTCTCCATCTCCTTCGTAAGGTTGTTTGATTTTTTACGCTGGGTCCTCAGTAGTTGTTTGTTGCTGACTGACCGTGCTCCCTGAGCCCACATCTTGAATCATCCAAATGAGTGAGAGAATATGTGGTACGATGTGTGGCAGTGCACCTTCTCTTTCCCTTGTTCTCTTTCTTCTGCTGGCTGTCATTGACCCACAGATGCTCTTACTATTCTGTCTTGCTTTCCTCCTTCATTTGAAACAAGGAGAACTAGTGGGGTGTTTTTTCTGCTTGTCCCCTTGAACACATGGCAGGTTACACCAAGGACCCGTTAGTACCACTTCCCATTTTAGCCTCCTCATGAAAACATGTTCACAAAAGAATATTGACACAGAGTTTCAGTAGAGATTGTGTCCATGAGGGTGACTTAACCATCATGTAGTTTGAGAAGTCCTCAAACTGTTGGAAGGCAAATAGGGCAGCATGGTTCTGGACCTGTCAGACATCCCAAGGGGGGGTGAATGGTGGTGAGCCTGTTTGGTAATGACGTCTGGAGTATCGTCAGGACAAGTTTGTAAGCTGTACGTCTAAATGTGGAGGTGGACACAATGGATATACCTATTACTTGGTTGGGTTTTTAGTTGCTTTTAAACCACGCACTGGTTTTCTAACTCTACTCCATGTCTCTTGTTTGTTTACAGCCATAGGTATTAAAATACCTGTCTGACTTGTGGGAATATTGTGCTCGTTCACTTTTTAAAAATTTTTTTTAATGTTTATTTATTTTTAAGAGAGAGAGAGAGAGAGAGAGACGAAGTGTGAATAGGGGAGGGGCAGAGAGAGAGGGAGACACAGAATCTGAAGCAGGCTCCAGGCTCTGAGCTGTCAGCACAGAGCCTGACACGGGGCTTGAACTCACAAACTGTGAGATCATGACCTGAGCCGAAGTTGGACGCTCAACCGACTGAGCCACCCAGGTGTCCTCATTCACTTGAATATAGATCAAGATGCTTAAATACACTGTCTAGCACAAAGACAGTTTCCTTAAAAAATATAGATTTACATCAGAATTAGTGATAAGAATTAGAAATTGTTAAATGTATTTAGCCTCCTACTAAATTTAGAAATTCTGTTCTTTCATCTAGTATTGCCCTCTGTGGCTACCTGCTTACCTCTCCTGCAGAACGATTTCAGACTTTTTTTTTTATTTAAGGGAGATCTCTTTTGGGGCGAGGGGGGATCATTTAACAAGTCAATAGTATTATTGCCATTACTTCATTTGTTTTTACTATTTGATTGAAATAGAACTTGTATTCTTGTATATTAAGTAGTCAAGATCACTATCTTTTCTTTCCATATTTCTAAGATATGTATTCTATGTGATATGCACTAAAACTTAGTTAATGTTTAAATTTGAATCTGTTAAATTGCTATGAAATGTGATGCTTATATTTACAGTAGAGGAAAATTGAGGTAGAAATGTTTTTATTTACTAATATTCTAGTAGCAATCCATAAGACCTAGAACTCCAGTTTTTTTTCATACAGGAAATTGTTCGTTTTGACTCTTCTTTTAATAAATTGTCAAGTAGAATACTTAACTGTGTTGATTTTGTGTGCAACATCCTATTTATAGTTTACAAGAAATGCTGTGAACAATTCTGATTTGTTCCACTAGAGGGCCCTCTTAGAGAAGTTTTTCCTTGTAATATGTCCTTGGACGTGGTTCATGACCATTGAACTTTCTCAAAAAGAATTTCAGAGAAAAGCTAATGCTTATTCTTTCAGAATATATACCCACAGAGTAGTTCTTTCTGAGATGTTGGTGAGCCATAGTTGGTAAATTTGCCTTTTTCTCTCCCTAGGTCTTACACAGATGAAGTTTGTTGCCTATTAACTGTTAAAGGGTAGACTCTAAGCAAAATTATTAATAAAGCCTTTTTCACTAGTCTGACTTGATAACATTATCTTACATAATTGTATGCTCTCTTTCTTGCTGCCCCTTACTCCCCACAAAAAAAGCTCACCATGAATTCTGGTTTGGAGTGGGGGGAAAACAGGTGCTATATGTAGAGGTATGTCAAAAGCATGTATGTCCAGAAAGAACATTATTCTTTGGGAAAGATTTAATTAGGCAACTGTTGAGTGAGGTTTTGTCTTCTGAAGCCCAGAGGCCTCGATGTTCGACTCCTGTATTTCTTTGCTGTACTGTTGCGATCCTTTGTCAAGGCCCAGAGGAATACAAAGGAGTGGAAGACTCGAGGAGTGTTTGGTTTCCATCTGGCCCTTGTTTATACTGCTTCAGTGTGATCTGCCCTGAGAGCAAAGCAAGGGTGATGGGGAGTCTTTAACATTCTCTTTCTTTTCTCTCAGATATAGAGACCATAGTACCATTGATTCGTGTCAGGCTGGCTTTGTATTTTGAGTTCTGTTCAGTATGTACTCCTGAATTTATCTGCTATCCAACTTATATGCACAAAAATCACCTGAGTACCTTGTTAATAATACAAATGTCCAGGCCTCTGCCCTAGAGATCTTAATCAGGAGATCTGCCTCGTGGCTGGGCATCAATACTGTTTTAACAGTCTTCACCATCCCCCTCCCTCACCCCTCTAGTTTTTTTGTGTGGGCAGACCAAAGTTTGAGGTTTAATGGAAAGAGCAAACTAGACCGGTTTTCTTAGGAACCTGTTTGCTTGCTATAACCTTGAGCAAGTTTCTTAGTATCTCTGAGCCACATGTAAAAAAGACAATGCATTTCTCTAAGACTGTAATGATGATTGGATCAATTAACACACAGGATAGTGGTTATAACCAACTTGGCCCACAGAAGGCATTCCACTCCGCCCGCCTCGTTACCCAGAAACTTAACATTTGGCTCTTACCTACCTTACCACTCTGATATTTACAACCTTACCTCCTCTCCAGCTATGGTAGTTTTGTCATTCCCTAAGTAAGCCTCTAAGGAGGCTTTCCTTCCATCACATTTGTAATCAGCTGTCCTAGGAATGCTTTCTGCTGCTTCCTCCTTAGTCATTTCTTACTTGTCCTTGAAGACCATTCACCTGTCATAACTTCTGTGACCACTCTGCCCTTCCTGCATTCTCCCCCCCCTTCCCCCCCCCCCCCCATGCTGGCTTTGCTTTCCCCTGAGAGGCATGGTGCCATAATGAAAGGAGCAGGAGTTCTAGAAGCAGGCAAGGATGTGAATCCTGACAGCCTGCAACTAAATGTGTGCGGTTGGCCAAGATGCTTTAATTCTCTTTTTAATATGCAAAATGGGAAATAATATCATTGTACAGTATTGTGAGGAGGGAATCCTATGTGAAGCGCACAGCACATAAGCTTTCAATAAATAGTAGCTGTTTCTTTTATGATAATAATTTTGTGTAGCTTTCTCCTTATTCACCTCTCTCTGTTCAGTGCATAATAAAATACTGACATTTATATAATGGATTCCCCGTAATTATCTGGTGAAGGAATGAATGGGTCCATGAATAAATGATAAGTACATGAAAGGCACTTGGAAAACTACCAAACACTATTGAAAGGTTCTCTTTACATTTGAGTACTGAGTTTTCAGATAGGAAACCTACTGACTGTGTATTTCAAATTTTATTCGAGCATGATTATATATAGCTAAGTTAAACTGTTTCAGGAGAAAGCGAATTTAAATTTCAGAGGTCTTAAGGACTAGAGAAATGTCACATTATGTGCTGATAAATTTTAAAGTTTAAGTTCAAATTTACTCTCTAACAAAAGCTGTCAGGATTTTTGAGGTATGGTTTTTAGATGATTTATCAGTTGAAATTCCCTAATTTATTTCATATCAGGCATACCTCATTTTATTTCTTTACGTGCTACAATTCTTCAGATATTGCATAATACTTCATTATTATATTTGTTATGGTGACCTGTGGTAAGCAAGAGGCTTTGCTACTAGCTCACGTGGTGGTTACCATTTTTTTGGCAATAAAATTATTTTTTAAATAAGGTATGTACATTGTTTTTTTAGATAATGCTGTTGAACACTTACTAGACTATAGTATAGTAAATAACTTTTATATATATGACATGTTTATATGTGTATATATTATATATATATATATATATATATATATATGTTTGGTTATATAGGAAACCAAAAAATTCATTTGCCTTGCTTTATTGTGATAGTCACTTGATTGAGGTGGTCTGGAACTGAATCCACAGTGCCTCCAAGATACATGTATAATGTGGTCATTTCATAAAGTCATCCTCTAACGGTAACCTACAAATTGTCAAAAATGCTTCCTTACATTTAGCAACATTTCATTGAGCTGGATGAAAGCAGACAGAGATTACTGCAGAAATGCAAGGAGCTGATGAAGAGAGCTAGGCAAGTATGTAACCTGGGCGCAGAGCAGACGGTTCCTCAAGAATACCAGACAGTAAGTATAAAAAGTATATACGGCTACAAGTTGTATACTCAGCACGTTATTTTTAAGCTCAAAGTGTGTAGTCATTGTAATGTGCCATAAGAAACATAATGTGCTGAAAGAAATAATGGGATCTTCCCCTTTTTAAGCTGAATGTGTATGTCATCAAGCTTAATGGATTTTCTTTACTGTCTTCACACTTGGGCACCAGTTGTCGGTTGTTGCTGTCCCCTTGCCCAATTACCACTACCAGAACATTCATTCTTGCGACAAAAGGCTTTTTTCCCCCAACCTACCTGTAAGAGGTGGGGGCAGGAGGTGGGGTGCAATTTTTTATGGACACATAGCATTGGTAATTAGTTTATAAGAAACAGTAAATAGAGGATGTTTAGAAAAAGGCAAAGTGAACATATTTTTCTGGAAATGAGGGTGCTTATTTATGGTTTGATCTTTAGGGCTAACATCTGTTGGTAAGAAAAGGAGAAAAGAGCCTTTCCTCCTTGTATTTTATGTGCTAACATACTGTTCAGTTCAGTTAATAAATGAGACGCTGCCCGTAGTTCACGTTCTACCATGACTTGGGGCCCCGTGACCCTAAGCTTTATCTGGCAAGTAGGGATCACACCTTGTCCAACATACCTACTTCTTGCAGAGTAATGTCTAAATAAAATAGAAAACTACTTTTAAAATATTTAGATAAAATACTTTATCTTAATTTCAGTAGGTAGTGAAATATGTATTTCCCTATTTCAATAATTAATGTCTAATCTCTATTTTAATAACTAATGAATGTCTACTAAAGATATAAATAGAACTGGAAAAAAACTCATTTAGATTGGAATTTTCAAATCCTCAAAGATTTTACTCTACTGTATCAGACCCAGACACCACAGAGAACGGATCTATTAGGGTACATAATGGGGATTTAGTAGCTATGAGACAAATTGTGTGGTTGTTGTTTCTATAAAAATATACTAGAACTTTTCCTAAGTACGTTTAGTTACAGAAGAACTAAATATTAGTCCAATGTCTGTAGTTTCTTTCAGAGTAGCAGTACAGTTCTACCCTTGATAAGTTGTACTGTTTTCGAAAGAAACAAAATTAGAAGATAATTCGTATATTAAAAATGTTACTGATCTATCAGGCCTTGAACAAGACAGATACTTCTCTACTGAAATTTACATCCGAGTGTGGAGGGTGGGGCAGACAAACGAATTAAAAAAGCAAATAGATAATGTCGGCTATCGAGAGGTGCTGAGAAGAAAAATAAAACAAGGTAAGAGGATAGAGTGTCAGAGAAGGTTCCTTTGAGAAGATAACTATTTTAGATGATTCCTGAATGCAGAGAAGAAATTAGTCAAGTGAGTGTTTGGGGAGAAAAGTGTTCCAGGCAGAGGAAATTGCTCCTCATGAGGCCCCTAGGCAGAAGTGTATGCGTCATGTGTCAGTATGGAAGGAATCTCAGTCGGTTGAAACTTGGTAATCCAGGCATAAACGAAGGCACAAGTCACATCATGTAGGGTCTTACCGCCCACAGAAGGAGTTTGGGTTATATTTTGAGATGGCACCCACTGGAAGATTATGAAGAGGGATGTGGCTGACGGGCATGTAGGAAAGCACTCTAACTGCCAGCCAGGTGAAGAATCAAGTAGGGACACAGAACTAGTGCAGTGAGACCATTCAGAAGATTATTGCTTTGGACCAGGCCAGAAATAATAGCAGCAGGGATCGGGGTGGGAGGCTGGAGAAGAGGGAAGCGTGCCAATCTGCGGATCTGTTACTGACAGTAGCAGGACTTGCTGATGGATTGGAGGTGGAGGGTGAGAGAGAAGACCAACCCCTACATTCTGCCATTGACTGAGATGACGGAGATTGAAGGAGAAATAGGTTTGTTCACATTGGTAGGGAGGGTGTGTGAAGTGAAGATTTCTGCGTGACCATCTAAGATTTAGGATGCCCGTTAGGGAGTCAGGTGAAGACACCCAGCACATTTAAGTCAAGCACAGGGTGAAAGCCCAGCGGACAAGTCACGTCGACAGCGGATACTTCCTATCTGAAGGGCTGTAGATGTTGAACTGCTTTCGAAACAGTTAAAAGACATAAGATATTAATGTATTATTTCAAGGTCTTTTTCAGAGTTTTAAGATTCATTTTGTACTTCATACCACGCGATCATTGCAGGTTGTGCTAGCAACACAGTGTACCGTTTTCCTCCCAGATAGGAAGGGGTCTGCCCTGACTTGTCTCTACCGCCTGGACTCCAAAGGTCGTACAGGTGACCCTCGAACAACAGGGGTTTGAACTGTGAGGGTCCACTTATGTGTAAATTTTTTTTCCATAAATAACAGTGCTATATTTTCCTCATGTTTTTCTTAACATTTCCTTTTCTCCAGCCTCCTTTATTGTAAGAGTACAGTATATAAAACATGTATTATCCACAATATGTGTTGATCCACTGTTGATGTTATCAGTAAGGATTCCAGTCAGCAGTAGGCTGTGGGTAGTTACATTTAGGAGAGTCAAAAGTTATACGTATATTTTTGACTCACAGTGGGGGTCGGCCTCCCCAACCTTGTGTTGGTCGAGGGTCAGCTGTACTACGGTGAGATTCTGCCGTCAAAGTAACCGGATTCTTAAGATGCTTTTGTCGTTCTTCATAAGTACAGTATAAAGTTCTAACTTCTTGCTCTCTTTCAATGCCCCACATATTCTGGACCCATTCTACCAATTCAGCAAGTACCCACCATTCCAAATGGACACAACTCCTCACCCCCCATGGTATGCAGCACTCATTCTTTTTTCCAAGCTTCCTGTCTCCCCTCTGCCTTGCCTTTCCCTAGCTACTTGCTCTAAGGCCCAGAGATGAAGTTGAGGCCTCTTACCTTCTCTTAACTCTCTTGTAGCTCTTCTAGCATGAACTGATACTTCCCTTAGTCTGTATGATATGTACTGCTTACTGTAATACTCAACATTGATACTCTGCCTTAAGGTGTTACCCAGTGTTATTCAGTCAATATGTTTCGCATTTTTTAAAGTGTAAGCTATTTGAAGGCCCAAAACCCTGTTTAGTTCTTTTGATTTCTTATATGCTAGCATGCTGTTGAACACATAGTAGATACTCAGCAGAATATTTATTCAAATTGAACTGCCTTTGCTGTACTGTCTGCTAATAATAGACCGTTCTTTTCTTCTTTAGGCTTTCCAGGATCTTCCAAACACGTTGGATGAAATTGATGCTTTATTAACTGAAGAAAGATCAAGAGCTTCTTGCTTCACAGGACTGAATCCCACAGTATGCTTCTTCCCCTTTGGCCTCCCTCAGGCACCGCCACTCTCCCCACACACCCCACACGCACGCGCGTGCACACACTTCGCTCCAGTGCCGGCCTCCCACTCTGTACTAGAGCTCTTGGTAATAATAAGCTAGACAGCAGGAACAATGTGCTTTAAATGCCAGATTCTGAATCTATTAGAATTTTAAATAGACTCTTCCTAAGGAACACACTGTTCTGTGCCTTTCCTTTATAAAAAGAATAGTGGGGCTAACCTGGAATACTGCAGCGTCTGTTTTTTTTTGAGGATGAAAAACACTTTCAGTACAAGAACATAAATGAGTTGCATACAAACAGTGTGACACAATGGGCATTTTCACTTCACGTTTTAATTGATGCACAATTCCCTGTAATTTTATCCTTTGGTAGATTTGTCTTCAGTATTCTTTTTCCCTGGCAGGTCGTTGAGGAATACACAAAAAGAGAAGAAGAAATAGAGCAATTAACTGAGGAACTAAAGATAAAGAAAGTTGAACTGGATAAATACAGGGAAAACATTTCACAGGTAGTTATTTAACCTTTATCTTTTCTTCTGTTGCGTGCTCACCATTTATCCCACGGGAACATAGAACGGCGCAAAGTGAAATTACATGGAACGAATAGTTACACATGTCCTTGTGGCTAGATTGATACTACATTTCTTAGGGACAGTTTTCTATCAATATAGTCATACTTCTTTTGTGTTTTTATATTGAATTTATTTGCAGGTAAAAGAAAGGTGGCTTAATCCTTTAAAAGAGCTCGTAGAAAAAATTAATGAAAAATTCAGCAATTTTTTTAGTTCCATGCAGTGTGCTGGTGAAGTTGATCTGCATACAGAAAATGAGGTAAAACTGCATTTCACGTGTTTCCTGGCGAGTAGTTTTAATTATGTGCTGAGAGTACTTGTGAATTGTTAATTGTAGAATGAGGCCTGTGACAGTTTTGCTTACTAAAAAATCGTTCAAAGGAAGGAAAATACCACTGCGGGAGTCCATCGCAGTCACTTTTGTTTGTGTGTGTGTGTGTGTGACATTTGAGATCAGTCGCTAGCATCTTACTGACTTTTTGTATCCGGGGAGGTAATGGTTATTTGGCTCTGCGTGAATTGATTTATAAATCCACCACTGTCCACATTACAACATTCCTAAGCAGATTGGCCAACTTGACTGAAGTACAGTCTATTAGTGGTTTCCGTTTTTAGCAAGAGAGAGTACACAGGAATGAAAATATTTGCAAATTTGTTACTAGTTTCTTGAGCTGTAAGTTAAGGCATTGCAAGTATAGGTAAAATAATTTCCTTTCAGAAATACATCAAGTGATCAACTGGGATTTGCTTTAAAATAATTGAAAAAAGGAGTTGGGGGAATTATAGATGAAACAGGATGATTGTTTAATCCTCACAGTTATTTTGTAAAGCAGGTACTATACCTCAGTTTTCTTTCTTTCTTTTTTTTTTTTATTTACAAATAAACTGCAACAACAAAGTATCAAAGAACTAGTTGCCGTCTACAGGCCTTTAGGCACCTTCACAGATCTGTTGAAATAAAACTACAGTCACTAAATTTTACGGCTTTTCCTCTTCTAATGGATTTATTCAGTCTCTTTTCGAATAGTAGTATGTAAGTGCCCGAGAAACCCGGAACCTTCAACAAGTATGTGAACATTTCACAGGAGGACTATGATAAGTACGGCATCCGGATTCGAGTCAAGTTCCGCAGCAGCACGCAGCTGCATGAGTTAACTCCACACCACCAGAGCGGGGGTGAAAGAAGCGTGTCCACGATGTTGTACTTGATGGCCCTTCAGGAACTCAATCGATGTCCGTTCAGAGTAGTTGATGAGATCAATCAGGTGTGGAGCTTACTCCTTTACCTGGGTTTTATTGCATCTTGTGGTGGATGTAAATGTAATCAGTATCATTGTTGTTTAGGGAATGGACCCGATCAATGAACGCAGAGTGTTTGAAATGGTTGTAAATACTGCTTGTAAAGAAAATACATCTCAGTACTTCTTTATTACACCAAAGGTGGGTAATCAGTAATCTTAAAGAGCTCATGTAACTCCGAAGTCCCCTGTGGCTTCATCATGTAGCAGATTTTATGGCCCAATACATAAAGGTGAGCAGAAATACTCCCACAAAAGGAACTCCAAGGATTACAGTAGTATTTATATTACTAAAGGGGACAAGTTCCAGTGACATACTTAATCAGAGACCTTATTATTGCAAGAAGAAACGTAGGAGGCATAGAATTATGTTCTAGAACCAAGATTTCCTCCCTGGTTTTGGCACTTACTCCTTCTCTAGATAAGTTCTCTGTTAGCACTTTTTACAAGCGGCAGGGGATTCCACACTCAGACCTGAGATGCTCATGTCCCCAGAAGGGCCCGTCCAGGGATGCACTGCCCTTCACCGTTCACCAGCACCACTGCCCTGACCCAGAGGAAATCGCAAGTTAAGCCAACGTCTTCTTTTCTCACATTAACTTTGATAAAAGCAGAATCATCCTTACAGAGAATTTTCCGTAAGCTAGAACCATTACAACAGGAAATTGTCTTTTGTTACATCTTGTGCTGTAGGTGAATTGTAAGACCAGTAAACTCAAAGCTGTGTTTATTAACGTTACTGGGTTTTCTTTTTAAAACTAAGTATGCATGAAAAATTTTATTGACAAGTCCATCTTAAATGCACATTTTTATTGAAGAGTATAATCTGTCTTCTGGGTCTGGCATATACTCTCTGGAATAGCCAGACCTGTTAATGCTCCGTTGTCTACCAAACACCCTGCCCTTAAAAACCCACCCCTCTGTCACACACTTTTCAGGCTACCAATCTTTCACGACCGTACAAGTTGCTTGTGAAGTGTTTGTGGATAAATGAGTGAAAGAATGGATCCCAGGGATGTTCTGAAGGACTTACTTCCAGGGTCAACCTAGGAAGCTGTAGGATCTTATTTGGCCTGGGAAATACTGACAAGGCATGTTGATCATTAGGCCGGGCTTCAGGCGCGCTCACTCAAGGAAGGATCACAGTCTGGCAGGGTTTATGTTGAACTGAGAACTTCAGAAGTATTTCATTTATGTTAGAAATAAAGTAACATTTGACTTGACCCACCACGTGAGGCCGGTAAATCGTGCTTAATATACGGCATTATGTGCCCCTTTGTTTTAACACAGCTCCTGCAGAATCTTCCTTATTCTGAAAAGATGACTGTGTTGTTTGTCTACAACGGTCCTCATATGTTGGAACCTAACAGGTGGAACCTAAAGGCTTTCCAGAGGCGGCGGCGGCGCATCACGTTCACTCAACCACAGTGAAAGTAGAGGGCGACAGCTGTGACGTTTCTCTGGTTAAATCCTGTTTCTAAGTGTGGCTCGCTTGAATAAAAGGAGATTCACTAAAGACTAAGAGATCAGTCATTTTTGGAAACCTGTTAAACACAAACGGGTTGATGATTGGAGACCGTAGTAACTTCTGTCTGTGGAACATTATCCGGTAGTAGAAATTAGTCTTCAGCTTTTGTTGAACTTGAGTCCTTGGCCCTCTGGCTGTATGTCACGGGGTTCCCATGATAAAAGGTGTTGACTGTGTTACATCACAGGTGCAGGGGAAGTGTGGTGGGCCTGCTAACCTCCAGCTAGAATTCCAGAGTAACTTTAATTACTGTCAGAGTCTAAAGAGGACTCTGCAGCTCAAGTTATAGTTTCCTCCCAGTGTTCTATTTAATTTTTTAAAAATTGATACGGAAATGTCTAGACTAATGTATAATAATTTATGACAAGTCTATTCATTTCTTCCTATTAAAAAGGATTACCTTATCTCCACTAGGAAATGTGATTTTATAGGCCTTTAAAAAAACTTTATGAAACTTGACACTCTAATTGTATTGGTATCTCAAGGGAAAAACATGCTGGGCTTCAAAAACGGTAGGACTTGTTTGAAATGCCACAAGGTGGCCACTAGATGATGCAACATGCAGCAAAAGATTGACAGAAGAAAATCAAGTTTTTAAAGAATAACCCTGTAAAGTGTGTGTGGGGTGGGTTTGGTTTGTTTTTTTTTTAATTTAAAGTCAATTGTATTTTACATCTTCAATTTCTAAAAGCATTTTTATAATTATTTTTAGAAGGGTTTTTTCTTAAGATTTCATATACTGGTTTCTACAGTTTATATTTGAAATTTCTCAGTGTTATGTCAAGAGTGAGGGAAAGCATTGATTTGTTTCAAAACGTACTGTTTCTAGAACTTAAGCTTTGAGGTCCTTCCTTACCATGTTGATCCTACCCCACTGTCCTAGAAAATCTAGTTTGAACTGTTTTCTTTGAGCAGGGAAGAATTAGAGAATCATTTGTTTATCTCTGAGTTACACTAATTAACAGTGCCAAAACAGTTCTGTTCTTTTAAAAGATAAATTTTGTGAGATAATGGACGAATCCAAGAACACGTCTCTCTGAACAACGGATTGGATCCATTCCAGTCATGACAGAATTATTTTTTTGACTTGGTAGCTTGAATAAATTGCAGAATCGCATTCAGTTTGGGCTTTGTATATTCATAAATAGCCATGGAAATTTATATTCTTATTAGGTCCAAAAATAATGAACTGCAAGTCTATATCCTTTCACTTGGACATTTTCTCTTTAAAAAGGTATTTTTTTCTTGAAAAAATTTTAAAAGAGCCTTCTCAGTCTAATGCATGTATTATGAAAATATTTTAAAAAACATTTTTACTGGTGTAACAACTCACGTAAACATTGAAAAACTTGGTAACCTATTAAAGGGACAGTGCTCCCAAATGTTTCTGTTGTTTAATACTTTGCTTTCCACCAAAATATCTTTACTGATACACGCTTATTGTCCTGTGTTTTGTGTCTGAGTGCCAACCATCTTCCTTCTGCAGGCAGGTGACCCGTGGGCAGGCAGAGCTTGAAGATGAGTTGTGTTTGCAAATCAAATGGTCAAGTTTATTGCAATTTACATATGCCAGTAATTATTCCATACTTTCTTTGTAAGCATTTTATATTTCTCTACTGGACAAATATTTAGTTTTACATTGGATTTTGAACTGTAAATGAAAAATTATGTATCATTTTAACATATTAATAAGAGAATAAGTCTAACACATTATATTCTCAGCCACTTAAAACTTCATATATTTTCTGCAAAGGTTGATTTCTAATTACATACAAATTGTACAAACACCAAGTGAAAGTCTGATTTGACGAATAAAATATTCAAAACCTGAAGGTGACAAGTATTTTTAATGAGAAAATCCTCATTAATTTGCCTAAGGAGAGAGTCTCTATTCAAAGATTTTTAGTGTTCAAAGTAAAGATTTTTTGCTTTCTGATTGTCTTTTGGACACGTGCTTGTTTTCTTTGGAGTATGAATCTTTAGTCTGTGAAAAATGTAATTCTGTCCTGCCATAGTGTGTGTCTGCGTGCGTGCGTGTGTGTGTATCACTGGGGAAAAAGACCTCTGTGGGAAACGCTTTGTTGGTAATAAATGCATATTTTCATATTCTTTTGGAGTATGGTGTTTTTTATTTGAGAGAGAGAGAAAGTAAATACGCGGGCAAATGAGTGGGGAAACGGGAGAGGGAGAGCAAGAATCCCAAGCAGGCCCTGTGCTAGGCATGGAGCCTGACAGAAGGCTGGATCTTACAAATTGTGAGATCACGACCTGCGCCAAAATCAAGAGTTGGACGCTCAACTGACCCAGGCCACCCAGGCACAGCTAGCGTAGGTTATTTTAATTGAAAACTGTTTTCACACTTTCAACCTTATTAAGAGTCATTTTGTTTTTCGCATTTAGTGAAAAACCAGTCTGTCTGTGTGCTTTTGCCTGTCCATGTTCAAAAGCCATCAAATATTTAGTTCTTTGCCTGCCTGCAAGGAGATTACAGTCTAATGGAAGCAATGAACATCATGAAAAAAGGTTTCAACCATCTGAGGAAGCCACCTTACAACACGAGTGGCAACAGTTTTTAGCCTGAAGCCCTAGGTTTGCTAAAAACGTTCACAAGAATCATTTTGTCTTCATACATTAAGCTCCTGTCTCGACTCAGTTCCCTTGTTGTGAAATGAGAGTACTTCATGCACAGAGTTGTGGAAGGGAGCAGATGAGCTGAGGGGCATCAACGGCACCTGGCATCCTAGTGGCACTTCATCAATGTCTCATTTTTTTCTCCAGCTTCATTGCAGTTTTGTAATTTAAATCTTAAAAAGCATAATATACGGTGTATTTTATACATCGAGGTCTGAGAATTCCCTTTCAAGTGAAGTTAACGTAGAGTTCTATTTTATTGATTGTGTCAGTTTTTCAAAGGACACAGGCACCTGTACGCTTTGAGGGAGACTTTTGATGTAGAGGTAAAATTATTTTCTTACACCTTCAGGAAATTTGAATCCGGTCGATGCACTACCCTCAAGATACTCCACTCTGTCTCATTACTGTATACTCACACCATCTATTTTGGAAAGCTTCTAATTAATAATACGCTTTGCACATTGGGGAGATTTGACTCTATTGACCATTCGGGCTTATTTTTTATTCCCGGGGGAAAATTTGGATTTTGGGGGGGTTGTTGTTGAGATAGGACTATGCCCTCATTGCTCTGAAATTAGTTAATTGGCGATTGGTTGGAAGATTTTGTTTTTTTAGGTTTTTGTTTTTGTTTGTAGCCAGCTTTGTTTAACCCCAAAGAGAAAGAGCATGACTGCTCTGCCTAGATTCATTCTAGAGGATTTGGAGAAGCTGAGAGGGGCCTATGGGCAGCTTTTGGACTCTGGGCCCCAGCTTCATCTGAGACACTGAGACGCAGGCTGGCTGTTCGGGGGCAGACTGCCATAAATTGTGCCTAACCTTTCTGGCCACCCATTAAGAAATTCGTTATTTCCTTTATTCTCTTGGGAGCAAGCTTCCACACTCGGGTGGCGTCCAGGCCCACATGTGAAGAGGGGTGGGGGAAGGCACAGTGCCAGGGGGTCCCTTCATTCTTGCCAAATACCCACTGGGGAGTAGGTTGAGACACATCATTTCAGTGTAGAAGTTTGGGGACAAACTGTCCAGTGTTATGATAGAATAATAAATTTTAAGTTCTCTTCATATTATTTACAGTCTTCACGTAGTGCCAGTGTTGTCTGACCTGTCATTCTTCACCTTCAAATACTAGCTGCTAGGCTGGAAACAATCTTCCAAGTGGCTTAGATCATTCTCTTCACAGTCTTAAATCATGAAGGGGAATCGTTGGAGTGATTAGGCTAGCCCTGGTAAGCCTCAAGTTACTTTGTAAACTAGATGGAGTAATAATCTGTTTATAAGCTGTTTTGTACTCTCCAAGTATTTCCACCCAACAACCCTTTAACTGTAGATCAACAGAAACTTAGCAATAGTAAGACTTCTGCAAACTTTTACTATTGGTAAATGGGAGAGGTGAGGCTGAAGAAACAGGCTTACTTTTTTTTCCAGGATACCGTGCTGCCTTTTTATCAAGATACTTTGCCTTCTGGATTGTTGGGAGCTACCCCGTAAACAGTTGTTCCGGTTACGTAATGCACGTTGTTAGGGCTAAGACACTGCCGTTCCCATCAATACTTATACCTTAGTTCAGGTGCAAGTTCTGCTGTAACAAAAACCCAGATAGAGCTTAGATAAGATAGAAGTTTATTCTTTTCTTAACAGAGCATAAGCAGTCTGGGATTCCTCAACCAGTTCCCATTTTGCTGCTCTGCCATCCTCAAAACCGGGTTCTTTCTCATGGTCCAAGGTGGAGCTGCTTCAACTCTTGCCACCATTTGTATCCAAATGATCAAGTAGGGAGAAAGGGGTAAGAGGAAGACACAGTCACCCCTTTTAAGAGAACCACATGCAAGCAGCCCATGTTACTTTTGTTCTTCTCCTGAACGGAGTCACATGGCCTGTGCGACACTGGACTAGGTCATCTTTAGCTATGTGTCTCTTTTCCTAGTTAAACTCCAGCCACTCTGTTAAAAAGGGGAGAAGGACTACGGCTCAGTAACAGTATCATGAGCCAATCAATGCCCTCTCTCCCAGCACTGATGGGTTTGCACATATTCCATTATTTATATATTCAATCTTCATTTACATGTACTACAAGCAAAACACTTGCGTATGTATTTTAAGGGAAAAAAAATCAGACCTGCATACAATTCCTCTCTCAAGAAACAGCCTAGGGTAGGGATTTGATTCGAGATGGGGACGTAGGAAGATCTCAAACTCCCTTCTTCCCACAGACACTGAGCCTACAGCTACATAAGGAACAATGTCCTCAGAATAACCTAAAAGTTGACTGAGCAACACCTACACATTGGACAAAAGAGAAAACAAGTCAAGAGTAGGAGAGGCTGGGACACAAACTTGCCACAACCCCCCACCCCAGGTGCAGTGACCTACAATTAGGACGGAACTGCAAGCCCAGAGCTTCTCCCTGAGTAGTGAAGGGCTCAGCTCAAACCCATCAGGCACCCCAAATTTTAAAATGTGCACCTGAGAGACGAGCCCCCAAGACATCTAACTTTGTAAACCAATGGGGCTCGCAATCCCCCAAACACACAAGACTAGCAATCTGAGAAACAGCTGTGCAAGGGCTTGTGTGCTTGCACTCACCTGCCCCAGGGCCCAGCTCAGACACAGCTGTTTGTGCCTACACAATACACAGAGCCTCATCTCCTTATGTTAAAGCACCAGCTTGAGAACCTGGCATCACATTTAACACACACATCTAGGAGCCTGTGGCTTATCTTGTACATGAATTCACTTCTTCAAGGCTAGGAGAGATGGCTGCTTCATCTAACACATAGAAACCAACAGAGAGTTAAACAAAATGAAACAACAAAAAAGTAGGTTACAAATTGAAGAACAAGATAAAAACTCAGGGAAAAAACTTAATGAAATGGCAGTAAGTAATTTACCCATTAAAGACTTCGAAGTAATGGTCATAAAGAAGCTCACTAAACTGGGGAGAAAAATGGATGAATACGGTGAGAAATATAACAGAGATGTACAGTATGAGAAAGTATCAAATGGAAGTCGTAGAGCTGAAAAATACAATCACTGAACTAAAACACACACTAGAGGCATTTAACAACAGGTTACATGAAGCAGAAGAAAGGATCAGTGAACTCAAAGACAAAGCAGTAGAACTCACCCAATCTGAGCAGCAAAAAGAAAAATTAAAAAAAGTAAAGATAGCTTAAGAGCCTTATAGGGCAACAACAAATGAGTTAATGTTCACATTATGGGAATTCCAGAAGAAGCAGAGAGAGGGGCAGAAGGCTTCTTTTTTAAAAATAATGCCTGAAAATTTTCCTAACCTGGGGAAGGAAACAAACATCCAAATCCAGGAAACCCACTAAGTTCCAAATAAGATGAACCCAAGGAGACCCACACTAAGACACATTATAATTAAGATGTCAAAAGTTAAAGATAAGGACAAAATCTTCAAAGCCAGAAGAAGAAACAAGTTGTTACGTACAAGGAAGCTTTCAGAAGACTATCAGATTTTTTTCAGCAGCAACTTTGCAGGCCAGAATAGGGTGGCATGATATATCCAAAGAACTAAAAGCAAAAAAAAAAAAAAAAGCAAAAAAAAAAAAAACCTTCCAAGAATACACTACTCAGCAAAGTTATCATTCACAACTGAAAGTAAGATAAGGAATTTTCCAGACAAGAAAAGCTAAAGGCATTCATCATCATTAAACCAGCCTTACAAAAAAATGCTAAGGGACCTCTTTAAAAGCTGAAAGAAAAGGTTCTAATTAGTAACATATAAAAGAATAAATCTCACTAGAAAACTAAATACAGAGTAAGGGAGATTAATCACTTTTAAAGTTAGTATGAAGGTTAAGACAAAAGTAGTAAAAATAACTATGATAACAATAATTAGTTAAGGAATACACAAGATAAAAAGACCTGAAATGTGACATTAAAAACCTAAAATGTGGGGGAGAGAGTACTTTAGAATACATTCAAAGTTAAGTGTTACCAACATAAAATAGAGGAATAGATTTAAGTCGTTATGTGTAAGCCTGATGGTAACCACAAGCAAAAAACACAGAGAAAAGAATCTAAGCATCCTACTACAGAAAATTATCAAGTAACACAAGAAAGGAACAAAAGAAGAAAGGAACAGAAGAACTACAACAGAGCCAGAAAGCAAAAGCAAAATGGAAACAAACACATACCTATCATTAATCACTTTAAATGTAAATGGACTAAATTCTACTTTCAGTAGACAGAATGATGGAATGGATTAAACAACAGGACCCATCTCTATTTTGCCTACAAGATACTCTAGGTGTAGGGATACACACAGACTGGAAGTTAAGAGATGACTAAATCTATTCTATTCAAACAGAAACCAAGAGAGAGCTGGGGTAGCTATATTTACCTTTGACAAAACAGACTTTAAAACAAAAAAGACTATTGTAAGAGAAAAACAAGGGCATTACATAATGATAAAGTAATCAATTCAATAAAAGGATGTAACATTTGTCAATATTTGTGTACCCAACAAAGGAGCATGTATACATCAATTTTTAGATGGATAAATAGATAGCAATAAAGTGGGGAACTTTAATACCCAACTTACATCAATGTATAGATCATCCAGATAGTAAATCGATAAGGAAACATTGGCCTTAAACAACACATTAGGTCAGATAGACTTAACAGATATATCTGGAATATTCCAACCAAAATCAACAAAATATACAATATTCTCAAGTGCACAGGATAGATTATATGTTAGGCCACAAAACAAGACAATAAGGATTAATATATCAAGCATCTTTTCTGGCCACAATGGTATGAAACTACCCATTAATTATATGAAGAAAACCAGAAAATCAATAAATATGTAAAGAATAATATGATGCTGAACAACAAATGGATCAAAGAAGAAATCAAAAGAGAAATTTAAAAAATACCCTTAGACAAATGAAAATGGAAACATAGCATATGGGATGCTGCAAATACAGTACTAATAGAGAAACTCACAGCAATAAATGCCTACCTGAAGAAACAAGGACATCTGATAAACAACCAAACTTTTTATGCCTCAAGGAACTAGAAGAAAAAGATGAAGTCTACAGTTAATAGAAGGGAAGACTTAAAGATGACAGCAGAAAAAAAATAACAAAATGGCAATAAGTACCTGCCTGTCAATTGCTTTATTCAATTTGCTAACGTAAATGGACTAAATGCTCTAATCAACAGATATAAGGTGGCAGAATTGTTTGGAAAGCAACAACAATGACCTATCTATATCCTGCCTTCAGGAGATTCACCTCAGACCTAAAAAGACGTTCAGACTGAAAGTGAAGGGATGGAAAAAAATTTCCCATGCAAATGGAGATGGGGGGGGGAAGCCACGGTAACAACACTTTTATTGGACAAAATAAAGACTATAGCAGGAGAAAAAGAAGGGCGTTACATAATGATAAAGGAATCAACCCAACGAGAGGATAGAACAATTGGAAATATCTACACACCCAACCTTGGAGTACCTCAATACATAAAGCAAATATTAGTGGACATAAAGAGAGAAATTGATGGTAATACAATAATAATGGATTTCAACACCCATTTACAGTAATGGATAGATGGATCATCCAAGAAGAAAATCAATAAGGAAATAGTGGATACATTGGACCACATATATGTAACCGATATGCACAGAACATTCCATCCCCAAACAACAAAAAATACATTCACAATCTAACCCTACACCTAAATAATCTAGAAAAAGACCAAGCAAAACCCAGAATGAGTATAAGAAAGAAAATAACATGGGGCACCTGGGTGGCTCAGATTAAGCGTCCAGCTTCAGCTCAGGTCATGATCTCACCAATTGTGAGTTTGAGCCCCACATCAGGCTGAGCCTGGAGCCTGCTTCAGATTCTGCGTCTCCCTCTCTCCCCTCCCCTCCCCTCCCCTGCTCACGCTCTGTCTCTCAAAAATAAACATTAAATTTTTTTTTTAAAAAAGGAAAGAAAATAACCAAGATCAAGGAAGAAATAGAGGACACAGAGACAAAAAAAAAAAAAAAAAAAAAAAGAAAGAAAAGAAAAGAAAAGAAATCAGTTAAACCACGAGCTGGTTGTTTGAAAGATAAATAAAATTGATAAACATTTAGCCAAACTCACCAAAACAAAACAAAACAAAACAAAACGACCCCAAGAAATAAAATCTGAAACTGACATCACAGAAACATGTAGGATCATCAAAGACTACAATAAAATATCATATGCCTACAAACTGGACAATAGAAAAAAATGGATAAAGTCCTAGGAAAATAATTTTCCAAAACTGAATCAGGAATATAAAATCTGAATCAACCAATTACTAGTAATGGAATTGAATTAGTAATTAAAAAGGACCAGATGGATTCACAGGTGAATTCTACCAAACATGCTACAAAACTATAATAATCAGAACAGTATGGTCCTGACACAAAAACAGATACAATGATTAATAGAACAGAATAGACAACCTGGAAATAAACCCATAATTAAATGGTCAATTAATCTACAACAAAGGAGGCTAGAATATGCAATGGGGGAAAAGAAAGTCTTTTCAATAAATAGTGTTGGGATCACTGGACAGCAGTATGCAAAAGAATGAAACTGGACAGCTTTCTAACACCATACACAAAAATAAACTAAAGATGGTTTGAAGACCTATATGTGAGGCCTGCAACCATAAAACTCCTGCCAGATAACACAGGCAGTAATTTTTCTGACATCGACTATAGCAACATTTTTGTAGAGATGTCTCCTAAGGCAAGAGAAACACATGTACAAATAAACTATTGGGACCCTATCAGAATAAAAAGCTTTTTCACTGTGAAGGAAACCATTAACAAAACAAAAAGGCAACCTACTGAACTGGAAAAAGTATTTGCAAATGATATATCTGGCAAAAGGTTAATAACCAAAATGTAGAACAGTCTTATATAACTCAACACCAAAACAACAAACAATCCAATTTAAAAATGGGCAGAGGGGGGCGCCTGGGTGGCGCAGTCGGTTAAGCGTCCGACTTCAGCCAGGTCACGATCTCGCGGTCCGTGAGTTCGAGCCCCGCGTCGGGCTCTGGGCTGATGGTTCAGAGCCTGGAGCCTGTTTCCAATGCTGTGTCTCCCTCTCTCTCTGCCCCTCCCCCGTTCATGCTCTGTATCTCTCTGTCCCAAAAATAAATAAACGTTGAAAAAAAAAATTAAAAAAAAAAAATGGGCAGAGGACCTCAGTAGACATTTTTTCTCAAAGAGTACATCCAGGTGGCCAACACATGAAAAGATGCTCAACCTCACTAATCATCAGGGAAATGCATATCAAAACCACAATGAGAGATCGCTGCACACCCGTCAGCATGGTTAAAATAAAAAGCACAAGAAACAACAAGTGCTGGTGAGGAGAGAAAAAGGAACCTTCATGCACTGTTGGTGGGGATGAAAAGTGGTACAGCTGCTATGGACAAACTGTATGAAAGTTGCTCAACAAATTAAAAACAGAAATAGTATATGACCCTATATTTCCTCCATTGGGTATTTACCCAAAGAAAATGAAAACACTAATTTGAAAAGACCTATGAACCCCTGTATTTATTGCAGAATTATTTATAACAGCTGAGATACAGAAGCAAAACCTAAGTGTCCGTTGACAGACAAATGGATAAAAAAAAGATGGGCGATCTATATATTATACACAAACATACATACACAATGGAATATTGCACAGCCATCAAAAGGAGGAGATCGTGCTATTGTTGGCAACACAGACAGACCTAGCAGAGAAATATGTCAGACAGAGGAAGATGGATACCATACGATTTCACTCATATGTGGAATCTGAAAGACAAACAAACAAAACAAATAAACACACAAGAAAAAGCAGAATCAGATCTGTAAATACAGAAAACTATGGTTGCCAGAGGGAAGGGGTTGGGGGAAAGGGCAAAATCAGTAAAGGTGAGTGGGAGATACAGGTTCGTCTTATGGAATAAGTCACGGGAATAAAAGGCACAGCATAAGGAACATAGCCAATGATATTATAATAGCACTGTATGGTGACAGATGGTAGTAGCTACACTTGTGGTGAGCAGAGCAGAATGTCGAAACTTCTCAAATCGCTATGTTGTACACCTGGAACTAACATTATATTGTATGTCAACTATCCTTAAATTAAAAAAAAGAGGAAATTAAATAAAATCAGAAAGATGTTACAACTGATACCACAGAAGCACAAAGGATCATTAGGGACTATTATGAACAAGTATATCCCAAAATATTAGACAACCCAGAAGAAATGCCTAAATTCCTAGCAACATCTCACCTACTAAGACCAAATCATGAAGAAATAAAAAATCTCAACAGGCCAGTACTAGTAATGAGATTTAATCAAAAACCTAACACACAGAAGTCCAAGATGAGACATCTTCCCCAGGGAACTCTATCAAACATTCAACGAAGAATTAATACCAATCTTTTTCAAACTCTCCCAAAAACTGCAAAGGAGGCAATGCTTCCAAATTCATCTTAGGAGGCCAGCATTCCATGGATACTGATACCAAACAAGGACACCACAAGTAAAGAAAATTATAGGCCAATATCCCTGATGAACATAACACACTAAATTCATCAATACTTTTTTTCTTTAATTTAAAAAAATTTTTAAACTTACTTTTGAGAGAGACAGAGTGTGAGTGGGGGAGGGGCAGAGAGAGAGAGAGAGAGAGAGAGAGAGAGAGAGGAAGGGAGACACAGAATCAGAAGCAGGCCCCAGGCTCTGAGCTGTCAGTACAGAGCCCGATGTGGGGGTCAAACTCATGAATGGTGAGATCACAACCTGAGTTGATGTTGGACACTTAACTGACTGAGCCACCCAGGGGCCCCCATCAATACTTTAAAGTATCATATACCATGATCAAGTGGAGGTTAATCCAGGGATGAAAAGATGGTTCAACATCTGCAAATCACTCAATGTGATATACTAGATTAACAAAATGAAAGATAAAAATCTTATGATCATCTCAACAGATGCAGAGAAAGCCTTTAACAAAATTCAACATCCATTTATATTAAAAACTCTCAAATGGGTATAAATAGGGAATTCCCTTCAATCTAACACAAGCCATATATGACCAGGTGAAAATCTAAAAGTTTTTCCTGTAAAATCAGGAGCAAGACTAGTATGATTGCTTTAGCTAATTTTATTCAATATGGTACTGGAAATGCCATATTACTAGATCAATTAGGCAAGAAAAATGAACAAAGGCATACAAATTGGAAAGGAAGAAGTTAAGCTCTTTGCATATGATATGATATTATATATGGAAAACCATAAAGACTGCATCAGAAACTGCTAGAATGAATTCGGTAAAGTTGCAGGATGTAAAATCAATATACAGAAATCTGGTGCATGTTTATACATTAATAATGAACCATCGGAAAGAGAAATTAAGACAACAATCCATTCATATTTGCTCCAAAAAGAATGAAATACCTAGGAATAAATTTAACCCAGAAGGTAAAAGACCAAAAACTATCAGACATTAATGAAAGAAATTGAAGACACAGGAAAAAAAGGGAAAGATATCCAATGTTCATACAATGGAAGAATTAACAATAAAAAAATCCATATTACCCCAAACAATCTTTTAAAAAACAGTTTGTTCATTTATTTTGAGATATAGTGGATGCACAAGTAGGAGAGGGGCAGAGGGAGAGAGAGAGAGAGAGAGAGAGAGCGAGAGAGCGAGAGAGGGCGCTCACACATCCCAAGTAGGCTCCATGCCCAGTGGGGAGCCTGAGGTGGGGCTTGAAACCACAACCCTGGGGTCATGACCTGAGCCAAAGTCAAGAGTCAGATGCTTAACCAACTGAGACACCTAGGCACCCCAATATCATCTTCATTCAATGCAATACCTATCAAGATTCCAATGGCATTTTCTACAAAATTAGAAGAAACACTCCTAAAATTTTATAAAACCACAAAAGATGCTCGCTCAGTAGCCAAAGCACTCTTATGAACAAAGCTGACGGCATCATGCTCCCTTATTTCAAACTGTATCACAAAGCTATAGCAACAAAACAGTATAACATTGACATAAAAACACCTAAGTTAATGGAACAGAAATAAACCCACTCATATATGATCAATTAATTTATGACGGAGGTAAGAATATATGATTGGGAAAACCAGACAGCCCCGTGCAAAACAATGAAACTGGGCCACTATCTTATACCATACACAAAAATTAACTCAAGATGGATTAAAGACTGGAATGTAAGAGCTGAAACCGTAAACACACTCCCAAATAACAAAGGCATAGGTGTTTGTGGTGATACTTTGAATGTGACACCAAAAGCAAAAGCAACAAAAGCAAAAATAAACAGGTAGGACTACCTCAAACTAAAAGTCTTCTACATAGCAGCCCATCCACATAATGAAGAGGCAATGGCAGAAGGTGTTTACACATCATATACCCAATTAGCGTTTAATATCCAAAATATATATGGAATGCATACAACTCAACACCAAACAACAATGAAAACAATCAGTTTAAAAAAATGGGCCGAAGTTGTGACTCGACGTTTTTTCCAAAGACAACGTACAGATGGCTAAGAGACACATGAAAAGATGCTCTACATGATAAATCATCAGGGAGATACAAATCAAAACACCAGTGAGAGACCACCTCAAGTCTATTAAAATGGCTAGTATCCAAAAAGAGAAGGAATCAAGTGTTGGTGAAGATGTGGAGGAAAGGGAACCGTCATGCATTGTTGGCAGGAATGTAAAATGGCACAGTCACTATGGCAAAGAATATGGAGACTCCTCAAAAAATTAAAAATAGAACTACCATATTATCCAGCAATTCCACTTTGGGGTATTTGTCCAAAGAAAATGAAGAAAATTGAAACATTTCTTGAAAAGATATCCGCACTCCTGTGTTCATTGCAGCATTCCTTACAATAGCTAAGATACTGAAATGACCTGTGTCCATCAACAGATGAATGGATAAAAGAATTGTATATATACCTAATGGAATATTATTCAACCTTTAAAAAGAATGAAATCTTGCCACTGATAACAACATGCATGGAACTTGATGGCATTATGCTAAGTGAAGTAAGACCGAGAAAGACAAATACTGTGTGATTTCTCTTATATGTGGAATTTAAACAAACAAAAAACAGCCTCATGGATATACAGAAAGGACTGGCGATAGCTACAGATGGGGGGTAGGGGATGGGAGAAATGGGAGAGTGAGAACAAAAGGTAAAAAATATATATATATATTATACATATATATGTAATTACATAAATACATATACTATATATATAATTACATATATAATATACAATGTATTATATATTATATATGTAACATATATTATCTATATAATATACATGTACATATATACATGTAATATTACATATATCTATAATATATATCTATATATAACTATACCTATATCTATATCTATATCTATCTATATCTATCTATATCTATCTATATCTATCTATATCTATCTATATCTATCTATCTATATCTATCTATATCTATCTATCTATATATATATATATGAAACTTGGTCTATGAAGATGCTTTAAAGTGTACCACAAAGAGGTATTTTGGAGCTAAGTGGCATGCAGATTGAACACTACTGAAATTAAGAGGGTATGGAATCTGAGAAATGGGATATCATGAAGATACAGAATTTGGTTTTCACAGTGGGCCTTCCAGAAAGGTGAAAAGAACAGGCTTTTGTAGGCTGTTGATAGAAATGGAAAGATACTCCTGTCATTAAAAGTATATGTCCAGTTATTTTCAGCCGATCCAAGATAATTCTGTCACACACAACTCCCAGGGATTTGTTCGTAAAAAAACTAAGGTTAACATGGATGAGAGTTAGCTATTCCCCCATGACCTTGACTACAGGATACAATCAAAGTCTTAGATAATTCTGCCAATCATAGACATTAGTTATGCATCTGTTATAGGTAAGCATAAAACTGTTCATTTACCTTGTTTTCTAAACATAGTGAAGTTCTAGGTCTATCGTTTTGGGTGATTTGATCATACATTGCATGAAAGGTTCACTTGTACCAGATGTGATAATATTTCTTCAAATGGACCACCAAGAAATTCTTTTTTTTTTAAATATATGAAATTTATTGTCAAATTGGTTTCCATACAACACCCAGTGCTCATCCCAACAGGTGCCCTCCTCAATACCCATCACCCACCCTCCCCTCCCTCCCACCCCCCATCAGCCCTCAGTTTGTTCTCAGTTTTTAAGAGTCTCTTATGCTTTGGCTCTCTCCCACTCTAACCTCTTTTTTTTTTCCTTCCCCTCCCCCATGGGTTTCTGTTAAGTTTCTCAGGATCCACGTAAGAGTGAAACCATATGGTATCTGTCTTTCTCTGTATGGCTTATTTCACTTAACCTAACACTCTCCAGTTCCATCCATGTTGCTACAAGGGGCCATATTTCATTCTTTCTCATTGCCACGTAGTACTCCATTGTGTATATAAACCACAATTTCTTTATCCACTTATCAGTTGATGTACATTTAGGCTCTTTCCATAATTTGGCTATTGTTGAGAGTGCTGCTATAAACATTGGGGTACAAGTGTCCCTATGCATCAGTACTCCTGTATCCCTTGGGTAAATTCCTAGCAGTGCTATTGCTGGGTCATAGGGTAGGTCTATTTTTAATTTTCTGAGGAACCTCCACACTGTTTTCCAGAGCGGCTACACCAGTTTGCATTCCCACCAACAGTGCAAGAGGGTTCCTGTTTCTCCACATCCTCTCCAGCATCTATAGTCTCCTGGTTTGTTCATTTTGGCCACTCTGACTGGCGTGAGGTGATATCTGAGTGTGGTTTTGATTTGTATTTCCCTGATGAGGAGCGACATTGAGCATCTTTTCATGTGCCTGTTGGCCATCTGGATGTCTTCTTTAGAGAAGTGTCTATTCATGTTTTCTGCCCATTTCTTCACTGGATTATTTGTTTTTCAGGTGTGGAGTTTGGTGAGCTCTTTATCGATTTTGGATACTAGCCCTTTGTCCGATATGTCATTTGCAAATATCTTTTCCCATTCCGTTGGTTGCCCTTTAGTTTTGTTGATTGTTTCCTTTGCTGTGCAGAAGCTTTTTATCTTCATGAGGTCCCAATAGTTCATTTTTGCTTTTAGTTCCCTTGCCTTTGGGGATGTGTCAAGTAAGAAATTGCTACGGCTGAGATCAGAGAGGTCTTTTCCTGCTTTCTCCTCTAGGGTTTTGATGGTTTCCTGTCTCACATTCAGGTCCTTCATCCATTTTGAGTTTATTTTTGTGAATGGTGTGAGAAAGTGGTCTAGTTTCATCCTTCTGCATGTTGCTGTCCAGTTCTCCCAGCACCATTTGTTAAAGAGACTTTTTTCCATTGGATGTTCTTTCCTGCTTTGTCAAAGATGAGTTGGCCATACGTTTGTGGGTCTAGTTCTGGGGTTTCTATTCTATTCCATTGGTCTGTGTGTCTGTTTTTGTGCCAGTACCATGCTGTCTTGATGATTACAGCTTTGTAGTAGAGGCTAAAGTCTGGGGTTGTCATGCCTCCTGCTTTGGTCTTCTTCAAAATTACTTTGGCTATTCGGGGCCTTTTGTGGTTCCATATGAATTTTAGGATTGCTTGTTCTAGCCTCGAGAAGAATGCTGGTGCAATTTTGATTGGGATTGCATTGAATCTGTAGATAGCTTTGGGTAGTATTGACATTTTGACAAGATTTATTCTTCCAATCCATGAGCACGGAATGTTTTTCCATTTCTTTATATCTTCTTCAATTTCCTTCATAAGCTTCCTATAGTTTTCAGCATACAGATCTTTTACATCTTTGGTTAGGTTTATTCCTAGGTATTTTATGATTCTTGGTGCAGTTGTGAAGGGGATCAGTTTCTTTATTTGTCTTTCTGTTGCTTCATTATTAGTGTATAAGAATGCAACTGATCTCTGTAGATTAATTTTGTATCCTGCGACTTTGCTGAATTCATGTATCCATTCTAGCAGACTTTTGGTGGCATCTATTGGGTTTTCCATGTGTAGTATCATGTCATCTGCAAAAAGTGAAAGCTTGACTTCATCTTTGCCAATTTTGATGCCTTTGATTTCCTTTTGTTGTCTGATTGCTGATGCTAGAACTTCCAACGCTATATTAAATAACAGCAGTGAGAGTGGACATCCCCTGCAGTGTTCCTGATCTCAGGGGGAAAGCTCTCAGTTTTTCCCCATTGAGGAGGATATTAGCTGTGGGCTTTTATGATGTTTAAGTATGTTTCTTCTATCCCGACTGTCTCAAGCGTTTTTATTACGAAAGGATGCTGAATTTTGTCAAATGCTTTTTCTGCATCCATTGACAGGATCATATGGTTCTTATCTTTTCTTTTATTAATGTGATGTATCACATTGATTTGTGAATATTGAATCAGCCCTGCAGCCCAGGAATGAATCCCACTGGATCATAGTGAATAATTCTTTTTATATGCTGTTGAATTCGATTTGCTAGTATCTTACTGAGAATTTTTGCATCCATATTCATCAGGAATATTGGCCTGTAGTTGACTTTTTTTGCTGGCTCTCTGTCTGGTTTGGGAATCAAAGTAATGCTGGCTTCATAGAATGAGTCTGGAAGTTTTCCTTCCCTTTCTATTTTTTGGAATAGCTTGAGAAAGATAGGTATTATCTCTGCTTTAAATGTCTCGTAGAATTCCCCTGGGAAGCCATCTGGTCCTGGACTCTTATTTGTTGTGAGATTTTTGATAACTGATTCAATTTCCTCGCTGGTTATGGGTCTGTTCAAGTTTTCTATTTCTTCCTGTTGGAGTTTTGTAAGTGGGTGGGTGTTTAGGAATTTGTCCATTTCTTGGAGGTTGTCCAGTTTGTTGGCGTACAGTTTTTCATAGTATTCCCTGATAATTGCTTGTATTTCTGAGGGATTGGCTGTAATAATTCCATTTTCATTCATGATTTTATCTATTTGGTTCCTCTCCCTTTTCTTTTTGAGAGGCCTAGCAAGAGGTTTACCAATTTTGTTTAGTTTTTCAAAAAATAAACTCTTGGTTTCATTGATCTCCTCTACTGTTTGTTTGGGTTTTTTGTTTTTTTTTTTTTTTTTTTTTTTTTAGATTCTATATTGTTTATTTCTGCTCTGATCTTTATTATGTCTCTTCTTCTGCTGGGTTTGGGGTATCTTTGCTGTTCTGCTTCTATTTCCTTTAGGTGTGCTGTTAGATTTTGTATTGGGGATTTTTCTTGTTTCTTGAGATAGGCCTGGATTGTAATGTATTTTCCTCTCAGGACTGCCTTCACTGCATCCCAAAGCATTTGGATTGTTGTCTTTTCATTTTCATTTGTTTCCATATATTTTTAAATTTCCTCTCTAATTGCCTGGTCGACCCATTCATTCTTTAGGAGGGTGTTCTTTAACCTCCATGCTTTTGGAGGTTTTCCAGACTTTTCCCTGTGGTTGATTTCAAGCTTCATAGCATTGTGGTTTGAAAGCGTGCATGGTATGATCTCAATTCTTGTATACTTATTAAGGGCTGTTTGGTGACCCAGTATGTGATCTATCTAGGAGAATGTTCCATGTGCACTCGAGGAGAAAGTATATTCTGTTGCTTTGGGATGCAGAGTTCTAAATATATCTGTCAAGTCCATCTGATCCAATGTCTCATTCAGGGCCCTTGTTTCTTTATTGACCGTGTGTCTAGATGATCTATCCATTGTTGTAAGTGGGGTGTTGAAGTCCCCTGCAATTACCACATTCTTATCAATAAGGTTGCTTATGTTTGTGAATAATTGTTTTATATATTTGGGAGCTCCCATATTCGGTGCATAGACAGTTATAATTGTTATCTCTTCCTGATGGATAGACCCTGTAATTATTACATAATGCCCTTCTTCATCTCTTGTGACAGCCTTTAATTTAAAGTCTGGTTTGTCTGATAGAAGTATGGCTACTCCAGCTGTCTTTTGACTTCCAGTAGCATGATAGATATTCTCCATCCCCTCACTTTCAATCTGAAGGTGTCCTCAGGTCTAAAATGAGTCTCTTCTAGACAGCAAATAGATGGGTCTTGTTTTTTTTTTTAATCCATTCTGATACCCTATGTCTTTTGGTTGGAGCATTTAGTCCATTTACATTCAGTGTTATTATAGAAAGATAGGAGTTTAGAGTCATTGTGATGTCTGTAGGTTTCATGCTTGGAACGACGTCTCTGGCACTTTATCTCACAGGATCCCCTTAGGATCTCTTGTAGGGCTGGTTTAGTGGTGACGAATTCCTTCAGTTTTTGTTTGTTTGGGAAGACCTTTATCTCTCCTTCTATTCTAAATGACAGACTTGCTGGATAAAGGATTCTCGGCTGCATATTTTTGCTGTCTAGCACCCTGAAAATCTCGTGCCAATTCTTTCTGGCCTGCCAAGTTTCAAAAGAGAGATCAGTCACGAGTCTTATAGGTCTCCCTTTATATGTGAGGGCATGTTTACCCCTTGCTGCTTTCAGAATTTTCTCTTTATCCTTGTATTTTGCCAGTTTCATTATGATATGTCGTGCAGAAGATTGATTCAAGTTACATCTGAAGGGAGTCCTCTGTGCCTCTTGGATTTCAATGCCTTTTTCCTTCCCCAGATCAGGGAAGTTCTCAGCTATTATTTCTTCAAGTACACCTTCAGCACCTTTCCCTCTCTCTTCCTCCTCTGGAATACCAATTATGCATAGATTATTTCTCTTTAGTCCATCACTTAGTTCTCTAATTTTCCCCTCATACTCCTGGATTTTTTTATCTCTCTTTTTCTCAGCTTCCTCTTTTTCCATAATTTTATCTTCTAGTTCTCCTATTCTCTCCTCTGCCTCTTCAACCCGAGCTGTGGTTGTCTCCATTTTATTTTGCAGCTCATTAATAGCATTTTTTAGCTCCTCCTGGCTGTTCCTTAGTCCCTTGGTCTCTGTAGCAATAGATTCTCTGCTGTCCTGTAAATCGTTTTCAAGCCCAGTGATTAATTTTGACTATTATTCTAAATTCACTTTCTGTTGTATTATTTAAATCTTTTTTGATCAGTTCGTTAGCTGTCATTATTTCCTGGAGATTCTTTTCACAGGGGAATTCTTCCGTTTTGTCATTTTGGATAGTCCCTGGAGTGGTGTGGGACTGCGGGACACTTCCCCTGTGCTGTCTTGAATAACTTGGGTTGGTGGGTGGGGCCACAGTCAGACCTGACGTCTGCCCCCAGCCTACCGCTGGGGCCACAGTCAGACTGGTGTGTACCTTCTCTTCCCCTCTCCTAGGGGCAGGATTCACTGTGGGGTGGTGTGGCCCATCTGGGCTACTTGCACACTTCCAGGCTTGTGGTGCTGGGGATCTGGCGTATTAGCTGGGGTGGGTAGGCAAGGTGCACGGGGGCAGGAGGGGCAGGCTTAGCTTGCTTCTCCTTAGGTGATCCACTTCAGGAGGGGCCCTGTGGCAGCAGGAGGGAGTCAGACCCGCTGCCGGAGGGGTGGCTCCGCAGAAGCACAGCGTTGGGTGTTTGCGCAGAGCGAGCAAGTTCCCTGGCAGGAACTGGTTCCCTTTGGGATTTTGGCTGGGGGATGGGCGAGGGAGATGGCGCTGGCGAGCACCTTTGTTCCCGCCAAACTGAGCTCCGTCCTCCCGGGGCTCAGCAACTCTCCCTCCCTTTGTCCTCCAGCCTTCCCGCTCTCTGAGCAGAGCTGTTAACTTATGACCTCCCAGATGCTAAGAACTGCTTGCTGTCGGAACACACTCCGTCCGGCCCCTCCGCTTTTGCAAGCCAGACTCGGGAGCTCTGCTTGGCCGGCGGGCCGCCCCTCCGCCCCGACTCCCTCCCGCCAGTCCGTGTAGTGTGCACCGCCTCTCCGCCCTTCCTACCCTCTTCCGTGGGCCACTCGTCTACACTTGGCTCCGGAGAATCCGTTCTGCTAGTCTTCTAGCGGTTTTCTGGGTTATTTAGGCAGTTGTGGGTGGAATCTAAGTGATCAGCAGGATGCTGTGAGCCCAGCGTCCTCCTACGCCGCCATCTTCCCGCCGATCGAAACCAACAAGAAATTCTTAGACCAATTTCTGGTCCAAAGACTGCTGGGGATTTAAGCTTCGGGAACCATCTCTGAGAGTAAAACATCTAGAACCTGCTGAATTCTTACACCCAGTCCATAAAAATAATACCGAGTATCTGAGCATTTTAGCTAAGCTATTAACACATATCCCGAATGCCTTTAATTTCTCACTGAGAGCCCATTTCTAACACTCATCATGTTTATTACAAGCTATCAATTTAATAAAAAACCAATTCTGACACTCTGTGCTGATTAACAAAGCATCTGTCTGGGTTTAATCGATATACGGATAGTAGATGCACTTTTCATAGCTGCCGCTCTGGTGTGGGCTTTCTGTTCAGAATGTTCAGGTACACACTGATTAGGCCAATTGGCTGCACGGATCATTTAACCTGGCACAGGAGATCACTGTGCCGGGGTGGGAACATTTCAAAGGACTTCTATATTTAACAGTGGCCAAAGGCAGCGGTGGAAATTGCTTGGAAGGGTCGGGTGGAGCTAGATCACAGAATAAGGCACAGGATTTTCTTATATTGTCTTTTTCTGTCTTTCTGTCTGTCTGCCCATCCATCCTTCTGTTGGTCTTTCTTTCTTTTTATTTTGTTAACTCAGGAGAGTAACACAACTAGAACTAAAATCCAAGATGATTCATTTGGCCATCAGACTCGGTGGAAGGAAACAAGGACATGTGATAAAGATACAGGAAGCAGGTAGATGCATAATAAAGCCTGAACAGTTGCTCTGCTAAGAATAGAGGAAGTGGAGGGAAAGCATAAGAGTTATTTCCACAGAGAATACATAAAAATATTGATTCTGCTTCCCATTCGGGTAATGTTTGGTCTTTCACATATCTCCTTTAATTTTGATACAAACTCCAGAAGACGAATGTCCTCTACATTGAAGATGGCCATTCACAGAGATTACACATGCTCATCTACACTCACAAGCCTAGTGTGATGCCGGAGTCGGGACTCGGAGGCCACAGCAGGTACACTGACAAGTACAGAGAAAGGCACAACTCAAGACACAGGCCAGCCTGTGGTGCAAAACTGGTACCTCAGTAGTGAGCAACCTAGCGATCTCTTCTAAGTAAGCCTCCCTTCCGACCCAGGGAGTCCACCTACAACAGTGTGTCTTACCTCCTCTCCCCATGTAGTTTTTTAAAAATATTTTTAAGACATGTTTATTTCTGAGAGAGAGAGTGAGCAGGGGAGGGGCAGAGAGAAAGGGAGACAGAGAATCCCAAGCAGGCTCTGCCGTGTCAGCACAGAGCCCCACGCGGGGCTCGATCTCAAGAACCGTGAGATCATGACCTGAGGCCAAACTCAAGAGTGGGATGTTTAACCAATGGAGCCACCCAGGTGCCCTTCTGTATTTTTAAGCATTTGTGTGAGAGTATTAAGTTCAATATTGTTTGAAGTAGCAAGAGATTGACAGCTGGTTAACAAATTAAGAGGCAAACATCCATTCAATAGAATATTGTACAATTGTTAAAAAGAAAGCAGTCGTTTCTTTATGTACTGATAATACAGCCTGGACATCTGATGTTAACAGAAAAGAGCAAAGTACTGGGGAGAGCGAAGGGGTGGGAACTTACAGTGTGTTTAAAAATGAAAAAATACACACACAAGCACAGAGCTACATTGTCCATCTCTAGAAGGACATGAAGAAATGAACAGGGGTCACCTCTGGGAAAATCAAGTAGGTAGTAACTAAAGAACTGGGCTGTAAAGAAGATTTTTCACCATATGCCTGTTTGTATATTTTGAATTACATAACTTATACTACTTATTTTTTAAAGCGTTTTTCCTCAAAAAAAATGAAAAAAAAATAATAAAAGACAAAATATGGGCTTTGGACTCAAAAAGAATTTGTTTCTACTACTTAGCCAGCTACGCGAACATGGCCAACGTATTTTATTTTTAATTTACTGTGACATCAGGGGCGCCTGGGTGGCCCAGTCGGTTAAGTGTCCGACTTGGGTTCAGGTCATGATCTCGTGTTTTCTGAGTTCGATTCCCGCATCAGGCTCCGTGCTGCCAGCTCAGAACCTGGAGCCTGCTTAGGATTCTGGGTCTTCCTCTTTCTCTGCCCCTCCCCCCACGCATGTGCGCGTGCTTGCTCTCTCTCTCTCAAAAATAAATAGAAAACATTTAAAAATTTGTTTAAATTTACTGTGACATCACAGTACATATGACAAACAAAAGAAAGTCTCTTATGAAACCAGCACTGTAAAACTGATGTAATTCTTCTTAGTCTTTAAACACACGTGCGCACGCACACACACACTTTACATCTGATTAAAAACAATTTTAAAATGCGTATTATAAGATTCATCAGCCCATGTAAGGTATAGTGACTTATGATGATGACTTAGAATAGTGAGAAGTATTTAAATGTTTATTTTTCAATAAGTGCACTATGTTTTCCTGTTTCAGTCCCGAAATCATCTTTATTGCCAAGTGAACCCTTCCTGGCTAATAGCGTATCCTACCCAGAGAAAAAGTAGCAACAATGTTATTACTTTATTTTTTTAAATATGAAATTTATTGTCAAATTGGTTTCCATACAACACCCAGTGCTCATCCCAACAGGTGCCCTCCTCAATTCCCATCACCCACCCGCCTCTCCTTCCCATTCCCCATCAACCCTCAGTTTATTCTCAGTTTTTAAGAGTCTCTTGTGGTTTGGCTCCCTTCCTCTCTAACTTTTTTTTTCCTTCCCCTCCCCCATGGTCTTCTGTTAAGTTTCTCAGGATCCATATAGGAGTGAAAACATATGGAATCTGTCCTTCTCTGTATGACTTATTTCACTTAGCATCACACTCTCCAGTTCCATCCACGTGGCTACAAAAGGCCCTATTTCATTCTTTCTCATTGCCACGTAGTATTCCATTGTGTATATAAACCACAATTTCTTTGTCCATTCATCAGTTGATGGACATTTAGGCTCTTTCCATAATTCATTTATTAAATGCTGGCACATTATTACTCCTGAGAGTGCATCATCCAGTAACTTCCAGAGATGTTAGCATTATTTCTGTGCTTCACTGATGATGACACATGGCAGTCTTAGCCCGAGCATGCAAGAAAATAGGAACCACAGTTCATTTTCCAGGCATGTTAAATCTACCAGTCAGAATTTTATAGCATAAATGTACAATAACGTTTTCAGCAGTGCCTTTGACCTCTTTAGGCCATCATCACTGCAATTGCAGACCATGCTTTTTCTCTGTTGGCCACAACCTGCCTTCCACATACTGTCTGGAGAGAGGAGAAGGGCCCATGTGCCAAGTGAGAAGAACAGCCCCATCCGCACAAGAAATGTCTGTCCTTATTAGGTAGGGCTTAAGGCCAGGCTGGGAGAGCACGAGGTGCCCCACTGATCAGAGGCAAGACAGGACATACATTGAAAGGGTCTGTGCCAACGTGGAACAAGTCTCAAAAGCCCTCAGAGGAAGTAAGCCGCCCCCAGACTGCTGGATACAGATCAGAGCCCATGAAGGCGGCTGAGTCCCGGGGTCCAGGGCAAGGTCCCCCCACCTGCAAAGCTGTCCACATTGATCTGGACCCTTCACAGAAGGAGCATTCAGTAGAGAAATGAGCATCTTGCTTAAGCCATTCTATTGTTTGCTCTCTGGTGCAGTAGTATAGACTTATCATCATTAATGTACTCCCATATAATAGATACTACAAATCTGTCACTTCCATAAATCTGAGAGGCAAGAAAAAATATATTTTATTTTTGCTTTAATTTGAACTTACATTGGTTAGGTTGAGCCTTTGCTTCTCAATTATTTGTACTTCTTCTTTGAACGGTCTCTTACCCTCCTGTGCCCATTAATAATTTTTTGAAATTTAAATCCAAGTTAGTTAACATGTAGTGTAATAATGATTTCAGGAATAGAATCTGGTGATTCATCACTTACATAGAACACCCAGTGCTCACCCCAACAAGTGTCCTCCTTAATTCCCATCACCCATTTAGCCCATCCCCCCCAACACTCTGCCAGCATCCCTCAGTTTGTTCTCTGTATTTAACAGTCTCTTATGGTTTGTCTCCCTCTCTATTTTTATCTTATTTTTGCTTCCCTTTCCCTATGTTCATCTGTTGAGTTTCTCAAATTCCACATATGGGTGAAATCATATATTTGCCTTTCTCTGACTTATTTCACTTAGCATAATACACTCTAGTTCCATCCACATTGTTGCAAATGGCAAGATTTCATTCTTTTTGATCACTGAGTAATACTCCATTGTTTATGTGCACGTGTGTGTGTGTGTGTGTGTGTGTGTGTGTGTGTGTGTATCACATCTTCTTTATCCATTCATCAGTTGATGGACATTTGGGTTCTTTCTATACTTTGACTATTGTCAATAGCACTGCTGTAACATTGGGGTGCATGTGCCCCTTTGAAACAGCCCTCCCGTACCCTTTGGAAAAATACTAGTAGTGCAATTGCTGGGTCAGAGGGTAGTTCTATTTTTAATATTTTGAGGAACCTCCATACTGTTTTCCAGAGTGGCTGCACCAGTTTGCATTCCCACCAACAGTGCAAGAGGGTTCCCATTTCTCCACATCCTCTCCAGCATCTATAGTCTCCTGGTTTGTTATTTTAGCCACTCTGACTGGCATGAGGTGGTATCTCAGTGTGGTTTTGATTTGTATTTCCCTGATGAGGAGTGATGTTGAGCATCTCACTCTTCATAGATTTTGGATACTAACCCTTTATCTGATAGAATGGGAGAAGATATTTGCAAATGACTTATCGGTTGCCTTTTAGTTTTGTTGATTGTTTCCTTTGCAGTGCAGAAGCTTTTTATCTTGATGAGGTCCTAATAGTTCATTTTTGCTTTTGTTTCCCTTGCCTCTGGACATGTGTCAGATAAGAAGGTATGCATGTACCCATTATTTTCTACTATGGTATTTTTCATAATGTTTTTTAAACATCTATTTCAGGAGGGGGCCAATATGGCAGAGAAGTAGGGGGAATCCATACTTCCAGCGTCTCTCAAAAAAAGAAGTGTAGAAGCCAAAGGACTTTGAACACCAGAGCCTGGGAGGAAAAGAGACTGAATCTACTAGGAAGAAAATGGGAAAGCTGGAAAAAAGATAGGGCTACTCCAAGGAAAAATCAAAGCATACCTGGTGGAGGGTCCAAAATATTACTACGAGTAGGGTAATAAAATAACCAAAGTCACAACAGACAACAAGTAACAATCTTCAGAAAACACCTCCTGAAGGGCCAGGCCCTGGAGAGTGTACGACCTTCCTTTAATATAGCAGTGCTCACAGGTGCAGAGCACACAACAAGCCTTTCAAATGCATAAGGGACAGAAAACTAGCCAAATGATGAAACGGAAGAATTCTCCTCAAAAGAAATTCCAGGAAGTAGCAACAGCTAATAAATTGATCAAAACCAATTTAAGCAATGTAATGGAACAAGAATTTAGAATAATAGTCATAAAATTAATCGCTGGGCTTGAAAAAAGCATAGAGGACAGCAGAGAATCTATTGCTACAGAGATTAAGGGACTAAAAAATAATCATGAGGAATTAAAAAAATGCTATAAATGAGGTGCAAAATAAAATGCAGGTGGTCACAGCATGGATTGAAGAGGCAGAGGAGAGAATAGGTGAATTCGAAGATAAAATTATGGAAAAAGAGGAAGCTGAGAAAAAGAGATAAAAAAAATCCAGGTGTACGAGGGGAGAATTAGAAAACTAAGTGATGCAATCAAACAGAACAATATCCATATCATAGGAATTCCAGAAAAAGAAGAGAAAGAGAAAGGGGCTGAAGGTGTACTTGAAATAATAGCTGAGAACTTCCCTGATCTGGGGAAGGAAACAAGGATTGAAATCCAAGAGGACAGAGAACTTCCTTCAGACGTAACTTCAATCGATCTTCTCTGCACGATATATCATAGTGAAACTGGCATAGTACAAGGATAGAGAGAGAGTTCTGAAAGCAGCTACGGATAAATGGGCCTTAACATACAAAGATAGACACCTAAGGGTAGTAGCAGACATATCTACTGAAACTTGGCAGGCCAGAAAGGAACGGCAGGAAATCTTCAATGTGATGAACAGAAAAAAATATGCAGCCAAGAATTCTTTACCCACCAAGTCTGTCATTCAGAATTGAAGGAGAGACCAAGGTTTTCCCAAACAAACAAAAACTGAAGGAATTCATCACCACTAAACCAGCCATACAAGAGATCCTAAGGGGGACTCTGTGAGTGAAATGCTGCAAGGACCACCAAGTACCAGAGACATCACTACAAGCATGAAACCTACAGACATCACAATGACTCTAAACTCCTATCTTTCTATAATAACACTGAATGTAAATGGACTAAATGCTCCAACCAAAAGACATAGGGTATCAGAATGGATTAAAAAAAAAAACAAGACCCATCTATTTGCTGTCTAGAAGAGACTCATTTTAAACTTGAGGACACCTTCAGATTGAAAGTGAGGGGATGGAGAATATCTATCATGCTACTGGAAGTCAAAAGACAGCTGGAGTAGCCATACTTCTATCAGACAAACCAGACTTTAAATTAAAGGCTGTCACAAGAGATGAAGAAGGGCATTATGTAATAATTACAGGGTCTATCCATCAGGAAGAGATAACAATTATAACTGTCTATGCGCCGAATATGGGAGCTCCCAAATATATAAAACAATTATTCACAAACATAAGCAACCTTATTGATAAGAATGTGGTAATTGCAGGGGACTTCAACACCCCACTTACAACAATGGATAGATCATCTAGACACACGGTCAATAAAGAAACAAGGGCCCTGAATGAGACATTGGATCAGATGGACTTGACAGATATATTTAGAACTCTGCATCCCAAAGCAACAGAATATACTTTCTCCTCGAGTGCACATGGAACATTCTCCTAGATAGATCACATACTGGGTCACCAAACAGCCCTTAATAAGTATACAAGAATTGAGATCATACCATGCACGCTTTCAAACCACAATGCTATGAAGCTTGAAATCAACCACAGGGAAAAGTCTGGAAAACCTCCAAAAGCATGGAGGTTAAAGAACACCCTCCTAAAGAATGAATGGGTCGACCAGGCAATTAGAGAGGAAATTTAAAAATATATGGAAACAAATGAAAATGAAAAGACAACAATCCAAATGCTTTGGGATGCAGTGAAGGCAGTCCTGAGAGGAAAATACATTACAATCCAGGCCTATCTCAAGAAACAAGAAAAATCCCCAATACAAAATCTAACAGCACACCTAAAGGAAATAGAAGCAGAACAGCAAAGATACCCCAAACCCAGCAGAAGAAGAGACATAATAAAGATCAGAGCAGAAATAAACAATATAGAATCTAAAAAAAAAAACAAAAAACAAAAAAAACCCCAAACAAACAGTAGAGGAGATCAATGAAACCAAGAGTTTATTTTTTGAAAAACTAAACAAAATTGGTAAACCTCTTGCTAGGCCTCTCAAAAAGAAAAGGGAGAGGAACCAAATAGATAAAATCATGAATGAAAATGGAATTATTACAGCCAATCCCTCAGAAATACAAGCAATTATCAGGGAATACTATGAAAAACTGTACGCCAACAAACTGGACAACCTCCAAGAAATGGACAAATTCCTAAACACCCACCCACTTACAAAACTCCAACAGGAAGAAATAGAAAACTTGAACAGACCCATAACCAGCGAGGAAATTGAATCAGTTATCAAAAATCTCACAACAAATAAGAGTCCAGGACCAGATGGCTTCCCAGGGGAATTCTACGAGACATTTAAAGCAGAGATAATACCTATCTTTCTCAAGCTATTCCAAAAAATAGAAAGGGAAGGAAAACTTCCAGACTCATTCTATGAAGCCAGCATTACTTTGATTCCCAAACCAGACAGAGAGCCAGCAAAAAAAGTCAACTACAGGCCAATATTCCTGATGAATATGGATGCAAAAATTCTCAGTAAGATACTAGCAAATCGAATTCAACAGCATATAAAAAGAATTATTCACTATGATCCAGTGGGATTCATTCCTGGGCTGCAGGGCTGATTCAATATTCACAAATCAATGTGATACATCACATTAATAAAAGAAAAGATAAGAACCATATGATCCTGTCAATGGATGCAGAAAAAGCATTTGACAAAATTCAGCATCCTTTCGTAATAAAAACGCTTGAGACAGTCGGGATAGAAGAAACATACTTAAACATCATAAAAGCCCACAGCTAATATCCTCCTCAATGGGGAAAAACTGAGAGCTTTCCCCCTGAGATCAGGAACACTGCAGGGGATGTCCACTCTCACTGCTGTTATTTAATATAGCGTTGGAAGTTCTAGCATCAGCAATCAGACAACAAAAGGAAATCAAAGGCATCAAAATTGGCAAAGATGAAGTCAAGCTTTCACTTTTTGCAGATGACATGATACTACACATGGAAAACCCAATAGATGCCACCAAAAGTCTGCTAGAATGGATACATGAATTCAGCAAAGTCGCAGGATACAAAATTAATCTACAGAGATCAGTTGCATTCTTATACACTAATAATGAAGCAACAGAAAGACAAATAAAGAAACTGATCCCCTTCACAACTGCACCAAGAATCATAAAATACCTAGGAATAAACCTAACCAAAGATGTAAAAGATCTGTATGCTGAAAACTATAGGAAGCTTATGAAGGAAATTGAAGAAGATATAAAGAAATGGAAAAACATTCCGTGCTCATGGATTGGAAGAATAAATCTTGTCAAAATGTCAATACTACCCAAAGCTATCTACAGATTCAATGCAATCCCAATCAAAATTGCACCAGCATTCTTCTCGAGGCTAGAACAAGCAATCCTAAAATTCGTATGGAACCACAAAAGGCCCCGAATAGCCAAAGTAATATTGTAGAAGAAAACCAAAGCAGGAGGCATCACAATCCCAGACTTTAGCCTCTACTACAAAGCTGTAATCATCAAGACAGCGAGGTATTGGCACAGACACATAGACCAACGGAATAGAGACTCCAGAATTGGACCCACAAATGTAGAGCCAACTCATCTTTGACAAAACAGGAAAGAATATCCAATGGAAAAAAGTCACTTTAACAAATGGTGCTGGGAGAACTGGACAGCAACATGCAGAAGGATGAAACTAGACCACTTTCTCACACCATTCACAAAAATAAACTCAAAATGGATGAAGGACCTGAATGTGAGACAGGAAACCATCAAAACCCTAGAGGAGAAAGCAGGAAAAAACTTCTCTGACCTCAACTGCAGCAATTTCTTACTTGACACATCTCCAAAGGCAAGGGAACTAAAAGCAAAAATGAACTATTGGGACCTCATGAAGATAAAAAGCTTCTGCACTGCAAAGGAAACAATCAAAACTAAAACGCAACCGATGGAATGGGAAAAGATATTTGCAAATGACATATCAGATAAAGGGCTAGTATCCATAATCTATAAAGAACTCACCAAACTCCACACCCCAAAAAAACAAATAATCCAGTGAAGAAATGGGCAGAAGACATGAATAGACACTTCTCCAAAGAAGACATCCAGATGGCCAACAGGCACATGAAAAGATGCTCAACATCACTCCTCATCAGGGAAATACAAATCAAAACCACACTGAGATACCACCTCATGCTAGTCAGAGTGGCTAAAATGAACAAATCAGGAGACTACAGATGCTGGAGAGGATGTGGAGAAACGGGAACCCTCTGCACTGCTGGTGGGAATGCAAACTGGTGCAGCCACTCTGGAAAACAGTGTGGAGGTTCTCAAAAAATTAAAACTAGATCTACTCTATGACCCAGCAATAGCACTGCTAGGAATTTACCCAAGGGATACAGGAATGCTGATGGATAGGGGCACTTGTACCCCAATGTTTATAGCAGCACTCTCAACAATAGCCAAATTATGGAAAGAGCCTAAATGTCCATCAACTGATGAATGGATAAAGAAGATGTGGTTTATATATACAATGGAATACTACTTGGCAATGGCAAGAATGAAATCTGGCCATTTGTAGCAACGTTGATGGAACTGGAGGGTATTATACTAAGTGAAATAAGTCAGGCAGAGAAAGACAGATACCATATGTTTACACTCATATGTGGATCCTGAGAAACTCAACAGAAAACCAGGGGGGGAGGAGAAGATGGGGAAAAAAAGTTACAGAGAGGGAAAGAGGCAAACTATGAGACTCTTAAATACTGAGAATAAACTCAGGGTTGATGGGGGTGGGGGGGGAGGGGAAAGTGGGTGATGGGCATTGAGGAGGACACCTGTTGGGATGAACACTGGGTGTTGTATGGAAACCAATTTCACAATAAATTTCATATTAGAAAATCTGTTTTATAGCTATAAAATATATACATATATAAAAATATATTTCATAAAAGGAGATAATGAAGCTAGCAATTTGCCCACGATATAAGTTGCAAATATTTTCCCCAATATATTTTTCACTATTTATAGTGTGGTTTTTGTTTGTTTGTTATTGTTCTGGGTAAGATTTGTTGTTCCTGTTTTTATTTTTAAGTTTTGCTTTAGCCAGATTTCTTAATCCAGGCTTTATGTCATTTTCAGAAAGGCTTTTCCCCACTCTTGGATGATATTAATAATTTACTCACCCTTTTCAGTATTTTAATACTTTTTTACATTTAAACCTTTGTCTGTAATTGACTTTGAGACAAGAATTAGGCAAGAATCAAGCTCCTGCATTTAAAAAGTCTATTGCCACACTGTCATAATTACCATTGATTCATAGGACATATTCTTGCCTCATGGAAGTAATTAGTCCACTTTTATTACTCAGAATTACTCCATTTTCCTATGGTTTATATTTCCAGGTGAACTTTAGAATCGTTTTGGCATTCTAAAAAGCCCATTGTTGTTTCATTTGATAATGTGTCAGTTTATAAGTTAAATAAAAGAAGTGACATTTACATAATATTGGATCTTCTCATCCAAGAGTAAGATAGGCCTCCCTTTAGTCACATGTCCTATATTCCAGAGATTTATGGTTTTCTGCACAAAAGTACCACAGAGTCTTAACCCAGAGAATTTCTAGGCGTTGGTTTTGATGTTATTGTTGCCATTATCAAATGCCAAGTAGCAAGATTAAAAAAATCATTAGGAAAGGTTTTGTTCCCCCACCCCAAATTATCAGTTGCACATGGACATATTTTGTGGAGCCGATAATGCACACTGGAGAGTACAGTTAAAAAAAAAACAAAACACTCTTATGAGCTAGTCTAGTCTATTCATAAGATTTGGTATGAAGCCATATATCCTAGATTGAAATTATTCAAAGCTTTGAAGATACTAAAATATGCTTCAGACACAAATATCAAGTAACATATAAAATATTATACCAATTGCTGGTATATTTTCAGGTTAATGATATCCTATTGCCATAAAATACATAATTCTATTCTATAGATTTATATTCCTAACTATTAAATATTTGTCACTGTTTTAAGAACTAAAGGTTTCCCTATTCTATGCAAAGTCTAAATTAAACCCAGAGACCAAGAAGTCTAATGAAACCCAAACACAAGAAACGTGAGAAAAATGATACCAAAGTACATCGTCATGAAACTGCTAAAAACCAGTAAGAAAGAGAAAAGCTTAAAGCAGCCGGAGGAAGAGACATTGTATCAAAGAGGAACAAAGGTAAGACAAATAGCACATTCCTCATTGGATAGAATACAAGCAAGAAGTCAGCAGACTAGGACATTTACAGTCTTGACAGAAAAAAAACTCAGAATTCTACGCACAACAAAAATTTCTTTCTAAAACGAAGGTAAAATCAAGACAACTTTTGACACACAAAAACCAAGACAATCCATTGCCAGCACACCAACACTACAATAAATGTTAACAGAAGTCCTTCTAGCACAAAAACAATTATGTCAGACAGAAATCTAAGTCTATAAAAGGAATAAAAAAAACACAAATGAAAAAAGAATGAGACAGTAACTACATGGGGAAATACATACATTTTAACATTATTTAAACCTCTTTAAAAGATAATTGACCATTTAAGCAATAATAGTAATAATGCAGCATTGGGTTTACAACATGTGTAAAAAAAGGAAAATGTAGGACAATAGTACAAAGATTAGCAAGTGAGAAATGGAAGATTATTTTAAGGTTCCAATAATGTACAGAAGTGGGATAATATGATTTGAAAATAGTATACAGCAATAATGCATCACAGTCTAAAAGCCCTAAGGCAGTTGCTAAAATAACAAAGAATCAGAGCTAACAAGTACGGGCTTGGGGTGTGGACAAAATGAGTGAAGGTGGCCAGAAGGTATAAACTTCCAGTTCTAGAATAAGTACTGGGAATATAATGTATCACATAGGGACTACAGTTAATAATAGCATATTACACCTTTGAAAGCTGCTAAGAGAGACATTAAAGTTCTTATCTCAAGAAAAATAATTATAATCATGGGAGGTGACCACTGTTGACTAGATTTATTGTGATCATTTAGCAATATATACATGTATCAAATCACTGTTGTACAGCTGAATATAATATTGTGTCAATTATCTCCCTATTTTAATTTAATTTTAACTGTCTCTTTATTCTGAGAGAAAGAGAACACACACACTAGTGGGTGAGGGGCAGAGAGAGAGAGAGAGAGAGAGAAAGAGAGAGAGAGAATCCCAAGCAGGCTCTACACTATCAGTACAGAGGCTGATATGGGGCTCAAACCCAACAACTGGGAGATCACGACCTGAGCTGAAATCAAGAGTCGGATGCTTACCTGAGTCACCCAGTTGTCCCTGTATCTCAATTTTAGATAATAGTTCAATACCCCTCTCTTAATAATTGGTAGAACATTTAACCAGAAAATCAATAAAGTCACTGAACACGAGCAACACTCTCAACCAACTGGTTCTATTGGACATTTGTAAAACACTTCACCTAACAGAAACAGAATACACATTCTCTGTAAGCACACATGGAATATCTACCAAGACAAACCATATTTCAGGGTCATATAATTTTTTAAGATTTAAATCATGCAAATTATCTTCTCTAACCACAATGGAATTCAATTAGAATTAACAGAAAAATCTAAAGAAAATCTCCAAATATATAGGTACTGAATAAAACACTTTTAAATAACACACAAGTTGAAAAAATAAAGGAAATTAGATAATATTTGGAACTAAAAATAAAAACAACATATCAAAATTGGGGGGATGCCTATAAAGCAGGACTTAGGGGGAGATTTATAGCAATCAATAGCCTTTTTAGAATAAGAAAGATCTCAAGACCTCAAACTGTAAACCTCCTATAAGAAAATGAGGCAGTAATCTCTTGGACATCAGCCTTAACAACAGTTTTCTAGTTATCTCTCTCCTCAGACAAGGGAAACCCTAGCAAAAATAAACTATTAGGACCTCACCAAAATAAAAAGATTTTGCACAGCAAAGGAAACCATCATTAAAACTAAAAGGCAGCCTATTGAATGGGAGAAAATATTGGCAAATAATGTATCTGATAAAAGGTTCATATGTAAAATATATGAAAAACTCCTACAATTCAGCGTTAAAAACAAACAATCCAATTAAAAAAAGGGCAGAGGACTTGAACAGACATTTTTCCAAAGAAGATAATATAGTTGGCCAACAAGCACATGAAAACGTGCTCAACATCACTCATCATCAGGAAAATGCAAATCAAAATCACAATGAGGTATCACCTCACACCTTTCAGAATGGCTAAAATCAAAAAGACAGTAACAAGTGTTGGCAAAGATGTGGAGAAAAAGGAACCCTTGTGCACAGTTGGTGGGAAGGTAAATTGGTGCAGTCACTATAGCCATTCTGTTTTGGAGGTTCCTCAAAAATTAAAAAGGGAAATACTCTATGATCCAGTAACCTCACTACTGGAAATTGACCCAAAGAAAACAATAACACCAATTCAAAAAGATATATGCACCCCCATCTTTATAGCAGCATTATTTATAATAGTCAAGATATGGAAGCAATCCAGGTATGCATCAATAGGTGAATTCATAAAGAAGAGGCAGTGTGTATATCTTTATCTATATATCTACCTATAGATATATAGATATAGATATATAGTAATATTCCAGAATGAAAACTAGTAAAATAACAACCTGCAACAATAGATAAAAGTCAATGAAACTAAAGCCGGTTGGATTAGGAAAGAAAGCAATTCACCAGTTACCAATATCAGAAACGAGCAGAATGACATTACTAGAGATTCCATAGGTATTAAAAAAAAATGAGAGTATTGTCAACAATTTTATGCCAATAAATTTGACAACTTAGATGAAATGAAAAATTTCTTGAAAGACTCAAATTACCAAAGCTTCTCCAGGAAGAAAGATAGGATCTGAAAAGTCCTGTATTGATTAAAGAAACTGAATTAGTAGTTGAAAATTTTCCCACAAAGACAATCCCATGCCCATAGGGCAGCACTGATAAATTCTACTAAGTATTTACAAATTCTTCACAAAGTCTCTCAGCGAATGGAAAAGGAGGGTATACTTCCAACTCATTCCAGGAGTCCAAAGATGACTCAGATACCAAAACCAGGCAAAGATATTACAAAGAAATTGTATACCAGTATCTTTTGAAGTTGTTTGTTTGTTTATTTTGGCAGAGGGAAGGGCTGAGAGAAAGAGAGAGAATCCCAAGCAGGCTCTACACTGCCAGCACAGAGCCTAACATGGGGCTTGATCTCATGAACTGTGAGATCATGACCTGAGACAAAATCAAGAGCTGGATGCTTAGCCAACTGAGCCACCCAGGTGCCCCTGCAGACCAGTATCTTTATGTAGTAAGTATATATAACAAAAATCCTAAATACAATTTCTACAAATGGAATCCAATATATGTTAAAGGGATAATCAATATATTTTGATCAAGTGAAGTTTATCCCAAGAATGCAAGATTGTTTTGCCATTTGAAAATCCATCAGGGCAGGCCAGTGGCACAATTCATCTGAATACAAAAATCTATCATTGTAACTTATCCTATTAACAGGCTAAAAATATGTATCTACAAATATATAAATTATATGTGATCATCTCCATAGATGCAGAACATCATTTGAGAAAATCTAATATCCATTCCTGATTAAAAAAAAAAAAACTCTGATAATGAACAGAAGGAAAATTCTTCAACTCAACAGAGGGCATTTACTTAAAATCCTCTAACTAGCATCCTACTTAATGGTATAAAACTAAATTATTGTGCCCTAATATCAGGAACAAGGCAAGAGTGCCTACTCTCAACATTGAAGATTCTAGTCAATGTGATAAATCAAGAGAAAAAAAAAAAAGCACCCACATTAGCAAAGCAAAAAGTAAAACTGTCTTTTTTCACAAATGATGTAATCCCTTATGTAGAAAATCTGTTGAGATCTATAAAAACCCTAAGAACCAATAAATCAGCTTTCAGAATACAAGATGAGTATACAGGAATTGTGTCTACATACTAGCAATGAAGATTCAAAAATTAAAAATGATAAACACTATTGCCTACAACGGTACCAAAAAACAGGAAAACTCAGGGGCAAGTCTAACAAAAGGTATGAAAGGCTTACACACAAAATGGTGAAACATTGCCGAGTGAAATTAAAGAGGACTGAAGTAAATGCAGACACACCTTGTTCCTAAGTTGGAAACTCAGTATTGTTTTCAGTTCTCCCAAACTGATCTCTGGTTTCAACAAAAGCTCTACCGAAATCCTAGCAGGCATTTTTTGTAGAGATTTTGACAAGCTGATTCTAAAATTCACATAAAAATTGAAAAGATTCAGAATAATCAGAACTTTGAAAAAGGAAACAAAATTTAAGGTCTAACACTGACACATTTCAAGAATTATTACAAAGCTAAAGTAATCAAGTCAGTATGCCATTAGCATACATAAATAGATTAATGGAATAAATTCATGAAATTAAAGGCACTAGAAACAGACTTTTTTTTTAACAACTGATTTTTTTTTTTTCAACGTTTATTTATTTTTGCGACAGAGAGAGACAGAGCATGAACGGGGGAGGGGCAGAGAGAGAGGGAGACACAGAATCGGAAACAGGCTCCAGGCTCTGAGCCATCAGCCCAGAGCCCGACGCGGGGCTCGAACTCACGGACCGCGAGATCGTGACCTGGCTGAAGTCGGACGCTTAACCGACTGCGCCACCCAGGCGCCCCTTAACAACTGATTTTTAACAATATTGTCAGTACAAGTTAATGGAGAAATGGTAGCCTTTTCATCTGAAACAACTAAAGATCCTCACGTTAAAAAATAAAAATAAATAAATTAAACACAATTTTGATCCCTATTTTGCAACATATAAAAAAATCAACTTAAAATGGATCATAGGCCTACATGTAAAACCTAGCATTTCAAAACTTCCATAAGGAAACAGGGGAGAACTTTTGTGATCTTGGGTTAGGCAAAAATTTCTTAGATAGGACACCAAAAACACAATTCATGTAATAACAAATTGTTCAACTAGACTTCCTTAGAATAAAAAAAACCTTTTGCACAAAGATATTGGTAGAGAGTTAAAAAAAAAAAAACAAAAAAAAACCCAAGCCACAGATGGGTAGTAAATAACTTCAGAGCGTGTACCTGACCAAAGATTTGTATTCAAACTATATAAAGTACTCTCAAAACTCAGTAATTAGAAAATAATCCATTTTTTTTTAAAGAGCTAAAAGCTTCGGCAGTAAATTCGGCAAAGAAGATCTATAGATGACCAGCACGTTAAGGAGTACTCAATATCATTAGTCATTAGGGAAATGCAAATTAAAACCATAATACCATACCCCTACACACTCAGAAAGAAACCTAAAATTAAAAAGATATTAGAAACAAGTGTTGACAAGAACGGGAGGAACTGGAGCTTCGAGGCTCACGGGAATGTAGAATGGCACCACCACTTGGGAAAACAGTTTGCCAGTTTCAAAAAAGTTAAATAGACACATAGCATATGATACAGCTGTTCTACTCCTGAGTATTTGCTCCAGAGAATTATAAGCATGCACCCACGCCAAGATTTAGAAAAAAAAACAATTGTAACATTTATTCATTTTTGAGAGACAGAGTGTGGGGGGGGGGGGCCGAGAGAGAGGGAGACACAGAATCCCAAGCAGGTTCCAGGCTCGGAGCTGTCAGCACAGAGTCCAACACGGGGCTCGAACTCACAAACTGTGTGATCATGACCTGAGCCGAAGTCGGACGCTTAACGGACTGAGTCACCCAGACGCCCCCATGCAAAGATTTTTATATTAAGGTTTATAAAAGCTCTCTTTGCTAGCCTCACACTAGCAACTACCTAAACATCCACAAGAGAGAAGAGGGTAAGGAAGCTACCATATATTCATACAATGGATTTCTGCATGGATAAATCTCAAAATAATTATACTAAGCAAGAGAAGCCCCTCCCCCTCCCCCCCAATAGAACACACTGTGTTTTTACACTCATATAAAATTCTAGGCAATGCAATTTAATTTATAGTGACAGAAAATCGATCAGTGGTTGTCTGAGTGTGGCAGAGAGGGGTGGAAAGGAACAAGAGATTGTAAAGAGGGATGGGCCACTTTTGGGTCTGACGGACATGTTCATGATCTTGATTATGATGGTTTTATAGGTGTACACAAGTTAAAACTTCTATTGTGTACTTTAAATATGTGCAGTTTCTTGTGTGCCAATTATGACTCACCAACGCTGTTAAAATCATTAATCTGATAAAATATGGAGAACTTAAATCAATCTGATCATTCCTATTAACAGATGGGGGCAAAGAAGACTTTCATAAGAAACTGACACATTCCAGAGCAAATCATAGCATGAAGACGGTTTCTTGCAAAGGTTTGCTTGTTTGTTTTATTACTGTTGGTTGTCTTATCTTTCACCGATACCAGTTCCTGGGAACCCTGTTAAGACTTTTGATATAGGGGTGGTGGGTGACGCAGTCAGTTAAGCATCTGACTCTTGATCACATCTCAGGTCTTGATCTCAAGGTTGTGAGTTCAAGCACTGCACTGGGCTCCACGCTGGGTGTGTAACCCACTTTAAAAAAAAAAAAAAAAGAAGGGTGTCTTGATAGAGAGTAAGCAAAGCCCGTACCCCAAAACACTTGAGAATATATCCTCTCCTTTAAAATTCAAAATGATCTATTTGTCATCGTTATACAGGGAGAACGGCTTCTCAGCTGATTATAACCCAAACTTGTTATCAAGTTATAGCCAACAACCAGTCTTACAAGTCACTACCTTACGAATGTATAATAAACCAAGAAAGTAGAACGGCCAGCTTAATGAATTGATCACCATCCTGTGTCCTGAGGCAGAGGAGGTCTGTTTCTTATCTTTTTTATTCTAACGTGCAAATATAAATTCACCTCGTGTAAGGTTGGATTCAGTTTACAGAATCTGGCAACGAATCTTCGGAACCCACAGAGCCCAGGTGGAGAGATTCTGTTCTTTATCTGTCCTCCTGCGTCAGCTAGCTATAGCTTGCGAATGGATGACAAGCCTTTGGGGAGGCTGTGTCCTCACTCGAGTCGACCACCTGTTGGATCTTGGTAGAAGGCAAACACAGCATTGGGACAAAGGGAGAGGACTGAGTTATGCGTCAGCGTGCATCACAAAAGACAGATCAAACGCAGGACTCCAAAGCCTTGCTCTCCTGGAGTTCACTCTCCGAGTGTTCCTTCTACCCTTTCGAAATGATGATACACGGCTGTTTTCATTTTGAGAGAGTCCCTTCACGCTTTCTTGCCGATCCGCAGTGCCAAACCTTAGGGCTCTTCAGAAATGAAATGTGGGGAAACTTCAAGCACCTTAGGAGATGCACGGAATATTATCAACTGTTGAAGAACTGGCATTGAGATTGGTTCCTACGGCCTAAGTGTTGTATGTGTACCCACAGAATGCCATCCTTTGAGACGGTCTTGGGACAGTCATTTGAAAGGATTTGGAAAGCAAAACAAACAAGAAATCAACAAAACCACCAGAAAGTGGAAATGAAGTGGCCGTCAAGTAGGGTTTGGGGGATTAAAGTCATTTTTCCCATTCATCATGCACCTCCCTCTCCTTTAAAAGATTTTGGCCATAGAAACTGCCTTGGTTAGAACATTATCAAAAACCATTTCAAGAATACCCCATTTCTAGACTATCTTATTGGTGAAGTCCTTTTTATTTTGCCAAAACAATTTCCTATCTCTTGCTCACAGGTTTTAATTATAACAGCTATCTTAACCACTTACACATTTGCATACAATTTTCCCAGTCACTTGGCCAAGAATTTTTCCATACACATTGCATATTTTTCCCACACCATATCCATATGGACATTATTTTTTCCTCTTTGGGTTTTTTTATCCTCAAATGTATTTTCCATTCTGCTTCCATTCTTCTGACTCACACACATTTGCAGACTTCTACATTTCTATTCTTTCTAAGACCCACTGCTCTTCCTCTCTCCTCCCACTTGAAAAATATCCATTAAAGAGTAGCAAAAAAAAAAAAAAAAAAATCATCTTGGTACAGGACCGCCCGGAGGCTCTGGAACCATGCAGACCCTTGGATGATGGTTCCAGGTATTAATATGTTAATACCAACAATAGTTGAACTTCTAGGCCCTGTGTTCAGTAGGTCGTATAAAGCTATATATACTATCTCATTGAACCATTATGATCACTGTATCAGTCCTGGTAATACCCCAGCTTGCGGAGGAGGTGACTTAAACTTACAGAAGTGATGTCACTCAGTTACCCAAGGTGCACCCTGAGCCTGAGCTCTGGTCTTCTGACCTCCTTCTTGTATTCCTGTTTCAGACCTCCATAACTTTCTTTTGAAGAGATCCTATTTTCTTTCTTTTTCTTTTCTAAATGTATGTTCTAACTTTGATTTTATATTGGTCTTATCACCTAAAATATTTTGCCAAGCAAAATAGATATGAAGAAAAAATTTAATACTGTTATTTTTAATGGGGCTCGAGCCCGTGAGCCCAGAGATCATGACCTGAGCTGCAGTCAGATGCTTGACCGACTGAGCCACCCAGGAGCCCCTGATGTTTGACTTTTTTTTTTTTTAATGTTTATTTTTGAGAGAGACAGAGCATGATTGGGGGAGGGGCAGAGAGAGGGAGACACAAAATCTCAAGCAGGCCCCAGGTTGTCAGCACAGAGCCTGACGCAGAGCTCAAACCCACAAACCACGAGATCATGACCTAAGCCAAAGTCTAACACTTAACCGACTGAGCCACCCAGGCACCCCTCATGTGTCACCTCAGAAGTTTTAAGCCTCTTCCCCTGGTGCCCCACATGTGAACAAGCTGATAGAAAGCAGGAGGGCTCCCTCCTTGGATGGCAGCTTTGTCCTTTGAGGATGTTCAAACGTTACAGGTCCCTGGCCACCTGCAGGAGCCCTCACCGTGGCCTGACCCCTTCTCCACATCGGTCTACTCTCCCTGTCCTCTCAAGCCACTCTGGATAAACCTGGGAAACCTGCCCTCATCGTCTCAAAAAGACTTGTTATGTGAAGAATAAGCCTCTTCGTACCTCTTGCTGTGTGTATATGTGAGATAATTAGTTTTGACATCTGAACCAAATTGGGGGTGGGGGGAGGCCCATCCTGTTCCTGAAGAGCGTCCCCAACACCCGGCATTGAAGGAAGTCTTGTTCTCTTCCCTCTCGAGGGGCTTTCTGAGTTTGCTACCAGCAAACAAATGGGTACTGCTAATGGTCCCCACACACCGCTTGGCCCACCTCACCACTGTTCTAACCCTCCCTTGTCCATTTCCCTTTGAGCTCAATACCTGTCCTGATTTGCTATTTTCCTTTTCTATTTTCTATTTTCCTTTTCTATTTTCTATTTTCCAACTCTCACCAGCCCACCCTTTATTTGTATTTACTTAATATTATTGTAGTGTCCTGTTTCTCCTGTGTTTATTTTCTTCCATTATGGGTTCTCTATTGCTTCCATTTCTATAGCATATTCTTTATTCAACTCAACAAGCCTTACTGATCAGTCATGGGTCAAACAAAAGGTTTGTTGGAAAATGAGTATTTCCTGTCATGTTTTTGCAACTTTCCAGCCAGCAAGGAATTCTTAAACAATGCTTCTATATTGACAGTGAAGATTATAAATACTACTTATAACTATTGGAATGTTCATTTTGAAAGTAATATATTTTCTCTCTTCAAAAAATTTTTTTAATGTTTATTTTTGAGAGAGACAGGATGAGTGGGGGAGGGGCAGAGAGAGAGGGAGACACAGAATCTGAAGCAGCCTCCAGGCTCCCAGCTGTCAGCACAGAGCCCGATGTGGGGCTCAAACTCATGAACTGTGAGATCATGACAATCCAAAGTCAGATGCTTAGCCAACTGAGCCACCTAGGTGCCACTAAGCATCAACACTTTTTAAAAAAACCTCACACATGGGGGTGCCTGGCTGGCTCAGTCAGACGAATGAGCAACTCTTGATCTTGTGGTTGTGAGTTTGGGTCCCGTGTCAGGTGTAGAAATTCCAAAATAAATAAATAAACAAACTTAATTTTTTAAAAGCCTCACAAATAGAAATAGGATATATCGAAGTAGGCACGTGAATCAGAGGCCTTGTCTGCCTTCAGTTCAGGGTCCCCAATGCTCAGACAATAATAAATAGCTGTTCAATCAATGTAGGAATACCGTTCACAGAATTTATCTTGACAAGTGCCCCTTGTTACCTATGTTCTACCTCGTTCTTTTTAAGAGCAAATTTTATTCCATTTTCCTACATTTGCTATTAATTTATTTAACTGAGGCCCTATGCTGGGCATTGAGGTTGTTTCCAGTCTTTTCCACTTAAAAGATTAATGAGAAGTAACCTACCCAAGATCTCTCACATACTCCTTCCCACTCTGTTGTTTATAAAAAGTTCTTCCATCTTTTCAGGAATAAGTCATAAAAATGGATCATCCTGATAGAGGTTTTAGGCTTTTCTTTTCTGGGCGGGGGGGAGGGGAACTATGAAAGCTGCCTAAATGTAAGAGAAATACTCAATTGAAAATGTAGAAAGTGTTGAGGCGCCTGGGTGGCTCAGCTGGTTACACATCTGACCCTTCATCTCAGCTCAGGTCTTGATCTCAGGGTCGTAAGTTCAAGCCCCTCCTTCGGCTTCAACACTGGGTTTGAAGCCTACTTGGAAGAAAAAGTACAAAGTGTTGACAAACAGGCCAGTGGCATCTCTGACTGAAACAAGTATTTCAAGTAACTTACAGAAAAAACTGGCTGCTTTAAAAAAAAAAAAAAAAAACTTCTAGAAAATTTCCAAGAGTTTCCTCGGGTAAACAGATGTTATCTACCTTTGAATTAACCGTAGCAAACATTGTTCCTAACAGTGTGCTTGTGGGCAATTTACTAGGAATTGGTGATTAAAAACTTTAAACAATGTTAGTATTGCTCAAGTAGGAGAGTATAAGCAATTTAAGACAACTCAAATATTGCAGGCACAAAAACAAAAATGTCTAGGTCAGGGGGAACCCTTGGTTTAATTAAAATTACCACCTACGTTCTCTACCACCTCTTATTCCAGAAGAATAGTCCCAAAAAGGACTATTGGTCAATGAAACATTGCAATGCTGTTTGACTTATAATAAACTACATATAGACACACCTCATTTTATTGTGTGTTGCTTTATTGCACTTTGCAGATAATGCCTTCAATTCCCAAATCGAAGGCTTTTGACTGGCGAGTCTATTGGCACCATTTTTCCAACAGCATTTGCTCATTTTATGTCTCTATCATTTTCGTGTAATTCTTGGAATATTTCAAACTTTTTCATTATTGTTGTATGTATTGTGATGATCTGTGATAAGCAACATTTGATGTTACTATTTTAATTGTTTTGGGGTGCCTTGAACCATGCCCATATAAGACAAAGAACTTAATTGATAATTATATGCATTCCGACTGCTCTACAATGGGCCATACCCCATCTCTCCCAGTATCTCTATTCCCCGAGAGAAAACAATATTGAAACTAGGCCAATTAATAATTGGCCAGTAACTACAAGGGCCTCTAAGTGTTCCAGTGAAAGCAAGAGTCATACGCCACTCGCTTGGAATGAAAAGCTAGAAATGATTAAGCTTAGTGAGGAAGGCACGTCCAAACCTTGGCCTCTTGTGCCAAACAGTCAAGTTGTAAAATGCGAAGGAAAACCTCTTGAAGGAAATTTAAGTGCTATTCCAGTGAACACACAAATGATAACAAAGTCAAGCAGGCTTATTGCTGATATGGAGAAAGTTCTAGTGGTCTGGACAGAAGAGAAAACCAACCCCAACATTCCCTTAAGCCCAAGCCTAATCCAGAGCAAGGCCCTGACTCTCTCCAACTTTATGAAGGCCCAGAGATGGGAGGAAGCTGAAGATGAGAAGTCTGAAGCTAGCAGGCATTGGTTCATGAGGTTTAAGGAAGGAAGGCACCTCCACAACATACAAGTGCAACGTGAGGCAGCAAGTGCTGATGTAGAAGCTGCAGCGAGCTCTCCGGAAGATTGAGCTGAGATAATGAGGGTAGCCACACTAAACAAATTTTCATTGTAGATAAAACAGCCTTCTCTTGGAAGAAGATGCCATCTAGGACTTTCACAGGGAGAGGGGACAGTTCAATGCCTGGCTTCAAAGTTTCCAAGGACAAGCAGACTCTCTTGTTAGGGGCTAATGCAGCTGGTGACTAAGTTGAAGCTGATGCTCATTTTATCATTCCAAAAATACTAGCGCCCTTAAGAATGATGGTAATTCTACTCTGCTTGTGCTCTATAAATGGAACAACAGAGCCTAGATGAAAGTGTGTCCATTTACAATATGGTTTACTGATTATTTTAAGCCCACTATTAAGACCTATTGCTAGAGGGTTTTTTTAAGATTACTGCTCATTGACAATGCACCTGGTTACACAAGAGATCTGATGGAGATACACAAAGAGATTAATGTTTTTTTTCATGTCTGTTAACCCAACTTCCTGTCTGCCGCCCACAGAACAAAGAATAATTTTGACTTGCAACTTTTATGATTTAAGAAATACATTTCGTAAAGCTATAGCTGCTCTGGATAGTGATTCCTCTGATGGATCTGGGCAAAGTAAATTGACATCTTCTGGAAAGGATTTGGCATTCTAGATGCCATGAAGAACATTCAGGATTCATTCGAAGAGGTCAAAGTAACAAATGAACAAGAGTTTGGAAGAGTTTAATTCCAACCTTCATGGATGATTTTGAGGGGTTCAAGACTTCAGGGGAGGAAGTAACTGCACATGTGGTAGAAGTAGCATGAGAACCAAGATTACAAGCAGAGCCTGAAGAATTGAGCGACTTGTGGCAACCTCATGATAAAGCGTTAGTGGAGGAGCAAAGAAGGTGGTTTCTCGAGAGCTCATCTACTGGTGAAGATGCCGTCAAGATTGTTGACCTGACAACACAGAATTGAGGCTATTACATAAACTTAGTTGATAATGCAGGGGCAGCATTTCAAAGGATCGACTCCAATTTCGAGAGAAGTTCTCCTGTGGGTAAAATGCTAACCAAGAGCATTGCACATTCAAGAGAAATCATTCATGAAAGGAAGAGTCCGCGGACTCGGAACACTTCATTTTTGTTTTTGTTTGTTTGTCCTTTACGGAATCACCACAGCCACCCCAACCTTCAGCAACTACCACTCTGATCAATTGGCAGCCCTCAGGAAAGAGATTAAGACTCACCAAAGGCCCAAATGATTGTGAGCATTTATTTTTAGCCGAAGTGTATTTTTCACTTTTTTTTGGAATGCATATGGCTGTGTTCCAATAAAACTTTATTTACAAAATGAGCAGTGGGCAGATTTGCCAACCCCTGGCATGGTGCCTCCCCCCTCACCCTCAGCCACCCCGGAGTCCCTGAGAGCAGAGGCTCCCTGAACCAGTTTCTCCGGTGTGGGTGTGGGTGTGTTTGGCGAGTAGGTGCCAGTACACACAAGCTGAGGGAGGAGAGCCAGGAGTTCCTGTTAGCACCCAGGCTGCTCCTTCCAGACGGTGCCTCCAGATCTTAAGTTCATGCACCAGCCTGCTCTGCCGACTCCCATTCAGCAGACTTAGCGTAAGCTTCCTCTAATCACCAAGACATGTGCCACTCACCCGTCTACTTTCCTTCCCCCCAGATTCTATCATCACTTTATGGGGTCTATTTTCTATTTTCGTAGAGGAGTTTGTAACCATTTTTTTTTCTCTTCTGGTCTTTTTTTTTTTTTTTTGGCACGAAGAAAGCTATTTATTGCTCTTGATGTAGCAAGGATATATAAATATTCGATTTTTTTCTTTTTTTTCCTTTCGCCAAGTTTATTCAACATTATGTTGGAGGTTGTCGTCAGTACATTAAACAAGAAAAAGAAAGGCATATGACTGGAAAGAAAGAAATACAACTTTTCGAAGATGACATATGAAAAGAATCTAATAATAACTATTGAATTAACAATTAGCAATGTCCCCGGATCCCAAGTCAGAGTATCAGCATTGAGTATATGGGCTTAAAAAATGTATATATACCTTCCTCTTAACATCTTAAGAGGTATATGGGCTTAAAGAGTATATGGGCTTAAAAATCCTCTTACATTTTTTAAGCCCATATACCTGCACACGTAATAGACTGCAATATAGTGTGAACATCACTTTCATAGGCACTGGGAAACCAAAAAATTCATTTGGCTCCTTTATTATGATATTCACTTTATTGTGGTGGTCTGCTACTAAACCTCCAACATCTTGGGGGTATGCCTGTCATGGTCCTTAAAAAATGTGAAATTAGAAATTTGAAAACTCTCCTTTATTGATTACTTTGTCGGTTTACAACTATTTTTTCGCGATGTTGTGCTGGAAAGTTTGACCAGGTCTATGGAAGAGTTCTTGGTTTAAAGTCATGAAAGGATTTCAAGTTAAAAAGGGAACTGGCAAATAGGAAGTGGAAAATCTCACACATGCACCCACAGAAGAACAGACCGTAAGGACTGAGAGACCGATTTCCTGTAAATGTCTCATTTACAGAAAACCAAGACTTGCCTCCTGACCAATGAACATCCACCAAGAACTTCTCCTCATCCTCAAGCCAATGAGCTTACTGCTTGAACTCTGTCTGGCTTCCCCTCTTGGAACACCTTGGCCATAAGTACAGTCTGCTTCAAACCCTTCCTTCTTCCTTCTTTGAGTTGACACTCCCTAGTATAAGAGGAATCTGAAGGAGACAACTCCCAGAAGGACAGGGACCCTGAATTCAGGTACACTTGGGTTGGATTAAACCTATGGATTTTCCTCAGGGTAAAACTGTAAGTGCTAGACAGAGGTTGAGCACCTAAATACAGCTAAGAGCCCTTGCTACCTTCACGTGAGAGACAACGGTCTCTGAGGCCCAAGAATCCCACAGAAGGAGATGGGCATGAACAAGTTTCACCATTGGTTGCTTGTCACCTGCAAGAAAATTCCATGCAACGAGGGATATCTGGTCAAATCACACAAGGGGCGCCTAGGTGGCTCTGACTTTGGCTCAGGTCATGATCTCACAGTTCATGGGCTCGAGCCCCACATGGGGCTCTGTGCTGACAGCTCAGAGCCTGGAGCCTGCTTCAGATTCTGTGTCTTCTACTCTCTCTGTCCCTTCCCCACTCATGCTCTGCCTCTCTCCGTCCCAAAAATAAATTAAAAAAAAAAAAAAACATTAAAAAAAAGTCAGACAATTTGGGCACGGACTGTCAGTCAGGAAAAACTGACTGACAGGAAAAACTTTAAGTATCCCTTAAAAGGCACACCATCAAACAAAACCCAAGTCCCAACCGTCAGGCAATCTAGGATTTTTCTTTCCCCTTGAGCAAAGTCCAGATGCAGGACCCTAGTCATTGAAATGCTCACAGCGAGCCACCCACCCCAACCCTTCAGGAAACCCAGCTGGTTTTATGTTAGACATTATGGTCTCTCTGCATGTACACTTTTTACTAAACGGATCCGTCTGATGAAGACAACCTAGAATTACAACGGCCATTATGAAAAACATCCCAATTAGACAAGATCCTTCCTTTATCAAGTACACTTGAACAGAAGGGTTCTCCCCCAAACCAGAATGGGATACCTATTTTAACTGGCCTGCAATTCAAGGCTTCAAGATTTCATGATAGCTCCATTGGAAGATTCATTGCAAAAGGGTAATGAAAAATTATAAGAGGTACCTAAAACAAAGACTGTAAGACTCAAGTGACTGCCACTGCTTTCTCCTAGCCTCCTTTACTTGAGTATTCAGTCTACTAATCCTCTAAATCATCTTTCTACTATGAAGAGACTATAGGATCATAAACAAAAGTCTGCCAAGTTTGTGGCCTTCAGGACCTATCTACCCTCAAAGGAGGGCCCCCTACGAGCCTCTCCTGGGGTTGACGGGACTCTGAGGTGTTCTCCTGTGCTACCCATTTTTCCCTTAAATAACCAAGGGAAAAAAAAAATTAATAGAAAGTCTTGCCAGATTCTGGTAGATCCTGGAGCTGCACGCTCTATTTGAAACCCCACTCACTCCAGAGCCTGTGGATGGGATCCTGGGAAAACCAGAGACGTTGGTCAAGACTTAGCTTTCCCAAATCTGTCTCAAGTGCCCAGTTGAAAGAGGAAAATCAGTTTTTATGTTGTCCCTTCCTTTCCAAATCCAAACCTATTGGTTTCTTATCCTTTATCTCCCAGGGACAGATGTTGCCTTCTTGATTGCCTCATTTTGGGCCAGAGAACTCTCCTTGGCAACCACCAGTTGGGGGTGCCAAAATACTTCCAGACAGTAATGTGGGTAGAACTCCATTTTGGGGTAGGGTCCTACTGACTACTGCCTGCCCTCCGGAGAATTGTCCAAGTCTTTCCTTTGGCTATCTTTGGAAGTTGCTCTGGATCTTGGGAGTGTAGTATCCTTTGCGCCCTCTTTGGGAATGCTTGTGTCCAAGGGGTTGTTCAGTATTACCAGAAATATTTACTCTTTGTCCTGGCTGAACCCTGACGAGATAGTTGAAAGGATTTTTCTTAGGTAGCTCTATGGTCAGAAGTCAGCATAGTTGAAAGCAGTTATTTTTTTTTTAAGGCCTTCTCTCCTAATTTAAAATGAAATTATGTACCCAGAGGCAAACAAAACAAAACAAAAAACAAAAAAAAAAAACAAACAAACAAACAAAAAAAAACATTCCAAAGACAAACAGCTCCAAATCTAGAACACAGGCATCTTTTGATGTCCATCTTGGTTGGGTATCTTCTCCCTGATCTAAAAAAGAAAACTGAAGGTCATGTCATAGGATAACATCAGCCCATGATGGCATTCAAGTTGCAACCCAATTCCACGAAGAATTAAAAGAATCATCCTGGTCTTATAAAATGTAATCTTTATAAGAACAAGAATGCAGATCTAGAAGCAGTTCCAATCTCACTTTTTTTGTTTGTTTTTTAACCAATCCCCGAACTTCACCTTTTCATCCTGAAAGGCCTGCAGATACCATAAAAGATCTAGTCTTACTTAGGAAACAAAGGACCCTCTTGGGGGAACTTGCATCATTTCCCTGTGCCTCTGAGATTTCAGTGTCCAGTTTTCCCCTAGAAACTATGAGGCTTATCTCTTTCAAGTTCAAATTTCAGGGGTGTCATTCTTACCCAAAGAAAAAATGGCGGGGAGGGGGGTGTATCCAATAAGATATTGGAAACAATTGTTGAACGTGGGTTTTTCTCCTTCAGGCTTCCTATTTACAGAGGAACTAATGATACTTGTCCCATGTTGGTCAACATGCTATACATTTCAAGAAGCGTATACTTCTAGGGATTATGAGATATTTTTATACATTTCCAAGTGATACACAGTTCACAATTGTTTACCTAAGTTTTGCTAGAAATTAGCATTTAAAAAACCTGAATTTCTAGCAAAAATTAGGTAAACATCTATGTATGCCAGGAAAGCAGAACTTATATTTTCAGCAAGAAAAAAAGTGTCAGGGATGGAGGTACATTTCTGTTAAGGGAAAACAAAGTAATTTTGTCCCAGAGTAAATTTGGTTATTTCAGAACAGGGAAAAGATGAATACAGGGCAAACTGAATGGATTTAGGAAGTTGGGAAGAAAGAGAGGGGAATGGGCAGGGTAGTGAATTTCTTATTGAGTGAATTTCTTTTAATTAAAAAAAAAAATCCGAAAAGCTCTAATACAAATAGTACACTTATGTAAAACTCAACCTTAATTTTCTTTCATCTGCTGAAAAGAAAATTTTTCTTGGGCTATTGGTCTGCTCCTGGGAAGAGATTGTGAAGGGTTTTTCTTTACCTTTTAGGTTACCTGCCTGGACAGCAAAGATTTTCTATCTTAAAGTAAGTAAGCGTGCTTTATGTTGTCCTTATGAGGTCTTCATTTACTCAAGGAAAGCCATCCTTCTCAATATTAAAAGAGCTAAATTTTGTTCACAGTTATATCAGCTTCCATGTTTGCCTTTACGATTTTGTATTTTACTTCGGTTAAATAATGAAGTATCATTTCACAATCATCTGTGATCCTATTTAGTCAAATGTTCAAAACTTTTGACATTTTGGTAACTTCCCAAGGTCAAATTCTAAATGGAGTCTTTTTTTTTTTTTTTTTTTTTTTAAATCTCAGAGTAACTTTGAAATTTCCCACAGGGTCTCACACACACACACACACACACACACACACACACACACACACACAAAGTCTCAAAGGACTGTGTCTCATTTGGTAAAAGGTTAAACTAATTAGGTTTATTGGGCATGTTAAGGTACACAGTAAGTGTCCTCAAGTAAGAAGTGATGCTAAACCTTCTTAGTTTATATTTATATGGATGCATGTTATTAATACAAGTCTTTTAGAAATTTATGGAATTCCTAGAAACCTGCTTGCTGTGTTCTGGTATAATTTTATCAGTCATAATTCCAGTTATCTTAAAATGTGGGGAGAATTTGCCACCCAAAGTTAAGTCTTTGGTAAAATATTGTTTTAGGCTGGTTATTTTTAAGAAGTAACAGACCTAGGGACACCTGGGTGGCTCAGTCAGTTAAGAGTCTGACTTCGGCTCAGGTCATGATTTTTCAGTTCATGGGTTCAAGCCCTGTGCTGACAGCTCAGAGCCTGGAGCTTGCTTCAGATCCTATGTCTCGCTCTCTCTCTGCCCCTCCCCTGCTCACACACTCTCTCTCTCAAAAATGAACAAACGTTAAAAAATATTAAAAAGAAAAAGAAGTAACAGACCTAGAAAAATCTTTGAAAACTGAGTAGACCTTCTCCTTTTCTAAGAAACATTTACATTTATAGGGAACATCTCCATTTGTAAGGGGGTCTCCCATTTTGTAGCAGAAGAATAGGAGGCCTCTAAATCTCTACAAACTCTCATCGATGGAGAAGGCAAAGTTAAATCTGCCTAACTACCTACCCTTGTTTCCGTGCTTTTCCTGGTAACCTCCCACAACTTGACCCTCCCCAGCATTTTCTCTTGTCTTTAGCTGGGGATGCTATTTAAGGCAGTCGTGTATGCCACTTCAGGGAGTTAGTTGGTTTTCCTGTCTTCCATGTAGAAGGGAGGTATACAAAGTGGTTATTAAAATGTTTTTTCTTCTGTCAATCTGTCTCTTTAAAAAAAATTTTTTTAAGTTTATTTATTTTGAGAGAGAGAGAGAGAACACAAACAGGGGAGGGGCAGAGAGAGGGAGAGACAGAGAATCCCAAGAAGGCTCCACACTATCAGCACAGATCTGATGCGGGACTTAAACTCAAACCATGAGAGCATGACCTGAGCTGAAACCAAGAGTTGGACACCTAACTGACTGAGCCACCCAGGCTGCCCATCTGTCTCTTATCATAGGGTAATCTCAGAAAAGATCCTAGAAGGGTAAAGGGCAAATTATGTTCCCTCTCCCTCAGTGATGTGTCACAGAAATAACCAAATTTCTTTGTTAATTCCATTTCAACAGACTCTCATCAGATCCATAACCACAGACATTTCAAAATCTTTTGTCATTACAGGCACTGTTTATGGTTTTTGCAAAGGTGAGATTCATAAAAAGGACCTTTCCAAGTACTCTTGACCACTGACTCTACTGGTAAATCACAAAGGTATCAAACCTTGGGTGCCTGTTTCACAAATGTAGAAGCCTCCAACACACATCTAGTCCTGTGCAAAACTCTGAGACCTCAAAATCGAAGTGACTAATAAAACATCAAACTAGACTGCTTCCTTCCAAGTCATTGGACCAAAGGCATTTCTCTCCATTTCTCCTTTCCTCTTTGACCACGCTTTTCCTGATTCTTACACCATGAAGATCTTTATGATTCTTTTGTGTGTCTGTCATCTTGCTCTGGACTGGAAATGCCATTGTTCACAAATCTCAGGCCAGTGCAAAAAGGGGTAATCCAACCTCCAAATGACTGTTGGATCTGCCCCAATGCTGGTGATCCTGTGGTTCTGTCTGTCACAAACTTTTCCCTCATTTCCAAAGCCTCAGTTTCTCTGGAGCAAACTCAGCCCCATCTTGATCATGTCTGACTCCCTAACACTAGGGGTCCATTTCCCTGTCCTCAGTTAATAACCTCTCATCTGAAGAAACTTGCATCCAGACTCTGTACAAAGATAGGGAGGGACACAAGGGAAGGGTAACAGAAATGAAACCACCTGTGTGGTCCACAGACTTGTACATTTTATTGATCTCCCAAGTCCTGAGCCACAGACTCAAATGAATTACCAGGAGGCATTCATTATTCAAAACTCACTTCCTTTGGCAGACCCCTACTCCTTTGCCTAGGAGTATGAACAAATGATGCTATAATTGGGAATCTTTCCTCAACTCTTGAAGATACTGAAGAATCTGCTTCTCAAGAAATAGCTGCCCAACAAAAATTCCTACACTCTGGCCAAAGTTTTTCTTTTTAAAAATTTTTTTTACCTTGTTTTTTGAGATGGAGAAAGACCAAGCACAAGCGGGAGAGGGGCAGAGAGAGAAGGAGCACAGAGTATGTAGCAGGCTCCAGGCTTTGAACTGTCAGCACAGAGCCTGACGTGGGGCTCAAACTCACAAACTGTGAGATCATGACCTGAGCTGAAGTCGAATGCTGAACAGACTGAGCCACCCAGGTGTCCCAGCTGTTCTTTGTAATTCGATAGATTTTGATTATCTTTTAGCAGAGCAAGGAGATATATGGTCCTGCCAATACAACTTGATGCACTTAGATGGATACTTTTGGCAAAGTTGAGACTCAACTGCACAAGATCACTGAACAAACCAGTTGTTAAAATGACTCCTTCAATGAGGAGCTTTCTTTCACTCATTTGATTCTGATTGGTTTGGGTCTTGGAGACCATGGTCCCAAAGTACACTCTAGACAGTGGGGATTATCTTGGTGAGCTGTATTAACAATACGGTTTTTAGGAGCTCCTTGTGGCTCAGTTAAGCATCCAACTCTTGATTTCAGCTCAGGTCATGATTTCTTGGTTGTGAGATTGAGCCCTGCATCGGGCTCCACACAGGGTGTGGAGTCTTCTTGAGATTCTCTCTCCCTCTCCCTTTGTCCTCCTGGCTCACACTCTCCCTCTATTAAAAAAAAAAAAAAAAAAAAAAAAAGAATATGGTTTTTAGGCTTATGAATTGACCATGGAAATTGAGCTAACCATCCTAGAAGAATATGACTGAGATTTTTTCATTTCTTATTCCTTGTGTTGTTCAAATGAAAAGAATGATAGCCACTTGCCCTTTCCCTCCCACATGTGACAAGACTCCTACTTGAGGATGGTTATGCTGAGCTCCAAGGGACATGCACTCCATCTAACAATGTTTTTGATTGAGGAAAATAAAAAAGGAAAACAATGCCCACATGACATGGTTGATCAGTCATTCTTTCTGTGGAAGATCTTGAATGTGAGAGGTAAACATGAAAGGATTTCAATCTAAAATGGAACCAGAAGATATGAAATGAGTAATATCACACATGTAACCTCTTAAGTATGAAGCTTAAGAACTGAGAGACTGATTTCCTGTCTATTCCTCATTAATAGAAGACCAAGACTTATCTCCTGACCAATGAACAGCCACCAAAAACTCTCCCCTCAACCAATGAGTTTCTTCCTTAGAGTGTGGCTGGACTTGCCTCTCTTTGCACTCCTTGCCCATAAATACAGCATGCCCTACTCTCAGTGGATTAGCCTGTAGCTTTCTACAGCATGCATTTCTCAAGTAGCAATTCCTCTGCTCTTCTGAAAAAATTCAATTTCTGTTAATTTGAGCTTGTCTCAGTGCACCTCTTTATGGAGGGTGATGAAGTAATACAAGTCAAATTCAAAATAGCTTCAACAAAATACAAAATTCACTTATACACATAACTGGGAAGTACAGGCATGGAACTAGGATTCAGGTCTCCAAATACTGATTTTCAGGACTCACTGGTTCCAAAGCTCAACTTGCCTCCCCATTACGTTTCCCCTCCTGTACACATACTTCTTTCATGTAGCCAGGAGAAAATGGTCTTTTGTGGTGCCAGACTCATGCAGTCCAACTTGGCAAATGTAGCAGACGAAAGCACTTCTCTTCCCAACATTGGTTTGGCCAATGGGAGAGACAGGGTGTCGGAGTCCCCAAAGGATGGAGTGTAAGCATGCTACCCCAAGGTAAGGAACACAGTAAAAAAAAAAAAAAAAATCTAAGAGTCTAGTAGAAAAGTTAAGCGTGAATCCATTGGTAAAATTTCACAATGTTGTATGCTATTGGAGCCCCAAAGAATGAGTGACCCAATCTTTCTTTTAAAAAAGACAACCAACCTTCCATGATTAATATCAGTGTTGCATCTTCCTAGTAAATGCACAGAATCCTTTGACCTTTGTGTCTCATTTGTCTTCAGTGCAGCATTTCCTCATCAATAGCCTATAGCTTATTCCTCATCAATAGCCTACTCCCGCTTCACTCCCAATAGCCACTCAATCTTGAGAAGAGTGACTTATTCCAACTTTAAAATGAGCAACAATTTTTACTTACAATATTTTCCCTGAATACGTTGAGCTTATTTTTCAATTGTGTTCTTAGATGCATTATCATCATTAACATTTCAAATGGGAGTGAGGTGGGGCAGGTGAGAAGAACCTGGAAAATTAAATGCCAGTTTCAAAAGTAAACTTCAGGCATCCTCATTCTGAAATGCCTTTTAGAGTACATATAAAATTTCAGATACTTAAATTGGAGGATACTTAAAAATATTTGAATGTTGAGACGTTCCTTCATTGAATCCTTAAGAGGAAAAAATGTAAGTGATAAGCCCTGATATTAAAAATAAACATAACTGAAACATGCATAAGTGTTGACTCATTCAGGTAAATTCCCCAGAGGCCAATTGGCATTTCCATGGGTAGGGATAACAGAGAAAAAACTATTTTGCAATCCCTATCAAAGTAACACCAGCATTCTTCACAGTGCTAGAACAATCCTAAAATTTGTATGGAACCAGAAAAGACCCTGAATAGCCAAAGCAATCTTGAAAAAGACAATCAAAGCTGGAGGCATCACAATCCCGGACTTCAAGCTGTATTACAAAGCTGCAATCGTCCAGACAGTATGGTACTGGCATAAGAACAGACACTCAGATGAATGGAACAGAATAGAGAACCCATTAATGGACCCACAAATGTATGGCCAACTAATCTTTGACAAAGCAGGAAAGAATATCCAATGGAATAAAGACAGTCTCTTCAGGAAATGGTGCTGGGAAAACTGGACAACGATGTGCAGAACAATGAACCTGGACCACTTTCTTACACCATACACAAAAATAAACTCAAAATGGATTAAAGACCTCAATGTAATAAGGCAGAAAGCCATCAAAATCCTCGAGGAAAAAGCAGGCCAAAACCTCTTTTACCTCGGCCACAGCAATTTCCTACTCAACAGATCTCTGGAGGCACAGGGAACAAAAGCAAAAATGAACTATTGGGACCTCATCAAAATAAAAAGCTTCTGCGCAGTAAAGGAAACAATCAGCAAAACTAAAAGACAACCAATGGAATGGGAGAAGATATTCGCAAACGACCTATCAGATAAAGGGTTAGTATCCAAAATCTATAAAGAACTTATCAAACTCAACACCCAAAAAACAAATAATCCAGTGAAGAAATGGGCAAAAGACATGAATAGATGCTTCTCCAAAGAAGGCATTCAGATGGCCAACTGCACATGAAAAGATGCTCAACATCACTCATCATCAGGGAATACAAATCAAAACCACAATGAGATACCATCTTACACCTGTCAGAATGGCTAACATTAACAACTCAGGCAACAACAGACGTTGGCAAGGATGTGGAGAAAAAGGATCTTCTTTCCACTGCTGCTGGGAATGCAAACTGGGGCAGCCACTCTGGAAAACAGTATGGAGGTTCCTCAAAAAATTAGAAATTCAACTACCTTAAAACCCAGCAATTGTATTACTAGGTATTTATCCAATACCAATCCTAGGTATTTATCCAAAACAGATGTGCTGTTTCTAAGGGGCACGTGCACCCCAATGTTTATAGCAGCACTATCGACAATAGCCAAAGTATGGAAAGAGTTCAAATGTCCATCAACAGATGAATGGATAAAGAAGATGTGCTATATATACACACAATGGAGTATTACTCAGCAATCAAAAAAATGAAATCTTGCCATTTGCAACTATGTGGATGGAACTAGAGGGTATAATGTTAAGTGATATTAGTCAAAGACAAATATCCTATGACTTCAATCATATGAGGACTTTAAGATACAAAATAGATGAACCCAAGGAAGGGAGAAAAAATAATATGAAAACAGTGAGGGGGACAAAACATAAGAGACTCTTAAATATACAGAACAAACAGGGTTGCTGGAGGGGTTGTGGGAAGGGGGATGGGCTAAATACCCATTTAGGGGGTTTAAGCAATCTACTCCTGAAATCATTCTTGTACTATATGCTAACTAGCTTGGATGTAAATTAAAAAATAAATTATAAAACAAACAAACAAACAAAAAACCCAAAAACTATTCTTGAGGATGCCCAAAGCTGATTACCTATGACCAGCACCAAAGCATAGAAGGTGAACATACGCTTTTCAAAAGGGACTTTGGTTTCTAAAGAAAACCTATTTTTAGTCATCATCAGAAGTATTTAGGAACAGTAGATTGCACATCAATGCTGATCTCAACTCAGAAAGAGAAATACATCATTTACAATGCACTTATTCATGGCTCCCTTAAAAATGGGGGAAGATACTGAGGAAGGAGGGGTTTAAGCCCCATATCGGCACCCATTACCTTGGGAATCTGCACCAGGAAGATGAGCTCTCATAACATCTATGAAAAAGATTTGTTGACTCTCTTTAGGTTGTGGGCTGGGAGGGGCAGGGATACATAGAAGCTTTCTCTAGGAATGGAAGCACTGCCAAGTGCCATTTTTCTTGTCCCCCTTCAGCCTAGCTCGATCTAATGCCGGCAGGTACCAGTTCTGACATTCTCCGTCTACATTGCTATCACTGTTCACCCAGCCCCAGTGTTCCCCTGCTGAGCTGCCACACCAACCCATCTGCCCCAGCAAGGCCCCTCCGAAGCATCTCCCACCCCACCCCAACCAGCCAACACCCTCAGTTGGGGCCAGTGCCCCTCCAAACTGTCACCTGTCCATCCCCACCACCAGCATGTCCACAGCAGCTGCAGCCAAGTTTTGCAGCCAGGCACACCAGGGGCTAACCCCACTCACCAGTAGGGCTGCAGCAGCTGTAGCTAAGCCTCTCAGCCAGCTGTGATGGGGGTCAGCCCCAGCCACCAGTGCCCCCACAGCAGTCATGGCCCAGTCACAACAGGAGAGCACATGCAGCCTCTACAGTGGACACTCCTGGAACATCTGGCTCTGGTGACTGGGGAGATTGCATGTTTTGGGACCCATAGGATTTCTCCTAAGACCACTGCCTTCAAGACCAGGAGATATAATTGACTTAATAGCAACAGAGAGAATCAGACAAAACGAGGAGAGAGAAATATGCTCCAAATGAAAGAACAAGACAAAACCTCAGAAAAAGAATGGCCTGAAGTGGAGATGAGCAGTAATGAGTTTCAAAAAATGGCCATTAAGGATGCTCACCCAACTTGGGAGAACAGTGCATGAACTCAGGGAGAAATTCTATGGAGATAGAAAATACTGAGAAGAACCAATCATAACTGAAGAATAACAAATAAAAAATAAACTCTCTGGACTCTCTAGCACATTAAAGAACTCAGAACAGACCGATGATCTGGAAGACAGAGTGTGGAAATCATCAAGCTGAACTGAAAACAAAAATTAAAAAAAAATTTTTTTTAATGTTTATTTATTTTTATGAGAGAGAGAGAGAGAGAGAGAGAGAGAGAGAGAGAGAGAACAAGATGGGGAGGGGCAGAGAGAGGAGACACAGAATCCAAAGCAGGCTCCAGGCTCTGAGCTGTCAGCACAGAGCCTGACGTGGGACTTGAACTCATAAACCGTGAGATCATGACCTGAGCTGAAGTCAGATGTTTAACCAACATAGCTACCCAGGCACCCACCCCCCAAAATTTTTTTTAAATGAGGATAGGTTAAGAGACCTTAGGGACAACATCAAGCATACCAACATATGCATTACATAGGGATACTGGAAGGAGAAGACAGAAAGGGGAAGAAAAGTTATTTTAGGGAAGCTTTCAGCTACTATTTCTTAACTTTGAGAAAGAAGCACACATCAAGGTCCACAAACAGAGCTCAAAAAAGGATAAACCCAAAAAATTCACACCAAGACACCTAACAACAATGTCAAGTTAAAGATGGAGAATCTTAGAAGAAGCAAGAGAAAAGTCACTAGTTACATACAAATTAACACCTTTAAGTCTATCAGCTGATTTTTCAGCAGAAACTTGCAGCCAGAAGGGACTGGCAGGATATATTCAAAGTGCTGAGAGGAAAAAACCTACAACCTATATTCTACCCAGCAAAGTTATCACTTGAAATTGAAGGAGAGAGTTTCCCAGACCAAGAAAAATTAAATTCATCACCACTAAATCGGCCTTACAAGAAATGTTAAGGGAACTTCTTTAAGAAAAAAAAGGAAAAAAGGCCATAAGTAGAAGTAACAAAATTATGTAAGAAAAAATTTCACTATAAAAACAAACGTATATTAATGGGCAATCACGTATAAATCTAGTAAGCAGTAGGTCAACTAGATCTATGATAATTAGGTAAGGGACACACAAAATATGTAAAATGCAGATGTAAAATAGGACAGTAAATCCATAAATCATGGGGGTGGGGATGTAAAAGTGTAGTGCTTTTGGAACATTTTGAAATCAACTTCAAGACTATTATATTCATAGTATATATTAATCTCATGGTAACCACAAACCTGTAATAGATACATAAAAAATAAAGAGAAAGGAATCCAAGCACAACACTCCAGAAAAACAAAAGAAAAAAGCGAGGTTAGTACAGAGAACTACAAAAATGGCCAGGAAATAATTAAGAAAATGGCAATAAGTACATATCTATCAACAATTACTTTAATGTAATTGGACTAAATTCTTCAACCAAAAGATAGAGGTTGGCTGAATGGATAAAAACAAACACATGCACCCAAAACCAGCAATAACTCATCTCTATGCTACCTGATAGAGACTCACTTCAGACCCAAACACACATATAGACTGAAAGTGAAGGAATGGAAAAGATATTCCAAGTAAATGAAAATGGGGGGAAAGGGGTAGCAACACTTTTATCAGACAAAATGGACTTTAAAATAAAGACTGTAACAACAAGCAGAAAAGGGCATTGCATAACGACCAACAGATCAATCCAACTAGAGCATGGAACAGTTGCGAATTTGTATGCACTCAACAGAGGAGCACCTCAATACAGAATATGCTTTCTTTTCAGGTGCACATGGGATTCTCCAAAATAGTTAACATGTTAGGCTATAAAACAAGCCTCAACAAATTAAGATGCTGATATCATATTAGTCATCTTCTTTAACCACAATGCTATGAAACTAGAAATAAGGGAAAATACTACAAAAAATACCAACACACAAAGCTAAACAACATGCTACTAAACAACCAATGGGTCTATGAAGAAATCAAAGAGGCAATATTAAAAATACCTGAAGACAAACGAAAATGTAAACACAAGGTTCCAAAAGCTTTGGGACAGAACAAAAGCAGTTCAAAGAGGGAAGTTTATGGCAATATACACCTACCTCAAGAAACAAGAAAAATCTCAAACAACTTGATTGTACACATGCAGGAGCTAGAAAAAGGACAAGCCCAAAATTAGTAAAGAGAAATGAAAAATATCAGAGCAGAAATTAAAGAAATGGAGACTAAAAAACAATCAAACGATCAATGAAACTAAAAGTTGGTTCTCTGAAACCAACGTTTAGTTAAATGCATCAAAACCCCCCAAAAACCTCACACAAATAAAGAGAACTCAAAACCAGAAATGAAAGAGAAGTTACAGCCTAAGAAGTACAAACTACAGAAATACAAAGGATCACATGAGACTACTATGAAAAATTATACACCAACAAACTGGACAACCTAGAAGAAATGGATAAATCCCTAGAAACTTAATTTTCCAACGCTTAATCAGAAAGAAATAGAAGGCAATTGGTGGCTCAGTCAGTTAAGCGGCAGGCTCTGGATTTTGGCTCAAGTTACAATCTCATGGTCAGTGACCTCAAGTCCCACACTGGGCTCCTCACTGACAGTGCACAGCCTGTTTGGGATTCTCTCTCCTCTCTCTCTGCCCCTCCCTCTTTCTCTTTTTCTCGCTCTAAAAATAAATAAACCTAAAAAAAAAAAAAAAAAGAAAAATAGAAAATCTGAACAGACTAATCAGCAGTAATGAAATTGTATCAATAAGAAAACAAAAACAAAATCCAACAAATGAAAGCCAAAGACCAGAAGTCTTCACAGTTAGATTCTACCAAACATTTAAAGAGTTATTATCATCTAGACTTCTCCAACTATTCCAAAATATTGAAGGAACACTTCCAAATTTCATTACCCTGATACTAAAACCAGACAAAAGCACTACAAAATAATTACATACCAACATCCCTGATGAGCACAGATGCAAAAATCCTCAACAAAGCAACAGCAAACCAAATTCAACATTACACTGAAAGGTTCATTCACTACAATTCAGTGGAGTTTATTTCAGGGATGCAAGAATGATTCAATATTTGCCCATTAATCAAGGTGATACATCACATTCACAAAATGAAGAATCAAAATTCTGCTATCATCTCAGGAGGTTCAGAAAAAACATTTGACACAATTCAACACTCATTTATGACAAAAACTCTCAACCAAGTGCGTATAGAGGAAGTATACCTCAATATAAGAAAGACCATCATGACAAACCCATAGCTAACATCATACTCAATGGGGAAAAGCTGAAAGCTTTTCCTCTTAGATCAGGAAGATAAGGATGTTCATTCTCACCACTTTTATTCAACATAGTGCTGGAAGCCCTAACCACAACAGTCAGACAACAAGAAAAAGCTTCCAAATTGTTAAGAAAGTAGTACAATTTTAACCATTTGCGTTTAACATGATACTTTACATAGTAAATTGTAAAGACTCAACCAAAAAAAAATTAGAATAAATGAACTTAGTAAACTTGCAGGATACAAAATTAATCTACAGAAAGTTGTTGCATTTCTATACACTAATAATAAAAGGGAAATTAAGAAAACAATCCCATTTATAATTGCATCAAAAAGAATCAAATACCTAGGAAGACCTTTAATCAAGGAAGTCAAAGACTTGTATTGTGAAAATTCTAAGACAATTATGAAAGAAATTAAATATGACATAAACAGGGGTGCCTGGGTGGCTCAGTGAGTGACCCTTTGGCTCAGGTCACAGTTTGTGAGTTCCAGCCCCACATTGGGCTCTGTGCTGATGGTGCAGAGGCTGCATGGGATTTTCCCTTTCCTTCTCTCTCTGCCCCTCATTCACTTTCTCTCTCTCAAAATAAATACATAAACTTAAAAAACATAACGATGACATAAATAGAAAGATATCCCATGCTTGTAGGTTTGAAAAATATTGTTAAAATGGAGTATTATCTAAAGTAATCAACAGGTCCAGTGCAATCTCTATTGAAATACTAACAGCATTTTTCACCCAACTAGACTAATCCTAAAATTTTTGTGCAATTATATAAGACCTGTAATAGCCAAAGCAATCTTGAGAAACAAGAAGAAAACTGGAGGTATCACATACCCAGAGTTCCAACCATACCACAAAACAGTATGGTACTGGCACAAAAATAGACAACATAGATCAATGGGACAGAATTGAGAGTTCAGAAATAAACCCATCCTTACATGGTCAATTAATCTAGGACCAAAGGAGGCAAGAAGATACAATGGGGAAAAGACCATCTTTTTAATAAATGAGGATGAGAACACTGGACAGTACATGCCAAAGAATGAATCTGGACCCCTTTCTCACACCGTACACAAAAATAAATCCAAAATTTAAAGACCTAAATGTGAGACTTGAAACCATAAAACTCCTAAAAGAAGCCATAGGCAGAAAACTCTTGGACAACCATCTTAGCAACGTATGTATTTTTGATCTGTCTCCATAGGCAAGGACAACAAAAGCCAAAATAAACAATTGGGACTGCATCAAACTCAAAAGCTTTTGCACAGTGAAGGAAACCAACAAACTGAAAGGTGACCCCTGAATAGAAGAATATATTTGCAAATGACATACCTGATGAGGGTTAATATTCAAACTATAGAAAGAAATCCTACAACTCAAATTAGAATTTGATTAAAAATGGGCAGATGACCGGAATCGCAAATATTTTCTCAGGGAAGAGATACAGATGGCCAAGAGACACACAAAAAGATGCTCAACATCACTGATCATCAGGAAAACGCAAATCAAACCCATAGCAAGATATTACCTCACACCTGCCAGAGGCTAGTGTCAAAAAGACAGGAAGTAACAAGTGTTGGTTAAGATGTGGAGAAAAGGGAATCCTTGTACACAGTTAGTGGGAATGTAAATTGGTGCAGCCAGTATGGAAAACAGCATGAAGTTTTCTCAAAAAATTACAAATAGAAATACCCTATGATTCAGCAATTCCAATTCTGGTTATTTACTCGAAGAAAATGAAAACACATTCATTTGAAAGGATGTATGCACCCCTATGTCCATGGCAGCATTATTTACAATAGTCCAGGTATGAGAGCAAACTATGTGTCCATTGGTTGACGAATGGAATACTACTTGGCCATAACAAAATGAAATCTTGTTATTTGTGACTACATAGATGGACCTAGAGGGGATTACGCTAAGTAAACTAAGTCAGGTAGAGGAATATAAATACCATACGATTTCACTTCTGTGTGGAATCTAACAAAACAAAACCAATGCACAAACACAACAAAAAATAAACAGACTCATAAATACAGAGAAAAAACTGGTGGTTGCTGGAGGAGGCAGTGGTGAGAGAATGGGCAAAATAGATGGAGGTTTCGAGGTACAAACTTCCAGTTATAAAATAAGTCATGGGGATGTAAAGTATAGCACAGGGAATATAGTCAATAATATTGTAATAACTGTGTGTGGGGATAGATGGTAACCACACATCGTGGTGAGCATTTCGCCATGTATACAAATGTCAAATCACTACTTGCACACCTGAACAGCAGGGTATTATGTCAGCTATCGTTCAATTGAAATAAATAACCCTGAAAGAATCCATTTACTCATTAGTCTCAGAAAAAAAAAAAAAAAAAAAAAACAAAAACAAAAACGGAGGAACTTAGCTGACAGCTTGGCCAACGTAAACACAATATAATGAAATTATATAATGAACACATCCTAGAACATACTACAAGCTTAGAAAAGCTGTAAAACTTGGCACTTCCTCTAGAAGAGACCCCTGTCGGTTTTTGAGTTGTCTTGGTTTGTCAAACGGGTGTTTAAATATGCAGAAGGGTAAAGAGATTGACCTAGGCAGCGGTCTAAAATCTGCCCGAACAGCTAGGGAAAGACCCCAATGGAATCGAGGCTCCAAACCCTTTGGGAGACTGAGCAGGAGGCAGTATAGGAGGGCTGGTATCCTGCTGCTTTAGGAAAATGGAGAAACTCTGCAAACATTTGACAGTTCACAGCTTAAAAATGCAAAGGAGGCCTAAGACCCTAAGGTTTTTCCTAGGATTAACAGAAAGCAAGCATAGTTCCTTGGGTAAATAGGATTGTTTTGAGCTGGTATCAGAATAAAACCTGCGTGCTATGGGTCTCCAGAGGGTGTGGGGTTTCTGCCTGAGAACAACATCAAGGTGTTTTTTTAGAATAAGCAGAACTGAGTTTGGTTTGGTGTGTTTATCCTCATTCTAAGGGCTGTGGACCTTTAAATCCCTGCTCTTGCACGTACGGCTTTTAGTCTGAGTTTTGCTTAATAAAGATTGTTACTTTTACAGAAAACCTGTAGAAGAATGGATGGTGTGCTAGATCACCCTCCAGTTACTTATTACAGTGTAGCCATAATTTAATGCTGCCAGTTTTGACTGCATGCTGATCATCTCCACCAAAATACCCATTATCCTAAGGGAAAGGAGGGAAAAAAACAAAAAACAAAAAACAAAAACCAAAAACACCCTATCTTTCTGCAGAGGCTCTACCAGAGACACGCTGCTGTCCGGCTCAGGGCATTGCCTTTTGCAGGATAAAACAGATTATTTACCATTCGTGTCTGATCATCTCTCATCTCACCTACACAGAAATGAGAAGGTCAGAGGCATCACACTGCACATGAATCTTCCCATTATAAAGGGATTTCAGGGTCCCTTTCAAGTAGCATCTCCTCAGATGCTTGTTTATAAATTAAATAACAAGGGAGGCTGATGACGAAGGAAGGCATTGCTGGTCAAGTATCAGTTAGAATGTATGATAGACACAAATCTAAGATAATATTTTAAAATAGATCTACAACCTAAAAGTTTACCCTAAAAGCTTGTCTAGACCACTAAGCTGCTAGCTTCTAACCAACAGGTTGAGTATCTAGAAAGAAACTTGCAGTCTTAGCTGTGCCAGGCTGGCAAACCCAAATCTATCACAGACTTTATTGGGGTTAAGAAAATGGATGGACATTTAAAAAATTAAGCCTTCAAATTACATTTATTTTAATTTTTAAAAATGCAGTCCAATGAGCAACACCTCTCATATTTAATGCTTGCCTTCAAGAAATACGTAGATAGGAAGAAGCCTGGAGCAGAGGGGAGCAAACACTTAACATAGAGAGCCAGATAGCAAATATTTCAGGCTTTTTAGGCTGTAGTCTCTGCCACAAATACTTATCTGTCATTGTGTGAGAGCAGCCATAGATAGTATGTAAATAAGTGAGTGGCTGTGTCCCAATAAAGTTTTATTTATAACCACTGAAATGTGAATTTCAGGTAAGTTTCATGTGACCGGTGTAACATCCTTTTTGATTTGTTCAACCATTTAAAATTATAGTAACCATTCTTACCTTGCTGGATCTATAAAAAACAGGCGGTGGGTCAGGTTTGACTAGGGACCACAGTTTGCACCCCCCCCCACATACACATACACACACACACACACACACACACACACACACACACTCTTCAGGCTCTTTCTATAAACAAAGGCTAACATAAGAAAACTGTACCTGCCCATGAGGGAGAAATGGGGCTGGAACTCCTTTTATTAATTGAAAGCTATTTTAAACTCTAGGGGTGGGGGGGTGGAAGGAACAAGTATTTGTTGAAAACCTAGTACTGTGCCAGGTACTATCCTGAAGGGTTGCTGATTTCATTCAAACAATACTAGGAGATGTTATACATGCACACTTTTCACAGATGAGAAAAGAGACTCAGAATAAACAGCTTTGCCTAGACCTGGTTCCCAGTGAGGATCTGAACACGGGTCAGTCTTCAGAAAACCTGTAATTTTTAATGTGGTATCTCGATGAGGGAAGAGCAGAGTTCATAGTAAAACCAGGAGGAGCATTAGCTGCACTGAGAAGAAACTCAAGAAGCAGGAGCTTAGGGGCACCTGGGTGGCTCAGTCGGTTAAGTGTCCGACTCTTGATTTCAGCTGAGGTCATGATCTCGAGGTTCATGGGCTCTAGCCTCACCTCGGGCTCTGCATGGACAGAGGGGAGCCTGCTTGGGATTTTCTCTCCTTACGTCTCTGCCCCTCTCCCATGTGGGCACACGTACACTTTCTCTCAAAAGTAAATAAACTTAAAAAAAAAAAGCAGGAACTTCAGAGCTTCAGGGAACAGGTGGCTTGAGCTGGAGCACAGATCAGAGAGTGAGAGTTTGCTGTTCTGCTAATAGAGCAGACCCAGAGGCCACCCCATACCGATCCAAACTGACCGGACAGTGTGCCCCCCAGACTGGCCTGTTGTGTGGGACAAGCAGTGCAGAAGTGCACTGTTAAAACACTTAATTTAAATTTTTTTTTTTCAACGTTTATTTATTTTTGGGACAGAGAGAGACAGAGCATGAACGGGGGAGGGGCAGAGAGAGAGGGAGACACAGAATCGGAAACAGGCTCCAGGCTCCGAGCCATCAGCCCAGAGCCCGATGCGGGGCCTGAACTCACGGACCGCGAGATCGTGACCTGGTTGAAGTCGGACGCTTAACCGACTGCGCCACCCAGGCGCCCCTAAAACACTTAATTTAATTAACGCCAGACTTTATAGAAAATCAACTCCCACATGAGAGCTGGGGGTTTACCATTGCTGTTCTAAGAGACGGGTATTTAGATCGACTTCTGGTGTTTCTTTTTCTCCCCTTTTAACAAATGTAATACATAGCCACTTTGTAGAGACTTTAGAGAAATATAGATAATAGGAACGAAAAATTATCCATCAAAATAATCACAGTTAATACTTTTGTGTAATGTTCTTTACATCTTCCCGGTCTTTTTTCGAGCAGGGACTATGCTATTAATATTGCTTTCTGCACCAAACAGATCACAGACGTATTTCTGTATCATTTCCCAAAGTCACATTTACCAAATGTCCCCCCGAGACAAAGCAAAGCGGCCATCATCAGAAAGGCTGGTGTAGGCTTGCATTGTGTCAGTGCCTCAGGCGTTCATACCTATCACATAAGAGCGAGGTTTGCAAAGAGCACCCTGCCAGCCTATCTCAAACTTACTTAGTCATGGGATCCTTCCGTAATGTAACATTTGGAAAACTACTGTTTTACAGAATGTCCTTGGTCAAAAGCTTCTACATCATTTGTAACAGGTGCATAATATTCCACTGTTATTTAAATGATCCATTGTAACCTATTATAAACAATACCATGTACATATTTGCAGCTAAACCTTTATGAAACATTCATGGTAACTCCCTGGACACTCAATTGCTTTGTCAGGGATGTGACCATTATTTATTTTTTCTAGAAATGGATATTATAATGAAAATTTTCTTTGTTTTACAGGAGAACTTGAATGTGACATTTCACTTTTAATTTTTTTTTTTTTTTCAACGTTTATTTATTTTTGGGACAGAGAGAGACAGAGCATGAACGGGGGAGGGGCAGAGAGAGAGGGAGACACAGAATCGGAAACAGGCTCCAGGCTCTGAGCCATCAGCCCAGAGCCCGACGCGGGGCTCGAACTCACGGACCGCGAGATCGTGACCTGGCTGAAGTCGGCCGCTTAACCGACTGCGCCACCCAGGCGCCCCGACATTTCACTTTTAAATTTATTTCGTTAATAATTAACACTTGGACACTTCATCAGGCAAGTCTCTACCAGACGCTTAATATTCCGCGTCTACACTAAGAGCAACATGAAAAAGCAACTGAAATTCCTATACTGCTGGTGAAAATGATACTTGGTACTTGGAAAAATGGTGGGCAGCATCTACAAAAAATGAATGCACGCACACTCTGTGTATTAGTTTTCTATCGCTGTATAACAAATTACCACAAACTTAGTGACTTAAAACAAAACCATTGTTAACTCACAGTTCTGTAGAGCTGTAGTCTGACACGAGATGGCTGGGTTGTCTGCTCAGGCACAGGGCTGAAATCAGGTTGGTAGGAGGACTGAATCCTCATCTGGAGCCTTTGGGGAGAAATCCACGTTCTAGCTCCGTCAGGGTGTTGGCAAATCCTGTTTCCTTGCTGGCTGCCAGCTGAGAGCCACCCTTAGCTCCTGGAAGCCACCCCCCAGTCCTTGCATGTGGACCCCGGGATGATCAAGCCACCAATGATATGGCTAGAACCCCTGACGCTTCAAACTTCTCTGACTTCCTCTTCTGCTCCTGGCTGGAGAGGAACTCTGCTTTTTAAAGTGGCTGGTGTGCTTAGATTAGGCCCACCTGGATAGCTCCCTATCATAAAGCCCACCTGGAAAACATCTCTGTCATCAGGGCATGGAAGCTCTTTTGGTATTTTGTATTTTGCCTGCCGCCTCCTTTGACTCCACTCCAGTCCTCGATGTATACCCAACAGAAATGCGTGCATAACGTTTTCCAAAATGCATGCATCGAATCCTAATAGAAACACGACTCAGTAGCCAAAAGCTGGAGAAAGTATTTAACGACAATAATGGTATATTTTTATAATTGTATACAGAAACGAGAATGAACAGACCACAGCTACTTACTCACACAAACGAACCTCACGCACACAATGCAGAGTCATGAGGCCAGTGTTTTACAGGACCAAGTTGGGGGGAAACGAACCCAGCCTAGAAAGTCACAGAAAGCTTTCTGGGGAAGGTACAACTTTCACTGCAAAGAATTAGAGCGAATGATGAGCGAAGGGAGGGCAGGACTGATTTTTCTATTGAAGGATTAATGGGAACGGAAGTAACATACTGTAAAAATTATAAGCAGCTGGGTATTATGAATGGATGGCAAAATGGGGGCAGGTGGAAATGGGGGCGGGTGGAAAATGGGGTGCCTGGAGAACTGGATGAGGATCAGAAGGTTGGAGAACTTTGCAGGCCATACTGAGAAGACTGACCTTAATCCTGCTGGTGATGGTGACAGAAGAGGTCCTTGCAAGGGGAAGGGCATGGACATATTTATAGTGGGGATCAGTGATACTGCAAAGCGGAAGGTGAAATTTCAAGAGGAAAATGAGGACACTGGATTAGTTAGGAGGTTGTTTAAGGAGCCCAGGTGAGAGCTGATGGGAACCTGACTTAGCTGGAGGGAAGAGGGGAAGGGACAATTTTAGAAGCCTGGATGCCTTGTATCCACCGCCCTTCCCCAAATCCCCTCTTAAAGCCCTACGAACGTTTTTGTAGTTTTGAATCCTATTAGCTCTCAGAAGGTGTGTCTGGAATCCGGTCTGGATTTCCACCAGCAATATGCCCATCGCCCCTCAAGTCCTGCTAGGATGGGAGCTTTTTAGACTTTTTCTGTATAGGCAAATAACTGTACCTCATTATTTTACATTGTATTTCTGACTGAAAGCATTAACATTTTTAAAAATGTTCACTGATTGTCATTTTGTAAAGTGTCAATTCATATTGTTTGCCAGATTTTTCTAAATGTGTTCATTTCTTCATATTGACTTGTAAGAAGTTATGTATGAAAGATGCTAACCCTTTTGATATGCATTTTTCTGTAGCCACACCTTTTAATTTTGTTTAGTCTAATTTTTCTTTTTTTTTTTTTTAATTTTTTTTTTCAACGTTTATTTATTTTTGGGACAGAGAGAGACAGAGCATGAACGGGGGAGGGGCAGAGAGAGAGGGAGACACAGAATCGGAAACAGGCTCCAGGCTCCGAGCCATCAGCCCAGAGCCCGACGCGGGGCTCGAACTCACGGACCGCGAGATCGTGACCTGGCTGAAGTCGGACGCTTAACCGACTGCGCCACCCAGGCGCCCCTAGTCTAATTTTTCATTGATAACAGTTTCACATTATTGAATAGTTAAATCCACCGGGGCGTCTGGGTGCTCAGTCAGTTAAGCGTCCAACTTTGTCTCAGGTCATGATCTCGTAGATTGTGAGTTCAAATCCCACATGGGGCTCTGTGCTGACAGCTCAGAGCCTGGAGACTGCTTCAGATTTCATGTCTCCCTCTGTCTCTGCCCCTTCCCCACTTGTGTTCTCTCTCTCTCTTTCTCTCTGTCAAAAGAAAAAAAAGAATGAAACATTAAAAAAATTTAAATAATTAAATCTATTAATCTATTATTTGTTTCTACCTTTAGAGTTAATGCATTTAGTGTTCTTCTCTAATCATGATTTGTGAATATTTGCCTATATTTTCTTTGGGTGCTTTACTGATTTTATTTAAATCTTTAATTGACAGGGGCTCCCGGGTGGCTAAGTTGGTTGAATGTCTAACTCTTGGCTTCAGCTCAGGTCATGACCTCCCGGTTAGTGGGTTCGAGCCCCACATTGGGCTCTGTGCTGACAGTGTGGGATGTGCTTGGGATTCTCTCTCCCTCTCTCCCTGCCCTTCCTCCCCAAAAAGAAATAAACTTAAAAAAATCTTTAACATAGCATTTATTTTGGTATATAGTATTCTGTATCTTAATGTTTTTCCAGATAACCAGTTGGCTAAACCAAATGGATAATTCATTCTTTCCCTATTAGTTTGGAATGCCACTCATAAAATATATTAAATTCTCATGTCTTCAAAACGGGCTGTAATTCGTGGGAGGCCAAATTCCCCTACATTAATTTTCTTTTACAAAATATTCTCAACTATTCTTGCAAGTTAGGGTTAAATTAGCTTCTCAAGAATGAATTGAAATGTTTCCCATTCTTTTCTATGCTCTATATTCTTTTGTTTTTAAATTTTTAAAAATGTTTTATTTATTTTTGAGACAGAGAGAGACAGAGCATGAGCAGGGGAGAGGCAGAGAGAGAGGGAGACACAGAATCCGAAGCAGGCTCCAGGCTCTGAGCTGTCAGTACAGAGCCCAACGCGGGGCTCGAACTCACAAACCGTGAGATCATGACCTGAATCGAAGTTGGTCACTCAACTGACTGAGCCACCCAGGCGACCTGCTCTATATTCTTACAGTTTAAAATCTAAAGGAGATATTGGTTCCTTAAAAGTTTGAGAGATTTTGCTTGGAAAATTTTCCGGGTACTGAAGTTGTCTGACATTTGTCAACTTCTTTTATAGTTTTGGTCCATATAACTGTACCACCCATCAGAACTGTTCTCTGGGGAGCCTGGCTGGCTCAGTCGGTAGACCATGTGACCCGTGATCTCAGGGTTGTGAGTTTGAGTCCCAAATTGGGTGTAGAGAGTACTTAGAAATAAAATCTTAAAAAAAAACAACCCTGTTCTTTTACTAAAGGAGCATTTAATCAAAATGTCCAAAATATTAATGTATTCTACCTACAGTTAATTTATCTTTTTATTCATAATATGCATTCAGATTTTCTTTTTCTTGTCTGGCTGTGTCAAAATTGTTTTATTGGTCTTTTCAAAGATCCACCTCTTGGGTTAAATATCAATCCCACTTTTATTCTTTCCTCATGCTTTTCCTAGATTTTTTTTTTTTTTTTCAGTTTTTGGCTTCTTGATTTGATTGCTTGGTTTATTTTTATTTGTTCATGGATATAAGCATGCAAGGCTCTAAGTTTTACTCAAGGTACAGCTTTGGGGCTTATTTTGGTTATATAATTTTTCCTAGTGTCATCAGCTCTGACTCTAATTTGTATTTTCTGTGATCTATGAATTATTTGACAGTATTTTAATTTCTAGTATTTAAAAAAATTATCCTTTTGTTATGAATTGCTCACTCTACTGCCTGGTGGTCAGAAAACGTGGTCTACAATATGTTACTTATAGTCTTACTATATCCTATATTTTTGTCCAGATTCCAAGGATATTTGAAAAGAAGATGCATATTATTAAAATATTTTTTTTGAGTAAGACTGGGGTTTTCATGAAATTGCATTTTTTGAATTTTTGCTTTGCATATTTTGATGGACTATTACTAGGTACTGTTACCTTTTCAATATAGAATGTGCCCATACAAAGCAATTTTTTCCTTATATTCTATTCTTTTCTGATATCAATATGATTACTCCTGAATTGTTTTGGAGTTAACGCTTTGCCTTGTCTTTACCACTCTGTTTAACCTGTGTCATTTCATTTCAGGTGAGCCTCTAGTGAAATGCATGCATGCTTTTGGGGAGTCTAGCTGGCTCAGTTGGTAGACCAAACTGATCAAGAAGGGGTAGACCCTCTTGATCTCAGGGTTGTGAGTTCAAGCCCCATATTGGGTGTAGAGATTACTTTAAGTCATCTTAAGTAATGACTTAATGACTTCATTTCTTTGATCCAAATTGAAAACCGAGCTTTAAACATTCTTTTTCATGTTTTATTTTTGAGAGAGTGCAAGGGAGGAGGGGCCGAGAGATGTCAAAAGAGGATTCCAAGTGGCTCCTAGACAGCAGGGAGCCCCATGCAGGGTTTGAACTCCGGACCTGTGAGATCATGACCTGAGCTGAGGTCAGAAACTCAACCTACTGAGCCCCCCAGGTGCCCCACAAATCTAACTTTAAATAAGGATGTTTAGGTGACACGTGGATTCTATCTTCCTTCTTATTGGGTCTGTTTCTTGTGTCTCCCTTCTTTGGCTGTACATTGGTTGATCAAGGCTGTTTTGCTAATTTGTCTTCACTTTCTATAAACCGTGCAAGAATTGATTATACTTCCCTTTTGTTTTCTACTTCCTGATTGCTCCTCCCCTCCCCAACCAGCTGGCTATTTTTGCCATTCTAATGTAAAGGCTCCAATAAGCCACCAAGAACTTCAGATTCCTAAATACAGCGGACATGTTACTTTTCACCAAGCACCAGTCTTACTAAGCCCTCCAGTGACGTTCAACACGACTGATTATTCTGCCTCCCCCACTGCCCCTTATTCTATGACCCTGCACTTTTCTAGATTTTTTAAATTTTTTATTTTAGAGAGAGAGAGAGAGAGCATGAGCAGGGAAGTGGGGCAGAGAGAGTCTTAAGCAGGCTCTGCACTCAGCATGGAGCCCGATGCAGGGCTCCATCCCACGACCCTGGGATCATGACCTGAGCCAAAAATTAAGAGTCGGTTGCTCAACAAACATCCACTCAGGCGCCCCAGGACTTCTCTAGATTTTGTCTTGATTTTGTTATCTTTCTGTCTCTCTCGTCTCTCTCTTCCCTCCCTCCCCCTCCTGTCTGTGATCTCATCCACTGTGGCTTCACTTACCATGACTGACTTCCAAATCTCCAGTCCTTTCTGAGCTCTAAACTCATACCATTGCTCTCTTGACATTTCCACGTGATGTCTGACAGGCACATCAACCCTGACATGTCCAGACACGAGTGCAGGACTTTTCCCTCGTGACAACGCTCTCCTTCCCTCCATCTTCTCAAATGCACTGACAGTAACCTGCTTGTTGCCCACGCCATAACCCGAGTGTCGTTACTGGACCTTTTTATCCTCTACCCCTGACCCCTCACATCACTAAGTCCAAATGATTCTGCCTCCAATGTGTTTTTTTGGAATTATTTGCTTCTTCCCACCTCCACTGCTAACAACCTGGTCCAAATGACCGTCACCTCCTGCCTGGACCATACAACAGTCTTCTTGCTACTCACCCAGCTCCGTGCGAGCCTCTCTAAAACCCATTTTCCACCCGGCACCAGAAACAGCTTGCTGAAATACCTATCTGAAAAGAGCATTCTTCCACTTTAAACCTTCCCAAAGATTCCTTTGGTCTTCGAATCAAAGTCAAACCCTGTATGACACTGCAGTACAAGCTCCCCACCCCCATGATCCGACCAACGGCAACCACCCCAGCTTCTCATCCCTTCTCCTTCTGTTTATATTCCAGACGCCTCCCCTTCCTTGGGTTCCTCCAAAATGAACTCGTTCCATGGGCTCTCCTCACTCCTTCCACACTTTTGCAGGCCTGGCTCATCCCTGTCATCCAGGTCCCAGCTCAAAGGTTTAAGTCCCCTCCAAGAGACTCATTCTGATGTAGCCTTTCCTCCACACCCAAGTCACGTGACTCTATTTTCATCGTGCTTATCACTATCTCAAATTATACAGAAATGTTGTTTCTGTGTTTCCATCCATGGACATATAAACCCCTTGAACGCTTTTATTTTTCCACCTTTGTGTCCTCAGTGATGATCATGTCTGGCATTAAATAGGTGCTCAATAAAATGGGTCAAATGAAAATGACTCTCAGTAAATCCCACTACCCTGATGCAGGCATACAATGATGGAGAATTGGATTCAGCAGATCCAATACTGTCTATACCACTTACTACATGTGTCTTTTAGCAAGTTATCTGACCCTCAATTTCCTCATCTGAAATATGTGGACAACAGTATTGACTGTAAGGAGCTGTACAGGGCTACTATCTGAATTAAATGAAAAAAAAAAAAACCACCTAAGCACTTGGCACTATGACCACCAGATGATAAGAGCTTAATAAATTATAGTGAGCTAGTATATGTTTATAAATAACTCTCTCTCTCACACACACACACTTTGGTGTTCATCTTCGTTTGCCTTAATGGTTCTACTGTCCCGCCTTTGAGACCCCGTCTTGTGTGTTCTCATCAATATTACCTCTCAGGAGCAGAAGCTGAGTCACTAACATTCTCTGACCAGTTCCTAGCCCACCCCAGCACGGCTGTGAGCTTTTATAAGCCTCTTTAAGTGATTTACCTAAAAACATAAACATTCTCCCTCCAGTATAATACAGCGAGTTCAAGCAGCCTACGTTCTGTGTACTTCCTCAGAGGTCCGTGAATAGTAAATATACCCAGGTCTATATAAATATCACGCAAGTTGAAAGACATAGAGTAAAATCATCTTTGCACTTACCATAGAAATCCTGTGAGTGCACGTTAAAGGGGTAACCTGCATTAGAACAAGATACGCCCCTTTTACAACAGGTACTGGCCGGGACAATTCAGTCTTTGTCATTTATTACTTTTATTTGGACAACATATATACATATGTACAAAATACCAACTGTCAGAATCCTCTTTTATAATTTCATTTGATTTACAAAAACGGGACAGCAAAATAACTTAGGTCACTAATACTGTACAAAAATAAAACTGATTAAACAGTTGTAAAGATCAGTATCTTACAGTGTTACAGATCATTCATCTGTTGTGAAAGAACATCTCAATCTATCCAGAGTGATGGGCGCTGTGCGAAATCTACCTGCAAACTGACAACTAATCAATTCCTGTAATATGACTACCAAATGTAATTCTCAAAAGAAGCATGATGTAGAGTTAGACCTTAAAGCTGGGGCATCATTCCACAGTGGTGAAGGGCTTTCTTCTTTTCTAACCAAGGAGAGGAGTTATCTTAACTCTAAAACTATTAAATTTTCCAAAATATGACAATTACTTACAGTATTAGATAAAACGACGTTTCTTTCTTTTTAAACACCTGCAACAGTCTTTCGAAAAATTCAGTTTGGTTAAAAAAGTAAACAAAAATTACTATCCTGCATTTGGATTTTTATACGTTAAATCCATGGTCTTTTTAATATAAAAAGTAATTCCTTCATAGTTTGAGTGTTCAATGAACTGTAGTAGTCCTATTTGAACCATATCTTGATATAGTAAATCTAATTAGAATGCTGGTTCCTGTTTTGTGGCATGTTAAAACAGGATTTATCACGAAGAATAAAAAGCCTTGAGTTTATACGTTACGTTACTATAACATGTAAGAGAATATCAAATGTGTGTTCTTCAACAACTTGAAAAGGCAAGTAACAACTTTTTTTTGGGAAGTAAATTGTGCAATTTTTTTTTTTTTTTTTTAAAACAAGTTGCTGCATTTATATCCGCCTAAGTAAGTGCTGGACGAAAGCCACATATAGATTTACTCCTGAAACTACAAAGATTGTCTTTCACTGACTTTGCTTGGTTTTCCTTCATTTCTTTCTGCGAGGGGGAAGATGAGTTTGTCCAAGTTAGCGGGTTGCTAGGCAACCCCAAACTCCTCACTCACTAAAAGGCAGCCTGTAGAGGGTCACAGGCAGAAACATTCCATGAGCTCAGTTAAGAAAGAGACAGCCTAACCTATTTCATATGGGAGAACAGATGTCCTTAAAACTCATTTTGGACACAGAAATTAAAATTTGGTTTAAAATAAGCGTTTCAAAAATCTGAAACAGAGGTAGAAAGTGTTCTTTATTTTTCCTGACATGTTTTCCCGTGAGAAAACACTTTCCTTTTTATCTCAATGGACCGTTCCCAGTCCCTAATGTTAAAAGCAGTTCTCTTTACAGAACTACTAATACGACTACATTGGTGAAACAAACAAAAGTAAAACACACCATGCTAGTGATGGCTATTGGATTGGACGTCGGAGTCAGCCGTGACCCACGCCGGCTGTAGGAACCCACACTGGTTCTAAACTGTCAGGTGAAGCAACAAGTTCGCGGACAGGGAGGCACCCTGCGTTTGCGTGACACATCTCACAGCACACGTATCCACGAGAGTGCACCGGAGCTCCCTGTTTGAAATATCAGATAAAATTGCCAGAAAAGCACGATTTCTGACAAAAGAAAATGTAAACATTTCTCCCACGATCACAGCTGACTCCCCTACTTGAGGTTTCTTCTTAGCTATGAAAACAGTTCATTTTTCTGGCCAACGTGACGGCCAAAATTAAGTTTGCAGGTAAATGGCGGATTACGGATGCAGTGGTTTAGGCCATTGTAGACACCTGGATACAAGACATATATAGTGGTGAGGCTTCTGATGGAAAAGATACAGTGATGTGTTTTCCTTCGTACGTATGGAAGTGTGCCTTTCGTTCTCCAAAAGGGACAGTTTTGAAGTCACCTTGGAAAGCATCAGGGTATTTTCCCTCGGGACTCACTCCTCACAGGGATGTGCTTTTCTTTTCACAGGTCAGCTCCCTTTTCCTTTCACACAACTCTTGCACCTGTTAATGGGAGTTTGTGGGAACATGGGAAGGAGACCAACAAATCTTTTCTCCACAAAATAGGTGTTTCCAGAGCAACTTAAGGTTATGCACCCATTCAAATAAAACCCAACAGAGTCAAAACCCTCTCCGTTCGTGGCATTAGAACAATAAGATGACGTTAACTAAAAGGATCGGAAAATTTGGAAAAGTTAATAGAGTTAAAATTCTGTTTGTTCTTTTTGAAATTAAAAAAACAAAAATACTACCCTCCTTCTCCTTCAGCATCTATTGTATATATTCTGCCCTCACATCTCTGCCATGATTTCATAGGGAAATGTGTATACTGTAAAAAAAATAATAATAAAAAATAAAAAATAAAAAAAAAGCAGATTATAACGTGGTTCCAAACAGAATGTCTGCTTCTATCCTTAAAGCATGTACTGAACTTCTTCATCCTCTGCATTAAGAAAATAAAAGTGCAGCTTATGTTCAAAAAGTACGAGTCATACAAAGCAAGGTTTCAAAGTTCTGTACTTAGTGTAACCTTTTGAAGGTTTGTCTTGATTAGTATAAATTCAGACTGCTTACCCATTGACTATAAGTAACTTTTTTTTGTTTTGTTTTGTTTTCGAGTCTTTAGATGACAGATCATGCTGGAATAGGTGCGCTCTTGCTTGCATAAAGACAGCTGTGCTATGGCGTGGTGGGTGGGTGGGTGGGTGGGCGGCTGGTTTTTCTTTGTCTCAAAGGTTAACGTGATTCAAGAGAGTGGTTTTGCTAAAGAAACCGAAGCACACTCGTCATTACATCGAAGAGGGTAAGAAAACAACTCTGAGAGACAGCAAGCAGGAAGGGCCCAGGATCACTGTGTGATGCCACAGGTCAGCTCACCCAGTCCGACATATGTACACCAGTGTTGAATCTTTAAAAGTCTACCCCGCTCCTGGCCTTATCGCCCCCCTCCCCCCCGCCCCCCTCCGCCCCCCACCCCACCCCCCAAAAAAATAAAGGAGAGAGAGAGAGAGAGAGAGAAAGAAAAAAAAGCATTTGCCTTCCCTCCAACAGTCAGAGACGGTCAGAGTGCCTCTGCTTGGGGACCAAGTGTGGACTTTGATCTCAGGCTACGCTGTGCTTTTTAGAAAACCAGGCGGGGGACAGGGGGCGGAGGGTGTGACCGCGGGGCGGTGACTGGGGGGGGGGGGCGGCGGGCGGGCGCGCCCCTCCCGGGGTGGAAGGGGGGGTGGTGGTGGCGGCGGGGTTGGGAGGGTGCTGGGGGGAGGGGAGGTGACAGTCCTGTCCGGCGGGCGCGCCCGGCCCTCACAAGGGGTTGGCCAGCGCCTTTTTGGAGCGCTTGATCATACTGGGGTGGAACTCGGTGTGGCGCCGGGCGTGCTTGGTGAGGTGGTCGCTCCTCATGAAGCGCTTCTCGCACAGGGGACAGCGGAACTGCTTCTCGCCCGTGTGCGTCCGGTAGTGGCGCGTCAGCTCGTCCGAGCGCGAGAACTTTTTAAGGCAGTCTGGCCACGTGCAGGGGAAGGGCCGCTCACCTGCGAGAAGGGAGGCAAGACAGGGCGCGGTGACACAACACATCCCAGGAGTGCGCGCTCCCAGCCGCCCCTCCCCACCCCCGGGACGCGCAGGAGGGACCCCCGGGACCTCAGACAGTGACTGCCTTGGGACCGGCATTAAGCCGCCCGCCCCGGGGGGGCACCGAGCAGACGGTTCCGAGAAGCGTCTTCTCCGAGCACGTGAACTTGCTATTTTACGCCGCAGGGATCCCTGAGAGCCTTGGACATTCTTATTCGGTTGCTCAGGTTCTCTCCCAGAATCAAAACCCTCAGCCCTTGGCTGATTTCCCGGCGCTGTGGACCTCAGGCCGCACGTCCAACCAGCCCCCCACCCGGAGCTGCGACCCCCCCTCCAGCCGCTGAGTGCCCTGGCCACCCAGCGTCTATGTCCCCAAGCCTGGCGACAGCCCCCTCCCCGCCCCCGACAGGAAAGCTGGCTTGCTCCTGAGCACCTCGGCCAGGAACACTTTCAGGGACATGAAATCTGCTTCCGTGCAAAAGGCCTCGCTTTAAGTCCAATTGCCTTAACACAAAACAGCTGTGTGTTCCCTCCTTTGGGTGTCCGAAGACTGCTATGGTGTCTTTCTCTGATCTCTTGTTCAGACTCAACAATCCCAGTTTCTTCCATAGAACAATGAACCTCATTCTAAACTGTTAAGAGGGAAGGGCTCTGCGTGAGTTAACTCACTGAATGCTCACAGGACTCCCCGCGGAGGTGGCCCATTTCACAGATGGGGAAATAGGCTTTTAACACCTGCCAGGTGTTTCCGGGGCGCCCCTCCCACCCCCCTTGTGGTCACTTTCCTCAGATTCAGCATACTGTCTGCACGTCGTCGCACTGAAAATGCAGCTAAGCCTCACCCTCCAGACGTGAGCAGGCCACCTCCTGGCCCCGGAATGGCAGGAGAGGGCCTGTGCCCACGTTTGCCTGGTCCCGCGCAAGCACAAAGGCGGAATGAGCTGTTTAAGACGAGAGTGTTGTGTGCTCCTCTTGTGAGCGCCTGCCTGCCTGCTTCTCACCTCCTTCTAGCAGAGCCCAAAGTGGATGCTTCACAGACCCAGGGCTACAGGCTCCTGCCCTCCACAGAACTCTCCAGAAGAGAACATGTTTTCTCACTCCCGTCCCCACCTTCCTGGCTGAGAGCTGTCCAGAGTGGTGCATCTGAGTCATCCAAATATTATTCATCCTTCCCCTCCCCCCGGGCCAGCTTCTCCTACCCGGTGCCAGAGATGTAGACATACTGATAATAAGGACAAAACCAAACCTTTGTCAGCTTCGTGACAATTTCCACATGGCTAAGGTTTTATTTGCTAGTCTCTCCGCAGAACAATGGTCCTCACACCCCGTACGACCTCCTTGTTCTCATGGGAAGCCCGGCATGGGCACAACGAATCTGTGTAAGTAGATTCGTTATATGCGGGTCTGTGTGTAAATCCCCACGGAGCCGGGGGCTGAAAAGCCACAGCAGCACAAGGCAAGGGCAAACGAGCGAATGCCGAGCCAAGGTGGACACGGGTGCTGGGGTTAATGAGGCATGAGGATGCTCGAAGTCTCCAGGAAGGGCCCCCAACCCCCCAAAACAAAAACAAAAAGAAACCTCGCTTCAAACCCAAACCCTCTGAAACACTCAACGACGTGGAATCGAAAACTACACTTTTGCGTCTTCTGCTGGACCCAACGGCACCCTACCCGGTTCAGAACTTTGGAACAAAAGGTGGAATGCAGTTTGCCACAGCCCGGCAAGGTTGAGCCTCCTAGGACAAGGACAACATCATGTGTGGTCGTGTGCTGTTTATACTGCCGTGCACTGAGTAACTGCCCACGCGCATGCTACGTATGTGTGTGCATGTGTGTGTGCAGAGCTGAGTCTGTTCATCCTCCAGATCGCTCACATGACCAAAGCCTGCTCAGAAGTTCCCGGATCGCTGGGGGGGAGACAACTTCTGCCTGTTGCAGAACGAGACGGCCACCAAGTCCTCTTAATCCCGTGAGGGGTCTATGGGAGCGATGTTCTCTTAAATATGTTCTGTTAACATATACAACAAAGGGTCAGAATTCACACAGCAATGAATTTTATAACTATAAAAGCAAACCAACCGAGACCGAAGTGAACAACCCTCTCTTATCTCTCCGTCCCGGAGCCGTTCTCTCCACTGCTTTATGATTTGGTGGTGAGGAAAGCGACCGAAAGGAAAAGCTCAGTGTTTTCTCAGTGCCTGTTAGGACAAAAACTCATTGGAGGGATTTTCTCGGAGGAGTGGTAATGTGGGTTAGCTTACTCACTGGCACATGTTTCTTTCAAGTGAGTCAGGAGAGGAGGTTAATTTATTGGAAAGGATCTGTGTCCACTGTGGGGAAAAATGGTCAGAAGACCTCTCTGCTGTGGGCTGGATTGGAAAAGAAAGAAGGCACTCCTCCTGTTTTAGGAAGATGGCTTTGTGGAAGCGATACTCAACGGAAAATTGTCATGAAGCCTGAATCGGCTGTAAGTACAGAACTTACAAGCATTTATGCTTACAATTCACAATTCACGTTATGTTTCAAGTGTAATCAGAGTCCCTTCCCATTGAATTCACCTTTGGTCTAGCTTATGCCTACCCTGTCTTCACTGCCCTCCATGGTTGTCACCACGTGACTGCTCTCTTCCTTCTAACCCAGATGCTGCCATTGACCTAGCATCTTTATCCCTGTTGCAGAGAAGAGGGGACCACCTAGTGAGCCCAGAGCAAATCAGAGCCAACAGTAGCGTTTGTTAGACTCATATTACTTGTATAATTCAACCTTACAGTCTCTAAGCATTTAAAAAAAGATCTACTTGTCAGTGACTTCCTAGTGTAAAGGCTCCAGGATCATTTTGATTCTTCTTGGATCCCTTGGAAAAACATTAGGAGATTTTTTGGTCAGCGATCTAAATCAGGGGTTTAGCAAACTACAGCCCACAGGCCAAATCTGACCTGCCATCTATTTTTGTAAAATTCCATGAGCTAAAAATGGTATAAACACCATTCTTCTATTTGGTTTTTACCAAATAGTTGGGAGGAAAAATCAAAAGAATAATAATATTCTGGGATAGGAGAAACTTTGATGGGATTCAAATTTTCGCGTCCATATACAAAGTTTATTGGGCCAGAACCATGCTCATTTGTTTCTGTATTATTATCTCCGGCTGCTTTTTCACTATAACAGCAGTCTCACATGGTTGCAACCGAGACTGTACGGCCCATGAAGTCTAAAATATTTGCTATCTGGTCACTCGTAGACAGTGGGCGGACACATGATCTCAGTCTGAAAATCTGAACTTGTAGCTGGTGTGCACCAGAGTTTGCAAATCCAAACATCTTCAGGAGTCAGACATATAATAAAAATGGGTGTGGCGCGCCTGGGTGGCTCAGTCGGTTAAGCGTCTGACTTCAGCTCAGGGCATGATCTCATGGTTCATGAGTTTGAGCCCTGCGTCGGGCTCTGTGCTCACAGCTCAGAGCCTGGAGCCTGCTTTGGATTCTGTATCTCCCTCTCTCTCTGCCCTTCCTCTGCTCATACTCTGTCTCTCTCAAGAATAAACATTTTTTAAAAATTTAAAAAATAAAAATGGGTGAAATGCTAGGTGTATTAGATCATGGATTGTAGTGGAATCCATGGCCGACTGGACGGCTCTTTGTCCCCTCGAAGGCATTCACATTCAACACTTTATAAAACACTGTGCCAGTCAAACAATGCGTGTGTGCAGGAAGCCTGGATTCTTCTTGGAGACTTACAATTTGTATCCCTTTGAAACCATCTACCTCTTTAACCCAGTGAAGAGTTTGCACACAACCTACTTTGGGATACATTTCAGCCTGTTAGCTAATAATAGACACATAATAAGGTATCATCCAGAAAATGATACATGTTTTGCACCTAAGAAAGTATGGAATGGAGAAATCGTAGGTAGAGAAGGAACAGAATTTAAGGCTGCATGGGACCAGAGATGGTGGGCAGAGAAGAGAGGCCTGCCCGTCATCTTGCAGCCAAGAGGAAATCAAATCAGGCCTTTCTTTCAGCTCAGCACTGAGGCCCACAAAGAACAGGTAGCCTTCTTCACACAGAACGAATCATATGGCAAAGCAACTATCAATTAAAGAATCTTTAAACTTGTCTTTAGTATTAATGAGCGAGCTACCATCCTCCAGGGGGGTTGGGGAAAAGGAACAGACATGTACTAGTGTTTTATTTCTGGCCTTTACAGGAAAACATAGCCAGAGGCAGTGACACCATAAACTCTTGCTTTACTGGGGCAGAGCTGTTAACAGCACAAGTTCCTCTGCGTTCTCATTATTTATACACCACTCCCCTCCCCTTTGAGCAACGCGCTAAGCACCTCTCGCTGACAGACTCCGCTCAGAGTATAAAATAAACTTGATCAGAACGGCTACTGAATACTGCACCTGGTGTGTAAAAGACTTCCTTTGCAGAGGCAGGTCAGGCCTCCAGAAGGCTCCTGGGCCTCCAATGGGTTCAAGAGAAGTGGAGTAGAGCCTGCTGGCTACGTGCTTGCCTGCTTAGCACAAAGGACGGAGCCTCCACCCCGCTTGGAGATTAGTCGACAAGCCAAGTGGGGAGTTCTCCATAAAGAGGGAGAAAGACTACAGTGGGAGGACTGCTAACTGGCTATACTCAACCCCCCTCCAGGTTCCCCTGAGTTCAGACAGGCTGCCCCTGGGGTACTGGCCTGGGGTCCGGGAGACCCCTGCTCTCAATGCACTGCTTTCCCACCTGGTTCTCCTTCCCTTCCACAATGCCACAGAAGGACCTAAAATGGGCTAAAGCAGGAAGGTTAAAAGTACAAACTCTGAACCTCCCATTGCTTCTGACAAACGTAACTCCATCTAGTAAAACCAGAAGGGATCTCTAAAAATGCCAATGAAGAAACACAGCTTCTCGCGGATATACAAAATCGGGGCCACTTCTTCAGGAAAAAGTAGTGTTTTTTGATCGAAAAAAGCAAGTAGGATTCCAGAGATAAAAGGATAATTTGATATTAGAAAATCATATTGATATGGTTCCCTGTTTTAACGGACTAATACATCCGCTCCTACCCTCACACACAGAATCTCTTGAAAAATGCAAAATGGCGTTTGATAAAATTCAACATCCATCCCTAATAAAAAGCTTTTAGGAAAATAGAATGATTCCTTAACAGGATAAAAAATATAGATCTGAAACCTTTGCCTAGCAAGGTCAATAGTAAAATAAAGGTAGCATTCTATTAAAGTCAAGCTCAAGGCATGGATGGACACTGCCCCCATCATTATAGCTACTTAATGTTGTTTAGGAAAAGTGAGTGAGCACAATTAGATAACAAAATAAGACGTAAATCACTGGAAGGAGAAGGTCGAATCAGAATTATTTACAGCTGATACAACTTTCTATCTGGGAAGTCTCAGAACAATAACCAAAAAACTAATATAAATTAAAAGTGCATTCACAGGTGAGTATACAAAAGAACAATGGTTTTCTTACATGCTAACCACAGCCAATCAGCATAAGCCTACACTAAAAGTTCAGGACCTGCATGAAGAAAATCATAAAACTCTGATATAAAGGAAAATGAATACTGGAACATTTCTCATGTTCTTCGATGGTAGGACTCAATGGCGTGAATGTGGCAATTCTGTGCAGATTCATCTATGAATGTAACACGTACCATAGAAATTCTTTTTTCGTGAACCTGACAAAATTATTCTAAAGTTAATTTGGAAGACTAAATACACTCAACTCGCCAAGAAAATTTTGCAATAGAACAACAATAAGTGAGCACTTGCAATACCAGTGATTAAAATGTATGATTAAAGCTGCAATAATTGAGATAGCACGAGACCAGCACAGGAAAAGACGAATCAGTGGAACAGAGTCAAGTCTGAAAATAAACCCAAGGCTCGACAGGGATGGGGGTCTTTCAAATTAGTGAAGAAATGAATATTTAATTCAATAAATGGCATAGACATCTGGTTAAAAACATTAAATCTGGATCCCTGCCTCATACCTTTCCCTGCAATAAATTCCAAACGAGCTCTACACATAAATGTAAAAAATAAAACCGCAGAGGTGAGAGAAAATATAGGCGACTATTTTTAGAATCCTGAAGTGGGGAGAAGACTGTCTAAATACGAAACCAAAGGCAAAATCCTATTTGAAGCATAGTTTTGAGACACAATAAAAAATTTTAAACTTCTGCATAGTAAAATATATATATAGGTGAAAAATTTTAAGAGCCAGAACAGTGAACTAGTAAAGGAAATTCCAGCATAAGACAAAAAGTTAAAATCTGTAATATGAAATGGACACTGAGAAATCAAAATTAATAACCCAATTTAATAAAATTGGGCAAAGATGCAAATAAGTAATTAATAAAATAAGAACTACTAATGGCCAATAAATAAATATATGGCAATATATTCAATCTCACAAGTAACCAAAACATGCCAATTAAGACTCCAATGAAATATACATCAGGCTGGTGAAAATGTAAAGAAGTGTGTTCACAGACCTTTTGCTGATAGAGGCATCAGGAAACCGACCTTTTACTGCATGAGTAGGACTTATAACTGATCTAGTGCTATCTGGCAATGTATTCATCTAGGAATTATTTTTGGTAATAATAAAGAACACGGAAGTATACAGGGATACCAGCATTGTTCATAAAAGCTAAAACTTGGTAACAACTTAAATGTCTGACAATAAAGAAAGGGTTTGATACGTTATAGTGTATCCATTAGGTGGAATAATATGTACTTGTTACAAAGATACTAGATCGTTACAGAATGAAATGGAAAAATGTTAGCAATACACCACTATGTGAAAAGGACAGAGTATTATCTGCTGTATATGTATATGGAACATCTATGGAGAGAAAAAATCCTGGAAGACTATATACAAAATAGGAGCAGTAGCTATCTACAGGTGGGGCGGGGGGGGGAGGGGAGGATAAAGAATCACATTTCTTTCTGTAATTTTCCCGTATTTTCTGATTATTTTTGTAAACAGTAAGTACAAATTTATGAGACCAAGTCAGAAAAAAGTCAACAGAAAACAAAGGAAGCATGCATTTGAGTTTAAATGTTTCCACAAATGGGTGGATCTTTGATCAAGAATATATTCTACCTGGAGAAGTGGGGGCCGGGTATTTATTTTCTATTGAGACATTAACACTCCCGTGTCCGAGACCAAAGTAAGAAGGATCATTCTGTTTCCTTCTCAAATTGTTAGAAAGTGAGAAACTTTCAGAACGTACTTCGTGTGTTTTTTCTCACTCTTCCTTCACCCCCTCCTCTCCTCCCTTTTCTATATATGAAGGGAAAACTGCCCTCCAAGGACAGACGAGAAGCCCCCTCCAGACGCAGTGTTAATAGGACAGTAATGGTAAGGCTGCCCCACGGAGGGGTGAGTTTGTTGGGAAGCAGGGCAGTGAGCGTGTGCAGAGGTACAAAGCCCGGGGTCCAATACAGGGTTCATGGGTGAGACTGGCTGGCCGCATACCCACACAGACCTGCCCAGATCCCAGGCCTTCGGCACCCCCATCCGGTTGTCCACTATCACATGTCCTCATTCCCCACGGGAGAGTCAAGTTGACTTGTGGGTACAAGATGGGAGCCTTTGCTCTATTGTTTTTCTTGTGTGCTACCACCAAGGGTGGAAGTGCCCATGGACTTGACAGAGGAGGTACGTAGGCCATCTTTGGGCGTAGACAATTCTATGCTTCCCTGCGTAAATCGTTCCAATTAATTATGACCTCAAAAATCAAGAAACCAAAAGCCTCTTGTTTGCTCCAGAAAATATTGCTACCTACATATGCATATGTAGATGTTCTGAAAACATAAAAGCACCTGACAGGCCTGGAAGCATGATCCTGCCCGAATGCCATCCCATCATACTGCCATTTGCTCTCGGCCCCTCTTTGAATCCCTCTTGTGATCTGGTTTCTTTTTATATTTTATTTGTTGCGACCACAGAGTCATTTTAGAGTCTGAATGGGAGATTTTACTTCCCGGCCCCTGTGTTTTTCTGTGGAGGGAAGCTTGCCTCATTCTTTAGGTTCGGAACTGGGAAGTGTGTCTGTAACATCTGTCACACGGCACTTCTTCAATGCAACGTGCTGGCGTCCAGGAAGCAAGCCCGTCCGAATATTGTGTGTGTGTCCCCAGCCTCAACTGATCTGTCAGACAGCTCATGTGCTGGGACCTCAGACGTGGAGACGGCAGACAACAGATTCGGGACTCTAGGCAAAAGGTATGTCCCGACGTCTCGGTGATACAGTCCCGATCTCAGCAACTCTGCATCGGCACAGGTGGAGTGACCTCCCCACAACCACACGCCGAGGTCCAGGCCCAGATCCGCTGGTTCCCATGCCCACATCCTTCCTGCCATCCCAGATCACACTGCTTCTGCCCAGTTGTTTGTGGGAAAGAGAACTAATAAATGAACCCACTAAACATCGAACAGGATGTAAGTGTTTAATGACAAAACTATCCTGAGAACACAGATCCTTGAATCTTTGCATTCTGGGTGACTTTTGTAACCATCGAATTCAAACCTGTCGTGTTTCAGATCACACTGACTCAGGGCACATTACTTGCCCAGAGATGAGAACCGGTTTTCTTTTTCTTTCTTTCTTTCTTTTTTTTTTAAAATGTTTATTTTTATTTTTGACAGAGAGAGAGAGACAGAGCATGAGAAGGGGAGGGGCAGAGAGAGATGGAGACACAGAATCCAAAGCAGGCTCCAGGCTCTGAGCTGTCAGCACAGAGCATGACGTGGGGCTCGAACTCACAGACCTCGAGATCATGACCCGAGCCGAAGTCGGACGCTCAACTGACTGAGCCACTCAGGCGCCCTGAGAACCGGTTTTCAAATTCCTCCTTCGGTTTGGAGCACAAGACAAGATTGGATGCAACACAAGAGCAAAGGCGCTAACTCAAGGCAGAGAGAGCCTTCTACTACGTGATTCTCTCATTCTCTTATTCCCGGGCTCTTCCTTCCAGCTGGATTGGCTTGAGGGGCAGGGGTGGGGGTGGGGGCAGGCATTTACGGTTTAAAACAAATAAGTGCTGCTGAGCTTTAAGTTTCAAAATAGGGTCTGAAAAATGGAAAGCAGATCCTGAAGTCCTTAAATTTAAAGTCTCTTGATTGGCCAGTGCTTCCTACCAAGACCTGAGCTATACAGAGAGGCTGGAGGGGCTGAGTTTGGAGAACAGACGCAGACGTCCCTAAGAAGTGCCCCGCATTCTCTATTCTGCTAATAACAGGGGTGGGCAGTCCCAAGGGGGCCGACCACTGCTGCCCGCACCAGCCCCTCTGGAAGGTCCCCACAGGCCAGGACACCTGAGGGATCAGGCCCACGACCACACGGCTGGGAGAAGGCCACAGGGGTCCTTAGTCACAGAATGCAACGATCTATCACCTGCAGCCATTGTACAGCGATCCTCTTCAGCAGAGGATGCCAGTGCATGAGGACCAAGACCCAAGCTAGAGCATGACACCCCAGGGGAGACCACCAAGGTCAAAGGACGGTGCTCAGCGGACAGTGTGCAACATCGACAGCCCTTTCCTGATGCCAAGATGCCAAAAAAAGAGGTGGGCCTCTTACCGACCAAATGCTAGATCACTCCCAGGAGAAAGAAAGGCAAAGGGAGAGGGACAGACAACTCTGATTTTGCAAACACTTACCCAAAGAAGAACACCATTCAATAGAGAAGTGATGGAGACACGCTGAATAGGATCAAGAGGAAATTTCTCAACCAACAGCACAGATGGGTGGGGGTGAGGGTGGGGCTCGAGAACCCAGTTCTGACTGTGGACAGTTACACTGTGCACACCCCAGGTTTTAGTGGGGAATTCGTGCCCAGTGCACACAGGCGCTTTGGAAGGCCCCCTGAGACTTTCGGCATCCTTAGCAGACACAAAGATAACCTTTCCGTTTGTGCACTTAGGTGAAATCATGTGGCATCCACAGCTTCTGGTCTGGAGTGGCCGCTATCCAGAGGGCCGGATCTCTGAGAATACCACGGGTCGGCGACAAAAAATACAGGAGATGAGACTGCCGTCTTGTTAGAAAACTGTCTGGTCTAGCTGCCAGCCGGGCTGTGGCACTCGCCACGACTCAGGGGGCCTAGTGATGCTGTGGCACTGTTGTCAGCCTCTTGTCCCCGGGCTCAACCACTGTAGGACACTGCCGGCCCCACAGGAGGGCTGCGATGACCGCAGGCCATGTGGGCCACTGTCAAATCATTTTTCAAGCTTTAATGGAGTGAGCCGTTAATTCATATTGCCTGGGCCCCTGGGTGGCTCAGTCAGAGTCTGACGCTTGAATGTGGCTCAGGTCATAATCTCACGGTTCTGTGGGTTCGAGCCCTCCACTGGGCTCTGTGCTGACAGCATGAAGCCTGCCTGGGATTCTCTTTCTCTCCCTCTCTCTCTGCCCCTCCCCTGCTCATGCTCTCTCTCTCTCTCAAAATAAAAAAAAAATTCATATTGCCTGGTGTTTGGTGACCACAAAGCTTGGAGGGACTCAGCCATCCGAACTTCCCCAAGGAGTCCCCCTGCCCGGCTCCCCCCACATCTTCCTCGGGAAGAAATAACTCGGGTTAGAGGGGGAGAGCCCACGTTTCTGTATGCTGGGGACCCCCTCCTCCCCCCCGCCGCCCTGCCTTCAGAGGGATAATGCACACCAGACAAGCCTCTGGTGGCTGGCCACTGGTAAGATTTATGACACGAAAGAGAGGAAGCCAGCTCTTTCTGCTTATTTTCGTTAAAACAGCAGTGGTACAAAACTACCGTAGAATTATGGCAGCATAGGGATTTAAGTCATTTTTATGTGTTTTTTGTAAGTTATTTTTAAGAGCTAATTTTTGCCTCTTACAATTTATTATGGTGTTTTTGTTGGGCATCACACGCTGAATAGACTCCTGAATCCCAACGGGAACTGTCGTAGAAACAGCCCATCTTTGTAAAGATGGGGCCTTTATCTATTAACACACAGGGTGACAAACGTTCACGTAAGCACAACTCATTTCTCCGGGCATTAAAACAGACAGACGGCTGGAATTCAGACCAAGCAAATGGCTCTGCTTATCACACTGCTGCTGTTAACCTTATTCCACGGGAGGCTTTGGGTACTGGCTTCTAGAATATCCAGAGAAGAGGACATACAGGTATGAGCCTGAGCACGTGAAATAACATGTTGAAATAACCTATTTCCTGCAAAGACCATTTAGTACATGCACTGGTGGCCTGTCTTTTAGGATGAATTCCAGAGATAGTTCAGAGTCCTTTCTGTTCAAAGAGGAGGGAAAAAAAGTGCTGTCATACTAATCTGTCCCTCATTTTGTCAAACTTCTGCTCTTTGGACCATCCTGTCTATAGTTCTACGTGGGCAGACAGAGTGGGTATCTGTTGGTTTTGCCTGTCCGGCATGCATTGCCTCTTTTGGGTACTAAATAGCACACCTTGAATTTCCTTTTGGAAACCACCCCTTCCCCACTCTAAGTCTATGTGATTTCGGGGTGGAGAGTGACCCCACACCCCAAAGCTTGATTGAGTTCAGGGGCAGACACAAGGTTCTGACTCCACTGTGAAGATTGAAGCCTGTGACTTTTGCTGGAATCATTCGGGAAGGAGAACTTTCCTTCCACAGGGCTTGCTGAATTGGCAGGATGGGAGTCTGCTGATGGCCACCTTACCGCCGTCCAGAGACGGGCTGCACACGGATGAAGCCACAGCAGAGGACAGCGGGGCGGAGCCAGACACTGAGTAGTCGAACCCAGAGATGCCAGAAACTAGAGCTACCCCAGATGTGTTGGCAATTTGAACCCGTCACGTTTTATTTTTTATCGAGCCAGACCAAGATTGGATTCTGTTGTTTGTGACCAAGAGTCCTAAGACAGCTGCAGACCCAGGACCAGGTTCTTTTTCCATTGGGAGGAAGAAGGCTCTGAATAACTACTGGAAAGTATAGGATAGGTCTGGTCAGAGTCCAAGATTTCTACAGATATTTCTAACCAACGTTCACAAAAATCATCCAAGAGCCAGAGTCAGAACACAAGAGTAGAGAGCTAACCACTGGTAGCTTTGGAGCCAAGTTCAGGAGAGCCATGCAAAACACAGGGTCGCTTCCCACCGGTGGAAGGAAGCCCCAGGGGTCCAAGTGAACAATTCAGGCGTGACTCCAGCAGCTAGAAACATGCTAGGAAAATTCCAGAGTAACCTTGGGGCTAAGGTAACTAACTCCAAGTCTAATTCCTCCTATAAAATGAGAGTAAGAGTACTTTCCTATCTCATAGGACTTCTGTGAGTTTATACAGGACAATGCATGTAAACTATTTGGCTTAGAAGTTGGTATATAATAAATGCTGGATGTTACTGCTATTACTGATATTGTTACTAATAGGACTACTACTAATATTAATAATTTTCTACTATTGCTGTTATTCACAACGTTGGCAGTGCCTGCTTTCTGCATGTAGCCCAGCTCTATGGGTGGAGCGGTCGCTCGAGAAATAAGTATTATTCAAATAAATGACCTGCTGCTGGACAGATCTGGAATTGTAAACAAAAATTCTAGGGACATCCAGGGCTTCTGGGCAATACCTGTAACTTATTTTTTTTTACTTTTTCAATACATTTTATTTTTATTAAGTTTATTTTGAGAGAGGGGGAGAGAGAGAGAGAGAGAGAGAATGTGCGGGAAGGGTTGAGAGGGGCAGAGAGAGAGAGGGAGACAGAGAGAATGCCAAAGAATCCCAAAGAATCTGTGCAGTCAGCACGGAGCCTCCCACGGGGTTAGATCTCACAAACCACAATATTATGGCCAGAGCTGAAACCAAAGGTCAGACACTTAACTGACTGAGCCACCCAGGTGCCCCCTAAATTATTTTTTAATTATAATTCTTGATGTGTGGAGACAGTGTCTGAAATGTTTTAAACACCTCATGTGATTTAACTTGCAGAGCAATTTCATGAGTATAGAATCACTGAAACCCATTTTACAGATGGGAAAACTGAGGCTCAGAGAGTTTTCGCTGTACCAGAGTGGCAGAGGCGGGACTCAAGCCCAGGTCTAAAGGCCGGGAAGCCCATGCTCTGCTCTCCCTACTGCAGGAGAGCCCCCTCCTGGAGCTGCCCTGCATGCTAACTCTCTAGGATGCGCTGTTCTCCCACCTACTCTTCTGACTACCTCCATCCCATCAGAGCTGGCCCCCTGAAGGGAGGGGGTGAAACCTTCTTTACTCTTTCTTTGAACCAAGATGATCCATACAGTTCTTTCTAGTTCTGAAATGTCCATAAAGCTTTTTTTTTTTTTTTTTTTTTTTTGTCCGTTGCCTGCCCCTGGGACTCTGGGAGGCACTCACTTCCAAAACAACAGAGACTTGCCTTGGAAAAATGTTCACACTTTGTTTCAAACAAAACACTGCTGCCTGCATTTCAAATCCCTGTCATTAATTTTGCATGGCTTAAGCTCCTGTCTCTTTATTTTCATCTATGTAAAGAATGTCCTCACTTTTTAAAAAGGCTCAATCAGGGATGAATTCCATTCTCCTGTTCAAATCTGTGATCATTCTCAATTTTATATTAAAAAAAAAAAAACAAGCAAAGACCCACTGGCCCCAGGCATAGACAGCTAGTGAGCTAGCTGGGTCTTGCAGTTCTAGAATCTTTAGATTTCAGATTCAGACGTTCATTTCCAGGATCCCAGAGGTTCACATACCTCACGATGAACCGAGACTCAAAGGCAAGCCTGTAGGTAGACCCTGGTGGACATGGGTTCTGAGCACAAATGGAAATGAACGGCTGGTAAGATCCCACGCCTAAAAAATGGATGCACCTGGCTCCCTTAGAGGGGAAAACATTCTCTATGAATAATAATGTGAGTCCTATTATTTGCTGAGGGGACTGCTTGAGGCCAGGATAAGACAAATGTTTACTCTTGGCCTTAATGCACCAAAAAGGTATTAAAGTTTCAGGAGGGCTCCGGGAAGGGCGGAGTAGGAAATCTCACTGGCACTTGGCCTTGAGCTGGTTCACACTGTGCAGCTCCCATAATAAAAGGGCAGAGGTCCCTCGGCTGACTCCACCTCTGCCCTTTCGCTGGGTTAATTTGGCTAATGCGAAGCAGCTCTTTAAACCAAGATTTAAAAAATGTTAACCGCAGATTGAAATTCTCAGGAGACCGTGGTGGGGGAGGGGGGGGTAAGAATCAAATCAAAGAACTGCAAAGAATTCACAGCGAGGGAAGGTCTCCACGTGGGCCACGCTCCGGCTTTCCGCACTCCTCTTAAACAGCCCTTCAGAGTACATGGCGCCCTCTTGTGTTGCTGAGGAAACCGAGGTTCCCGGAGACCCGGCCGTGAGCCCAAAGTCACGTGCCTGTCAAGGCAGCCGGCCAGCCTCCCAACAACCGTGGGCTGAGCTTCCAACCCCCTCACGGGCCCCAACATGCTGGCATGGAACAATCCCCGTATCTGAGAGGGTGGCCGTACCCTCTTACACAGACCACACGATGGATGTGATGACCTCTCAAGGTCACTTCCAACCTCCAAATTCTATTCTTTTGATACAGACAACTGCTGCCGTCAAGTGCTCTGAGCTAGGCCTGGGCCTGTGACTAACTTCCCAGCAAAGAGTGGGGCGGAGCCAGAGAAAGGACTGCTCAGAGACCACTGCAGAAGATCCCATTTCTTTTCTTTTAACCATCTGTGGGTTTTTTTTTTAATTTCCCCTTCCTGTTGCCCCTCCTTTTTGCGTGTGTTGCATGGAAACAGAAAGTGCCTTTGTACCAATTACTAGGCACTAATTTACGTTGTTCAGTGGGCGCTGGGCTTGCTGGAGAAACACTAGGATAAGGTGGGAGGGTCGGATGTGGGGGAGGACGGAAGCAGCAGAGGCCTGGAATGTTGCTAGCTTTCCCTCCGAGCTGGAGAACCGGCAAGGGGAGAGGGAAAAAAAAAAACCCTGAAAATTTGGAAGTCAGGACTAACGAAAATGATAAAGCTGGTTTTTTGTGGGCTTTTGTTGTTGTTGTTTTTTAAATCAAGGACGCTAGTGATCATAAGGCATTCAGAAGTCCAAATAGAGGGGCTGGAGAGCCGACTCTAAGCAGGGCACACCAGCTTGCTTCAGGGGCTCTTGGAAACATGAATACTGGAACCCACCCGCCCACTTTTCTTCTCCATGGACTTAAGGAAGACCACGGTCAGCCACTTTCCCAGTGTCATAGATGGTTGTCCCTGGGAAGTTGCATCTGGGAATTTCCCACAGACGTTGGCAGAATGAGTAGTTCTTGGGATACGCGGCGACAACTGAGACAAGAATGTTAAATCTGACCCATAGGTTCAGAATCCAAGGATTCACTTCCTTCAGGCCTTTACATCTGAAGGTAATGGGGTGTGGCCATCCAAACATCTCTGGGCTTGCTCTGCTGTCTTCCCCCGACCAGCCGCTTGTCCCCTCCCCTCTCCTCCCTGCTCATGGAAGATCCCACAGGAAAATAGGAAAACAGGGGAATGGGGTTTTCACCCTGTAATTGTACTCCATGTGTATTTGCTGTCGTGAAACAGTAACCCTGCCAGCAGCAGCAGGTTTTTAAGGCAACCCCACTTTGCTTTGGTTAGGACAGCTAGAGGGGGGTGCCTGAGGACACGGGGTGTGAGGAGGAACAGCCTCTGGTCCTTCCCAGCTCGGGGACTGGCAAGGAAGAGCTGTTGGGTCCCCCGAAAGGCCTGAGTCCCCAGGGTGAGGTCTCAGCAGTGGGCAGCCTTCCGGGACATCCTTCCTTGGAATCGAGGAAGTTTCAGCCTCCCATCTGCAAAACCCAGAAGCAAAGTCTCCACTGCCTCCTAGGAATCCTCAGAAATCTATCATCCTCTACAGCTAGAGGCCATTTGCAGCTTTTTGCCCTCTTCTCGAATGTGGACTGTCACTTTTTTCCCCCACAGGATACATGAGATTGTGTCTAGACAGTCTCACTGGGGAGCAGGGTGGATATCGCCCCAAGGGGGCAAAAATTGGATCTTTGGCAGGTGAAAAAAGTCTTAGCTATGACAGTGGTTTGTGGCCTTCTAAAGGGGCACGGTACGCGGACAGCTCTGTAGTACACCTGAGGCGCTAAAATGTCACGGGAGGGGAGGACAGTTATGGGGGAAAAATGTCTAAAGCTCCTTAGGAGAGAGAAAATGGTGGGGGGGGGGGGGCGGGTAGAAAAACAATGACCTGCAAGCTCCCACTCAGGCGAAGCTGTGAAAGTATTTTGGATGCAGCATGTCAGGTTGTGAAATACCAACAATCCACATCACTGGGGGAGCCCTGTGGAAAGAAGAACGTGACCGAGAGAATGTCCCCTCAAGGACCAACACACACAGGGCCTCCCTTCTATTTATGAAGAGAAGAGCGAGTGGCAAAGACTGGACAGGGGCTCAAATTAACAGTCGGGCCGGCCCGGCCCAGAGGCCACTTCTGAGCTAAGGCCCCTAGTCTAGGGCCTGTGGGGCCTGTGGCCAAAGCGAGACCTTGCCCTGTCCCTGAACGCCTGTCTGTCTCCTGGGTCACGGAAATAGGTCCTTTCTCATACCTCTGATGGCATTAGACTCTCCTGAACCAAACAGTTGACTCTAAACCTTTTGCAGTAATTATAGGAGAAGACTCCAAGGGGGCTCAGAACAGGCCAGGGCACCTGTATAAGTTCAATTTTAAAACTTTGGTCTCAGGGAAGGAACACCCTGGCTCAGGGAAGGGACATTCCTAAAGAGGCCAGAAAATCTATTTCCAGTGTTGGAGGAGACCTTCTACAGTGGGGCTCTTCGGATGCCTTCTGCCAGATATTCTCAAGTATCCTGGGAAGACGTTCAAACAGGATAAGGAGAAAGAGAAGCAACCACTCTTGGGAAAAGTTTTGTAAGTCTCGTGTCTCGTTGTTCTACATGAAATGTCGTTATGCTCTATTAAAAAAAAAAAAGTACTGTTTTTAAAACTCTTTCTGTAGAACCAAAGTGTGATGATTGGAACTTTGGCCCTTCTGGTTTTCAGAATCCCATAAACAGTGTCCTCAAGTCAATCCACTGTCACCATTTGGGGAGAGTTGACTTAAGTCTTTCCAAAAAGAAAGTAAAATTGCGCTTGGTGTGAAGTAAATAGAACCAAGGTTTCTATCACTGAGATGTCAACCGAGCATGAGTCTACATCAGCTGGTTCTAAAGACTTTGATCTGGAATTTGGATGTGGTTGTTTCCTTCCCCCAAAGATATCCCACCGTCCATAACTGTTCAAGGTGACCGAAAAGTCAGGAAACTTAGGATAAACTTGTTTGTTTTTTGTTTTTAGTGTTCATGGAAGGGTTGGGGACACGTGGGTGTGGCAAGAATGTCTGGGGGGTCAGTGGGTATTTGTGGAGCCAGTTGGGGGTGCGTGCTCAGAGGTGGTGGGAGAGTTGGTGTGAGGGCTGTAAGGGGACGTTCGTGTGTGTGCCTGTGCACGTACGGGAGGGCAGTGATGTGGGTGTGGGTCTGTGGGGGGTGTGCCAGGACAAACTTAAAATTGGTTGCATTAAAAAAAAAAATGCTCCATACGTTTTCAGGCCAAGAACTCTAATGGATCTAATTGTTAAGCTGAAACATGACCATAAATACCTTCTAAAGTGTATTTAGACCCAAAAGTCTTGAAACCAAAAGGAATGTATTTGTGGCATTTTCCAGATTAACCATGGAGGTACTGCTTACACTTTAGAGGCACACTGCGTGAGAAGGATATCAGACCTAAAGACTGAAAGAAAAGCAAATTGAGCAGAGTATCATAAAATGGGAACTGAAATGTGAACTGACTGACATACTACTTAAAAATATGTTTATTCTGGGTTCCTGATTTTTGAGGATGCCCTCTCTGTTACACACAAACTATAAGATCCAGAATTTCTTGAGGGCTTTCTGTACATGGAATCCTATTAGCTGCTTTGTCTATGTTATTTAATCTTTGTTCAAGAACCTCTGGGTTCAGAGGTAATACCCTAGCCAGTGGATTAAGAAACTGAGGGTCACAGAAGGGGTAGTAAACTCGAATGCCAACAGAGATGATGTAAATGATTAAAATAAAGGTCACTGCCCTCTAAAGAATGATCAGTTCAAGCCAGTTGTTGCTGGGTAGGAATTCAGGCCTAGTTTTGCCAGATTGATCCATTTTTCCAGAGAAGCCAGAACTCTGGATTTGTGCCGAATCTTCTGATTTTTAGATGTTAGTAACTGATTCCATTTTTATTAACTCTGTGTTGGCCAAGCCAAACAGATCTGCAAAGCAAATTCGGCAGCAGGCCTCTAGTTTGAAAAATTTTGAATTCTAGTAACCTACTGAAGTTTCATTTTTCTTTCTTTCTTTCTTTCTTTCTTTCTTTCTTTCTTTCTTTCTTTCTTTCTTTCTTTCTTTTTCTTCCTCTCTCTCTCTCTCTCTCTCTCTCTCTTTCTTTCTTTTTTGGTAACTTGCTGAAGTTTCTCACACCTGGGAAACAATCGGACAAGTGAGAACCCAACTCCAAATCGAGTTCCTCTCTTAGGACCCTACGGAGGTAGCAGCCCTGGGTCAAATGCAATTTCCCTTAAATGATTCAACTTCTCAAGCCCCTGGTTCTATGGAAGTCGTGGCCCTGGGAGGGGAGCAAGCAGCAAGCAGGAAGGACTCTTACTGGGCCACGCTGAGCAAGGGGGTGTGGCCGGAATTTTAGCTGTTAAAACCTTCACAGAATGCAGACTTTCCAAGGGCTACCTCCTGTCCACCTCCTGGACTGAATACCAGCCGAAGCAAACCAGGAAGGTCCTTCCCTCATTTCTCCCCCCTCCCCGAGACAATCTAACTCGAAGCCGTATCAGAAACTTCCAAATGCGCAAGACCTACACATCTCTTAGTTAGAGTATCCTTTCCACATGCCTTCTTTCGTGGGAGTATGCTTCCCACCATATTTACAGAGGCCGAGGTTTTTGTTCGACCGTGTCCTGGTATTACAGAGCCCCCAAAACATAAATAAGACACCTGCTATCACCATATCACTAGTTCCAAAGGACTGACTGTAGCATTTAAAATGGGATTAACATTTCACTTGGTTTTCCACTCCTGACTGTGTAAAAGGTTCTCCTGGAACAGCTGAGCCGACGTGCCTTATGGAGAATTAAAGAGCACCACGCATGCACGCACACATAAGCAGCCATTTCTATAAATGCCTGACAAGATCACTCAGCTGAATGGTTCAGAACTCCGGGATTCTTTTTTCTAAGTCGCAAAGACTCGGGTAGCTCACACAGAAACACTGCAGGTTCCCCAGCTACCCGCCTGGGCAGCTCCCTGAAGGAGAAAGTGCCTTTGCTCAAGGTGGCAGGCAGTGAGTGTCCCTGTGAACAACTGAACTCCGGGAACATGGCTGACGAGGCCAGGCCCGCCCAACAGCTGTTGGTGAGTAACACCCTCGGGTTAATATACCCCTACTTGACCCCGGGGAAGTCACGCTAAAGGTCGCATCCCCCAGCTCAGGCACACATCTGCCTCTCAACAACCTTACAGATACAAACTTGAAACTGCTGTTTTGTGGCAACTTGGGGATGACAAACCCCAAACAGAGCCTGATTTTGCATTAACCATGGAGGAAATTCAGCTTTACTCCTTTGCCAGCAGCCACCTCCACAAGAAACACGTCCAGAGGAAATAAAATCTGAAATGCAGTTACGTGGCCTTTCTTTTAAGAAGCAAAACCAAAGCAGACCAACCAAGGATCATTTTAAAACCACAGGCCCAGGGCTTCATCTTAAAAGTACCAACAATTACACCCCAAAATGACAATACTTTTCTAAATAACTCCTACAGCCTCTTAAATATGGTGTCCTAGGATAGAAGGAAAAGAAGTTCCACTGAACGAATGAAGCCCTGTGCTTCCTTATCAGAACAGCAGTTGTAAAAAGAACCTTACTAAAGATGGTGAGATAGCAAGGCCCAACCCTTCCCAACTTTTTCCGAGTGTGTTAAACAGAACCAGCAGAATCGGCTGACCGAGGTTCCCCCCCTTAAGCCTCCAAGCCCCGTTCCGTACTGCATATGGCTTTCTGGCCACATTCCTTGGGTCAGCCCTTGCCTTCTGCTGTCCCTGGGAGACACCCTTGCACGAGGCCTCCAGGCGTGTTCTTTACAGAGCCTTGACCTCAGACAAGGGCCACACCTCCTCCCTAACTATTCAGGGGAAGGGTGCCACCAATCATGTGGAAACGAAAAATCAGCTCGGAAACCTCATTACAAAGGCCAACTAATCATGAAGTTAACCCACCGACCCATCACTTGATCAAACTCCGGTGCTGCCTGAAGCGGTGTTATTTTAAACCTCCCCGGGGACTCTTGGCCAAATTTAAAACCACCTTGGCAAGCCCTGAAAAGTAGCAAGCATACGGCTAAATGAGTCCTTAGTCATCCCTAAAAGGCTCCATGTAAAGTGTGCCCTTCTCCCCAGGTTTTGGCCATTCCGCTGCAATCCCTCCACAGAACCAAATAAGAGATACGCCACTTGACCTCCCCAATGCCAGCGTCTGCCCGGGTGGGGGTGGCCCCACCGTCGCGGGGTGCGGGAGTCCTGGGGGGGCGGGGCGGGAAGGGCGGCACCACACTCCCCGCGAAGCCACGCACAGGGGCTGGGCCTCGACACTCACTCTGCCCGCCAGGTTAATGCTCTCCATGGCTTCCAGAGGCTGGAGACAATTAAGGAGAGAGCGAGCTTTCCGTCTCTCTACACGGTTCAATTATTTAAAGAGTTAAACAGCATCTCATCCAAAATGTTGGCACCCTTGAGGCCGAGCGTGGTGTCCTTAACGCCCAGGAAGGCCGCCCGGCCAAAGGTTAACTAACCCCAGAGCTGGGTGGGAGAGAGAGGGAGACGCCGCTAACCTGTATGCACTCTGTAATGGGCTTTGAGATGGGAGGATTTTCCATAGACTTTCCCACAGCCACTGTAGGGGCACTTGTGCCTCTTTTCGGAGGCGTGTTTCCCCTTCGCAGCCACTCCAGGGTGGAGGAGGGAGAGCGGGCTGGGCGCGCTGCCAGGATCCTGTCTCTCCTCCGGGCTGTGAGAAGGACTCGACCCAGATTCGGTGGTCACGTCGCTGTCGGATCCCATATCCTCATCCGGACTCTCCAGACTGTCGCTGCACACCGAGGGGGTCTGGATGGGTCGGTACTTGTTCAGGTCCAACAAGCTCTTGGCGATGGTGACCAGCGTGCAGTAATCCTTCCAGGTGTCCCCCGGGTCACCGTGCTCCTTGGTCACCTCGCGCTCAGGTAGTCGCAGTCGCTCGGCGTCCGGAGCGCCCCCATGCTCCGGCACCGCAGCGCGGTTCGAAATGGAAACCAGACACTGGGCAGCCACGAAGTCCATGTAGGCGGCCGCGGACATGGTGCGGGCGACAGCAGCCCCGGCGGCGCGGCCGAACTTGGCGGTGGCTGCGGAGGTTCGGCTCGCCCTGCCCTGGCCTCGGACGACGAGCGCGGCGCGGCGCGGCGGCCAAGGGGGCGGGGGCGCGGGGCGCTTCCGACTCGCAGGAGCGCGAGGCGACCTCAGCCCCTCATCTTTACGTAACCGGCAGCGCCTCCGCACGCAGCATCCACGGCCCCGGGCTCCGCCGCGCTGCCGCCGCTCGCTCGCCGCCGCCCGCGCCCCGCGCCCGGCGCGATCCCCCCGACGGGCGCGCCGGCCGCTCCGAGCCGGCTCCCTTGGAAAGGTGCCACACGTGGCGGCCGCAAGTTTATGCGCTTGAAAACGCCCCCGAGGCGCTGGGAGAGGAAACTGCAAGAGAGGTACACGCCCTCGGCCGCCTCTCCGTCGAGCCGAAGCCGCGGGACATTCAGCCGACCACCCGGGCGCGCGCGGCGAGGGCCGGACCGAGCGCGGGGTCTAAGAGACACTTTTCCCCCAGTCCGCGGACGCCTTCTGAGCCCCTGCTCTGGCCGGTCCGCACCGTTCCGGCATTCTCTTGCTCAGTAACAATTTCGCAGAATCCCATCACGTCACAATCCAAACCCCCTCCAATTGGCCAGCGGGGAGGGTGATTCAACTCTGTTTACTTTCTCCCCCTGCCAGTCAGAACGGCCTTTCGGTGGAGAGGTGCGTCTAGAACTGAGGCGTGCGGCCAATCCGACTGTTCCGTTCCGCTGCCTCGTGCTACCCCTCCAGCCTCGAACGCTGACATTTAAAAGGGTAACAGCCGGGAGGCTGGAAGGGGGCCGCCGCTCCTCCTCGGGAGCGCCTCTCGGTCCCGGTGGCCTCTCCGGGCCTCCCGGCTCGAGGTCCAGCTGGCGGGGCCGGGGCCGTGGCGCACACCTTCCCTAGTCACTGGCGCTCGTCCTCGTGACAAAAGAAAACTTCAGGCTCGGTTTTCCAGCTCGCAAACAGTTAAGTGACTTCCTGCAAACGCTAGAGTCCCAGCAACCAGCCTTCCAATCAAAAGTAAGTTGGTTGATGTCACTGACATGGGCCCAGCCAATCAGAAGGGCGTTCCGAAAGCTAGCGCTCCACACTTGTGAACGCGGGAGCCGTAGTGGAAGTGGACAACATCCCTGTTATTTTGTGCTGCTGGTAGTAAAAGTGTGATATGTATGGGAAGGCAGGGGTGACGAATAAATGCAATGTGAATCAATATATTTTTTTAAATCTAAGTATGTCAGGACAAGTTGCCCAAGAAGAAACACAAATGAGAAAGGATCATTTCTTTTTTTTCTTTTCTTTCTTTCTTTTTTTTTTTTTTTTCAGTTTTGGGATGCAGCATACTTTTGGGCCGATTTTTTAATAATCCTTCTATTCAGTGCATTAATGATGACTAATTCATTTTTAAAATGCTGAGCTGACAAAAGTTCCGTTTAAACCAGTCTTTTTCCGTCTCACTACTCTTACACTGAAACACCCCCAACTTTGCTTTTGTGATACCTACCATTCCTCTCCTTCCCTAGCGCAATTTATTCTAGGTGAGCTATTTTGGTTTGTTTTGAAGCTACTGTAACCCACCTTCAATTAAATGGAGACCAAAACAAAACAAAAAAATCCTTCATTTGTATAATTTTTAAAAACATCATTCTTAGCTCATTTTCTTTCCTCAGACCCCTGAACGGTTTTCGGGGCTTCTCTCTCTTCCCTCACTTTACAAATGTGGAGACGGAAACACAGAGAAGTGACCTGTCTACCTTATCAGGTAGATAGTGACAGAGCTCAACTGAAACAATAAATCTAATGATTCCAAGCCCTTTGGGCTTTCCAACATCTGAGCTCTTCGATTTTGTGAAATATTAACTGTGCTAAACAGATTCTTAAGAACTGGAACAAGCCAGAGATCCTTAGCCATTGAAAACTGTGGCATTACTTGATCAATGATTAGCATGGGTCTTGGAGTCTCATTAACTCAGTTTGCCTCTCCCTCTGAATGGTTGACAGTTGTTTTCCATCTTGATAGCTGAGAAAAGAATCTAGGACTCATGGCTCTTCAGGAGGCTCGCCATCAGCACAACTGGTTAAAAATACATTGATTGTCCTCACTGGGTGTGAAAGGTGCCTGCCTCTCTGTGATGCAGATCCACTGAAGTCCAACCTTGGCCCCACTGTCTGGTAGCCTTGGTGAAGGGTTGGGAAAAACTAACACCAGTTTTGTGGTCTCTAAAGGCAGAGTCCCAAATTAACCCTCCCAGCTTGAAGGCCAGTGTAGTTTACTTTGACTTTGCTTTTGAAGCGGTACAGGAAGATATTGGTTGACTATATGGAAAAGGAAGTATGGAAAGGGGGTGGCGGTCAACCAAGACTATCATCATCACCATCTTGGTAAAGTAGGTGCATCATGGTGTGTAAAAGTGAAGCCGTCTTCGAGTTCTTGAATTCCAATTCCCTTAATTTTAGAAAAGAATTCACTGAAGCACAGGGGAGTTTGCCTACTTCATAATTTTTCTGGGACAAACTCTGTCCCCAAGGATACATGATCATTTAGTAATTGCACCTTTGCTTGCTTCTTTAAGGTCCGGCACAAATACCAGTGGGATCTCTCCACAGTCTCCATGATGACTGCCTGTACAGTGTCTTGGATTTGCATGAACTGACATTGCACTGGGCACCTTCAGATAGCCCTAGAGTTAACACTGGGATTATTCTAGATATGAAGGAAAACCTGCATCTTTCCTTGGACATTGTAATCAAGGAACTTGAATGAATCAACCATCATAGTTTTTTTTAAAAATACAAACTTTCCCCTCCCTTACTTCTGGTCTTCTTCTCTTTAATTAATTATCTTTAATTTAATTTTGTTTGGACTGGACATAACCCCTGAATTCTTCCAACTCAGTCATTTCAGAGTTATAAAAGAAAGTAATGAAAGAAAATCGAGATTTCGCACACATGACTTTCTCTCAGATATTTATAAGTGTATCTGCTGCTTTGCTTTAGAATAGCTTTTTTAACCCAGAAATTCTAGAATTATAGAATGCTTTCCCCTTTATCTCTTTTCCCACTCATTCCTTCTCCAGATCCCTATGTTTCTTTCAGGGAGCTAGGTATGGAGGAATACAGAAATGAAAAGACAGTCTAGCCTCACTGAGGCTTATATGTTAAAAACAAACACATATATATCACAAAATAATATATATTACAGGTAATAATTCCAACATCAGGATGTGTGTGTGTGTAATTTAACAACAAGGTCTCCTTGCCGTATTGGGATGTGTATTATAATAGTTTTATGATTAAAATCAGCTTACACGGTTTTGCCAGCATGTGGTTGTCCCAATTAAATTCTGGGAAAGTAAATTATCCCAAATTAATATGAATCATTCCTAATTACAATGAATAATTTACCAGTAAAATATATATTATGCCACATAAATATGAGACGTCTGTTTTCCCCCAATTTAGTCTTTGTAAATACACATTTCAAATCCACACAAACCAATGGGGAGGAGCATGGGAATTCAAAGACTGTAACTGTGCTTCTAGTTTATAAGTATGTGTTTTCCTCTCTCTATTCTGTCTAAGGCTTGGATTTATTATTCAAGTTCTTAAGAACAGTGGTTTATGGGCCTGTAGCTCAAAGTCTTTATTTTCTGTGCATCCTGAAATAATTATCATTATCAGCTCTAGAAGAGATAGTGCCTACAGAGAACTGATTATTTGAGCACGTGTTTAGGCCAGCTTGGGGCAGAGAACCCACCTCCCAGGGCCTGAGATGAGCTGTGTGACCCCAGGCAACCTTTTAGAGCTCTTTCCTCATCTGTGAATTCACGGGATTAGATGCATACATCTCCATAGTCCCTTACAAACTCCAAATTCTGTAGGGACCCCCCCCCCCCAATAATGAGAAAAGCTGGGCAAGACTTGGGTTCTTTAAACAGCGTTTCTGCTGTGCATCTACAAACAGGTCTTTATGGCAATCAATATTTAAATTAAATCAATATTTAATGGGATAGCAGGCACAAATATAAATTTGTCCGAATCCCTTATATTCTTTATTCCTTAATTGCATAGTCTCGCCTTTTCTTTCTGCAAGCTGGTTTGTGCAAATTTTCCACCCTAGCCCCAACTGAGGTATTTCCAGGGGGAACACAGCCCATTCCGTCACCTCCCCAGGAGATTTTTAATCCAAACTGAGCCCTGGGCAGAGTTTCCCCCCCGCTCACCGGGTGGAGCTAATCACCTGGGGCTTAATCTAAAATTCATTCTGCCTAGTCTCATCTCTGTCCAAGGCCCAGGGAGGTTTAGGTTAAAGAACTGTACTCGGTATGTAGTGGGTTCCGCCAACTCTGGCTTTTCTCACTCTTTCCTGCTGGGAGGCGTGGACGGTGCTGGGCAGAGCTGCCTGCCTCCAGGCAGGGAGGAAGGAGAACAGATGGCCCGCTGGGGGTAGGGGGATCACGTGTCGGACCTCACTCTGGGCTGGATCCAGACATCTTTCAGGACCCAGGCCCTTAGGCTTTTCAGCGACTCCACCTAGGCACACGGCACGTATCTGGGGCAAAGCCGTGTTCATTTTAGTGAAAGCTAGGGAATCAGTGGAAGGCGGCTGAAGGTTTGGGGAGGGGGAGGCGGGGCTGAAGGGATCTGGCTTCGAGCAAAGGCAGTGTTCTGAAATTGAAATACAATTAGGTGAAGACCTGTCTGCCCAGACGCCTGAGGCCCTAACGTGGGTTAACTCCCAGCGGCTGGAGAGGGAGGCGGGGGTGGGGGGTGGAGAGGGCTCAGGCCCGCGCGAAAACTTGCACGACGTCCTACTTTGCTCTCGCTCCACTTAGCAGCCTTCCGCAAAACTCCAGGCCTCTCCTTTGCCGAGCAGAAAGGCCACACGTTCATACATATGCAGGAGGATAAGTTTAGCTTGCAGCCCCCCGCGCGCCGAGAGGCCCTGCGCGGCGCACCGTGCATCACCCGCGCTCGGGGGCGGGCTCTCGGCTCCGGCCGCAGACTGGCGGGCGGCTCAGCCACTTGCGGGCTGCGCGCCCCGGCCTGGCATCGCCCTTTTAAAAAGTCTTCCGCAGGCGGCCGCCGCAGCGGCAGCCGGAGGAGCCGAGTTCATCTGAGGACAGCCCCAGTTCTCAGAAATCCCTTCCCTGCTGGAACATCAAGCTCCCTTTACTGCAGTTGAACAAACTGCCCTAGATTGGGGGATGAGGAACCCGCCCCAAACTCGTGCAAGGAGCTCCGGGCGCCCGCGCCCACGTGAGCTAACCTTGAAATTAGCCCCCGCACCCAGGCGGGAGGTGGCGAAGGCTGGAGGGGGCGGGGGCCGGCTGTCGGCCCCTCGAGGCCCAAGCCCTTGGGTTTGCGCCCCCCGCTGGCGCGCACCGCCCCCGCCACCCTGTTTCATAACTTATGGAGTTGCATTTTTTTCTTTTTAACTCTTCGGGGTTGGGTAGGTGCGTATGTGTGTGTGTTGGCGGGGGTGGGGCGGGTAGAGGCACCTTCCCCATCCCCCACGCCCGCGAAGAAGAGGAAAACCTGCCCTGCGGGCTCCCCTGGGAGCACTGCAGAGTAGGGTGTCGGGATGACATAAGCTTCTAAACATAGCCCGCACCGCACCCCAACTCTGCGCGCCGCGAGCAGGGCTGGGGCGGGAGCGAGGGGAGAGCAGGGAGGCGGGTGCTGCTGTCCGCGGGCGGGGCGGGCCGGCCCGCCCGGCTGTGCGGGAGGAGATGACTTTGCAGGAATCGTGTTCGCAGAGTTTGCAGGCAGTCTCTCCCGCGACGGTCGGGCCACGGGGTTAGGAAGCATTCCTGCCATTCCGCGCTCTCCTGCCTCACAAAAGCCACACACACACACACACACACACACACACACACACACACGTGCGCACGCACGCACGCACACAACCCTGGGATCTAAGGTGTCTTTTTTATGTAAATCAACCCAAACCCCCAGCCTTAGCGCCCCGGGTGGATTTGCCAGGGGGCATCCGCGCACTCCAGCCTCCCAGGCTCGCGCCTGCCTCGGGGCTAAGCCCGCGAGGGGGTCGGAGCGGCCCTCCCGGTGAGTCAGATGGGCTGTGTTTCCTGTGGTTGTTGTGGAACAGTTTGTCCTTTTTACCAACCCCCCCCCCCCGCCCGGTCTCCACCCCCTTGGTAAATATAGCGCTCACGTTTCATCATCTCTTTGTCCAACGAGCGCCAGACACCCCGGCCCGCGGCCCCCGCCGCCTCCCTCCTCCTCCCGGCTCGCAGTTACCTCGTGTAACCCCGCGCGGGCAGGAGGCGGGCAGCAGCTCGCCCCGCGCCGGCTCTGCACCCCCTAGCTTCCCGCGGCCGTACACTCCTGTCCCCTCCCCTGCTGCCAATTCCAGCTCAAGTTGTGCCCCCAAGCCACCGTCCCACCCCCTCTGGCCCGGTGTCCCGGGGGCCGGGTCGGGATGTGTGCAGGTGCTGGGGGAGGTAGCCCTTCTTCCCAGCCCCGGGCGTCACCCGGCGCTCTGGCCAGTAGTGGCTCTTCCACTTACCCAACCTCCCCTCTCCCAAGTCCCAAGGCCGCCCCCTGTTCCCCTCCTGAGCGCAGGTGACGAGCTGCTGAGACAGTGTCTGATTCACAGAACGCTGAACCAGCGACGCGCACTTGGGGGTGGGCGCTCCGTGAACGTCCCCCTCCCACCCCCTCACCCCAGAGGGGAGTGGGCTGGAGGGGCGGGAAAAAGCGAGGTGGGTGGATAACAGCTTACCCTTCCCTCTCTCCCTTCCCCTCCCGGTTTCATTTCCACACATACAACCACCCACCGGGGACCGGAGGCGGCTGGTGTTCTCTGAACGCAGGGAACTGGCTCTCTCTCTGGTCGCCTGTTTACTTCCCTGCTCCTCTTCGCCCTCCCTCCTCCTCGCCCCCACCGCCCCACGCTGCCTCCCGCCCCGGAGCAGCTGGGAAACCTGCAGGAAAACACTGCAGTCATGAGACTTCCCTGGACCCGCCGAGCTGTGGCCTGGGTTTGCCCTGCCCGGCCCTGCCTTGCCTTGCCTTGACCTGGGTCCACTTGGGGCACTTGGTCCTGGAAAGAAAGGCTTTTGGGGCTCCCCATCCGGGAATGTGGAAGAGGTGACAGCCTCCATCCTTGCCGCCCTTTTCCTCTCCCCTCTTGGCACCAGATATCATCCTGTGGGGGCCCTGCCTGGCTGCCCTTTTGGCTAGGGCTCTGGGCCACCCCCATGAGTGGCCACCTGTCCAGAGATGGCTAGTGAGAGAACTGACAGTGTGTAAGAACTCGGCATCCAGGATGCTGCGGGGCTGTCTTATCTGCCATCACAGCCTGTCCTGGTCAGAACGGGGCGCCCAAAGTTCCCTGCTGACCAAGGTTTTCAGGCAGAGCCCCTAAAACCCGCTCCCAGGGACACACCCTCTCTTTATGGAGTCCAGGCCAACAAAACCTTCTCTTTCAAAGCTTGTTTCCCAGCAGCGAAGAATTCATCCTGTCTTCCTAAGTGAGCTGAGTGAACAAAGAGCTCCAGGAGGCCATGAGGGTGAGCTGTGGGTGCCGCCTGCCTGAAGTTCACCCCCGTTTAAAAGCCACCTCTTCACCACAGCTCTCTGCTTCACTGCCATGGTTACCAGCTCCCTGTCCTCCGCAGCACCAACGTTGTACAGAGGCAGAAACAAACATGGGCATTTTAAGTGTTCTTTTAAATATCCAAAACACAGCTTTGGTGTTTTGGTAGAAGGGAAGGGGGAACGCAGGCCCTGGAGGTTTCGTGGTTTCCTTCCGACCCCATGACCCTGAATAAATCTCTCACCCTGACTGGCCTCTCAGCTGCTCAAGGAGGGAAAGAGGCTTATTGAGATACTAGAGAGTGGAATTCACAACAGAACAGGTGCACCCACGCTGGCGAATTTTACTCAAGGCAGACTAGCTCTCCCCTGTCCACACAGCCTCAACCCCCAGCTGCTGGGACTATCCCACCCATCAGACGACACCATCTGCTGCTTATTCTGTACCTGACTCAGGGCAGTCCCCCTCCACCCCACCCCTGTTAACATTTTTGGGGAATTTAGCAGCCTCGTGGAGTAAGGACCTGAGACCCCAGTACATAGACTGTAACCATTTGCCCCCTCCACCCTGCCTTGGACCTTTGTCCTATGGGTACCCTGGACCTTTTTCACCTCTAAATAACAGCACCACCGCTGCTATTTTCATTTCACGCATCATGTTCCCTGACCAACACGTCTTTTCTTGCCACCTTATTTAGTCTAATAACCCCATTTAAGCCATTCTTTCACCTTAGTTTGACCTTCAACCTACTTTTTCACCGTTCTTCATTGCCCTTAGATTCTCACATCCCTCCTATCCAGCTTAGATCTCATGGTCTATCCTCTATCACTGTATCATCCACACCCCTCACTTTCTTCTTCCTGGGGCCACCCACCCGGCAAAACCCTGAGTCTGTCCGGCTTAACACACTGGAGAAAGACAACTGTGCTGTCTGTTGTCACTAGCTCTCTGATCCTAAATCTCAGGTGGGCTCTCAACACTGCCCTTATGCATTTCCCTAGTCGGCTTCCTCTCCCGCACTCTGAAATGACACCTTCTATCCTCAAACACCACACCCCCACCTCTCCCCTTCCTCACCCAGAGCTGAAAACCTTGCTTCACAATCACTGGGAAAATAAAAAATACAAGCAATTTCACAAGAACTGCCTCATCTTCCCACGGCCATGGCTTCCACCCTACCTGCCTCTGACTCTGCCTTCCTTCCTGTCATAAGAGAGTAGTGTCCCTGCCCTTCTACTTGGCACCATGATCCCTTCCCCTCTTGGCTCTTTAAGTGGTCTCTCCTGAAATTATCTCCTCATCTTCTCCTCATTGGCTGTCCCCCTCTCCTAAATAATTCACGTTGCTACAGAAACATGATATACTCCTTCCTTCCTTTATATGTAGAAGTCTGTAAATATATGTATCTCCTTAGCCCCCAGTTCCCCCTCCAATATTACCCTTTTGCCATTTTTTTCTTGGCAACAAACATCTCAAAGTTGCCTGTATGTCTACGCTTCTTATTCTCTCTTGATCTCATGCCAATCCAACTTTCACTGTCCTTGGGCCACCAAAACCGCTCTTGGTAAGGTCTCAAATGACCCCTATCCTACTGCATCTATTAGGTATTTCCCTTCATGCAGCTGGAAGCAAAGAAGTCTAAGGAGTGGGCCAGGAAAGTACGAGGAAAACAGAAAAATATGGCATCTGAGAAGCAAAGAGAAGAAACTGTTTAAGGAGGGGAAAGGAGTTTAATTCTCTCTTCATCTCCTTTGCTGTTTTCAGTTCTTCTCCTGGCTCTCTAAACATAGGGGTGCCCCACGGCCCTGTTCTTTGGCTCTTGTCTCCACCCATGCTCATTCTCTTGATGATGGAATCCTTAACTTCTGTCTGCCAATAACTTCAATTTTTGTTTGCTTAAGTAGGCTTCACACCCTGCACGGGGCTCGAGCTCATGACCCTGAGATCAAGGCCTGAGCTGAGATCAAGAGTTGGAGGCTTAACTGACTGAGCCACCCAGGCCTCCATGACTTCAGATTTTTATCTTCTGTCCAAACCTCGCTCTTGAATCCCACACTTGACTCTCCAGCCGTCTACTCATCGTTTCCACTTGAGTTATCTAACAGGCATTTCAAACTTAACATATTAGGATTGGACTATTGATTATTTCTCCCCTCAAGGGCTCTATAACAAAGCCCTCCTATCTCAGAGAAGGGCATTCCTGTGCCTCTGCTTGCTCAGGCCAAAAACCGAGGAGTTATCCTTAATTATGCTCTTTATGTATACCCCACAGCTAATCCATCAGGAACTCCCATCAGCTAAATTTTCCAGACGTATCCAGAATCTGGCCCCTGTCATCACTTCCTCCACCACCTTCCTCTCTTGTGTTGCTAACTGCAGTAGCCTTCCAGCTCCCACCTTGCCCTCCTTCTTTTCTCAGCACAACTGCTAGAGTGCTCTTCTTGCTGTACGTATCAAGTCACATCACTGCTCTGCTCAAAACTCCCCAGAGACCCCCGTCTCCCTAGGAGTAACTGTCCAAGTGCTTGCAATGGGGATGGGGACGAGGCCCATTCCATCTGCCTGAAAAGTGACTCTCTGATTTCCTCTCTTGTTTGCACCCCACCCCCGCTCTGCTGCGGCCACTCTGCCCACCTTGCTTATTAGGGAACTTACGAGCCACACTTCCACTTTATTTGTCACGGCTCTTTCTTCTACCTGGAACCTCTTCTCCAAGAGGGGTCTGCATGGTTCACTCCCTCACCTGCTCCAAGCCTTTGCTCAGCTCTCCCCCTCTAAAACTGGTCCGCACTGGGCACCGGGGTGGCTCACTCAGTTGAGCGAGCGACTCTTGATTTCGGCTCCAGCCATGAGCTCATGCTTCATGGGTTCGAGCCTCATGAGGGGTCTCTGTGCTGACAGTGGTGAGCCTGCTTGTGATCTTCTCTCTGTCTTTCTCTGATCCTCCCCGACTTGTGCGTACGCACACTCTCTCTCAAAATAAATAAATAAACATTAAAAAAAAAAAAAGTGACCTGCCCTGGCTCTTCTACTACTCCTGTGATTGCCTTTGTCTACATTTTCTTTTTTTCTGTGTCACTTATCATATGCTGATCTGCTACACATTTTGCTTATTTATTATATTTGCTGTTTCTTCCCTGTCTCCTGCTAAATACAAACTGTTTTGCTGGCTGATGTACTCTGTTTTAAATTTTTATTCTTTTTTATTTTTTGGCTGGAGTGTTCTTAGTGTCTAGAACAGTGCCTGGCAGTTAGTACGCTTTCAGTAAAATTTGCTGAGCGTTGACTAAACAGAGGATAAGCAGCCAAAAAAAATTTGTTTTGAACTCTGGCTAACTATATGTCAGGCACCCCAAAATGCACTGTGTGGTCTTGGCACTCCTGGTTTATAGGTGAGGAAGTTAAGGTTCAGAGAGGGTAAGTGGAAAAGCCAAGCTCCCACCGTGGCAAAGCTAGGATTTGAGCTCAGGACTCCTGAGTCCAGAGCTCGTGTTCCTACTCTCTCCGTTACTGTGTCCCTGTAAATAAGCTGTCAGGCCAAGAGTGACTTCTTTCTGCTGTGGTGGCAGGTAAGCTGTGGAGATGCACATTGGCTTGTGACATCTCCAGATGCCACCTGAGTTTGTGCGTGGGAGTAAGAGGGGACACATAGGTCCCTTCCCCTACTCTAGACTGGTGCTGAAGAAAGGGTGAGGGTGGCAGGCAAGGACATAGTCATGTATTCGGCTTGCCCTGGGGTATTTTGGCCACTTGTGAAGATGCTGGGCATATTTGTATAAAAGAGGCAGCATGGTGCGATAGATTTGTTTCTTGCATTTTAAATTCAATGCATTTTAAACAAGGATTGGCTGGGGTCTCTATTAATTTGGGACCCAGGTTGATGGCACAACCACCCTTTGGAACACTCAAGTCATAATTTCTACTTACATCTCATGTCACCATCCCAGCTGTAAGGGGAGCCGGAAGCACGCTCTTCCCAGGCACCCAGAAAGTAGAGAGCCAGCGATCTTTCTTGGGCCCACGTCCAGTGGGAGGCTTGAGGAAGCTCTTGCTGCAGCAATCCTTATAGATGGCAGCAACAGACTCTGGACAGAATATAAACAATAGTCACCTGAGGCCCCTGAAGGCTGAACCAAAGCACACAGATAGTTGGCATTTGGAAGATGGGAATGACGTGAGAATTTCCTGTCTATTATGGATTTTGACGTGAGGGTCCTAATTTGACCATTTAAAATAGTTAAAAATATTCGTAGAAAGCCGACAGCATTTTGGCTTGAAGAGCCACAGGATACGTTTTAGAGTGACCACAAGGGCTGGAAAGTAAGGGAAGAAACTCGAGAAAAGAGTGCGGGAGGAAAAGTCCCAAATTCTGGGAGTAAAGTCTGTCCACATCTCAGGCGGATCCCAAATGGATGCCTAAGACGGCATAAGTGAACTCAAGTACACATATCTCTACATTTTATTTTGTCTATGTTTTTAATGTTTTATTTATTTTTGACAGAGATAGATGGAGTGTGAGTGAGGGAGGGGCAGAGAGAGAGAAAGACAGACAGACAGACAGACAGACATAGAATCCCCAGCAGGCTCCAGGCTTCAAGCTGTCCACACAGAGTCCGATGTGGGGCTCAAACCCATGAACCATTAGATCATGAACTGAACCAATTGGATGCTTCACCGACTGAGCCACCAGGCACCTCCACACATCTCTACATTTTAAACAAAAGTGAGATCAGGCTGTACTTCTTAAATTTCATTTTCAGCTAGCAATTTTCTGTGGATGTTTTCCATATTCCTCATTATGTTCTTCTACGGTATTGAAAACGAGAATATATCTTTTGAATAAGTAAGCATTCATGTGGTTCAATTAAAAAAATATAAAAGGCTATATAATGAAAAATCTCTTTCCCAACCCTGTCCCTTAGCTATCAGAAACAACTATGTATTACTCCCCACCTTTTTTGGGGGGAGGGTAAATCCTTCCTATTTTATGTATATCCAAGCAAATACATGTATCTTGCTCACATTGTACACAAATGGTTAATATCCTAAGAGTGTTCTGTACCTTATTAACTTAAATAGGTTCTTCATGTTTAAGGGCTGCCATAGAATTCTGATATAAATGTACCTTAATTTATTTAACAAGTTCCCTGCTGCTCAGTTTTTTGGTTACTTTGAGTCTTTTGGAATTCAAAAACTTATTACCATAAATAACCCTCTTTTGCATTGGGGCAATGCGGCTGTGGGATGAGGTTCTTGAAATGAAATGCCGGATTAAAAGATAACCTGTGTTTGTAATTCTGAAAGATGTCAAATTGCTGTCCCCAACGTGTGTACCGATTTCTACATGCCTATGAGTGAGTGCACAGAAATACCCGTTTCCCCACATTCTCATCAATGAGTGGGTTAAAAACGTCTCTGATCTTTATCAATCAATCTGATTGATAAAAATAATACTTCAGGGTGCTTTTTTTATTATTCTTTTGAGAAAGAGAGAGTGTGAGTGGGGGAGGGGCAGAGAGAGAAGGGGAGAGAGAATCTCAAGCAGGTTCTATGCCATCAGTGCAGAGCCCAACGAGGGGCTCAAACCCATGAAACTGTGAGATCATGACCTGAGCTGAAATTTAGAGTCAGACGCTCAACTGACTGAGCCACCCAGGAGTCCCTTTCAGGGTGCTTTTAATTTTCAACCTCTCTCATTATAGGCGAGGTTGAATATCTTTTCATATGTTTGATAGCTTTTGCTATTTCTATTTTTAATCCATAGCCATTACCCTTTTTCATTCAGACTGTAAGCTTTTCCCCTATAGAGTCTTTCTATATTAGGACATTAGCCTTTTATCTGTGAGTAAGGATCCAAGTATTTTCCCCAACCCATCATCTGCTTTTTAACTTTGCTTATTGTTTGTGCTATGCAGAAATTTTTTTTGTGGTTGTTGTATTTTTCAGTTTTCTATACTTCTAGATGTCATTTTCATAATTAGAAAGGCCTTCCATATTCTTATTATTAATTATCTCACGGCTTTCTCTAGAGCCCTTTATGATTTTATTGATCTATTTAAAATTTTTTCCTGGTGTAATTTGTGAAGTGTGTACCCCATTTAACTTTTCTTCGAGTGATATTCAGTTATTCCCACCCCAGGTGTTGATCTCATTTTTTCACATGTGTAGTCATGTTATCTCTGAATAATGACAGGTTTTTTTCCTTCTTTTCTGAGCTTTATGCCTTCTCTTTCTTCTTCTTACCTCACTGTACTAAGCAAAAGTTCTAGTAAAATGTTGTCTAAAGTAGGGGTGGTCATGGGGGGTGCCTGGTGGCTCAGCTGGTTAAGTGTCTGACTTTGGCTCAGGTCATGATCTCGCGGTTTCTGAGTTCGAGCCCGCATGGGGCTCTGCGCTGACAGCTCAACGCCTGGAGCCTGATTCTGACAGATTCTGTGTCTCCCTCTCTCTCCGCTCCTCCCCTGCTCGTGCTCTGTCTCTCTCTCAAAAATAAGTAAACATTAAAAAAGATTTAAAGTAGGGGCTGTGGGCATCTCTTTGCCTTGTTCTTAATCTTACCCACCAGCAAATGGGTAAACAATCAGCCGGCTGTGCCTTGCCACGTTCCTCTCCACAAAGTTGATGCCAATTTGAACTACTCTGTAGTGCATGGAGTTGCCTAGGAAACCATAACCATTAAGTCTGATATTAGCTGTAGGTTGTAGATGCCCATTATCACATTTAGAAAGTACCCTTCTATTCCTAGTGGGGTGAGACTTTTTATCCTAAATTTTGACAAATGCTTTTTCTATATCTACGGGGATGGTCATATGCTTCTTTAGGGCCTTTATTCTATTAATGTAGTTAATTACATTAATTTATTTTTGAACGTGAAATCAACCTTGCATTTCTGGAGTCCACCACCCTTGGTCGTGATTTATTATCGTTTTTATATATCTCTTGATTCTATTTGCTAATACTTGTTAAGAAATTTTACATTATGTTCATGAGGGATATTGGTCTGTAACTATCTTTCTTGCACTGTCCTTGCTATGTATTGATTTGAGATACCACTTTAGCCATACACGAAATTTCTCTTTATATTTGAGTCCTTTTTTGGATTTTATATTACATTCTGCTCCATTAATATTTGTCTTTCTTATCTCATTATTGTTAATGGGCACATTGTTGGCTATTTCGGAATTAGGTTATTTCCGGCTTCCTGCCACCACAGACAACACTGTAATAAACAGTATTTTGGCTAGATCTTTTCCAACTCCTTGGTTATACCCTGAGTATAAATCCTTAGAAGTTGAATAACTGGGTCAATGGGTAGACATAATTTTTAGAATTTGGCTACTCTGTTAACTGGTATCCCATCGGGAGAATAGAAACCATGCTAATTGTTTCAATCAGGGGACCTAATTTAGGGAATGATTATTATTGTTGGAAGGGCTAAAGGAACAGAAAGGGGAAGTTGAGATAACCCCTAGATTAGTAACTGTAGGAAGCCACTACCAACCTTCGGATTGTGGAGCAAAGAGGAGAAGGTGGTGGTGTTGCCAGAGCCCAGGACACATTCACTGCTGACAGTGCTGATGACTGTGCTTGCGCTTGAGACCACTGATGTCACTACCGGAGTCCCTGCAGAATGGTGGAACCATAGTCACCCCGCTGTTGCAACTTCTGGAGACACCAACGGGTGCCCCACTGCTTCAGCAGATGTAGCTGGAAGCAAGAGAAGTATACAAATGCTTTCTTCCTTCCTGCCTTCCAGTCGCCCCTCCCATCCACCAATGCCTCCCAGACTGAACCTAATCAGAACTAAGATGCCAAAGAAGTCTGGAAAAGTCGTTTGCAGAATCCAGCTCCAACTGAGAGAAGCAAGGCCAGTATCAGGGACACTGGATCTGTATGGTTGCACAAAGCCCCATCCCTCGAAAAACCCCGTGCTGTCACTGCCTTGAAATTCTTCATACTTTCCGAGCAAGGGGTCTTGCATTTTTATTTTTGCATCGGCCCTGCAAATTATGTGGTTGGGCCTGCCCAGCCGAGCTTCGAGGGAGGAGGATGGAGCTGAGAGCGAAGAGGAAAATGCCAGGGCCGCTATATTGCCAGAATGCTCTACCACAAAGTTTACAACAGTTTGAATTACTTACCAATGAGGGAGTTGCCTGGAAAACCACAAATTAGTTATGGTGCTGATAGGGAAGTTCTTAAGAGTTCCCCTAAACAGTCCAGTGGTTCCAAAAGCAAGAGCAGAGAAATCAACAAATTGGTGTTCTGCTCTCCCAACTCAGGGAGTCTGATTAGAAACCCCCCACCCCCGCCTGCCCCTGAGCTCGGATTTGTAATGTCCCTCCCTCACTCCTCAAGGGGGAAACAGATCTGACCGGTGAGTGTATTGGTTGTCATAAAATTGACATATTATTGCTTTGCTTTTGTACATCTGGCCTATCCATCATTAAATTAATCTTCTATTGTTCTTTCTAGAACTTATTGGTGCAGGGGAAATTTACTCAGCATTAGGTGGGTCAGGCTCCTGGATCTATCTGCTCCTGGAAGCAGACACCGGTCCTCACATTGGCCCTGAAGAGCCCAGCAACACAAAGGGAATGGAGAAGATGTTCAGAGAAGGGCCTTCAGATTTGGGGAGGGTAGTTATATTACAGCCAGGATCAGAATGTGGCCCTGTCATTGCAGGAGTTAGGGAGGCCATGTGGAGAGGAAGCAGAGGGACCTCAGAGGGAGCCCAGACTTGTGCTCCAGCCCTTTAGGGACCAAGAAGGGCCCACTTTCGGATGAGGCACTTTCAGATATACTTCCCCACCTGCCTGCCACTGTTGTCTACAATGTCCTTCTTAAGGATCCGTTTCCTGAGTTAAAGCCCGTAGGTAACTTCCTATAGTTACTCATAAAGGAAGTCATTCATTCATTCATTCACTCACTCATTCATTCTTCAATAGACTGGGCCTCTACCCTATGCTAGCACTGGACTTGGCAGCAGGGTTATAGTGATGAGTAGGACACCCATGACACCTGCCTCCCCAGTCCTATGGTCTAAAAGGGGAGGAAACTAATCAGTTGCAATACCCTGTGATCTAAGCTCTGACAGGAGAATTAAAAGGTGCTTCAAAAGCAAATGAAACAGGGGTCCCTCACCCTGTCGGAGCATCAGGGAGAGATAGAACAAAGCTGAGGAGAAGTGAGGTAAGCAAGGAGGGGAAAAGGGTGGAGAGATGTTCCAGGAAGGGGGGATAGCAAGTACCAAGTCCAGAGGTGTGAGAATAAGCTCCTGTAAGAAACCGAAAGAAGAGCAGCTTGGGGGAGAGCTGAGGTCGTGTCGGAAAGGGCTGTGGATATCCATATGGCCTTGATCCTGAGGGCAGTGGCAAGCCCTTCAGATTTTTAGCCTGGAAGGAAACAGAGATTTATACTTTAGGATACCACTCTGTCTGCTTTCTGAAGAATGAACGGAAGGGAGTCATGCTTAGAGGAAGAGGAGAAGAGCCCAGGGGAAGAAGGGAAGAAAGTAGCTTGCAATAGGATGGTGGTAAAAGGATGGAGAGAAGTAGGCAGATTCTGAAAAGTTTAAGATGAAAAACTGACAGGGCTTGGGAATCAGATTGGGTGGAGAAGGGCAAAGGAGGGGCTAAGCAGGTCTCTTAGGTTTCTGGCTCGGACAACCGTGGGACAGATCTGTAGGCGAGGACAGAGAATTGGCTTTTGGGTGAGCTGAGCTGAGGTGTCCGTGGAGCTGCCTAGTAGACAGTTAGTTGGATGGCTCCTTACCTTGAATTACTTTATTATAGATTAATAACCAAACTTGCAAAGTACTAAGGGGATAAGACACAAGAATCTTTGTTTTGCTGAAGGAAGGAAGACTAAGCAAAAGCCCTGAACTGTCTCCCACCTTGAAATCATAGATCCACTGAGAGCTCCCCCTCTCCTCCTGGTTGCGCTAAATATCCTGCACTTCTGCTAGAACATTCCTCTTACTGCTCAGTTGCCTGCTTACCCATCAGTATCTCTTACTAGATTATGAGCTGGTGGCAGGATGTGGGTTCAATTCATCTTTGGCTTTCCAGTGCCTTCTAGAATGCCCTGAACATAGTATACTCATCTCCCAATGAGTGACTTTAAAATGTACTGATGGGGCGCCTGGGTGGCTCAGTCGGTTAAAGCCTCCGACTTCAGCTCAGGTCACGATCTCACGGTCCGTGAGTTCGAGCCCCGCGTCGGGCTCTGGGCTGATGGCTCAGAGCCTGGAGCCTGCTTCCGATTCTGTGTCTCCCTCTCTCTCTCTGCCCCTCCCCCGTTCATGCTCTGTCTCTGTCTGTCTCAAAAATAAATAAATGTTAAAAAAAAATAAAAAAAAATAAATAAAATGTACTGAAAATTCTGCAACTAAGTGAAAAGCTGTTACATGGAAAAAACCCAAACAAACCTCTATTCATTTTAGTGGGAAAAACCATGTTGTATGCCATCCCAAGATACCAAACAATTTTCACAGATAGAACACTATATCAATTGAATAATGGCAACAAATGAATTTAAAGAATAAGCACAATTTGGGGCACCTGGCTGCCTCAGTCCATAGAGCATGTGACCCTTGATCTCGGGGTCGTGAGTTCGAGCCCCATGTTGGGCATAGAGATTACCTAATTAAAAAAAAAGAATAAGCACAATTTCAAAGTTAAATCAATACAGTATATACAGAAAAGGTAATGTATTAAAACTTTATTGTACTTACTCATTTTTCTTCTTGCCCAGTATTTTAACCTTTTGATGACTTCTGTGTCCACACAGGGTTAAAAATAAATTCATGGCCCAGAACAACATTTCTAGGGTAAAATAAATTTAAACATGGGAGTGCTTGGAAATAGTTCAGGCACACAACAGGTCACAGAGTCACAGATGCTGTTGTTTTTCAATCCTCTCATGGGGCATATGTACACAAAACAAAATGTTTTGGGTTTACACAAACATGGCTTATGATTTAAATTTGTTCCAAATAATATTCCCTACAATAAACTGCTGTGTCAAGAAAGTTGGTGAATGGTCTTTGTTTGAAACCCTGATGAAGAAATACGACTTCTTGTTTACTATCTCTGTGGTAAGTTTTTGAGTCCAAGAGTTGTCATTTATATTTATATTTATAAAGAAAGAAGTCACAAAGTGGTATAACTTTCAAGAGGTGTAATGGTCCAAAGTTGCTAATGCATAAAAGAAAGATGAATGAAGAACGGATGGATGGATGAATGAATGAACGAATGGACACCTAGCAAGGCCCTCTGGTAAGGTCAGAAGGAACCCTTGTTGTATGACAGAGGTCTAAGAACACTGAGAAGCATATAATGATGGAGAAAGTGATGAGAAACCCAAGGAGGAGCCGAGGCAGAAAACAGAATATGGAAGAATTCTAGCTACCCCTTCGTGATCATTCAGTATGTGCTATGTGTAATGACGAAATTATCTCTGCTGGACACTTGGGCTCTGCAGGGAGCCAGGCATACAGTCTAATTTTCCCACCCTGAGGACCTTGCCCTGCATACCAGCCCTGAAGGCCATCATTTCATCAGGGTTGCAAACTTGAGGGTGGCTCCTTCAAGTTTCTAGTCCACTCGGTGGAAAGACCCTCACTTGTTTTGCCCAGTGGGAATTCTCTCTCCTCCTACAAACTGGCCTGGGTTGTGCCATCGCCTGTATTCCCTATGGACTTGGAAACTAGATGTCAGCTACTTCGTGTGCAGCTGGGACGCCATGTTGACGCTAGTCTGTCGGGTTGGCCTGACTCCACCTGGGCCTAGAGCGCTATAGCCTTGTTAGTCCAGGGTTGTGTTGGGCAGTTAGCACATGGCAGTCATGACTTTACTCTTCCTCCCAGTCAGCAAAAGCGTCACCCCTCACCTCCACTCCTACTGCCTCAACTTAAAAGAATCTGGAATGGAGAACTGTTTCTTGCATTTACCATCTACCTGGCATATGCATTCTTTGAAATGTAGGTATCTTCTTCCCCATCCCTTCCCCATCCCCATTCTCTATTTTTGCATTTGTTTCTCTGGTTTCCATACACGACTTTATTGTTTTACTGTGTGTCCACTTTGCTCCTTCTGCTCTGTCCCAGTGCTCCATTTTTTCCTGATCTCTCTTTCTTTCCCCTATATTTCTGCATACTTGTTCTGTCTGTGGCTTCGCACTAATGTGTGTGAAGATCAGTGAGAGCTTTTCATCCCACAGACCAATGGAAAAACTGGAGAGAGCTCCGAGTGTGAGCATTACGTGGATAGAAGTGGAAGAACATACTACATTGCAAAAACAACTTCAACATGATTGGATCTTAAGTCTCAGGAGATGGTAGCCATTGAAATCCTGTACATCTATGTTAAGTTTTATCCAAGGTTTTCTTAAGCTTTCAGTTCTACTGCAAGGCATTCTACTAAACAAGCCTGTGTTTCCCATTAGCTCATAGATGAGCAGGGGTTTGGGACAAAGGTGGTGTAGAAAGCTAATGCGGTGGTTCTGCAAGGGGTCTGCAATAATTATAGGAACCTTCTTTGCATCACTAAGCAATTGTCTTCAGCCAACTCTCAGTTTCCAGCTTCTTGCATCTGGTGTTTATAGTTGAAAAGGTTTGTGACTTTTCCCACGGAGGCACCTGCCATGTTGGAAGGTCTATAATGGAGTTTTGGCTTTGACTGGAGACGGAGAGAAATGAACTGACACGAGAAAGTCGTATCTTGGTGTTAGGCTGATTTCAATAAATTATAAATTGAAGTGGCCACACTGAGTGAGGCCACCCATTCAGCCCAAGTTATATGAACAGGGGTTTAAGATGTCAGTGCTCTCATAGTTCATATTACCATGCTAGATCTAGATGGAAATTTTACTCGACACAACCACTTAAGGGGGAATATCGTGTCTGAGTTATTTTAAAAAGGCAGTCTGTCTTCTCTTAACACTTTTATACTTTCAGTGTTTTATAAGCATCTCTGTCACCTGAAATGGAGGCAAAGCATTATCACTCTCATGTCATGGGCGAAGAGATGATGCACAGACATTAATCGACTTTCACCTTGCAGGGCAATGGCTGAGTCATTCAGGGTCACAGGTCTCCTTTTTGCTGCTTATTCCATAGGACAGCATCACCTCGTGGTCAGCAAGTTAAAAGTCCTGCTCTCCTACTGATGGAGGCAGTCTGTTGGTGACCTTGAGTGACTTTCATGTTCTCTCTGGATGCCTGTTTTCTTGCTGGAAGTCTAGATAACACACCCACACTTCTGATTGTATCTTTTTTTTTTTTTTAATTTTAACTAGGGATGATGGGATCACACATGAGGGATTTCATATTATACATAAGCAGAGAATCTCCAGGTTAGAAAGGACCTAGAAAGGGCACCTGGCGTAGGGGTCCTAAAAATTTGCCTTACAAGAAATAGTGAAAGAGTTTAAAAACTACAGTTTCTCAAGGCCCATCCTACTGAAATGGAAAACCTCAATATGAGGACCAGGATTCTGTGTTTTAAAAAAATCACTCCAGGGGCGCCTGGGTGACTCAGTCGGTTGAGCGTCCGACTTAGACTCAGGTCATGATCTCAAGATTCGTGTGTTCGAGCCCCACATCAGGCTCTGTGCTGACAGCTCAGAGCCTGGAGCCTGCTTCCGATTCTGTGCCTCCCTCTCTCTCTGCCCCTCCGCTGCTCATATTCTGTCTCTCTCTGTCTCAAATATAAACATTTAAAAAAAAAAAAGGATCACTCCAGGTAGTCTGGTGCAGGTTTAGAAATCATGGCTTAAGTGGAACCACTCCATGGGCATGGGGGCAGGACACATGCTCCTTAGGTCTGGTAAGGGGTGAGATGTGCACTTTAAATACGTAGGCCACGGGATTAGAATCCAACCCCCTTAAAAGCAAGGGGACTGAGAGGGGATGGGAGATGAGTTGGGAGGAGGTGTTGGGGAACCCTGGACTCTGCTTTTGCCACTAAATCCTTGAGCTTAAATATGGAAGCTGGTAAAATCCCTGAATGGAGCCAGCCTCGGCATTATGCAGCTGTGTGACCTTGGACAAGCCACTCCCCATCTCTGGGCCCTGGTTTCCTGTCTGTAAAATGGGAGTGTGGGCTTATTGATCTCTAAGTTGCTCTTATGACACTTTGACACTAACCTACTATCCTTTTTGATGTGGGCATGCTATGATTCTAAATGCTCTCCATTATCTTAATTTTTTAATAGAATGCCTTATGGACCCAGCGCTTGTCCCACTGAATCTGTTTTCAGTCACAGGCTCCCCTGAACAGTATGAATGCCGTGCCCGGTCCCTGAGACGGTGCGACTAGAGCATTCCAAGATGTTTCTTTGCCCTCTTCGGCTGGAAAAGCGACCTCCAAGAAGGTGAGATCTAGAGAAGGGAGACAGAAATCTAGATTGCAAAGGTATATGGAAGAAAATATGATTTGGTCTGCAGGGAGGTAAGTATCCTAGCAGACACCTCTGCGGCAGGTGAGGGTAATTCTACCTGCTGTGTGCCGCTTCAGAAGGTGACCAGAGAAGGCTCCATCATCTGGCAACGACTGAATGTTCTCCAGTGACCATGCTCACCTTGCCCCGGGTCATGGCCGCTGTTGGCAGGAGATGCGCATAACGGTTATAGTAGCTGGCACCAGCATTGGCTCCTCAGGCTCAAGTCTGGCCAACTGCAGAAGCTCAGCAAGGAAGGCTGTGGAAGCAGCAGCGTCTTGCAGGCCAGAAATGATCAAGTGTTCACCACGACTGGAAAGGAGCCAAAGGAGAACGGTTTTGGTGAGAGAGCCAAAGCCGAGGAGCCAAGCAGTGGGTTTTATTGGGCTTTTGTTAGAGTCAAGGAAATTCAACGGAGGGACATTTATTGAGTACCTCCCGTGTGTCAGAAACTGTACAGGGCTTTAGGAATTCAAAGACAAGCAAGGCACAGTACCTTTCTTTAGGGGTTTATAATCTGGGGAAGTAGTTCTCCCTAAGAACAAATATCACGTCATTCTAGTGGTGACAGCATCGTGGGGGAGGGGCTTACAGGGTCTTGGGTAGCAGGAGAGGAAGGCAGGTGAGGTGACATCTGAGTAGGACTTTGCCAGGAGAAGGGGGCAGATAGGCCAGCGAGGCAGAGAAGACAAAATTAGCAAAGACAAGCATGGTGCCCTTGGGAAGGGAGAGCAGGTTGGAGGTGTGGGGGCGACAGTGACACACAGGGGAGAGGAGAATGGGGAGGTACAGCTTTGGACTGAGCTATAGAGTTGGGCTTAGTGCGTGTGTGCGTGTGCATGTGTGTGTGTGTGTGTGTGTGTAAGGGCTTTAGCAAAGGGAGTCTCTTGTTAAATAGTTGCACTGGTGTTTAAAAATATTGAAAAATATTGAAAAGAATATGGAGGACGAATGGGTGGAGAGCAAGGTGGAGCCAGGGGCCATATTCAGAAGTGAGCTGGGAGAAAGACAGTGGGGCACTGGGTCCTGTTGTGTCTGGGTGTGAGCAGTATGTGAAAGAAAGGTGCAAAGAACCCTTCTTGGTTTCCTGGCTTGGTCCAGGGCTCCAGAGATGCCACCTCCCTGTCCCCACTCCCTCCTGCTCCAAGTCTGTATCAGTTGGGCTGGTGGCCTCCTGCTCTCTGTTTCTAGAACAGTCTTGCCAATCTTCCTCATTTTCCTATTTCCAGTTTCAGTTAATCTTTCTTCGTCTGCACCTGATTGACTTTAGGGGGTCCTGAAATCATCACGTGGTTCGATACCTACAGTAGTAACAAAACTGCAATCTGGGCTGCCCCTTTCTCCGTGTCTATATAAGCTAAGTTGCCGCCTTCATCCATTAATCACCTCTGTAACTTTTTGTAGCTTATACAGCTGTGAGCTTACAGAAAGTCCATTTATCTTGACAGAGGCATTTGCTCTTGTGTAAACAGTGGTGAATACAGCCGGCACCATTTAAAGGAAGGGAGGAGAAGAAAATAGGATGAGTTGTCGTGTGCCCGGAATCTTAACATTTACTTATTTTAGGTTCTGGGTGTCTTTTATGGGCTCGAGGAGCTATACCCAACCCCCTTTCTAGAGCTGCTGTTTCTTCCACAGGCTGTTAGGTTTGCACGCTCCAGGCACCTCGGTATTTACGTACACACGCTTCCATTCACGGCAGGAGGGAGTTTTGTGTGGGAGGAAGGTCTACCTAGAGAAAGGAGTGGATGGCCCAGATGTTTGATCCACTGGGGTGAGCCCCTTCAGGACAGGCGTGGGCAATGGGGCAAGGCGCTGGGGACATCTGGAAAGACCTGAGAACTGGCAAGGAGGCAAGAGCCTCCCTCCCTCCTTTGCCATTCCGAAGGCAGGGTGGGCCAACCTCTCTCCAAGTTCACCTCAAGGTTTACAAGGGTCAGCGTGTTTGTGCTGGCCTTGACATTTTCACAAGTTGCTCTGCAGTTGTTTTCATTAGTTTTATTCCAGCTGCCGCTCCAGGGTCCTTCCGGCAGCCTGGCCGTCCAAGCCGGCTTGGAATCCCTCCTTAATCGACTCAAGTCATGAAAAGGTGCCATCTGCTTTGAACCCTTGCCGGTTCCAATGCCAGACAAATCCCAGGCATGCCCCATAGGAAAAGCAGTAATGAGGTTCACACCTCCAAGTTTACAGTGCCTAACTCTGTCTGGTCAGGTGTTAAGTGCAGAGGTGAAGTGCAAGCCCTGGGTGGGGGTGGGGGGGGGGTGGGAGGGTCTGAAGAGTAAACAGGCCTGGAGAATGTGCTTCCTCCTGGGTCCTAAGTGACGCCAGCTTGGGGAGGAGATTTCACAGCCATCCTGTCAAAACCCTGCGGTTAATAACATCATGATGACCTAAATAAATTCACAGATACCGGTTACTCCCTGTGTTTCCACTTCACACCAGCCCTCCACAGATGCGCCTCAGCTTGGGAAATACTGGGGAAAAGGCCTTAGGGAGAACTGCCCTGTGAAGCTATTAGTTTTATGCCACTTCATAGAAAGAAAATAAGAAACTTAAGGAGGTTTAGGAAGAAGAGCCACTGTCGCCATGATGCAGCCGATGAGTGTTGCCGTCCAAACACTTTCTCGTTTCATATTTATTATTTAAAAGAGATACCAAGGGCAGTGTCAGTGGAGCAAAATATTTATTGACTTTCGTGGAACATCCCCCAATAGCGACTTTTTTTAAAAAGTTGTTATACCAACTGTAGTGTGAAATTGACTTCTATCTCCTCCAGTACAGTGTGCAATCAGAGTGCCTTTCTTTGATACATTCCGAGACATTAATATGGACCCAAGTTCAAGCATGCCTCAGAAAGTTACATGCTAAAGAGGGGCTCCAGTACGCTGCTGTTTGTTTATCAGGAGAGATGAGTCCCTACTGGAAATCAGGAAGCAGCAGGATGGTCTCAAAATGTACTGCTAGTGTAAGGCATGGGAGGTGGGGGCCAGTGGCAGAAGGGGAAGCAGTAAATTAAAACCAATTTAAGATCTGAATCAACCAAAAGCTACGTGTAGACCTTGTTTGGATACTGACTTGAACACACAGAGTAACTATAAAACAAACAAACAAACAAAACCTGAGGGGTGCCTGGGTGGCTCAGTTGGTTATCTGCTGGACTTAAGGTCAGGTCATGATCTCATGGTTCATGGTTCCTGAGTTTGAGCTCTGCATCAGGCTTTCTGCTCTTAGCCCAGAGCTGGCTTCAAATCCTCTGTCCCCTCTTCTCTGCCCTGCCCCCACTCACGCACACATGCTTTCTCTCTCAAAAATAAATAAACATTGAAAAAACCTGAGATGATGGTGGGGGGGAGGGGGGGTAAGGTACTGATTGGATATTTGGTGACATTAAGAGTGTATTTTTTTTGGGGGCGCCTGGGTGGCGCAGTCGGTTAAGCGTCCGACTTCAGCCAGGTCACGATCTCGCGGTCGGTGAGTTTGAGCCCCGCGTCAGGCTCTGGGCTGATGGCTCGGAGCCTGGAGCCTGTTTCCGATTCTGTGTCTCCCTCTCTCTCTGCCCCTCCCCTGTTCATGCTCTGTCTCTCTCTGTCCCAAAAATAAAAAAAAAAAATAAAAAAAAAAAACGTTGAAAAAAAAAAAAGTGTATTTTTTTTATGTCATTGTGATTATGTTTTTTTAAAAAGAGTTCTCATCTTCCTATATTTTGGAGCTATGTACTGAAGTATTTACAGATGAAATGATATAATGTCTGAAAACTGTTTCAAAATAACCCAAAGGGTCAGGGTGGGGGTTAAGTGTATGGCAAGGGAGGGGGGGGGGCAGGAGTTGAAAAAAAAAGAAACTGGCCTTGAACTGGTAATTGTTGAAGATAAGAGATGCTTACAAGAGTTATGGGTTTTGCATATTATTTTCTCTACTTTTCTATGATGAACATTTCCATGATGCAAAGTTAAAAATGAAAGCCCTCAATGGCTCTGATCTCTGCTAGCTTTTCTTGGGAGGGGAGGGAAAAGGTATTAAGGATCCCATCTCCAACCCAGCATGGAATTCTTACTTTTGTGAAATTTATAATCAAAGAAATCTCAATGGGCTCTTCCTAATGTTATGAATCTTTGATTATATGATTCTGTAAAACTCTGTTCAATTGATATAGTAGTCACAGCAATCATCAGTGCTGTCCCCCACTGGGGTTGGGGAGAGGCAGAAAAGAAAGGGACTGCTTCCCACTGGGACGTGGTTGAATTTTTTTTAATGTTTATTTTTAAGAGAGAGAGAGAGAGAGAGAGAGAGAGAGAGAGAGAGAGAGAGAGAGTGTGTGTGTGCACGAGTGGAGGAGGGACAGAGGGAGACGGGGACAGAGGGTCTGAAACAAGCTCTGTGCTAACAGCCGAGAGCCGGATGTGGGGCTCAAACTCACGAACTGTATCGTGAGATCAGGACCTAAGTCAAAGTTGGACGCTTAAACCGACTGAGCCACCCAGGTGTCCCGGAAGTGTTGGTTTTTTGCTTCCACAAAGTCAGGACCTGGTCTGAATGGCCATGATGGGGTGGGGTGATGTGGGCTATGCTTTTGGGCACTCATATAAATGTATGTAGGGAGAATAGTTATGGTTTAGGTGATAAAGCTCATTTTAAAGAAACTACATCCTAGGTTCAAAAATAACTTATACCTTAGCCTGGATTTCTGATGCCATCACACCTGTATTAGTTATCTGTGCTGTGTAACAAATTTCCCCCAAACCATTAACATTTATTATCTTACAGTTTCTTTGCAAGGTGGTTCTGGCTCAGAGTCTCTCTCTCTGTCAAATCTGCAGTCAGGCATCGTCTGGGGCTGTAGTCATCTGAAGGCCGAAGGGAGGATCTGCTTCTGATTGCATTCACGTGGCTGTCGGCACACTTCAGATCTGTTTCCAGATTCATGCCCATGGGCCTGTCTGCAAGGCTGCCCCATGACATGGCGGCCGGCTTCTCCTAGAGCAAGTGAACCGAGAGAGCATGAGAGAGAGCATGTGACAAGGAAGCCGCAGTCTTTGTATATCATAATCTTGGAACCAATCACTCATCCTTTCTGCTGTATTCTATTTTTTTTTTTAAGTGAGTCACTAAATCCATCGAGGGGGAGCGATTCATCCTCATTTGCCCGGGACTTTCCTACGTTAACGCTGAAAGTCCTGCATCTTGGGAATCCCCTCAGTCCGGGGCAAACCACAGTGACCGGTCACCCTGAATCAAGGCTACACTCAAGGGGAGGGAATTACACAAGGGTGTGAATACCGAGTGTGGGGGATCGCTAAGGGTCACCTTGGAGGCTGCCTGCCACAGCAACCTTTCTAAGATTTACTTTTCTTCATTACTGAAAAAATCAGGCCTGTGAGCCACTTTGTGATTTATAAAATACACGTCTCAGTTTTTAAACGATATAATGAATCATGTTAAAGGGAACTGAATAAATAGACAAAGCAACTTTAGAAACAGAATTTTATTTGAGGTGGGTTAATGAGATTTATTATATCCATTGTATTTTTTATTCTCCTATCTAGTCATTATTTCAAAGCAAATATTGAAGTTGGCAAACCAGTTCTGTCTTTTGCTTTGATTTCCAGAATTTCTGGTTAGATTTATGACCTAATTTTTAAGAAAAGTTAACTTCTGAACTACAAAAGTATCATGTTTCATTATAGGCTGCGTGGAATCTAGAGAAGTGATATGAAGCAAAAAGAAAAACATCTGAAGATTTTTGCTAATTTCTGTACTTTGTGTGTAACCTGAATAGTACATTTTCTATCTTTTCAAAAATTCTTCATCCATGTGCTCCTTAGGGTTCATATTTTTCCAATTAAAAGGATGTACCCCGATTTTCTTTACATTTTCTCTGTGGCTAGATATTTTAATAATTATTATTTTTTGATAGTTTAATTATTTGGAATTTCAGAACATGTTTTAAAAATTTTAACCCACGTTTGACCATTCTGACTCTGACGTAGAAGTCAATTCATTCATTCATTCATTCATTCATTCAGTCAGTGATCCTTATTTGTGAAGCTCTGTGCCTCTGGGAGAGGAGTGGTTGCATAATAGAACGAGGAATTTGAAAGAGGGGATTGAGTTCTGGCTCAGTTTTTCCCTCTTTCGGGACTGACCTGCCAGCAGAGAGCTCCCGTTCTGCTCTCCCAAGGCATCCTCTATATAGGGCAGACTTTGCCTCTGTTGAGGGCCTTGTAATCATTCAGTGCTGCCCATCACTGGGTGGGTAAGTTGGCCTAATTCTGGAATCCGGCATTAGAAAGCTCATTTTTGCTACATCCCTAAGCCACATCTTCCCACCCAACCTTTTGGGTGATGTCTTAGTCAGTGAAGTCTTCTATAACAAAAATATCATAAACTGGATGGCTTAAACAACAAACATTTACTTCTTACAGGTCTGGAGGCTGGGAAAGCCCAAAATCAGGGTCCAGCATGGTTGGCTTCTGATGGGGGCCCTCATCCTGGCTTGTAGCTGGCCGTCTGCTCGCTGTGTCCTCACATAGTGGAGGGCAGAGAGCTCTCTTGTGTCTCTTCTTACAAAGGCACCAACCAACCCATCATGAGGGCTCTGCCTCACCTCCCAAAGGCCTCATCTCCAAATACCATCACGCCGGGGATTAGAGTTTCAACATGTGAATTTGGGGGAAACACATTCAGTTTACAGAAGCAATAAGGTTGGTACCGTCATCTCCTTCTGTCTGACTCCTGTGACTTTCTCTCAGTCGGTTCCAAACTTGGGTGAGGAAGGGACACCCTCAAATATCAACAGCTGAGGTCTAGTGTTTGGGTGTGTGTGGGGGGGGGTGGGAGGGGGGAGTGGGGCTGATTTGGCTGAAAGGCCAAAGCACTAGGCCATGTCTGAATACATATATGCCTATATATAATATATACATATATATAAAATATAAACATACATATATAAAATATGTACACATATATGCATATCTATGCCAAATAAATAAATGCAACAATGCTATATATAATATATATAATAATATACAATAATGCTGTGCACACTCGCCTTAGGATTTAATGCTACAGAGGGATACATATATGCACATAGAAACGTGTGTATACACATACATTTGCTACATATAATAGAACAAATTTTCCCCAGTAGCCTTTACATTCGAAGTCAGTAAAGACAAGGAAGGGACTGTTTCCATATTTCTGCTGTCCTCACTCAAGGTTAGCTCTTTTTTTTAAATTTTTTATTTATTTTGAGAGAGAGAGAGTGTGCTCATGCGGGTGTGGGGGAGGGCAGAGAAAGAGGGAAAGAGAGAATCCCAAGCTGGCAAGCAGGCTCCGTGCTATAAGCCCTGTGCCCCAGGTGGGGCTCGATCTCATGAACTGAACCGTGAGATCATGACCTGAGCCCAAACCAAGAGTTGGACGCTGAAACGACTGAGCTACCCAGGAGTCCCAAGGTTAGCTCTTTGAATCACGCCTCTCTTCCAACTGGGGATTTAAATTCCTTGGAAAGACAGTATGTGGATGGCAAGAAGTTTAGGACCTGGTCCTTCTTCCGACCACATCACTGGCTGTGTGACCTGGAATGGTGTGGCCCTGCTTCACTGCCTGAGTTTCACCACAGCTAGTAGGGTAGAGGCTGTGCTGTACTGGCTCTCTCAGTCCTTCCACAGGTCTGTGCTCTGAACAAACAGCCTATGATGTGTAGGTAGCCAGAGGGAGATATGATGGGAGGGAGAAGGTGGTAACGTTTGAAGACACAGGAGATAGGGTAGCCCCCACCCCCTGGAGAGTGGTAAACTATGCAACTGGCAAAGGATAGAGATCCAGACATTTCAACTGAATGCATAGCCTACCTCACCAAATAAAAGAATGAGAGCGGTAACTGTAGTCGATTTTTGCACCCTTTAAAAGAAAGGTAGCTATAGGTGTAACCGTGCTTGGCTCTCCCATTGGGTGATGTGACGGACACACACAGTGGTGCACCAGCCACGGACCCTTCTCCATGGCTTGCCAGCTTTGGCAAGAGAATTCACCTGTGAGCTCCAGAGAAACTGCTGCCTAAGGGTGGGACAGGTCAAATGCTATGGAACTGGATAAACCAGAAAATGACATCTGAGCCTTTCTGTTTCAGTTGTCAAGTATTTACCAGATGAATTCCATCCGGAGAGCTCCCCTATGATTCATGTTTGGTTCTCTCACCTGGCCTCTCCTACAGAAGGCATGATAAATATTTATTGAATGTACTGGCACATATTATTTATAAAACCCTGTGCTTGGGTTGTGGTTAGGTAGGGACACGTTTAGAGAAGCTTTTGCGTTCGCTACAACTCTGTGCTAGAAAGATCTGACTCAAGATGCTTAATCTGGGTTGCTTAAGTATTTACCTTGTTCCCTTGTATTTTCTGCTTTTCAGTTCCTACTCATTCAAGCACTTCCCCTCCCTTCCCTCCACCCCCACCTGCAGGCTGTCACCTGCTTTGGAGGACAATTTTTCTTTTTTAAGCTTATTTATCTATTTCGAGAGAGAGTGAGCAAGTATGGGCGTGTGAATAGGGGAGGGAGAGAGAGGATCCAAAGCAGGCTCTGCAGTCAGCGTGGAGCACAGTGTGGGGCTCGATCTCACGAACTCTGAGATCATGACCTGAGCTGCAATCAAGAGTCGGACGCTTAACCACTGAGGCAGGCTTAACGGATAGAGCTTACCAGGCGCCCCTGGACGACGACTCTTTTGGAGAGCCTTGGATTTTCCAGACTGTTCCATTGCCTCTGAGACATCAGCTCACCAGAGTTTGCCCCGAAACGCACACAGTGATTTCTGTGCTAGATACGGACTTTTTGGTATTTCCTGCTGGAGCTTTGTTTGGGTGGAGTCCCCTTTGGAAGTGCCAGGGTTTTCCTGTTTGTGCAGTTGCTTTGCAAAACCTTAAATAAACTCTGTTGTGGTGTGTTCAGAATCATAACCACTCAACAACTATTTATTAAGTAAGCGCCTACTAGGAGCCTGGGCACTGTTCAAGCAGCTGGGTATACAGTGGTGACCTCAGGGGACACCGCTTTCAAAGAGCTTTCGGTCAGGCCCAGGACACAGACTGGTAAACAGGCATTTGCCCTCTCCACGTGGTGATAGCCGCGAAGGATAAAGTCCAGGGTGCGGGAGGAGAGGCGGGGTGCAGAGAGCAGAGACAGCGGACCCAGGGTCGGAAGGGCAGGGCTTGGGGGTGTGGGTGTGTCAGCACAGGCTTCCTGGGGCCAAATCCAGCTAGGCTGCACCCCAAATCCAAGAAACTAATTTTCATAGAACCTTTTCTCATTTATCTGCGAGGAGGTGACTCAGCTTGATTTGCAAGAACACTTTTTCAAGTCTTTTTTTTATTAACTTGTTTTATTTTCTATTTTTTTAAATTTACATCCAAATTAGTTAGCATATGGTGCAACAATGATTTCAGGAGTAGATTCCTTAGTGCCCCTTACCCGTTTAGCCCATCCCCCCTGCCACAATCCCTCCCTTGACCCTCAGTTTGTTCTCCCTATTTACGAGTCTTTTTTTTCAATAGCTTGAGTATCTCAACTCCCGCTGTTTACACTGCGTGTTAGCACGGAGGCACCAAATCTCCTAGCGGCAGAGGCAGGGACCAAGACCGCCTGCTGGAGGGAAGGTCTGGGACAGGGGAAGCATTGCATTTCCTGCTTGGAAGGAGAAGGGAGAGGTGGGGTCAGGCGGGGCGGGCGTGGGCTTGTGGGGAGGGAAGTGAAGTGCTCCCCAGCTTCCAACAATTCAGGTCTTTGTAGGGAACTTCATGATTTCATTTGTAGTGAATTTTAGGGATGTCAAGCAGGCACATCTCTCTTCAAATACCAGACAGGCAACCAAACCCTGTTCCAGAGCCCCCGGATGTAAATGACTTGTGCATTTTCTCCTTTTAGATCATCCAGACCATTGTTCCCCTCCATTCGTGCAAATGATAAAGACCAACTTCTTGCCAAAAGAAAAAAACATAGGGTGTGTGAGATGCGGAACGGTACAAAGGATTCTGTGCGTCTCGCCAGAGGGACGGAGTGGCCTGCGAGTAGTCTTGGATCTGCTTTTGATCTCTTGGTTGGGAAATAAAACGCCTGTTTACTTAATTTAAAATGTGTTTCTTCAGGAATGATTTACACGCGATAAAATGCACTCGTTTTAAGCGTACCATTCTACGAGCTCTGACAACTGTGTATACAGATGCCGCTACCTACCCATCCAAGACACGAACATTTGCAACCCCCAAAGCTCCCTTAGGGCTTTTTGTAGTTACCCCAGCCCCAGCCCCAGGCAACCACTGACCCACTTTCTGTCACCAGAGATTCAGGTTGCCTGTTTCAGAATTTCCAATAAATGGAATCACACCATAGTGTTCTTCTGTGTCTGGCTATTTCACCCAGGATAATGCTTTTGAGAGTCACTCTTGTTCATATGTCCTTAGCTCATTCCTTTTTTATTTAAAATGCCGGTTTTTGGAGCAGCAAGCAATCGTGCGGCATATCACTCAGTGAGATGAGCAGATCGAGGAAGTCCCTCCGGTCTCAAAATTCTATCAACGTGCCCAGGAAGGGTAGGCCGGGGAACTGCATTAGGTTAGTCCAGATCACGTGGGAGAAGCAGCCAGGCACACGAATTTCTGAGCGGCAGGAGCCCAGGAGAATGGGGAGTGAAGCCCTCGGTGAACGACAAGACGTATTAACAGAGGATGGCAGGGCTATTTGTTCGGTTCCGTTATGAGCTCAGCAAAATGTGACAATCCCGGGAAACATAAACATCTATTGCTGTGTTTCTATGTGTGCTTGCCTCAGGAGACCCAGCAGGGAGTGGCAGGTGGCAGGACTGGAGTCAGGCAGAGATTACCGGGTAAAGTGGAATCACGACTAAGCTGTGTCAGTTGCGTAGCCTATAAATACGAATTATAATGAGAGTTAATATTTATTGAGCTCTCACTATGCACCTAGCTCCGTTCCTTATGCCCACCATATCCTACGAAGCAAACGCCTTTAGTCTCTGCCCGCATCCATTCCGTCCCTTTTCCATATCCCTGCACACTTATCACTGCAAGCTGTGTGTCCCCAGCAGCCGGTGCGGCGGTGGCTCCACGTTGGGCAATAGTCCTCGAGCTACGCAAACCACTTTGCATCCCGGCCCGGAGAGCAGAAGTGCCTGGGACTTCCAGGTAACCAAACAGGGAAGGGACAAGCGCCCCAGATTCCCATGTCACCTGCTTTGTCTCCCCAGTTCACGGTATTTTGCGTGACTCAGTGTTGCTGGGCCTCCCTCCCTTCGCCGTCCCACACTCCTCAGCTTCTGGAGCTGTGCTTTCTGGGCCACTTCCTAGTACATCATGTCCACCTGAGTCTGTTTCTGGGGACCCCAAACTTAGACAAAGCACTGTTACTACAGTTGTTTTACAAATAAGGAAACTGAGTGTCTCTTTCTCTCTCTCTCTCTCTCTCTCCCCCCCTTCTCTCTCTCTCTGTCTCTCTCTCTCTCCCTCACACACACACACACACACACACACACACACCTCCAGTTAGCTCCTACTCATCCTTCAGATGAGAACCTGAACTTCACGATCTCAGGCAGCCTTTCTGGACTCCCCAGTCGTGGGAAGTCCTCTGCTAATGTTCTCAGAATCATCCTATATAGTACAAATCTCCATGGTCACTTTGTTTGACTATTTCACCAATGACCATCTCCTCTGCTGCCTCCAGGAGGTCAGGGGCCCCATCTCTTAGCACCCTCACCTGTATTCCCAGCACTCGAGCCAAGTTTCTAGAACATAGTAATTGCTCAATAAATTTTTTCTGAACGAATGATTTGAAGTTCCTTCAATTTTCTCACAGGCGCTCACTGGCCTTCCAGATACGTCTCAGCCTCTGCATGGGCAAGAAATGCATAATGTATAACCCCCAGGGGTGATACAAGACCTCTCACCCACATCTGTTCTTCTGGGTATTTAGGGAAGCACAATATCCAGGGCAAGGTGACATTACTTTGCTCCGGGGGACCGAAATTTAGCATCAACTGTAGAGTTGAATCCAGAGGTGAGCCTCGAAGCCTGGGTAAAATTTGAATGGATTATTAGGAGGAAATTTGAATACTATTTTAATGAACTATAATGCCATTTAAATACACACACACTGTGAATTAAATACACATTCTTGGATCCCTGTACTTCTCCTCCAAAGTACACTTAGTCCCAAGTCCTCATTAGGAAGCTGATAAGGTTCTATTTCCCTTCTATTCCAGAAATGCTGATTCGCCAGCTATATAAAATTTACAAACTGCTTTGGAAGCATTTGTGGAGAAAGGTGCTATATGAATGTATGAGATTATTGAAATGAATGCTGATTTAGAGATGTCCCAGGTGGATAGTTAAAATATACCTGGGCACACACATACACTCATACCCACGCTCAGGGTACTTTCTGCTCTGATCAGCGGGGATAGATTTTCCTACCTGACAGGTGACTGTAAGTCAAGAAGTGTGTTTTAATAGTTGCCAGCTTTCTGCTGCTGTGGGCTGCTGTCTCAGGCAATCCTTCACCTCCCGGGACACAGGACCTGAAGGATCTTGACACGTTCTCTCCAGTGTGCGTGGAGAGGTGGTGTTCAGCAGAAAGGTAAATATTGGCATGCTGTACATGAGTGATGAGTACAAATAAGGCAGGATATCCTTGGACAAGTTCACCACTGGACCCGTCAGGTTTCTTATCAATAGGCAATAAAATAAGAAATCACGAGTTTCCCAGGTTTTTGCCAAATCAGAACAAGTTACTTTTGTAAAAGCTGGCAGGTATTTGAGAGTCAGTAAATGCTGAGTAAATAATTCTGAAGGTAAACACATGTCCTTATTTCCACAAACCCTGATTACTGGATTAGATTACTGAACTTGCTCCTTTTGACTTTATCCCTCATAATCCTGCCCATCAATGTTTGCTCGGAGGAGCTCAAATAAACCAGGCTGCTCTATACCCCAGTGCCTTTACACGTGCTTTCCTTCGTGCTTGGCCTGCAATGCTTTCCATTAATCCAGGTGGGCTGGGGGCACTGTCAGATATTTTAATACCCAGTACTAGGAAAACTTGTAATTTCCTTTATGAAGCTTTTCTCGACAAACTGTCCTTCTCCTAAAACTGCCATTTTTGGGCCCATACAAATGCAACTGCACATATCTATTTAACATAAACAGGTCTGGGCTCTCTTGGGAAGTCCCTGCTCACACTCTGTACTCTTTGAGGCCATAATCAATACTTCATTGCCATCCAGTTGCCCCCTTGTGACCTCTCAAGTCTCTTCCCAGAGCATTTTGAGTAATGTATATTTTACTCAAATGTTCAAAAGGGAGAAAAGGAGAGACATTGAACAGAATGAGGCCAAACTTCATAAAAATCACCACCATTCCCAAAGCCTTTCTCGTTTTTTTTAAATGTTTACTTATTTTTGAGAGAGAGAGCGAGCGTACGTGCGTTGGGGAGGAGCAGAGAGAGAGGGAGAGAGAGAATCCCAAGTAGTCTCTGTGCTGTCAGCATAGAGCGCGACACAGGGCTCAATCTCACAAACAGTGAGATCATGACCTAAGTCAAAGTCAAGAATCAGATGCTTAACCCACTGAGCCATCAGGTGCCTCCAAAGCCTTTCCTCTTATTACCAGTGGCCTTCACTCCTCTCTCTCCTCCATTCTCCACTGTCTTCTGACCTCCTTCCACCCTGGATGCCTCACTGTCACCTCTATTCTATTTAGCAATTTAGCCCTTATAACCCTTTCTCCTACATAAAGGAGAAATCCTCAAAATCCTTTGCATCCTTGAAATTTTAGTTCCTCTCAACAGACTAGCTCTTTGAGATCTCTCTTAAAAGGCAAAGGTAAAAAAAAATATATATTTCTTCTCTTTCTGCTAAAACCTGGCACAACTTGATGGTAGGAATCGAGCCTTATACACTTCTGTGTCTCCCATGTAAAGTATTTAAAATATTTGTGAATGAAAGAATAAAAGAATATAGCCACAGATTAAAATCCCTCAAGATCCATTGTGATCATGACTTTCTTCTGCTCAAACTTCCTTCTACTTTCTCAACTCATGCTCTGGCCAACTGTCACTTCTCTCTGACTCTAGAACTCCACTCAGCTGGATGGGCCCTCTCTCCTCAAGGCCACCATGCATACACAATAACCTTGCCTTCAGGTGTTCATTTGGGTTGTGTCTCCAAGGCCTGGAATAGCCTATGTCATTGATGAGAGTGGTTGGTGGTGGGGTACCTTCACCATATTGAAGGCCAAGGTGAATGCAGTTGGTCTAGTCTTGTAGGCCCATTCAAGTCCTTCCTACTCTTAAAGGCTCACTACCCAGCCTTCCTCAGGACATTTCACTGAGGTCTCCCGGCCAGGTATAATTCACTCTCTTGAGTCCTCAGGATATAAACCTTGAATGCATTCACTCTGATGGCACTTAATCATCCAGACTTACATTATTGTGGAATTTTGAAGTGGGAGGTTTTGAGATCATTCTTCTTCCCAGAATGTGGTCATGATTAGATCTCTTTACTAAAATTTCAAGGGTTTCCTCCCCTGCCCCCACTTCCAGGCTTGGGGTAGGTGTGTGCTTATCTAACCCCTTCAAGTTATGTGGTTATGTGAGCGTATTTAATTTGCTTTGCCCAATGAAATGCAAGCAGAATTGACACAAGCCCCTTTGTGGAGGAAGCTTTCAGAGGAAGAAGCGTAAGAGCTGGTGAGTGATCAATCACTCTGTCTTTCTCTTGACGTAGTGACTGGCAGTGTTAGAAATATCTGGTGGATTGTTTATCAGCCTGGGTTCTTGAGTAAGGAAGGGTCCAGCAGATTCATAATGGAAACACGGTGTGAGCGAGAAGTAGACCTTTGTTGTGTTAAATCACAACATTAGCTTTAGAGGTGATTTGAGTAATTAATAACATAAAGTATTATTATAGCACAACCCACCCTATCCAGACAGACTGTAAGTTCCTTGAAGGCAGCACCCATGCATAACTGACCCTTCTATCCCCCAGAGAACATAGTACAATGTCCCCTGGAAGCTCAATAACCATTCCTGATTAAGTATACCTACTGAGAGAAAGTAAATACATGAGACTGGAGGGTGGGGCTTGATGTCAAGACTTCTCCTTGAGACTTTGCCCTCTGTAAATCCTAAATAGATGTGCAACACGATTCCAACAGTATTCTAATATATCCTTACACGCGAGGAGGCAGAATAGCGCAATGATAGGAACCTGGGCTCCTATGCTGGAGAGGCTTGGGTTTAAGTACCCTGCCAGGTACTTGGCTGCATGACGGTGGGCTCATTACTAAAGCTGTGTGAGTCCGAAATAACATCACTAGCTGCTGTATAGGATTATTGTGGGGATTAAATGAGAGAATGTATGTAAAGTGCCTGGCACATAATGAATGGGCGACCAACGTCATTCTCTTAGGCTCTTCTCCCATCAAATGTGTGTGGGTTGTATGAAATCTTGCCTAATTCTCTGGGAACAACTTCCCTTCATTTCCTCCCTCTGAGATCTTGGTCAACTGCCTAGTCCTCGAATTTATTTAGCTTGGTCTACCTCAGATCCCTAGGGTTTTGCTTTTACTGCCCCATGCACACTCTGGTATTCTGAGAAATTCCATTTGCAACTGGCTAGAGTTGGCAGTTGCTTTTGGCAAAGGACTCCAATGGAGGCGGGGGGGGGGGCGGGTAGCACTTTTGCGACAGGTTGCCTGCTGCCGAAATTTTAAACAGGGCCCTCCATGTGGTGGGTCTAGTCAGGGAGGTGATCTTCACGGGGGAGAAAGAATGTAGGATGTCATGGTGACCAGCTCCAGGAGAGCCCCACCTCGGCCTGGGCCCTGGCTCTAAAGGCAGACGATTCTTCCACTGAACTCTGGGATCGTATCTGTGATGGTAGCAGGGATGTCTGTGAATTTATCAATGGCTGACTCCTTCCACAGGTTGGGGCTTGGTGTGGTACCTGAGGGCTTGTGTTTTCCTGAACTCCTAGCCTGGCGAGCCTTGTGTTTTTAGGTTTATGTATTGTCCCTGAGTTCCATGGGGCTACCTCTGTCTACACTGTCTACACCACACCCCCTCTCCCCCCACCTCCCCACATAGCAGCCGCCGTGATGTAGCATGTCCAACCTCTCCAAAGGTGCTTGTGTAACTTGTTTTTCAAAGTCTTGGCAGGAGCTCCAGTCCTGAAGTGAGAAAGGCTGTTTACATTCTAGAAGGGCAGTCCCGAGAAATGTCTTGCATCAGGGCTGTTCCCGGCCAATCCCTACTCCCCAGAAGCTTCTTTCTCTCTGGGATGCCTTGGGACAGCCAGAGAGATGGTGTGGAACCCAAGGAAGGCGCTTGAGCATGAAAAAGGGAGGCTACGAGGAAGCATTCATCGAGCCCCAGGGCTCTGCCACAGCCCTGTGTAACCTGTGCTCCATTGAAAGGTGGGCAAATATCTCCAAGGCTCTTGTTGCCTCATTGTCTGGTGCAGTGCCTCACACAGAGCACGGTGCTAGGTGTTGGTGCTCAACAGACATTACTAAGTCAATAACTGTGCAAATGCGTGAGCAAGAAAATCCGAGAGGGCACACTGGTGGAAGTTCTCGGCTGACACCAGCTAATAGCTTTCGCTCAACAGGACTTGCATTAAGAATCACAATCATTACTATCTATTATCTAGTCTATGCCATGCAAAGGCATAGATAGTTTCCTTAAATTCTACAGCAGGCAGTAGTTCTACAAAGCCGGTGGTCCTGGTTCTAGTTAATAGCTGAGGAGGGCGCAGAGACTCGTGGGCACAAGGTCAGGGGATCTTGCCTGAGGTTTCCCAGGATTCAAAGCCTCTGGCAAGCACCGGAGCCCGGGGTTTTTCTACTTGCCATCTCTCCACCCTGCCGCTCAGCCCTGCTGGTCTCTGCATCCTGTAACAGCACAGGAGAAGGGGACCTCAAGGGGCACAGAGGCCACACTTTGCTGCCCTGCTGTGGGCAGCTACGCATTGCATTCTCGTTGTCATTCCTTCCTCCAGCAGCTGGGCTTGGATTCGGCAGGAAAGAACACTGGGAAGCAGTTTCATTCCAGGCGTCTGTGTTTCGTACTGAAAAACACCCACCTGTATTCAGGCCTTCTGGTACCTCAGTCTCCAGACCTTCCCCAGAAAACATCCTATCCCTCTCCCTGACACCTTCCCTCTTCTGATGGGCCTCATGGCCAGGTTTTCTCTTCACTGGAAAAAAATCTTGCCATGAATATTATTCTACGGACAGTGCCTGACACCATATATACCCTCCATAAATATTTACCGAACTGCATGCTAACCTCCAGACAAAAGAAGAAAAAACAAAACAAAACAGGGATCCAGAAGGAAATGGAAAAGCTTAGAGGGTGGGTGAGGGGGCCCAGCAAGCAGCCAGCTCTCCTCTTTCCCGGCCTCTCCCTGCCTGAGTAAAGAAGCGGGGGCAGATTCAGAGTTAATGCTGTCGTTTGATTACAGTAACATCAAACCCGGCAGCAAAAGCTCCAGTCAACGCCAGAGCACAAGCGAACACGCAGGGGCTTGTTTCCTTGGAAATGTTTCAGCGGTAATTACTCTCCCCAAAGAAAGACCCAAACGACTTCCTTGACCCGCTGGGGAGAAGAAGTAACAATGGGCCAGAAAGTCGTTTCTGCGGCCTCTGGCTCGGGGCGGGTGTGAATGTGCGCGCGGGGAGCCTGCGGTGCGCATGTGCGCGCGGCTGCACCTCCGGGGACCGTCCGCGGGGCGCCTTTGACAGCCGCTCTATTCAAACGCCGGGGCCGTGGGTTGGCGGCGCGGTGCCTGCCGCCGCCGCGGCTGAGATCATGCTGTTGATTTTGTTTTACAGAGAGCAGCCCAGCCTGTTGTGCAGAGTACAGAATGTTCTCTTCTGTGAACTGAGCTTGAACTTCTCCAACCCACTTTGTCTGAGGAATCACACAGACACAGAGGGGAAAAGGCAGGGAAGATAACCCCCAAATTGTTGAAATCCTTGTGTTCTCTCTGGTTTTGGCTCGCATCGTTGGCTTTGCACTGTGCAAAATGACAAATCCCAAGCATTGCAGCTCTTGGATGAACAAAATGCCTGTGATGTCCTTTGTCTTAAGTCAGGACTCTGGGCTTCAACTCTGGAAATTAACAAGTCTGTCATTATCTCTCCTTGATGTTTTTCTTTCTTTTTTCCTTCTTTTTCCCTTCCTCCATCCCTCCCTTTTTATCCTTCCTTCTCTCTCTTCCCTTCCTCTCTGCACCCTCCCTCCTTCTCACCATCTCCCCCCTACCCTTTCTTTCTTCCCTTTAAGGCATTAAAGGGACAAGGACAACAAAAGCCATTTTCCTGTAAGGGAAAGAAAGACTCTCCCCCCCCCCCCCCCCCCCCCCCCATGATGCCTGTGACTTCTCTTTCAGTTGTTCAGTTATCATGTTATTACAAATAGTGCTCCCTAATGTGTTGTATGGCCTGAGAGAATTGATAGCGAAGGCTTTGGGTTGACGGCCTTCATTAAATCACCAGCTTGAGAAGCTGCCAGTGGTTGGTAAGGTGGTTTGAAATTTCTCTTTGAAAACCATCTTTGCCTGGTCTTTAGGGCTGAGTCTCCAGTTGTGGGGCACACCGATAAATGGTTTAGGGGGTCCACTCGGAGGATCTGAGCATGAGACCTCTGTAGGACAGGCAGCAGTACTTCCCAAAATATTGTTATTTTTAATAGCAGGGGATTCCTTTCTCTATACTAAAGTTTACCCCAAACTCATTGGTGAGGCAAAAGAGCACAACTTTATGTGAGTCATGGATTTGAAGTGTGAGTCTCCTACTTGTGAGCGCACATATGATATTGGGTAAGTCGTATCTTCTACAACTCAGATGGTGAAAGGGGCACAAAGCTTGTCTTGTGGGCACGTGCAGTCTTTTGTAAGTGTTGAGTGCCATACCGCTACCCCACAGAAAGAGATTCTTCTCTTGAATTTGCAGCTGTACCGCCTACCTCAGAGCCAGGGGGCTGCTGTCTTCTGGATCACTGATGGAAACTGGGAGATTCCCACAAGAGTGTCTATTTCTGAGAGGATTCCAGTTCCCCGGATATTCCATGTGACTTTCTGACTATTATGCCATCAGAATACTAGTTAATTAATTCTTAGTTAATCCGTTCTTATATCCCCTAAAATGCTATTGAATATTTGCGATGTCTAAGTTAGTGGACGGGATCTAGGGGTTGGGAGATAAGTAAGATATGTTCATTGCCTTCAAAGAGTTTCTCGTCCAGTGGGAAAGGCAGAAATATACGCATACATATACACACATACATAGACACACATATAATACTTATGTGTTACTATAATACAAATGGAGGGATAAGTTATAAAATGTGAAGGTAGAGTATTACAAGAATAAGGTGAGGATTCTAATGAGTGGAAGTTGAACCAAGTGAAGTCTAGACAGCAGAAGATAGGAATCATGAAAATAGATGGTCTTTGTGGTTAAGAGGATTAGATAGTGTATTTGAGTATCAATGAGTAGTTTTTTTTGACTGAGCAGTTGATGCTAGAGGATGTAGGAAAAAGCAAAAAAAGTACATTGAGCCTAGATTGAAGATGTCTACTTCCCCCTCTTATGCCCATTGCTAACCTTTCTTCCTGAGTTTGTATGAAGTCTCAGAATCCTGCTCAACACAATGCTCTAAGAAGCCACCACTGATCAGGTGGTATTGACCCTTGACATAAAACCATTTGCCAGAGTCAGGGAAGATGGTGGAGTAGGAGGATCCTGAGCTTATGACCTCTTGTAGATACACTGAGCCAATAACTACACGTATTAGAACTCATTCTAAAAACCACCTGAAGACGAGAAGAACACATCTTCTACAGCTAAAGTCATATAAAGAGAAGGTCACATTGAAAAGGTCAGTAGGGAAAAGATGCAGTTGGAAACCAAACACCCAGCATGACTACCTACCAGTGGGAGCGAGATCACAAACATGGAGGAGTGAGTGAGGGGACCAAGAGCCACACTGGGCACCCACAGCTCTGGGGTCCTGGAATAGGAAGATGAGAACCCATAACATCTAGCTTTGAAAATCAGTAGGGCTAAACTCTGGGAAGACAGAGGGCTATGGGAAACTGAGTCCCTATCCTTAAAGAGCCAGCAGGCTTTATCACTCAGCCTGGGATGCAGCACGGAAGCAACAGTTTGAAAAGTGCCTGGGTTATACATGAAAGAGGTTTGTTGACTAATTTAAGGATGTGTGCCAGAGGGGCAGGGATCTATAGAGCTTTCTACAGGAACACAAGTGTTGGTGAGAGCCATTTTCTTGCCCTCCTTCAGTATAGATAGCTGAAAATTTGCATGAGCCAGTCCTGACACTCTCCATCTACCTCACTAGCATTGTTTCCCCAGCCCTGGTGTTCCCCGGCAGACCCACCCTGGCAGGCTCCCCTCCAAAGAAGCTCCCACCTTGCCATATCTGGTGGGCAGCCTCAGTGGGGTCTGATGGCCTCTCCAAAGCAGAATACACATTCCTTTCAAGTGCATCCTGGAACATTCTCCAGGATAGATCACATGTCAGGCCACAGAACAAGTCTCAATACATTTAAGAAGACTGAAATCATGTCAAGCATCTTTCCTGACTGCAACAGTATGAAACTAGAAATCAGTTACAAGAAAAAAACTGGAAATGCACAAACACGTGGGTGTTCAACAACACAGTTACTAAACAACCAGTGTGTCAGCAGCGAAATCAAAGAGGAAACAAGTAATACCAGGAGACAAATCACAATGCAAACACTGCCGTTCAAAATCTTTGGGACGCAGCAAAAGCAGTTATAAGAGGGAAGTTTATAGTGATAGAAGCCTACCTCAAGAAACAACAAAAGTCGGGGCGCCTGGGTGGCGCAGTCGGTTAAGCGTCCGACTTCAGCCAGGTCACGATCTCGCGGTCCGTGAGTTCGAGCCCCGCGTCAGGCTCTGGGCTGATGGCTCGGAGCCTGGAGCCTGTTTCCGATTCTGTGTCTCCCTCTCTCTCTGCCCCTCCCCCGTTCATGCTCTGTCTCTCTCTGTCCCAAAAATAAATAAACGTTGAAAAAAAAAAAAAATTAAAAAAAAAAAATAAAAAAAAATAAAAAGAAAAAAAAAAGAAAAAAAAAAAAAAACAACAAAAGTCTCAAAAAAATAATATAATAATATACATAAAGAAACAACAAAACAACAAAAGAATAAACAAAGCCCAACGTTAGTAGAAGGAAGGAAAAGTAGAGGTGAGAGGGGAAATAAACCAAATAGAGGGTAAAAAAAAATAATAATAAAAATAAATGAAACTAAGAGCTGGTTCCTGGAAAAGATAAATAAAATTGATAAACCTTCAGACATATTCATCAAGAAAAAAAGAGAGGGCTCAAATAAAGAAAATCACGAATGAAAGAGAAGTTACAACTGACCCAAAGAAATACAAATATAATATATTGTATAACATATATAATATATAATATAACATAATATAATACAAGGATTATAAGAGACTACTATAGGAAATAATATGCCCAAAAATCAGACAATTTGAAGAAATAGAAATTTCTAAAAGCATATAATCTTCCAAGACTGAATTTTGAAGAAACAAAATCTGAACAAAATTGAATCAGTAAATAAAAAACTCCCAACAATCAGATATCCAGGACCAAATGGTTTCACGGGTAAATTCTGTTTTTAAAGTTTAATTATTTATTTTGAGAGAGAGGGTGGGGAGTGGAGGGGAAGAGAGAAAGAGGGCGAGAGAAAATCCCAAGCAGGCTCTACACCATTGGTGCAGAACCCTATGTGGGTCTGGAACTCATAAACTGTGAGATCATGACCTGAGCCGAAATCAAGAGTTGAACACTTAACCAAGTGAGCCACCCAGGCACCCCTCTACCAAACATTTAAAGAAAAGTTAGCATCTATCTTTCTCAAACTATTCCAAAAATAGAAGTAGAAGAATGCTTTTGAAGTCATTCCATGGGGCCAGCATTACCCTGATACTGATATCCAAGGCACTCCAAAATTAAAAAAAAAAAAAGAAAAGAAAAAAAAGAAAAGAAAAAAGAAAAGAAAATCACAGACCAACATCCCTAATGAATAAACATACAAAAATCCTCAACAAAATATTAGCAAGCCAAATTAGAATGTACATTAAAAAGATTATTCACCATGATCAAATGGGATTATTCTAGGAGTACAAGGATGGTTTGTACCCACAAACCAATCAATGTGATACACCACATTAACAAAATGAAGGATAAAAATCATACGATAATCTCAACAGGTGCAGAAAAATCATTTGAAAAAATTCAACATCCATGAGTTTTTATTCATGATAAAAACTCTCAGCAAAGTGGTACAGAAGGAACATGCCTCAATATAATAAAGGCCATATATGACAAACCCACATCTGGCATCATACTCAATGGTGAAAACCTGAACTCTTTTCTTTTAAGATCAGGAAGAAGACCTAGATGTCCACTCTCGCTACTTTTATTTAACAGAGAGTACGGAGGTCCTAGCCACAGCAATGAAACAAACAAAGAGAAATAAAAGTTACCCAGATGGGTAAGAAAGAAGTAAACTGACACTATTTGCAGACGACAAATGGTTCTAGATATACTTGGAAAACCCTAAAGACTCCACCAAAAAGTATTAGAACTAATAAATGAATTCAGTGAATTATAGGATATAAAATTAATATACAGAAACCTGTTGTGTTTCTATGCACTAGCAATGAAATAGCAGAAAGGGAAACGAGAAAACAAGCATCAAAAAGAATAAAATACCTCGACATAAATTTAACCAAAGAGGTGAAAGATCTCTACTGTGAAAACTATAAGGCATTGATGAAAGACATTAAATATGACACAAATACATGGAAAGATACACCATGCTCATGGATTGGAAGAATTAATATTGTTAAAATGTCCATATTACCCAAAGGAACCTACAGATTCAGTGCAATCCTGGTTGGGTTTGCACCAGAACAAACAAACAAACAACAACAACAAAAAAACATCTAAAATCTCTATGGAACCACAAAAGAGCTTGGATAGCTGAAGCAATCTTGAGAAAGAAGAACAAAGCTGGAGGCAGCACGCTTCCAGATTTCAAGCCACACTACAAAGCTATGGTAATCAAAACAGCATGGTACGGGCACAAAAAGACACACAGATCGATGGGACAGAGCTGAGAGCCCAGAAACAAACCCGTGTTTATCTGGTCAATTAATCTCTGACAAAGGAGGCGAGAACACACAATGGGGAAAAGACAGTCTCTTCAACAAATGGTGTTGGGACAATTGGACAGTTATATGGAAAAGCATGACATTGGATCACTTTCTTACACCAGACACAAAAATAACCTCAAATAATAATAATAATCCTCAAAATGGATTATATAATCCTCAAAATGGATTAAAGACCTAACGGTGAGACCTGAAACCATAAACCTCCTAAAAGAAAACACAGAGAGTAAGCTCATGGACATTGGCCTTAGCAATATTTTTCTGACTATGTCTCCTCAGAAAGGGAAACAAAAGCCAAAATTAATAACTGGGAGTACATGAAAATAAAAGGCTTTTGAGGGGCGCCTGGGTGGCTCAGTCAGTTAAGCGTCTTGCTCTTGATTTTGGCTCAGGTCATGATCTCGAGGCTTGTGAGTTTGAGCCCTGCATTGGGCTAAGTGCTGACAGTACAGAGCCTGCTTGGGATTCTCTCTCTCTCCCTCTCTGCTGTTCCCATGTGCACTCTTTCTCCAAATAAATAAACTTAAAAAAAAAAAAAGAAGAATATGTTAAAAAAAAAGTCTTTTGAACAGTGAAGGAAACCATCAACAAAATGAAAAGACAGCCAGTGAATGGGAGAAGATATTTGCAAATGATATATTCAATAAGGGGTTAATATCCAAAATATATATTTAAAAAACCTCATGCAACTCAACACCAAAAAACCCCCAAATAATCTGATTGAAAATGGGCAGAGGACCTGAATAGACATCTTTCCAAACAAGACATGCAGATAGCCAGGAGATACATGAAAAGATGCCCAGCACCAGCAATCATGCGGGAAATGTAAATCAAAATCACAGTGAAGTATCACCTCACCCCAGCAGAATGGCTAAAAACAAAAAGACAAACAAAATAACAAATGTTGGTAAGGATGTGGAGAAAAGAGAACACTTGTGCACCGTTGGTGGGAATGTAAATTGGTGCAGCCACTGTGGAAAACAGTATGGAGGTTCCCCCAAAAAACTAAAAATAGTACTGCCATATACTCCAGTAATTCTACTTCTGGGTATTTACCCAAAGAAAATGCAAACACTAACTCGAAAGGATATCTGCGCTCCTATGCTCACCGCAGCATTATTTACAATAGCCATGATATGGCAGAAACCTACGTGTCCATCTGTAGATGGATGGATAAAGAAAGAAGATGTGGTATATATACAACGGAATGTTGCTCAGCCGTAAAAAAAAAAAAAAAAAAAAAAAAAAGAGTGAGATTTTCCTGTTCATGACAACATGGATGGAACGTGAGGGTATTATGCTAACTGAAATCAGCCAGAGAACGACAAATACCCTATGGTCTCACTTATGTGTGGCCTCTAAAAAACAAAAGAAACAAACAGCAACAAAATAGAAACACACTCAAAAATACAGAGAACAGGGGCGCCTGGGTGGCGCAGTCGGTTAAGCGTCCGACTTCAGCCAGGTCACGATCTCGCGGTCCGTGAGTTCGAGCCCTGCGTCAGGCTCTGGGCTGATGGCTCAGAGCCTGGAGCCTGCTTCCGATTCTGTGTCTCCCTCTCTCTCTGCCCCTCTCCCGTTCATGCTCTGTCTCTCTCTGTCCCAAAAATAAATAAACGTTGAAAAAAAAATTAAAAAAAAAATACAGAGAACAAACTGGTGGTTGTAAGAGGGGAGGTGGGCAAAGGAGTAGGCAGAATAGGTAAAGAGGATTAGGGGGGATAGACTTCCAGGTATTGACAATTAAGTCACAGAGATGAAAAGTACAGCATAGAGAAAAGAGTCAATAATATTGTAATAACTGTGTATGGTAACGTGGTAATTACACGCATTGTGGTGAGCATATCGTATGTAATGTATGTAACTGTTGAATCACTGTGTTGTACACCTGAAACTAATATAATATTACATGTCAACTATACTTCAACTAAAAAAAAAAGATTAAAAAAAGACAAAAAGCCACTTGTCATTCTGTGCTTGGGCTTTAAGTCTCACGCTTACAATTTTTTAATGTTTATTTATTTATTTTTGAGAGAGGGGTGGGGAGGGAGGAGAGCAGGACGAGGAAGTGGCAGAGAGAGAGGGAGGCAAAGAATCCAAAGCGGGCTGTCGGTGCAGAGCCCGATGTGGGGCTCAAACTCACGAACTGTGAGATCATGACCTGAGCCGAAATCAGACGCTTAACCAAATGAGCCACCCAGGCACGCCTCGTGCTTACAAATGTCATTTGCATGTTCTTGGGGGAGTTATTACATGTTCTTAAGAATGGAATGATGTGAGTCAATGCTATGATTCAACCGGTGCTTCTGTAAGGTCGCTGCTGGCCATGAGAGGGGTCCCTGGGAAAGGTGGGAGACTGGGGACACAGAGAGAAGATGACTACACAAATCATCCTGAACAGTGTGAGTAGGAGGGACAAATGTGTTGGACAGATGGGGCACTGGGGAGGTAGGTTACGTGATCATAGATGAGGGTAAGGACACTTGACTTAACTGAGTTTTCTCATCTGGGTTTTACCGAGAGGCAAGAAGGGCTGCTCTGGTCTGAATGTGTCCTTCCCAAATTCATATACTGAGAAATCCTAACCCTCAAAAATGATGGCATTAGGGGGTGGAGCCTTTAGGGGGTGGAGCCTTCACAATGGAATTATTTCCTTATATAATAAGAGACTCCACAGAGCTCCCCAACCCCTTCCACCTGTAAGGACACAGCAAGAAGTCTTAGACCTGGAAGAGGTCCCTCATCTGACCATGCTGGCACCATGATCTTGGACTTCCAGCTCCCAGAGCTGTGAGAAATATTTCTATGGTTTATTAGCTACCCAGTCTGTGCTATTTAAAAAAAAATTTTTTAATACTTATTTTTTTGAGAGACAGAGAGAGAGTGAGCGGGGGAGGGGCAGAGAGAGAGGGAGACACCGAATCTGAAGCAGGCTCTGCACAATCAGTGCAAAGTCCGACGTGGGGCTCAAACCCACAAACCGTGAGATCATGACCTGAGCCGAAATCGGATGCTTAACCGACTGTGCCACCCGGGCGCCCCCAGTCTGTGATATTTTATTATAGCGGCCTGCACAGATGAAGACAGGCCAAGAGAAGGAACACAGGAAGAGGTTTTAACTTTTCTCTTTATAAAGGGAAGATTGTGCACTGAGTTTCAAACAGACTGAATTTTAAGGGAAAGAGAATGGAGAGAATTCCAACCATCATTTGGAAATAGAGATATGGAGGTAAGAGCTAAAAAAGTAATTCAGAATCAGCCACACGGAGGAACCAATAAACGCCCTGAGAGTGGATGTTATCACCTGGAAAGAGCTACGCAGGTCATTCATAGGCCTGTGAGAAAAAGGGGCCGAGTTAGACCTTGAGAGGTGCTTATATTAGTGAACACCAGAGGAAGAGCATTCTAGAAATAATTCAAATTCCTAACAATATGGGGCACCATCTACTCCTCCATTCCTGTATCTGATTTTTCTTTAATAGAGAACATGACTGGGGCGCCTGGCTGGCTCAGTGGAGCACGTGACTCTTCACCTTGGGCTCATGAGTTCGAGCCTCACATTGGGGATAGAGTTTACTCAAAAAAAAAAAAAAAAAGAATAATGACTCATCTGTTTTTTAAAATTCTTTAAATGTTTATTCTTGAGAGAGAGACAGAGCGTGAGCGGGGAGGGGCAGAGAGAGAGAAGGAGACACAGAATCTGAAGCAGGTTTCAGACTCTGAGCTGTCAGCACAGAGTCCAATGTGGGGCTCCAACTCACGAGCCATAATCATGACCTGAGCCGAAGTCAGACGCTTAATTGACTGAGCCACCCAGGGCCGGGACTCATCTTCTTTAAATTTTTTTTTTTCAACGTTTTTTATTTATTTTTGGGACAGAGAGAGACAGAGCACGAACGGGGGAGGGGCAGAGAGAGAGGGAGACACAGAATCGGAAACAGGCTCCAGGCTCCGAGCCATCAGCCCAGAGCCCGACGCGGGGCTTGAACTCACGGACCGCGAGATCGTGACCTGGCTGAAGTCGGACGCTTAACCGACTGCGCCACCCAGGCGCCCCAGGACTCATCTTCTTTAATACAGAATCTGTTTGGTGCCTGTCTGAGAATTAAAGAAAATAGGTAGCTTTTTCCCGCATAAGGATACTTCTTTGCAAAGGCAGTATTTCGCAAACTCTTTGCTGGTTGACCGTGACCCACAGTGAGAAATTCAAGTTATATATGCATAGATATATATGCATAAAGACAAAAGGCTTTATGAAACAATATCTACCTGTAGCTTCTACAATTAATGCTATTTTCTATTTTATTCTATTCCTGTAAGGAAAACAAAACAAAACAAAACCAAACCAAACCAAACCAAACCATGACTGCTGGGTCCCAGTGAGTTGACATCACAAAAGACAGTGGGATTCAGGGCTGTGGTTTCTGGAAGTCTACTCTCCCTCTAGTGGTTGACATCTTTCAGGAGAGATCAGAGCTTGAGGCTCAAGCTGGAGACCCACGGAGAAGAGCATCACTCCGTCTCCAAAGGCCCCCCCGCCCCCTTTCCTGGAGGAATTTTTAGCTTTGGAAGGAAGTCTAGGCAGGTTTGACCCGCAGTTGCTTGGATTGTTTCCAGAGGCAAATAATAATGACAGGCATTGAATCAGGCACTTTCTGTACATTGTTAACAATTCTCATAATAAGCCTCTGAGGGAAATATAATTATTACCTCCATGTTACAGAGGGGAAACATAAGGCTAAGAGAGAATTTGCCCATGATCGTACTGCCCGCGAACAGTGACACTCAGATCCACGCTCAGTCGGCATGCAGGACAGTGACGGTGAGCTGCAGCTTCTTGGCTTTACTGTGCCTCATCCCCACTAGTCCCCTAGCAAGTGTCCCTCAGCAAGACTTGGTCTTGACTCAGAGCAGTCTTTATTCCTTCTCTTACGGAGACTCTGTGCATTTACAAGTTTCTTGAATATAATCGAGGATCTGAAATGTGTTCTGGAAGCGCAGGCGGAAAGAGAAGGAGCGGGAGAGAAAGAGAAAGGGTGGGGTAGGTCGAGGAAGGCCCTTTTGAGGCTGGGCTGGAAAAGGCGATCTGGAGGGGGAGAGGCCGGGTTCTCATCACCTTGACCTCCCTGCCTCTGTCTTTGCCCTGACGATCAGCCACCTCCACGTCTCCACCAGGCTTATCTCTCCAAAACAGCTCTGTCCTCATCACTTTCCTACCTCGTGCTTCTTGCTGACATGGCCCACGCACCTGTCCCGAACTGAAAGCCTCCTTCTCTCCCTTCAGTGCCAACTCAGTGTCTCCTCCTCAGACGGCCATTCCAGACTTGTAACTGGCCCTGCCCGACCATCCCCAATCCTCGCCCACTCGCTCACGACGTCTGCACATGAAGCCTGGCAGGCTTTCCCTGTCCCTGAATGCACGCGGCTTGTCTGATCTCAGTGCCTGCGCTCATGTTGGGCCCTTGCCTGGAATGCCCTGCTTCCTCTCTCCCTGTCTATACCCACCCATCCTTTAAGACTCCGTTCGGGCCTTGCCTCTTCTTTAATGCCTTCCCCTGATTCTTCTGTTACCTTTGCATCTCTGCTCTTGTAGCATCCACGGAGGGATATTACCAAATACTGTAGAATATTTATGTATTTTTTAAAATTTGTTTAATGTTTATTTTTGAGAGACAGAGCATGAGTGGGGGTGGGGCAGACACACACACACACACACACACACACACACACACACACACAGAATCGGAAGCAGGCTCCAGGCTCTGAGCTGTCAGCCCAGAGCTGGACGTGAGATCATGACCCGAGCCGAAATCGGGCACTTAACCGACGGAGCCACCCAGGCACCCCCAAATACTGTAGAATATTTAAATGGTTCATGTTTATGCCTTCAGCCAGATACACTTATTCATTAATTTTAAAGTTATTGATTGAATTGCCTATTATTCTAGGACAAGGAAGGTAAGAGGAGCTCTCAAGACACGAGGATTCGCAGACAGGGGCCGGCACGGTGCAGCACAGAGCTGCTGCTTTTTTGTCTTACTTCTGGGAAAGTACCCCAATTTTCTTCTGGGCAGCCCCTGAAATCTAAGCCTGTGTTGCAGGAGCAGGGCCAGACTCCACACCTTAAAAGAGGAGCGGGCATGTGACAGAGGGCTGGCCACTGAGAACTGCACTCCCCTGGTCGCAGAGATGGGGTGCGATGGGCTAGGCCGGTGGGAAATTAGTCCCAGGTGCCCGCTAGAACTAGTGGGGGTGTTCAGCTGGCGGAACACGAGCCCGGAGCCACTGGCAATTATTACTGCCACCACTTTGAGGGGGTCTGTCTGAAGGGGAAGCCAACATGGGGGACATCAGAGTTGGGGGATTCTGGAGAACGCCGTTTAAGCACCTGGATCCAGCCTCTGCCGTACCAGAAAGCCATTGCATTCTTTCCTGCTCAGGCCGGTTTCTGTTAAGATTCCGTAACGTGCAACTAAACGAGCCCTCACCATTGTGGTGCATCCGTTGCGATCCATGCTCCATGGTTACCTGTAAGCGGATAACAGCTCAAGGCACAGCCCCCTGGCATCCGGCCTGGAACTGCTCACCGGCCCAAAGTAGCCTAGCTAGGTCCCCAATCCAGCTCAGGTTGGTCCAATCAAAGCGAGTCAATTGATTTCTCATGGCTCTGGTCACGGAGGAGCACTGCCTTTTCCCCTGAATGAAATCCTTCCCGTGGCACCTTGCCCGGCACTGCTATGCTTTAACTGCTCAGTGTGTTCCTGGAGCTTCTGTGCTGTCTCACGTCGGCCCACAGGTGCATACAGTTGGTTCTGTGTCTCTGCAAATGGTCTACACGATCCTCTATCATTTGATAAGATAGGCATATCTCAAAATGAGATGGGGTCCTCATGTTGAGCAAGCGTTAGAGGAATGAGCTTATAAGTCTACAGTGGGCTTATCAAACTGTAAGTGGTGGTGATGTAGTGAGAACAGGGCAAGAAAGAGAGTAGTCACCACAGTAATGCCTGTGGGTGAGTGGTGGCTACTGTGTGCTTTGTCCGTTCTCTGGTAAGTTCTTATCAATCAATTGGCATGTATTTAATAAGTGCCGATTAGAAATTAGAGTCAAACCCTTTCAGTCGTGTTCCACAGCCCTAAGCCAGTACCCGCCTAATAATTACCTTCGGTGATTAATAATGATTTACACCCTTGACGTTAGTTAGAGACAAAGTCTGAACGCAAAGAGAACAAATTCTTGGTTCCCAATACAGTGCTCATCTCCAACCCTGGGTCAAGCAATGACCAAATATTCCTGAGCTCGTTATCAGAAGTAGTTTCCTTTCCTCTAACGTTTCGCTCTGGATTCTTGGAAGACTGTCACTCCCCAAAGTCAGAGGCGGCGGAACATTTGAAAATGCTTTTAACAGAATAGGTTATGCCTTGAACTAAATCGCTGCCTTACCTTCAAAGTCCTGAGGCTGCCCGAGCGGACTTCCTGTGCCTGCGTCTAGTCTCCGGCCAAGGCCACATGCGGACACACCCTTGGCTCGGGCCCGAGTTGGAGCTTCTCCAGCTGAAGGTGTCCCTCTTGCTTCCGTGCTTCTGCCTGGCGAATATTTGGAATATTTCAATATTTGGAACATCCCGGGTACCCTCTTTGGCCCCTTTTAGTTAAATCCTTCGTAAAGTCACAATAAAATAATTACAGTGACCTTCTACTAGGGAGCCCAGTAAATAGCTCCTGTTAGAGGTTCATCTAGAAGTAAGACTGGCCTCTGGTCTGCGTGGGAGATGGTGGGTCATGGGCAATCCTACAGAGCATGATTTAATTAGAACCTGTTGGGAGCCAGACTTTCAATGGAGCTAGTTCCTATTAAGAAAGCTCAGAACCCTTTCTGAGAGACAACAACACTCCCCTCCTCCAAATATCCCAGGAACCAGTAGACTGTAAAGATCTGGTAACAAGTTTATTTTTCCCTGTAGCCAAGAGTTGGGAAGTACATAACTTACCTTTCTTCCTTCACTGAAGTTGGGTGGCCATTGCTAAGACCAATGGCAGACGCTAAGGCAGTGTCTCCTGGGCAGTGGTTCTCAGCTTTGAGGGCACGTTGGAAAGCTGGGGATTTTAGGGGCACCTGGCTAGCTCGATCAGTAGAGCATGTGACTCTTGATCTCAGGGTTCTAAGTTCAAACCCCACCTTGGTTGTAGAGATTATTTAAAAATAAAATCTTAAAAAAGAGAAGAAACCTGAGGATTTTAACCACTGTTGATGTGTGCTGTGCTACCCACTGCCCCCCCCCACCCCCAGGGTCTGAGTTATGTGGTCGGGGGTACACCTGGCATCAGGATTGAAAAATCATGCCAGCTATTTATAATAGTGCTATAGTTGTATAATTTGACCGGGCCCAGAAGAAAAAAGAAAAGGCAAAACCCAGCCTTTGTTTATAAAGGTTATCGTTGCTTAGAATTTATTGTTATATGCCACAGAATATGACTTTGTACTAAAGAAGTTTGGAAAAACCTTTTGCTTTTTTTTTTTTTTTTTTTTTTTTTTTGTAGTCGGGAGGAGTAAGTCTCCACCTTGCGGGCTCCACGGAACTGACTATCCCAAAGCCTAAATGAGATTAGGCAGTAGCGGGACACGTGTGTGTGTGTGTGGGGGGGGGGCAGTGCTTAGTAAACCAGGATTTGCACACCTGCCCGGGGTGGGGTGGGGATGGGTGAGGCCAGGAAATGCTGGAGGAGATGAACAGGGCATAGGACCACGAGGAGTGATAGGCCTGCAGTGAGGCAGGAGTCTCATCTCAAGGTGAGACATTGGCTCAGCTGGGGCCGATCCTTTTTTTTTTTTTTCTTTTAAAGACATACGTTAAGATTTGTATATCAAATCTCTCAATTTTGAGAACACTCAGTGCCAAAAAGCGCATTTGGGAAGTAGACACATGGATCCCACACTTTCTTTGAAAGTCACCTTAGTTCCCTTCCATACTCATTTATAAGACAGCTTGCAATGCTCTCTCAAGTGTGGGGACACATTGGAATTCTTCAAATACAAAGCAAACATCAAAAAATTCGAGGAGTAATCAGTGTCCTGATTCTGTTCCCTTCAGTTTGCAGACAAGCACACAGAGGCTCAAAGAGTTGGAGGCATATGCCCAGGGTCACAAGGTCAAGTAGTGGCTATAATGACATTCTTGATCTAACCCAAACATCTAGTCTGTACTTCTTACTTTTCAACAGAATTCCAGTTTGGGGATCTATCCCTCCCAGAGTGACTCAAGGATACCCAGTGCAACACCATTTCCAGCTCTAGGGTAGATCCTGGTCAGTCTAAGCCAATCAATGCATGGCATTCTCCTGGTAACTGCTTTGATCCAGTGGGTACGTGACCAAAGGTGGCCCAGGCAGATTGAAGGAGAGGACTTATGTCCCATGCTGGAGGGAGAAGACTCCCTTTCCTGCCTGTAGCCTCCATTACCAAGGGGAGCCATTTTTTCACCATTAGGGATCTATCCTATGCAGGTGTCCAAGCACAGAGCACAGCTGAACCTCTACTAAGTGAAGTGTACTTCTCATTATACCAGGCAATTGCCTCACAATTCCCAGTAGGCTAGGCTGCTCCAGTGGGTATCTGGGCAACGGGAACACTTTTAGCTTTTCCAGGCTGCTGCGAAGAGCTGGTGAGTAGCCACAGAATGGAACTGAGAGAATTTCTGTGGCTCTGCCTTTAGCAGGTGAACGTTGGCTGGTCCCCACTGCTGTGAATGACGTTGCCTGTATCTGCACATGGCTGTTGAGACCGAAGAGGAAGAAACTACCTAAACCAGCCAAGATGTTTTAGTGGTAAGAAATAGATGATGCAATTCAAGCTGCCTAAATAACAAAAGAAATGTATATTCTCAAGTAAATAAAAAGTACTTCGGTGTGTGTGACTCAATCTATAGGCTCAAGTGATATCACTAGGACCCTGCTCTGGTCATCTCTTGGCTGTCCTATCACCCGCTTTGTCTTTATTTATTTTTATATTCCACCTGGGCTAAGTTGACAGCCAGAAACTCTAGACACACCTTCTTTCCTGCTCAAGACCAATGGAAAGCAGGTGGGTGTCCTTCCTGTGTCAGGCACGGCAAAGGTCTTTCTTGCTTCTCACTGGCTCTGGTGGATCACATGGCCATTCCTGCACCAATCACTGTGCCATGGCCCGAAGGGTGGGGCCTGAGCTGCGTGTCTCTCCCTAGAAAGAAGAATGTCTACTGAGAATGGCAGCAGATCCTCAGAGGAAAATTACTGTTCTCTCACCCAGGAGACTGGCAAATTGGTGCTGGCTGTCCAACTCAATAACTAGAAGCTTTTCCAAATGTGTAGGTTTTTGGGGGGGGTTTATATTGTGCAAAGAGCAGAGAATGTGAAATCAAAGGAGTGAGATTTCAGTCCTGGATCTCTGAGCCTCATCTCAGTCCACAGATGTTCAGTGGGGAAGAACACCTTCCTGTGGCTTGACTCCAGTGTCGTTCTGAAGACTGAATGCGATCCTGTGTGGCAAAGCACTTTTTGAAGTGTTAAAGGCTAAACCCAAACGAGGGACTGTTGTTGTTTGTCATTACTATTATCGTCTTTTCTGAATTTCTCCCACTCGTGCTCTGATTATAATTCAGCGCTATTTCAGGCAAGATCTGAGGAGTAAATGCATCAGTAGCAGCTAGAATGAATTTGGCCAAGGTGGCCATAAGCATACATGGCTTTTTTGTGAGAATCAAAAATAGACCTGTCCTGCCTCCTCTGGGTGGTGCAGTTCCCAGGGAACATGGCTTGGCAAGTGAAATCCAAGCATACTGGATTTCAGCTGTTGTTGCCCCCTTGGCAGGAAGGGGAGCAGGCAGGGGTGGAGGGTTCTGTGCAGTGCACAACCTGCACGGCTTTACTTTGTGGCCCTGACTTTGATGATGAACCACCGAGCAGGATGAACTCTGGAAGCCCAACTCCTCCTTTTCCTGGCAAAGTTCATTTAAGCCTCTAAGATCATTTATCTTTTTCCTCTCTTCTGAGCATTTTCACTCAGGCTGAATGCGGCAGCCTGTGCTGTCTCGTTTAGTTAACTGCCCACTGGCGATCCAGATTCTGCCGGCCTTTTCAGAGGCTCATTGCACACCGTTCCAACTGCAAGGAAGAGAAGCCTTCCTTTTTAGCGACGCTGATGAGTGATGTTGCAGACGGTGGCTAACCCTTTAAAACGAACACAACATAGGGGCGCCTGGGTGGCGCAGTCGGTTAAGCGTCCGACTTCAGCCAGGTCACGATCTCGCGGTCCGTGAGTTCGAGCCCCGCGTCAGGCTCTGGGCTGATGGCTCAGAGCCTGGAGCCTGTTTCCGATTCTGTGTCTCCCTCTCTCTCTGCCCCTCCCCCGTTCATGCTCTGTCTCTCTCTGTCCCAAAAATAAAAATAAACGTTGAAAAAAAAAAATATTTAAAAAAAAAATAAAACGAACACAACACATTGGTGGCCCACAGCGGGCTGTTGCTGGAAAGTCAGATGCTGATTTCCCCGAAATGCCCAGGAAGGAAGGTTGAAAGACACAGGCAGCTTCACCTAGATTGACCACCACTGTTCGCTGTTCTCAATCCTCCTGGCAACAGCAACTCCGGAAAGAAATTATTTGAACCGGATCCAGCCAGCCTCCAGGGAGCCAGGGATGCAATACAGTAGCCTTTGTGTTACTGTGACTGAAAGTCTTCCTCTTCTTAAAAGATTATCCTTCTCTTGTGTGACAGATGGATAGTTGGAGCCAACAGGAACTCGCAGTGTTGTTGAGTTGTCAATGTGTTGCCCCATTCACTGCATCCTTGGTATCTTCTGGGGCGCCTGAAATGGCAGAGACTTTTCAACGTGTTGTGAGCCAGGATTAACCCATCACCATGACACCAGTGGTGTGGTGTAGGTGAACTGAGTCTCAGCGTAAAGCATGCCCAGGTCTCTTTTGTCTAGAATGCTCCCTTGATTGACACCACTGTTCTTCCCTCATCCCTCTCCTGGGACCCAGAGAAAAGTCTGCCGCCTTAGCTACAGTTTCGTCACTGCCTCCCTGTTTTGCTTCCTCCTTCCTCCAAGATGGCGGCTTTTCCGTTTGTTTTCCTCTCCCCATACATGCATTCTCTGCCCTTTCCTGCCCCTGCTGAGCTCTTTACCCCCAGGTTTCTAGTTGGTTCACCCAGTGGGAGGCACAGCAGGAGACTAGAAGGTGTGAGGGACGTGTCATGAGGTGTTGGCTGGCCCCGCCTCTCCATTGAAGCATCAGGCTCTCCTGTCCCTTGAGGCACAGGGATGCAAACAGCTTCCAGCAATCGTGAGTCTCCAGGCGCCTTATTAACTCCAGGCGTTTCTGGCTCCTTTCATCCTGCCTACACCTTACAGAGTCCCTTCATTAAATTCTTTTTTTTGAAAACCGTATCTTTATTTTTTTAATTTTATTTTTTATTTTTAAAAATTTACATCCAAATTAGTTAGCATATAGTGCAACAATGATTTCAGGAGTAGATTCCTTAGTGCCCCTTACCCAATTAGCCCATCTGCCCTCCCACAACCCCTCCAGTAACCCTCAGTTTGTTCTCCATATTTACAAGTCTCTTCTGTTTTGTCCCCCTCCCTGTTTTTATTTTATTTTTGTTTCCCTTCCCTTATGTTCATCTGTTTTGTCTCTTAAAGTCTTCTTATGAGTGAAGTCATATGATTTTTGTCTTTTCGCTTAGCATAATACCCTCCAGTTCCATCCACGTAGTTGCAAATGGCAAGATTTCATTCTTTTTGATTGCCGAGTAATACTCCATTGTATATGTATATACCACATTTTCTTTATCCATTCATCCATCGATGGACATTTGGGCTCTTTCCGTACTTTGGCTATTGTTGATAGTGCTGCTATAAACATGGGGGTGCATGTGTTCGAAACAGCACACCTGTATCCCGTGGGTAAATGCCTAGTAGTGCAATTGCTGGGTCGTAGGGTAGTTCTATTTTTAGTTTTTTGAGGAACCTCCAAACTGTTTTCCAGAGTGGCTGTACCAGCTTGCATTCCCACCCTTCATTAAATTCTTTACAGTGCAGGGGTGCTTGGGTGGCTCAGTCAGTCCGACTTTGGCTCCGGTCATGATCTCATGGTTCATGAGTTTGAGCCCCATGTTGGGCTCCTCCCCCGCCACCCACCACCCCGCAACGTTCTCTGCCTCTCCTCTGCTTGCACTCGCTCCCTTTCCTTCAAAAACAAACATTAAAAAAAAAAAATAAGTTCTTTACAATGCAACCCTTTGAGTGTCCATCCATTTCCTGCGGGGATGCTAACCAATTCAGACTTCATCCTTGCCACTCTTCTGGGGTATCTCCCTGGATGGTCACCAGGGACACCAAGAAAACTCCCAGCCCTTCTCTTCAGCCACCTGTACTTGGGTTAATTCTTCTTCTTGATCCTCCCCTTTGGTCTCCCGGATGCTATTCCACCCTCCTTTCCTTCTACCTTTCCATTCGCTGTCTGACAAGAACCATCATAGTTGTTTCTTAAGTGGTCCTCTTATGTCCATTCCATCCTGCCCCGTCTGGAACATCGGTGATAAAAAATAATCTCCCTAGATACGGGCCTCCAGTTATGATGTGAATAACTCATGGGGGTGAAAGGTACAGCTTAGGAAGTACAGACAATGGTATTGTGACCCCGTTATGTGGTGACAGACCGTAGCTACACTTGTGGTGAGCATAGCATGACACCTGGATAGACAGCACTGGCTTACACCCGAAACTAATGTAACATTGTGTTACACTAGTAACATACAACTACACACACACACACATGTATACATATATATATGTACATATATATATGTCTATTTATTTTGAGAGAGAGAGAGAGCAAGCACATGTGTACAAGCAAGGGAGGGGCAGAGAGACAGGGAGAGAGAGAGGGAGAGGGGGAGAATCCCAAGCAGGCTCCATGCTGTCAGTGCAGAGCCTGATGTGGGACTTGAACTCATTAACAGTGAGATCATGACCCAAGCCAAAATCAAGAGTTGGATGCTTAACCGACTGAGCCACCCAGGCGTCCCAACATACAGCTATATTAAAAAAAAAAAATATCTCTCCCAAACACCTAGAACGAATTTCGCGAGCACTTTCACTCAGGATATGGAACTTCTTTTTTATTTTATTTTATTTTTTAAAAAAAATTTTTTTTTCAACGTTTATTTATTTTTGGGACAGAGAGAGACAGAGCACGAACGGGGGAGGGGCAGAGAGAGAGGGAGACACAGAATCGGAAACAGGCTCCAGGCTCTGAGCCATCAGCCCAGAGCCCGACGCGGGGCTCGAACTCACGGACCGCGAGATCGTGACCTGGCTGAAGTCGGACGCCTAACCGACTGCGCCACCCAGGCGCCCCTGGAACTTCTTGATAGCCTCTATTTTCCCCTTTCGATTAACCCCCCACCCTGCTCCCTCCTGCTTTGAGCCTGGAGACAATCTGTCACGGATGTGTCAAAGGGCTCCCTTGACCGCTAGTGTCCTGTTGGGTTCAGCCAGTTAGAAAGCGCTGGCAGGAGACCAGAGGGCAGGAGGAAGATGAGGTTGGGGTATTTATCTCCCGGACTGCCTCCCAGATGGGTAGAGGGTTGGCAGTGGCTGTGTATCTCTCACATGAACCACAGCTGCTGTCACATGACCCTCACTAAGTTCCAGATACATCCTCCCTTTAGGGCTTAGGGAGGATAACATCTCCCTAGGCTGTTAGCCTTAACCTGTCCACCACTTTGTACATAGTCCTGTTCCGTTAAACTGTCCTAGATGACCTCCACTTGAGGGTGCCTTCTGCTTCCTGCTGGGACCCTGACTGGCGGGTCCTGGGAGCCCAGTCACTGCCTTCAGTCAAGTTCTGTAGACTCTCCCTTTCTTGTCCCATAGGGCGCTCGCCCTGTGTTCTGGTCGTTCCACTTTATCACAGCTTAGTCCAGCCTGGCTCGAAACTTCGTCTCCTGATTGAGTTCTCATTTCTTCTTCTCCCCTCAAGGATAGGGATGTGAGGAGGAAGGCATGGTCTAGTCTCTCACATCTTGTCCTTCTGTCAGGCGACTTGTATGTGTTGGGGGAAGAAGGGAAGGGACAAATGTCTCTTTTCCCATCCAGCTACTGAGACAGTATCGTATTTCTTGTCCATGAATGTCTCTGGCTGACACCGAGGGCCTGGTGATGGGGCAGGAGTCCCAGTGCCAGTTCTGCCAGGATGGACAAGGTTATGCTGCGGTAACAAACCACCTCTGGATTTGAATAACTCGGATCAGCAAAGCCTTACTTCTCTTTAGGCTACATATCCACTGCAGGTCAGCAGAAGCTCTGCTCACCGGGTCAGTCAGGGACTCAGGCTGATGGGACAGCCCCGGTCTCCATCACTGCTACTCTACCGGGAGGACGAGCGCTCACAGAAGATCTCGCATCAGGACTGAAATGTCATAGCCTGGAAAGACTTACCCTTGCATGCATTTCATTGGCCAGAACTAGTCACCTGGCTCCACCCAGTTGGAAAGGGGCCAGGAAGTACAATCTTTCCATGTGCCCAGAGGGAATGGCCTGAAATATTTGGGAACAGGACAGGGCACATGTGTGTGAGTTCTTCAGAAGATTCCACATGGCCTTACTCTTTGGACGGGGAGAGCAGACTCCAGCCTGAAAATCACTGATGCTCCCACTGCCCCCTGCCCTGCGCCACCCCTCCTCCCCCACTCCCCACCACTGTCTCTTATCACTGAAAGCCTACTCCGTGGCACATTGCTTCCGGGTCCTACTCCTCACAGGGAGTCCCTGGGTGTGATGATAACTGACAAGATGTTTCAAGCTCAGATGCCTTTTTTTTTTTTTTAAAGAAGATTATTGGGGTCAGATGCACTTAACACGAAATTTACCAATTTAATCCTTTTAAAGTGTACAATTTAGTGGTACTTATTACATTCACAGTGTCATGCAGCCGTCACCACTGCCTAGTTCCAGAACATTTCCTATCACCCCCAAAAGAAACCCCAGACCCAGTAAGCAGTTACTCCCCATTTCTACCCCCCTCTTCAGGTCCTGGCAACCAGTAGTCTATCAAACTGCCTCTTCTGGATATTACCTATAAATGGAACCATATGATATAGGTCTTTGAGCACATCTACTGTCTGAAGTGTCCTTGTGGCCCACGGGAGGCTCACTCACTGTCGTACAAAAAGCTGGCCAAACAGGTGCTCCACAGATGCCTTCTCTCTCCACCTGCTGTCAGGCCAATTTCCTTCTTCCTGGCTCGGAGAGGGAGAAGCACCCTGCTGTCTAAGCAGGGAACGGATCGCCCACCTTTCCTCAGCCTCTGTGGGTGCATCACTATGGGAATCCCCCCACCCCCACCCCCAGGTTGGGGTGGGCTGGAGAAGAAGGCGCATCCCTGATGCACAGAGAAAAAGCCACTGTCTTCCCTGGCCAGCTCTCCTGATTCCCACCGCCTCCCTGGCAGAAATGCTTACGTGGCTTGCAGTGGGCTGATTGCAGTGGAACCGCAGTTAATAAGCCCTGGGGGAGTGTGGCATCTGGTCCCGTTTTCCCCCCGTATTCTTTACCATGCGTGTTATTTAGCTGGTGTTGTTTTCAGCCGCGGGCCCCACTGCCAACCTGCCACAAGAAAGGTCCTATTTGACGTCTTCTGAGACACCGTTTTGATAATGTTCCTTCCCCACCCAGCAACTTGCCACGTCTCTGGCTCACGAATGGATAAATTCCAAACTCTTGACTTTGTGTTCAAAACCCGCTCCGAACTAGCTCCAACGTAGCTTGTTTGCTCACTGCACCCCGCACAAACTCTCTGTTCCTTTCAGGCTGGCCTGCTCAACTCACTGCCCCCCCCCCAGCCCCACCCCCTGAGATGGCCATGCTCGGTTTGGGGTGGGGCCCTTTACTCTGCCGGTCCCACCTGGAATGTGCTGTCTCTCTTCCTGGATGGGAGGCTCTTTGCCACCGCCTCCTTGTGGTCCTCCTGGGCCTCCAGTCTCTTCTCTCCGAACTCCTGTCACCTGCTCAGCAGCTCAGCACCTGCTGGGCGAGTGTGCTGCTGCCTTGTGTGGCTGGTGACCTCCTATGCGTTTACGTCTCCTTCTGTGCTGGGGGCGGAGTGAGTTGAATGACCACCTGATTGCAGGCAGCACCCATCCCCTCACCCCATGTGTCTTCAATAAGGAAAACTAGCAGAGCCAGACAGAAGGGGGTTGGCCAAGGCCACGGGACCCAATCCTTTTCCAGGCTGGCTAGTGGGAGGTTAGGAATGCGTGAGGAAGGTGGCTCTGGATAGCTTTGCCATCTTCCAGGGACACCTGCCCGGGTCACGCTGGGACTGGGCATCGGGAGGCGATGGCCATACATGTTCTGCTTGGGGTACTTGCGGGTTGAGCCAGAAGTACATGCCGTTGTGGCCAGGTTTAGGTGGAGGGATGAGAAAAAGGGAGAGCAGAGAGGCAGCAAGAAAGGCAAATTGGGGAGGGACGATGAGGCAGAAACAGAGAAAGGGCAAGTCGATGTTGGGGAGGAGGGGGAGAGGGGAGGGGAATCGATTTAGGACCCCCAAACCTTGGCGGGAAGAAGCGGGATCTTTCTGATCTTGCCAGAGCGAGGAAGCCCTGCTCGGTGGCTCCTACTATTTTTATGCTTCTCCCCACTCCTCCCCCTCCCGTCCCCTCCCCCCAGGATGTACCATCGGTCCATTATCCTCAAGTCACCTGCCTGAACAGTCAAGAGCAGCCCCAGCCTGGAGTGTGTGCCTCCTTGGCAAACCTCCTCTCTGTGCTGTGCCCAGCTTTGTTTTTGTGTTTCTGGTTCAGCTCATTTCAGTGGGGGAAGCTGACTTGTGCCTTGGAGGAATGATTCCGAGACCTGGAGGAAAGCCCAGAGGGACGGAGCCAGGCTGCATCCTCAGTGCAGCCTGACCTTTGTCAGGATGGGCTCGAGCCACACAGATACCACAAGGTTCCCTCTGCCTTGCGGGCGCCGGGAAGCGGGCATATGCCCAGTGCCCGCTGCTCTAGACCCGCTGGCTATTCCTCTCTTCCTTTTAGGGTCCCCAGCCAGGCCTTCCCTAGCCCAGGCCCCACTGGCGGTACTCTGTTTTGAGGCACCCTGACTTTTGCAAATCCTTGCTTCCTTCAAAGCGAAGGCAGAGGCTATAGGCACGGAGAGTTATCAAGAAAGTTTGTCCTGGTCGGGCTTCTGCGAGGCCTGTGGCGTGGCGAGCAGTCAGGGGAGGGTGGCCTCCGGCTCTCTTCTGTTGTCTCAGTATCACGCCTGCACTCATGCCCACTCGTGCAGGCTTCTCACACGGACTGCGGCAGCAACTCTGGAAAGACGCCTCCGTCTGTGGCTGCTGGATCCGTCTTGTTAAAGGCCCTCTCCTATGTTGTCATTCTCCGCTCAAACACCATCAGTGGCTCCCACTGACCACGGAATAAATAACCCATTTGCGCCATCAGACTTTGTGTGCTTACTCCAGAGGGCACAGATCCAGAAGGTCCACCACTCTCCCCGAGGGCAGGCCTGGGAGCTGGGGGAGCAGTGAGGATCACTGTGCTGGGGTCCTATAACCTGCCCGTCTCTGAGTCCCGGGCCCCGGCGATGCCACTTGGAATGTTGGTCCTGGGATGATCCTGCCTCTTCGCCAAACATCCTTTATACTTGGGGTTCCTTCTTATCCTAGGCTTTCCGTCAGGACTTCTGATTAACATTTGCTTATCCGATCTGGAAGAGGGAGGTTCCAGAGGAATCTCCAAGTTTGCAGATGACAGAAGTGATGGGTAGTTCTTGGCATTCCTGCTCCCCCATTTTTCCTCCCTCACCCAAGGCAGATGCAACTAACCCACTTTTGCCTAGCAAGCCCAGATGAGGCTTTAGAACATCTCTGAACATGATTCGGGCCACCATTACCAATCAATTGAACTTGGCAAAGGAGACGAAACCTATTTGTAACCCTACACACAGTTCTGCTGCTGAATGAAAATTTAAACCTTGTCAGGACTGGATATAAGAAACCACGAAAGTGGACCCACAAGTGGCATGGGGGGAGGGGCCTCACTGTTGTGGGGTAAGTACATTTTGAGATTTCACCAAAGATTTTTTTCCTCATTCTCCTGTCCCCCTAGCCCTTCCCTGAATTCAGGCTAAACACCTTCTGCTTTTATTCTCTTAGTGAGCGAATGACTCAGCAAAAATGCAGAGGGAAAGCTAAGAGTCTAAACAGACTTTTGAAACTCCTGGCCGAGATGGTAATTCGAGGGGGGGAAAAAAAAGAAAAGAAAAAGAAAAGCATTTGACGTTCAAAAGCTTAAGTTTTGGAGTTTCAAAAGGATGGCTCCAAAGGGGAGCTCAGGGCACAGGGAATATAGGATGAGTAGAAAAAGAAATGAGAGCAGGCAAACAGGAAAGAGAGGTCCTAGAGTGGAGGCTGGGGGCAGGGGAGGAGAAATTCTGGGGACGAATGAGTCTTTGAGAAGGGTTCCTGTGCCCTCCAAGTTTCTGGGTCAAGTCTGGGTGAGGAATGATGGCTGTCCAGGTAGATTTGGGAAACTGAGGCAAGAGGGGACCTGTACCTCTCTTTCCTGGGGCGAGCCCAAGAGGGGGCCCGGCATGGTGTGGAATATGGAGATCCTCAGACAAACCCTCTGGGGTTCTTGAAGCCCACGGTGGTGTCAGAGGCACAGGCATCAGAGAGGCAAGGATGTGGCACAGAGAGGCAGTGGACACAAGAAAGAACCAGAACAGCATGGCAGAAGGCAGTGAGGGTGGGGGCCCCTCTGACACCAGCATGGTAGATGATGACGGGGGCGGGGTGGGGTGGGTGCTGGCCTGGGGACCCCTTCCCCTGACATCTTGGGAGACCTGAGGAAATGATAATCTATAGTTTACGGAGTTTATGCAGATAAAATTTCTGCCATTGAGCAGAAGGGGAGCCGAAAAGGAAACTTAAACTGAATCACAGAAAAGGGGAGAAAGTTACATCGTGGGCACATTTCAGCTGACATTTGCATGCACTACACACGCAAAGGTGTTCCCCGGGTAATTCGGAGGTGACATTTTCTGGCTCTTGACTAGCCTGGGAAGTGTACTGGTCGTCACTCTTTGGAAGCATCCAGTTCCCTGCCGGGGTCCCCCATATTTGGGGTATTGGGTGGGGATGTGGTCACTGCACTCCAGGAAGGACCTACTGTCTGCAAGAAGATTCAGGATGGGCGGTCCTGAGAAGAGGAAGTTGGCAGGGGCAGCGCTGACATGCATTGTAGCTGTGTGATTATGACTGAGGCCTGGAAGCACATGGCTCATGGGAGATTTCACCAGAGTCGTCGAGGGTGAGGGCTGAGCCCCCTGGATTGTGTGTTAAGTCCTGGAGCACCACACAGTTTAAGCTAGGCCAGGTACACGGAACTGGAGGGAAGAAACTGTGGAATCACAGAAGGGAGTTTATCTCTGGGCCTGTTAACCCTGTGAGAATATAAATAATTACTAAAAATAGAAATAATTTCAAAGAAGGATTAGTTAGGGCTTAGTTTCTTAACCTCAGCATTACTGGCATTTGGGTCGGGTAAGTCTTTGAAGTCCTGTGTATTATAAGATGCCTAGCAGCATCTCTACCCCTAGATGACAGGATCACCTTGATCCCTGCCCCACCACCAGTCATCGAGATAATCAATAGTATGTTCAGACGTTGCCATAGGTCTTGGGGCAAAATCACCCCACCGCCATTGAGAACACTGGGTTAGTTTTTTTTTTTTTTTTTTTTAGTTTTTCTATTACGTTTATTTATTTTTGCGAGACAGAGTGAGACAAAGTGAGAGTGGGGGAGGGGCAGAGAGAGAGGGAGACACAGAACGTGAAGCAGGCTCCAGGCTCTGAGCTGTCAGCACAGACCCCGACGCGGAGCTCGAACCCACAAACTGTGAGATCATGACCTGAGCCGAAGTCGGACGTTTAACCAACTGAGCCACCCAGGCACCCTGAGAACACTGGGTTGGTTTAATGTTTCCAAAAGATGCATCGTAGATTGGGGTCACGCAAAAGGGAAGTGGGGTCATAAGTAGTCAAATAAGTCTGGAAATGCTGAATGAAAATGAGCTAGAAAGAACATTTTGTTTGTAGGACTTCCCGGGCCTGCAATAGGCCAGTGGACGCATTAGAGCTCCCAGAGGGAACACGTAAGATTAGCATGTATCTGTACACGTTGGGCATTGCTATGTTAGACGCATTCGTGACCTGTAAAACATGAGGGTGAATAACAAACGCATCATTAGTGCTTTACAGATGAAGTGTCTGCCCAATGGATTGTTTTCCTCTTCACAATCGTCCGAGGTCAGTCTAATTATTCCTTCTTACCAGGACTCAGAATGAAAATATTTGCCCATGGCCACACGACCAACACATGGGGAGACTGAGACTCGAACAGATTTTAGATTCTCAGTTCTGTGTTCTTAGTAGGGTTCCATGCTGCCTGATGGGCTCTGCTCTAAGCTTCTGAAATTCGTGTCCTGCCACAAAGTTTATCCTCGCTCTCGGGGACACTGACCATCTTAGTTCTCTCCAGAGACATTGTCCCCTGGATCCACATTTACATAGGAAAATGGAAGGCTCAATGGAAAAACATTCGCATGATGCAGTTTCTTTTAATTGCCATTCTTTTTTAAAGTTTATTTATTTATTTTGAGAGAGAAAGAGAGGGAGAGAGAGAGAGCCAGGGCACAAGCGGGGGAGAGACAGAGAGAGAGGGAGAGAGAGAATCAGAGAATTCTAAGCAGACTCCATGCCATCGGTGCAGAGCCTGATGCGGGGCTCAGTCTCACCGATTGTGAGACCATGACCTGAGTCAAAATCAAGTGTCAGACGCTTAAACCGACGGAGCCACCCAGGCTCCCCTTGGTTACAATTTTTAAGTAAAGTTTCTTTCTGAAAATGAAAATTATGTAATTGCATTGTTTCATGTTTTCCTGGGTTGCCAGGAAGCTCAGATTTAAAATTTCTATCTTGTCTGACAGTGCTCTTGCCTCTTGGTTCTATTATTATTTACTGCATATACTTTTATACAGTTTGTATGTAGCCTCCAGCCCTTGGTGGATAAGAGGAAATATATAAACACATACAATTAATAAATGGCAACTCTGCAACATATTCATCCCTTAAAAAAGCCCCATAGTGCTTCAAAAACCGTTCCATCTGATTTCATTTCCTAATCACGGTGAAATGGCCATGTGTGGATTGCAGCCAGGAGTGGTCACATTAGGGTGAAAGATACGCAGGTTTCATCCGGGTGATGTGCCATCCAACTGATGTTTGGGTTTATAAAGCCTTTGCATAATCATCATCTCATTTGAGCTCATCGAATGGCCTCTCAGAGCTGGAGCAGGTATCACTAATGACTATTCTCATTAGACTGCTGCACGGTAAACCCAGGCTCAAATAATTTTAGAGGACTAATTTTTTTGCTTTCAAATGTTTCTGACGCAGACTAGCTAGTGGGAGAATTTAGAGGTAGAGCTGGGTCTTCAGCCCCCACACGGGATGTTGAACCTGAGCGGGGGGGTGGGGGGGTGCACATCAGCCATAGCTGTAACTGACACATCCCCTCCCTTGCCCCCCTCCTCCCACCCTGCCCCACAAGCTGCAAGGTCCAAGAGGGGCAGTAGAGCCCTGACTGATCTACGCTCTCTTCCCAGTGAGCTCAACCTTTGCCAGAGTCAGCCACACAATGCCCCAGACAGGCATCGCCAGTGACACAACCCAAGATAGCCCAAGACTGGACATTTTTAAGAATTCTGTTAAACTCAGGAATCCTCACATTGTATGACTGTGTACAAGATTAGAAACCTGAGGTTAGAACACATGATGGATTTAGTCCGTAGCGTCTGCATGGCAATTTTATTTTGTATAGTTTTTTAATGTTCATTTATTTTTGAGACAGAGACAGAGCAGGAACTGAGGAGGGGCAGAGAAAGAGGGAGACTGAAGACAGAATCTGAAGCAGGCTCCAGGCTGTCAGCACAGAGCCCGATGCGGGGCTTGAACTCACGGACCGTGAGACCATGACCTGAGCCAAAGTCGGATGCTTAACCGACTGAGCCACCCAGGCACCCCATGCATGGCAATTTTAAACGTAGCAGTACACGAGTCAGCTCCGGGTGCATAATAAAATACCACACACTCGGCGGTTTGAACAACAGAAACTTAATTCTCACCATTCTGGAGGCCAAATGTCCAAGTTCAAGTTGCTGACTGGTTAGGTTTCTGGTGAGGACCCTCTTCCTGGCTTGCAGATGGGTCACCTTGCTGTGTCCTCACGTGGCCTTTCCTCAGTGTGTGCCCCAAGAGCACGAGAAAGTGAGGACGCGAGAATGAGAAAGCAAGAGGCCTCTTTTCCTCTTTTGTAACGCCACAGTCCTCCTGAATTAGGGTCCTATCTTTATGAGCTAATTTAGCCTTAATTACCTCCTCAAGGCCCTATGTCCAAATACAGTCACAAAAGGGGTTAGGGCGTTAGCATGTGAATTTTGTGAGGGGACACACTTCAGTCTACAGCAAGCAGATATGGCATTTGGGAGTGAACTTTATTCCCAAGGGTTATTCCAGTTTGGATGGTGTGAACTTTTTTTTTTTTTAAGTTTATTTATTTTGAGAGAGAGAGAGAGAGAGAGAAAGATAGAGACAGAGTATGAATTGGGGAGGGCCAGGGAGAGAGGGAGAGAGGGAGAGAGAGAAAAATCCCAACCAGGCTCTGCACTATCAGCACAGAGCCCGATGCGGGCTCGAACCCAAGACTTGTGAGATCGTGACCTGAGCTGAAACCAGGGGGTGGGACGCTTCACCGACTGAGTCATCCAGGCACCCTTGGATGGTGCTAACTTCTAAGTCAGCCATTACTAAAGGCTTAAAAATAGCATACACAGAACACCTGGAGCAAATACTCTACCTTTAAAAAGGTTTGGTGGCTTCAGCTCTATTCCCTCCTTAGCTGATGTTTGGGATCCTGCACTCACGGTCATTTCAAATCATGCTCTAGGTCCCCAATTTTAACATGGGCCAGCACCACAGGACAGTAGGTACAGGTAGCTGCTTCAGGGAAGAGGGGAAAGGGTCTTCCTTCAGTTTTAGAGAAAGGCTCAGGCAGAGCCCGCTTCCCTATCTTGATGGACACCATGATATCAGGGCTTTTGGTTTAAAACAATCATTACTTTCTCTGAAGTGTTGTTGCCTTGTGTCTGACTTGCAGTATAAATTCAGGGGAATTAAAATCAACGTCACGCTCCTTGCAGGGTATTGTTTATCAGTAAATTTGCTTCCCTTGCTATCTGGTCACAGATGACGTGAGATCTCTGTCATCATGGGTGAGTTAAAATGGTGGCATGTCCGTCTGGCATTCTCCCTCTAAGGGTTCTGTGTAATTTAAGGCCATGCTCCTATTCTTTCTGATTGCATTTCCTTAATTTCATACGCACATGCTAGAAAAATGGCCCAACGATCAAGGAATCTTTGGACCATCGATCGACAGTCATGGACCACCCTACTTGCGATCTCTCTCTCTCTCTCTCTCAAGTCTAAGGGATCCTGAGCCTGGCATGATAAAGCCACAAAAGGAATCAAATTATGCTGAGCCAAAATAAATTCTTTTACTGAGAATTTCCCAGGAGTTTTGGTATTTTTGACTCTTGCTCGCTAAATATGGAAAGATTGAGACACCATGAGAAGCAGGGGAGCTGTTCTGCTTTTTTTAGTCTTCTGTCAAGAAATCATTTCATCTCTTTCATGCTATGTTTACAACATATCAGAAGTCCCCTCCCTGTAGAAAAGTCACAGCCCTCTGCATGGTAACAGTCTCTGGAGATGTTCTCTAGCTTTTATTTTTGTATAAAGAACAAAGCTCTGTGAATCCTAATTTATATTTCCTGGTGGTCTGATTGCTGCCCAACCTATGGGAACGGGGAAAATGGCCATTCCACAGCATCTTTTATCTTGAAGGAATCTTCTCTTTGTCCTCCACTCAACACAGGACCACAGCGTTCTCCAAATTCCGTGGGCATGTCCGTGGTACTGTGGTGTGAACTTGTGTACAAGCACGGGGGAAGGGAGCTTGTACTTCCTTCTGAATGCGTAGGATGCCTTTTTATGAAGGAACGGATGCGATCAGGAACTTCAGTGAATGGGGGTTTATTTGAAGGTTATCACTGTGGAAGTCAAGAGAGGTGGAATAATCCGAGCAGTCTGGTGGCTCAGGTTCCCCGGAAGTGAGCGCATTATTCCACGATCATTAAGACTCATTAAGAGCGTTAGTACGTTGACAGTGGTATTGGTCCAAGAGCAACCTGCTAACCTGCAATACTGCTGACTCTGTCTTATACCTTTGCCTGCTGCCATTTAATGTATTTCTCTCTCTCTCTCTCTTTCTTTTCTTTTCTTTTTTCTTTTCTTTTCTTTTTTTTTTTGGTGGCACGTGCAAATTGGTATTTAGAAGTAGGGGTTTGGTCAGATTCTTCTTTTTTGTTAAGAGCTCAGAATTGGTATTCTATGTTCTGTCTGGGTATCTCTCCCTGAGGACTGCTTGCAGCCACTGCTATTCATTGCCCGGATACGTTAATTCACTGCTGTTGAAAAATGGTGGTCTTCTGATTCCATCATCCTTTATTGGCTGGAAGACAGCTACGAAGAGAAACTTTCCATGTCAACTATTTGCTTGCCTTGACATACAGTTCCTTTGGAAAGCAGAAGAGATGCTGGTTTCTTTTGTTGCCTGGTTTTCAAGATAATGAGGTGGTTCTCTGAGTAGCATTTGGAGATTTTCTACGTTCCTATAAAGTCATATTTTTAACTGTGTTCATAGACTATCCAGACCTTAACAGTGTTCAGGACAGCCCAGGGCAACACAAGACCATTTTATTTGTTTTTTTTTTTTTTTTTATAGTTTTTTAAGTTTATTTATTTATTTTGAGAGCTAGAGCAGGGGAAGGACAGAGAGAGAGAGAGAGAAATAGAGAGAGGGAATCCCAAGCAGGCTCCGCGCTGTGAGCACAGAGCCTGATGTGGGGCTCGAGCTCATGAAATGCAAAATCATGACCTCAGCTGAAATCAAGAGTTTGACGCTTAACAAACTAAGCCACCCAGCTGCCCTCAAATGAGACCATTTTAGAAGAACTTCTCATGCACTGTTAGTGGAAATATCAATTGCTGCAACCACTTTGAAAGGCAGTTTGGCAAAATCTAGAAAAGGTAAGAGTGTCTTCTACAACCCAGTAACTCTTTTTCTAGAGGAAATCTTACTGTTGAAGGCATACAATATCAGTTATAATAGTGGGAATAAAAAATAAACCCAAAATGTCCATTGAAAGGAGCATGGCTAAATTAAATTGTTGTATGTTGAAGTGATAGTGTTCTACACAGCTGTTAAAAGGAATTAATTCGATCCATATATAGCATCGATTTCAACATAATAATATCGAGTAAAAAACAAACCGTAGAATGAATATAGTAACATCATTTATGTAAAATGAAAATCTACCAAACGGCGTTGGGTGCTGTTTATGGCTACATAAATAAGACAGTAGTTAAAACATGAACAGAATGCTCCTTTCTAAGGAGCTCCCTAGGAAGAGAGAATTGTACTGTGTAAATGGAAGTGTTTCTGTAGTTATTTTCCTCTGTTTCCCTACCCATTGCTCTGCCTTGCCTTCCGGTTTTCCTCTAGGGTTTAGGTTTGATTGACTGACCGATTGATATTTCTACTTGGACTTCTCCTTGCCAAGGCATCCCGAGAAAAAGGCATTGTCCATGTTGGGTCCCCACCTTAGCGGACCAGGGTAGAGGAAGCAACGGTACTGCAGTAAGAGACAACCCCAAGATTATACTCACTTGGTGATCCCTGAACCCTTCCAGAAGGAGGAATATTATTGTGTAGACACGTCAGATCTGTAAAAAAGCACAGGAAATCAGCTCCTGAGATTGCGAAATATTAGTTATAGGGCTGCGTGGTTTATGGCAGTGTGAAGTGCAGATTTGCATCATCGGAGAAGACAAAAACAAAGAAAAACTGAGCCCTGGGCAATGTGAGGCGGGCCCCACAGTGTCCGGGGTTGGCAGAAACAGTCTTGCACTATGAGCAATGAGACCGTGGCTTACAGGACCCAAACTGGCAGCCCACAGACATTTTTGTTGAAATTGTTTTGGAAAAATTATTCTGTTGAATTTTTGTTGGAAAAAAATTCAATTGTTTAAAAATGTGGAAACATTTAAGGGGCGCCTGGGTGGCTCAGTCAGTTAAGCGACCGGCTTTGGCTCAGGTCATGGTCACGTTCGTGAGTTTGAGCCCGGAGTCAGGCTCTTGGCTGTCAGCAGGGAACCTGCTTCGGATCCTCTGTCCCCCTCTCTCTCTGCCCCTCCCCAGCTTGCTCTCTCTCAAAATAAATAAATTAAAAAAAATTTTTTTAAATAAAGATGTGTAAACATTTAAACATTGGGAGATTTCACATTAAAAAAAAATCCAGATTCTGGATTCTCTGGAAAAATCAGAAGCTTTGGCACGGCTGGGCTCACCGTGCAGTGCGGAAGGCAGCAGTCAGCTGGAGGTGCTGCCCCCTATAGGTGGAGCATGTGCTCTGCCACAGAGTCCCCACCTGACAGGCCCCTTGACGGTCCGGCCTGCTCCATTATCAGATTGGTAATGCCTGCCGGAGGGCAGGGTAATACAGATAAAGGCATCTGTTTTCCTCCCCTTGCCGCATTTCCCTCCCTGCAAACATTTTAGTCACGTGTTTCCAACTATATTCAAATCGAAACTAAGAGCACTTGAAAATCAGGCCTGCTAGGGCCACGCCGGCCTTCCTCAGCGGCTTCCTTTTATTTGGGGGTGGGGCAATGTGATTCAATTAAAGTGCAAGTCCTGGAAAGCCTGGTTCCTCACTGGCAGGACTATGACCTTAGTGCTCGTTCTTGGTCCTACGTGGCTGTGAAAGATGGCAGAGTGCACCAGGCAGCCAAAAATAAATCTTACAGTTCTGAATCCAGACCGTTCTCTATTATTTATAACACCCACAGCAACAATTCCCCAAGAACTAAGTCTAATGAAGAATTCCTGCTCATTATCTCGTGAGAAAATAGATTGGGATGGGTCCCAGACTCCATGCATGCCTGTGGGTTGGGGTGGGGGTGGGAGGGCGAGGGCTCCCCAGATGGGGAGAAAGAAAGGCCCAGGTTCAAATCAAAAGGTCATTCAATCAAAGGACTCCTCTCCAGGGGGCAGCCTGCCACAAGACTTCCTGTTCAGGGCGGTGGGCAGAGGTGGTTTCAGAGGAGTCAGTGTGGATTGAGACTCAGATACAATAGCTTCTGCTGGACCAAATAGAACAATGTGGCCATAGCTCAAATCTTTCCATAAAGTGGGCACATGCATGAGCCCAGGACCAGGGGATGTCGGGAACAGGTGACCTAAGCGATACCCACCACCACCACCACCACTTTCCAAAATTCACTCTATCTCTGCTTCCTTACCTGTCTGATAGTCCACCATTAGAGGGTCGTTCCTTGTATTCAACGTTTATTTATTTTTGGGACAGAGAGAGACAGAGCATGAACGGGCGAGGGGCAGAGAGAGAGGGAGACACAGAATCGGAAACAGGCTCCAGGCTCTGAGCCATCAGCCCAGAGCCCGACGCGGGGCTCGAACTCACGGACCGCGAGATCGTGACCTGGCTGAAGTCCGACGCCTAACCGACTGCGCCACCCAGGCGCCCCCGTTCCTTGTATTCAGACACCATCCCTAGGCATGATCTCTTGTCATATAAATATCTTTGGGAGAAGCTTAAAAAAAAAAAAAAAAAAGCTTTTTAAAGTACATTTGCTGTCTGTGTCAGGCTCTTTCTTATGCATGAATTCATCCCCAAGGCCACATAGCTAGTAAGTGGTCACAGGAATGGGGGCTCCTCTCAAGCGCCAAGTTTATTGCTCCGTGTAGTTTTCAGTGTATGTTCCCAGGACACCTGCGGGTCCTGAGGTCGGTCTGTGAAGTCAGAACTATTTTCATAGTAATACTAAGAGAGTATTTGCCTTTTTAACTCTCGTTCCCTCCTGGACGTATGGTGGAGTTTTCCAGACGCTTCACGACGTGTGATATCACAACAGATTAAATGCAGAAGCAGATATGAGAACCCAGCTGTCTTCTAATAAGCCCGACACTAAAGAGGTTTGCAAACACAAAACAATGTTGTCTTACTCACTAATTTTGTCTGTTTGTTTATTTTGGAGCTTTTTGGAATTGTCAATAATTTGAGGAGTGCAAAGCCTTCTAAGATCAAAATATTTGAGAACCACTGTTCTATGGGTTCTAGCGGGGTGCCTAGCCATCTTCATCTGAGTGTGGGCCGAGTTGCTTTTTCTCTGAGATAGCTAGTTAAGAAAGGCAGTGGGGCGGGGGCGCCTGGGTGACTTCGTCGGTTGAGCACCTGACTCTTGATTTCAGCTCAGGTTGTCATCTCACAGTTCCTGGGGTCGAGCCCCGCATCGGGCTCTGTGCTGACAGTGTGGAGCCTGCTTGGGATTCTCTCTTTCCCACTCTCTCTCTCTGCCCCTCCCCTGCTCACATTCTCTTTCTCAAAATAAAAAATAAATAAATAAAATAAAATAAAAAAAGAAAGAAAGGTAACAGGGCATGGAAGTCAGGGGGGGAGAAAGTTGGACTCTACCCAAGGAGGACAGACTTAGACCTGAGAAGGTAGCAGGAGGGTCTTCAGGGAGAGAAGAGGGCATGGAGAGGGGAGCCTGGAAGCACTAGGAACAAGACTGTCCATGCCCAGGAACTGGTAGTCAGCAATTATGGTGTAGTGGTAGGAAGCAAGACCTGGTTCAGAAGGCTTGTTTTGGCCAAACCAGTTAGAAATGGTGTGACCTGGGCAGATCACTTCACAGGGCTTTACTCTCCTTGGCTGTTGGTTGGACTAAATCAAGATTTTCAACCCAGTATTGAGACAAAATGATAGATAATAAAACATATGGCAGTAATGAAAGATAAGAGCCAAAATATCAGAGTTTGTAAATATTGATTTTATAAAAAATTAAGGCATATTTAGCATTGTCTCCTATCACAATGCTGCTCTACTTATTTGAGTTCTGATGTGTTTTCTTGAATGGGACCCCAGCTAGCGCAGAATGGCTTTGCCCGGGAAGCATAAGTCACCATGGCAGAGGAGAGAGGCTAGGGGCCATTGAAAGTAGATGACTTAGGGATGCCTGGTGGCTCAGTGGGTTAAGTGTCTGACTTCAGCTCAGGTCATGATCTAGAAGTCCGTGGGTTTGAGCCCTGCATCGGGTTCTGTGCTGACGGCTAAGAGCCTGGAGCCTACTTTACATTCTGTGTCTCCCTCTCTGCCCCTCTCCTGCTCATGCTCTGTCTGTCTCTCTCAAAAATAAATAAACATTAAAAAATTTATGAAGATTGATGACTTAGTAAGGTTCTCTTTCAGCTCAAAATCTAGAGGTCTAAAACAGTGTTTGGTGCCTATCCTGTTGACATGTGTCCTCAGAGAACAGAAGAGAGAACCCGTGGAAGAAGAATCAAGAGTTACTAGACTTTCTGGCCACATGGACCTGGGATTTCTCAACTCTGTCACCTGGTATTTGTGTATTCTTTTTTTTTTTAATTTTTTTAAAAATGTTTTATTTATTCTTGAGAGAGAGTCAGAGCATGAGCGAGGGAGGGGCAGAAAGAGAGGGGGACACAGAATCCAAAGCAGGCTCCAGGCTCTGAGCTGTCAGCACAGAGCCCAACTCGAGGCTCGAACCCACAAGCAGTGAGATCATAACCTGAGCTGAAGTCGGACGCTCAACTGGTTGAGCCACGTAGGTGCCCCATATTTGTGTATTCTTGAGTAAGACATAGAATCTCTTTGTAAAAATGTAAAAATTTGTGTATTCTTGAGTAAGACATAGAATCTCTTTGTAAAAAAAAAAATCTCTTTGTAAAAATGTAAAAAATGTATTCTTGAGTAAGACATAGAATCTCTTTGTAAAAATCTCTTAAGACATAGAATCTCTTTGTAAAAAATAATAAAGCTCACCTTCTAGGGCTGTTGTAGCTGTTCAATGAAAAAACATATCAAATTGGCTGGCTCAGAGCCAGCAGTGGATAAACATTGGCTTTCTTCTCTTTTCTCAAAGTGCATAAACAGAGAACTGAGAGACGACACGGATGGTTGGTTTTTTTGGATGGCTCTTGATGACAGACAGGGAGGGCTGAATTTCAAGCACTTAGATGTTGAATAACAGAGGAAGCAATTTGGTAATTGTGTACATGAAGCTGAGAAGATGCCATCTTGGTTTCCTGTTCCTTTCTGGTGGCCACAGGGAATGTGTATCTTCATTCATGTCTCCTCCTCTGGTCCTACTTCCTGGGAGCCATGATGGATGAACCACAGCCAGTGAAGATTTTGCTCCCCATTTATCATGTTCTGGCTTGTTCTTGGAGCCATTTGCTTTCCAACAGGTGAGTTGGAAGATAGGGATTACATGTTGTTAATATAGTAAGTAGTGGGATGTTGTGGTCATTTTCTTTGGGATGTACAAGTGGAACTTAGCATAACAACAAGCTCAGGAAACAGAAATTTATGCTTCCCAATCATCCCTCCTTGATTCTACTTACTGACTTTAAAACTCCCACAAAAAGTACCTTATTTAGATAAAAAAAAAAAAAAACCCTATTTCCTTGGTGCAAATGTATTTGCAAAAGATAAACGCTGGTTAGAATTAAACACTGTTTGACAGTACTTTGCACAAATAAATATGATAGGCAGACATCTGAGAAGATGTTGTCAAGACTCATCGGTTAGTGCCATCAAATGAGCTCCAATAGAAGAACTTCTCTTTAGCATCCAGGAACATGAAGAGTTATAGAAATCCAAGCACATGGTTTGCACACAATCTGAGGAGCAAGGGAATGGAAAAAGCACAGGCCTTGGAGTCTGAAAGATCTGGGTTTGAAGTAGGGCTCCCTATCTCCTAGGTGTGTGACTTTGGAAATATCTTTTAACCATACTGAACCTCAATCTTCTTATCCGTAAGTTGGACATAATAAAATCTACCTTGTAGAGCTGTTGTGAAGATTAGACATAAAGCGTCTTATAATAACAGATGTCTAATAAATAGTAGCTCTGATGACAATGTTGTCTTTAGCGTGTGCTGATAAACCTAGGACACCTACTTTAACTGGAGCTATTTGCTCCGTAGAGTTGCCTCCAAACATCCCTTTATATACCACATGCTTTACAGTTCTGCCTGATAGTTTGGCTGCAAATGACTAGGTGTTGAGAGAGGTTAATTCATCAATGGCCTGGCTTCACATATATAGTTATAAGCTGTAAAAATAACCTTATGAAGGAAGCACATTGACTTCTATAAAAGCACACAAATATATGTACATTGTGTAAGTACACAATCAATTGCAGGTGCTTGTGGATAGAGAGTAGGTAGGAGGCATCATCAGGTCCACTCTTTATAGAGTGGAAGAACCATTTGCTTCCTAGTGGGGGTCTTTGGGAAAGGAACAGAGCCAGTTCCATCACGGGGTCGGTGAGGGGGAGGGTGACAGAATCATTTGTGAATCAGCCATCCTGGGATGGGCTGACGTGCCGAAGTGAGACTGTGTGTGGACCCCAGAACTGGAGGCCTACAGAGAGGAGCACCCATAACTTCATTTAGCACTGATGCGCGAAGGTTGGCTTCCTCTGCAGTGCAGGAGTCTGCTCAGGGATCTGGACTGGAGTGGCACAGTCTCAGGGTGGACCCGAACCATTAGGACTGTTAGGGCCAGGCCTCAACGGTGACACTGTGTGACAGCAAGAAGCAATGGCAGTGGCAGGTTGATCAGACTTAATGTCACCTCACTTGGGGCGAAAGTAGGATTGATCGTTTGGATTGAGTAATTCTAGAAGGGAGGGTAGAGCGTTGTGCAATGCAACGACCGATTCAGTCAAGGACTGTAGCAGTGGATATTAAAGCCATTAGGTGAAAGGTTGCGGGGGACCCCACAGGTTGCTCACGAGTTGTAAAGGTAAAGTGTATCTTTACCTTTCCTAGTGGAAACACGTGGCATTGTGCGCCCCTTGGTGTGAGGCAAAAGCATGTAAGATACTTGTGAAGTATTCTTGCCAAATATGTTTAGGCTGAATCTGATAAAGCCTTTAGACTGAACTTCCAGTTTCTAGGAAGTAAAGGGGAGAGAAAATCATGAATAGGACAAGAGGAAACAATCATACAAATTCAGAATGTGGCACATTCTGCAGGGCAATTAGCCTGGACTCCTTGAAATCAATGTCGTGAAAAATCAGTGTGTGTGCTGGGGGATTGCTCTAGACTAAAAGGCTAAAGAGATCTGTCAACTGAATGCAGTGGTTTGGAAAATAAAAATTAGCTACAGAAGTAAATTTGGAAACATTCGGGGAAATGTGAATACGACCTGGATATTAGATGACATTTAGGATCATTGCTAATTTTCTTAGGCATGATAATGGTATTGTGGTTACCAATGACAGGAGAATATCATTTTTCTTACACATAAATTTTGTAGTATGTGTAAGTGAAGTGTTTTGAATATTGCGACTTACTTTCGTGTAGTTTGGGGAAAAATATATACAATAAAGCAAACAGCAAAATAATTGGTGAAGGTAGACAGAGGGAATAGAAGTGTTTATCGTCCTATTCTTTCAATGGTTCTGTATATTTGAACATTTTTGGGTGCCTGGATGGCTCAGTTGTTCAAGGTTCGTGGGTTCAAGCCCCACATCAGGTTCTGTGCTGACAGCTCAGAGCCTGGAGCCTGCTTCACATTCTGTGTCTCCCTCTCTCTGCCCCTCTCCCCGCCTCAAGAATAAATGAACATAAAAAAAACTGTTAAAAAATTTTCATAATTTGGAGGGCAAAAAGAGAAAGGGGGACTCAAGGGTTGGTACTAGACTTTCCGCTAACATACGGGAGGATTTAAGAAGTCACTGGAAAAACTAAGGGATGGCACAACCATTGTACTACCCGCTTATGGAACAGCAGCCCTTACTGGTTAAAAAAAAAAAAAAAAAAAAAAAAAAAGGAGACAAAGCCTGTTCACTTAGACTGTCCAGTGTGACAGAGAGGAAATCTAGTTGTATGTCAATCCTTTAAAGTCAGGATGAGAAATCCCCGTGCTTAGATGTGGGTGACTTTCGTTCTCATCCGCAGATAGTCCTTCATGTTGGGAAGGCGGGGAGCCTGCTCCGAAGACAAATTGAGGTAATTGACAAGACTATTAGTTAACCTTCATTTGTAGGAAGAGCTTATCGTTGGAGGAGCTTTGGCTTGGAGGAGACTTGGAGGTGTACAGGCTGTTTGCATTGCCTTTATCAGAAATAGGTTGGTTTACTTAATTCAGGGTCTTACTGTCTCGACTTCAGTGCCTTTGCTCAGCAGCTGTGGAGGAGGACAGGTGAGAGCCGGCCGCTCGCATCATGGCTCATCCAGCTGTCAGCTTGATTTCTTCCGCCGGTCGATGTTTCAGAATGACTGTGTATGGTTTTCGCTTTGCCAGCCTGCATGGAGTCTCAGAGCTTTAGACCTGGAGAGACATTCGGTTCTTAATCTTAATCTAGATTCTTCCCTTCGTGACTGTGGAGGGGCTTCGGGGAGTCTGTGAACCCCTTTAAATGGTCTCTGGGATCTAAGCTTTCTTCCCTAGGAAGGGTTCCTATCTTTCAACAGATTCCAATAAGTGGTCATACCTCAAGAAATTTAAGAGCCACTGATCTGGTCCAACCTCCAAAGCCCGCGTAGCAGACAGAAAAACCGAGAGAACAAATTAGGGAAAAAGCAGTTATTGAAATTTTTGGAATGTCTGTATACTTTAAAGAACTGACCTGGTTTCCTGCTACTGCAGACTGAGCTAATGGGCCAGTAAAAGCGGTTGAATGAAATAGAGCCACTGGGGAGCTTTTGCTGTCAGCATAGAAACCCCAAATAGCAGAGACACGTCTGGTTGAAATCCCCAAGAAGGTAACATAATTTGGGAGCAGGCTCTGCAGTCTAGAAGCCAGGGTCATGGGGGAGACCAGTTGGATTCTTTTGCATGGATTACATCTGAGCTCTGACAAAGAAAATACTATTGAGAAATATTAATGCCAACAAATTCTATTGCCCCACCCACTTTCCCCTCCAACCCATATAAAAACACGTGGGTTCCTTGGAAGAACTGAGACCTGAGAAAGCTCAGTTTTCTTTCTGCCAACAGAGAAAGCACTCTATTTGATGAAGCATTGTGGTGCTTATCTGGTGAGCAAGATAAAGACAGAAAAGACTCTTTAAATTGGACCCTGAGAGCAATAGGGGTAGATCAAGGGGTTGGAGGGTAATTATAATCAAGCCAACTAGGTACTTTTATTTTATTATTTTTTTTTAATTTTAAATCCAAGGGTTATTAGCATATAGTTTTAAATTGGTTTTAGGTATACAATAGGATGGTTCAGCAATTCTATACATGACTCAGTGTTCATCGTGATGAGCGATCCCCTTCCCCTATTTCTTCCATCTCCCAACCCACCTCCCCTCTGGCAACCACCAGTTTGTTCTCTATACCATTTAGGTAATTTTTGAAAGGCTCCAAACTTCTGGGTGCCTGGTGGAGGGTCTAGTGCATCCTGAAGCTGCCTCTGCCCCCACTGGGAGCGGTTCATGATCAGGCAGGAAGCTTCGCTTTGCCTCCAATTTCCTTTCTGCCACCTTTCCGTGCTGTTAGCTCCTCCTCAGCATCCAATGACCCAGGGGTTATGGCGGACCTCTCTGTTAGTAGCATCTTCCCACGACCGTACTGACTTTCATGTCAAGTTCTAAATTTCCCTTAAGGGACATCTGTTGAACTTTGTATATGTTTCTACTAAATTGAAACGTCACTGAGGGCATATTCAGACATATCACAATGGGGAACACTACCTTGGTAGGTCAAGTGTCTATGACCATGGTCTCCAAAATACCTTTCAGCCCAGATTCAGCATTCTGTAAAAGGCCCCATCTGTCTTCTACCTCAACCTTATTCCCACTTGCACTTTGCACTAGGCAAGGAACCATCATTCATTAGTTCAATTTGTTTTGTCATTAACTTATGTGTTTACTCAGGTATTTGATGAATGCTGATTGGCTTACAATTGGAATATACAGTGGCTCTCCCCCACCCACCGGAATATTTCTAGGATCCACATTGGAGAATCAAAATGTCAGAGTCATCTTCAATGTTCCCCTTTTCGTGGGGTTGTTTCCATCATCATCCTATCATATATGCCCTACATGATGCCCTCCTGTTGCATTTAACCCCGTCCTTGGCCCTTTTACCCCATTGGCAAGTCCTGCCCCTTTTCCACTTTGACTTCTATCATTTCCCCTTTCAGGTCATCTTAATCTCTCACCTGGATCAAATTTTCTGGGCTCACTTCTGTCCTTTTATGACATGCTGGTATATGCTGTAGCCTTAGTGAATTACTTACCTGTTTTCTGGTGCTTTATTGTATATTCATTCCGTTGTATCTTTTCTTGATCATGCTATACTTTTTGCCTAGAATTCATCCCCCCTCCCCTTTTCTGTCTTTAAAAATCCCACCCATCCTTTAAGGCTGAGATATTTGGGCTGAAATGTCTATCACCTCTTCAGAGAAGCCTTCTCAAACTTTCCTTCAATTCTGCCCTCCAGTTATTGCAGATTTTATTGCATACATAAAGAGCATGCTCTGTGCTCCAGAATGTTTGGTTCATGTAATTTATTCATGGGGCTTTGAAAACTCTGATTTGTAGAGTGGCATATAGGTTTCTGTTGGACTGGAAGCTTGCTGAGGTCAGAGACTGTCTATTCATTCATTTCCTTATTCATTTTATGTGCAGGCACACCAGAGACTCTGCCAAGGTGCTCATGGTTTATCTGGAGAAACAAGTAAACCTCCCACTATCAAGTAGGGTGACAATTGCTACAACAAAGGATCCATGTAAGGCTTGACACATGGTCAATAAAGGAGAGTTTATTATGGTAAATTAGAGAAGTCTTCACAGAGGTGGAGCTGGTTGAGTTGTGACTTGAAGGATGTATCGCCTTATTTCATTAATTCTGAGTGACACATTTTTTTTTCTTTTTGTTTCATTTCATTGCATTTTCATTTTTTTTCAAATCAGAACGTGTCTTTTGGTCAAAGTATACATATAATGTGGCAGTGTGTCTTATAGTTTGTGGCCTCCAAGTATTAAGATATGGTACTTAGGTATTGCGGTTGTGCTTAAAAGACACCAATTTGATTTTAAGCAAAAGTGTGTGTAAGGGAGGTGTATTAGCTCCCTATTGCTGCTGTAATAAATCACCACAAATGCAGTGGCTTTAAACAACACAAATCTATTCGCTTACAGTTCTAGTGGTCAGAAGTAAAAATGAGTCTTGAGGGGCTAACATCAAGATGTCAGCAGGTGTGGTTCCTTCTGGAGACTAGGGGAGGAATCTCTGCCTTGTCTTCTCCAGCTTTTAGAGGCCTCCTTGGCTCGTGGCCCCTTCCTTCATCTTCAGCATGGGCCACTTCCATCTCTGCTTCCATTGTCCCGCTAACCCCTCCACTCTCTTACAAAGACGTCTGTGATTACACTGGGCCCACCTGGATGATCCAAGATTATCTGCCTATCTTGACGTTCCTAATTTATCGCATCTGCAAAGCCCCTTTTGCCATGTAAGGTAACGTGCATAGGTCCTGGGGGTTAGGATGTGGGCATCTTTGGGAGGTCATTACTTAGCTTACCACGTGGGGAATCTGTTTTAAGGATACTGATGTGCTTTTAGAGTCCAAAGTTGGGACTATGGTTATGGAATTTTTCTGCTTCCTATGTCCGCTCCTGTCTCTGTATCAATATTCCTTCTCTCTCTTTTTTTGTGGCAGACTGACTTTCTCTGCAACTCGGCCATATGCAGGAACATGATTGTCAAGAATTCCTGAGTCTGTAAGTTACGGTTTCACTGTCTGGAGATTGCTATCTGCATTTTGTTCCATATTCCCAAGGAAAGAGCTCCAGTTGGCGCTCTTGAGTCTATGTCACCCTTTGCCAAAGATCTAGCCAAAATTAAGGCTGTTTGAAGGGTACAGCTCTTTCACAAGTACAGAATGACTGCCACGGAGGAAGCATCTCCAGGGGTGCTCAGCTGGGCAATACACTAAAACACAGTCTTCTGTAAAGGACAGCTAGTTGTTCACCAGGGAATTAAGTAAGAGGGTGACATTTCAAATAGAATATGCTGGCACTTGGTCAAGCATTCCTCAAAAAGTGAGTCTCCATGAAATATTTGTGGAATTAGGTTGAGCTGTAAAACTTCTTTAGTGTCTCTTTCCATGAGGTTTTATCACCTCTTGCCTGGAATCCTGTGGTCAGGCCAACCACACCTCCTCCTCCCCTGCCGCTTCACATTTTTGCCTGGAATTCTTCAGTCGCTTTCTTCTTATCACAGAATAAAGTCCAAACTCTAGTCTGGCATTCACGTATAAGATGATGAACAATTTCCGCCCCCCTCCCCTCTGGGACAGAAGAAGAAGAATGTTGATTTCATAGATGTGTTGAGAAGATTAAATGAACATAAGGGATTGTGATACTTTCCCACAAACCTCCAATGTGAGTCTTCTGCCCTGATCAGGATGGCTCCTGACTGTTCCCTGAGCAGGACTTCATTGTTCTCATGGCTATGTCTTTATTTTCCAACAGCCTTGGAAATGCCTGGTTCTCACCTCCTGTCTCCCCTAGTCCCCTCTATTCCTTTAGGCCCTGCCAGGCTACAGATGTTCATTCTTTCCTCTTTTTAAAAAATGTTTATTTATTTTGTGTGAGAGAGAGAGAGAGAGTGAGAGAGTGAGAGACAGTGAGCAGAGAGAGAATCCCAAGTGAGATCTGCATCGTCAGCACTGAGCTCGACATGGGGCTTGATGTCACAAACCGTGAGATCATGACCTGAGCCAAAATCAAGAGTTGGACACTCAACTGACTGAGCCACCCAGGCACCCCCATTCTTTCCTCTTAACCTAAAAGCATCTCTAGTTTGTGCTATGCAGTCTCAGAGTAGATTATGTAGTCCAATTTCCTACACAAATTTTGGGAAACCATCCACACATCGCTTTCCTGGTGGCCATTTTGCTGCATGTGAATACTTTCAGTGTTGATGAGCTAAATTTGGGCTGCTCATCCCCATTTCTTCAACAGCTCTAATTAAATAACTACACCATGTAATTATCTTTTTAGTCATGACAGTCTTGCCTTTATAATAAAATTTTCAGTTCTTCCAGAAGAACAAAGTAGCTCCTCGAAAGATATTGGTTGTATTTATGCCTAAAATGACAATTTCGTGACATTAGTAGTTAAAACATTGCTACCACTTTTCTTTGCTTTTATTTCAAATTTGCTATTCCTCGCAGAAGCCAAGTTGCCATTCCAGGCCTTGTGGTTATTGTCATGATGTCTAGAACAGGTGTCTGAACAGAAAGAAGGCAAAGATGTCGGTTGATCGTTGAACCAACTTTTCTTGGGCCACTTTAAGTTACTCTTCAAGAGGACTTGAATATTTGGAGGGGGGGGATGTTCTGCTGCAGAACTCTCTCCTTTCTGGAGCATTCTTTCAGTCTTTTCACTCTTCACATACAGATCCCTGTATAACCGTATCTAAACACCTGGTTTAATTTTTACAAAAATTGGGATTAGACCCGACATGTTGCTCTGCATTTCCTTTTAAGAAGGACTTGACAACATACCAGTGGCATCTTTTTATGTCAATATACAAAGACTTAATTGTTGTTAATGGCTCCATGGTATAGCATGATCTATTTTTTTCTCCTATTGCTCAATACATATGTTGTTCCCAATTGATTCCTCAATTCTGATTTCTCTACTTTAAAAGATATTAAAAAGATAAATCACCACCACACTGTTACTCACAAATTCACCCAGTGATCAGGGTTGAATTTTGTCTCCGCCATTGTTTCTTGAAATCCTAGCCCCTTGTACCACAGATTGTGACCATTTTTGGTGAATAGCCTCATTCCAGATATAACTAGTTCAGCTGAAGTTGTACTGGAGAGTAAAGTGGGTGCCATACTCGTGTGATTACAAAAAGAGTAAATTTGGATACATGATAACACACAGGGGGAGTGTCATGTGAAGATGAGGCAAAGATTGGGGTGATGCTTCTATAAACCAAGAAATGCCAAAGATTGCCGAAAAATCACTAGAAGCTAGGAAGGAGAGGTGTTGAATAGATTCTCACAGCCCTCAGGAGAAACCAGCCCTGCCAACATTTTGATCTTTGAACCCTGGCTTCTGGAACCATGAGACAGTAAGTATCTATTGTTTAAGCCACCTAATTTGTGGTATTTTGTTAAGGCAGCCCTACAAACTAACACACCCAGTCTTAAATAAAAATGAATGTTTAGTGCTTGAGACAAAGAATATTGGGGCAACAGTTCATGATTTTGAGTAAAGGCCTTTCTAGGGTGACTGTGTTATGTCATAAGATAATGACTGTGGTACAGCCCAAGGCTTCTGAGAAATGGCTAAAACTGTAAGAAAGTAGTGTCCCGAATGTTAGGCTGAGACCAGGTTAACAACCATAGACCAGGAGGGGTAGAAAAGAAAGAATTACTGCGAACTTTCCATGTCTAAGGATATGGTACTCTAGGGCTTTATACAACAAGCCACGTTCTGGCTTTTAATCAAATAGGGTAATGTAAACAAGTAAGTAATGACAGACTGCTTTTAAATTAACATTACAATTAAAATTTAGCTCTAGGGAATTTAGTCTTCTTCAACCTTCATCAATTATCTTCTTCAAGGAAGCTCTATGTTGTTCTAAATCTGAGATGTTGGTAGCAAATGATGGTTGACCTGGTTTTCCAGGAAATCTGAGGGCACATGGTTGAATCTTGTGTGTGTTACATAAATGTGCATATTTATAAACAAATCCCTATGCCTACCATTCCATTTTCAAAAAATTGACTATACAGAGCCAATGGGAAAGGTACAGATGAAGATACTAGTTGGAGCAAAGCTCCATTCTCAAAAGTGGGGTCAATTCTGGAGATGCCATGAAACTGCCCGGAAGTTCTAACCAAGATGAAGCACTGTAGCATTTGAAGGCTTATCAAATTAGTGTTCCCCTTACCTGGAGTGTCCTCCTCATGCTTACTAAACCCTCCCTGTTCTTCAGGACACATCCCAAGGTAGCCTCTTCCACAGAGACTTCCTTGCCCTGAGTCACAGAGCGTTGTGACTTCTCTGAACCTCTAGACTTTATTCCTTAAGCAACTGAATGGTAATTTCAAGACTGTGTATGATTACATTTCATTACAGCTAGATTCAAAGCTCCACAGGGGAAGGGATTTCACCTACTTTATTCACCTGGGCACACCAACTGGGACATAGTAGGTATTCAACGAGTATTATTTTTGAATAAAAGATTGCACATATGTATGTTCTACAATTTCTCTTCTTTGCGGCAGAAGCTGCAACCAGAGTTACTTAATGGGGGTGGGATGGATCCCCTTTCTCCCATCCCTCAGCACTCTCAGAGCTAACCCAATTATAGATCATAATTCGCTTTACAATGGGTCATGAAAGCATGCCTGCCAGACCTTTAGTATGAAGACAAGTCTGTCATGTGTCTCTCATGCAGCCAGATTGCTACCCTCAAGCCTTTCCTACTTAGAGACGCTAGGGCTGCCACTGCTCTTTTATATCCTTTAAGATAGGGTCCAACACTCCAGCGCGCATGGGAGCTTTCCATGTTACTGAGGGAAGGGTACCATATGTAAGGTGCAGAACAGAGTGCTGGGGACTGTGGTGTGTTGAGGAGTACATGCTCCTTTTATTCACTTATTTTGTAAGGTTTACTTATTTTGGAGATGGGGGGGGGAGGGGGAGAGAGAGGGAGAGAGAATCCCAAGCAGGCTCCATGCTATCACTGCAAAGACTGATGTAGGACTTGAACTCATGAACTGTGAGATCATGACTTGAGCCAAAACAGGATGCTTAACTGACAGACCCACCCAGGTGCTCTGAGCACATGCTCCTTTTAAAGGGGCAGCCAATGCCTGGGTGGCTCAATCAGTTAAGTGTCTGACTCTTGATTTTGGCCCGGGTCATGATCTTGCAGTTTGTGAGTTCGGGCTCCACTCTGACAGGGTGGAGCCTGCTTGGGATTCTCTTTCTCTCTCCCTCTGCCCCTCCCATGTGCTCTCACACGTTCTTCTTTCTCAAAACAAATAAACTTAAAAAAAAAATGAAGGGCCAGCCAAGATGCCATAAGTCAGGTGACTATTTTCATGTGGGAACCCAGGTCTTGTTTTAGCAGATCTTCAGATTTTTCAAGGGAAGCCAGAAATATGAAATTAGATGTGAAATCTATCAATTTTTAAATGTTTCACATTTTTATTTTTTTAAATGTTTATTTTTGAGAGAGAGAGAGAGCGAGCAAGCACAAGTGGGGGAGGGGCAGTGCATGAGGGAAACGCAGAATCCGAAGCAGGCTTCAGGCTCCCAGCTGTCAGCACAGAGCCCAACGTGGGGTTTGAACCCATAGACCACAACATCATGACCTGAGCTGAAGTTGGACACTTAACCGACTGAGCCACCCAGGTGCCCAGAACGTTTTACATTTTTTAAAAAACACCTCTTCTCTGCTGGCTAGATATGACCCACAGACTACCAGTTTGCAACTTATGCTTTACAAGTAGCTTATGGGCCCTGGGCAATTATCTCCACGTACCCCACTGTTCTTGGCATGAAGATGGTGGAAATCAAGTGACGGCAAATAAATGCACAAGGAAGTCCAAGTCATGTTTTAAACTACTAAGTTTTTTTTTTTTTATTGCAAAACATTTGTTACAGAAATTTCAGAAAGTTTTTCCCATGGTATCTGCCAACTTCTGCTTCGAATTATGTATCTAAACAAACAAGCTCAAAGTGCATTGTGAATCCAATAATAGACCTTTAAAAAAGAACAATTCCTCTAAGGATTTATATATATTTATAATGTCGATAGATATGCAAACCGCTGTCTATCCATACACAAAGAAGGAAAAGATGTATATATATTTAACAAACCCAATTTCAAAATTGTTGTATTTATAGGAATTCATTTAAAAAGGATATTTGAAGAATTTCCCCCATTATAAACTATGGTTAGAATGTTTACAAATGAGAGCCTAAGTTCTAGATTATGAAATGATTATGAATACAGTATACTGCATGTACTGTTTTGCACAGCAGAAACAGCAATATAAACTCAAGTTAGACGCTGTAGTGACAGGAAGCAGATAAGCCTCGATACAATGCTACGGTACTCTTCTTCTGAATCTCCCTCACAAAGATCCTGCGTTTGGGTCCAGAAAGATGCAGCTAAGCAAATACACACACATACGTCATTCGGGAGAGCGGGAATAACCCTGAATAGGGTGAGTACCTCTCCGCCCCTGCCTCAGTTCTCGCTGTATTTCTTGTATACACTAAGTCAGGATCAGGAATATGATCCTGCTTGGCCCTAAATCAGAGGTCCCAAACTAGTGCTGTTGGGACTGAATGCTGCTGGCAGACACATTTGTTTGGCTAGCAGAGTGTTTACAAGTCTGAATGTGAATGTTTTTGTAGCGGGACACGTGTTCTCTCATGCCCTACAAACCCCACTTCTTCCTGTTGTCTTTCAACATCCAACGGGCACATTTGCGTCCTGGCTCCAGCCCCTGCGTGTATTTGAGGTTGCAGCCCGCAGTCTAGATGCAGATGGCTGGTTCTGATGATCTGGGGGGAGCCAGGGTGAAGACAGGAGGGACTCTTTTTGGGGTTCAGGCGGGCAAAGAACTGGAAGGGGCTGATTCAAACACCAGCTGAGTCAGGGGCATGGGGGAGAGTACGGGGAGCAGCCTTGGTTAACGGGAAGATTAGGGCGGGACAAAGTCTGAAAGCTGGACTTTCTCCAAGTAGCCGCTGTTTCAGCTTATTGTGCCAGGCTCCACGGGGTACTGAGGTACTAGGAGCAAGGGTCTGTTGGTCTGGCAAAAAAGCGTGTTGTGCTGGGCGAAGAGAAAGGAAAGTCAAGGGGGTGACGCAGGATGCATATTCAGGCGTGAAGCTGAACTTCCCTCTATAACCCAATGCTCTCAGCAGGCTGCCTGTTCCTGAGGAAGGCCTGGGTCAAGGTTGGTTTCGATGCTCTGCAGATAGCCCGTGGACTCGTGGCCATGTGTGCCCTTTTCGCTTTCCAGCTCACATTGTGCAAATAGGCAAGGGCCTGGAGGCTTATGGGGACCCGCAGACAAGGTGAATTAGGGAAGGGAAAATTCACCTCACTCTGACTGCCATGTGGATTATGTGGCCACTGAAATCCTTCCTTAGACAACATGTAGAAATCGTCATGTTTTGATTTCATTAGCAGCGATCAGTGCAAGGAACTCAGAGAAAAAGTAACGCAGGGACCTTCTCAAGTGCGTTAAAAAAGAAAAGAAAAGAAAAATCTTGTTTTCCTTAAATCAGAACCAACGCCTCTTTGGCCGACCCCAATCTGGGAAAGAGAATGTTTGACACGTAAAAGGAAGCGAAAGCTTAGGCCAGTGCAGGCTGAGAGAAAAGTTTTCTCTACCCGTTTGAGGAACAGTCATTTATAAGACTGTGCAAACTGGCTCCTCTCTTTTCCAGATGTGGAATGGCTTCTGATAATGACATGGTGATTTCTTTAAAGGGCAAACTCTTCAGACTCACCTAGTTCTTGATCAGACACGGAGTCACCCACCCCTCGCTCTCCCCCCAGCCCAGGCTCATACACAGGTAAGAAAAGCCACCAAGTAGGAGGGAGGGCACCAGCATCACTGGACCACTCATTCACCATGACCTGTGGATTTCTGCATTGTCACCAATGGACTTCTCACTCTCACGTCTCGTTTAACAATCTGTACCCAGTGGCCCTAAAGAATCAGAAATGGGTCTTTCCTATATCACAGATGCACCAACACCTGGACCGCTGTTGGCTAGCCATCTCTGGGTCCCCTAGCTATACACCCTGTGGTTAATACTTTCTTTCATATTATTTGTTCAGAGCTTAAAAAAAGATTAAAAAAAACCCCTTGGTTACTTTTTTGTTTTTAATTTTGAAAAATTGAACATAATCCCCAAACAGTGTAAGCAGCCCAACAGCGTGAGCAAGTTCCTAGCTGGTTTTTAAGTGCTACAGCAGGCAATAGTAAAATGTTAAGTGCCCTTAAAAAGTCAAAAGAAACGCATAAAGCAGTGCATGCATTTTGTTGCCACAAAATTAAGACTGGATTTGGGGGAGGGTTACTTCATTTCAGTTACATTGCTATTGTTAAAGAATAGTGAGTAATAATGCAATATCTAGAACATATATAACCACCTACACACTAGCATCACTTCATCTAGAAACAAACGTATCAGTGTTACTAAATGAACATATTTATAAAATACTGTACCCTGCTTCCACATGGGGTTAGCAGATGTAAACAAACAGCTAATTCAACTGGAGTTTAAAATATTATTTTAAGTTCATTTGTCATATAGTCTTTTGCATAACATGCCAGCTCATCTTTCGCAAAACACAATTCACCTACCAAGGCTCACAGGGCTGGTTAGAGGGTGTACATCAGCTTATACACGTATTTCCTAGTGGCCTACAGGATTGTGAAAAACAGAAAGCAGCTCAGGAACAAAAGTGCTCATTTTACGAGGAGGCTAAATAACATGGAATTGGGAACATACTTAATCCCGGCAACATGTGCTTCTTTATTGAATGTTACAGATTTGTCAATGATTAGCAAAGCTGTCCTGTAACGTTCATTAATACAACCACATGCTACAACTATGCTGGGTTAAAAACATGGGTTACATATACATGTGCATGTGTTTTATAATACAGCATTGCCTGACACGTTGAATGGTACAGCCTATAGATACAGCATGATGGATGACTGGATAATATTGATTACCATTACAGAAGTTAAACAGCCCAAACATTCAGGAAGATTAGACTGTAGAGCCTCAGGAAGTAGAATAAATGTACTACCCAGTTATCTACCATAATATTATCTATAGAAACCATCTTTTAGAGTACCTTAGAAACATTCAGAAGAAACACACTTTGTGTTTTTAGAAGTACAGTTTTCCCACTGGATTATTCATATATATATATATATATATATATATTTCTTTTTTTTTCTTTTTTTAAAGGGGAAGGTTCAAAGTGCTAAATAGATATCCTAGACCTGGAAGCTTAGACTTAAAAAGAAATCCAGCTCCGTAAAGTGCTGCATTCTGCCTGCTAACACACACCTTCTGGCCTGGAGAAATATATAACGTAGCCATGACAATTGTGCCCAAGTTTTCCAGCTTCTCGTTCAAATCCATCAAGGAGGAAGTTTCTAACTATAAGCATGTGGGTCAATCAGGGAATTTCCATGGCTATTTTCATAAAACAATTGTTTTTCAAATGGAACAAGCAATTTAGAACGAATCATTACATATAGTAGTATATAAAATTGGCACCTCAAAAGCAGAAATGAAGCCAGAGCTATTAATTCTGTGAGCTCTCTATGACTTTATTTATGTTCCTCAATGATGTGCTGCCCACAAGCTACTTAATTCACAGAGACAGGTAATTAACGTCCCCTTGATCGGGGACATGATGGGATAAATGATCTGAACACAAGCTGACTGTACAAGGCCACAGAATCGATGCCACATCGGTGTGCAGAGAACCCAGAAATGGGAAGAAATGGGTTGAAACAGGACACACATGTAGGCGCACAGGAAAGAAATGGCTCATGAGAATTGCACAGCTGAAGTTTAAAGATTGAAATTTGGCTTGTATATTTTGCACACTTCACAGAAGATGTAAGAACTTCATTTTCCTGCACAACAAAAGAACCAGGCAGTCACAAGGTCAGGACTGTTAAGTACTGTGCTTCCCAGGTCCTGTTCTGTTCTCTCCAGAAATCACGGTGAAGGGAAACACTTGTGCACATAATTTCTCTCCCTCACTTTCAGTATGGTCCAGAATGGGGCCCTGGAGGTACAGTGATGTCCTGCTCTGTGGTCAAAGATTAATGGTTTCACCTCCTTCTTGGATTCCTCTACAGACTCTCTCAGAGAGCCTTCCGGCTTTTTAAAGTGTGCTCCATACTTAAAATCATCAAACATTAGGATACAAGCATATCACGCTAGCAAAATAGAATCTAAGGGACGAAAAGAACGAAATCTTGGTTCAAACTCTGGTGTTGAGACTTAGCCTTCCTGAGAATCACAGAGAAATGGTCTCAAATGTAAAGTGCCTGTTACAACTATTGATTATGAGCAACCACGATTCCTCTTCCTCGTTATCACTCAAGATGGAACCAGGGGTCCGTGGGCCCTTGCAGGTTATATTGCAACTTTGCACCTATGTACATTCTTTTCTGGAGGGCCCAAAGATTTCACCAGATTCTCACTGAGATTCATGACTCAAGGTAGTTTAAGGGCAACTGATTTATTCTCAGACCAAATACATGTTTGCTGAAAGGGAAACAGCCAGTGTGGGGCTCAGTAAAAATGTAAGCCTTTCTAGAGCAATTGCATCCGAGGAAGGCTGGTTGCTTGTTTTCGATTCACTCACATACCAAAGAGTGAAAAGGAATTATTTAATTCTTTGTATGTGGCCTCATAACTATTTCCATATCCAAAAGACTGGTTCAGAGGGTTAAAAAAAATTTGAAGGCTAGAGGTTCTGTCCATGTGTTTACTTGATTTCACATAATGAGAAAATCTGGAGCTCATAACAACAACTAAACAGGAGAACCACATAGTGTTGGGGGGGCCAAGAACATTAGATCATTTTTCTTAAAGATTTTATTCTTTTTAAAAATCAGTGACACAAGTAGGAATCTGAAGATTTGAGGGTCAATATTTATTTATCTCCCTTCAAATCCAGATTCTGATCTAGTAGTAGCCTGTATTAAAGAGTCCGTAATACTATCCGGCTTAGAATTGCATGTCTAATTTGGGTTGTACTTGGCGTAATCACTTTGTGCAGAAGAAACCAGACTAAATAAGATGTCATCACAGCATGTGCTTCTGGACAGAAAAGCAGAGGGTGGGTCGCCAGTCATTTTGGCCAGTCTAGTTTGGTACAAGGAGGAACTAAGGTCATAGGGATTTAAAAAGTCATAATTTTAACACCTGTCAAAATCCAACATAATATAATGAACTCTTTCAGTGGAACTCTTGGATATTAAAAAATCCTGGTTATATCTCAAGGTGATAGAAAAGGTCCAAGCCTCTTAAGAAAGCTCTATATGCCTGTTTATATACTATATATAAACATGTCTGTGTAAATGCATATATATGTATATAAGCAGCATATACTATAGAAGTCTTTATGTGGTTTATTTGCTTTCCATTTTAGTCTATTGTATCATTTTTATAGCTCTGTATATAAGAAAAATATTCATGGTATGCCTGCAACTGATGACTTTGGGTTGATACCAGATTTGCAGTCAATTCTAAGGTTATTTATGATTTGAAACTTCCTTAAAAAGTACTTTGGAACATTTCCATAAAAAAGATACCAGCCCTTGGAAAATCTCCAATTAAATTTATGCTGAGCTCAGATTAAATGGCAAAACTCTAGGTATGAAAATATCCACATGTGATCAGGTCTTCATATACAAAATGGTCATGTGATGAGTAGTGTGAAGAATTTCCAGGTACATCTTGGAGATGTTCAGAAGACATGGCAGAGTCATGCAAATGATGACAGCCACACAGCAGCATGGCACATGACACTAATGGCGAGAATACAACAGTATACCATATGGCAATTTTAGGTGAGTTCTGCCCACTATTTTTGTTTTCCTTTGAGTTCACTATCACATATTCAGTGAGTGGCTTCCTTGACGATGGGTGAGGTACAAAATAAATTAAAAAATATAAAGTTATTTAATTACATTCATCCTGAGCTTGCTTGACTATACTCGAATGCCCACTGCATATAATAAACCACTTGACACTTGTGTTTAGCCTCAATTCTTCTTTCATTTTGATTGCAATACAAAAAGGCATTTCTTTTCCCTTTATTTTCTTCAAAAAAGATAAACAGTTGTGGCACCAGAAGTGAATATATAAGAGACAGGCGAACTATGACTGTTACCTTGTGTTTTCTTTATAATGATCAATTACAGAAGTGTTGGCATGAGAAGGAGTTGGGACGTTAGGTAGAACTGCTTGCTGCCGGCTTATACTGAATAAAAAGGGTGCTCTTCATCAGTCACCAGTGATGGAGCCAATGTGAAAAGAAAACAGAATTGAAGTTTAGAATATCTCATTTGTATGCTGGCTACTTTATTTTATCTTAGTTTGCAACTTAGCCCTGTATCCTAAAACTCTTGATCATGGTCAGAATTGGAAAGATGCCTCCTGGCATGGAGAATGCTTGAAGCCCCTTCATTCCCAGAGCTCATGGCTTTCAGAAGTGACTACTGACACACATTCATCTCAACCCTGCTCCTCCCTCTGTCCCCTCCCTGCCCATCAAGTGGGAGCATGACTTAAAGCCCCTGTGTTTAGCGCTGGGCCAGACCAAAGGCTTTCTCGATTGGTGGCCCCGAAGTCACCTTTGAGTTAACACCTCCTGAGGCATTGCTTGTTTTGCTCAGCTAAGAATAAAGCAGGGATGTGTCAAGGAAGGGGAACAGGTAGAGTTTGGGGAGGATTTTAGGGCTGGATTCTTGAGCCTCCTGCAATGCGTATTAGGAAGGTTTAGTTGTGCTTGCTTTCAAAGCTGTGGAAGGCGGACGTTCTGGACAGTCTCCTCATGGACAGGCTGTCCCCTCGTCCCTCCGGCTTGGAGGACTTACTCCTCTGGAAGGGATTGCGCAGGCTTGCTGTGTTCCGCTGCCTGTCGAGTTTGTCACTGATGGAGAAGCTCTTCCTGGTGTGTGCATATGGCGCGCTTGGCTCCTCTGCCGAGTAGCTGTTGGCGCGCTCTATCTTGGGAACTGTGATGTTATTGGACACGGTTCTGTCTGAGTTATCACCCTCCTGGGAAGGTATCGCGATGGTGGCTCTCCGGCCTCTGGCCTCGTTCTCCTCACTGTCAGAGCTGGGGTGGCTCAGTTCTGCTTCTCGCTCAGGATGGCAGCAAGATGAATCCTCTACTTTGCCTCCAAGACCTCCGGGGAAGGTGGCCCTGTCAGCAATCGCTTGAGGGGCATTGACACATCTTGTGTCAATACAGTCTGTAATACTTGTGTATTCTGCTGTTTTCATGGGTACCCCGAAGTTGGCATAATAGCTCCTCGAAGGAGAAAACATAAAGCTATGAGATTTCACCATGGGGGCCTCTTCTAGAAGAAAGGGTGTGGTGGCTATATAGCGGCTACTTTTGGAACGCTCGATGCTCTGGTACATTGGAGGGTCAGTGTCCCAGGGGTTTTGGCATTCTGGGAGGTGGGTATAGTCTGAAGAAAAAGATCTAGTGTCCATGGAGGTGATGTCCTCAAAATCAATGCTCCGGCTCGGAGGTCTGTCTGTGGGTGCAAGGGTTGCATAGGCACTGGTTGAAGGAGCCGTGGAAGGTGCCGTAGCCGAAAAGCTTGGCTCGCCTAGCCCGAGGATGTTCATGGAATTGTCCAGAGGGTCTATATCACAGTGTAGTTCATCCATGGCAGAGACATAGATGTCTATACATGAGGACGGTCTTCTGGAGTCTGGAACAATGGCCAAGGTGTTTGCAGGGGCTGCAGGAGCTTTGGGTTCTTTTGCTACAGAGTGGGAACTAGTAGCCCGGTGGAGGCTCAGGGACCTTTCTTTAAAAAGACTTTCCAACTTTTCTATACCACCTTTGTCTTTCATATTGACTGAATAAAAAGAATGGCTTCGCATACGGGGTATTAGGGTTGGAGAAGTTGGGGACATGGTCTCCTCACCTGCAGGGTCTATACTCTCTTGGAGCTTGAAGGTATTTCCTTCCTGGCTGTTGAAGCTGCTTTGGCGCACGATGTAGGCGGCATCCGTACAGTCCGACGAGGTCCGGGAGCGGATTTTGTTGGACTCAGCCCGCTCCAGACCTGTCAGGCGCTCCAGGGCCGTGGCCATGCGCCCAATGAGGTCCTCGAGCTGCGCCAGCCGGATGTCCACGGTCTGGAGTGAGGCCTTCATGCAGTGCTCTCTCTCGTTGACTTCCTCCAGCCGCATGGACATGTTCTCCACCCTGGGCAAGAAACAGAATGAGGGTCACTCAAGGCCGGGTTCCTCTCTAGAGAATCTAAATCTTTTTGAGCTGGAAGAGGCTTTAGAGATGACCTAAGCTAGTGGTATTTATCTAGCAAACCCCTTTTCCCTCAGTAAAAGTTAACGCACAATCCCAATAAACACCAAAGCTGAGCAGTTCTTATTGGAGTGGAATGGGGCCAAAGCGCCTCATGACTTAGTTGTGACTTGGGGCAGGGTTTAATAACCTGAGCAAGGCTTACGGCGTTGGCTTAGTCAGCACCGAAATGAGAATGGTGCGTCTTGATGACTTTGTTCAGAACCGTGCAATACGGTTTGAGAATGCAGCTATTCTCATTGCAGAGCATGCCTGAGGCTTATAGCATGGACTGGGATTATTTTTATTTTGCATTACAAACGATTTTTAACATTTATTTATTTTTGAGAGAGAGAGAGAGAAAGAGAGCACGAGTGGGGGAAGGGCAGAGAGCGGGAGGGAGACCCAATCTGAAGCAGGCTCCAGGCTCTGAGCTGTTAGCACAGAGCCTGACATGGGGCTCGAACCCACAAACTGAGATCATGACCTGAGCCAAAGTTGGACGCTTAACTGACTGAACCACCCAGGCGTCCCTTATTTTGCATTTATATGATAATCTCTTCTTGTTGCTGTTCACAATAATCTTTTCAAAATTTAGGGCCTCCATAGGAATTGATACGGTCCTGTCACTGAGGCACCTGGCGTTGATCTAACCCAATCCTTTCTTTAATAAAGGGAAAGCAAACATCAAGAAATTTAACCAAGATTATGTAATTTGTAGTAAACCTGGAGCATCTATCTGTAAGTCAATTACCCAACTCCTCTCTCTCTCTCTCTCTCTGTGTGTCTCTCTGGATAGCTGATCATAGATACCTTATATTACAGTTATTTCTAGATGTCTTGACCTTCCCCACTGGAAATTCCTAAGGGCATGATCTGTCTCATATTCCTTTTTCCATTCCTGGGCTGCCAGGTGTCAATAAAGGTTTCACTGAGTCAATCATGGTTATGAACTTGATTTCGTTTGTTTAATAGGCTGCCTGGACATTTTTTTACAAAGACAGAGGCCACATATTTAAAATAAAATTGTGCCACATTTTTCTGGGATTGACGGGAAAAGGGCAAACCAGAGCCAAGCTTTGGTTTGAACTCCAACTTTCACTTGTAAATGCCCAAAGGCAAAACTTTTGGAGACTCGAAATGAGATCCACTCACAACTTTTCTGGAGAGGATAAAGATAAAGATACTTTTCCAAAACTCCCAACGTGCACAGTAAACCACGCGACCGCTGACCCTTAAAGAAACATGTCTGCATGTATAAGATGTGCTTTACAGACAATGGTGGCAATTGGAACTGGGTCCCCCCAGCTGTTGTGATGGTGGCGAAGGGGGATGGGGATGGTAGCAGGGGTGGCATGTTAATAGTAGTGACACCTCAATCAGAGGAGAATACATTTCAGTGCCATGAGGTACAAGAGGCACGTGGCTTCCCTTTCTGAGGATCTGTAGGCTTGCAAAACCAACCAACCAACGAACCAGCCAAACAAACAAACAAACAAAACCCTCTTCTGGCCAGAGTGGGGGTGTGTGTGATTCTCCTGCCTTGGGTCACATCTCTGCCTCTTTCAGCAACAGCTCGCCCCACTCCAACTCACCTCACCCATTCTGCTCTCTTATCTTTCAGGTTGCCTTCACCCAGCCCAAGGCTCTGGACTGCCCTCCTGAGCCCTGTTTTAGAGACATCCTCCTGATGCTCCATACCCAACCCAGCACTTCCTGGGGCCCAGGAACAGTCTGCCACCATGCCCAGGTGTCTGCCTTAAAAGACTCGAAAATCTAGCGATTGCGAAGCTGGCAAACGCAATGCTAATCTCTCAGTTAACACAGCTGATTCAGAAGGAAACTACCACTTTACCCTGTATCACTTCATTTTGTGATATAAACACAGCTTGAGAAACAAACTTACTTACAATAACAAGTTTGTGTGTCTTATAGACTTCCAATTCACTTGGTCACCATCTAGCCTATGCAGTTTGGTTTTGCAAGTACTGCGATTTCCTGTTTTGCAATGCAATAAGCTTTGAGCGAGTGGATAAAACACTTCCTCATTAAAGTCAGGAGCAGGAGACATGCACTTTTTGGTAGAACGGGACTTTCCATTTTGGATACTCTAGGTACTGGAGTGTTTTAGTGTTGGCAGAGTAACAAAAGACAGGACCGTTTCCTTCCTCCTCTTTGTTTCCCTGGAGCCTGGTGTATACAACAAGGCGGGTATGGAAAGAGATAAAGATGCTCTTTTAGCCTAACTGCTTGGGATCACTGGGCTGAGCCCTGTGAAGGGTCTCCCTGCCCTGTGGGGAGCTCCCACCCTGTATCCCACCTCTCTTCAGCCCGAGGATCCAACACTGCAGAGAGAAGTATCAGTTAAGAGGCAGAGCTAAGGCACCATGAAGCAATGGAAGAGTCAGGAGCTGGCTGTGGACAGTAAACTGGACACAGAAACTAAGGAGCCCAAGGGGATGGGAAGAAGAGAGGTGGTAGGAGGAAGGGGGAAGAAGGCAAGCAGAGAGGTGCCTGGGGGAGCCTCGAGACTCAAGAAAAAGAAGCATGACCCCAGGAATGGAACAGTTGGAAGTAGTGAGGAAGACAGCTAGAACAGGGCCAAGGAGCTATTCTTCACCAAAGTTCTCCTTTGTGGGCTCTCCTGTGGGCTCTGAGGTGTTTTGGAATGTAGTACTTGGTGGGGTGGGGTGGGGAGAATGGACGGTTTCATCCATTTTCTTCCAGATTTCTGGATGTGTTTAACCACATAACTGTATGATCATTTAAGTCATGATTATAACTGTAGGGGTGGAGTGTAGGAGTTATAAAAGAATAAAAAATCTTTGAGTTAAACTCCTATATGTTTGTTCCATAAACAGAGTGCTTCCCTTAATGTTAAAAAACAAATTTGGTTTTTTTTGAAAAGCAATTGTAAATGGGTGTGCATCACAGATATAAATACGTTTGAGCGGGGCGCCTGGGTGGCGCAGTCGGTTAAGCGGCCGACTTCAGCCAGGTCATGATCTCGCGGTCCGTGAGTTCGAGCCCCGCGTCGGGCTCTGGGCTGATGGCTCAGAGCCTGGAGCCTGCTTCCGATTCTGTGTCTCCCTCTCTCTCTCTGCCCCTCCCCCGTTCATGCTCTGTCTCTCTCTGTCCCAAAAATAAATAAACGTTGAAAAAAAAAAATGAAAAAAAAAATCTTTGAAAAAAAAAAAAATAATAAATAAATACGTTTGAGGACCAAGCCAAGAGTTTTGGGTCATGATTGTAGTCACTAGTTGCTGACCCTGGTCAAACCACTCAGGAGAGAAAAAGGAGGTAACAATGGTAAGAATTTATGGATCAAGAGGAACGCTTAAGACAGACACAGGAAGTGATGAAGCAAGAGAAAAAAGTTGGGGAAGGAAGATGCTGTGTGGGGAGAACACTTTATTTTTCTTTCCTTCTTTTGCATCGCTGGGCCTCTCATGGCTTCTTCAGAGTAACTTGGGAGGCAAGCACATTAGCAACACGATGTGGTCCTGGAAAGATGTGAGGTCACTCCTGCCTCTGGATGCCCAAGAAAGTGACAGCCAGGATCCCACCAGAGGAAATTCCTAACTCGATAGGTTGGGGGAAATCCCAGCTAAGAGGACAACTAGCCTCTAACGGCCAGTATGATGAAGAAAAGAAAGGACATTCCAAAGAAGATCCTAATGGCACAGAAAATTTCAGCCTCAATACGCAATTTCTTAAGAACTGTTATTTTCTACAAATTCATTTTCTTTCCTGATAACCTCAAAATGTGGCTAAAGGAAAAGCAGTGAAAGGAAAAAAGAGGCTTGGCAGGCCATGCCTGTTTTAAATCTCAAATATTCCCTGGAGAGCTAGCAGCAAGATGGCTATAGGATGGAGGGCAAAAGCAATCCCATTATCACACGAACCAATCACAGGGCCTCTTGTCGGGGAAAGGGCAGACTTGTACAGGGTTTCAAATGCAAGGGGATGACACAGAACAGATAACGTGAACTCTTGCTTATCCACAGACTGGCATCTAATTTGTGACTTATTTAAGTCTTTTAGAGTCACCTGCCCTTCCCTTTGGTCCAATTATCCTTCTCATCATCCTGGGAAGAAAAAAGGGGAGAAATTGAAATCCAGCTCAATCATGGAGATACCAAAGATCAGCACTGGAAAAAGATAGGGCTGGGAGGTGAGTGAGGCTCATCTTTTTTGGCTTACCCTGTTTTTTGATTATTCATATATCCTAAGTTATTCTTGTCTTCCTTTGTTATGAAAATCAGAAGTGGAATACACTATTCATAGTCACATGACTATTCCTGTTTTTGGATCTAGGCGAAGTGACGAAAGGGCGCAAACCCTTTGGTTGGGGAAAGATAAGGTTAGATAAATGACACCAGTGACCATGTGTATTCTAGTTTGCTTCAACTGTTACTGGAGAGAAATTCAAATGCAACTTCTTCTGACAAGTGGAACTTGAGGGAGGGGAGGAAGGCGTTGGGGAGGATGATCTGGAAGCTGGAAGTCAGGGGTCGGAGAACTCAATGCGTATGGCATTGTATGAGGACAGAAGCTGGGACTCAGTGGCAGCAGAGAGCATGCCCAGTCCAGGGCATTCAGCATGGATTTTCACAATCGCTGCAAGCCTTACCCAACAACCCTCTGCGTGCAGGTGTGTCCAAGTCACCAGTTTGCAAGCCCTGCTTTAAATGAGCGAGAGGAACCAGAAAAAAAAAAAAAAAAGCTCCAGCTGTGATCACCAGAAAACGTAGGTAACTCTTAAGAACCAAGGGGAAATTAACAAGAAAAGTCAGGAGACTGGAGATAGGAAAATGTTTTTCTGATATTAAAAGTTCCCAAAGTCTAGGAATTATGAAAGCTTGACATAAATTCTAGGCAGTACTTATGGAATAGCTCAGGAGTATGTAATTAAGCAGATGTTTTGAGTACTTTGAAAAGATAGGGCTCATTTACAGGAGACTTTATGGGCTCAATATTAATCTTGTCTTCATACTCTAGACCAATACAGTAACACAGATGCATAATGTTAGTGATGGGGTATGTTGTGATTTTAGCAGGGAGGTTGACATGCTGAGCTGACTGGAGAAATTTGGGTACCTGGCTGGTTTTTAACCAAATGAAAGATGGGTCAATATTGTGAAACACGGTATTTTTGGAGTCTTGGTTCTTTCTGCCTTGGTTTACCTGATGTGTGCTGGCCGGCATCTGATGAGCTATACTGAAGGCATAGCAAGTACATTTATCAAGCCAACAATGAGATAAAATGAATAGAATTATATATATATTACGTGTACATACATGTATATACATGTGTATATATTATATATATATATAATACATATATATGGAAAAAAAAGGTTTTTTTTTTTCAGGAATCAGTTCCTATGAGGTGTTAATTTTCAGAATCGGTTCCCGTAAAGGTGTTAATGATCTCCTGAATATTGTATTGCTCTCTTTAGATACCATTTGGGTACGAAAATATGACTTCAGAATGATGCATGTAAATTGACAATTATGGAAGGATCTCTGTATTTCTAAAAAAATTCATGCAAGTAAAACTTATATAAGTAAGTTATAGTTTACAGGCAGTGGCAGGGTGAGTGGTATGGGGCTCAGAACATGAAGAAACCCTTTCCCCAAGTCTTTGATCCCAGCAGAACCAGCTCTGAGTTTTTCTGATTTCAAATCTCTGTATTGGGGCTGTCGAACATAACAGGAGAATTATATAATATCCTATATAGTTAACAGAATGTATGTAGTTAATTTATATAAATTAAACATATGTACCTATCTGAACGTGTGTATATTATCTTTTTATTTTTATCTATTATCTATAATAGATAAAATAGATTAATAAATTATTATTAATTTATTATCTATTATCTATCTATTGAATGTAAATAGGACAGGAGATTTCACCTGCCACTCCACTCAGAAAGGATATGTCCCAGGAAATGTGTGAGACGGGTAATACGGATCTTCTATTTCCTTGGTTGATATCTGTTCTCTCATGCACTTTGTAGTGTTTCTGTTGTGCTGAGCACAATTCTAGTGTTAAAGATTTATTCTCCGGTACACTTACAAATGCAAAACAGCCACTGCCACCACCACCACCACCAAAAACCAAACCCCAAACAAACACAGACAGAAGCAACAGAAGGAGAATGAGGCCTGGGCTTAGATTCACTTCTCTGGCACCTGGGCTTGGTCATGAGGTTGTCCTTGTCCTCCAGGCCCCCCTTATTCCAGAAGGCCAGCTAATGCCTAAGACACAGGGAGGGGGTACCTATGATCTGTCCTGGATTTCTGGGGATCGCTCACCTCGGTCATCGTCCTTGAGGGCTGGGCTTTGAAGCCACTCAGAGAGGAACAGGGTCTTGGGGAAGGAGTCTTCTGGAAATGCTTATAGCTGTGGGGTGAGGGGCTCAGGTGAAGGTGCTGTATAGTTCCTTCCTATTTTCACTGAAACGAATTGGTGACATGGTTCCCAACATGTTCACATGTGCTGGTGTCTGTACCCCTCATTCTAGTTCCCCAGAGAGGCAAAAGCTTCCTTGCATCTTAACCCTCCTTCCTCCTACCTTTCTGTGCCCCCAGGTCTGTGGCTTTTTGAGTTCAAAAAGCATTTCAAAATCTCCTCTACATACGCTTTGGAAATATGTTTGAGTAATGGGGAACGTGTCCCCAAGGCACAATTTTCTGGAAACCACATGGCTATATGTCCATCAATAAAGTGTTTTCAAGGCCTTTGAATGGCAGAGATTTCTAGATTTGCAGGTTCTTCCTCTGTTTGCCAGCATATCACTTCACATCATATCATCACAAAATGCTCTATTTTGCAATGACAGATGAGCATAAAATATGCGCACAGCTTTAAGCTTTGCTAATATTGGCTGAGTACCAATGGATACAATCACTCAGTGGCATGTGTATATATACCTACTTAGGTAGACTGCATTCTTTAAAGACATGAAGAGCCAGAAACAGAAAAATGCCACTTATGTAATTTCCACAGAGCCTCTAGAGAGTGTATGAAGTGGGTAAGCAGACAGAATGTCATTTCTCTAAAACTTGAGGTCACTGACTCATATCTTAGAAATTTGAATCATATCAACTAAAATCATCAATATATTACGCCCTTTCCCACTATTTATAATAGTTGCATCTTCATATTTCAATGCTCACAATCTAAAGTTACACCATACTTCGTAACAGTCTGCACGTTCTTTAGAACAGTGGCTCCCAAATGCTGTATTTTTAAGTTTATTTACTGAGAGAGAGAGAGAGAGAGAGAGAGAGAGAGAGAGAGAATGAGCAGGGGAGGGGGAGAGAGAGGAGAGAGAGAATCCCAAGCAGGCTCCATGCTGTCAGTGTGGAGCTTGATGTGGGGCTTCATCTCACAAACCATGAGATCATGACCTGAGCTGAAAATCAAGAGTCAGATGCTTCACCGACTGAGTCACCCAGGTGCCCATCCCAAATTCTGGGTTTTGAACGTGCTAGCCCAGAATGAAGTTTTTATTAGTCCACAGCAAAATGAGAAAAAGAAGGAACTATAAATTCATTTGCATGAAGCTAGGTTTATTAAACTTCACGGACTCTCCTCTTTGTATTTGGGGATTTTTTTTTCTTTATAGTCTTACTGGTCCACAAAACTGGCCAATGAGCTCTAAAAGTATATCACCCCTAGGTAGAAGAATCTGCTTTCACTCCTTTGCTTTTATCTTGTTCTATAAAAAGAATAAAACAAAAATAATTCTGAAAAAAAAGAAACCCTCATCTATTATTGTAACTAATTGGCAGATCTCTCATTGCCGTTGATTCGGAAGGTGCTGAATACCCATATGTGCCAGATGCCAGGGCTGTTCTCCTTCTCCCCCAAAGATGCCCACTGATCTACATGAAACATCAACCTGCTGGAAGCCCTCGAGTTGGGCTGGGTCTCACTTGGTTTGAATCTGGGCTGGAATGTTCCAATTCCTGGTCTGAGCCAACAAGCCCTGCCCTGTCCTAGCCTCAACAATCTCATCTTCAGGAGGGCAGGTGCTACTGCCTCCTGAGGAAGTCCAGGAAGGGTCTGGAAGTCTGGAAGTTTGCTCTGTAGTTGCTTCCGACAATGTCCCACCCTCTCATAAGCTTGATGATTTCTTGGACAATACAAATAAACACAAAGGGGTCTGTTTTGGGGGCTGGGCAAGCGAACACAGTGGATAAGTCACAGCATGACACAAAGCATCCCCAAGAGGCATGTGCCCATGGAACAGACCTTTCTGAAGTCACGCGTATCCTCTCATCATTGGACGAGTTGAATCGATCATCCTTTTCTCTGAAATACTCTTCTATGCACTGCTCTTCGAAATCATGTACTTTCTTGAGCTCATCATCAGTTATGAACAGTTCTGTGGAAAAAAGTGACAACAGGAAGGATCAGCAATGACATCTAATCTGCGGGCCTAATGACTACTCTTTGTTTCATCAAGGTTAAGAAAAGGAGCCTAGATTCTTCACTAAGTCTCAGGCTAAAGCCAAATCCAATAGGGCAACTCGTATCATTGTCCTGTTTCTGTGCGTTAGAGTCACGATGGAGCCCTAAAGTTCACCTGGGTATATCTGGTTTACTGCAGTGGCTGATTAGAATTATACCCATTGTGAGGTTCAGAAAGTAGCTAAATCAAAGAAAATGGAGCTATGCAGGGAATGGAGGTTACTTACAAGTTCAGTTACTGGTCTGAGGAGTGTGGCAGACAACGAATGTTCACTGGTCTTACTACAAGCCCATGGCAACCCCATTCCCTCTTTCCATCTGCCCACAACCAAGGCTGGAAAGCCAAACCCATACATTTCTCTGCTGCAGGGAGGGGTGGTGGATTGGGAAGAGGTTCTGCTTTCCTGAGAAACTTTTCAGGTGTAGCTCCTTCTTTCTACATTTTCTCACCTTCCCTCCTCTTCCTGCCTTGAACATGAATGTAATGCCTGGAAGTACAGCAGCTATTCTGTAACCATGAGATAAGACAGGGCAAGAAGGAGTTGCTGAACTTAAAAAACAAGACTTGGGGTCTTTGACTTCAGGGAGCTATTGCTGAGTGATGGGCTATTACCTCTTCACTTTGAGTTATGTCAGATAAATAAAGCTTTATTGATTTGTGTTGTTAGCCTGGTTCTCTGTTAATATCAGGTAGGCTGATTCATAACTGATACAGCTGTAGAAAGAGCCCAGTGGAAATTTGAACTTTTTCCCTCTAAGCTTTCTATTTGCCTAAATTTGTGTTTCTGGTGGAAATAGTGAATTCTGGAATTTTCACTTCCCTTCAACTCTGTAATTTTAATGTCTAGAAAGGAGTTGGGCATTGTTTTGTCAGAGAAGTTGTTAAAAGCTCCAGACTTAGAGAGAGTCAGTTGATGAGGTGGCTTTGGTTTAAACTTTAGAGCACTAACTAGTGTCACTGAGAGGTAATTCCTGGGTCACAATCCTAGAGGCTCTGGCTCAGTAGATTTAGTATAGGTAGTCTAATTGACACACTTTGAGAAACCACAGAAACTTGCTTGAATGGGGCTGGATTCCCAATAGTAATTAACTCTGGGTCGTACTAAGGGGGCATTTAGGAAATCTGCAGGAGCTATTATATTCAATGTATGGAGGCCAGAAGTGCTAAATTTTCTGCCATGTGTGGGACAATCCCATACACTGAAGAATTATTCTGCCCCAAAGCCAACAGAACCTCCTTCTAGAAACACTGGGTAGTAGGTGGATGGTGAGGGGTTTTCTGTTATTCCTTTGACTAATAGAAAGCAGAGCAAACGGCCATAACCTCTAAGGCCTGGGGAATGTTTAAGCCCTGAAAAAAAAAAAAAAAAAGATAGGTCCAGGATTGATAATGAAAAAAATCAGATTTAGTCAACTACAACCCAACTGAACCCATGTAATGATTCTTACATTATACATAATGTAGCATTGGGAGCATATCACTATGGTGCATATATTTTGTGGTGGGACCTCTGGCCACTAAGAAGCTTAGAATCTATGGAGGTGCTAGAACAGCCCTGCCAGAGACTGGTTTTGTTCACTAAGAAAGATGGGAGGCTAAGATTGCTCCATTTCAGCCTCTAGTGTCCTCACACAGCACTGTTTCCCATAGAAACAGACCCTCCCACGCCTTCCCAAGTGTTCAGAGCTGCCCACAGTCTGCTGGACGCAGAAGGAACCAGGTGGGCACATGGTTCTACATGACCGTCTGCAGGATATAGTAGGAGTTCCTGCTTTGAGGCTGCCCAGGGCTGTCCCCCGAAGCTTACTCAAGCCATAGTCCCTCTCATCTGGGTCGCTCTCGTGTTTTCTCCATCGGCAACACAGATGCTGGAATATCATGGTCATGTGGCTAAAGATGATCAGAGGTGGGGGCAGAACTGGCCTCTCATGGAAGGTCATGATGAGCTGATACCTCTGAAACTTCCACACTTGGTTGGATATTGACTTCACCTCAAAAAATGTATTGCTGAAATAGAGATGGGAGAGAATCAAGAGAGAAACCCCACTCCTTTCTGAAGCCCCAGCGCCTGCCCCCCCCATCCCCCTGCTTCTCCCCCCACGCCACGTCCTCTAGGGAAGGACCCACTTACTTAAAGACGGCGATGAGCAGGTTGACCAGCAGGATGTTCGCCACTAACAGGTAGCAGGCCATGATGGCCGGTACAATCCAGGCTCCTGTCTTGCAGGGAGGCAGCTGGATTATTTTGCCATCCTCCCGTGTCTCATTCTGTCCACAGGGAGCTAAAGAAAGCAGCACAGGCAAGAAATGAGAAGCCGTGGCTATGTGATTTAAAAAAAAAAAAAAAAGACTGATTTGAATGAGAGAAGTTTTTTTGTTTTTGTTTTTTTTTTTAGATGGAGGAAAAATACAGCCATCTCAAAACAAACAGAAAAAAAATAAAAGAACTCTAAAAAAGCCAAAAGAGAGAAATGAAAGCGTGGTGAATATCTCAAGGGATACCAGACGGGAGCTGCTTCTGCCATCTCTCAAGTTGTCACGGGACCTGAAAGAGGTGACGCACCCCTGCTCGCCCACTCTGGCCCTTGCCCCCGACGGACACTTAGTAAAGGGCACTTGCTGTCGTGAGGAAGCCTGGGGAGGGCTTTTCTGGGGACTGGACGGGGGGTGCAGAGTCTCACTGCCCCATCAAGTTACTTCCAAAATGTGCTGTGCAGGCTGCCGCCTACAGCTGTAACAGCAGCAGCAGAGGGGTTATTGATTGGGAATTAACACACGGGTGGCAGTTAATCGCTGCAGGCAACAACTCTGGGGCTCTGAGCTAAGGATCTGCAGTCTCAGTGTGGTAGGAATAAAACAGGGCAGAGACGTGGGAAGTATTTCCTGGGCTGGTCGCTCAGTGCTCCTGATGGATGGTATTTCACCCAGGGTGGGGGTGGGGGGGGGGGCTGACGACAGGTGATGGGCCGGGACTCTGGAGCTCTTAGCTCCCTGCTTTCTTCCAGGAGCATTTCCTTTCCAAAAATGTGCTTTTCAGGGCCCAGGGCACAGAACCCAACTGCACTGAATAAATGGGAAAATGGAAAAAAAAGTTCTGGAGTTGGGGGTGATGGGGAAGGTGACGTGTGGGATTGGATGAGCGTGAGTAACGTGCTAATGAAGCCTGCTTGGGGTTTCCAGGTAAATTCAGGGGAAAAGCAAATCCCTGACAGAGCTCCATAGTGCTGCACAGACAACATGGCCTGGTAGTGAGACCATGCCCTTAGGTGCCAAGGGGTAGGGGAGGTCCCCCTCCCTCTTTAGCTGCCATATGTTGGCTTTAGAACAGGGTCTATCTGGGGGCGCCTGGGTGGCTTAGTCAGTTAAGCATCAGACTGTTGATTTCAACTCAGGTCATGATCTCACGGTTCATGAGATCAAGCCCTGATTCCGGCTCTGAGCTGACAGGAGGGAGCCTACTTGGGATTCTCTCTCTCTCTCTCTCTCTCTCTCTCTCTCTCTCTCTCTCTCTCTCTTCTCTGTCCCTCCTGTGCACATGCACTCTTTCTCTGTCTTGAAATAAATAAATAAACATTAAAAAAAAAAGAACACAGTCTATTTGTAAAGAGGGGCAGTGCGTGCAGTAGTCTCCGTTGCCACAGGCAGCTTCTGAAGATCTGCCAGGAAGGTTTGCAAAGTTGACCCAGAATCTCAGCTGGACTATCTGGCAAGGGGAGTCCTTTCCCTTCTCAAGAGCTACCGTTGCTACACTGTGTGCTCCATAGTGGTTCTCAACCCTGGCTGCACAGAGGAGCTTTAAAATACGCCAGTGCCCTGCTCCACCCCAGACACTTGAATCTGAATCTCCGAGGGGGGGGTCCAGGTGTTGATATTTCTTATAAAGTTTCCCAGGAAATTCTCCAGTGCCCCTAAAGTGAGTCCAATGAGCTAGAATTAGGCTGGAAAGATTATATGATTTTTGACATGCCATCAAGTCCAAAATGCATGCTCTTAGCCTAAGAGGGTTTTAATAATGTCTAGACACCAAGACCCTGTTTTTAGGGCTGGAAAAGATGGCCAAAGTGCTTCATTCAGATCTGCCTGCAAGGTGATCGTGTGTGGGAGTCAGGTGTGTTCAAACAGCCGGCATCGTTATTATTATTGGTAGTTGTGGCACTAACCACCCAAGAGAGTCCTGCAGAAGGTCCTGTTCATTTACTCCCTTGGGAGGAGAACCCAGTGATGGAGGTGCCCAATGGCTCCACGATGAAGTCCAAATTCTGAGAGTGGCTGGCCCAGGGTCATCTCTTGCCACTTCCCGCCCTTCCCTCACAGCACAAACTGGCATGAGTCTCTTGCAGTTCCTAGAAATGTCATGCTCTCCCTTCCTGTCAGCCATGCTTCTTTTGCTTTCAGAAGGCCCCTCTGAAACCTCCCTCTCTGTCCCAAGCTCCACCTGGGTGAATCCTGTTTGGTTTTCAATGTTCACTTGGCCTTCTGGAGCCCACCCCAGCTCACTTTCTGCCCCCTTTCCAGCGAGGACTGGGGTAGGTATTGACAGGGACTCTGCCTGGCCAAACTCCACTCAGGCTGGTCTGGGCTCTTCGTCAGCTAGCCCCCGACCTCTGTACCTTCCAGGATTGTCTCTTCATTGCCACTTTCAGCAAGAATCCCGTTGAGTCAGTTTCAGCCAGAATTCCCACCCCTCAATATCTCATAACCATCACTCTCTGATGAGTTTTCTCATCCTCCACCATCCCCCAGCTGATGTCTTGACCACCTAGCAGCCTGGTATGGCCAGAACCCCCTTAGCCTGGTATTTCCTGTTCGTGATTTTCCATCTTCTGACCCACACCCTGCTCCCAGCTATAGATTTCTAGTCTCCCTTGCTGCATTCAGAGTTGGGCACGATCTCTTTCCTATCACAAAACTGCATCGTAGTAGCCCTCCACTCCCTCGAATAAAGTCTTTCTTGCCATCTTCCTCAGGAAACGCTGACCCTAGTTCTTCATCTGGGATCCTCCAAAGTGAAGGGCGGTAGAGACTGGGGATATACGTGCGGGGAAGAGCACAGCGTGTGTCAGCCTCGGTGCTGGGCGCTTCACATCGGCCACTGCATTTAAGCTTCCCCGCAGCTCCATAAGAAATGTATTCTCTTGCCTTCATGGTTGGGAAAACATGTGCCAAGGGGTGACATACCTTACCCAAGATCAAATAGCTAACAAGCCGTAATACCAGAACCCTTCAAACATTCATCCAAAAAACAGTGACTTCTTGTTACATGCCAGTGGACCTGCTACAGGAGACGCAGTTATGGATGAAACAGAAGTGAGTCCTGTCTTCTCTCCGACCCCAGAGCCTGTATGTACTCTGATGGATCTCATGTGGCCTTTCCAATGTAGTAATGCATAATGATAAGAGTGACCACCTATTACATGCTTAAATATAAGGCCCTGGGGCACCTGGGTAGCTCAGTTGGTTAAGCGTCCGACTCTTGATATGGGCTCAGGTCACGATCTCACGGTTTGTGAGATCGAGTCCTGCATAGGGCTCTTTGCTGGTGCTCAGTGCCTGCTTGGGATTCTCTCTGTGTTCCTCCCCTGCTTACTGGCTCTCTCTCTCTCTCAAAATTAAAAAAAAAAAAGGCTCTGTGCTATGAGCTTTACTTATATTGCCTTATTTTAATATTGACAATATCTTGACACAATAGATATTCTTATCCCCATTTTACAGAACTGAGGTTCAGAAAGCTTTAGTACCTCCATCAGGATCTCAAAGACAGAACAGTCAGGAGGTCCATGAAAGCCTTCTTACTACAAATTTCCTCTGTGCCTCTGAAGAAAGAGCCAACACAAGGTTGAGGGGAATCTTTCATTTATGAGCAAATGTAGGGGCAAGCTGATAGGCATCTGAATTTTTCTTGTTTCCATCAACGTGAATAATGGCTTGAGCTGTTCAGATGAGGTAACAAATGTACAGAACACTAAAATTCAGAATGTGGAGAAAGAGATTTGATCCATACTATGGGTATCAGGTGTAGGCACCCATGTCACAGAGATTAAGATGCATGCCCTTTTGATTTCCTCCTATAATATATGGGGAAGAGAAACATCTTTTTAAAGGCACATAACACCTTTTCCCCAAAGAGTAAGAGAAATTTAAAATGAAACACTAGGCAGTGTTTGATATAATCAGCATCTTCCTTAAAAATATGTTGAAGAAGAATATTTCTTGAAGATTGTCCCTTCCCCTCCTGTCTGAAGAAGCGTCTCAAAAGCTTATTCCAGATCATAGGCAATGGAATAAAGAGCTTAGCTGAGTATATGACTACATTTATCCTATTTTTTTTTAAAGCAAGGATTTTCAACTAAAAATCCATTTTGAAAAGATAACAGGACAAAGAGGATTTCTCCACCTTCTTTTGAAAATCCATATAGTTTGCCGGAGGATTTAGAATTCCATTAGCACAGCCCCTGTGGCTTACTCCAAGAATGAACTAGATTTAGATGGCTGTGCTCTTGGCCTTTTCTGACACAACGGGTTTTTTGTTTTGTTTGGTTTGGTTTGGTTTGGTTTGGTTTGGTTTGGTTTCGGAAGGACACCTGGAGATGCCTCCCTTCCCTTTGTATGGCTACATCTTTCTAGAAGCTTCCTGATCTAAAAGTCTTTGATGGTGGTGGAGGCAGGCAGAGGTTTTCTTCATGGAAGTGTGAGGCACTTTCCATGCCTTCCAGTAGGCTACCATCTATGTCTTCTAGAAGCAGAGGACCTCAAGAGCAGAGGTCATTGAAAACCAGGGAAGCTCCAGCATTGTGGCGTCCAAATACCATCCTCCAGCTCTGCCCTTTACTTCTTTTGTGGTTCATTTCTTTTCCTTCCCCCTAACCCAGCTGGTAGGTAAGAGGCAAAGCAGTAGTGACCAGGCACCAAGGCCCCCACCGGGGAGAAGGGAGAGGCCTCAGCTCCTCCATCTGTGAAAGGAGGGACCAGGACCACTGATATTCCCTACAGCGTGGTGCCCACACCCCAACGCAGGAAGTCCGAGATGATTTTAGAATACAGGAACTGGGCACTAAATAACACTGGACAGTGAGAAACTGGTGACCTTTTCAAATCCCTTCCGATCTTCCTGACTCCATCAGGGAGAATACGTCACTTTGAGGATCATATTTCTTTAACACTTCCTTCACGTTTGCTGAACTCCCTTATTAGTGAAAACTGGGCAGGCCTGAGGCTCAAACATCTGGAGAGAATTTCCTAACAATGTGGTTGTCATTGTGTTTATTTTATGGTTATCTTTTATTTATGTCAAATCATACTGATTTTTCAATTTATGGCTGTGATAAATTTTTAAAAATAATTTAGGTTTTAAAAATAAGCCACTTTTACTAAAACCATTAAAGAGTAGAGCACATTTTTACAAAACAATGAGTGGTTTATGTGACTAACAGTTGGAAAATGCTGGGCTAGATGATCTCCAAGCCCATCTAGTCCTGATCTTCTACTACGTTATGGTTCTGTGACAGGGAAGAAAAGACCAGAATAACTTCTAGACCAGATCATCTATCCCTGGATAGTGACCCTGGAGGTCACTTGTAGAAACCTTATTCTTTTCACTCCTGGCACACAAGCAATCAAATAATTACCCCCCACTGCCATACATGGAAACCAGTCACCATGGGGGAGGAGGGATACAGATGACAAAGCCTTCAACTCCTTAGGGCTTCTGGTCTACTCGCTATTTGCACACAAGTTCAACCTTGAGCTACCTAAAAAGCACTATTAAACTGAATATGCCTCAGTTTTTAATCCAGGGAACTAGAAAGCAGGATGTTACAAGCCTAGGCATGTTGTGTGTGAGATGTGGGTGGGGGAGGGGCAGGAATTATGGGGGAAAAGGGAGAAAAATTCAATTCCCTCTGTTATCCTGGTTCTGTGGCTTTGCAATTCTATACATGTAGCTTTATCTGGAGACAAAATTGTCATTTTGCTGCTAATATTTGAGAGGCTTCAAAACTCCAACCTTGGTGGTTCATTATTTGGAATCAGGAACTAATATCAGAAAAATTCTGCGCACCTCTTGCTGGGGAGGGGCACAGCCTGTTGCACATGTCACTGAGTTTGTTGCCGTGACACACTGGATTGACTCCAATTTAGCTCCAATTTCTCTCCTCCCCCCATATCCAAGCTCCTTATGATGTGACAGTTTCTCTTACTAAACTAAGTCTTTGCTCCTTGATTCTGAGTTTGGCCATGTGAGTTTCTCTGGCCAATGAGATGTCAGCAAATGTGTTCCATACAGAACCTAGAAAAAAGAAAAACAGAACCTCGAGTGTTTCTGTTTCTGCTCTTCTGCCCCAGTCAGAACCATGAGGAACATGCCTGAGCTAGCCTGCTGGAGGAGGAAACACACGGGCCTCTGATTCCAGTCACTTCTGTTGTTGGAGCTCAGGCTCTTCTGGATCGGCTGAAAGCCAGCTGATTCCCTGGCATGTGACCGAGCCCAGCTAAGACCAGAAGAACCTTCCAGCCAACCCACATCCACCTGAGCTCAGTACATGCTTATAGCTTCAAGCCACTGCCTTTTGGGGTGGCTGGTCCTACAGCATTATCAATAGGTAATGTCCATATCGATGGCCAATAGATAATGTCAGTACATATATACATGCTCAGCTTCCTCTGTGTTGCTCACAGCTAGGAGAGGCAGACTAAGTCTTTCATTCAGGTGGACAAAGCCCCAGGTTCTTCTCCCTCCCCCTCCCAATCCCCAGTTCAGGGCCATTCCCATCATTACCCAAGGAGGAGCAAATTCATTGAATGGACAATGACAAATCAGACTCTGTCTTTAGAACTTACACTGAGGGACAGCAACTTTAGGGAGATGATGCCAGGAACTTAACTCAACTGTCACATGGAGTCAGACCATGTTAGGTATGTGAAGCAGGCCATCTGAGAGAGGGAGCAGAGAATGAGGGGAGGAAGGAAAGGGGAGAAACGGAGATAAATGGATTGAGACTGGAGGGACGTGGTGAGAAAAGCAGACGAGAGTGGCCGTGTCTTTAGACTCTGGCTTCCCCAACCACTTCCAGTTTTATTTTCAGTCAGCTCACGTCATGCTTTGTTTCCTGTCTTTGAATGTCTCTGAGGTTTCCTCTTACACACTTACAGCCGGTCTTTCTTGATTTAATCTGGCTTGAGTGGGTTTTGTTTTCTCGAAGTTAAACATTTTTCTCTAGTTGAGGATAGTCGTTAGCACCTTGGAGAGAATCAGCATCTCAGGCTAGTCATTTCACCAGGGGAGGCCATGATCCAGAGTGCCGGGAATTCATGGCAGTTGGGGAGGGAGTTCAGGGAAAGGTTGGAAGGACAGAAATAAAAAGAATTTAACTTAAAATTTTACTGAGGGATCACCTCATTCCTTTTGATATTTGCCTACACAAACTACGATTAGATGAGCTTTTTTCCTCTTCAAACCAACAACAGTAAAAAAAATTCCAGAAAAAAGTCAAATAAATGATTTATTCGCCCAAATCTTTGTGCCACTGTCCACCTCCACTGTAATGCTCGACTGTGAGGCTTTTAAAAAAATGTTTATTTATTTACTTTTAGAGAGAGAGAGAGAGGAGAGAGAGAGTGCCTGTGAGTGGGGGAGGGGCAGAGAGACAGGGAGAGAGAGAATCACAAGCAGGCTCCACGTTGACAACGTGGAGCCCAATGCGGGGCTGGATCTCACGAACCGTGAGATCAAGACCGGAGCCGAAATCAAGAGTTGGATGCCTAACTGAGCCACCCACATGCCCCTTGGCTGTGAGGTTCTTGTCACAGCTTCTCATGTTGCAACAGTACACCCTCCAGGAGTACACAGGCCAGAAAAGGCGTTCCTTCCATTACAGGTGCAGGGAGCTTGACTCCATTCTCACTGCCTTAACAGTGCAACGTCTCCCCATTGGGTCCACACCACCTTAGCTATCATGCCACATGTTAAAGAATACGCTTCTTGTTTTTGTTTAAAAACAGATTGTGTGATTTTTCAGAAACCCACACATCTGTTCTGTATGGTATCTGAAGGGGGAAGATCCAGGGACTTCTTCAAGAGGGAGTGTTTTATAAGAAGAACCAGCAGCCTCACATCGGGGATTTCTGTGCTGAGAAGGATTAGTCCAGTGAGCTGGACTGTGCCTATCTCTGTGTGGACATACATCATGGACACTAAGTGCTACCAGCTCCACAAAAATGATCCATGGTTCCTGCCGATTCCCATTGGATTGTGCCCCCAGAGTTATATGACATCAAGGCAAACAATCAATGTGGCCCCTAATATTTAGTAATGCATTTCTAAGCAAACACAAGTTCCTGCTGACATTATTTATGAATTCCCCGGTAAGCAACAATGCAAGAAATCCATTTATACTCACAGCTCCTGCTGGCCCTGCCTGCTGGCACGCTTCCCTCTCAGGGCCCCCAGATGCTTAGTGCCCAGGCTCAGATCTCCCTGCCCCCTCTCCTATCACTTTAGGGTCAGGCTTCCCACTTGTCTCTGTTTACCGTTAAAACCTGAGCTTTTCACACTTCAACGGACGCTCCTCAAACAGCAAAGAATCTGGATCGTAGTCTGTCCACCTTCTGCTCAAACCTAAACTCCTGTGGGCGAGCTCACTGGTTCCCATCACTTACTGCATGGCGGTAAGTGAGTCCAACTGTAGGCTGAATGTAAGCATCACTATGATTCTAATACGTGGTGGAGTGGGAGCACATCTCCACGGAGTGGATTAACAACTTTTTTCTCTCCCAGGCCGACACTGACACACGCCTCATGGGCATGTTAAAAATAAGACACTCAGAAGTGGATCAAATGGAGAGGCAAGGTGGGGGGCACAGAACAGGGCAGGATGGCAAAACCAGTTTGCTCTTGATCATGGTTTCCATATTTTAAATAATCACATTACCGTACATTTCCCGCTAGGGGATCTACCCATAACGGATCCATCTTATTGACTCGTTCTTTGAAGTCACCGAACACAAGGCACTAACCAAGGGTGGGTGCAGCGTGAGTCCTAGATCTGATATTTTGCCATCTGGGTACTACTGACTAGGTCAATTAACGTATCTGAGCCTCAGTTTCCTCGTGTCTAAGCCTGACATCAGAATAACAGAAATAATATTAATGATGATGATGAAGATACATGTCCAGCTTCTCCCATCATTCAAGCATTTATAGAGCCCCTACTATGTGCCAGGCAGTGTTCTAAGTGCTTGGGATACACCAGTGACGACTCACCAGAGATCCCTGCCCTTCCGCAGACTGTGCTGGGAGAGCAGTGGTGGTGGTGGGCGGGCAGAAAATAAACCATGGCATAATAAATGAGTAAAACAGGTGCTATGCTAGTAGGTGATAAGTGGTATGGAGGAAAAGAGAAAGTAAGGCAGGGCAAGAAGGATCAGGGGGGCATGTGGGTGGCTGGGAGCCACACTGAGAAGGTAGGGGGGAGCAGGTGAGGGTGTGGGTCAGGAGGCTCTCTGAGGACAGGGTGCTCCAGACAGCAGGCACTTTCAGGGCAAAGGCCCTGGGGTAGACGCGTGCTGCTGCATTCTGTGAGCCACAGGCAAATTCTTGTGTCTGAAGCAGTGCAGGGCACAGTATCTGGAGAAGAGGAAAGAACATTAAGGGGGGGGGGGCGGGGCGCAACACACGGGGCCTTGGCTGGGACTTCCAAGGATCTAATCAGATAATGATGAGTGCAACTATTTACCGTAATCCTTACTGGCTCTACTAAAGAAACAGTAATTCCCCTTCACCCATTTTTAGCTCCTGCTTGATGGTTTCTTGTTCTACTAAGTAACGCCTCTCTTCGTGATTTGTTTTTTTTTTTCTTAATTGATCCCCAATGTCCTGAAATGAAATAGGGACCAAACCCCTGTCCCCAGGTGGGAGGACTGAAGCCAGCTGAATTTTGGTCCCCCACATTCTGCAGCAGAGACTCTCAGACTCCCCTTTGCACCCACCCGTCTGAAAGAAATGGGTGATCATGAAAGCAGGTGCCTGGGCTCACAAGTTTTCTCTCAATCCCACCCACGTGAAGAGTTGTCCTGCCTTTATGGGCCGAACAGCAGTCTGCTTAGGGAAAGCTGATTCTAATCTGACTTGAGCAAAACCACCTTTTTTAGACAGAAGCAATGCTCACAGTGTGAGGCTGGGGGGGGGGGGAGGGAACAGGGTTCTCACTGATGGCTTCAGAACACAATCCTACGTTTTCCCATTACCACTACACTGTTCCATGGCTGCTTCCTCGTGCAAACTGCTGGACCCACTGTGCCAAAGGACAGGAAGCTCAGATATGGGAAAATCACCTCTGTTCCTTAAGTATCTTAACCTTTCCTGGCTCAGGACACCCAACCAAAAGCTGTAGCTGGCAGTCTGAAAGATGTGTAGACAGTTTTACTGAGCAGTGGTAGATTTAAATTCACATTTCGTTTCTTTGTGAAGATAGGAAGGTTCTTTCTTTTTTTTCTTTTTTTTTCCCTTAGGTGAAATAGATGGTTTATTTATTTTTTTTATTTTGAGAGATGTGAGGGGAATCCCAAGCAGGCTCCGCACATCAGGGCAGAGTTCGTGAACTCACGAACTGTGAGATCATAACCTGAGCCAAAACCAAGAGTTGGACGATTAAATGACTGAGCCACCCAGGTGCCCCAAAATAGATGGTTCATATCACATCCGCATTTTCCTCTTAGACTTGGATGCTCCCTTCCCCCTACCCCTCAACCAAGATGCTGCTGTTTTCCCAAACAACCGCGTTGACTATATTGGTCAGAGTGCTGGAAAATAAGATGACTTCACTTGGTCATTGCACAAAATGCAAACTAGTGATGAGACAGCTCATATATATATATATATATATATATATATATATATACACACACACACACACATTTTATATATACACACACATACACACACACACACATATATACGTACATATACACACACACACACATATATTTTAAAAACACACAGCCATAATTTTTTTTAACAAGCTTATGTTTCATGAAGTTCCACTCTCAGTAATGCTGTGTGGTGGCATTTCCTTGGGCCATGCTGGTCTGAATAGACCTTCAGGGATATCTGAACACTAAACTACAAACAGTATAAAACTGGCTAGTTTCTGAGTCCTACATAGAAAAGGAACACGTCGGACTCTCCCCACTCTCTCCCTTGCCTGATTGTGAAACAAAGGCTGTTCTCCAGGCTCTGGTGGACCAGCTTGTGGGCTACAAGCTTGGAGAATTTGTAACTGAATGTTCTGTCTCTCTGTCCCTGTATCTTGTACAGCCGTTTAGTCAAAAGAGGATGATTAATACACAGGCTCCGTGCTGCATGCTCAGTGATGACACATCTACATGTGTGTGTGAGCACAGCCACACCCGAGAAGACAGAAGAGAGAGGTGAGCTAAAAGAAAGTTGTGGGGTCAAGTGGATTGCTTAATTGCTAAGTTAGCTATATATGGATATAGAGGAGTAGCCTCCTGTGTGCATTTAACGTCTGACCTGTGATCAAATCCCAGTGTAAGATGCAATTCTACTTAAGGTGACATAAAACCAATGTCTGGTGGGGTGAGCGATGACAGTGATCTTTGTTCCTTGAGGCCACGAGAGGACACGCCAACGTGGACATACATGAGGCGGATGGTCAAGTGTTTATCTGTGACCTTTCAAACAACAGGGTTGATATGGGTCTGATGAAACAAGTTTGAAACTCAAGTACGGCAAGGATTTAGAATTATATCGTGAGAAAATTGTAGTTCAATCCCTCTTGGAGACGGTTGTGTCAGATTCTATGCCAGAATGCTCTCACATATATTAGCTCATATATTTCACATATATGAGTTAATACTTTTAAATGTACGTTTAAAAATATGTGTTTTTTAAAAAGGTAGTAAGGGTATAGAGAGGCTGATGGCTAAGACAAAATAGTGAAAGTCCTGTAAGAAACACTTGAGGATTTCTTATCTATTCATTTACTTTTAAGATTTCATTTGACAATTGGGGCGCCTGGGTGGCTTGGTTGGTTGAGCGTCCGACTTCGGCTCAAGTCATGATCTCATGGTTCATGGGTTCAAGCCCTGCATCGGGCTCTGTGCTGACAGCTCAGAGCCTGGAGCCTGCTACGGATTCTGTGTCTCACTCTTTGTCTCCCCGTCCCCTGCTTGTGCTCTCTCTCTCTCTCTCTCTCTCAAAGGTAAGTAAACATTAAAAATTTTAAAAAATAAAAAAAAGATTTCATTTGACAATAAAATTGCAGGGACTATTCTGCATGTTTTATAAATTTCAGCTCATGAAAAATAAGACAAAAAAAAATATGAGGTAGTGTCTTAGTGAGCTCAAAGTGTCCCAACAAAAAGCAATAGACATTAATTTCTCCCAATTCTGGAGGCTGGGAAGTCTAAGACCTAGGTATCAGTGGAATTGGTTCCCCAATGAAAGCCCTCTCTCTGGCTTGCAAATGGCTGTCTTCTCCCTGTGTCCTCCCACAGCAGAGAGAGAGGAAGCAAGCCTTCCACTGTCTCTTATTAAATGGGCACTAATCCCATCTTGAGAGTCCTTCTCATCTCCTCTAAATCTAATCACGTTCCAAAGCCCTCATCACAGTCACAGTGGGGGTTAGGAATTCAACACATGATTTTGGGGGAAATACTTTAGCCCATAACAGGTACTATTACGTCAATTTTATGGATAAGTAAACTGAGGCACAAATAGGCAGTAACTGTCTCAATGACACATGGCTAGTAAGAGGCCTCAGAGCCTGAATTCAAACCTAAGATATTCCATCATCTTAGCTACCACATTGTCCCCTTTCTCATGATGAGGGAGTTGACAGCTATGTTAAAGTTGAATGTCCAGATATCTGCATATAGACTTCACTTGTGTTTCATTCTTTTGTTTGGGTCAGTGGCTCCCAGACGGTGATGTCCACAGGTAATACTGTGTATAAAGACTCTGGAGAGTAAGTTTGACCATAAGTAATTTTTGGCCAACATGCTTACTTTAAGCTCCGCATCTGTGTGGATAATACACTCAGTGTAAATGGAAGATGTGTATTTATCACCACAAATATGGTGAAAGAAATGACAAAGCCCAGTTTTCATTTTATTGATTACCCAGGGTTGCTTATGGAAATGAACAAACCGATATTCTTTGGAAGGGGCATGAACAATTAATTCCAGGTCAGGAAGGACCATTCATGGGGCATTGGACAAGATACTTCATCACACAGGCTCGAAGACTCAGTTTAAGTCCTCTTCAATTTAAGAGGCTGTTTTTTAAGCCATGGAAACAGAGATTTCCCATTTCCTCCGAGTGTGTCGATGGGCCCAAGAATAAGCAGTTCGTTCAGACATCGCTGTTTGCACCCACTGGGACTGATGGCTTCATTTAGCAACATAGTGTTAGGTTTGGGATCTCTGTTGAGAAGAAGTTGAGGACGGGCCTAACATAATGCATGATCCAGGGAAAAAGCCAAATCTTGTTTTGCTGTGTGTCATGAACAATTAGCCTATTGTTTCACGTTACTAGGTGAGTAAAAGAACTGGTTATATCCACGGTTGCCATGGATATGCCCTGCTGCAAATGGTCCCAGATTACAATATGGTGTTGAGTTGAGGAATAGCAGGCAAAGGGATTTGGCTGTACCAACTGGTGGAAGTGTGTCAGCATCTGAGACCGAGTGAGATGTTCACAGTCATGCTCATGTGCTTCAGGATCAGAAAGAATTGCCATTGTTATGAGCCATATACAGGGCCAAGTGGGCAGAATGGGGCCAACAATATATTCATTACGGTGCCCTTTCCATTTAACTAATTAAATTTTCATATGAATGAATTAATTTTGGGGATACCTATACCTTTTTTATGTCTGTCCCAAGTCTAAGCTATATTTCCATGGAACTGACCCAAAATGTTGATCCATGAACAATGGTACTTAAGTTGCTCTATTTTGAGATTTAAAGAGATAAAGAGGTTTCCATCGTTGTGTGGAATTGGTGGCCTGAATTACTTAGTGCTCAAGATTGGAGATATTTAAAAAAAATTTTTAATGTTTATTGATTTTTGAGAGAGAGAGAGAGAGACAGAGCATGAGTGGGGGAGGGACAGAGAGAGAGGGAGACACAGAATCTGAAGCAGGCTCCAGGCTGAGCTGTCAACACAGAGCCTACACGGGTTGGAACTCACGGACTGCGAGATCATGACTTGAGCTGAAGTCGGACACTTAACCGACTGAGCCACCCAGGTGCCCCAAGATTGGAGTTATTTTAGATTCTGAAACTCTTTACTTGTATAGAATCTTCTTGCCAGGCAATCCACAGCTAGCTTAAGATGTTGTATACATGTAACGATAATGGCATTGCATTTCTTAAAATGATGTAGTATAGATTTTTTTTTTTTTTTTTTTTTTTTTTTTTTTGCTAATTTGGGTTCATTGGACATTAACGTTAGTAAAGGTTTAGGTCATGTTATGAAATGGAATTGTAAAAAGTTAACTCACCAGACAAACAACCTTTGACTATTTTTTCTTTTCTGCCTGAGAGAATCCTGGTGCACATTAAGTAGATTAAGTATAGGGGCATTCTGACATGACCACAACACTGTTGGATGCGGTAAATCTGAGCACCAAATTCCATGGGATGCTCCGCATGTCATTTAGATGTTGACAGAAGCCAGCCAATTGCAACTACAGTACTGGATTCCAAATACCTCCATCGTTGGAATGCTTCTTCCAATCTCTCAACATTCTTTCTCTTCTTTTGCTCCCTTTTATTCTCTTTTATTTCCATGCTTATTTTTTGAAGAGACTCTGAGGTCAATTTTCTCTTCCCCCAGAACAACAGTGTCATTCACTCTGAGCTGGCCAGAAGATACAATGCCCCCCTCCTGCATGTCCCATCAAATGTAAAGCCCTGGGCATCTGCTTTGAGGTTTGACAGGGAAAGCCTCTTCTCTCCAGACTATCAAACTGCTGTGAAAGCTTGTCTCAGTCAATTCTGCTATACCACACCCGTAAACACGGGAGAGGCAGAGAGCACTGGACCAATGCTCTGGAGCCAGCAGCTTGGGTTCAAATCCCAGCTCTGCCGTTTGTTAGCTGTGCAACCTCTGGCAGGCCACTGAAGCTCTCTGGGCCTCAGTTGGCTCAACTGTAAATTGGGTGATATTCATACCACCTCAAGAGTGTTGCTGCAGAGGGAAATGAGTTGTCGAGACACGTAAAACTTTAGATAGTTCCTGATATGTAGTGAGTACTCAATATATGCCAGTCATTTGTGTAAGAGGCCCTTTAGCTCAGAGGCCCCCAGCCCAGGCTGCTGAGCCAGCTACCAGGTTTCAAAGTCCGGGTCCACCTTCCAAATAGCTGTGCATCTGAGGCCAGTTACTTATTAGGTCAAACCATATGACCTTTCTACAAAAGTGGAGACGTCATAGCACTTAATCTAATATATACATTAGGACATCAGTTCTCCGTGCCTCAGTCTACTTGTCCATTAAAAACAGGGGCCATAGGGGCGCCTGGGTGGCTCAGTTGGTTGGGCATCTGACTTCAGCTCAGGTCATGATCTCGCAGTCCGTGAGTTCGAGCCCCGTGTCAGGCTCTGTGCTGACAGCTCAGAGCCTGGAGCCTGCTTTGGATTCTGTGTGTCTCTCCCTGCCCCTCCCCTGCTCATGCTCTGTATCTCTGTCTCAAAAATAAATAAAAACATTAAAAAATTAATTTAAAAACAGGGGCCATAATCCTACCTCATAGGATTGTTACAGGAAGCAAATGAGGGAGCATCTGCGAACATGTGGGACAATGCTTGATATATAGATTCTATTTAAGTATTTGCTATTATTATTTTTGTTACCCTCACATCTCATTACTGCTTGACACAAACTGTCCCCAAGAATAGCCTGCTTATTAATCTCTCTTTTTGCTTCTGTCAATCAGCTTTTCAGTCTTGCCAGCGATGCCCCTCTTCTTCAAAGCTTGGTCTCAGTTCACCTGATTGACCCGCCCACTGCATTCTCTCCATTTCCACCATGTCTCCTGGCATTTGTATATTCACCGAGGACACGATGTTGTACATTAGCTTCCCGTGGTTCCCATGGCATCTTTGTCTTTTTCATATGTTGACCCTGGAGTGTGAGGGTCCAGGGACATTGTGACATTTGTTTTGTGTCCTTTCATGTGATGATTATTTTATATCTTTAGAAAAATTCCTTAAGTTATAACTAAATGTGGGACCCCTAATGTCTTCCTATGTTTTTTTTTAAACAAGTTTATAAAAAACTTGAATACTTTTAGACTTACATAAAAGTTGCAAAGCTAGTACAGAGAATTCCTGGATGCCCTTACCCAGTCTCCTCTAATGTTAAAATTGTACACAACCATTTTACAATTGCCCAAACAGAGAAATCTGCATTGGTCCATTACTATGAACTAAACTTCAGATTTGATTCAACATTTCACCTGTTTTCCAGTGATGTCCTTTCTTTCCTGCAGGATCCCATCCAAGATGCTATGGTGCATTTACTCATTATGTCCCCTTAGTCTCCTGTGGTTGGTGACAGTTCTCAGTCTTCCTTGCTTTTCATGACCTTAAAGGTTTTTTTGTTTTTTTTTTTAAAGGTTTTGCGGAATACCAGTCTGGCATCTTGTAGAGTGTCACTTGATTTGACACTGATTCTGATATCATTTGATATCTGATTCTCCCCCCCCCCCCCCCCCCCCCCCAAGAATGATTAGACTGGGGTTGTGGACTTTTGGGGAGGAACACCAGAAGGGTCAAGTGTCTTCTCATCATATCATCTTGGGGGCATATGATACCAACATGGCTTCTCACTGGGATGTCAGCCTTGACACCTCTGGTCTACAATTTTTACACAGAATTCTCTGCATGTTAAAGTTACCGAGAGACCATCCAAACATGGGAAGTAGGTACATTGTCAAAATCACAACATTTTGGAGCACTGAATGGGCTTGCTCAGTTGTTCCCAACCTTATCAGATGCAACGCCTTGTTTTTTTTTTAAATAATAAATATCTTCAAACGCTTGTTTACTATTCTGAGAAAAAATGTATGGGTGGTAAAATTTATCAGTACTCACAATCACAGAAAAGAATGTCCTAATTTTAATATAAAGGGGAAATAAAAGGACAGTAACATGTAATAATATTATAAATGTTCCCAAATATAAATGCTCCAGTCTAACTATTCTGCAAGCTATAGTGCCAGGGTCAGATGCTTACATCTATATGAAGACTTCATGAATGACATAGCCACAAACGTACAGGCTGATCAAGGACTCAAGTACAATGAGTGGCACTGTCCTTGGTGAGCTGGTTTTCTCAATGGGTGAACCACCTGTAGGAAAGTTCCAACAAAATACCATTGCCCTTAATTTTCATGGTGTTTCATTCCTGGAAGAAATTCACTACTTACTAAAAACATGCAAAAATATTGTGCTTTTAAAGGTAAAATGGAGTTAGGCTCAGATAATTGGAACCGGGTTTTTCACTTACATGGAAGTGTGTGGGAATGGGGCAGAGAAAAACACTTCATTGTAGAAATGTCCTGTGCATTGTAGGACATGTACCCTCCTTGGGCTCCACTTACTAACTGCCAGTGGTACCCCCGAAACAGAGAGGGCAAAAAGAAACACTCTTTGCATTTCAAGATGAAATTTCCAAACGATGGGGGCCATACTGCCCCAGTAGGGACCACTAGTGGTCTAGTTTAAGTCCATGTGCTTCCATTCACACCTAGGAGCTGGGCTCGGGTCCATGCAGCCAGCACAGGAAGGTAAAACTTTGCCTGGAAGTCAGGTCTGCTAGCTCCTAATGTGCATGATCTGGTGCTTGCTGAGCTCTCAACAGGACCCATTGGTAACCGTGGTATTGATGCTGATTGATCAAATCATACAACTCACATCACCTACACACATGCCTACACACACCACCACCATCACCACAACTCAATTCCTGCACCAAACCCTTCACAGATTTTCCATTGAATGTAGGAGAATATTCATATCTTTACATTGGCTTAAAAGGCCCTGTACAACATCACCCTCATTTGCCCCTTCAGCTTTATTTCATACGTTTTTGCCCCCTTGCACATTATGCTTCTACCATGCTGGGCTTCTCTCAGTTACTGGTTAAGCGTTACCTCCTTCCTGCCACAGGGCCTTGACACATGCTATTCCCCCCTCCCTGGCTTTTTTCCTACTTGTTGCCTGGCAAAATCCTACTTATTTTGCATAGCATAGCTTAAAAGTCACTTATTCAGAAAGCCTTTTCCTGAGTCTCCTTGTTCAGATGTTCTAACAGCATCCTGTATTTCTTGAACATACACTTATCAGAGCTTATGATTCAGTAATTGCGTGATTCTGTGTTTGATATCTGCTGCCTCCACTAGGCTCCTCAGGAGGCAGGAGCTCCACTGGCTTTACTCATTATTGTGCTCCCAGTACACAGCCCAGGGCCTGGAGCAGAGTAGGTTCTAAATCTCTGCTGAGCACATGAATGGATGAATAGCTGGGTTAGCTGTCTAGAATGGTTTTCAGGTTGGCTCAAAGGCAGGCGCAATGGGGCAAACAAAATCATGCTTTTTCACGACGGGCAGGAGCAACAGAACCTTGGTTCTAGTTTGCTGTGAAGATAGAGAGCCATGCTATTTGAGACCATTGGTTTTGGCTTGTTTCAATAGGCTGGTTTTCAAAAGAACATAGAATAGAGGAGGCTGGAAGGTACCTCTCTGTTTAGACAATGCCGAGTTCCTGCATCTATCTGGAGCCAGCTTCCCTGCTGGAAGGAACTGGAGGCTTAAGGAACATCTCTGCAAGCTTTGGCTTTAGAAGATTCAACCCTACAAGTACCCCCCACTTCGTCCTTCCCCTGGTATTACCAATATCATCTTATCTCCAAGTAGCCCTTGGTATGGTGCCTTTAAAAAAATTTTTCTTTATTTATTTTGAGAGAGAGAGACTGCACAAGCGGGGGAGGGGCAGAGAGAAGGAGAGACAGAATCCCAAGCAGGCTCCGTGCCATCAGCACAGAGCCCGAGGTGGGGCTCAAACTCATGAACTGTGAGAGCTGATATCAAGAGTCGGACACATAACCAACTGCACCGCCCAGGCACCCCGATATTGTGCCTTTTAAAGTGCAAATTTTGTTTTCTTTCTTTCCCAAACTTCAGTCCTCTGGGTATCTATCCCTTTCCTTGATTTGGCAGATCTGCACATCACCAGTGCTATTATTTATTAATGTTTTTCTTTGAACACATCACACCCTGACATTGACGCAGATTTTAGCTTCAAAACACACACTAATATGCATGAACTCCTGTATTTCTGGGGCTTGTTGTATTCATTTGGGAAAGACTGCTCTTTTTCTTAACAGTGTTCCAAGGCAGACCTCCTTACTGTCCTTAATTTGTTAAGAATGCTGATGAACAGAGAGGTTTGCTGACTTGCTCAAGGTCATAGAGTTATTAGCAGCGACAGAACTGGGATTCAGAGTGTCTGGCTCCTGGCTCTGTCCTGGGCTGTCCCTGTCATGCTAACTCAAACGATTCTTAACTGAGTTCTCCACCCACACCAGGCATTCCGTAAATGTGAACCGCTATGGGACTAATGATCACTCCTCAAAGCAGACTCTTCTGTAAGGTTTCCCCCCCTTCTCCCCAGAGAATGTCATATCCAGTCTCTGCCACTGGTATCTGGGAGGCTAACACCTTTTAGGTGGCTCTTCCCAATTTGTAATATTCTGAGCCATCTGTGAGCCATGTGTCATTTACAAATGCTGCATCCTTCTTGTTTACATCACTAAGATGTTCACAGTTTTGATGATGAAGGCTATTCTGACATCCTCACAGAGATAGGTAAATCTCCTCTCGGGAGGTACGATGTATTTTCCATGTGAGTGGCTAATTCATCCATGATGATGCTTCTAAGAGTCACAAAGGCATCACTGTCCCAGGGGGATAGGAAACCTTCAGCGAGGCCTCAGGATGGCTCCAACACTGGAGGCAGCTCCCTTCCTGATTCTGGAAGGCACTGTTTGCGGGAAGATTCCCTGCCCTGCTGATTTTCAGCATATGGTGGTTTCCTGAACTCCTGCAGAGTTGCTGATCCTGATTTCAAATTCAGTCCCTAACTTGGAACTAAGTCACCCATGGATCCCAGGCACTCCACCATGACATGTCATACCAACTCCAGCTGCTGGAAGATCTTAAAGTCCGATCCCACTGGCATTCTTTCTGATCCTGGCTGAACACACCTAGATCATTCCAAACACATGGCTTTTGTCCTTGTTGTTCCCTCTGACTAGAACGTTCTGTCCCCAGTTTTTGCCACACCTGTTTTCATCATTTCCATTTCAACTCAATATTCTCTCTTCAAGGCCGTTCCCTGACCATCCTATGCAAAACTGCACTCCTAACTCCTCACCCCAATGACCCCCAAGTCTATTACTTTGATCTACTTTCTTTATGAGACTTATTATGACCCCAAAGTATCTTATTTGGTTACTAATGGTCTCTCTCCCTCCTGTCCCCAGTACGATGTAACTCTCGCAAAAGAAAAGGTGAGGACTCTCGTTTACTACTTTCCCTCCAGTGCCAAGCAGGGCACTTGAGAAGTAGCTACGTAAGTAAATGCATGACTGTGGTCCGGTCCCCACAGTGAGGGGCAGGGGGAAAAGGACGACTGCGGAATCAGATGGATGCAACCTTTTGTTATCATGGAGAAATTGGAACATGGGCTTAGGAGTTAGATAGGCTTGGGTTCCAGTTCCACCTCTGCTGCCCTGGCTGTGTGCCACAAGCAAGTTATCTCATCTCTGTTCTTTCGGCACATCAACAGTAAACGGGGACTGAACGCGCTGTAGTATATCATGTGCCTGGCCCCGTGCCAACCACTGTACTAGGATCTCAACAAATGTTAACTAACTTCCCTTCTCTTAGAAATGCCAGAAGAAACCCATGAAACTCTTGACAGCCTTTATAACACACTTGACAGCTAATAAAGAACTCCGGTCTCCTTATATTCGGTACAATCTGCTTAAGTACAACTGCCATACATTTTTCAAAAAGCAGTGACATTTTCAAAACTTGGTTATCTTATGTAGACTCCTGAGAGGGTGTACAGTCTTAAATCCACTGAAAAGAATCTAGTCTTTTAGTGCGTGACCTATTTGATAGAGGTGTCCCTCCCCTGTATATTCAATTACTTGCTGTATAATAGAACCGTGCACACCACATATAGTTCCGTAGTTGAACACTATGTTCCTCAGGTGGCATAAGGGACTTTGAAGTACTTGTCAGCAACTGGCTTTCCTGGAACCATACTCTAACCACTCAGTTCACAGTGGCATTTTACTTCTGAAGTCCTTGTTCAGAATATTAAAAAGGGCACGCAGCAGACTTCATTCCTTTGCTTCAAGGACTGTGATTTTGTAAAGCTGGACCCCGTGATCTACTCAGGAGAGAGTCAAGGGCTCCAGCAAATGCTTAAAAATGGTTTTGAATGTGGCCTGGAGGTGTTAAGTTGGTCAGTAACTGTAACTATGGAGTCTGATTGTGGGGAATTTAGTTCTCCTTCCCACTTTGTCCCAGATGGTGAGCTGGAACGATTGAACAGGACAATTTCACAGGACTTCGGAGGTCGCTCAAACTATTTTTTGTTAGTGCACGATGGTGCTTTCCTAGTTAAAAAAAAAAAAAAAAAATGCCGCTGACTTTTCTCAGCTATAAACTTGGCAAGGGAAGCATTGAAGTTTGCTAGACTTCACCTAGATCAGCTACACTTTTGTTGGATTCTGAATGATCAGTCAGGCCTCTGGGGTCCCTCATCTTTCACTGTAATGACAGCTAGATTTATTCTATCCAAAACTGGTGCTCAAGAGCAGGAGATGGGACCTACTCGTTTGTCATGTTGGCCATTGTGACACCGTGATTATGTGATGTCCAACTTGGTCTTTGGTCTGAAGAGAGTGAACAGAGACGAGAGAGATGTGAAACCCGTTAAGGGGTGGCGGTGGGGGGCAGGGGCAGTGCACTTTGTTCCTGGCTTCAGGTTGTGAGGACTTGGGATCTTTTCAGATCTGTTTTTCAGGACCTTGCAGATGTTAAAAGCAACTATCTTGTGCCATTTCTCTCTGAGAGGCGACAAGTTGAATTTTGGATTCTGATAGATAAGGGTTACTCAACCTCAGCACTATTGACATTTTGGGTTGGCTAATTCTTTTTTTTTTTTAAGTTTTTTATTTTGAGAGAGAGAGAGAGAGAGAGAGAGAGAGAGAGCACGCACAAGCAGAGGAGGGACAGAGAGACAGGGAGAGGGAGAGAGTGAATCCCAAGCAGGCCCCGCATTGGGCTCTGCGCTGACAGATCTCATCTCGATCTCATGAACCGTGAGATCATGACTAGAGCTGAAATGAAGAGTTGGATGTTTAACCAACTGAGCCACCCAGGTGTCTCTGGGTTGGCTAATTCTTTGGGGGGCTGTCCTGTGCTTCCTAAAATGGGTAGTAGCATACCTGGCCTCTATCAGTAGATGCCAGTAGACGTCCTCCAAGTTGTGACAACCCAAACTACCAGGCATCATCAAATGTCTCCTGGGGACAGGGGGTGGGGCAGAATTGCCTCTGGTGGAGAACCAGTGGAGAATCTCACTGAGGGAGATTTCGTGGGCACAGGAAAACGTGGAGTGTTCCAGCTTCTCTTGGTTGTCCTGGGCTTTTAGAGCTTTGAGTTCCCTGAAAAAATGGATTTTTGATGGATTTGCAGACAGGTAAAGGATGAACTGCAGGAAAAGGTGAGAGAGGGTGGTACCCGAATGCACTTAATTCCCGCCCCCCTTCCTCCCTCTCTTCTGCACCTCTGCTAGTCTTCTAGCAGTGAAGTGGGGGGTGGCATAGATGTGGAGAAGCCTGGCTGAACCGGACAAGCTGGAGCTGGGAAGCCCAGTGCCTGCAGACTGAACTGGGGGAGCCTGAGGCTCTTAGAACTTCAAGCAATCCCGATATTTAAATTCAGGCATCAGCAATTTACTGCAGGCAGCATGGAAGATGGTTTTTGGAGGCAGCCGGGCATCGGCTGGGGCCTTTGGCAAAACTGCACTGTAGGCAGAGCTGTTTTTGCCACCTCTCTCCTTGTGAACCTCCCCCACGCCCTGTCTCACCCTCTGCCCTCCGGGCACACAGTCGCCTCGTGCTGTCCTCTGGCTGCTCGAAGTCGGCCTCGCCCAGCCTGAGCCATCTGCTTCATTACCTGGCCCCATTTTAACTCTCCTTCCCCGAATGCTGATTTCAGCTCTTTTGGGGGTTAAGATTAAAGATTCAAATACCTCACACTAAGGGGAGAAGAGTCAGTAGGCTTAACCTATTCAGGGGATGTTTAGATTCTTTGAAGCTTGCTACTCCTCCTTCAGAAGACATTTGGGAACAAAGGGCTCTTCTCTGGTTTTTTTAGTTTTCCTGAAATGAGCCCCCTGGTTATATATTTTCTACTCACAGTCTCCCCACTCGGCAATCACAACCCACGAAGTCCATAAACCAGACTTAACTTAGAAAGGGGCTCCATACAAGGTGAGCTGTGAATTTCCCATAAAAGAAAAAAGAAAAGAGAGAGAGAGATCCAAATTCTGTAGCTTGGCCTACAAAGCCCTTTGGAACCTCCTCTCCATGCATTCACTCAAATGTGGTAAAAAAAAAAAAAGATGGACACCGACCCTGGAACCTACTCTCCAAAAATGCATACTGTCCAGTGGGGGATATACATCCAATGCCACGTGTTGGCCCAGGGTAGGTGAAGAAGGCTTGGGAGCACCTTGTAGGGGGTACTAACCACAACGGCTGGTCCAGGGAGGGAATCTCTCTGCTATCTCCATATGTCTCTACCTGGCACACCTTGTCACCCCTCTCTAGCTGTGTACCTGACAGTCCCTCTGTCTAAATGCTTTCCCATCATCTGTCTGGAAAACTCTTAACATCTTTCGTGACCCAGCTTACCTGTTACCCCCAGGAAAATTTTTCTGACTGTACTTTGTCCTCTCTTGTTTTGCTTTGGCACATCTCCCCTTCCTCACCCCCAAATAAGTGTGTTCTTTTCTTCAGGCTTTATATACCCATTCTATGGAAATATGTGTCACGGTGATTTGCAACGATCTGTTTACTTGTCGATCTTCTCCATTAAACTTTTTGCAAAGCCGAGGCAATGAAGCGTGTCTCTTTCTAGCTCCCAGTTCGTAGCCCAGTGCCAGGCACACAGAAGTGCTCAGTAAAAGTCACTGTATGAATGAACTCATTCCAACCAGAATCTGGAAAATGTGATAGCAGGCTGTCTGCTTTTTTCCCTTTTATATTACATTGTGAGACATATATACAGAAGAGTCCATAAAACATATATGTCTGGTATAAAATGAAAATCCGTGTAACCACAGCCCAGGTCAAGAAATCGCTCCCTCTATTCTTAACTCATCAGTGGATGTCATCAGCTTGAATTGAGTGTGTCAGTAAGCCGAGGACTCAAAATTCTGTATCTGACCTGAAGTTATTGGGGTCTCCTGCGAAGCATGTCCTCAGCTTGAACCTCAGGCCTGATACTTCAGATACCACCAACTTGGCCGGAAGCCAAGCAATTCAGTCAAACATCACTTGGCAGACGTGGTCTGCAATCTAGCTACAGGAAGCTCTTCGCTCCACTGGACAGTATCTTGTTCGAGATCTTGAGCACTTTGCTCCCCCCTCCCCCAATATTGAGGCTGCAAGTGTATCTGGACTCTGTCACATTTGAGAAAAAAAAAAAAAAAACAATTAGCATGTGAGCCTATTTGCTAACAGTTAACCTGTGTGGAGATCAGCCTTTATTTTTTGGTTGCTGTTAATACAAGCAGCTGAAATCTTGCCGTGTTATCAGAAGGGGGGTGCTCTGCTCTTCTCTGAGTGGAAATCAGCCATCTGCCTCACTGCGTTCGGTCAGAACACCGTGCCTTTGGAAAAGCCTGTAGTGACAGGATGCATGGTAACCACCTTCAGCGCAGCCCAGCTCTGAGCTCGCAGGACCGTGTGCACAGGTCTTATCCAGTCCCACTGTCGGGCCCCAAAGCTCCCTCTTCCTTCCCTAGTTGTCCTCAACAAGGCAGCACCTGTCTGTCTTTCTTCCTCCCTCCCTCCCTTCCCTCTTTCTTCCGTTCCTCCTCTTTTCCTTATCCCTCCCTCTCTCCTTCCCTTCTTTTCTTTCCTCTCTTCCTTGTAGCTGTCCAACAATACTCTCTGTACACAGACCACAATGATGATTTGTTCAATAAATAGTTCTTGAACCTGGCTGTAGTTCTTTTCTCGATTGAAAATTCAGCTAAGTTTCAGCAGGCTATCAATTCTAGGATCCCCTGATTTCACTCTTCTTTCTGTGTGTGTGATGCATGAATCCATAGTCACTGTATTTAACTTAACTCGAATTAAAAAAAAAATTGTGTAAAACAGGTAACAACCTGATTCTCTTTCTGTTACTTGCTTCAAAGGGTTTCATTCACATACTAACTATTTTCTAAGCATCTACCATGTGACAGACACAGTCTGAGATGCTGAGGCCAGAGCAGGGAGCAGGTAGAGGCAGTCCCTTTTCTCGTCGGGCTGGCATTTTAAAGGGTTTTTATATTCTAGAACTGAGCTGTCCAATATGGTAGCCACTAGCAATGTGCAGCTATTTAAATTTATTAAAATTAAATAAAATTTAAAATCCACTCTCATTCACACCAGCCACGTTTCAAGGGTTCACCAACCACATGAGACCAGCAGCTTGCCATTGGGCAGCACAAATCTAGACCAGCCCCATCACCACAGAAACTGAACTAGGATATTCTGGAGGAATTTGCCAGACCTACTACCACTCCAAGACTTGAAGAGATCCCTGTAGCAATCTTGTGAGATGATTTATTATGACACCAGATCACGACTCCTTTACATACAATCCTCCCTTTGAAACACGGAGCTTACATCCAGCGCCTGGAGCCAGTGAATTTATTAATTTGAGCATCCTGTTTTTACTTACAAGACAGCTAAATCAGTGTAGTGGAATAGCATTTTGAAATACTCATTTTTCCCTCTCGTCTTTCAAGCAGGTATCGGCTCTGTATCAGGGAAGGAGGGGCTGTAGGGTAGAATCCAGAAATAGGCTTTGAGTCTCTGGCTGCTTTTGTGGTCCAAATGTACGAGCTCAGGACCTTTGAGCATTTGTAGAAGGGGCAAGAGAAAGGAAGATTTGAGGAAATAGATAAAAATGTCTCAGCAGAAGCAGGACTGGAGGAGAGAGAGAAGAAATGTGTGCCTGTGCACACACGTGAGGGTGTCTGAGAGTGAATGCCAACTTGCATGTGTTATATGGGCTCATGCTACATGGTTTTCCTGGCAGTTCCATTGGGGGTAGTGTGATCTCAGAGGGATGTAGTGTCTAGGGATTTTGGACAGTGGGGAGATGTCATAAATCCACTAGACCTGAAGGGTCCAACTGACCGGGATGATGGATGTTTCAGCAGCTGTGTGATAATTCCACTATATCCTGCCCTTACTCCAACCTTAACCCACCTCAGGGAAGGTGAACCTTGGGTCATGATTTTCCTCCAGGTTATGGGGATGCATGTTCAAAACAGAAATCAGTGGAATTATAATAAAAAATTAAGCGGATTTTCTGGCAGCATCCGCATTTGTGGTCTGGGAGCCATATCCACTCCTCAAGCAGTGTGGTTTCCATATACACCAACTCAACAAGCACAGACCTAATCTCCTTTGGTCTGCTGGACTTGGATTGGTAGAGTAACATTTCTCCTGGAAGAAACAAGCGCACAAAGCAGTGTCATCTTCTGCATTTGGACAGAATGTCACATAGGAAATTGACTCCATCCTGGAGCTCTGGTTTCACACGTTCATCAACTGAAGTAAGGGGGAAGGAAGCCAAGGCAATGGCATGACGGGATGGTTCAGACGAGGACTTAGCAAACCTACTGCCCACAGGCCAAGTCTGGTTTGTCTCCTGTTTCAGTAAATAAAGTTTCGTTGGAACACAGCCACACCCATTAGTTTATTTATTGTTGCGTTGCGGAGTTACGAGTATACTGTATGGCTTTCAATACCACCTGACCTTTAAGAGAAAAAGTTTGCCGACCCCTTGGCTGAGATTACAAACTCCTGAAAAACAAGGACAGTGTCCATACATCTCCTGTTTCCTCACAGGGTCTGCCTGGCAGAAGAGCAGGTGCAGAGCAGGGATTTGAGATCTATGGCGGAAGAAACGATTCTAAGGCTGGAATAAACCTTCCTGCTTCAAGAATGACTTCTTTCACAGACTCCTGGGAACATAACGCCTTGCGTTACAGAAACAACTTCAGGGGTTAAAGAAGTACAGGGTGCAAATTGGTCTCTGTCATTTGTAACGAGAGAGATAATCTTGTTGCCATAGTTACTACAGATGACCAGATCGACCGTCTGCTGTATATATAATCTGGGCACCCCGGCCTCCTACTCTGTACTGCAAGGAAGGGTCCTGAGCCTCCAATACACATTGTGTCAGGCTGGATCTGAGGAGACTTGGAGCCTGAGTGCCTTTCTTAGGTGGAGTTCTTCCAGGAGTGACCCTAGGCAAAGGATTCGCACGAAAGTGATTTGTTAAAGGCAGTGCTCTGCAGAAGAATGAGAGAGAAGACAGTGGAGGAAGCAGAGTAAGCAAAACACAAATGGCAAAAAACAAAACAAAACAAAGAAAGAAGAACCGAGGTGCAATTTCAGATGAAGTCCGAGCCTTAGCCTGATCCTACGGGGATCTTTGGAGTCTGAACTACATTTCACATTCAAGAAGCGACTTTGCGGTCCTAAAGGTGGTGGCTCTTCCAAGTAAGCCAAGAGTCAAGGGAGCTAGACCTTCGTATCCTCTTACCCTTTCCTTCTCAGCAGGCAGCATCAGAGTATGGAGGCCCTGGAGGTACAAAAACTCTCAGGGACTTTAGGCTCTCTGGGTAGTGAAGCCACACCAGCAGCTCCCGGGTTAAGTTTACAGCAAAGAGCCCTTGGCATCAAAGGGCACAGAAACTGGATGGTGCATACAGAACTTTGGTAAAGGGGGATGCGAGAGGATCTGGAGAGAGGACTAACGCTATTTGCTATAGGCCAGACTGGATGTCTTCTCCACCAATGCTTCCACGTGGTTTGGGATTACGTGCCATTTTGCATTCTACGTATCATTTCTATGATACGGGCCCTCCCAGGTATAGCATAATCTTCTTCCTCTTTCTCCTCATCCTTTTCCCTTTTCCTTCGAAGGAAAATTATTTTGGGGGAGGAAACAAAAAAAAAGCCACTTTTTGTTCAGGGTCTCCCTTGTTAGGATTAAAAAGATAAAATGTCTGAAATTTGCTTTGAGACTGTATTATTTCTCCTATAACATCTCCAGGGGAAAATAAATCCCCAAAGCTCTCTACCCACTCTGCAGAATGGTATTTCTTTTTTTTGACTTAAGTCTGCAACTTTCATACTTCAATGGATCCTTGGCTCAAGTACACTGGGATTTGGGGACCCATGTCATACTCACTTTATCCACAGAGAGATTCATTTTGGGAGTTGACAGACTTCAGACATGATCGCTTTCATCTTTCAGAGCGAAGAGCCCTCATCTTCCTGATCCATCCTCAAATTAGAGCTTCTCATTCACTCCTTCCTTGAGTCTGGCTGCTGTTCTCTGGCTCAGCACATTTGTGTTTTTCTCGAGAGACAGTGACCAGCACTATCCTCAGTATCCCAGGAACGGATATACTACAGCTTCAGGTCAGGTACAGACAGCCCCTTTTGTTTCATTTTTAATGCTATTCTAGAGGATGTTCAACATCATTTTGGGTTGAGTGACATACCATGCAGGTGTCTCTAGTATTCAACCTATAGTGATTACCTTTCCTTACCTGTAGTCAATTACATCTCATTAGAAGGCAGACTAGTACTGTTTTTTCAATGTTTATTTATTTTTGAGACAGAGAGAGAGAGAGAGAGAGAGACCGAGCATGAATGGGGGAGGGGCAGAGACAGAGAGGGAGACACAGAATCCAAAGCAGGCTCCAGGCTCTAAGCTGTCAGCACAGAGCCCGACATGGGGCCCAAACCCACAGACCGAAAGATTATGACCTGAGCCGAAGTCGGACACCTACCCGACTGAGCGACCCAGGTGCCCCTATTATTGTGTTTTAATGACTAATTTCATCTGAAACTGGTTCTTAGTAAAACTTCCTGCTACTTTTCTGCTGGTACAAACATGAACTCTTTCTGAAGTCCTTCATTATTGGCTTAGTATTCAGCATCGCCATAGACTTTAGTTTTTTCTCTAAATCTTACAGAATCCCATTTTTATTTTGCACATGCTGAAGAGAACAAATTCCATCACAGTTTTTAGGAAAAACCCTACTGATTCACTTCTATTCAAAGGGTATGCAATTTTTATATCTTTTGTCCCCAGTGAGAAGTTAGCTCCCCATAGGTGACAAAATAGTCCCAACAGTTAGATGGGAAGCTAACTTTTCTCTACCAAGTTAACTTTTTAAAAAGTGGTTTAGAGCTTTTTGGAGAAAGTTTCAAAATTTTAAATGTATCCCATCTGCTGATGCTTTATTTTCCACTGGGTTATGTAGGACTTGCTTGGAGTATTTGTGGTAAAGGAGAAAAAGCATGGGCTTTGAAGAGTCATGCAAACGTATGATGTACCAAAAGCACTCTGTTAAAGGCAGAATTACAGCAGAGGTTGAAAATGGCCAGGATGGGCCAAGGACTAAATTTAATTGTAGGCAAGGTGTTAGCATGTCTACAGTTAAAGAACAATGGAATAATCCAAGGTGGTAATAAAAGCCCATTCTTGTGAAAGGTAACGAATGATGCCTCCCTAGTATCACAGGCCATTGCTCATTTCAAAAGGAGAGCCTCCCCCAAGATGGAGCACTTAGTTCTCTAGTCTTTTGTCCATTCTTTTTCCTCCTAGGTACTTACCAACATTATACCTTTATTTTCTTCTCCTTGCATCTTAGACCTCATAATGTGTAACTTTAAGGACCCTTGCAACCATCTTCAAAACACGCAGTCTCCTTTCTTTCTGCCATACTGGCATAGCAAAGCTTCAATCTTGGATTAACCCAACTATTTGTTTTTCTTGATCTGGGCTGCTGAGTCTTGACTGAGAAAACAGACAACCTAACTATGCAAATAGGTGGCCCTAAGCAATCCTTTGATGTGTACTTAGTGGCTTTCCTAAGTGGTGATTACAAAACATTACTCTTCTTCTCAAAGCCCCACTTCATTGATCTTCCTCCTCCCCTTGCCACCTCCACACAGACACAACACTTCTCCCTCTCTCTTCCCTAGTAAATGCTTTGCCTTGCTGCTCGTTTGCTCTTAAATCACTGTAATTTGTTTTTGCATGCACTCTTGAAATAAAAATCCTCTGGCCAAAATTATCAGTGACTTCCTAAAGGTCTAACTGTATGGACTTTTTCTAAATATTCACCTAATTGTTGTCCTCTCTTGCACTGGATACTGTCCTCCATTCCACTGCTCTACTCTGGCTTTCTCTCTCTACCTGTGCTCCCTGGCAAGCTCACCCACTTCCTTGGCTTTAACTGGAATTATATTCTTGATCTCCAGATCTGTACCACCAGGCCACCTCTTTCTACTTAGCTCCAGAGACCTAGACACAAAATAGCCTTCTTCATGGTTTTCCTGGAATTCCTAGGGGAACCTCGAACTCAATCCAACTCCAACTGAACAAATCCCCCTTCCTTCATAGTTCTTACTGCTAGGTTCTCTATCTCACTAAATGATGTCATTCTTGAGACTAAGCCAGAAACCCTAGCGTGACCTGTTAGCTTCTCCGTCTTAAATCCTCTTCCACTTCCCCACCACCATCCTCTGCCCCACCTGACTTCTGCCCAAGTTCTTCTGATTTTACCTTTTTATTTTATTTTATTTTTTTTTTTTTAAGATTTTTTTTTTTCATCGTTTATTTATTTTTGGGACAGAGAGAGACAGAGCATGAACGGGGGAGGGGCAGAGAGAGAGGGAGACACAGAATCGGAAACAGGCTCCAGGCTCTGAGCCATCAGCCCAGAGCCCGACGCGGGGCTCGAACTCACGGACCGCGAGATCGTGACCTGGCTGAAGTCGGACGCTTAACCGACTGCGCCACCCAGGCGCCCCAGTGATTTTACCTTTTTAAAGTCTCATGCTGCCTATCTTCTCCATTCCAACTGCTACTGTTATTAGCTAGTGTGCTCTCACCTCCCATCTTTATATTTTTGCTTGAGAGCTCTGACTAAAACATGTCAGATCATGGTACCACCCTGAACATGGAGTATAAGTCCTCCAAGATCTATACTACTGTCTCTCTCTTTAGACCCATCTGTTCTGCTTCTTGCCTCCTGCCTCTCACCCTACGGTCAGCCATATTAAACTACCTGCTGTGCCTGGAACTGTCCACGCTGAGTCTCAGTTTCGAGTGCCATTCTTCTCCTTCACAGCCCCCTGCTCCCATCTGCCCGGCAAATATCTGCTCACATTTCAGGTCTCAGTTCAACCTTCCCATTCTTTGCAAGGCTTCATCTGTTGAGGCCCCCACGCTCACCCTAGGAAGAACCGACCACTTTTCTTTTGGGACTCCATCTCCACATACAGTATAGTGTCAATGTCAGTTTGCCTTTCTTGGCCTGCAAATTCCTTAAAGACAATATCTCTGCCATGTGCATCTCTTTACCTTGGTGTCCAGCTCATAGTAGGATCGAAAATAAATATCCATTGAATGGATTAAAAATGGGGCCCAACCTGTGGGCAAAGGCTAAATGAATATTATGATAGAGGAGCAAATGTTGATCGCTATAGCGTACTGAATCATCACAAAGGCCTGTCTGCTGTTTGTAAACTCACTAAGCCTCAGTTTGCATTAGCAAACAAGTCGGGTGGATATTCTCTAGAATGTAAGCTGACTTTCAGGGGCAGAGAAAGGGGGGTGGTGCCTCCGATTGGCTTGCTTCCTTAGCAATCTGCGAAAACAAAACCCAGCAAAACAATTCCCCCTTTCCCAAAAGTTGGCATTGGCTCAAGTTTTTCTTTTCCGAAATACTTTCTTTGGTCAGGCAGCACTCCCCACGCTATAGCTGTTAGGCATTAGTGTGCTCTGAATCCATTAGAGAAGGTCAGTCCTGAATACCAAACAGATGCAGAGCCCTGAGTTTCCAAAACTGGAGTCCAAGGATCGAAATGCATAACAATAGCCATGTTCTCTGTTCATGCTGTTCTAAGATTTGCCACAAGCAGGCATTTTTCCACACTGGAAGTGAGGAACACATCATTTGACAGAAAAGTAATACAAAGAAGTGTTTTAGAAAAAATGACCCCATGCATTAAGTAGATTGGATAGTTAATTTAGGCCAAGAGGAACAGCCAAATAATATTAAGTTGTTACGGTAAAAAGTAAGTTTTGGACATTTTGCTTTCACGTTACTACCCAAACTTATAAAAATACTCAGAGCAGCAGAAAGAAGGGCTAAATTTAGACCCTGATTTAATGCATTCAAGAGCATGATTCATTTTCCCCCTGCCCTGGTACAGTCTGGGAAATCTGTGTGTGTGGCAGGCAACACAAGGATGCCTTGTAAATAAAGGGAAATTCCATTCATCCAGAGGCTCAAGGAAGCTAGAGACACCCCATCTTCTCTGCCAACAAAGGTATATTTCTAGGTACTTCACACCATGGAACCAGATATCGCAACTGGTGAGAGTCCACCTAATTTTAGCTTTGCCCTGGCCTTGGCATGAATGTGCTGTTGCTTCTTTTCTCTAAGTGGCTTTTCCCCCCCTGTCAGGCTCCAGGGGGATCCTGACCAGCTCTCAGATGCCATGCAACATGGGTCACCTTAATGAGACACTTATAAGGATGTCATCATTTGGTAGCAATACTTTTAGCAAGCTGGGGCCCGAGTCACTGAATGGTAGCCCATACATTGGGTCTTACAGAGCTAGTACTATATATAACGTCAACATCTAAGATGATCTGGGGTCGTTTGAAAAATAACCACAAGCCCAAACTAAACCAAGCCAACAACAGTGAGTTCAATTCTTATCAGTTCATCAGGGTGCAGGGCACAACGTCCAGAGAGAGCAGACCATCACTGTCCCTTCCCCAGTTTGTTTCATTATCTGCTGCTGCCAATCACGATCTTGCAGTTGCGTCTGCTCCTGACACAAAGCAAATATTTTAGCCTCTACAGATAATCGAGATTAATGCCAGACTGTCATTTGTGTTAATCTAACCTAGTTTAGAGGCGAAAACCACCTAAATTATTTTGTGATTTTACAGTGACTCCATTCTTTCTTATTTCTTTTGCTTTTAGTCTTTGAGCACATTTGGAAAGTAACCTTAGAAGTCTCATCTCAGCTGTTTTCACCTTATTGAAAGTTTCTGGGCTTAGGATAAACTATAAGAAAAATAAAAGGAATGCATGTAAAAAATCTGTAGTTCAGTAACATTGCCTTCCGGAAGTGAGGGCATTAAAGCTGTCCTCCCTTCTGAGATATAAGAAAGACAGTAATAACCCACCCCTTGGGACCCATTATACATCCATATACAATTATGCCAAGAAAGATCATTTCCCCAAACATGAAATGGGTTCAGCAGTTTTGCAGTTAAAAACAGAGTTAGATATGGAACACGTGCATCACATTAGAAATGAGTCGCTCTGAGAAGGTGTGTGTGTGTGAATGAGCAGCGCGGGAGAGGCCCACACAGGGGCACATTCGCAGGATGGGACTGGCAGACCCTGGGCAGGGCCATGGGTCCAGGTGGATATGAGATCCAATCAGCCTGAACACATGCTTCACAAACCAGCCTGGACACCGCACAGAAAAGAGGCAAGACACCGTAGGGCAGCATAAATGATTTGTACCTTTCTCAAATGGCTTGGTTCTTAGGTCTCCTGGGCAATTCTGAATGACCAGGTGGGGCAGTCACCCAATGCCCCTTGGGCTTGTCCAGTACCATAACATGAAAATCAAATTATTTTAAAAATAGGGATGTTCTGTGACCTTGGCCACATGGAATGACCAATTTGGGGGTCATTTGAGAAAGGACAAATACTCGTTAGCACTCTAAACAGCAAACTGGCTGATTTAGCTTAGAACAGTTGGCTACCATTGCAGCCAATTTTGGAATGTCAAAAAAGAAGGTAAGTCAGGGAAGGGTGTCATAAAGTTTGCATCCATCCAAGGCTGGGTAACTTAGATATTGAGATTTGGGGCAGAAATTGATTCTCACACATCTAGAGCACCACAGATCTAATGAACAACGAGGGACATCTATTTTCATACTTCACTCACACAAAACACCTCTCTTCCATCTCTGGGGTGAGGGGGGGGGGTGTTCCAGTTCTAAACTACAATCAGCCCTTCTTTTAGAATAACAATAATAAATCCTCTTATTCAGCCAGATGGTGGTGTCTGTTGCACTAGGTTGGGCTCATAGTACAACATCAATAAATGGCCACTTGTAGAGGGACAGACAGAATCCCATTTATAAAACATACCCACACTTCCTTCCTTCTCCCATCCCAAGATGTTGCATTGTCAAAACACCCATGGGGGCTTAATCTCATTTTGGGGAAGAAAGGAGAACTAAGGAAGGCAAAATAATATATGTGGAAAGCAATTTTGTGGGGGGGGGTGGAATAATACATTTAATCTCTGAGGAAAATGATCGTTGATGGGCTTTTAGTCGTTTTGCCTTTAGGGACCAGCTGAAAGGAGGATCCCGAAAGAGTTTCCCCCAGACCCTGGAAAGCTGTCGTGGTGAAGGCTGCACATTGCCAACTAGGAGATGGAGTTAAAAATTCTTCCTCTGTGAGCTCGGCTAAGTCTCCTGAAATGAATATTTGTTCCAATGAGGTGTTCCCAAAAGCTTTCTGGCCTCAGATAACTCATTTTAAGAAAGGTATTTGTTCAAAATCCATCACAGGAGGGAAAATGACATATTAATGTATCCTGTTGCCAATGTACACATGCTCTACACGGGCCCAGAGGGCTCAGACTCTTTGCTGCTTGCTCCTTATTTACTTGGTCTCAGCCCTACCTGGGATTGGCGGGGGTGGGAGGGGGATGCTGAGTAGTCTCTGCTCCCGCTCTTAATAAACTATACTACCTGGTTATGTAACCCTAATCCATGTCCACAGTCCAGGACTCAGATGGCTGGCTTGTCAGCAAAAAATGTTTCAAAAATGTTAATTCGACAGTGTTGGAGGGATGTTATTTCTGGAGCCAAACTCCTTAGGGAAAATGGGAAGTAGGTGCTCCAGGGATCCAGTTCCTCCATACTGAAAGATACTTCTTTCCTGATGCCTTCTTCCCAAATAATGTCCCAATGCCTGGTGTGCCCTGACATTTGGTCCAAATAAAATGCTGGAACATATTCATAGGATACAACTATCTCCAAACTCTATATAAGAGGGTGTTTATTATAGAGAATCAGCCTCTATTAGGGCATGAAACATCAAAGCCTGCGGGCACTTGCTCCTCACACTGAATCATTTCATGATATAGATACTATTTTTTTTACCCCTGGCATTTACAGCAAGCAACTCAGTTTACAACCTAAGGCATTTTCCATACTTCCAGGCAATGAATACTAGCTTCTTTTGAGTCTCAATAGCACATAATTTAAGACAGTGGGAAAAGGAGCTAGGGAATAGTTTCCATTGCAAGGAAAACACCATGCAGATGTTTGCCCTCTTGAATTCTGATGGCAAAATAGAGACTTGTTTATTTGTTCTGAAGTCAAATCCAAGGAATTTAGTTTTTACAGGCTGGGGGCTGGGGTAGGGGTGGGAAGTAATGACATAATATATTAATAATATTGAAATGTTCAACACATGGCCCTAGGATTTTCAATCCCCAAATAATTTAGGGGGAACCATTTTTATAATGGTTCTTCATTAAATTTGGTACACCTGATGTCAATCTGTGTCACAGTGATGACATACCAGAAAAAACACCCAAGGACTACTTTGTTAAAATTGTATATTCACCTTCTATAATTGTTTTTTACCTCCAAGATAGCAAGCTAGGAATTGGTCCTCTATCTTGAGCCATTTATTGAGAACAAACAAATGAACTCAGAAAAGACATGACCCAATTGAAGTTCAATACCTGACTTTGGTGTATGAGAATCATAAACTTGCTTACGGTCTATCTGGTCCGCAAACACTTCCCCATAAATCATCCAATAGGGCATGTAGAAGATGTTCTTGGCCAATTTCCATGATGGTTCTTCATTGGGAAAGAGAATGGCTTGCCTGGCGACCCCAAAACTCATCAGTACCACCAGCATAATGATGACAAAGTACATCATGTCTATCATCTGGAAGGGTGTGGAAGCAGAGGGAGAAAAAAAAGAAAATCCACATGATTGAGTGTTCCTATGATATCAACATTGTTGGAAACCTTTGAAGGAGGTTCATTTTCAACACTTCTGACAAGGGATATATAGGCAGACAGCTGTGTCCAAGTAAGAAAGAGAACACTTGGTCTATTGAAACAACGTCCACAGAATTTTATCAGTAACTCAAAAGCATTTAAAAAAAAGGCACACATAGAAAGGAAGCCCCTCACTTTCCACTGTTGTCTGTGCTACCTAGTTAAGACTAGGCATGGGAGTCACATGAAGCTCGGGTCTCTTTATGAATCCAGCTCTGTTCCTGGGAGCCAGTGTCCTCCCTGGGTCACTTTCTTCTTAGCAAAATTGAACCTGGGATGATCGAACTATTTCAAGAACTACTGAAATGTTGTAAATTCCCTAAGTTTGAGAGTTGGAATGCTCAAGAAAGTAATTACTTGCAAGCAAAGCTAGGACAGCCCACATATCCACCATCCACCTTCTTATTCTTGTGGCCCCACCTCACTGCCTGATATTCTACCACAAACCAGTCTCTCAGAGAACCACTCTTTCTGTACTTAATTCTCTTGCAGCATATCCTATCAGTTATAGAGGGTGTTTTTGTCGGCAATAGAATCAGGTTGCCTAATGGCCCATTTCTGTGTCTGCTGTTGAAATGTTGGACTTTCATCTTGACATGTTTATAAAATTCTCTTGACTGCATTCAAGCACAATGTTATCTCTCGTTCCTCTTTGTTCCTTTCTTTTTTGCTTGTTTTCGTGATACATATTATCAAGGATCTGTTTCTCATATGCCAAATTACTTTCCTTTTATCACCAAAAATAGATGAGGATGTAATAACTATTATTTTGTCTGGCCAGAACCCATTGCCTCCTTCTTTTAGAAGCAGTTCCCACCCATTTTGGCCACAAATGTGGTGTCTTTTCCAGGCTAGGTTAATGATGGTACCTCACCCTCTGGCAACAGTGATAGGAGGTAGGCATGTGACACAAGATGGGCCAACCAATATCCTCTCTTTGGATTTTTTCAACTGAAGCTGGGATAGAGAAGCTCCCTTTCTTTCTCTGTAATGATATAAATTCAGAGTGTCTGAGGCTGAGTCCCCCACCAGTAAAACTGATCGAGAGTGAATGAAGCAGATATTCCAGACAGAGAGAGACAGCATGTTCTGAAAGTGGTTGAGAGCCTGACTGCAGTAACCCTTAAGGCCAGTTTCATCATGCCCTGCCATAAGTCAGTATATCCCTCCTGGGCTTAAGCTAGTTGGAGATTGGTTTCTATCCCTCGCACCAAACCATCTAACACAAAAGACAACCTTCTCTGGGATATCAAACTTCCTGAAGGGATACCCACCCACAAAGAAAGAATAATGAAAATTCTATCATTGATAATGAAGGATTTAAATTAGCTTTAAAATTTTATTTTCAAACAATATTCCATGGTGCCTGTTATTAGAATTAAAACACAATAGCCTTCTGCTTTGCCTTAGGACACTGAGGGCTCAAAATATTTTTGGCCAATTAATCAACTGTCAAGGCAACTTCTGAATCCATCTTTCAAGTATCATCTGACTTTGAAACTAAATAAGAATTTCTCAAAAGTTGATGTTCATTCATATTTGCTCACTGTTTTTAAAGATACATGCTACTTAATTAGTTATTCCTTTCACAGCTTAGTGGCCTCAGGACTCTCTTACAAGTGAACAAGCCAGCTGTGTCGAAACAGTTTTATAGGAAACATAGGCCTGTTTCCCATCCTCTATTTTGTAAAATTATTTCATCATTTATTTACCAAACGTTCCATCAATGAAAAAACACTAATGGCTCCACTAATGGGTGGGGAGAGGAAGGTGGGTACTCATGAGATTTAGGAGCTAGTCTGACCCAAGAAAACTCAGCCAGTACACACAGCAACTGTTCTAATTCCATTTCTCAGGACTGTTTTCATTCAAATTGACTGTGCTACCTACCTGAAGGGCCAAAACAATCTAAGACAAGAAACATTCTTCCCACTCAACTTGATCTATTTCACAAAAGTCTTCCACACAAATACTGAAATCTGATAGAGCAGAATGCAGAAGTAGAACATTATTAGTAAAAACCAGGGCTGGGTACCTCTGTTTTTACAGTTAAATTGTCCAGTCAGTTCAATATTAAGAGACCTGATTCTGTCTCACTCTTGTAAATATCTGTAGGTTGTGTTCTATGCAGGTGAGTACATATGGTGGTGGTTATGCACGTTTTCAGGTGTTTGACCACCTGAGTTTTCATCTTGCCTCTGCTAGTAAAAATAGCTTAGGTGGACATGTGCAAGTTGCTCAATCTTGGTTTTCTTTTCCTTTTTTTTTTTTCAAAATTGGGATAATGAAAATCACCATGCATATTAATTTCATAAGGCTTAAATGAGACAATATGTGAAACAATGTGGGTAGGTCTCAGTAAATGTTAATGCATTGCTATTAGAATTGGAAGGTCAGGTTGTGAAGTCTCATTGGGTAAGAGCTGGTATCTTGCCTTTGTTTTTTGCCTGGTTTCTGGTTACTCTGTTGCTAAACAAAGATACTAAAACCCATTTCATGGGGTTGTAGTGATGATATGTCTGACATGGTATTTGGCACAGAGTAAATGATAGTTATTATAATTCTTGTTTTTATTCTGCATTATACAAGTGAGTTTAGTACTAGGCTTAGAGAATTGCATTGAGAAGTGGAATATAAAGAAAAGGGGTCAGGATTCCAGTAAGAGATCCTGGATTTAAAGATCAGTTGGGATCTTACTTTTTTAATTTTTTTGGTCGAGAGAGAGAGAGAGAGAGAGAGAGAGAGAGAGAGAGAGAGAATCCTAAGCAGGCTCCACACTCAGCACACAGCCTGATGCAGGCTTGATTCCATGACCCTGGGATCATGACCTGAGCCAAAAATCAAGAGTTGGACTTTCAACCGACTGAGCCACCCAGGTGCCTGAATCATACTTGATCTATGTATTGTGTCCAGGTATCTTATCAGATGTCTGTCCCTAGACCACAGGGTATAGTGCGTTCCTTGGTTGTTTAGTACTGAAGAGGGACTCTGTAATGTTGAGGGGCTTTCAGAATAATCACATGCGGGCATATTTTATTAAGCTTCCCACCTGGCAGTCCATCTAACTCACTGATAAATTCTATAGGCATATTTTACCTACCTTCTGGATCAGAGACTCAATTATTTAACTAATTATCTTAAAAGCCCCATGAAGAGAACAAAGCCACCAAATATACCCATTTTCAACTTATTTCTGACTTATAAGTGGAATCATTCATAAGTTGGAAGGCAGAGAAAATGCAGTCCATTTCGCTCACTTGCTCCATAGTAAGGTTTCATTCTAGTCAAAATTGGGGATAATTATGCCATTATTAAAATAACAGATGTAGATTTTAAAATAAGCTTGCTGGTTTAGTGTGACTTTAGTTATTTCAACTATTTAAATGCCATCCAACCTTTTAAAGTGATATATTTGGTTTGTTTGAGACTTCAGATCTTATTTAATGAAACAAAACAACAAGGCAACGATCAATTAGAAAAACAAGCAATCAGATTACGTAACCGTCTGCTGCGGGGCTTCTCAACAGAGGCAATTGTGGTCCCCAGGGGACATGTGGCAATGTCTGGAGATGTTTTGTTGTCATAAGCATATGTGTGTGTGCGTGTGTGTGCGCACGCACATGTGCACGCCTACACTACTGGCATTAGTGGGTAGAAGCCAGTGATGCTGCTAAATATTGTGTGATGCACAGCATGGCCCCCACAACAAAGAATTATCTAGTCTGAAATACCAATGGTATCAAGGTTGAGAAAACTTGGCTAATTTGCAGCAGTTGTAACTCCTTCACTTTCATTGGGTCCATTTGAGTATACATTTGAGAATCTCATGGAAGCTTGTCTTTTCTGTCCAGAAAATTCATACCCCCACATATTTTTATACACAAATTAGGTGGAGGGTCCACTGATCCTTTCTCTTAAATCTCTCCCACTGGCTCTAAATTGAGATTCTCTGCTTTTAGACATAAGAATCTTTACCACAATCTCAAATTCATTACTAAAAGAACAGAGAAGATTATAGAACAGGTTGTGCAATAGAGTAAGATACACTTTCCCCCCCCCCCAGTCAAAAATCCCAATTGAACTGGGATTCAGTTTTGGGTAAATAATTCAAGCTTGTTAATTCAAGTTCTTCCTCTCTAGAATGGGCTTTGGTGATATCTCCCCTAAGCAATACTGGTGTTATAGGTCTCAAGCTTTTGTATAAAAGGGTTAGGAAAGAGTGGAATAACCGTGCTCACCAATATCTCACCACCTCCTCACTTTTTATTGTAACTTTCATAAACAGAAGGCACACATAAACATAACAGATGCAATTTTATCAACTACCTGCTATGAGCCAGACCCTATCAGCTACTTGGCATGTGTTATTTCTATTCATCACAAAAGCCCTGCAAGATATAACCTTCATTTATTATAATTACTTTAAATGAGTAACTGGGTCTAAGGGAGGTTAAATACATTTCTCAAGGTCTCATAACTCCTACCTTTTGGATTCCAAATTCTCATTCCCTTTACATGTGTTTCTCAGCCCTTTTGTAGAACAGCTTGGTTATTTAAGATTCGTTCCAGTAGAGTGACACATGCACCCACACACAATAATATGATAAACACAGATCTGCTGACTGAAAGGTCAGCTGTGATGATGTATATAGTGAAATTTGAGGGAGGATTGATAAAGACAGCTATTGACCAATTGTTAGTTTTTGACAGCCCACAAGTGGAAGTAGACTGGAGGTTATTAGAACAGAGTTTTTCAGAAGAGGCGTTTACCATGGTAGGATAGAGGGTTTGGCTTTTCCACATATGCCCTGTGAAGGTGAAGTAAGGGTCACACACTTTGAAAAGTGGGGTAATTGATAAGAAGCACCTAGGTTCTGAGCAGAGGCTCTAATTCTTCTTCTAGTGAGTCTGGAGCAGGAGCTGATATATTTGTGCACCCTAGGTTTCACCTACTGCTGTCCTCCTAGGGCTGAGTCTTTACGGAGAGAGTCCGGAAACCAGGGTGGCAAGGAACAAGTCCACAGCCATTTGTGGGAAAGCATATTAGTTTGCCACTTGGGATTCTTTTTTTTTAAATTTTTTAAGTTTTTTTTTTCTAATTTTTTTTTTTCCAACGTTTATTTATTTTTGGGACAGAGAGAGACAGAGCATGAACGGGGGAGGGGCAGAGAAAGAGGGAGATACAGAATCGGAAACAGGCTCCAGGCTCCGAGCCATCAGCCCAGAGCCTGACGCGGGGCTCGAACTCAAGGACCGCGAGATCCGTGACCTGGCTGAAGTCGGAACGCTTAACCGACTGCCCCACCCAGGCGCCCCAGTTTTTTTTTTTTTTTAATGTTTATTCATTTTTGAGAAGAGAGAGCACAAGTGGGGAGGGGCAGAGGAGAGAGGGAGACACAGAATCCGAAGCAGGCTCCAAGCTCCAAGCTGTCAGCACTGAGCCTGATGCGGGGCTTGAACGCATGAACCATATCATGACCTGAGCCAAAGTCAGACGCTTAACTGACTGAGCCACCCAGGCGCCCTCTGGGATTCTTTTTTAAAGAATAGGTAGGGGCATCATTCTGGAACCCAGTTTTTAACTCTCCATTTTCCAGTAGTGTAACAAAATACATGATATATGGATAGAACGTAATATCCAAATAAAATTCAACCTAACTCAACTAAAATAGACTGTACTTCCTTCCCTTTGTGTAGGGAAAGGAATTTTTCAAGGACTTTATTAGGAAAAAAAAAGAAGAAGAAATGTTAAAATTTAAAAATCTTTTAAAGATTTGGAGTGGAGACCCACTCTTCCTCCAAGATCCAGCTAAAATGTAACCTCCACACGAAGCCGTCCCTGACCTACATTGTCTTTTCTATGCTCCTTTATACACATCTCTCTAACAGCATTCGCACACTGTATGGTAATTACTTCTCTCTCATCTTCAATCTCACGGAATGAGCACCTTTAAATACCCAACTCCTACTCCGGGGCTTAGCCCAAAAGAGATGATCTGTGTATGTTTTTCAGTAAGTAAATGGGTGAGTGATCGTTAATTTTCCAGTGATGTATACAGATGTAGTCAAACTCCCAAACGCCAAAAGGAATTAAAAATCAAAACACCCCCAGGGGCCATCTCAGACCATCACAGCAGGCCCAATGAGTGATTTTTCCTCTTTCTATTACTGCCACTTCTCCTCTGCATATTTATAACACAGAATCAGAGAACCCTGCTTACCATTTTTCCAATCATCATTACGTATGGGCCCAAATACTTGTTCACGCCGAAGATGTCTAGTAGACGGATGTACCAATAAATGATGTTCACACAATAGATGACCCTCCCATCACTCCTGAAGGGCTGGTCTTGGAGACGAAGGATCATTCCCACAGAGAACAAAAGGATGGCTATTAGGTCTGTGACATTCCAGTACTCCTGCAGCCACACCTTTACTTTCTGTAGCAACTTCCCTGGCTCTGACATCAGGATCTAAAAGACAGGAAAAGAGGGCGGGGTTAGGTCTGGTTTCAGTCCATATTTTAGGTCCAGTTAGAAAACGCTTGGTCTGTTAGTTGACATCAGTAGCTTGTTTTGTTTACCTGTGTTTACTTGAATATTCGCATGCTATGAATATACCACCGAGCTAAGCTCAGACCAGGAAGATACAAGCATTCCAGAGGCAAACAGAAGCAAGAAGTTTGATCCTTTGGGTTGCCTTACTATCCTAAGATACCCATTAGGGTTTTGCTATAAAAAGACAGATTCCTGAAACACTGCAAATCTCTGAAATTCCACTCCATCTCAGTAAAGAGTGCCACCATATTGAGTGACTCAGACCACCAGGGAGGACTCCTTCATTCTTCTCATCACATCCATATAATCTGCATCAATATCACCTCTATTTCTTTTTTTTTTTTTAATTTTTTTTTCAACGTTTATTTATTTTTGGGACAGAGAGAGACAGAGCATGAACGGGGGAGGGGCAGAGAGAGAGGGAGACACAGAATCGGAAACAGGCTCCAGGCTCTGAGCCATCAGCCCAGAGCCTGACGCGGGGCTCGAACTCCCGGACCGCGAGATCGTGACCTGGCTGAAGTCGGACGCTTAACCGACTGCGCCACCCAGGCGCCCCTCTATTTCTAAATACAATCTGATCCAACCACTGCTCACCACCACCCGCTGTTGCCATTGTACTCTCAGTCCTACCACATCACCTAGATGATTGCAACAGCCTTCTGAGTGGTATTCCTGCCACCATCGGTGTCTAGTCTCCCTCAACCCATTCTCTAACTAGCACACAGAATGATCTTTAAAAACTGAAGCCGTGATCTGGGTGGTGATTACACACAGTTGTATGGGTAAACAGAATGAGTTTATTTATTTTCTTATAAACAAGAATGAGTTTATTATTTTCCTATGAGTTGTTTATTTTCTTCCGGGTAAATTATACCACAATCTAAAAAAGAGAGCGATTTGAGAGATGTATGAACAACAACAACAAAAACTAAAGCAAATTGTGATAAATGAATATTTCAATCTCTCGATGGCTTCCAATACACACAGAGAAAGACCCAAACTCCTTACGGTGGCTTCATTTCACAGCCCACCACATTCCCCCCATTCCACACCTACGGACATAGCGGCTCATTATATGCTCGGGACATTTGCACTTGTTCCTTCTGTTGGGCATTTTCTTCTCCCAGAATTTTACATGTGTTGCTCCTCCTCATCCTCAAGGTCTCTGCTCTAATTTCCCTTTCTTAGGAAGATCTTCTTTGACTATCCTACCTGCAGGGGCCTCCACATCCCTGTCACTTGCTAATGTATTACCCTATCTTCGGTTTTGAAGAGTTTGTCACTCTATGAAGTTAACTTCTGTATGCAGGTAAACATGTTGTCTGTGTTGGTCTACCCACCTATCATCTCCACTAGACTGTAAACTCTGAGGCACACCCTTTGGGCCCCAGGGCCTGTTACATAACAGATTCTCAATTAAATGTTTGTTGACTGACTGCTACATATCATTAGGTACTGGGTAGGACTCTGACTTCCCTCAAATCTAGAGGGGCCTTTTTGCTGCCACACAGAGGCTCTATGAAACGCATAGTTGGAGAGTGGGTCCCACTGGTCCGACACCACAGCTTGTCCCCGGATGTGAGGAGCCAGGGAGGCTGGCCTATAGAGGCTGCGTAGCTGGGCCTTTGGGTTTACCCGGAGACTTCAATCTCTTTGAGCCATCACCCAACTCGGAATCTCCTCTCAAAAGAGAGGAAAGCAAAGACAGGGGACAGGGTCTAATCTGCAGCTGTTTATTTGCATCCTCTTGTCCCCTTTAATGGTTTGCTGTGACCTGAAATACTTAAGGAAGGGAGGTCTTAGTAAGTCAGGACGAGGGCTTGGAATGCTGTGCGAGATGCCAGAGCCAGCTGGTAGCCTCATTCTTCCTCCTCTGTAGGGCTACACTCACCCCTAAACCCCAGGCCAGGGTTTCTTGAGCGGGCATCAGAATCACCTAGGGGCTGGTGAAAACACGATGGCCGCGCCCTACGCCTGGAGTTTCTGCTTCAGTAATGCCTGGTGTGAGGCTGGAGAGTTTACATTCATAACAAGTTCTCAGGGCAAGCTGGGGTCCACAGGTTTAGAGAAGCACTGTCCTCCCCGTCAGGGATTCCTGCAGCTGTCGTCGTCCTGGCGGTTTCTCACACCGCTGCATCTTAGCTAGGGAAAACTCCCTGCGTGTGGGCAGGGGGGCGGAGGGGAAATGCCTTGGAGTTTTTCTATTCCTGCGTCCACACTTTCCTACAACTGGTCAACAGAGATTGATAGCATCAGTTTCTAAACTGTGGAAATATTTCTGTGAAATCCCAACATAAGAAAAAAAGGGGGGGGGGTAGGTCAAGGCTGAGAGGCTAGGGTGAAGCAGGAACGCAGGTACCCGGGCCCTAAAGCTTCTCCCACCGGCTCTGGGCCAGCCACGACCCCCTGCTCTGAGGGGGCGTGGCCGCAGAGTGGGCGTGGCCTCGCCCCACGGCCAGGTCTGGCCCTCGCGGGCTTGCCGGGAGGAGGGTCCGGGCGGGAGAACGTCCGCCCACGCACGGTGTAAACAGTTCCGGTCGCTTGAGGGATCCCCGCGGCTTGTTTTGGTGACTGCGCGCGGAAGTATGTGGTGCTGGGAATGGGAGGGCCGCCTGTGAAATCACAAAGCCCCGCTCGTATATCCCTGAAGGCCAGGAAGCCTACGGAGATTTCCACGTGTCCGGGATCTTGCGTGCCTGCGCCCTGCGCCGACGCGGAGGCGGGACCTGTGGGGTCCGCAGCCCCTGGGCGGTTGAGCGTCCTCAGCGGGTCCCGGACCTGGGGCGGGGGTGTGGGGTGCGGCCGCGCCAGGCTGACAAGGAAAAGATCGCCCACGAAGGCGGTGGGGGCCTCCCCGCGCGGCCTCCTCCGGAGCCAGGACTCCTGGGATGACCCCCTGCTGACCCGACCCTGCAGAGCCCGGGCCACTGTTACATGCCGCCTCAGGAGAAATGGATATCCAGGCCGGGAGGTTCCTGGCAGCCCGCCTGCTTGGCAGCCTCTTCCAGAACAGTCCACGGAGTACAGGCTGCTCCCTGTCTTCTTCCAGCCTCGTCCCTGGAGGGATTCCAGTCTCCCTGCGCGAGTCTTTCCCTTTTCTCCTTATCATGGGGAAGTAATATGCATCTGGGCGTTAAATCACGGGAGAGGAGCTAGCACTGAACAGCACCAGAGAGCCCTTAGCGGTAGCAGGCCTCCGTTGTCAGAGCGCTACACAAAGAGCACTGCAAATTTATTACAGCTTTTTCAGTTTACCAATGGGAAATCCACAGCCGTGCTCAGGAAGTAGAAGGCATTGTGAATGGGGAGGCCGAACAGTACACAACTAGTTAGAACAAGGCCAGGCAGGGCATCCATTAAAAAGAATATCCAGCTTTTTATAAAAAGGGACTAGTGCACACCTCCAAACTCTCAGCATGGGGACATGCTGATTAGAATTTAAGTGTCCCCGAAGCAGTTCAAAACCCCAAAGAAGGGCTCTGAATGTATTTTAAGAGATTTTTTTAAATGATCCCAGTATGACGGCATCTAATAGATACTGCATCCTTTTCTCTGAAAGAGAACTAAAACCTAAGAGACTAAGGGTATTTTAACCTGTTGGTAATGAAGGCAAGGGTGAATTTGTGGATTTGTAGGAATCCATTTTTGTATGGATCCCGATGTATTTTCTCACTCACTGTAGCTTTGGGAGTAGGATTGTTCGAGAGCTCTTGAAGGTGCAGTGGACTTGACAGAGAGTAATTCTTCCAGAAAAGACCTGCCCTGATGACTGTGGTTCCAGGGGGAAATGCAGAAGAATCATCACACAAGCGTGCCTTCCCTACAGCGTAGGGAATGGGTTGGTGGAGCGCGTTGAGCAGAGTTGCAGAGCCCTCTGGTGGACGTTCGCTTGACCACATTCATTTTAGCAGCTCAGACTGGGAAGGCCCCTGACTCTGGCTTTGAACTTCAAGCAAGTCATATGGGGGGGGGGGGTGGGGTTATGATGGCTCCTTTAACAAGGTGGGAATGTGGGGAGTAGAGAGGGGCCCACACCCCCAACCCGAAGGACAAGAAACATATTCAGCCCACCTCAGTGATTCCTAGGGTTGGTGGAGAGGCTGGTTCTCAGCAGGTGCATAATAAATGTTGAGAAGGAATAAAGTGGAGGATAAATTAATGAATGGAAGCGTAGTTCCTTCTACAGCTGCTGAAATGCATTTGGAGAATCATAGGTATTGGATGATAGTGCCAAAGAGACCCAGAGTAAGGGGTTGCAATGGGAGTTAAAAGTGGAAAAAATGGGAAAATTTGAAAACTCTTGTTTATAGGGTCGAGGAAGAGACGTGTAAACAGTGTCGAAGACAACTCTTCTTGGGAAAGAGATCTGTTGGCAAAGCTAGAGCAAACCCTGAGCAGGCGTGAAGTGATGACCCTATAAAACACACACTATGACGCCTCCCCAGGTTTGCCACCGGCCCTCGAGGCCGAGTCCATTATTTCTGTGCAGCATAGAGAAAACGGTTTCTGGCTTAATTTGGATCCCTAGCATCGCCCCTCCCTTCCACTCACAAAGGTAACCGACCACTGTTTTTCTCCTATGTTCTCCTTTATGAAAGCAGTTACCTCTCTCATCTTCTCTATCCCCAGGGTGAATATGTACGAAATGACGATCCATTCCTGCGTGGAAGGCCAGCGCTCCATCTTCACTAACACGATATAGTTGAAGAGCATCAAGTATCCGATGTACGCCAGCTGTAAGGAAACACGATACAGTGTTCTGGCTACGGAGACCCGGGAGCCCGGCCCTTGGGCAAGGCCGCCGCATGGCAGAACAGAGCAAGGTCAGCAAGCAGGACTCAGAATTCACAACAAAATGAACTTCAAGGCTTTAAACTATTCAAAGAATTTAAGAAATGACTATAATATTGAAATAATGTGATGTGCTATCTTCCTTTTGTCCCGTACATGTGTCCCTGGTCCAGTACTTTGCCTTTACTTCTGTGCCATGATGCATCCTTTTTGTTTGGCTATTACCGTTTCTTGTGTCTTTCTGGCTAAAAAGGGGACCTCTTCTCTCAGTGCTACTCTTGTTCATGCATAAGCCTCAGGTTCTTTTTTTTTTCTTTTTAAGTTTATTTGTTTATTTTGGGAGAGAGAGAGAAAATGAGTAGGGGATGGGCAGAGACAGAAGGAGAGAGAGAATCCCAAAGAGGCGGGGCTGGATCCGAGGACTGTGAAATCACAACCTGAGCTGAAATCAAGTGTCAGACACTCAACCGACTGAGCCACCCAGGCGCCCGGAGCCTCAGGTTCTTGAACTAGGGCACACGGTGGATTTGTGCCTAATGAATGCCAGGTAGGTGAAATGTCTGTAGGAAGGAAAGGAAGGCACATACTATACTTGTAAACTGGTCAAACCAACATAAAAATTAAGACTGGATTTTATCTTGAAGTCCCACTTGAATTGTTTTCTGAGTTAATGTCTTCTTTTTTTCTCCTCCTACCTTAATGTGCTTGGCTTAGCAGTGCCCTGGGAGGATTTTATCCATTTTCTATTGCAACACCTCCCCACCCTATCCAAGTTGGGATATTCCTCCCTGGTTTCTGCTTCTTTGAAAGAAAACAAGAGAAGATAAAGCAATTTATAGAAAGGAATGGGTCTCTGTAGCCGACTGTGGCTTGGAGGGGGGGCCTAAGCCTCATGGGGCTCTGGCCTCGGAGGCTGAATCCCGATGGCACTGGCTGAGGTGCTGGGTGTCCGCTGAAAACCCCTGGGGGCTCAGGTTTAGTGACTGTCACTGGAGGACTCGGTTATGTCTAGATGAGTGCGTGGAGTGTAGGAGGGCCGGTGGGGTTCTTGTGTCAGGGCCCGCGGAACCTCTGGAGAAAAACTCCCCCTCGGGGAAATGGCATACGAGCTCAACCTTCTCTAGGCAACGCTTCAAGCTGAGTAAGGCGCTCGCTGGCTTTCGGGGCCCCAGGGGCTGTGAGCAGGAAGTGAGAGCGGGTTTATTCCTGTCTGCACTCTTCAGAGCCCACAGAACAAAGAATAGGACACAGTGTGGGCAAAAGGGTGGAGGCCTTGGAGATACAGTGCGACTCTGGAGCCCTGCAGGCACCTTAGCAGGTGGGGAAAGGTACAGCCTGACTGCGAGACAGAAAGGGGAACTGGCGGCCCCACAGAGCTCGAGAAACGTTCCTTTCTCTGCTAATGGGGCCGCTCGCTGTCTTTCTTCCTTTCCTTTTTTAATAAAATGGATACATAGATTCTGAATAGGAGTCAAAGGTATTTTTAAAAGCCCCTATGATGACGCATTTACAGACACAACCATATAATTTCTGGTCTCTTGCAAGGTGAACATATGCCAGAGTTCAGTGAGGTCAGGAGCGGAAGCATGAGGGCAGCTGTGGAGAGGCTGTTCCTTCTCCACCTGACACCTCAGGGATGCGCTCTTGTCTACTCACCCCTTCAGGGATTGTCACTTAACAAAATTTTAACTTTTTTTTTTTTTTTGAGAGAGAGACAAGGTGTGAGTGGGGGAGGAGCAGAGAGAGGGAGACACAGAATCCAAAGGAGGTTCCAGGCTCTGAGCTGTCCACACAGAGCCCGACGCGGGCTCAGACTCACGAGCCTGGAGATCATGACCTGAGCCGAAGTCAGACACTTAATTGACGGAGCCACCCAGGTGCCCCTCACGGACTGTCACTTTAATCCACACCTCAGCCCCCAGTCCTTCCCTCTGGGGCTGTTAGCACAGTGTGGAAACCTCACCTGAGGCATCTGCTCTACTTGAAATTACGTGGGATACTGTTTAAAATGCAATTTGGTTCATATGGTTCCTGTTTACCGTTATACACGGGCATCCACTCTCGGTCCCCCACGAGTACTGTATTTCACAAGACACAGCAGACTTCAATAGCGAAACTCTAAAACATATTCTCAGCCTCCTTCTGGCCTGAAATCCTTCTTTCTGGTTGCTTCCTTTTGTTTGTTGGATCATATTTATTGCTTCTAGGGGAAATGAGTCTCTCTAACTACTGCCCTGGTTTTTATTATTCACCCAATTCATTGTGACACATTCCAAAGAACTATCTTCTCTTGTCACATGCAGGCCCACTGACACCCACACAATTCTTTCAGAACCTCTGCATTTTAGTATTTAAGCTCTCTTCCAACCTGCCTCTGTCCTCCAAAATACAGGTTTAGTGTATTGGTTTGGCTGAAGGAATGTAGATGCAGTCAGGGAAACTTGGATTTAAATCCTAGCTCGAGTATTTCCAAGCTGTATCATTTCGTGTACATCAATGCACCTGCCTGGGCCTCCATCCTGTGAAATGGAGACGAGGGCTACTGACCTTACAGAGCTTTTGGAAGGATTGGGGGGGTGAGGTGGGGGGGGGTTTGGAGAATATATATCTATCTCCCTTTTTAAAAAATGTTTATTTATTTTTGAGAGAGAGGTGGGGGAGGGGCAGAGAGAGAGGGAGATAGAGGATCTGAAGCGGGCTCTGCGCTGACAGGAGACAGCCCGATGCAGGGCTCGAACTCATGAACCGTGAGTTCACCACCTGAGCCGGAGTCAGACGCTTAACCGACTGAGCCACCCAGGCGCCCCTGTATCTAGTTCCTAACAGTTGTCGAGGCCAAATGAATGGTGGCTAAAATAATTATTTGCTTCTTTTTTCAAGCAACTTCCATTCCTCGTGTCCTCTTACCTCAGTACTTGTTTCCTTTTGATCTGGTTAACTAGCCATACCTCTCCTTTTTTAAATTGCCCTCCTTACTGTTTATGCTTCTTCCACGATCAGCCTGTTATTTGTTATTATTATTATTATTCTTTTTGACAGAGCCAGTGAGTGGGGGAAGGACAGAGGGAGAGAAAGAGAGAGAATCTTAAGCAGGCTCCAGGCCCAGCACGGAGCTCGACGCAGGGCTTGATCTCCAACCTTGGGATCATGACCTGAGCCGCTGTCACGAGTTGGACCCTCAGCCCCTTGAGCCACTCAAATGCCCCTCAGCCTCTTCTTTAAAATCCAGCTACTCTATAATGCTTTCTTTCCATGTTCAAGCTATAATATAACATTTTGGGACAACTCTCAAAATACAGACTTCCAAAAATATGACTTAAACATGGCACAACAGAGGACTGTCTGCTGTCCTGAGAAGCAACCTATCTTAGAACTCCACCAACATTCATGGGGTCTAGCTACAGATTACCTTAACATGACATGCTTTAAAATGTGTGTGGTCTACACACATATATTCTGTAAGCTTTAACAAGTTGTGTGTAGAATGTCAAAACTTTGAACAGAAACATAACTTCATGATGCTTATTTAAGTCAGTAGGCATCCTCTAAGGATTCGCATTTTATTTGCTCATATATTCTTTTTATACATTTTCCATTAACCAAGATGCTCAACTCCCAAACTATGCAATGAAAGCACCAGAGCTTTCTTCAGGTTGTGTGGATCCCTGGTGAGCTTTCTCCTCCTGCCCCTGGAGAGGGGAGGGGGCACAGTGGTGTTCAAACAGAGGCAGGAGTCTGTCCATGCTGGAGAAGCCCAGAGCATATCCTTTGCCCTCTGACTTGGTTCCTCTTTTATAAACTTGCAATGGCATCCTTTCCAGCTGGGCACTTGAAATGACTCTCATCACAGACCAGATCTGGAGCCAGCTGGATCCCTGCCTCCTTTCTTCTTGGAACAGAAGAGGACCCAACCTGGCCTTCTGGAAACTTGCTAAGATATGGAAGTGAACTTATGTGGAAATGAGGTGTGTTCCCTCTTTCAGAAACTTGGGAGTGTACACAGAAGGAGATATTTTTGGAAACCAGAGTGGGAAATACTCTTATAGGAAGGAACACATCCGAAAGCAAATGGGAGGTTGATCTAAGCGAATTTTACTGTTAAGCATCTCTGGGGAGGGGACTTAAAAATCTGTCATTCCTCATCTCCATGCACTTCCTCGAGGCCTAGGCTTTGTAAACACACAGCTATGGATTTCTGGAAGTCATTATGTAAACACTAACAACATGACTGGGGTGTCCAGTCCAGTGGGTTTGCTGAGTCTACCGTCAGCCGTGCAGAAGGGAGCCAGACACACAGGCTTCACTTCTCGGAGGCATCTGATACAAGGAGAGCAGTGTGTCCCAAGCTTCCTGGACTATAAGACTCACTTGGGGAGCTTGTTAAACATATAGCCACTTCAGCAACTCCTTGGAGATTAGATTTCATGGGTCTGCGATAGGGCCACGATGTGCATTTCTAACAAAATTCTTTATCATCAAAGAAGTTTTGGAAAAAAAATACTGGGCCTTCTGTCTGGGGCAGTGGTTCTTAACCCTGGCTACTCATTACAACCACCTGGGTCCTTTGAAATAGCCCGAAGCTTTGGTTGTGCCCAGACCAATGATGCCAGAATCTCTGAGAATAGAGAACTCAGGTACCTTTAAATTTTTTTTTTAATAGATAAATAGGTGGATTAAATAGAACCCAGGTGGTGTTGTTTTTTTAAGCGCTCCAGGCGATCCCAATGTGTAGTCAAGACTGAAAACCACTGTCCAAGGCATTTGTGACTTAAAAGCATCTTGGCCAACAAATTGTCACAGCTGAATAAATGGGGACTAAGGGAATCAAGGAAATAATGTTAATGCTGAACAATGATCAAGAAGAGAGAGAGAGATGTCTTAGAAAGACAGGACAAATGAGTCTTGTATTTGTAAAGGTGATAGGCAATTCTTTATACTATTGTTTCTATTAGTTCTTTTATGCTCTAGATAAGGAGTTAGCAAATTTCTTCCGTAAAGGACCACAGAGTTCATTTTTAAGGCTTTCAAAGCCTGACAGTCTTTCTATAGCAAGTCATTGACTCAACAGTTGTTAGTACAAAAGCAGTCAGATTATGGTAAACGAATGAGTTTGGTTGTGTTCCAATAAAACTTGATTTATAGACACTGAGTGTGAGTTTCATATAATTTTCACGTATGATAAAGTATTCTTCCTTTGATTTTATTTCAATTTTAAAAATGTAAAAACCATTCTTAGCTCACAGTCCACAATAATAGGCCTGGATCTGGGACTCGATTTGGCCTGTGGGAATATAGTTTGCCAAGCCCTGTTCTAGGCTGGGGTAATTGAGGCATCCTGGTATAAAGGAAGGACAGAAGTGGGTGTAAAATGTAGTAAAATTATCTTTTTTTTGGGGGTAAAATTATTACCTTGATAAAACTATTAAATTAGGGAAAATATATGTAAAGAATTTATAACAGTGCCTCACAGTAGGTGTTCAAAAAATGATATCATCACTATTGGGTGGATGGATGAATAAAAACACGGACTATTGCCATGCAATGTGACTAGCCTAGGAATAAAAACAGTTACATTTATATGGTGCTTACACGTTCCAAGCACTGTTCTAAGTGCTTTACATATTTTAACACATTTAATCTTTACTAAACCCTACAAAGTAGGTACTATTATTATCCCCATCTTAAGGAATCTTGGCACAGAGCGCTAAAGTAACTTGTTTGAGGTCACACAGTAATACTAAGGGGCCCAGAGAGGATCTCTGCTCAGCCTGTCTTACCCCAAAGTCCATGCTTGTCACCCACTAAGTTGTTTCCTGCAAGGTAAATTTAATATCTGCGTAAAATATATAAATGGAAATTATTTTTGCACGTCTTAATTTTTTCGGGGGAGAATTATTTTCTATTTTTAGTATTCACAAACCTGAATTTTTACTTCACTAAAAAAATCTAATATTTATATTTCAATTATATCTTCTTTTAAGACCATAGTTTACAACAGTAGTTTTTCAGCTGGTAGCAAAGTAAGTCCATAAAGGGACATTTGGCAATGTCCAGAGACATTGTGTTGTCATACTGGGGGCTGGAGAGTGCTCCTGGCATCTAGTGAACTGAGGCCAGGGGTGCTGCTGGACATGGTACAGTACACAGGACAGTCCTCCTAAGCAAAGAATTTTTCTGCGCCCCATGTGAACAGTGCTGAGGCTCAGAAAGCCTCACTGAAAGGCAGCGTTAAGTGTTGGCATACGGGACCACACGCATGCACAGAAACACCTCATCTGGTCATTTGAGTCATCTTGGCCTCGGACTAGGATTTTCCTTTGCTGACTCAGGTGCCTGGTGGGTAGCTGGTTGTGAGAAAGGCCAAAAATACAGACACCTGTCCCTCATCTGGCACAGTGCCACTGTGACTGGAGAGAACCAGAGATGACCTGGGGGAAGCTCACCTTCATGAAAAACAGAAGTAGGAAACCAAGAGTCTAGCCATTTCTATCATATCAAGAGGCTATTTCAGGGACAAGATTTCATCCTGTGGAGACAAAATATTTGCAGGGTGCGCACGGAACAATCGCCACTGTGACTGTAGTTACTTCGAGTAGTTTTTGCTGCTTTGGTTGGCATGTTGTTTCATCATGTCTGAACAAGAAAGGCTGTTTGATGACACTAGCAGATTGGGAGTAGTTACGCACTTAGGCTACCCACCTTTAGTGGCGTTACTTTGAACACTCTGCTCAGCCCTTACCCTTCAAATGTTCCCTACCCCCAGGATTGGCATCTAAAATGGGCAACTCCGATCCAGCGCTCATCCACCCAGAACACACAAGTGTTTTATAAAATGACATCTATTTTTTTGCTAGACTCATACTCGTCCCACCTCTATTTCTGTTAGTTCTCACTTTTACCATTTCCTTTATTTTCTGCAAGGAGGAGAAATGCAGAAGCTGTAGAAGCCGCCTCACAAACTCCACACGTCTTACAGAACTCTTGGGAAAAGCTTTCATCCCTGCCTGTGTGATCCTTATATTATGACTCACAGAGGAAACCACAAGGGTGCACGTGAAATTGACATTGGCTCTTTGTGGTCACCCATTAGGAAGAAGAAAAAGGAAGGTGCTTACAGTGTAGAACCAGAACTTCACAATGGGTGCATTGTAGAATTCATAGATTTTTCTGCCCAGGGGGATTAACCGGTGTCTGCTCTGAACTTCCTCTTCATCCTTCTTTCTGGAAGACTCCCCATTGTTTCGTCCCAACATCGCCTACAGTGGAAGAGAATCGACACCATCATGGCAGGGCTCTGGACAGCATGCGATTCAATGTGCTCATTTTACACATCAGGAATGCATGCTCACAGAACCTAAGGGTTTTATCCAAGGTCCCCAGAGATTCACAGGTTGTGCCTTCCCTAGGTGTGCATTTGCGTCATATATAGAATCAAAGGTATGTGCCTGGGATGGAAGGTCTTAGGGATATCTGTTACCATTATCTTCTCTTCTGCCATGGGAGCTCTGGAAGATTCCATAATGGAAGATACCAGAGTTCTGAGAGGAGAAAGAACATAGCCTCGGAAGGCCAGGAATCTCTTTTCTTTCCACCCCCTCCCCATAGTAGTGAGACAGGCAGATCTGGGTTTGAATTCTATCTACTCATGCTAATGACTCTTAAGTAAAAACAAACAAATAAACAAACACACTGGACCAGTAATATCTAACTTACCCAAAGGTTACGAGTATTAGAGAGGTTATCTGAAGTGCCTGGAGCTTAGTTAGGTTAGAAACCTCTCCTCAACCCTTAGGCATAAACCTTGGTTCCCTGATCTCAAACTTCATAAAACCCAAATTACTGCTGGGATTAGTTTCATGGCGACTTCTAAGCACAATGCCTTCCTCTGCATGGGAGATTCTGCTGGGTGGGACTAGAAGTCAGGCCTGACCTGGAGAGGCCTCATCTCCAAGCTGTTGGAAGTTTCCTTACGAATCGAATTATTTCCTTCTCACCCATGTCAACAGCAGTGGCAAAAATGACAATAAAACATCACAAAAAAGGCAGACTTTGAGAAAAGGCAGATGCATGCCTGTCTGGGTAGCAAGTGGCAGGATGAGTCAAATATGGCTGAAGATCCTACTGGTGAAGAGTTCCAGACTTTGAGTCATTCAGAAGGAGGACCGAATCCTCTCTTGGATGCTCAGAATCCATGGCCCCCGGGGTAAATCTTTTAACTGCTCTGAATCTTAGTTTCTTTATCTTTAAATTGGAGGTAATAATGGCACCTGCTATAGGATTGGTCTACAAATAAATAAGCATTTGGCACTTAATAAGTGTTCTGTGTATACTAGCTAGTGTTTAGTTACAATGAACTGAGACTTTTGTTGGATAGTCTTGACGAAAATAATCTGGTTGGGAATTTCTCGCCAGGAAAAAGAAAAGTGTTATTAGGGCTCTATTATAGCATAATTTCTTGACTTTAATTGTTTTGGTATTATTCTAAGACAAGGCTAGTTCTACCATGTTTGGGAAATGAGATTTTTATTAAGTGTAAGAACAGGGCAAATCCTTCTAACTACTCAGTGACTGACAAGGATTTAGGATAGGAAAAAGGAGTGGGATACAGGTTTAGAGTTGAGAGATCTAATTATAGAAACCATTTGTTTATCTTGAATTTGAGAGCAGATAATTCTGGTTTCAAACCACCTTACTCAAGATATACAAATAGTTCCAACTACTTTTGTCATTGCCTCAACTATCCACCTTCTTAAATATGTAACAATCGCAAATGATGAACCTGTAACCAATAGGATTTCTGGAGAAGGTAACAAGGCAACTTCCATTCCTTTAAAGCCTCTATGGCTAGGAAATTACCTTGACTTAATGAATAGGTAAGATCCCATTCGATGGCCTATCCAAGCCTTTATTTTGATCAGTGAGCTGGGTCAATCTCCATGATGGATATGGCACGTTTGACTTCTATCAATATTGACCACTGACCTCAAGAAACTCTGAGCTACATCCTTCTATAATTTATAATTTATGTCACATAATTACCCTGCTTCTGTTCTGCTTCTTTATTTGCTCAATAATACAATACGATTTGGGGACATAATGGGATGTTAGTAAAGGCAGCTTGGGGAGTTGTAGGCATCTTGGACAGTGACATCTTGGGGTAAACTCTAGAAAGAGTGGCTTCCCCAACAGAGTTGAGACAATGCCCTGGGTCTCTGGACATGTTGGAGCTTTATTAGGCAGAGTGCAAAAACACGTATCTGGCAATGCAGGTGAAAAAAAACAAAAACAACACGGCCTATCTTGCCTTCATTATTCAGATACGTTCCCAAGTGAATGCATTTTTTAAAAGCTTTTCTTTTGTGGGTTTAAGTAAAGCATTTTCGAAATTTCATTAATTCCAGCCTAAGCAGCTTAACTGACTGATTTTCTTGATTTCTCTTCCCAGTAGTCAAACATTTCCTTTGACTACATTCCTTAAGCAGAATGTAATAGGGTCAAATACAGGCAACACTACATAATATGGATTTGAGAATTTTTGCTGGCTGGACACAGATGTCAAGTCTGGGAAAGATCCACTGAAGTCAACTAGGCCACTAAAGGCTACTGATAATGAAATTGAAGCTCATATTTTGTGCATAATTTTGGAGGGGCCAGGGGAAAATGCTCCCATCCAAGAAAGGATATATTGGTTTAGCACCGAACTTCAAATATCTTTCCTATGAAAGGAGTGGAGGTGTCAGCACGCTGCATTCTCCAATCTTCTCCAGGGTAAGGAACACCTGTGCTCCAGCAGGGACAGAATTTGTCATTAGGGTCAAAAGAGGCTCCAGCTTAAAGATATCTGCTATCCAGCCCTAACTTTACCAGTCCACAAAATCCCTTCTTCCTTTCCTTCTAGCTGTTTCTGCCTGTGGGGAAGAAGCCCAGGCAGTAGAGCTAGTGTGAGGTCTTTCCCTCAGGTTCTCAGTAAACAACAGCAGGGTCTATTCTCTGGGAAGCAGACTTTGCTCTCAGTCGAGAGATGCATCCTTTAGTGTGATTTCTTGAAGGATCGGGTTCTCAAAGCTCCACACGGAGCAGGAGAAGGGAGCTGCCTTCTTTGTTTTCTTCCTTGAGACCCACCCAGAGAGAACTGTGATTCAGCTTGTGGCTGCCTTCATAGGGTCCTTCCTTCAGGCTTCAAGGCCAAGTCATACTTGACGTAGGAGGCCCGTGCATTATTTTTGGATTCTTTCTGCTATGAGGTAGACCAAACCAAGTGAATGCCTACATTTGAGACTAAGAAGAAATTCTCTGCATCCCTGAGGCTATAGGCTAAAAGCATGGCCAATGGGATCTCTATGTCTGGGTTCTAATCCTGGCCTTGCAATTAATTAGCTAGGTAACCTTGGGCAGTTTAACTTCTCTGAGTCTCAGCTTCCTCACCTGTAAAATGGATAATAACAGTACCTACCTCATGGGATTTTTGTGAGGATTCCATGAGTACACGCACGTCAAACATTTAGTGCCATCCTAACAATATTCGCAAACATTTATCAAGGTTCACAATATGCCAGGCCCCAGTCTACAGAAGTGACGTGTACACTTTTTAAACTGCAAAACTGCCTGTGAGCGAGACAATGTTATCATTCCCATGTTAGAGGTTAAGAAATGGTGTCCGAGGTCTCACAGTGAGTAGGTGTTGGGGCAGGATTCTGGCTCCAGAATGAACACTCTTTACCCCTCTAATAAAGATTTGGTATTATTAGTACTACTGTTTCTGTTAATGGTTAAAATATCATTCTCTATCCTTGAAGGATTCAGAGGCCAAAATTATAGTAAGATCTTTAGGGAAGACATTCATCTGATCCTGTCACAGAGGCGAGCAGGCGCCTCCACTGGTTTTTATAAGAATCCTGAAATGGAAAACCAACACTGGCTTTTAACTCTGTGAGTCAAAAACTGTGAATAATTGGTCAGTCAAAAGAGTGGCCAGATGCCTATACCCTGCTGTACTCGGGGCTGGGATGGTTTCCTTTTGGAAGGAAATACTGTTGATCTGGAGGAAAAACAATTCACAGGGTGCTCCCACTAGTATACTAATGGAAAGGGCCTTTTGTCACCTGAGCAAAACCAATTCTGGTTTTCTCTCCTTACAGGTTTTTTGAGTCATCACAGTCATTGCTCAGGGTGGTGGGGAGGGTGGGGGATATCAGGGAAGTCCTATGGAGCTGTCGCGCGATGTCTCCAAAGCTCCGAAGCCCTGTTTGTCTCTTTAACAGCATGTGACATTTTTAGACTTTGGACACGATCCAGTAGCGGTCACACTGCTCAGGCGGGGGTTGCAGGAAGCTGTCCCATGCCCAGCTGCCCCTTCTCGCTGCAGAATAAAGCATCCATGTTCTATAATTATACCAGAAGAGCTAATAAAAGCCTTCCATACAAACCTCAAAATTCAATTAGTCCTGCATGTGTGAGCCTGACCCTGAAGACAGATAAAGGCGTAGCATCTGATCACCAGAAGGGCTCCAGCCCAGTGTGGCTCGGCTGGCTGCCCCCACATACATTCCTTTGCCTTCTTCGTATGCTAAGACTGCCCCAGCACCTGCTGCTTTATAAAGCGTGGCTTGTTTGGACAACTGGGGGTGCCTGGCTTTTGGATTTCACTGGGTTGTCCTGTGACCCTGGCTGAAGGATTTTGCACAGAAATAGTCCCTATTGTTATGTTATCTGTGCCTAGAGAAGACACTTTTGTAATACTCTGGTCTCACACTTAAATGAAAGCACCTGGTTGGAGGGTGACCTTGGGAGCCACTGAGTCTTAAGTTGTATCAACAGGAAAGGTGGAGTAGGCTTGCCGCCCGCGGACAAGGACGGGATAGTTTTCCTTACTGTCAGTTCCATATCCTCCTCATCTTTTTCCTTTGTGGGCTTCTCTGGCTCTTCTGGTTCCTTTTCTTGGAGGTGGATTTCCTGGGCCTGAGACATATACGGCATGTCGTCTTTGTTCTTGAACTCCAAGCTGAGAATTGAAGGAGGAAGTAGAATTCCCAGAATTACCTAAAGTAATAATAATGATAATAATAATAATCACATTTAAAGGATTAAGATGAGGGTGGTTTTTTTTTTTTCTTAGAATCAGAGGGCCTAGGGTGGTGGGGTGTGTGTGTGAGTGCACACGTGCGTGTGGGCACACGTGTGTGCCCTGAGTGAGGCACCTGCACATGTTAACACGCAGAGGGTCACTCGTGCCCATCCGGGAACTGTTATGCACAGTAGTAGCTGCGCATAACAGCACATAGTAGTTTTTGGAGAAAAGGAGCATCTTACCCAAATCCACCCAATTAACACCCACTTTGCATGGGGGAAGCTGAGGAGAATGAGGGGCCCTGCTCAAGGAAAAAGTGGGAAAGAATTCAGACTTTCATTTAGCCATTAGCGCTTGGCTTTGTGAAATCAATTCAAATGCATGTCCACTGGCATTTGTTTGCTAACACATCAAGTGGAGTCATCTGGGTATCTCCGTGTCCTAAGTTGACCTTGAGAAAATCCAAGTGGGAAAGCATGTTTTCATTTCGGAGTATTCCCCTGGCACTTGCTACTGCACAACAGAAACACACACACACACACACACACACACACACACACACGTAGGCTTTGTATTCACCATGAGAATCCCCTACACAAACACTCCAGGAAGCCCAGCACTGTTTCTATCATGTATAAACAATATGCTTCAGCCTCCATGTGATGGTAATAAATACATGGACCCTTCTCACAAGAGGGCAATCTCATTCTCCATTTGTTTTTCATTTTTTTAACGTTTATTTATTTTTGAGAGAGAGCGCGCGCGCGAGTGGGGGAGGGGCAGAGAGAGAGGGAGACACAGAATTGGAAGCAGGCTCCAGGCTCTAAGCCGGCAGCACAGAGCCCCATGTGGGCTCGAACTCACAAACTGTGAGATCATGACCTGAGCCGAAGTTGGACGCTTAACCGATTGAGCCACCCAGTGCCCCTCATTCTCCATTTGAATGATAATCCCACACGTGATTTGTCTTCCCCAGATCTTCTCCCGCCTCTTTGCCCAATCACTAAACTGGTTCTGCTCTATAAGTCTTCTGAATATGAACCTCCTTGAAGAAACTGCACCAAGGTGAGGGCTCAGAGAGATCCTGAACAGTGAGTGAAAATGAACCGCAAGTAATGAGGCAGGGGTGGCCTGTGCTTGAATGCTCACAAGGACTCTGGAGCCACTAAGGGAAAACGGAGGGTGGTGACCCTGAACTCAGGGTGACTGGCAGGCCTGAGAAGGCTCGGGTGGCATGCTGGCAGTCTCAAGGGGACATGACACCCTGTCCTCGGATCTGAGAGCCAGGCTTGGCGGTCACTGGTAGTGCAGCTATAGGGGGCCCATGACCCACTTCATGGAGCTCTTCTGAGACTCTAGGGCCAAGAACCTGCAGGGAGGATGGCATGGGGGAGGGGTGCTGGTTCTATCAGGGTGGCCTTAGCCGATTGCTCTGGCCTTTTTGCCTTGGGCTGACCTCAGAGTTGCCTAGACCAGGAATTTCCCAGGTAAATATGAGCCTGGCTTCAGTTGTAACAGCCACAAACTCTAAACAGAGAAACCATTTGAAAACTCCTTTCAGTCTTTTCTCTCCCTTTTTCTCTTTCTTTTGCTTCTTCCAATTAAATGTCTTCCTTGTAAAACACTGAGGAAAACATGAAGAAGCAAAGCCACACATCATCCCATGTCTTGTACCTTCAGCCCCCAAGGTAACCACTACAAACACTTGGCTCTGTATCCTCCATGGTTTCTTAAAAAAAATGAAAACTTATACAGATATAACTGTGCATGTACAGGCTTAGAGAAACCTAAAATGGACTCAGGCTCTACATAACTGGTCTGCAACGTGTTTTTGATCAGTTAAGAACAGACCAAGATGATCTAGCAACATCTTTACACATAAACCCATCTCATTTTTATTTCAGGTGAAAACATTTCTCAAGCATAGCTGGGGGGAGCCAAGGTGTCTATGACAAGGTACAAAGGAGGGCCAAGGCATTGAGGTTTGCACGGCCACGCAAGGTTGCCCGGTACGCGGTTCCTGGTGCAGCATGGCTTATGCCAGAACAAATGGTACCTCTTATGGTACCTGTGTGTGACCATCCCCTTTGGATCTTTTGCAAAATACTAATGTTTAGGCATGCCATCTCCAGAGGTTCTGACTTAGCAGAACTTGGGGTAGGCTGTAGTCTCTGTATGAAAAAAACAAAACAAAACTATATAGAAGATTTTGAGTCACGGTTGGGGCTTAAAACCACCCTCCTGAGATAAGAAAATGCCTAGTTCCACCAGCTCGGAAAGCTCCAAACCAACCCTCCGATCCTCACAGCCAACAGGGCCTTCTGGGCGCGCTGACCTTGAGGCCCGAGTTCTTGCGCATGCGCAGCCGGCCCATCCACATGTCCGTGAGCAGCATCTGGCTGCACGTGTGTGCGATGAAGTCGCGGTGCTTGGCAGCCACAGCAAGCTGCAGGCAGGTGGCGTTGCTCCAGTTCTTGAGCTCATACGTCAGCAGTTTCATGGCCAGCTGTTCGTCCTGCTTATAGGACTGGTCGAGGAGCTCTACCGCCAGCTGGCCGAAGTCCCTGAAAGACAGAATGTGAGGGGTTGTCCTTTGGCCATCTTGGAGACTTGGATGATGAAAGTGGGGGCCCACTGGCCAGGCCACAAAAGGGGGTTACTGTGTGGCCCCATTGTTGCTCATAGGGTATAGTCTGTTCACTCGTTCATCTAGCCAACACCCATGAAGCGTCCACCATGTGCTAGGTACTGTGTTTAGAACTGGGGGGTATAAGCCGAACAGGACATGCTCTTGGTACTCAAGGCCCCCATTTCAAGGCGACGGATGGGGGAGGCAGACCAAAACAAATCAACCAGTAGAGTGTGGTAGGTCTTCTTACACGTGAGAGACCTCAGTTCATGGCTGAGCCTTATCAACCACAAGCTTGGGATCCTGGACAAGTTAATTAAATTCTCTGAGTCTCACCTTCTTCAGCTTTAAAATATGCATAATAGGGGCACCTGGGTGACTTAGTCGGTTAAGAGTCTGACTTCAGCTCAGGTCATGATCTCGTGGTTCAGGAGTTCGAGCCCCACTTCGGGCTTGGTGCTGACTTCTCAGAGCCTGGAGCCTGCTTCAGATTCTGTGTCTCCCCCCCTCTCTCTGCCTCTCACCTGCTCGTGCTCTGTCTCTGTCTCTCTCTCTCAAAATAAATAAATAAATATTGAAAAAAATTTTAAATATAAAATATGCATCATAAGAGGACGTACCTCTTGAGGCAGTTGAGAGGCTGAAATAAAATCTACATATCTGTGAGGACTTGCGTATCTAACACTGTTTGCCATAAATGTTAACTATTGGTGTCCACCCTCTGTGTGTACCACTGAGGTGACCCTACCTCTGCCGAGTGGTTTGGGTAGCTCAGACCCTCCAGTATTTGGGGCCTGCCTCCTCTTCTTGCCCCCTCTTGACCACCCCATTTGCTGGGCTGGCCCACCTGGAGTTGTGGTTCAGTTCCTGGGAGATGTCATCAACCATGTCATTCTCAGACGCCTCGTGGGCCATGGCTTTGCAGAGCTTGCAGGCCACCAGGGCCTTGGCCATGGCCTCCTCGCCGTGCTGCCAGAAGAACAGGGCCATCTTCTGCCTCTTCATCAGGACCGCCCACACCATCAGCTCATGGAAAGGGAAAGGGAAGTGGTTGATCTCAGGGTCGTCCAAGTCAATGTCAACCTCTTCTTCTCGCTTCTTGGTTGTCTTTCTTCCTCGCCTCAAGGGAACATCATCCTGTCATTTTAGGGAAAAAAACAGAGGTGGAGTGAGAAATGAGTCAACTAAATATATCATATGGTTGTTTACTGTATATGTACTACGGAACCTGCTCTGGGATTGATACAGAATGAACTAGCCTTTCCCAGCACCTATCCCAGAAGCACTCACTCCTAACTTTAAAACAAGATCAGCCCTATGGGAACATGTCAGTGTTGTACTTCAACTTTTAGTAAGTATTTTTCAGTGGGTATTTTTCAATTTCCCTTCCTTCCTTCCTTTACTTTTGTCCGCTTTTTTTTCCCCCTATGTGTAAGGTTATTTGTGCCTCATGATGGACAGCACTACCCTTTTCTCTGAAAGGACAAAGACATCCTATACTTGCAGGTGCGTAAGCCACAATACCCACATGAACAAAAGCTGGGAAACAGATAATCTATCTCGAGTTTCTACATACCTCTCAGGTGCATTTGTGAAGTATTTCTGGCCTTTGGATCAGTTGCCATTTGTAAACACCCATGAATAGATTTCACTTACTGGAATTTATATGCTTCCTTGGTTATCGAGTTAGTATTTCAGATACGATTTATTTTCTTGCTAATGTAACCTCAGGGTGGAATTTTCAAGGCTACTGTGACTTGCCCTCTCATCACTGGGAAAAAGTCCACTTCCTTATTTTAGAATCATGTACTAAGCCTTACCAATTGAATGAATATATATATGTCAATTATTTATATATATGTATATATATATATATAGTATATGAATGAATATATATGAATGAATATATATAAAGAATATATGAATGAATATTTATGAATACATTAATGAATAATGAATATATATACATATATATAAATAATTGACATTAATAATTTGGGCAAATACTCACCTCCATTCCCAGTAGTTTCAAGGCTTTGGGCTGTTTAAAAAAATGTTATACATAAAGTTAGATCTTTCTTTATAGAGGTAAGAAAAGAATCCTATTATATCTTAACCAGGTAATAGAACATCTCTATGGTACCACATAGCATTTATTCATTTCACTAAATAAAATGCTACAAGAGGAACCTATTTATAGAAATTCTAGAATTAGGGATTTAGTGATTTTAGTGAATCATAGAAAATTAGATATCTAGAGGGGCACAATGAGATTGCCCCAGGGTAGAGCCTGCAGATTTATAATCTCTTTCATGGACCAAAATTTCTTCCATCTTCCTAGAACCATCTTATTTAGCTGACATCTCCATGATCTCAGGCACTTGGGTAAGCCATGAAATGTTCACTCAAACCATGAGATGTTTCTCAAACCTCTGAAATACCTCTGTTACCTGGAGACTTGGAATATTACTCAGAATATATGTTCAGATACTTCATGTCGCCTATGCAGCTGTCCAGTAGAGCAAAGGGTCATGGGACCACAAGGGCATGTGCCGATGGTAGCAAAAGGTGCTCAGTGGTGTGGAAAGTGCCAGCACATGCTGTAGCATCAATGGTCACGCTGAGAATGTGCAAAATAGCCACAGGCCAAGACGGAGAGAGAAGACAACTCAGCAGATTACAGCCCTTGATTTATATCTAATGAGGGGAGGCACAAAATTACATCTCAGGGGTCAGGGATTCCCATTCTGTGTTAAATGTTACAGAATGGTTGAGTGCTCTCTTGAAAGTTGAGTAAAATAGTAAGGTTGCAGCCCTTACCATTCCTCCAAATTTGATTTGACCACTCAAGTAGGAATAGCTTGGACCTTGCCTCTCTCCGTTTCTTTCCTTTTAGCTTCTGAAGTGCCCAGCAGTTTGAAATTTGTGTGATTTTTTTTCTTATTTATACTTCCTGGTGTTTTCAAAGTGGCCTCGTAGCACCACAAAATACTTTCAAAATCAGAAGATAAGCCTCGTTAAAAATAAAAATCATGCCAACCACCAGCTAGTGTAACAGCTCTCCAAATGCGGTCCAGGAACCCTGTGATATCTGGGTCTCTGTGAAGTCAAAGGTGTTTTCCTAATAATACTAAGATGTTACTTGTCTTTGACACTGTGTTAACATTTGCAATGATGGCATAAAAGAATGGTGAATAAAACTGCAGGGTGGGGGGGTGGCAGGAATGAAGGCAGTGGCACCAAACTTTACTAGCGGTCATTAGGTTCCACTGTTATGCACTTGAAGTTTAAAAACAAACAAAAATCCAGTTTTTACTTAAGAAGCCCTTGATGAGGCCTAAAAAAATATTAACTTTATTAAATCTCTATCTTCGATGCTAAAGAAATGTCTTTTCAGGGTTTTGAGGGACGAAATGGTAAGTATGGGTTAAGCGCTTTCCTTACATACTGAGCTATGATGGGCTGTCCTGAGGACAAACACGCAGTTCCTTGGCTTGTGGCCACATTGTTTCATGCACTGTCTGCTGGAAGGAATGACTGCCAGACAAACTATGTTTATTTAGTCTTGGACATTTGGCAGATATTTTTGGAAATGGCCGAAGTGGGGCTATTGTTTCAAGGAAAGTAACTGATGGTATTTGTTGCCAATGGCAAAATTCAAAATTTTCCAAGCAGCAATTAGAAAAAAAGGAGAATTTTTGAAAACTTGTTATCCTTTCCCCCATGACCTTGACAGTTTTTCAGAAGTTAAAGACTTTTCTGACAAGATTGGAAGGGATATTAATGAATGTGAGTTTTTGAAATTGTTTAATGAAATGTGTCAACAGTGAGAAGATCTGTATAACTCAGCAAACCAATATTTTACAATGACCAATCCTTGATGTTACAAGATCCATGCAAAGTGTAAGATCAACCAATGAATTTTAAAGTAACAGAGTATAAAAAGTTCACTGAAGCTATTTCAGATTTCGTGTTGCAACTAATCTTTAAGAAACTGCCACTTGTGGGGTGCCTGGGTGGCTCAGTCGGTTAAGCGTCTGGCTTTGGGTCAGGTCATGATCTCATGGTTCATAAGTTCAAGCCTAGCGTCTGTGCTGACAGCTGGATCCTGCTTCAGATTCTGTGTCTTCCTCTATCTCTGCCCTCCCCTGCTTGAGCTCTATCTCTTTCTGTCTCTCAAAAGTAAATAAACATTAAAAAAAAAAACAAAACAAAAACCTGCCACTTGTTTTGATGTATGTAACTTCAAAAAAGAATATCTATAATTATCTGTAAAGATTATTAAAATGCTCCTTCTCTCTCTCTCTATATATATGTATATACTTGTCATATTTGTTACATGTCTGTATGAAGTCAGCTTTTCTTTGTATATTTCAACCAAAACATCTGGCAACAGACTGAATGCAAAGGTAGATATGAGAATGTAGCTGTCTTCTATTAAACCAGATATTACAGAAATATGCAAAAAGGGTACAATGCTACTCTTATCACAAAAATCGTTATTTTTCATAAATACATTATTTATGCTAACATCTAATGGGCTTTTTATGGTTAACTTAAAATGAATTAATATTAACTATTAATGAATAAATATTTTTAAGTCTTTACTTTCTAACATGATAATACCCATAGATAGAACTCCCATACATAAGAGCTTTTTGGGGTCCCGGGGTCCTCAATAATTTTTAAAGGTATAAATAGACCCCAAGACCAAAAACCTTCAAACCACTGAGATAGATAGGATTAATTTGACTTTCATTATTATTCCTTGATCATTAAGGCTCACTCCCAGTTGCCAGTTTCTTATTTTAATTGGACCTTCTGGGGAAGAGAAAGGAGTGTATCAACCAATACATTGCCTTTTTTCTTTCTTCCTTTTGAAGGATTTGGGAGGGAGGAAGAGGTGGGTAGACCAGTTGCCTTCTTATCTGAGATGCTCCTTGGAGATAACGAAGCCACACCCCACATATGTCGTGCCCTAGTCCTCCCAGGAGTCCAGAAGAGGAAACTTGCTGCAAAACTCACCCTCTTGGGGCCAAAGAGATTGTGGTAGAGCGTCCGGAAGCGCTTGCGCGTGTAGTTGCAGCGATAAGCCCCGCCCATCAGGTACTCGATCACCAGGCCGATGTCAATCAGGCTGATTCTATAGTCTGGGGGCAGGTTCCCCTATCAGGGAAGAAGGAAAACACACACACAAACACATCCAAAAGACAGCGTGGTTTACTAGGGATTCTATGCCATGTGTTCTGTAACTATTTTAGAGTAAAAAAAATAATTAAAAAAGAAACATATGAATGTATTATTATGCTGGTTAATTAATTCACCTTAAAATAGATCCAACCGAAACCTGGATATTCTCGCTTGGAAAGAAGACATAAGTTAAATAAGAAGATGCAGTAATCGTCGGCAATAACAGAAAATCAAAATATTTATTCAAGTCTTCAGCTGGGGAGAAAAAAACACCAGTGTAGCAGAAAGAAACACAAGGCTTGACATGGCAAATGCTACGAGTCCTAGTCGCTAGCAACTCCTTTCCCCCAGATGTTCTCCGGGCCCCCTGCGCTGCTCTGCCTCTGGCCCAGGCTTGTTACCTCTCTCTTGCTGACCTCTTCATGCTCACTAAATGAAGACTCCTTCCAGAAGATGGTTGTTATTACCAGGACCTGCATCAGGTGGACTCTGCTCAGAGTTCACATCTCCCTTGGGAAGACCTCTATTAACAATGAAACAAATTTGGCACCTTTTTCACAGGAGGAGAGCAGATGGATGTCAGGATGAAGTCATTTAGGAGCACCCCTGGTGGTTATTAAGAGAAACACAGTGGCATCAGAAGAGATTCTATGGAGGGAATATTTATTTTCCCAGAATTAAGCAGATTTTGGATATTTTCTTTCAAAGAGTGCTTCTTATGGGGTAAGTTTCAGCTGCTTGCATATATAGGTGCGAAAACACAAGAGGTTTTACCGTTGTCTACTCATTACTGGCTTCTACACCTAAAAGGTGCTCTATAGGGTGTAAGGAAAGATTCTGGCTCTGCTAGGTCACGGATGGATTAATTCCATTTGTGGGAAGTTCTGAGCACACAGTGAGTTTCAAAGGGTGTGATTAATTCACTGTCTGGTTTATTTCCTTGATGCAAAAGTATGCCCTATACCATGAATGGCAAGGGTACCACACTGTGTAGGGAGCACTTGCACTATGCCCTTGGATATATATAGGAGAAGCACGAGGGCTTTGTCTACTTTTGTCCTTAATGGAGGACTCACTCCAGATGCTGTGTGAGATTTGGTGGTGGTTATTCAATTTCGGTGGCATCAGAACCACCTGGGAAACTTGGTGACAGTACAAAGGCCTGGCCCCTGTCCTGCTTCAATGTATGGGCCTCTACATGATTTATTAGCTCTCCAGGTGATTCGGATATACACCAAAGTTTGTGGAATCGCTGTTCTAGTAACAAAGGTTCGGGTGGGCTCACATGACAAAATCGGAAAATTTACAGTGTACAGTCATCATTAGGAAATCAGCTTAAATTGTTTTGCTAACTGAGGGTAGGTTTTCAGTTAATGCTTCCTCAGCTTTGCTATGGTCAACAGCATACATTTGTAAGGGGTTCAGGGTTAGAGGTGGCCCACTGTATCCTCCCTATCAAACCCATAGCCTTAATTGCTTTATTGATCTTTGTATCCCCAGTGCCTTTTATAGTGGCTGGTGTGTGGTAGGCATTCAGAATCTTTGCTGGTAAGAATGTGAATGAGTAAAACAGTGAAATTAATGGATGTGGTTGGGATCAAGTCTCAGTTTCAGGTTTTTCAGTACCGTGTTCTTGTCAGTATCGGAACTAACTGGCCACAGTCTGTGAGTCATCCTGTTTGGGATAGCCCCGTATCACCGTGGAAACTGACTTGAAATACGCCTATCGCTCCACTGGTGTTCTCAGTGGAGTAGGAACGAGAAGGAATGAACGGAGAGCAAATGAAGCAGCAGCCTAAGCACAGGAGATCCTGGTGCTGCTCTTTAGACTCCCTTGCCGCCCCCGACCCTTCCTAGCCCTGCCCATCAAGCTCCACCTCTCCCTTGGCTTGGGGCACAAAGCAGGCTTGGGGACCCAATTTGAGGCAGCTGAGCAAAGCCATCACACTTGCGGTGGAAGCACTTTGTGTTACATCCTTGACCTTGGCTCATCAGAATCCCAACCAAAATGTCCCTTCCTAAAGATGGTCTTATTGTCCTCCCCAACCATTCTCAGAATTTCGGAATCTCCTCTGAGGACTCTCTCATGAATCTGCCTGTGTTGGCAAGTTAAGCTATCCTCAGGTGGTCAGACAAGACCAAGTGTCTGACTTCTTTATGCAAAGCATGGCAAAAACAGAGAAAAGGGAACTTTGAGGAAGTCTTTAGATAGTAACTTTTCATGCACTGCCCTTTCCATAAACATGAAACTGAGTTTACAAATATTACTCATGCAACCACTTTTCTCCATTGTTTTGGGACTGCTTAACAAGGCTGTGGGTTTCTGGATCGTCAGCTGTAGCTGACAGTTAGACAGGCCTGTTATTTCAAGAGTCAAAGAACCCCAAAGTCTGGACCCTCCTGGGTCTGCCTCATCTCATCTGCGTCTACAAGGATGACCCACAGAAGAGGCCCCGCATTTGTGTTATTTTCCTGGGCACTGTGAGGCAGGCAGGGTGGAGAACCCTGGCTGTGAATCAACTGCCCTGGGCTTCTTTCTGTCTGTCCTTCGTAAATCAACTGGTTTCCCTCAAGGCTTCCCTGTAAAATGGGTGCAACTCTATGGCTCCTATGGTCTCTATATAATGCTTGAGTCCCAGGGTTCAGAAAATTCCCTAAAAGATTTTGTGTGATGCTACTGAAAAGCAATCATAGCAAGTCGATGAATTTGTGCCTTATTTTTAATCCTGTAAGAATTCTCTAAATTTGAATCATGAGTAACAGCAAACCTAACACCTATGTATATTTTCTTTTGAGAAACCTATGTGTGAACATCAGTTTGAATTCTAAGAACGAGACACCAATATTGCCTGAAGTGAGTGGCAATAATTATGCTTTTGAATTGTCTAGAAGAGTGGGGGGTTATCAGGAAAGGGATCGTGGTAAAATTCGATAAAAATTTGAGACGGGCCAGTAAAATATTTTTGGCAAATGATTTTATTCACAAAGGGCTACTAGGTTTATATACAACAAGAGAAAGTGCTGGAGTCTTTTTTTTTTGTAGGCACTTCTCATATAAAGCTTTATTATTTTCAAGTGATTTAAATGTGATCTGGGCTGAAGTAGGAGAAAGGATTTAGTGAGCGTTCTGGGTTCTGCTTAGCTTTGAGCCAGCGCCTTAAAGGAATTGGCCTGCATTTCTGTTTGACCACAAGGGGGCGATGTTCACCTAACCGAAGACGGTGAGGGTTCCACCAGCATTTAGGTGCCTGTTCTGTTTTATATGGGTAATAAGGCGATGCAAATGAAAACAGCAGATTGGAGGATTTAGAAACAAGAGAGTCAGATGCCCTTGTTAAGGTGATATCTGGAGGAGGGAGAGCTTACTTTACCAAGTAATGTGTCTGAAAGCCTGCAAGACTGATTGCATCTGTCCTCATCGCCCCCTCCCCCACCAGCACCGAGGCCTGGAAAGCAGAGAAATTAAGGGAAATTAGTTTCACAATTTCTACTAGGAAGAATGGAAACCTTTTGGGGAAGAAGAAATAGGTTTCATATAATTTGTAGAATCGGGTGCAATTTCGGCCTCTTGCGACATATGTGTGCTGGGTGAACTTTGAGGGGGCTGGTAACATTGGGGCATGTCTGAGGTGCTGTGCCGATGGCCGTGGCCACCTGTGACCTCAGATGTCACAGATGCAGAGAACACCCAGCGTATGACCCAGCAGTGGAAATAGCGCTGGGCTAGCACGGTGGCCCTAGCTCTGCCTCTCTGTGAACTTGAGGAGATCACTTCCTTCCTCTGTTCCTCAGTTTACACTCTGAAAACAGGCACTTGGGACAGAGTTACTTCTAAGGTCCCGTCTATTTCTAGAGGTCCGATTGTCTGACCACTGCCTGGCAGGCCGCTCTTTTTTTTCTATGCTGCTAGGTCACCGCGCAAAGATTCTTGTCCAGAACTCGCACCGTTGATGGGGTTTCCACTAATCGCCCCTGAAATCTGGTTAGTGGAACTGGGAGCCCAGAGACAGGCATGGTGCTGTGCTCATCCCATCCACCTCCTCTGGAAAAAGCAGAGAACGTGAACGGCACCTCATATACCACAGGTAATGTCCAAAAACCTTCTGGAGGAGTCTTCCTATGCTTGGATGCTTTTCAAATAGGAATTCAAGAATGATACTGGAATAATGCCCCTTTGGTCTGTTGTTTCTATTAGTCTCTCCTCCCTTTTTTGGTATTTACTTTGGCAATTGGTAATGCCTGCACACTTATGTCCCATTTCATGCCTTACCAGCACGCGGCAAGCTGTGTGACTCAAATACTTTGATCCACAGAGTGAAACAGAGAAGCTTGGCTTCATTGGTAGGTACCATCTGACAACTTGAAAACGTTGTCTCTTTTTCTCAAGCCATGAGCCGCTACTCTGAAATTTTCATCCATGCCCTCCTAAAGGTGACTTTTAATTAAAAGAATAGTTTAAATGCATGTATTAGATCGGCTCTTGTAAATAAAATCTTTTTCAGAAGTCAGCTCATGACGTTCACCATCAGATTTCAGCTGTTTGGGAAACACATTACGTGGAAACTTATAACAAGCCTTCAAAACGGGCTTGTTTCCTTCTAATGTACGTCGGGTATCAAATGGTTGCTGGTTGTCAGGTTTACCAAGGAAGAGGGGAGAAAAGACTACTCTGGCAAAAGTTCATGGACAAAGAGGACAGTCCCACAATAGTTGGCATGGTTATAGACCGAGCAACCCTTTATTTTATTTCTTTAAGTCTTATTTATTTAAGTAGTCTCTATACTGAGTGTGGGGCTCGAACTCACAACCCTGAGATCAAGAGTCGCACCAACTCAGCCAGCCAGGTGCCCCTAGAGCAGGCAGCCTTGAAAAAAAAAAATGCTTTTGGAAATCTGCATGAATTTGGCTGATGGGATTATGAAAATGTCCTTGCTTTACCTAACGAGGGTCTGAAATACTTTTCTCCCACCTCTCCATTCTGCAAAGCCCTGTCTTAATTCCCATGTGAATGAATTTTAAGCTATCATAATTTCATTTTTTTTGTTTTTTATTTATTTATTTATTTATTTTTTTATATATATGAAATTTATTGACAAATTGGTTTCCATACAACACCCAGTGCTCATCCCAAAAGGTGCCCTCCTCAATACCCATCACCAAGCTATCATAATTTCACAACTACTTCTATATAATACTCAGATATCACCACCCCCCCCCCCCCGCCCCTTGGTGGGGAATGAGAATCCAGGTAATCTGAAGTCTTAGGACATGTAAGTTAAGAAGGAAAAACTAGTACTTGAAAACATACAGAGGCACAAATTGAGCAGACAGTTAGCTTCTAAAAATGGCAAGTTAGATTTCACGGAAAAGCAGACAGACTCGGGCCACTCTGGTATAATGTAGCATTGGTGAGTCCCATGGATTTATGCAGGAAAACAGGGGACTGGGTTGGCCTTTATCATTTCAAATTTCTGATTGTTGCTGAATAACAAACCGTTGACCTCAATGCTCCCCTGGTATAAATAATGTGAGATTTTTGAAACTAGCTTGGGAGCATTTCTCCGAATTCAGTTCTGTTGATGTCAAAGGAGAATTCGACTTGGAGAGACCACACCGATAAACGTAGGACCACCTGATTATTCTTAAACGCACTCCCTGGGTCCGTAAGAGCTCTTTGCATTTTATCTCATAGACATAGCATCAAACACTGTGTTTACGGTTCAGAATAGCATTTTTTATCAGGGCTTAGCACTTACTGGTTCACGTTTTTTTCTTTTTGTCACAGATCATATCAATTAACATGTAATATAAAGTCTTCTAATCTCAAAGCACAAAGCGCATGCTAACTATCAAGTTCTTTTATTTTGAAAATTGCTTCCACTGCCCAAGGTTTTCTTAGCATTTTAAAGCCTGTCTCCTTTCCCACATAAAAGGATGAATTGTTCCTATAAGCCAGTTCAGAACTATCCTGGACCATTTGTAATCATTTTTTTCCACTTAATAAATCAGTACCTAAATGAATCTTTATGTATTTTTGCTCCAAAATTTGGATCACATTTAAAAGAAAAATAAAGCTGCTCCTAATACTCCTTCCTCCCAAACCCTAACCATCATGGTCTTTCTTGTTAGTTTCTATTACTTTTGGAGTCCATCTTTAGCTGAGATGTTTTAAAAAACCCTTCCCTTAAATATGCATGCCTTCTAATGCAAGTGACAGGGGCAAATGTAGGCAGCTAATGAGATTTCAGAAGGGAGAAAATGATATCGTAAAGCGGAGTCCTACAAAGAAGAGAACCTAATAGGAGGGGTTTTGATCATTTATACTCAGTATAATCTAACTGCAAAAATCCCTTTGGGAATCAGTCAAGATATCAAAAAACTAGGAGTTGGAGGTGAATCAGTGACTTTATTTGAAGGCTTAAATTGGCCGATGGCTGGGATTGAGGGACAAAGGCATAGCTGTCGCCCCAGAAAGACTCACAATTCCTGCAGCGACACAGATTAGCTCAAGGTGAGGGGGACGATGTCTTATTTATTATTAAAAAACCCTCAGGACATTTTATTGAATGTGAGCAACATATATCTTGGCAAAGAATATGTGTTAAATGTGTACATTGAATCTTTTGAGACACTTCCCCCTCTTTAGTTGCCAGGCAGTTTTAAGCCAGGATAAATTACACAAAATTGGAAGACTTGAGGGTAAGAGAAATGGCTCTGTTGAGGGCGGGTGTGATTACGGCTCCCAATGCATCAGATCAAGGAAAGATGTGATCTTGGTAGAATGGTGGTTGCGTTGGATGTACAGATTGCACAGCGACTGTTCTCTTGCTTTGAAAGAACAACAGGCTTCACTCACTCACAACAGATGAAGTATCCTTCAGTAAAGTCATGTGGAGATGAGAGGAAAGCTTCCAAGAGCCAACAGAAGGGGTTTTTGGTTTTTGTTTTGTTTTGTTTTTTGTCCCCTTTACTCATTACTAGCAAAGGTCCAGCTGGTTAATAGGTACATTCTAAGCAGCCCCAGGACCTTTACTTGGCTTTCAAGGGAAAAATTAAAAAGTGGCTACTTTTCCTAAGGGAAGTTCTAGACAGTGACTCCATATTTTTTTACCTTACTTTGTAGCTTTCTCTGACTATGTCCTTTGGGCTTTGGTGAAGAATTGCTACAAACTAGTGGGTGGCTGTGCGTGTGTGTGTGTGTGTGTGTGTGTGTGTGTGTGTGTTGGGGGTGGGAAAAGCGCCCCCATCTAGTCCATCCTTCGGAGTTGAAACATTAGTTTCAACTGGGAACGGCTGTCAAGGATTCAGAATTAAAGTTATCTCTGGGAGAGCTTATACGGAGCAAAAGAACACGCACTTGGCTAAGATCAAACACAGCTTTACCTGTACCTCACTCTTCTTACCTACAAATGGGAATCATACTATATAATAATAAAATAATAATTCACTTCATTGAATTGTCACGAAGATGAAGAGAGCTGAAGCATATAGGAAGCATAGATTAGTGCCATCCTTCTGGTCATCACTAAAGGTTTGGTATATTCTTGTTCATCGAAGGACCTGAGTTCGAATTCTACCTCTTTCCTAACCACGTACTACAGTTCTCACCTCCTTACATTTCAGCCTCTATCTCTGTAATATGGGAATCATTCTGCTTCATCCAAACCTACTGCCTTTTTCTTTTCTTTTTTTTAACCTCCCCTCAAGTTAGATGGTCAACGTGAAAAAATATGCTGGAAAAAATAAAGCATTAGAAGAACGGAATGCACGTATGCATTTTAGTTTCTGATTCTCTGAGACTTTTTGAGCTATGTTTCCTGAGCTCCGTATAGTGTTAGGAGTGACAGTGATGCATCGCATCAGGAGCTGGTATGTGCAGATACCTCCTACGGTTGGTCACACAACATGGAAACCAGCTCCCCGAACAGTGAGGGGCGCAGGGAAGAAAACAGGCAATGGCATAAATCCACACAGCATGGGGCAAAGCCTAGCGTTCCGCTATCTAAAAACATTATGTCCAAAGAAAGCATCTAAAACCACGGAGACTGGAGGTAAAACCACAGCTGCATTGTAAGCAAAGATGTCATAGTTAAAAGGCAACACACACAACAGTGTCCTGAAATGAGGCGTCTCGCAGGGACAGGAGCGCTCTGGCAGCGCATGCAAAACACAGGCGCTTTCTAATCACAGGAAGCAGTCAAGACAGGGCCTCCGACCTGCAGTCGAGAGGGTTCTTACCTTTTTGACATCCCTGACCAAGTGGTACAATGTATTTGAGGGCCCATGTCTCTGAAAACAATAAAGAAGAATCAGATGGTTTTGCTAGTCAGGGGCTCTTATTGGCAAGGCAAGAAGGATCTGGAAGGAAGGGATCTGGTGGAGGAGGGGGTCGTTCTTCATGATGAGCCTTGTTCTAGTTGCTCAGTTGTACCTGGCTCTTCCAAACACACACACTGGCAGAATTTGGGATTGTGGTTCCTCAAGAAAGAGCATTTGACTTCTAGGTTCAGTCTTTGTAAAGGAGGTTGTCAACCGTTTTGTTGTTGTTATGATAAGAACATTAAAGCCTAATCTCATAGCAACTTTCAATTATACAATACAGTGTTGTTAACTATAGTCACCATGCTATACATATGACCCCTGGAATTTATTTGTCCTATAACTGAAAGTTAATACCCTTTAGCTAACATCTCCCATTTTCCCCACCCCTCAGCCCCAAATATTTTGAGGATCCTCTACACTGTGTTTAAATATCTGGCTCCCTTTTCAAATATTAATTGACCACATGTGCATGTATCTATTGCTGGGCTTTTAACTCTGTTCTGTTGGTCTATGTGTCTGTTTTAATGACAATACTATACTGTCTTGATTCCTATAGCTTCGTGAAATAGTTTGAAACCAGGAAATGTGATGCCTCTACTTTGTTCTTCTCTCTCAAGATTGCTTTGGCTATTCAGGGTCCTTTGTAGTTCCATGTGAATTTTAAGACAGTTTCTTCTATTTCTATGAAAAAATGCCACTGGAATTTTGAAAGGGATTGCACTGAACTTATAAAAGGCTTTGGGTGGTATGGACATTTTAACATTAACACTTCTAATCCATGGCTATGGGATATCTTTCCATTTACTTGTGTCGTCTTCAATTTCTTTAATCAGTGTCTTACAATTTTTACTTGATAGATCTTTTACTTCTTGGTTAAATTTATCCCGAAGTATTTTACAGTTTTTGATGATATTGTGAAGTAAATGGGATTGTTTTATTCTATTTTCATAGAGTTCTGTGTTAGTGTATAGACATGCAACTGATTTTTGTATATTGATTTTGTGTCATGAAACTCTATTGGATTCATTTATTATTTCTAACAGTTGTGTGTGTGTGTGTGTGTGTGTGTGTGTGTATGTGTGTGTGTGTGTGTGTGTGTGAAGTCTTTAGGAATTTCTATATATAAGATCACGTTATCAGCAAAGACAGTTTTACTTCTTCCTTTCCAAATTGGATTCCTTTTTCCCCCTCCCTCTGTTCTTTCTTCTCCTTTCTTCCCTCCCTCCCTCCCTCCCTCCCTCCCTCCCTTCCTTCCTTCCTTTTTTCCTTCCTTCCTTCCTTCCTTCCTTCCTTCCTTCCTTCCTTCCTTCCTTCCTTCCTCCTTCCTTCCTTTGTCTGACTGCTTTGGCTAGGACTTCCAATACCATGTTTAATAAGAGTGGAGAGAGTGGGCACTATTAACTTATTCCTGATCTCTGAGAGAAAACCTTCAACCTTTTTACCATTGAGTATGATATTAGTTGTGAATTTATCACAAGTGGCCTTTGTTATATTGAAGTGTGTTCCTTCTATATCCAGTTTATTGAGAGATTTTACCATGAAAGGATGTTGAACATTGCAAATGCTTTTTCTGCACCTATTGAGATGATTTGATTTTTATCTTTCATTCTATTAATGTGGTATGCCTTTATTGATCTGCATTTGTCGAACCATCCTTACATTTAGGAATGGAATCCCATTTGATCATGGTGTATGAACTTTTTAATGTGCTGTTGAATTTGGATTATTAGTATTTTGTTGAGAATTTTTCCATGTATATTCATTAGGGATATTGGCCTATAGTTTTCTTTTCTTGTAGTGTCCTTATCTGGCTTTGGTGTGAGGGTAATTAGTGCTGGCCTCCTAAAATAAGTTTGAAGGAATGCCTCCTCTTTAATGTTTTTGAAAAGTTGGAAAAGAATTGGGGTTAATTCTTTAAATGTTTTGTAGAATTCACCAAATTCCCCTGTGAAGCCACCTGCTCCTGGGCTTTTCTTTGTTGGGAGGTTTCTGATTACTAACTCAATCTCCTTACTTGTTATTGATTGGTCTGTTCAAATTTTTCTATTTCTTCATGATTCCGACTTGGTCGGTTGTACATTTCTAGGAATTTATCCACTTCTCCTATGGCTAATTATTGATCTTTATTATGGGGATGGAAGCTGGGGCCTCCTAGTCTTTCTTTTAATTCAGTCTGTTATTCTTACTGGAAGTTTTACTATGCAGAACTAAGAAAACTCTGCAGAGGACACAGAAACCTGGAGCCACTCTGCTAACCTGTTTTCTAGTTCCAGCATCAAGAATGAGATAGAGCCAGTGTGGCAGCATCTAACACCCACCACTGGCTGGAGAATAGGTCAATAAGTTCCATCTTATTAGTGCTGTGGGTGGTGGAACAGAGGAGCATTATGACCAATGAGGAGAAGAATAACCTCTGAGACAGAAGTGTTGGTTCACTACTGGCTTTCTTTTTAACTTAGGAGTTTTGTGGTCTTGGATAAACCAATTCCCTTCTTGGCCTCAGTTTTCTTATCTGTAAAATGGAGGAAAACAATGTCTACTCTTTTTAAAAAAAATTCCAAGTAAAAATTTATTGACCTTGATTAAGAATGCTTATATATTTAATACTGCTTCTGATTTATCATAGGAATTACCTCCCCAACATGTTAATCATAGATGGACTGAAAGAGTATTTGGGAAATGGAGCAATGTAGTTTATGTAAGGATATCACATTAGAAGTCTACTGGAGAGCCAAAGGAGTTTGTCCTGGTAGAATGTGAAATTAAAAGAACAAGTAGCAAAAACTATTGAGTAGGTCCAGAGCCTTTGGGAAGAAAGTTTTTCTTAACCTTCCTCATTTGTACTCTCCAGATACCTTGTTCTCCTCTTGAAGGTTCCAAAATCTACTCTTTAAACTTCATTGGGTTTTAATGAGTCTCAGCTCAGAGCCAATGTACTTAACTCACTGAATAGTATAAAAAACTTCATAAATAGTAGTTTTTCTTTATGGTTACTCCTTGGTATCCCTAGTAAACGAATTGGCAAATTATTACATGATACAAAAAATATTTTGGGGCAACTCCAAATAAGGAGTATTTTACATTTTATTCCATTTTGGTGGCAAGGGGATGAATGATGGTAGCTCTGAGAATAACAAGATGATGCAGGATAGTTAATCGGTCTCCTTTTGATGCGTTGAGTTAAATCAATTCTCCTCTGCTTGCCTCAAATGCCCTCTGGGCTTATAGTATAAACTGTGTTCTAATTCCCAGAGTCTTGTGGTTTTGTGTAAGAATCTGAGAATGTTAGCTTTCCACTGACAACTGAGCAGTTAAAACAAGTGGGATCTTGGTGACTTGGCGTTGTCGTCTACAGGTCTAAGGGAGTATTTGTGGAAAATGATCCATGCATTTGGAGGGGAGGGGAGAGACTCACAGGCATGTGGGGGGGCAGGAGAAGGTAAAACAAAAAACACAGAGAAAATAAAAAGCGCCTTAGCTTGGTCCTACCGTATTGTACAATTCCTCTAGTCTGGAGATGGTGAGAAAACGGTGCATGCTTACTCCATTCTCTATGAGTAATTTCACAAAATCCACTCTGTCCAGAACTAGGGCATCCAACATGGCTTGCTCCAAAGACCCCACCTGCAAATCAAGTCACTGAGTTAGTCTGCCCCAGGGTCCAGGGATGCAGTTGCTTGGTGCTGTTCACCTGAACAGTTTAGAAATGGATGCCTTTGATATCTGGTAAACCTTCAGCACATCCAAGAACATGCTGGCAAGACTGTTCCCACCTCCACTTTTGGGACAGCCACAATCTCTCTTGTGTTTTGGGGTCTGTCTTTGCAAATAAAATTCAAGGTTTCTACTTCCAAAAGCTATTTCCTCCTTGACTCTCTTTTTTCTTCTGGATCCCAAGAAGGTACAAGGGTGTACAAGGTTTTCCTTTCCCAATTCTCTGACCAAACTTCTGCAACACTAGTGAAATGCCAAACTGGCTACTTTGCTGCCCTCATTTCCCTCTTTCTGAGGCTCTGAATTAGATCCTTGGCCACCTTGAAAAAAGGGACCCTAGCAAAGAGATCAAAAAGTAGGCTCAGGGCACCTGGGTGGCTCCGTCGGTTAAGCGTCCAACTTCGCCTCAGGGTCATGATCTCACGGTCTGTGAGTTTGAGCCCTGCGTTGGGCTCTGTGCTGACAGCTCAGAGCCTGGAGCCTGCTTCGGATTCTGTGTCTCCCTCTCTCTCTGCCCCTCCCCTGCTCACATTCTGCCTCTCTCTCTCTCTCTCTCTCTCTCTCTCTCTCTCAAAAATAAACATTAAAAAAAAGTAGGCTCTTCTGTCTTTTCATTGTTAGACTACCTTGACTCTGTCTCACCCATTTGAGTGCAGAGACCCTCAATTATATAGGTTCTTTGTTCTGTTTACTAGGGTTTTATTTAATTCCTTTCACAAAAATTTCCCAGTGTCCAGACTCCTTGACCAGTCTTTCCACACTAGCAATCCATTAGCAGCACTATAAATAAAGACAGGGGCTCAATCGGAGGCAGAAGCTCTCTGGGAGAAAGGAAGGGTTAAATAAGACCTGCCCATGAGGGCATTGCCCTTCAGTTATTCCGGGCACAGAGATCAAATTTCAGACTGCTGGCCGCCTCTTGGGGACACATGCATAAGCCGCCCAATAGCCAATTTTCCAAGTTTTTATTTTTGGTAGTGTCAATTGAGGGAAACACACCAAGAACAGTTATATAAAGCTTTGGTTGCCTCTGTGTGGTTGTTGGGGATGGGGAGGGCCTGTGCTCAGCCACCAGGACCAGATGGCACCTGCTAATTCTGCATCCCGAGGTGCGACTCAGCCATGTGCTAGCCTGGGGTGGCCACGACTCAGAAGCGGCGACCTCCAAGACAACCAGAAGCAAACTGCTAATTCCACTCCTTCCTTAATTTTAATTGATACCATTTTTTTCTTATACGGGTTTTTTTTTTTTTTTTTTTTAGACGTGTAAAAGAAATGGCATCGGTTGCAGCTGAAAAATTGCCATCAAAGGCCACTCAGAGATGGGAATGTCTGGAATGTTTGCAGTTGTGCTTTGTGGCGTCTTCAACCAGGTGGCAGTGTTTTCCTAAATATGAGAAAGGGGCTGAGGCTGAGGATGGCTGCAAGGGAACATTTCCATCCTAGAGAAGAGGCAGCAGTTTCTCAAGCCGCTCTCAGAGACTTCTTAAGCAAATACACTTGCCCACGCGAGTGGGCTTTCCAGGGGGTGATGACATATACTCTACCGGCCACTGCTGCCCATAAATAAAGATCTGGCTGCGAGCGATGTCCACTCTGTTCCAGGCTAGAGCTAAGCTCAGCTGGTCCGGGGCTGAGGCATTGGCTCCTGTGTGTAGACAAGTAGGGGAAAAGAGTGGGAGAGAGAAAACAATGATCAGTTATTATGCCGAGAAGACCTACTCCATTACTCTCTGGTCAGTCCCCCTCTTCTTGGGGAGTAGACTCAGCTGTACAGCAGGGGTTCCCCGACTCGGTACTGTGGGTATTTGGGGCAGGATAATTGTTTACTGTGGGGGGCCATTTTGTACATTGTAGACTATTTAGCAGCATCCCTGAATTCAATCCAGTGGATGCCAGTGACACCCCCAACCTCCACCGGAGTCACGACAATCCAAAGTGTCTCCAGATGCCACCAAATGCATCCAGGAGGAAGGAGACAAAATCAGCTCATTGAAGACTACTGCTCAAGTGTTGCTGTTCAAAGTATGGCCCATGGAGCCAAGCAGCAGCAGAAGCAGCATCACCCAGGGAACTTTTTAGAAATGCAGACCCTCTGGGGTGCCTGGGTGGCTCAGTGGGTTGGGCATCTGACGCTTGGTTTCGGCTCAGGTCATGATCTCAAAGTTCATGGGTTTGAGCCCCGTACCGGGCTTCGCCCTGCCAGCGCGGAACCTGCTTGGGATTCTCTCTCTCTCCTTCTCTCTCTGCCCCCTCCCCTGCTGATGCATGTGCTGGCTCCCTCTCAAAATAAATAAATAAATAAGTAAATAAATAAAATAAATTATATATATATATATATATATATATATATATATATATGCAGACCCTCAGGCCCTACCCTAGATCAGAATCTATATTTTAACAAGATCTCAGATGATTCATGCACACATTAAAGTTTGAGAAGTGTTGCCCTGCAACACATTTTCTTTCTACTGGCCAGTCTTTGGTGCAACGCATCATTCAAATTGTAAGTCTCATGGTAACAGTGTCCTCGTATCTTAGTGAGCCAGCTTTGCCACTCTACTGAAAAAGAGTTAAGAAGATCTTTTAAGAGAATAAAAAGAAATGACTTAGGTTTTCTTAGATTTGTGGGTAGAAGCCACCGGAATAGATTTTTAAGTTCTCCTTTCATTCTCCAGACTCGGTGGCTAGATCTGTGCTGTCCACCTGTGGCTGTTTAAATCTAAATTATTTAAAATTAAATAAACTTTAATGCTTCAGTCACACCAGCCACATGTCAAATGCTCCGTAGCCGTATGTGGCTGGTGGCCTATGAACTGGAGAGTGTTGATTCAGAACAATTCCATCATCACAGAATGTTCCATTGGAATAGCGCTGGTCCAGATCGACGCATCCTGTCAATACACGTAACCTGCCAAGCAGCTGGGTGTGAAGCTGAGAATGGTAGGCGGAGATAATGCTGGGCTACCATCAGGGGACCAACGTCTGCTATTTTGCAGTTATGTGACAGTGGACTTCTCTGTGCCACTGTTTTATCAACTTGTGAAATGGGGACCATAAGAATTATCCTGTTTACTGACTGGAATGTGATACTAAAATGAAACCATATAGTGAACGTGCACATGTAAACAGGGTTTTTGCAATTGACATCCTTAGTACCCTGAACAGGAGACGTCCCTAAATATTTGCCTGACTCCATGTTGCTAGAGGTCCCACCAGCAGGGGAGCACAGCACAGAGACAGCACTCTTAACATGGCTCAGATTTTTTGGACATCTAATATGTGCTAGGCAAAATATTAGGCACTTCCATGTATTATCATATACAATGTCCCCCCAAATCCTGAGAAATGGGTCTTATTATCTCCATTTGATAGACGAAGATACTGAGGTCCAGAGAGGTAAAAAAACCATGTAGCTACTAACAGAAGGTAAACAGAAGAAGCATTTATCATGCCAGAGGTGAGATTCAGCCCCAGTGAGTTTTTCCTTCATTCCATGTCTGCGGATTCTGATGTTTGTGAGGGAAGGAGGGACAGCAAATGCTAGTCCTGCCCATTTTCCTGGATTCTTCAGCACTGGAGTGCTGTAGATAGGGCTGCTGGTGATCAGACCGTATCGGTGATTCCCAAAGTCTATTGCACAGTAGAATCACCTGGGAAGCTTCTAAAACATCTGTACACCCAGAGTGCACCCCAAAACAATTACATCACATTGTTTGGGGTGGGGGCCAGGCTCTGATAGTTTTAAAGATCTCCAGGTGTTTTCAATGCGCTCCAGGGCTTGGGAACCACTGTGCTACATGTCTCTTCTGCTGCCTCCCTTTGCCTCTTTCCTCTTGGCTCTGAGATGTTGAAGTTAAGAATTAGGGGAGCAAAATGTTCTCTAGAGGAGCGCTTCTCTAATTTGAGCATGCAAAAGAATAAGCTGGAGGGCTTTTTAAAACAGATTCTTGGGCCCCACTTCTAGAGATTAAGATTTAGCAGATCTGGGGTGGAGCCTGAGTTTCTGCATTTCTAAAAAGCTCCCAGGTGGTGCTGGTGCTGATGATCTGAGACCTCCCTTTGAATAACAAAGGCCCCAGAGAGCTGTGCGCCACATTCTCTTCACAGGTCAAAGGGCATTTTTGATTCTGGTGCCCATGCATTGATGGATTCAGTATACTTGTAGTAAATTAATTAGCGTTTGGAATGATGAATGTTAATTCAGTTCATACAGGGATTTTTCTATTAAAATTATTTATCACCTCGGAGGGTAACATCAGAAACTGCAAACTAATACTAGGGTAACTGGTGTAAATAAGTGATAAATAGGAACGTGTCAAAATGTACTATCATTACTTTTAAGGAAAAAAAGTGAAGGCTCACTGGGGCTGCATTTGGAAAGGTAGCACCCTATACTTTCCTTTGCTTCCTTAGCTGCTCTGCTGGTCATGGGTGACCTGCTGTAATGGTTTAGTCATTCCCTTTGCCATCTGTATGCCACAGATTTGTATGTCACCCAGTCAATGGTCGCAGCACAGTCTGAACAGGAACACATAGGAGGAAGCAAAGTCATTGACATTACATTAAAGTCAATGTGAGTTACCTGAATGTAATTACCTAAGTGTCAAGTGAAAGCAGGAAGCCAATGAGTCTTGACTTCTCAAAAATTCAAAGTACATCAAGAATGATCCTGGGTGACAGTTTGGATCAGAGGTTCTCAGCCAGGGTGACCAACCAGCCCAGTTGCCTAGGAGAGTCACGGTGTTAGCACTGAAATTTCCACCTCCTGAGAGAACCCTCAGTCCCGCACAAACCTGGATGGGTGGTCACCCTATGCTGAACTGCGTCTATATTTTGGAATTGCCTGAAAAGCTTAAAACAGACTGATACTTGGGAGCCATCCCAGAGATTCTGGTTTCATTGGTCCTGGGCACTGCAGTTTTTAAAAGCTCCCCAAAAGCTTTTAAGAATAAGAGGTCTTTAACCTTCCCTTGACATTAAAATCATGAAGGCAAGGTTAAGAACCTTGAGTCTAGAAAATATATTTTCATTCACTTATTCATCTGTTTATTTATTAATTGATTTACACATTAAAAACTACAGATTTCATGCCTTCTCATATGGCAGGTATGATGCCAGTATGAGGACCAAGATAATTAATACAGAGTCCTTTGTCTTGAGAGCTTGCATTCTAGAGGAGGGGTTAGGTCTGTAATTAAATACATCACCTCGTGCTCAACAGATATTGAATACCTTCTGTGCCAGGAATTGTTTTAACACTGAACATCCCATGGTGAAGAAGGTAGCTGAGATCACTCTTTGCACAGAGCTTACTACTTACTTCTACTAGTAGAAGAGCAGCACTCGGAAAATAAACGAACAAACTAAGAAACAGTATACTTTCTGATTGTGTAAATGCCATGAAGGAGCAGTGCCATTCCCAGGAGTGGGACCTGTGTCTATAGGAACAATTTGAGTCCCTCCAAATCAATGTGGCAGCACCGTTCTGGCTACCCAGTCTCACATGATGCAGGCAGCTGGCCAGGCTGTCCTTCTGAAACCAGAGCTGGATATGAAGCCATTGGATATCTTTGTAGGTACAAGTCTGGGTGTCCTGTGGGGCATCTGGTTGACCCTGTGTGGGAACTAGAGGGTTGGAAGGTGTCTTGAAATATTGAAATGGGTCTGGGGTCCATGAAGATCCTGGTTTGAGCTAAGGGTTATGCCACCCATATGACACTGCCACCCTGGCTCATGCCAGATCCTAGGAGGGCATGAAGAAGGCCCTTGAAAGCACTGGTTTAGTGGTGGTACTGAGAATGACCAGGGTGGTGGTAGAGGGTTGAATGGACAGGAGACCTCCCTGAGAATAACATTTGAACTGGACCGAAATAATTAGAAAATGCCACCATGTGAAGGACTTGTGGTGGTTAGGGTGGGGAGAGCACTCCAGGTAAAGGCAACATCAAGTATAAAGGTCCTGATGTGGGAATGAATACAAGTAGGTATAAGACATAAAAAATACAGTTTTATTATTTCCTCTTTCTGCAGGAGGCTGAAGAATATTTAAGTGCATACATAATGGTCTTAAGCAAGGGATTAATTCACTAGATGGGTGAGATGAAGAAAGGCATTGTACGAAAAGAAACAGCCTAGGAAAGGATTGGGAGAGTTCAATACCCCTGCAAATTTAGGCAATTCATGGGAAGACACTGAGGAAGATTCAAAGCTTGAGGTATATGTGAGTTAGCAGAGAGAGCTGAAGCCAGAATGGAAGGACTTATAAATGAAGTTGGAGGAGTCTCCCTTTATCCTGGAGACACAGAGGAACCACTGGAAACACTTGTTTCAGAAATAATGTGTCAGATGTACATCTTAGAGAAATTCCTTTGGCACCAGTGTGAAGGGTGGATTGGAAGGGACATTGGACTGGAGGGAGAAAGAGTAATAAGGAAAGTATTGCAATATTCTAGGAAAGGGATAATGATCTGAAGGAGCAGTTTGGATGGAGGGATATTTATAAAGCACAATGGATAGCTGTGGATGAGAGATTTAAAGTGGGGAGCAAGAAGTCAAAAGTGGTCTCCTTGGGGGCCCGGGTCCATGATGGCCAACTGAGATTGGCAATGTAAGATAAAAACACGCTTTGAGGGGCAGCAAAATTGCAATCTTGAATATAATGAGCTTGAAATGCCTGTGGTATAGCCATCCAGGTGGGAATGACCAGAGGCCATTGGATATTGAGATGTGGGGCAGGGGAGGGATTAAGTCTGGAGACAGAGATTTGGAAAACATTGCATGAAGGTGATAGGAAGAGAGAAGAGGATTGGTCATGGAATAACACCAACATTTAAAGGCTATGAAAGTAAAGTAAATCTTTAGAAAGAAATCACACACTCACACACACATTCAACAGAGATATAGGAAGAGAACGTGGAGATCATGGTGCCCTACACTATAGGAAGAGGGGTTTTTAAGAAAGAGGAGGTGATCATTAGGTCAAAATCTGCAAAGAGGGTAAGTAAAAAAGACTGACTTTCCTTCTCTATAACTTTTTTTATTACAAGGCACCAGCTATATGTCTATTAGTTTATTATTTATTTCTGTCCCCAGAGGTAAACTTCAAGAGGCCAGGGAGTTAGTCTACCTTATTCACTGCGGTATTCTTAGAGTCCAGAGCAGTGCTTGGCACATAACAGGTGTTCAATAACCATTTGTTGAATGAATGAATGAACCTCAAATGTGCATTAGATTTGGCAGTTAAGAAGTCTTTGATGATGGGGTGCCTGGGTGGCTCAGTAGGTTGAACATCTGACTGCTGATTTCTGCTCAGCTCATGATCTCATGCTTGGTCTGTTTGAGCCTGGCATTGATCTCCATGCTGACAGTGAAGAGCCTGCTTGGGATTCTCTTTCTCCCTCTCCCTCTGCCTCTTCCCCAGCCCTCCCTCTCTCTCTCAAAATAAATACACATTAAAAAAAAGAAGTCTTTGACAATGTTAGTGTGTGCACCTTTAAAGAATGTGGGAATAGAAGCATATCTGCAATCTCTTCCTTTAAGGAAATTGCAATTGAACCAGAATGGAGGTGAGTTGGGATAAAAAGAGAGCTATGACAAGTGTATAAATCACTATATCAATGAACAAAGTGGTAAATGTTGTAGAAGCTGTGCATATAAGCCCAGAGCACTGCCTCAGCAGTTGCGTACTTGAAGGAGGAAGTAGAATTTGATTATAGTATGGAAGGATGGTGGAGATTTGAACAAATGGAGTGTGTGTTAGGCTGAATGATGCCCCCGCCCCTCAAAGATGTGCACGTCCTGATCCTGGGAACCAGTGATGTTACTTTATAGGGCAGAGACTTTACAGATGCAATTAAGAATTTTGAGTTGAGGAGGTTATACTAGCTTATCTGGTGGGCCCAATGCAATATAATCACTAGTGTCCTTATAAAAGGGAGGCAAAGAACTCAAAGTAGTGGTAAGACGTGTGAAGATGAAAGCAACGGGTTGGACTGATACAGGCAATGAGCTCAAGTCAAGAAATGTGGGCAACCTCCAGAAGCTGAAAAAGACAAGGAAATGATTCTCTCCTGAAGCTTTCAGAAGGAACATAACCCTGCTGATCCCTTAATTTCAGATTTCCAGCCTCTAGAATCATAAGAGAATAAATTTTTATCATTTTAAGCCACTAAGTTTGTGGCAATTTGTTATGGGTAGTAAAAAAAACTAACACTATTGGTGATTAAAAATATTCTTGTAGGTAGACCATCAAGATAGGAAGGTACAATAGAGATGAGAAAGCAAGAGTATTTTACACCTTGGCTGTGTGCACAGCAGGGTTCTCAAACTTTAACGTGCATATGATTCATCTGGGTTTCTTGTTTAAATGCTGCTTCTGTTGGGGCGCCTGGGTGGCTCAGATGGTTAAGTGGCCGACTTCAGCTCCGGTCATGATCTCATGGTTCATGAGTTTGAGCCTCGTGTCAGGCTCTGTGCTGAAAGCTCGGAGCCTGGAGCCTGCTTCGGATTCTGTGTCTCCCTCTCTCTCTGTTCCTCCCCCGCTCGCACTCTGTCTCTCTCTCTCAAAAGTAAATACAGATTAAAAAAAAAGTTTTAAATGCTGATTCTGTTTCTGTAGGTCTGGTGTGGGACTCCTAATTCTATTTCTTTACACAACACTCATTAGTTTTCTACTGTGAACAATGATTAATCTTGTTCACACACCCTTTCTCCCTTTTCTCTCTTCCACCATTCCATTTTAGAACATACCATATTTTTAGTGTTTTAACTGGTTCTGTTCAATATGCTTACATTTCTATTACTAATATTTGAATTGTCAGTCTTAAGTTATATTCCTTATTTTAGTAGGCAAAGATCCAGATATTATAATGAGTCGAAATGTCTACCACCTCTATCTCTATCCTTCTTCCTCTTAATTTCTTTTTGTTTTTGCATTATTTCTACTGTGGAAGGCAGGTGACACTTACATTCCTTTCTGTTACTCAAAATGCCGTTTTTGTTTTTATCTTAGTTCTGTTAGATTCTAGTATCAATGGTTACAATTAATGATTTTACCAGAGTGTACCCAAGGATCTCTTAGTTGGTAGGCTGCATCTTCTCTAGGAGTTTTCCCAAGAGAAAGTCATGGGGACAATCTAGAGTTCTAGAATGTTTTAAACTGTTTGTTTTTTCTCTCAATAGTCTTGATAGTTGAATGACACTGACTTGATATCAAAATCTGTTGCTCTGTTGTCTGCTGGCATTGAATGTTAATATAAAAAGGTTTGTAGCCAACCTGATTTTTTAATCTCATGAAAGACTTGATCATTTTGCCTGGTGGCCCAAAGTCATCTTTATTTTCTTTGAGGCTCAGTAACTTTAGTAGGCTGTGTCTAGTTGTTGGGGATTCTGAATCAGTCTTTCCTGGTTCAAGGTGGCTAGTCTTTCAATATCTAGATCAAAGTTTCAAAATTTGTTTAAGGAAAAAATTCTGAAATTGTATTTTAAAATATTTTCTCTCATCCATTACTTTGATTTTCTTCTTTGGAGATAGCAGTTATGCTTATGTTGGATCTCCATTTTCTGTCTCCTATAAATATAATTTCTCTTTAATCTGAATTAACTCTTTATTTCCATTGGTTTTCATTTCCATTCCCTTCCTTCATTTCTATACGTTGTGTCCTGTACTGTTTTCTTTTTCACAATGTATATTTGATCTTGCAGCCTTTCTCAATTCTTCTGCAATTCTGTGATAATTTCATGTCCTCCCTTCTACTTCATTCCTGAATGCTACTCACGTTATATCTCCTCTTGTTGCCTCAACTACTCTTACCTGAATTGTGGTATTCCAACTTCGAAGTATTTCTTCATAGATAAAGTGCTTTGTTGCGATTTAATTTTTTTAAAGTTCATGGTAAAATATTTATTCATAAGGTTCATCTGTTCTCTGGAAACATTTTTACAGATATTCTTCTGTGCATACATTTTGCCCTTTTGTTATTTTTTTATAGAATGTATCTATATGCTAACTGCTTTTTTATTATTTATCATCTAGTGAGTTGGGTTATAATGGGCCCAGAGTAGCATTCCAGGCTACTTATTCTTCACAACTGGAAGGCTTTCTTCTCAGCTACCACAAAGACAAGCTCCCTGCTGCAAACATTACTTATCTGCAAAATTCCATGTGTAGCCCACCACCCCTGTTTCTATGGGCTAAGTCAGGCTCAAGAGTCACCATTGAACTCACTCTAGTTCTTGCACATGCTGCTACAGAGAAAGGAGAGAACTTTGCACCTTAGAGCATTTCTCACTTCGAGGAATTACATTCTGGTACTTCCTGAAGATTGCCACTGCTAGTTTCTCTCTCCCCAGCTTTTACTCTTTCCTCCCACAGAGCTCTTGCATTTACAAATATTTTGGAATGTTTCCCAGTTTTACCAAAAATAGAGTTAGCTTGCTTTTTTTCTTCCCTTTTCATTATTGGTTTTTGAAGCTTTCTAGAAGAAGAGACTGATGAATTTGTGTTGTCAAGTTTGCACTGGATATCCTGAAGGATTCTGTAGGTAGAAGATTGTTTTGGTCAGATCTTTACAATAGTAGTGTTCCTGTAATTGATGTATAGAGAACAAGCAGGGATATATATGCTCAGTAAGAAGCAGGCAAAAACCATAAGAAGCCATTGAAATAAATCAGGTCAAAGGTCCTGAAGGCCTAAGGATGATGAACAAGGAAGGAAAAGAAGGGATAGACCTACAAGATATTGTGGTGGCAAAAATGCCCAGAGTTAGTAAGAATTTGCTTGAATAAAGGGAGAAAAAAATGTAATGGAGGCTTTGAGCCTGGATAGCTCCAAGGATGGGGGCTGTGTGAACATAAATGGGGAAGTCAGGAAGAAATCAACTGTTTGGGAAAAGACAATTTTTTAAAGAATATGTGTATATTTAAAGACAATTAATTGCATTGGATTTGGGGTGCATAGTGACACCCAAGGGAGCTGTCCAGTAGACAAATAGAAAAAGGGGCAGGGAGGGAAGCTGGAGCTGGAGAAAAATCTGGAGGTCATTCATGCAGACATGATATTAAAGCCATGGCGCCCGGGTGGCTCAATTGGGTAAGTGTCCGACTTCAGCTCAGGTCATGAATTCACAGTCCATGAGTGCGAGCCCTGTGTTGGGCCCTGTGCTGACAGCTCAGAGCCTGGAGCCTGCTTCAGATTCTGTGTCTCCCTCTCTCTCGGCCCCCCCCACTTGCATGCTGTCTCTCTCTCCCTCAAAAGTAAAGAAACATTAAAAAAAATTAAAGCCATGGTACTTTATAATTTTGACAGAAGGCAGAGTGAGAAGTAAGAGGGTCTGAGAAGGAGACAAAGGAGTGCTCAGAAATGTAGAGCACCCACTTGGTGTCTCTGACACCAAGGAAAGGTAAAAATCAATATAATTACCACCATATATTGAAAGCCAATCATATACTAGGCGTTTTACATTTATCATCTCATTTAATACTCACAAAAACCCTGTATAGCAAATATATTAATCCCCACTTGGAAGATCAGAAAACAGAGGCTTAGAGAGATGGAGTGAATTGTAGAACAGGCTTTAAATGGAGGCCTTCCCTCAGGGTAAAAAAGAGTTGCATAAGAAATAGGCAAAGTCAACACTGTGAAAAGTTGCTGAATGTTCCAGAAGATAATTGTTGGGGTTTAGAAGAGTATTTGGGGTCTTCATGGGTACCGAAAGCTGTGTGAGAAAAAAATCTTCAGAGTGAGCCAGTGAGCTCAGAAAACAGAGTAAGTGGAGGGTAAAGGCTATTGGTGGAAAGGCAGGCCAGCTTTCAGAGCTGGATGGTCAAGAGGAGAAAACTAGGATGCTTCCTTGAGGGTCTTGGTGGAGAGGGCCAGGGTCGTCTCAGGTGACAGAGAGCCTGAATGTGCTGATGGGAGAAGGGAAAGAGCCACTGGAGAGGGAGACAAGAGCAAGCACATGATGGATGAGATCTTCAGCATGGAGGCCAGGGAGTAGTTGGTCAGCAAAGAAGAGAGGTCATTGGGGTGAGGAGGGAATGCAATGAGGCTGAGTGGAGATACTGACATTCATGAGTGGGAAAAAGGGAGCCGGGATGAAACCAAATATTTTAAGTGAAGTAAGAGGGGATGCCCTCTGCAGAGAGTGAGAAGGAATGAGGAGCTGAAGAGAATGGAGAAACATGGAGGATGTGCCACAGGCTGACGACTGAAGAATAAGGGGCTTTCAGAGCAGAGTTAGGGCCCACTGAAGTAAAACATCCCAAATATGTCATGGCACCGAAGGCACATATTGCAGAGAATGTTTATTTAGGGACCTGAGATTCAGTGTTTGAGGAAAGTTTTGTTTTTGTCTTTGTTTTTGTTTTAAGTACCCTGAGGGTCACTAAATACTTCAGTGGGTTGGAAATGGAGATATGGACTCCCTTTGGGAGAGTTGTTAAACAAAAATGTCATGTGTGTCATCTGACCTTGATAGCTCAAGTGTGGTCCTGTTTGATGGACTGGGGTTGTGGAGGAGCCAGGATTTGCAGCCCTTGTAATGTCCTTAGTGGCACCATGATGTTGTGATGTGTAGGATGGTACCACTCATCTCTGTATTAGTTGAGAAACATTTCTTCTTGTTGGGGTCTTTGGACCTTTCTGTGTTTTATCTGTGGAATCTTGTCTGGTTTAAATATGCATCTTCGGGTTCTATTCATTTCCATCAATCTATTTGTAAATGTTGCACCAAAATGCGATAGGGTCTCAGTCCGTGAAAACATAACCATCCGTTCATTTAAAGACATCACATTCTCTACCAATATGAGAACCACAAAATCTAAAGGAGACTAGCTGAAAGACCCTGTCATGTGACTGGGTTGCTAGGATACACCTTCAATGGTCTCCCAGAGCAGAACTGCCTACCTACCCCCGTGGGCCTCTCTTAGGAATGTGGCTGCTACCTGGAGAAAAAACCAAATTAAAGGCTTGAAACATGCACATAAAGAAGTAGATGAGGTCTGTGTATAACTTATTCGTTGCTCTATTTTCTTGCCCTCAATGATAACTATTTCCTTTTGGTAAAAATAACTTTAGGTAGACTCCCAGGAGAACGTTAAAAGGAATCAGGAAAAATTGGATTAACTTTAGCTGGAAGAAATCCACATTTGGCTTGTAAGAGACAAAACAGACAGCTGAGTTAAAGAGCCCTTTGCACGAAGATAGGGGTTTTCTTTCTCAGTTTATCTTTAGTAAATAAGACAATAAAACTAATATTTCTTTCACGCTTAGCTCATGCCAGGCACTGCTTCTAGGTGTTAATGTGTTAAAGTATCACAACAAACGATGTGCCACTATCCCCATTTTACAGACAAGGAAAATGAGGCACAGAAACTTGTCAAAGGTGAGGTAGCCAGGAAGTGCCAGAGGCAAGCTTCAAACCCAGGCAGTCTGATTTTAGAGCCGATTTTTTCTTTTTGAATTCATAGGAACTTAGAAAATTTTACTGAACTCATGATACTCACAAAAAGAAGTTGGCAAACAGGCTTTTGTTTTCATATCATAAAACAACCCACAGGGTGTGAATGAAGGAAGTCAGAATATTCTCTGATGCTCTATCATTAGGGTCAAAATTGGTCAAATGGTACCCAAAATTCACTTGTCAGCTTCTTTAAAATTTTTGTATCTTTATTTTTTGTTTGTCAAGCCCTTTGGGGTTGGAGATTTATTTATTTACTTATCTGGCTTTATTATTAAAAAAATGTATAGGTGCATCAAAAATATGCAATTCAAAAGATACAGTTTGTGAATACACTTTAAGGATGTTATCAATTGGATACAATGATGTACATGTGTGTGGGCCAAACGAACCAGGTCTGGAGATTTTTATATCCTGTTTATTCTGAAGGCTTTGATTTTCAGGGTTAATAAGATTTTTATTCAGTTTTTAAACTTTTGGTGGGAGTGCAAACTGGTACAGCCACTGTGGGAAAACACAGTATGGAGGTTCCTCAAAAAACTGTTGGTTTCATTTCAGAGCTAGGGGGCGCAACTTTTATGGACCAACACTATATAAAAACTTGCAAAGTCAGGTTGTCTATGTGATGATAATTGCCGGGAGTACCTACAGTAAATTTTACTACTATTTCTTTGTGTCCTAATAACATATGCAGTCAAAGAGGACAAATGAAATTATATGGCTTCTGATTAATAACGTTGTGAAGCACTGTGCCATTTCCTTATTTTTGCCAACCTAGCTCAATGGACGAGTCCTCTTTATTGTGCCCTTTCTGCAATAAAAGAAGCCAGTAGGTCACAAGGTCTCCCATTAACACGTTAAAAAAATTTTGTAAAAGTGTTCCCGTATGACACACAATATGCAAGACTGAGAAACGTTATCGACTTAAGACAGAGGGAATAAAAGAAAAAAATTCTACTGGGTTATACTGCTTGTTCGCGATATGACAAAAATGAATTCATTTGCACGGATGAGTAAATAAAATATCTGCATCTTCCATAGTGCGATTTTTAGCAGCGTTCTACAGAAATGCCTGCCCTGGAGTTCTGGCACATTTTCTGGAATTATTACAGTGATGATTTCCTAACTTCTGTTTGCCCTTCCTTTGTCTTTTACTTGTTCTGTCCCTTTCACTGAGAACCAGGTAGTCCATTTTGTACCTCATTTTTACTAAGGTTAAACATGCACAGCGTTAAGAGTCATCTATTCCTACAAGATTTGTTATAAAATCACAAATCTCATCACTCCCTGCCTCTTTACCCAGAGGCAACCACTTCAGTTCTCATGGCTGATTATTTTGGTTCTCCATGGCAGATAGTCTTTGAAGATAGCTTCTTTCTTTTTTTTTTTTCCTAAACATGTCAAGGGGAGGTGAATTTTTTTTAATGTTTGTTTACTTTGAGAGAGAGGGTGAAGGGGAGGGGCAGAGAGAGAGAGAGAGAGAAAGAATCCCAAGCAGGCTCTGCACTGTCAGTGAAGAGCCTAACCTGGGGCCCCATCTCATGAACCAAGAGATCATGGCCGAAGCCAAAATCAGGAGTCAGATGCTTCACCGACTGAGCCACCCAGGCACCCCTGAAGACAGTTTCTAAGGAACTATATATCACCCAGCATTCACACTGAACCTGGGCTGGTCTTGTGACTCGCTTCTGCCAATGGAATGCATCAGAAAAGACACTATGCGGATTCCAGGCTTGAGTCTTCGGAAGGGATGGCAGCTTCTCTTTTGTCTCTTGTGGCCAGTGCAGAACTGTGTCCCTTCCTCTTCAGCCAGGGATTGCCAACATGTTTCTCCTGGGTTACAGCTCCTGCGTTCCAGGTTCTGTGTTTTCTGTTTCTGTTGTTGTTTGTTTTTGGTTTCCTCTTTCATTTCAGTGGTGCATATCCTCCAGTAATTTCTGAAGAAATGGTTCATGGGTAGTAAATGTTTTGGTAACTCACGTGTGACAACGTCTATTCTACCTTCACATGTGGCTGGTAGATTACGCATAGAATTCTAGATTGCACATAAATGTTCTTCAGAATTGTTAAGGCATTGCACAATAGCTTTCTATGCTGTTGTTTGGAAGTCTAAAGCATTCTGTCTCCTTTGCATTTGAGCTGTTTTTTTTCTTTGGAAGCTCATGGGAGAATTTATATACATATATAGTATTTATGTATTTAGTATATTATATAGTATTTATGTATTTAGTACATTATATAGTATTTATATATGTATATAAATTATGTATATATAAATACCATATAATTTATATTTATATAATTTATGAGTTTTATGATTATATTAAATATAATTTATAAACATGATATTTATAATATAACATAGTAAACCATATAATATATAACATATAATATATAATATATAATATATATTACATATATATATATTTGGCTTCCCATGTTCTGCAGTTTTTATAATATAACTTGATATGGGTTTATTTTTGCCCATTGTACTGGGCACTCAGTGGGTCCTTATAATCTAGAAATGTGTGTTCTGGAGTTCTGGGACATTTTCTGGAATTATTGCAATGATGATTATATCATCATATATATTCTTTTTTTTTTTTTTTTAATTTTTTTTTCAACGTTTTTATTTATTTTTGGGACAGACAGAGACAGAGCATGAACGGGGGAGGGGCAGAGAGAGAGGGAGACACAGAACCGGAAACAGGCTCCAGGCTCCGAGCCATCAGCCCAGAGCCCGACGCGGGGCTCGAACTCACGGACCGTGAGATCGTGACCTGGCTGAAGTCGGACGCTTAACCGACTGCGCCACCCAGGCGCCCCCATCATATATATTCTTATATATATTCACATATATATATAAAACATCTACTGTATGTTAAGCATTTTTCTGGGTGTTTGGGTACAAAGTCAGAGAAGACATAATCCTTATCGTCCAGAAACTTCCTGTGGGAGGTGGGTTTATAATCAGGATGATTCACTTCCCCAGTTTACCTGGATATTCTTGGTTTCTTCTAGTTTTTCTGCCATAATTGTCAGTATTTCTCACTTCCATGCCCAAAAAGTCTCCGTTGGGAGATAAATCATCTGCTAACCATTCCACAGAGTTGTTGCAAAGATTAGATGATGAAATTATGTGAAGATGCTTTGTGAATTGTAAAACATACAAATAACAGGATGAAAAGATTTAAGGTCTTTTATCTCATTCTCCTACTGAGACAAACAAGTGTCTAAAATTGCTATCTACCTTGCTCTCTGTTATTGCTTTAAGATCTGCTTGGATTTGTAAGAAAATAAATTTGCCAGCAAATTAATTTCATTTTAAGGCAGTTTAGCATATTCTCAATAATTTTCAAGATTAAAGTCCTTTTGTGTGTGTGTGTGTGTGTGTGTGTGTGTACCTGTTTTGGATCATTACATGTATGCTTGAAATTTATTTATCATTTGCTATTGTTTTCAGATTTATGGGTCCTCCTTTCAAATTTAACATTTTATGATTCTGTTGGATTTTGGACATAGGGGATATGCCAATTCCCTAGGAAATTTTTTTTAAGTTTATTGATTTATTTTGAGAGACAGAGACAGACAGACACAGAGACAGAGAGAGAGAGAGAGAGAGAGAGAGAGAGCAGGGGCCAGGCATAGAGAGAGGGAGAGAGAGAGAATCCCAAGCAGGCTCTGCACTGTCAGCACAGAGCCCAATGCATGGCTTGAACTCACGAACTGTGAGATCATGACCTGAGTGGAAGTCAAGAGCCAGATACTTAACTGACTGAGCCACCCAGGCACCCCAGTTCCCTAGGACTTTTTAAACCCTATTGAAAAGAGAAAAGGTATAAACATAGTAGATGTAAGGTAGTTACCATAAAGAAGGCAGAGTGTCTGCCCAGGAGCTTCCAATGTCACTGTCTCATGTGTTCCTTACGTGCCTCCATGTGACAGCTATGATTTTTTTTTTTTCACACAGAGAAGGGAACTGAGGCATATATACAGAGGTTAAGCAACCTAGTTAATACCACAGTCAGTAAAGCACTAAGATCTAAATATATATCCAATCTGATCTTAATGTCTATTGATCATTCATTCATGAGGTTAACAAATAATGTTTGAATCATTGATGTCATCCTAGGTGCTGTGTATGTGTGGATGTGGTGGGGAGTAAAACAGAGGTGGTTTTCGTCCTTATTTCTCGTTTGACATTGTCCTCATCAGTCAGACCATCATGTCTGACCATCATGAAACAGATTTTTCCAGGTACTGGGTTAAATGCTTGACTTGCATTATCGATTAATATGGTTACAACAGCTGTGGGAGAGGTATTATAATTATCTGGGTTTAATAGATAAGGAAACTGAGTCTCAGGGAGGGTAAGCAGTATGATCAACAGGGAGTAGTGATGCTCTTATGGGCATCATTGTCACTATTATCAGGAACTTGCTGGGCAGTCCCACTGTGACAAGTACTACCCTGAGGGGCTGAGGCAACAGTGCAGGATGGCATGGAGGGAGCCCAGAGGGGAAAGCCTGGGGCCACTGGCCTTCACAGAACCATTTTTTTCCTAAAGGACAGTTTTCGGTCTTGGGGGAAAAAAGGGGGTAAGAATGTGATTTCCTTTAATATTTTTGGCAGAAATACTCAAGTACAGACCATTAAAATTTAAAAAGGTAATATTGACTGTAATAATAATGCATAATCATTCTGTAGTAGAAAATATTAAGAAGTTATGCATTTAGGTCCACCTGAAGTAAACTTTATGAGTGTGATTTGGGTGAATGTCTGGGCCTTAATTAGTATTCATTTGACTTAGTTTCTGTTTTTGTCTATGGAATGAAGAATTTATTCCTGGTATATAGATATTGAGGCATTTGCATTTGAGACAAGTCTGACGCTCTTTGACCCTCAGTACTTCAGAGAAGTATGTGTGTGTGTGTGTGTGTGTGTATTTTTCAAGTTGCTTCTGGTCTTACCAGCATTCTTTCCTTCTCTACTTCCTGGCTACAGAATCGTTTGTGTGTGTGTGTGTTGAGGTGGGGGACCCACAACTGGGTGACTTGGTAGAGCTGATCCCTTCTCTCATGTCATGGATCACAGGGATTCTCCCATCTCCTTTCCTGTGGTGATGAATTCAGGGGTGGGTGCTGATTTTAAGGCAAGCATATGCAAGTTCTCCCTGGGCCCCTTCTGCTGTAATTGCCAGGAATTTAATGGATTTACTCAGCTGGTTTTGGGTCTGAGCCTAGCACTGCTGATGGCTGTTGTGTGTGACAGGTGTACAGACTAATGTTGAGAGAAAGAGGACAGTCCCCAATGATGTCATTGGAACCCTGGATCCTGCCTGGCCTGAACTCGGTTTACCCTTCAACTTCCTGGTCATGTGAATCCACAAATCTATGTTACTTATTTTTGCTTGAGCTAATTTGAATTGTGTTTCTGTCACCTGTAAGCAAAAAAATTCCTGGTTGAAATCAAATTCCACTGGTGATCTAATCTTTAAACATAAAACAAGTGTCCGATTACACTGATTCTTGCCATTACATTAAGAGAAGTTGTGGGCATTCTAGTTTTATCACTAAGATATTGGGTGTGCAGCCAAGGTCATCTGGTAGCTAAGTGCCCTGGTAAGAGCTCTGAGAGTTTTAAGGAAGCAGATATCTTGATCTATATAGGTTTTGGGGCCCATGCCAGGACTCTAACTGCTCATGGTCAATCAGCTCTGTGACTTCTACATTAAAGATTTGACTAAAGGGCTAAAATGAGCCATCTGGCAACAAGTGCACAGAGGAAGCCTGATTTACAAATCAAAGGACAGAAGGAAGACTAAAGATGGCCTCAAGCAGAGAAGGATTTAATATTTTTGTAAAGAGTCTTCATTGTAAAAATAAGCTAGTGAATTTGGTCTCTAACTGAAATATTTCACTATTCTCCCACAGTTTAGCCCCCATGCCCTTATTTTTTTGAATTTGAGACAGAGAGAGAGAGAGAGAGAGCGCACAAGTTGGGGAGAGGGGCTGAGGGGGAGGGAGGGAGGGAGGGAGAGAGAGAGAGAGAGAGAGAGAGAGAGAATCTTAAGCAGAGCGCAGAGCCCCATGTGGGGATCAATCTCATAACCCTGGGATCATGACCTAAGCTGAAATCAAGAGTTGGACGCTCATTTGACTGAGCCACTCAGGTGCCCCTTAAAGTTAAAATGAAGTGATAATGCCACACATTTTGACCTTGTTGATCTCTTTTGGATAAATTTCATTTACTTCCATTTGTATAATATTTAGTAACTATGGTATCTGCATCTCACATATGTGATGAATGTATCAACATGAATGTCTCTCTTTTTTTGGCTTAAGTCTATGTAAACAATTCCGAGTTAAAAAAATACTATTAAAAGAAAAACAATTCAAAAAAGGAAAACAATCATGCATGTGTTCTATTAAACTGCCTACACATAGGAAAGAGGGATGGGAAAGATTGAATATATAATAATCTATTATATATTATATAATATATATTATATAAATATATATTATATAATATTTATATATATATATAAATATATATATAAATATATTATATAATATTTCTGATATAATCAGAAATAATTTTTTATCTTCAAAGCAAGGCCATAATTAATTTCATTTAGTCTATTTATGAATCATCTGAGATCAAGCAAGTAGCTTCTCAATAAACACTCCTGGATGCTAATTGCTTATGAGACCTGGTGCATAGGATTATTGGACGTACACTACATCAGGATGATGCCACAATTTTTATTTTACTAGGGATTAATTAAGCCATTTAAAAACCAAGATGAGTTATTTAGCAAGACTAATTATCTACTGATGTCAGTACTAGTTTGTGATAATAACTACATTTTCTAGTTAATAAAGTTGGAGGGGCATGCAGCGTAGCTTCAAAACACTAAAACATATATACACTTTATCCTTTTGTATACATTTTTTTTCAAGTTTAGTTGCTTGTAAAGATATACTTTTAAAGGAAAATGGTTCAGAACATAGCAATTTTCATTGTTCTATGTGACCTAATCAATAGCTTTCTTGAGAATGTACGAAAGTTAGAACAGCCTGGCTCTTCTTTTGACATTTCAATTTTTATTTCAAACTTCTTTCCTCATAGTTTCAAGAAAACTACAAATGTATTCTGTTAGAAAGAAGTTGTCATCCTCCACTTATATCTGTATATAATTCATTAGTTTATTACTTATCGATAGCATTAATTTTGTCCGAGGAAACGAGACATAAAATTAAGTGGGAGGAACGGGATAATTTTCTCTGAAATGACTGTGAAAGTCCACAGGAAAATTGGATTTTATACAAATTGTTTCCTATTAGTCCTGGGTTCAAATAATCTGCTTAGATTCCTCAGCGGTATTTCTAATCGTTTCTTATAGTGACCAGCTACCATCCATGCCTACCTGATTTGTACAGACACTTTAAATACTGCCTGCACATAGTACAGTATTTTTCTCCCATATGCACTTGACTTTTGCAGCTAACTCCATAAGATGCTGTCTCCTTTTTTGTCATTCTGACATGAAACAAGGATGGTTTTCTTGGCGACACTATGTCTTCTGCTCAGATCCAAAATATATGATAGCATAGCTCTCCCATTTTTCCCTTAAAACTTTTTAAAATGAAAACCCATACTTTATTCAGATTTTTCTCAGTCTTCTTTTTTCTGCTTGGGGATCCTATCCAGGAAACCACATTACATTTAATCCTCATGTGTCCTTAGGCGTCTCCAGGCTGTTACAATTTCTCAAGCTACTCTTGTTTTGGATGACCTTGACAGTTTTGAGGAGGAACACAGCGTTTTGCACCCTCTTTTAGCTTTTAGAAAATGCTTTCCAGAAAAAAAGAAGTAAGCAATAAAGGTCTTTTCCCATGCCATGCAAGAGCTTCTTTACCAATGAAGATTAAACCCAAAGGCAATGAATTTCTCACTGATGGAGGACAGTGATGACCACATACTATACTTCAGTGCATGCATAGAAATGGAAGGGTACACACCCATGTGATTTGACTTCTGAGGTGTACAAGAAAAGATTGTTAAAAATTGGAAGTAATTTTATCCACAGAGAGGGTCAAGGGACCCTGCTGTGAGCAGATGTTTTCTGGCTTTATTGAGCCTGGAGCAGAGGGACCAGAGCAAGAGGCATGAACAAGTCAGCCAGGATAAGGTGACTGACAGGAGGCTGGTCAACACTGGATAGTTTACTAACAGAAGTTTGGGGTCGTTTCCAGTGAGTCTCTGGTTGCTGTGATTTAGGCAGGGCCAGGCTGAGAGGGAGGCAAACGGAGAGGGACTAGGTTACTTGCCTAAATTTTTGAGTCCTTTTCCCATAGAACCACTCAAGGTGTCTGAAGTCCAGAGATATTAATGGCATCAGATCTCCTCTGTCTGAGTAGGGAAGCCTGATTTTAGCAAATAAAAGTACAGGACTCCCAGTTAAGGTTGAATTTCAGATAAATAATAAACAGCTTTTTTAGGATATGTATGTCCCAGACAATATTTGGGACATTGCCTATGCTAAACATTTATTTGTTGTTTATCTGAATAGTCAGTGTCCTGCATTTTCGCTGCATTTTCCTTGGCTTCCCCTGGGTAGGTGTAATGGGGTGAGGAGAGAGCTGAAGAGGAGGAGAAGGGTGTAGAGTGTATAGTTTCTAGCCTCAGATCACCACTCTTGGAGAGTGGTTATCTTGCTGTGAAAGACAAATGCGACATCACTTATTCTCAAAAGCCACCCCAGGCCAGCATTTGAAACAACTTTGGATGTCAAAGGCATCTCTGGAACAACATTCTTTTTGTCTCCTTCTTTCGTCAGTTTTGAATAGATTTGTCATTATTCTGTGTCCTATAAAAGTATCCTTTAATATATACTGATACTGAAGAAATAAAACCCAGTGGGTTCAGAAACAAGGGATCAGCAAAGGTAGACTTTCCCTAGGGTCACCTGGTTCCTATCCGTCCTTCCCCCTCCCCACCTCCAGACTCTGGGCTTATGGACTAGTGTTTAGTTTCATGGCTTTCTCCTCCTTCTCCTATCTACTTCCTGGTTTTCTCAGATGATGGAGGGAATAAAAACTTGACTATAAAAAAATTCCTCATGCATGGGATAATTGAAAGAGAAGTACAATTATAAAAATTAAGTGTTAAACCAGGTTTCATGCCCAGGCATAATTTAAAAAAATACATAAGAAGAATAATTTAACAAACTAAGGAAATCATAACTGATATAAATATGCTCTTGGCCTCCAAGAAAGTCAGCAGAAAGTATTATGCTTGACATCCTTCACAGATCAACTGGGTCAAAATCAGAAAGCATTTAAAAGCCTTTGCAAAATAGAGTTGACACATCACAATCTTTTAATGGCATAAATTCCCATTAGCATCAACTGCTGCATAAATAATGTTCATTATGGTGATTAGAAATGTTAATTTCTTAGAGCAGTCATAATTTCCTTTAATCTACTATGGCAGTGTTTTTTAAACTGCAGGTTATGACCCATTAGTGGGTCATGAAATCAAGCTGGTGGGATATAATCATCATTAAAGAGAATAGAACGGAATGGAATAGAAAATATCCAATTTCATTGCACACAGTCAATGTAAATATTATTTCATGTACTTTAACCTGAGTTCTAAAAACATATGTAGGTACTTGGTTATAATATAAAATGTATTCCATATGGTCTGTCATGCACAATCAGAAAACAACTATTCTATATGATAACAAATAAATTCTAAGACTGATCTACAAGTGAAACACAAATTGAAGTGACAGATTGGTGAACATGGAAGAAAATATTTTCAGTAGAAGATACTATGAAGGCTAATATGTTTTTAACCAATGACTGGCCCACTTCTCCATTTGCTGAGTTCTGTTTCAAGGTGGTAAATGTGGCATTCCACTTCTTATTATCAATGCAATAGAGATGTTTTGGTGGTAAACGTAAGTGAGGGCTGTGGGGTCAGCCTTTCTGTACTACTTATCTTGAGTATGTTACTGAATTGTTCTGTGTCTTGATTTCCTTATCTCAAGATGGGCCTGGTAATAGTCTGGCCATCAAACTTATAAAGATTAAATGGATTTATGCATAGAATGTGTTTAACATGGTGTTTGGCACTTAGCAAGTCTTCAGTACATGTTAGTTACTGGCTTTATTACTTTTAATTATTTTTCTGTAAGAATAGCAAATATCAGAGAATTTCTTACCTCAAACTTTTAATTTTATCTCTGACAAATGGAGAATGGAGGCCAGAGTATGCTTTGTGATTCAGCCCATGCATGGTCCCTGAATTCTTCTCCTGAACATGCATTTATTAGTTCATTGGAATGAAGTACTTTAGAGCAAAGGTTCTCAACCTAGGACACATGACCCACTTCACAGGATGGTGAACCTCTGAAATGCGATTGGGATTTTGAATGAATGTGCAAATACACCTTTGGGGAATACATGGAGGGGATCCATGGCTTCTAGTGTCAATGGAGTCATAGGTGGTGCAGTGAAGAGTTAGACAGACTTGGGTCTAAGTTCAGCCTTATTAATTAGCATGGTAACCCTGAGAAAGTTTCTTACATCTTGTAGCTCCACTTACCTGTCTGTAGAATGTGGATTAAATATAGCTGCTACATAATACAGTTGTTGCGATAATTAATGTTTACAGCATGTATAAAAAACTTAGCACTAGGCATAACGGCTGCCACATTATGGGTATTCAAGAGAATATTAATAGTGGAAAAGGGTAGGTAGACTGGAAATTAGAATACAGTGGGTTCCTATTCTGAATTTCAATTGTGGAATGTTAATTGTAATCACTGAGTAATCATTCATTGAGCAATCGCTAAGTGAGTAATCACTGAGTAATCATTCATTCAGTAATCCATTCCCTAATTTATTCAACAAGAATTGACGGAATGCTGCCATGTGTGAGGGATTATGTGAGGTGCTGAGGAAGCACTAATGGATAAGACACATTATCTGTCCTCACAGGGTTATGATCCAGGAAGGCTCACAAACAGGCAGTCACCAACCTTGTGATAAATGGGGTAGCAGGCAAAGTATGGGGCTTGGGGAGAATGAGGGAGACATCTCAAATTCGGAACCACATTCAATGAGGTTTGTGGTTTTGTTTCATCTTATGGTTCTAGTTTTCATTTCAGGGCTGAACAACTTCCTCTTGTTTATTTTAATGCTGAACATTATTGGCCAAGTGTAATATTCCTAACTAAGGCACATTAAGGGCAGACTTTGATCTGTGGAGCCTGAAGGAAACCACTCTTCTCTTGGATATGGCTCCAAATATGAGCACACATAGTGAGGCCGCTTGGTAACATGGGGCGAGAGAAGAGGACAAGCGTCCACCTTCTAAAGGGAAAATCGTAGAATCCAGGGCTTTTCTATTTTTGCCTTGACTTCAAGGAAACTTACAGTTAAATTTAACGTCCCATTACAAGTTTATTTTTTGTTTATTTCTTCGTCTCCCTCAATGATTTTGACTTTCCATTTTAATGCATTATGACATCTCTGTATCTGTCTAGCATCTCTGCCATATTACACGGTTTTTGCAAGTAAATGGGGTAATAATTATTAAATAATCTCAGTCATGTAGTGTCTTACATACTATATTGGCCTTTTACTTTATGTATTTTTATGATTCAGTGGACACAATTGAATGGTAATTGCTTTAAACTTTATGAAATTGAGTCACACTTTGACAGCTCTATCATAGAAGAATTTCATAGCAGGAACAATGTCTTCCAGGAGAAGTCCTTATGTTGTCAATAATTGGATGTGTCATGGTATCATCTGGGTTTATATCCACGATTAGGAGACAAAGTTGCTGTGTTAATCCATTTAAATTATTTTTGTACTCTCTGGACACAGAAACTCTTACCTTTGAGCAAAGCTGTCAGGATAGCTAAATCAATGTCCTGGTGTCCTTCTGATCCCATCCGAAACACCGTAATCTGCAATTTGAGACAAGGTGACCATTAGCAATGCATGTTTTTGCCCAACAGAAATTCAATCATATCTGAACATAGACTATCTTAATATCTACAAGGTAGATTTTTAACCACGGGGAAAGCAGACATAGCAAGAATTCAACTCAAGGGTTCTGCAATTCATTAAGAGGAAGATGTCTCAGTAGCCTCCTAACGGAGACCACCTTACATAATGATGTTTACAATGAAGAGAAACCAGAGACAAAGGAAATTTCCTTTTCTATCATTTCAGTTTTAAAATTAAAACTGGCTGGATTTACAAAAATGTGTAAACTATGAGTTGAGAAATTAAGTGTTTAAAAGTAGCTAGTTTGGTATGCCCTTTGGTAAATGGTCCTACTATGTGTATGTGTGTGTGTGTGTGTGTGTGTGCACGCACATGTGTGTGTATATGCATGTATGCAATGTAGCCATCAGTACACTTACTCCTCAGCACTAGTTTTGAATGGTTTCAACACTGTGATGGCTCTAGATCCTTCAGCCCTCTTGATAACCTTGAACCACCTTGAGAATAACTTAGCAATTATTTCCAGGTTGTGAGAAGGAGAAAGCACACAGTACAATAACATCTTTCCTTGCAGTAATCCAGGGGACAAAAGTATTCTCCAGGGATGGAAAACAGGAAGGAGAGTAAAGAGAGAGCAATGAAGGATTAAAACCTGTTGGATTAATACAAAGTTCCACAATAATGCTGAACAGTAACAGTGATCTTTTTTCCAAGTCAGAGGGAGGCTAGGTAAGGAAGCCAAAAGGTTATTTGTATATGTATACTGAATTACTATTTTTTCAGCTACTTTAGGCTTCAAGTTTCTCTATCTGTAAAATGGAAAAATAATAGTGCTTGCTTGTTTCCAACTGCATGGGAAGTAAACTTTGTAGGATTTGCTAATATATAATTAATTTTTTTAAAAAATGTTTGTTTATTTTGAGAGAGAGAGAGAGATGGAGGGAGAGAATGAGCAGGGGAGTGTCAGAGAGAGAGGGAGAGAGAGAGAATCCATGCTGTCAGTGCAGAGCCGGATGTGGGGCTTGAACTCACAAACCGTGAGATCATGACCTGAGCCAAAGTCAAGAGTCAGATGCTCAAAAACAACTGAGCCATCCACACACCCCGCTAATATATAATTCTAAGTTTTGCCACTATGAGGGAGAGAACAGACACAGAGACTCATCCACTGTTAAACTATCAGTTGCCTTAGAAATCTAGTCCAGTACCCAGAGACAGAGTAACTTGCTTCAGGTCACAAAATGAGTTAGAAGGATAGTTGTGATTAGAACTCAGCAGCCCTGCAATGAGAAAGAATGAAATATGGCCTTTTGTAGCAACATGGATGGAACTGGAGAGTGTTATGCTAAGTGAAATAAGTCAGGCAGAGAAAGACAGATACCATATGGTTTCACTCTTATGTGGATGCTGAGAAACTTAACAGAAGACCAGGGGGGAGGGGAAGGAAAAAAAAAGAGGTTAGAGAGGGAGGGAGCCAAAACATAAGAGACTCTTAAAAACTGAGAACAATCTGAGGGTTGATGGGGGGTGGGAGGGAGGGGAAAGTGGGTGATGGGCATTGAGTAGGGCACCTGTTGGGATGAGCACTGGGTGTTGTATGGAAACCAATTTGACAATAAATTTCATATTTAAAAAAAATAAAAAAAGAACTGAGCAGCCCTCGGGGCAAGAGGAACTCAGGAACAGGTGCCTGAATTGGAAAGAAAACTTGAGATCCACAGGATTAGGATTCAGGGGGCAGAAATGGAATCTCACCAGCCCTTTAACTCTTTCCGCCAGTCCGGCTGTGGTCTGAAAGGTATTATTGTGTACTTAGCTGGTAACAAGTTGAGACAACCAGGATCATATTGGAGTTCATTGTTTTAGAAAAATTTCAAAATTAGGCACCAAACAGAATTCCTTAAACATGGGACCTACTTGCTCTGCAGATGCCTACATTTTATTGCCTAATTAGAGATCACACTTCAGATGTAATTTTTTTCTGGGGCAGCAGATAGATAAATTTACTCCGAAATAGAACATTAACAGGACTTCCTAGGAACAGATTTGAGGAGAGGGAAAGGAAGGTACATAGTGTAGGGTTTCTAAAGAATTTGGGAAAGGGGCACCGGAGACACAGATACATGTGCTGTTGTTTGTCAGTCGTATGCCAGGGCTTTGCAGGTTTTCTAGAAAACTGATGTGGGAGGAGTGGCTGCCCACCTGTCCATGCCCTCATTCAAGAGGAAAAGGAAGCACTAAGGAGAGGCTGGAGGATCCAAATATGAAGTTTGTTTCATAATTTTGTCTTTAGCTGACCTGAAATACTCTAAAACCTTTTTTATTTGAAATTAAAACAAAATTTAAAATATTAATTACACAATGTATATATACAACACCAGGGGGAAAAAACGTCCAACAAAAAAGTCAGAGCCATTTGACCAACCCCAAGTGTTGACAGAGATGAAGAGAATCAAGTATCCTTAAATATTCTTTGTGGGAATATGAATCAAGATAGCACTTTTGGAGTATGATAAGTTAATATAAAATTCCTTGGTATTGATGTATGATTCTTTAACCACACTAAGATTTTATTTAGGATCTTTACAACTATGTTTGGAAATGAGGTTGGTACATGTAACCCATCCTGCCTCATTTTGGTATTAGAGTTGTACTAACTGTTCAGTATGACTTGGAAAACTTTTTTTTTATTTACTTATGCCCCAGAACGGTTTCCATAACAAAGGAATTCTCCTGGTTCTGGCAGGTTTAGTAAGATGTTTATAAACTATCTAGCACTGAAGTGTTTTTAGGCATAGATCGCTGATCACCTTTATACATTTTCCAACAATTATTGATCAATTTAGATTTTCTGCCTTTCCCTGACTCTGTTTCATATATTTTCCTATGTAATTAAACATTTCATCAAGACTCTCAAGTTCATGGGTATACAGCTGCATGCAGAATTTTCTTATTATATGGGACACCTGGGTGGCTCAGTTGGTTAAGCATCTGATTCCTGATTTTGGCTCAGGTCATGGTCTCGTGGTTGTGAGATCAAGAGCTGGGCTCAGCGCTGGGTGTGGAGTCTCTCTCGCCCTTGCCCGCTGCCCCTCCCCCACTTACACTATCTCTTGTTCTCTCAGGCTCTTTCTCAAAAAAAAAAAAAAGATTAAAAAAATTTCTTATTATTTAAAAATCTCCTTTATATCTAGAATTATATGGATTTTTTTAGTCTTCTTTATTTTTAACTTATCAAAATCATGGTCATTTCAAAGAATCAGATTTTCTTGATCAATTATTATTTGACCAATTATTATCTTGATCAATTTATTGATCAATATTATTATTTACAATTTGAAGTGATTATTTTCTGCTTTTATCATTATCCATTCATTTCTTCAGTTTTGCTTCCTTGGCCATTCTTTGCCTAGAATTTTGAGTTGACATCACGGTCACTCTTTTTATTCTTTCTTTCTTTTTTTTTAATAAATGTGTTTAAGATTATGCATCTCACATACTTTTCTATGCATTATGTCATTTTCATTCATTTTTAAATATATGCCATTTTGCCTTAAAATTGTTGTTAATGTTAAAAGAGTGTATGTGTGTATCTGTAACATTTTGCAAACATGCTATTTTGCTTGAAAAAAAAAGTGTGTCTTCTCTATCTTCTGGGTACAGAATTTTAGGTAGATAGGTTGCTATAGATACAGATTACATTTAATTTTTATTCAAATATTCTATTTGACTTATTTCTTATTTCTGAGAGGCATGTTAAAATCTTCTATTATGAGTACATACTTCACAATTATTCCTTGAAAGTACAGAATCTTTGCTTTATATGTTTTGAAGGTTTTAAAAAACGTATAAAAGGTTCATGACAGTCTGTTCTTGGCATATTGCAGTTTTTATCAACACAAAATATCTCTATTTCCTATTTAATGTTGTTGCTTTGCATATTTTGTTTTATATTAACATTTTATTTGCCATATATACTCTCGTGGGGGATTAGAATGTGTCTGATAGATTATTCCATCTGTGTTTTTGTTTTTGTTTTTTCGGTCACTTTTGTGTGGTCATTTTGTTGAAGGTCTGTACCTTGTAAACAGCAAGGCTAGATTTTTTTTTTAACTGAATCAGAATATCATTAGGAATCCAAGGGAGAAAAGAATCCAGTTATGTCTAATATGATTACTGGTTTCTTTTATCTTATTTCTTCCACATTACTTTAGGTTTTCTATTTTCTAGACTTTATCATTTCCCTTCCACCTTTCTTTTCCTTTGAAAAAGTATCATATTTGCCTAGATAATATATGTACATGGCAAAAAAAATCCATAGCATAAAGAAATATATGGTGAAAATGAAAGGTATCATTTCTGTCCTCCATTTTGTAGCACCTCTCAACAAAGGCAACCACTATTCCTGGTTTGGGAGATGTTCTCCACATAAACAAAGAGAATTAGACACATCTTTTACACAGGTGGTCGTGAGCTTTATACATTATTACGCATCACTTTTTTCATGTGACTACCTATCCTGGAGACCATTCTACTCAGCTTCATTATTTGTTGGCTGCCTAATGTTTCCTTATATGCATGTATTATGATTTATGATTTAGTTTTCTATTAGTGAACTTTGGGGTGGTTCTTGATCTTTGGTAATTATAAACACCATTGCAGGGAATAACCTTGTATGTGCATGGCTGAGTCTGTCTGTAGAATACAATTCGTTGATAGGGAATTTGTGGGGCCATTTACTCTGAGAGAAGGTCCTGAATTCATTGTTCTGATTCTGCTCCCAGGGCCTCTCCTATTTCCTGCCTTTATTTGTTTTGGTCCTTAATGGTAACTGAAATGATCTTCAACTTCACAGTATATATTTTTCTCCTGAAATGATTTCCAAACTCTACTTTCTATACCTGCTTTTAATATTCTAGAAGTTACTCAAAATTTCTTGCCTTCTAGCATAGTAACCTTTTTCATCTCCTTCCGTGCGAAGTACTGATAGGGATTTGTTTCAAAACTGTATATATTTATTATTTTAGCCTTTTTTGTCATTTGAGGGGCAGGAGGGAGATAGACACATATGTGCTCCTTCTATAAAATCTCATCAATGTGCATTTAATAGAAAAATGTAAATCAGGTAGAAGTTACTTAGCTATTTTATTGGTGATTTAGTAAATAAAGCCTGATTTTTCTCTATAATAAAATTGGTATTTTCAACATGTACCCTAAAAGTAATTCTTGGATTTGTTTGACATGGTTGGTTATTTTGTCAAAACGCTATGAAATATAGGAAGATTAAAGTGTTCTTCAAGATTTGAAAGAAAAAAAATCACACATTTTGTTAAAAACCCCACAACTTCCCCCAAATTCAGTTTGACATTTTCTATCTTCGGCTCACTTGTGGACAAATTGCCTTAGCCTGGATGCAATTCTGATTCTCAGATTGAAGGGAAGCTGTCTTTCAAAATTACATGATTCCCGTATTCTCCACTCCTTGAACTTGTCTGCAAACCAGCTCCTCTGCTTATGTTCTTACTGTCATTTGTACCCCCATTCAAAGTCAGGAAATGGGGTGTCATATCTGTTCCCTCTGACCCCCTGCATACAGGGGAGTCATGCACAGATTCATTGAGCATCTCTGTGCTAGGCACCTTTGAGGTGCTGAGGTAGAGCAGTGAACAAAGCTGACAGACAATTCCTGCCTTCACAGAGCCTATTTCTAGTGCATTCTAGACAGGAGAGACAGAGAGAAGCGAGTACATATATGGTATGTCCGGGTGCTTCTCACTGCCTCCTTCCCTCTCTGTCCTCAGTGTCACAGCCATTGTTCAGCCAGCAGCCTCATAACTATTCAGAAGTTTCTTTACTGGTCTTCCTGATTCTGGTCCTTCCATTCTATTCCCCATGCAGCTACCCAAGCAATCTTCCTGATTATATCACCCTCCTTACCAAAATTTTTTAGAGGCTTCCATTACTAATAACTCTTAGCAAGGCATTCAAGGAATGCCAATCTCACACTCCTGGCTACTTCTTTAGTTTTATCTCTTGGTGATACATGGTCACTGCTACACCCTTGCTGTTACGCACCCCTCCCACCACAGCCAGGACCCCACACCTCATGCCCCAGTCATGCTGAGCAACTTGCTCCTTTATTTTTTTTTTATTTTTATATTAAAAATTTTTTTTTAATGTTTGTATTTATTTTTGAGAGAGAGACAGAGTGCAAGCCGGGGAGGGGTAGAGAGAGAGAGGGAGACACAGAATCTGAAGGAGGCTCCAGGCTCCAAGCTGTCAGCACAGAGCCCGTGGGGCTTGAACTCACAAACTGTGAGATTATGATCTGAGCTGAAGTCAAACGCTTAACCAACTGAGCCACCCAGGTGTCCCTCCTTTATTTTTTAAAAATGTTTACATATTTGAAAGAGAGAGAGAGAGAAAGAGACAGAGAAAGAGACAGAGAGACAGAGAGAGAGAATGTGTGCAACAGCAGGGGAGGGACAGAAAGAGAGGGAGACAGAGGATCTGAAGATGGCTTTGCACCGACAGCATTAAGCTCGATGTGGGGCTTGAACTCAGGAACCGTGAGATCATGACCTGAGCCGACGTCAGATGCTTCATCAGCTGAGCCACCCAGATACCCCACAACTTGCTCCTTTAAGGGCCCCTGAAGTTGTTTCTGAACTTGTAGCCTTTGTTTATTCAATTCCCTTAAAAATTTTTTAAATGTTTATTTATTTTTGAGAGAGAAAGAGCGTGAGTGGAGAGGGGCAGAGAGAGAGAGAGAGCGGGACATAGAATTTGAAGCAGGCTCCAGGCTCTGAGCTGTCAGCACAGAGCCTGACGTGGGGCTCAAACCCACAAGCAGTGACATCACGACCTGAGCTGAAGTCAGATGCTTAACTGACTGAGCCACCCAGGTGCCCCTATTCAGTTCCTTTAAAAGAAAATGTTTATTTTTGAGAGAGAGAGGCAGAAAGAGGTGGGGACAGGGGATCCGAAGCAGGCTCTGCGCTGAGAATGGAGACTCCACTACGGGGCTTGAACCCACCAGCTGCGAGATCATGACCTGAGCAGAAGTAGGGTGCTTAACTGACTGAGCCAGCCAGGCACCCCTCAGTTCCCTTTTTTTGGGGTTCCCTCTGCTTGCAGAATCAACCACAAGCCTTTCACTTGACGTGTGGCACTGAGGAAGCCTTCCTGTATAACTGGGACGGAGTCCTCACTTCTCCTTGTGTCTCTCGCATACTCTGTGCGGCTGCCCAGCACACTGCTTCAGCCCCTCCTTCCCCTTATGGGTACACGTCTTTTTGTATGAAACAGAAGTCCATTGGCAGCGGGGATCGCTAGCTAGCTAGTCCTTGCTCAGTATTGTTTGATGAGTGGATGAATTATTACCAAATTGCTGTGTTAAGGAAATAAGGAAACTGGTTTGGAGAAACCAAAAATGAAAAAGCAGCACGTTCCACACAGAGCTCTAAACCAGGAGCGTGTTTCAAGAGTTAATCATCAATTTTAAACAAGAATCTACTGGACAATGTATTATTACTAAGCACTTAGTCAAGCATTAGGTGATAGAAACTGGGCTGCCGGAGTTTTAGAAACTGTTTGAGACTTAGTATGAACGTGACATTTTTGAGATATAGGTAGCATCGACTAACCCAGAAGTATGCTTCACCCAAGTGCCTCACATTTTGGAGCCATGTAGATTAAACTGTAGTACAGAAAAAGACTCAAAGCAGGAATATATTATAGAAAAATGACAAAACCCCGGAGGTACAAAAATGATTTGGGAGAAGTAATTTTATGTTTGAACACAGTTTGATTCATCTCCTGGGCAACAAACAAGTATATTTACCACTTAAATAATAAAATATAGTTTATGTGGCTGAATTAATCACAGACTTTCCACTTCTAAAACCCAGCAGGTCCTATAGTTGAACAAGCTGAGGGTACAGGAAAACATACTGGAAAAATTAAACGGAGTCCTTTTCAAAGTGTCTGTTAATTAGCCTAATTTGCGATTTATATTCATGTCCAAGCAAGCAATGGGTCTGTGAAAAGCGACACGGAGACTGAGGCAAGCTTTTGAAAATGAAAATAACCATGATATTAAACTGAAATACATCTGTAAGTTGCAAGGGCACTTCGGCTCCATCTATCAAAGACAGAAAAGACCATTCCACAATCATTTCATGCTTGTTAGATATGTGAGAGACGATACCTGAGTTTGACAAGAAGTTTGTAACACGTCAGAGAATTTTAGAGAAACACCACAGCAACCCAATGGATAATCAGGAAAATTCTTACGATTTTGTAAGTATTTAGAAAAGTCCACCTATAATAATGTTAACCAATAGGTTTGAGGACATTAACACACTACATCTGAAACTTTCCTTAAAGAAACATCTCTGAAATTTCCTATTTACTCATTCAATTTCTTTATAGGATCTGTGGATGTGTTTCCTGAGAACAAGGGCAGGGAGAGATGGGAGGATTAGACCCAGAAGTCATTCGATCAACACAACACAACGACTTTACAAAATCACCAGCTAAGCAGCATATTTCCCTGATGAGTTGTTGATATTCGAAATAATTTGAAACAACTGAGTGATTAATAGGAAATGCAAAAATCCATGTTCATCAAGATGCAGAACGATAACAAGACCCCTAATCAGGATCTAAACAGGGATGGTGGCTGGTCATCAAAGGACTTTAAGCAGATACTGGGTTCAGTTTTCACTTTGGCACAACCCAAGGTCACCCGGCAGTGGGAAGAGAAAAATGCAATTTGATGAATAGAATCCTATGCACCTAAAACATACTCCTATTTTATTTCCAGCATCTGAGAAAATAAAGTCTCTTTGGTTGACAAAATTCTTAAGAGTAACATTTTGCTAAAGGTACTGGTTTAGAAATGGACATGCTGATTTATGTGGAGGAGGGGAGGAAATCATAGGAAATTCAAACACACCTGGAAATGAGCAAACCAAAGATCAGCAGAAAGTGGTATTCAAATCTTTTTTGTGAGAAAATTAATATCAAATAAGTGTAATTATTTGTTATGGAGTTCCATATAAACTATATATTGACTTTCTATGTAATCTTCTTGAGCAAGACTCATAGTCTCATATTGAAGCGTGTGAATAAGAAATGATGCTCTGGAGATAGAAATCAGATGAAATTAATATAAGTCTAGTGGGTCTTACTTTTAAAAGACTCAGATGTATGAGTTATCACATTGGATAAAATACAAGATTATTTGACTTTGAAAGGATATTTTATTATACATTGGATTTGCCAGTGGATCGACTGATCCAATTTGCTGGTTTATTTTATTCATTTCATTTCATTTCATTTCATTTCATTTCATTTCATTTCATTTCATATTTTTAATGTTTATTTATTTTTGAGAGAGAAAGAGAGGGGCACAGAGTCCAAAGCAGGCTCCAGACTCTGAGCCGACAGCACAGAGCCCAGTGCAGGGCTCGAACTGCAAGATCATGACCTGAGCTGAAGTTGGATGCTTAACTGACTGAGCCACCCAGGCACCCCTGCTGATTTATTTTAAAGGAGTCTTTTCTAGTCTTGGGACACAATTCGGTTCAGGTTGCTTTCAGTAGTTTAAAGCACACCGACAGTACCATAACCTCATGCTTTCTCAAGGGACCTTCATGCACAACTGGGCAATTACCAGGGTGCCAGAAAATCGAGGAGGTTTTGCTTTTTTGACTCTAATCTTTGACTCTCCTTTCTCTTTTTCCCAGTGTAATTAAGAACACTAGGGTTTGTTTCTCCCTTCAAGAAATGCAAATCAGAGGTCAGAAGCCTTCTGGTTCCAACATAAGAAATATTTTTTTCTTATTATAAAAGCAGTGCATGACTGATATGAAAAAAATCATAAAAAGTTTAGAAACAGTCAAATGAGAAATAATTTCCAAAGTCCCAAATCCTAGCCAAAGACAACTACTTAATAATATCTTGGCATATTTCCTTTGAGACTCTCTCTCTTTTTTTCTCTTCTTTCTTTTTTAAAAAATTTTCATAGGCATAGTGTATATGTGTGTGGGGGGGGTGGGCATATTTGTGAAGTACAATTTTTGTGTTCTCATTTTCTTTTCCATTAGCATTATAACTATTATAAGCATTTTCCTGTATTATTGGAAGCTCTTCAAAAGCATAACGCTCAATATCTACAGAGTATTGCATCCAAGAGATGTGAATAGCTCACTCAATACCTCCATTGTTGGACATTCATATTGTGTCTAAACATCTGATATAAATAACGATGTGATGAATATCTTTGCATTTAAATCCTGTATCCTGTTCTGTATTTGGCATTCTGTCCTTAGGAGAGATTCCCCAAAGTTGGGGCCTCTTGTCACAAATTGTCTCATAGCTAGAAATGCATATTTTAGTCCATAATAAGTTAGTTAAAGTTTAAAAACAAAACAAAACAAAAAAGCTTGTGCTGTCCTTGAACTATATTTGCATAATGGCCTCCAACCTGGTTAGTGGAAGTGCTAGAAAGGGGGAGGCAGCTCTCTTTAAGCTGGTTGTACCAAAATGGCAGTGGAAAACAGGCACACAGAATGGTCGGAGGGCAGCTCTCACTGCTGGAGACATGGGAGCATTGAGCAGGATCAGCTCTGTTTCCACCACCACCAACAACGAGGACGAGTTTAGGCTCTTGTTTTTGGCAAAAGGGGTCTTGAAAAACAGGCCAACCTCCTCACTTTCTCCTACTTTCACTGTCTGATTTTTCTTTTTAGCCCTTTGCATGCTGCATAGGTCCCAGGGCAGTGCTGACTTAAATACCTGGAAAGGGCAAATGAAATCATGTGGTGAACCTGAGCGTAGGAGACTTTTGTTTTGTTTTTTGTTTTTTGCTTTTTAGCATGTTAAGTCATGTCACGGTAAGGAAAGTGTTAAATATGGGTCAGGAACTCAACCGAGGCTCCCTGCATCATGATTGACATATCCTTCACAGTCTGAAGAACACTTTGAGATCCTAAGGTGACACATCGGGAGGACAGAAAAAGCAGCCCAGCTGATTTTGTGATGAGAGCAAAAACTGGGAACAGGCTAAACCCCTCATTTATTAATTCTTTGGAGAAATTTCAGCAGGGTTCTTTAGGGGGCTGGAACTATATGACAACCTGTCATCTACTGCCTCCTGGTTTCAGTTCTTTTCCTGACAATTGATGTTACCTCTTTCATTTGTTATATAACTATGTGATGTACCTCACTGGCTGCCAACATGACAGATCCTACAGGTCCAACAATAAGATTTCTAGAAGCTTCTTTGGATACCTCATGGCCTTGGCTAGCAGAATCAAGAATATTTGTCATCTACCATCTTGTCAGCCAGACGAACGTGCGAAAATTCAATTTGACCCTAAGTATTATTTTCTATCTCAGGAAGGACATTCCTGGATTCATGTGCATTCTTGTATATATTTTTAAAAAATAATTAGACATCTCTCTAAGGAGAATATAGAGGACCACAGATGGTTCTCATAGGCCAACACCATATGGGCTTCTTATCGGGGCTGTAATGATTTTTAGGGGTTATTTTGGTGGTTTTATTTTTTTCATCATTACAAGATAGAATTATATCTTTTTCTGACTTCCCTATTATGTTTATCAAGACATCACATACTTCTGTGATCTCTCCAGGAGAGAGAATGCCAAGAAAGCATCATAAGGTGTTACAGATGGTGGGGTTCTCGTGCTTCCCTTCTCAAGCCAGTCTAGTTCCCCTGGCAATGATCTTGTTGTCAGATTCCAAGTTGGTAGACAGATGCCTTTGGTCCAGCCCTCTGAACATCTTGGGCAGGGCAACTGTACGGCTGAGCCAGTGAGAGAGGGCTTTGAGGGTAAGGAGACTAACATTTTGGATTCCCTTCTCCCATTCAGAAAAGATACATCTTGCTTCTACTTCCCTTCCTGTCCAACCATACGAAAAAATACCAGAGACAAACATCTTGAAGGCAGGGCATGTAAGCTCACTGAGGACTGGGGATCTCATCCTCCAGGCTGGATTTCTATACCTTGCCTGGCGGAGCAGTCAGAGAGAGTTGTTTAAGTAGCACTCACTTCAGAGCCTGTGAAACATTTTGCTGGGGAGGGTTGGGGGAAATGATTTGGAGAATACCCACTTCAGCCTGTGTGCATGCTTTCAGATTCCTGGGATTTCTCTGTACGGCTGACAGGATGAGGTTAGTATCATATGGCAGATATCACATTGTCAAAAGGATCTTGGCCAAATCACCTCACTTCTCTGAATCTTGGTTTTATCATCTACAAAAAAAAAAAAAAAACCCTCAACTTTGACTAGATGATCATTGGGGCTCCTTTTAGCCTTAGAGATCACAGAATTTCTCTCTTCATGCTCAAAATGGCTGAAAATCTGCACTGGGGGGGGGGGGCATCTAATCGGTTTGGCTTCCTACCTGATACATTAATTTCCTCAACAGCATCCCTAAGAAGGGACCTTGATTCTTGTGGATGGTACCATATGAAAACCTTGTTTCTGTTTGCTGTTACATTTTCATCTGTTCATTAGCTTAGGGGAAATTCCATTTTTTTATTAAGATGTAATTAATATATAATGGTTTATACATGTAAGGTGTACAGTGGTTGATTTTGATACATTTATATATTGCAATATGATTACCACCATAGCATTAGCTAATCCAGCAATCCCACTTCTGGGTACACATCCAAGGAAATGAAAACAAGAGGTCAAAAAGATATCTTCACTCCCATGTTTACTGCAGCACAATTCACAATAGCTAAGATATGGAACAACCAAAGTGCCTGTCAACAGATGAATGGCCAACACACACAATGGAATATTATTCAGCCTTGAGAATGAAGAAAACCCTGCCATGTGTGACATGGGTGGGCCTTGAGGGTATTATGCTCAGTGAGGTGAGTCAGACAGAGAAAGACATATATTGTATGATCTCACTCACTTTGGGGATCTAAAAAAGCCAAACTCATAGAAACAAATTATCCCTTCTAAAACATCTCCCTTTTATGTTGTTGAGCCATGGCACCATGATCCCTGTTCCATGCCATGAATACCATATTGGTGACACAGATACACCCCAATCTTACACCTCTGGAATTAGAGATAACCCTTCCTCTGTTCAGGAAGGGCTGTTAACTCCCAGGGTGACACTCAGACCCCTTAGTGTGAACACTGGGATTTTCCTGGTCTAGCTCCTGAGTTATCTCCCACAACCCTCCTGACACTGGCACAATGCATGCTTTGGCTCAGAGAGGACAGATTGTGTCCAGAACCTGGGCTTTAGAATCCTGCGAGCTCAGAAGTGAATCATGGCAGCTAATAGGTGTGTAATCTTAGGCTACTACTTATGTTATTACACCTCTCTGAGACTCAGTTCCTTTCTGTGTCAAATAGGAATAGCTCATTGTCTTAGGATTATTGCAAAGCTTTCTGTGGGATCATCTTTTAAAATATGGCACAGTTTTTAGTATCTCCTATGGGCTTAATAATTGTTCATTCCCTGCCTATTTGCTAACCTCGGCATGTTCCCTGGGCCAACTCCCTCTCTCACTGCTGTGACTTTGTCCTGTCTGTTCTCTCTGGTGATGTGTCTTTCCCCTTTAGCTTTGCCTGACTGTCTCCCCATCTCCTCTCAGGCACAGTTGAAGCATCACCTCTGGTGTGCCCCTGTTGATTCAAAGCAACCTTCACTGGGGTTGGGTGTCTGTCCTCTGGAGTTTTACCTCTATCACAGCACTGCCACCACACTACAAACCATGCCACCATCTGTGACAGCAATATTCTTAAGGTTGTCTGTTGTGTATTTACAATGTGCCAGCCACTGTGCAAGCAGTTCACAAACAGATTTCGGCCAACCCCAGAAAAATCTATCATCTAGTTTCTGCGATTCTTCCCATTTCACAGCTCAAGAGCGGGAGGCCAGGGAAATTGGATACCGTCTGGAAGGCCATGCAGTCAGGGAAAGCTGAGGTGCGTTCACACAGGGACAGTCTGGTTTGAGGGCACAGTCTCCTGTTTGCTTGTCTCCCTCCTTTTCTCAGAAGGCAAAGACACTTCTTCATCTCTACCTTCCTGTCACCCAGTAGTGTGTTTGGCATGTCGTGGGCGCCTGATGAATGTGAAATGAATCCTTCGTTCCAAGTTCAAATCTGGCCTGTGGTTTTCAGATGGGGGACTGTGTATGACAAAGGCTCTCTCCTTGACCCAAATTTAGGCTGGATTCTCTGGACCCTCTTCTTTACTAGGCTCCAGGCTTTAGGCTTCCAAGTGGCATTGTCCTGTTTCAGCAAGAATCCTCCACCCCTCAATATCTGGTGACCCTCTATATTTGACTGAATTCCTCATTCTCCACACCCCTCTCTCCCAGGGATATCTGGTCACCCTGGCCTGCCTTTAGCAAGAATCTTGTTAGGTCTACTTTGCAAGAATCCTCTTACCCTCTTAATCATTTTCCATCTGCCCACCCCTTCCCTCTACTCTTTGACTTTTCTTCCCCTTCCACTTTTCTTTCTTTCTATTCAGAGTTGAGCCCAATCTCTCTCCCACTACAAACACCCAATGCATAGTTCCTTGAATAAAGGCTTCCTTACTGTGTTTTACAAGTGTCAGAATAATGTTTTCTTTAACATATCTGAGACTGAACTGTCCTAATTAGATTCAGGGAAGGCAGGCCTGGGGTCTTAGATGCTCAGTGTCTGGGTTTGGGTGTCTGTGTAGCTCTGCAATGTTTCTTATCCAGAGACCAGTCAGGTTTCCACCTGACCATCCCCAGTCTCACCAGCAAAGACAGGGTGAGCTCAGTGCTATATTCTGAGGGTGCTCAGACCCTAAGGGATTAAAACTCACTTCAGGTGTACCCTTGCACGCTAATCATAAGCAAACTAGATGCTGCCATTTGGTCAAGAACACTCCCTGTGGTCATAAAAACCAATATTAAAATAAATTCCTAGCCTGAGAGAGGGTAAAGGAAGAAAGCCTTCCAGGTTGTTTTGTGGATGAGGACACAGACCCATGTTGGAAGGACATGTTGGGCCAATGCTGGGATGTCCTTGAGCATGTGTCTGACCCAAGACAATCCTGGATTCAATGTGTTTGAGTGAATGTATTTGAAAGCATTTGTAAGTGGAGATGGAAAATTATATTTTAGTGTGATGATTAATGTCTCAAACAATGGCAATTCAGAGAGAAAATCACGGGGCGCCTGGGTGGCCTAGTCAGTTAAGCATCTGACTCTTGATCTTGGCTCAGGTCATGATCTCATGGTTCATGAGACTGAGCCCCAAGACGGGCTCTGCACTGAGTGTGGAGCCTGCTTGGGATTTCCTCTTTCCCTCTCTCTCTGCCCCTCCCCCATGCATGTATGCTCTCCCTGTCTCTCTCTCAAAAGAAATAAATATACATTGAGAGAGAGAGAGAGAGAGAGAGAGAGAGAGAGAATCACAAAGACCATTTACTGAGAATCAGACCTTCCCCCAGACCCTCCCTGCTTTGAAGCTTGTGTGCCTGGCAGGGCTCCTCTCCTGTCCTCTTTCCTGGCAGACTGTCCCAGGGGCAAAGACAATCCCTTGTTTGTGTACACAATACCCAGCCTGGAGATGCAGCTTTTTTTTTTTCCTTCTCTTCCTTTTTGAAGTTTTTGATTTCAGTTTGTGCTTTCGCTGCAGTTTTCTAGGGCCCCTCAAGACGAGTAAGAAGCAAGAGCTCCCTTTGTCACACAACAAGAATGAAAATACAAAGGGAAACATAAAGCACCTCCGGCAGGTTTTCCCCTCAAACCAGCTTTTGGCAAATTAAAAATAAAGCTGGTGGGAGAATGGAAGTCTTTGTCTGAAACTGCACTTTCTGACCCAACAGTGGCAGAACGTGACATTTGTTAAATGGTAAAAGGGAGTGTTATACTCCTATCTACTGTCATATTATTCTGCCTTACAATGAACCTCATTTTGAAGGGTCTTCTATGTTTTCAACCTCAGGTGGGATTGATTCAAGGAAAGTACAATTCAGTTTATCAGCTCCATCGTTTCTCTCTAAACCCTAGCTAGAGTAATAATCCTTTTCTTCTCCTTGGGCCAATATGGACACACAGCCCTGTATCATCCCATTGAATGGCTGAGTTTATTATCCTCATTGTTCATGGCACAAGCCATAGCTGCTAACTATCCCAGGGTCAAAACTCTAGGCATGAAAAATTGCAGGCCAAGGGAGGGCCTGACCACCCCCTACCGAGCCACCAGCATTATAAGAAAACACCATCAGAAACTCAACTGGCTTGCAAAAAAAAAAAAAAAAAAAGAAAAGAAAAGAAATGTAGGCCAAGATTTTGAGACTGTTGACTTTTTGGAGTACGACGTTTAGGAGGGATAGTTTTGTCTCAGGTGAAGCAATTCTTTCCTCCCTGACTCCCTTAAGTTGCTTTACTGTTCCCCGTCCAATGTTCCAGATCATACACACATATGTCAAATATGAAAACATTTGGGAGAAATGGCGATTCAAACATGATCAAAACCAGGAAGCTGTAATGAAAGCCACGAGAAAATTCTAACTAGGCTAAGAAGGTAGGGGCTAAGGAGACAAAGGTCATCTCCGGCTGGGATGACCCAAGAAGACTCAAAGGAATAAGCCAGGATTTGATCTGAACATGGTGGGGTAGTTCGAATTTCAATAGGGAGGTTTGGTGGTGGGGAGGAGCAGGGGGAAGAAAATGGTAAGAGAAAGTAAGAGAAAAGTAGACATTAAAACATTATATGCAAATATCCAATTTGGCTAGGGCGCTAGGTAAAGGGAAGGTGACTCATGAAGCAAGCCTAGGAAGGAAGGTTGAGGCCAAGCTGTGAATGATCTTCTGGCTTAAGGAATTTGGACAGAATTCAGTATACACTGGCCTGGTGCCAAGCACTTTAAACATGTTACCTCGTTAATCCTCACGCCAGCCCTATGAGGCTCAGAGATTGAATTAATTACCCAAGAGCACCTAGCTGGAACATGACAGTCAGGACTGGATCTCAGGTTTGTGCAGCTCTACGGGCTGTGCCCACAGCCTCTCTAAGCTGAAGTCAAACACTATCAGATACAAATTAATCTCGGGGTGGAGATTAGAGTTGGGGCCCCGCTTCAGAGCTGTTGCAGCAGTAAGCATCTCAAGATGGATAACAAGGGCCTGGATTAGCAGGTGGCTGTGTGATGGAGAGGAAGCACTTATCGGGGCGTCAAGGAGAATCACATGGTGGGTTGACACTCAGGGGCCAAGAGTCAGGCAGGAATCAAAGATGGCTCTTAGTTTTTCAGCCTTGGTGCTGACAGCACGAACTCTGTTAAAGTGCCTCTCACTAGAGCTATCCCGCAGCCCTGGGGGAGGTTTGGAGGAGTGGGGAAGGGGAAGATTTTGGCAAACCTTAGAGGCCGCCAATAGCTTTGAAGGGTATAATTGCCCCAGAGCAATGTGTGTGTATGTAGAGAACCCCAAGACTAAGAAAGCAGAATCGCTCATCAAATTGCTCTCTTTCGCGCTGCAAACCTGGAGGGAGGTTTTACATGTATCGGCTTGCCTATCACGGCAGTAGGAAGATACGTGTGCATGCACCCACATACACACATACAGTGGTTTTACGAGTCATGTGACTGGGAGATGTTAACTCTCTAACCATCGTCCCACAAGGCAACTCTGTAGTGAGTGTGTTTCTCTTGGATGGCAGAATGTACATTTCAACCAGCACTGCCTTTCCCACAAAAACCCTCAGAAAAATGTTCGACTTTGTGTTTACCACATCAATCAAATGCCAGCATTTTTTTCACATACCCCTATGACACTGATTGTACAGTCACACAATGATGTCCATCCTATCAAGAGATATAAAGAAGAGAAATGTTCTAAAGAAGTGAATTTTCTCATTAAGTATGGGTTATCCCTTATTGCCAAGTGAAAACACATTAATTCTCTTGGATAGAAACTTTTCTAAAACAGAATAGACCCAATAGTCTTCTTAGACAACATGAAATAAAATGAAAATTCATTCTTTTTTCTAGCAGGATTTAGTGATGCTCTCACTGACCAGCAAGGTAGGCCTATTTGGCCCTAGCTAAACGGCCCAGCCTGCTCACGTTTAGAGATCTTATACCTGCTATTAATAGATTCCCAAAACTCAGTCTAACTCTTCTGACAATGCTCATTCATTATGCCTCCCTGCTTTCTGACTGCAAAGGGCAAGAAAACCAGGCCAAACTCAACCAGAAGAGTCGTGATTTCTATGGCATTTAGTGCCTATGACCGTGTGGGATTTAGTGCACAGATTGTCTGATATCAATGCTGACATTCAGATAAGTCTTTTTTTTTTTTTTCACTTCTTATTTCCTGGTTTAGAGTGTTGAGGTTTCTGAATAAGAGATCTCTAGATAAATTAGGTATTGTCATGTTTTTTTAGCAGGAAAATTTTCTAATTAATTTTATTTCAGCTCTTTCTGCTAATCCCTGCTTGGAGAGGAAAGAATGGAACATTTCTGGACCCTTAAGGAGAGCAGCAGCTAGGCGAAATAAGCATGTCCTGACCAAGGTGGGAATAGATGTGAGCTCTCTCTAATAATAATAGCAGCTGTGGCATGCAGGTGTGCCTCTAAACATTGTGCATGTATGACTCTCGTGGAATCTGTGCCCTATGACCCTTACCGTCAATACCTGTTTTCCAGTAAAGATCGCTGAGGCTTGAAAAAGTAAAGTAACGAATTCAAAGTCACAGAGCTGGCGTTCCCAGCTGTGCTCTCTGAGATGACGTGGCTAAAGGCCTCCCCACTCATTCTGCCAGATGGCCCATTAGAAATTCCCAGATCCTATGGAAGGACAGAAGAAGAATGAATGGCAGCCACAGTGAGGGCAAAGGGAGTGTTTCATAGGTGATGTCCTGGCCACTGTTTCCAACCAGATAAAGGTCTGCTGGAAGAAGGGGTGGGGCAGGCAGACTCCTGTGGGTCACACTGGAGACCCAGGGGCTCTCAGGCCCCCTGACCAGCCGCTCTGTCACAGGAGTCTCATTTCTCCTTGTTGTGTGCAGTGGGGGCCTCTACTATGTGTGCTGGAAGGAAAAAAAAGGCCCAACAGAAAGAAAGAATCATGATGGTAGGCCCATTTCCCTTGTGTTCTCTAAAGGTCAGAATTCATCTCCTCGTATTTCCTGGAAAACCATCAACTCAGAGGAGAGGGTAAGAAGAACCTGGTTACAAAGAAAGGCGTGGTTACCACCCAGCCCTGAGCTTCCTCTCCGACGCTTTGGCAAGAGCGCCTGCTGATCGGTCAGAAGATCCAAACAGATTTTATCACTGATCCGCAGCTCCTTTGGACTCTGCTTTTTGAATAGAGAATTCCCTAGGTGCCCAGCAGGAGACCCAGCCTGGAATAAAGCAAGCCACTAAAGAAAGTCAAATTCCCAAAAATAGGCACGGGAGAATGGCATGAAAAGGGGATATTTTTAGCTAGCAATGATAAAGCTTCTGCACTTAATTGAGGTGACTGTAGTGCAAAGTAGAATGTAATTATTTTCCGCTCAGCACCTGTCTTGGAGTCTGCTGCTTTGCTCTCCACTTCTGGACGTTGGTGAGGGACGCTTTTCTGCTTTTTCACCTCTTCCTTATCAGCCCACTGTGGCAAACGTCACTTAGTTTGAAAGTACGTACGCATGGATGCCTGGGAACATTCAAGAAACACTCAAATGCAGTGTCCCTCTTAAACCCTGCATTTCTTTTGGTTATATTTTCAGACTTCCTCTCTCTTTCTCTCTTCATTCCTTCTCTCCTTCCTTCCAAAAATATTAAGGCACTGTGCAACAACCTATATATATTTAAAGGCTCCTAGTTAATATATGCACACATTTAATATATTAATATTTAACACATTTAATATATTATATAGTATTAAATTCTACCAAAATATATCAATAATATAATTATTTATTAATTCTCACCAATTAATTTGCACGTATATACACATATTTACTAGGAGCCTTTAGTTAAAATATTAACTAGGAACCTTGGAAGTACCAGTGCACAGTCACCTGCATGGTGATATACTTAAAGGCTACTAGTTAATAGGTGTGTATTAGCTATACACACACAGATATTATATATGATATATTCACGTACACCTATATATACCTAGGAATATATTATCTGTATCTGTTTATGTTTATGTACTGTGCCTGCCTTTAGGATTACTTGCTCTTTACCTCACATGTTGGATCATTGGGTAGGCACAACTTAATTAACACTTTACTAAAGGTTAGTGATACTGTGATGCTAGATAGATATCTGTTGCTATGGAATAGGAACTAGAGGTAGGTAAAGCTCAGTTCCAAGTTTTATAACTCTGCGATTTTATTACTTAAAAGAATAACTATAGTTTTCACAAGATGAGAAAAATATACCTGAGAGGCATTTTTTCTGGCCATAGTGGTACAGAACAAGAAAACAATGGAACATATTAGCAGCTAAGCAAAGCTAAATTTAGCCATGGGGAAAAATTATAAAATCAGGGGCTACTCAGCGAGTCCCTGAAATTCTGAACAAGAAGACAATTAGTGGGCTTATACTATGGACAATGGACAATTCTAATTCCTTGAAGGGAAACCAGGTTTTATATTTATTTGTTGTTTAGTTTTTTATTAGGCAGGAGAGTCTGTTTGAGACCATGACACCATTAGCGTCTCTTCATAATTATACCGTCAATCTGAAAGGGCAGAGAAGGCCAAGTTCATGGATACCATAACTCCACGAGCCTAAGACCTGATAGAAGTGAGGCAGTCCCTACAATAAGTTAGGCAATGGGGAAAATAATTTTTTTCCCCAAAAGAAGATATATCATGTGAAGGACAAATCCTTTTCTTACTCAAGATACTATCTTATCAAGTATGACTTATCAACTTTTAGTATATGTGCTGCCGAAGCGAGCACTGACTTATCAACTTTTAAAAAAAAGGCTACCTGAAGCATGACCACGATGCCACCAGGAACGAACAAGAAAGACAACATATAGGCACCAACATCCCTGATGCTGCGAAGAAAGGACAAGGCCTGTGAACATTATCCAGGTTGCTTGGATTTTTGAATCCATCTGTCAGGCTATTTCAATTTCTCTAAGAATTCCCAGATGTGACAGGCAGTCAACAGCTTTCCTGGGCATGACAAGTTTCATTTCAGGGTCCAGCTTGTAATTTCAAATAGACTGGCTGCTGGTAGAGGTCCCATCAACTCAAGGCTTCGATTGCTTTCAAGCACTGCTTCACTGAGCACATTCCGCAATGACAGAATCACCCAGGCCAATGTGATAAAGTCTGGGAAAGAACTCAAAAGTTCCTTAAAGGAATAGGATATTTTGGCAGCTTTTTGAAACAAGTATTCTAAATGTACATTTTAATAGCGATGGGTCCCATACTTTCTGATATGCAAGAAAGGAGGTATTTCTGGAACTGGGGTGGAATCCACAGGGAAGATTTGATCTTTATCACTGGTAACTGACTTCTGGTGACTTGTGAAAGAATAGTGGATGCTCCTGCTTTGACCCTGACTCAAATTTTTATTGCATTTTACTTACAATTTTTAAAATACCAGGTTTTTAACTTTTACAGATATATTTGACTAGATGGCAAACCAAAGAAGTGAAAAACTGGCATTCCACATTTTACACTGACACACATCAAATACATACATTATACACACACCTACACCCATGGAATTTTCCAGAATCGTTCCAATTTCAAATATTCTGCCCAGGGGGTAGCTCATATCCAAGGCCATCTAGTCTAGATTTTAGTTTTGAAAATCTGGTTTTGGGACCTATATGATCCACACTATTTTGACTCTAAGGGTGAAATTCAGATTTTGGTTCAGTAGATATTTTCTTCATACCTTCTGCAAGGTCAGTGTTTCAATTCAATATCTAGTGAAATCAGAGGACATTTATCATATGGGATATGGCATATTATTTTTTCCTGATGGTTCTCACCAACACATGAAGGACTGATTGCAACATTCTTGAATCAAATATTTGATGCACAGAACCTTTTAGAAAAATGGATTTTTATAAGTTTCAATATATAATATTTATCCTATAACAATTTTATCATAATATTATATTTTATCATAAAATAACATGTTATAGGTAATATAATAATATATAACCATATAATATATTGGGCCACTTAACTGGCTCTGTGGCCTTGAGCGTGTCTATTTTACAGATGATGACACTAACAAGATTGCCTTCACAGGTTGTTGTGAGAAGTGAATTAATATGTGTAATACATTCAGAAAAGGCCATGACATATTCTTGGAGAAGCTTACCTAGCTTGATAGATGGGCTCAAAAAACCAAGCCACCTGGCAGATGTAAGTGTCCAGTAAGTAATGGTGCTATTACTGTTATTATTTCAAATCCTAATTTCCTCATCAGTATGCTGAATGGGTAGATTTCACCTTAATGATCCTTAAAGGTTCTTCCTCTTGTTGCCATGCCCTTTAATTTTCTTTTTTTATAATTAATTTTTTATTGTTTTTCAACGTTTATTTACTTTTGAGAGAGAGAGAGAGAGCGCGAGAGAGCACACGAGCAGCATGAGTGGGGGAGGGGCAGAAAGACAGGGAGACACAGAATCCAAAGCAGGCTCCAGGCTCTCAGCTGTCAGCACAGAGCCCGATGTGGGGCTCGAACTCATGGACCACGAGATCATGACCTGAGCTGAAATTGGATGCTCAACCGACTGAGCCACCCAGGTGCCCTTATCCTTAACTTTCTATGGAGTGACCCATATCCTGGCTGAGTGGATCCAGTTAACATTTAACACAAAGGAAAATTCACCCTGAGGTGTTAAGAACCCATGATAGCAAACAGAAGCATAAGAATAACTGCTCTGTCTCCACGTAAATCATTTTCCTGTGCTTATGTATTTATTTATTTATTTTATAGTGACAGAATGATGAAATGACCAGACGCAGGTAATTTCCCCTGGGGGAATAAATACTTGGCCTAACTTATATGCTTTGAGATCCAAGAAGGAATGAGACCTGGCTCAGCCTTTTCAGGGAGCAGAACAGCTTGTCAATTGGTTGTTTTAGCTCCCTGGAGGCTCATTCTAACACGGCAATTTTAGGTTATAAATTCGGGAGAATGTTTGGACAGGCTGAGGGCCAGTTGTTTGGCAACCGCTACTGTAAATCGTTCATTCCCCAAGTAGTTGCTCTCTTTCTCAAGTATCCTCCTCTGCAAATTAAACGCTAGTCATGGGGGCTGTAAATGTCTTAAAATTAGGCTTCGAGCTAGTGAGTATGTCCTCTCCTAAAAAAGATATTTTTTTCCTTACATTTCCCAGTATTTGGGCTCCACCAAACTTTAAGTGCTATATTTCTTCCTCCCAAATGCATAGAAAAAGTATTTTAAAAAAATACTGGTGAGAGACAAAGCAGTTAAGAAGATACAGACTTTTTTGTCCAGAACAGAAAAAAAACACAACGACTCATCAATAGTGCAATTTCAGTGGTGTTTTACAAAACTGCTCGCAAAACAATTTAAAAGGAAAAGAAAGACAAAAAGAGACACAGAGCATGTGTGAGACGAACAATAAGGAGGGATTCTCTTTGGTGGTTCTAGCTGGTTTCTACCATTGTCCCTGACCTAGCCTTCATTGCTTGTAAAGAAAACGCCATATGGTGACTACTCAATAATAGGTCATTGTTTCTTTAGTCAACTGCTAGTATGGAGGTAACCTTGCTAGTTGTATTAAGCTCAGGAAACAGGAGAATTACAGTGGGACTTTCACCAGGGCCAGCATCAGAGCCATGTTTGTGGAGAATGCAAATTCAATCAAGGTAAGACGGCAGGAATCTATCTGTGAAAGGCTGTATTCATCACAGGTGTCAAGTCTAGGCTGAGTCTTCATATTTCTTTCTGTCATGTAATTTCTCCTTATCTTGTGGCTCCTTCACATGGACTGCATATTCAGGAGACAAAGTTGTCTCATAGGGTTTGACTAAGGTCAAGTCCACCATGTCTGACAATCTGTGACACTCTCCCACTTGGCAAATTGCCCAAGAAAACGTTTGGACATTACGTGAATTAAAATTAATTGAAATTAATTACATAAACTTGATGAGCTAAAAGCACCCAGTAGTAAGGGCCACTTCTGCATCATCATATTTAACAATCATCCTTTGTTCAAATGCTGGAACATTGTGCCGTTTTCAGTAGGTGCTCAGAAAGTGCGTTAATGTGCAATTTTAATGGTTAGGAAGGCTTTGCTGAGGCAGATATGGGCTTGGCATGCTACTAAATCCAAAGTGTTTTCAAGTGTTTCAATAGGGTCATAACATTGATAATTCATAATATTGATAATAGGATGACCACAAACTTTATTCTTGCCCAGGGAGACCCCTGACAGAAAGCGGGTTTGAGAATCATGGTGGAAATTGGGAAAGAAGCTGTTGGCGGCACTGACTCTGGTATCCTTACAACCAGGCCCCTACTCTTGTCTAAAGGTATGGGGAGGTGGGGTTAGGTGCACAATCCATGTCTTTTCCAGAGTTTAAAACTCAACCTAATGTTTGTAGTGGGGGACTCCTACTGTGAAATAATGAATGATTTTACTTTAAAAATATATGTTGATGAGTTATATGAAACAACGCAAGTGTTTTAATGCTAAGTGAAAAATCTCGTTGTACAAATGTGTACGTGGTTATGATGGTACTTAAAACAAATCTCAAAATTTACATGTAGAAAAAAAATAAACACCTTAGAAGTAAATTCAACAAAAGTCCTTGGTGCTTGTGGGGCTATAGGTGAGTATTTTCCCTCCTTTTAGTTTGTGGTAGTCTCTAAATCCATAATAAACATATTTTTAATCAACGTGTATTACTTTCACATGGAAAAAATGAACTGGATCAAAGCTACGTTCATAGTCAAGTTCAAGAGGATTGTTCACTGAGAGATGTGAAATTAACCTAAAATATGGAAGAAGACTCTTACAAGTAAATGAATCATGGAATCCAAGAAAAGCAGTGCCTACTGGGACCCAGAGGTCATTTAGATTGTGTATTCCATTTAATCAGGTCATTTGAAGGTAAGATCTTTAGTCTGGAGACCTAAAAGCCAGTCCTTCTTACATTAGTAGAGAAAAGTGGAAAGCACTCAAGATGTTTTTCAAACAAGTCTGGATTCAAATCTTGAGGCTGCTGCTTAACCTCCCCTCCCTCCCCCTGCCCAATGTCCCTTGGGCAAATCACTTAACCTCTCTAAGCTTTAAAGAGGAGAGATGGTAATAATATTTTGAGAGAGAGAAAGACAGAGACAGAGACAGAGAGATCATGAGTGGGGGAGGGGCAGAGAGATAGGGAGAGAGGGAGAATCCTAAGCAGGCTCCAGGTGGTCAGGGTGAAGTTCCTGACGCAGGGCTTGAACCCATGAAAACGCAAGGACACGACCTGACCAGAAATCAAGAGTCAGACGCTTAACCAACTCACCTACCCAGGCACCCCAGAAATATTTTAATGCCATTTCTCTTAGGCTTAGAAGAGAATGAAGATAATTACTGAAATCTCTGTCCTGCATCTTCTAGTACTGAATAAGGTAAATATTTAAGGTCATGGAATTTTTTTATGGTCAAGAGTTATTGTGGTATCCCTTGATCTCTGTTCTCCCTAGCTTCCCCATTTTTTCTTTCCTTTTGTTATTGAAGAATTTCCCCAAAACATTTTTTTATTCTTCCTTGTTTCTGCTCCTTGCAAATCTCATTCTCTCTTGAAGGCACTGCATTCAGGACTTTCTCCCACAACACCAACGAAACTGCACTTCACAAGCTCACCGAAAAAAATCCATCTTGCTAAATCTGGTGCATGCCTTTCATCCTGGTAGTAGTTGATATATTACCACAAGATCATTCCCTCCTTCATTCCATATATTTATTATTTCTTCACTATCTCTTCCCCACTGGAATGTAGACTGTACGAAGATTAGTACGGCTGTAACCCCAGCCCCTTAAATACTGCTGGTCATGTGGCAGGCACTCAAGAAATGAATAAAAAGCTGCAAAAGTGGTGTGAACAGAAGGCTACTGCAGGTAACAGACTTTGGCTTGCCGTGTGTGACTTAGAACAGAACCTTAAATGGAATGTAAATGAATGTGCCAACCTGAAGCCCACCCCGTGGATGCCACTAGCATTTCCTGAATACATTCTTAACTTCTGCTCAAAATTTTTTGGCACATGTGATGGTTTGGCTTTAAAGAGGATGCATTTCCTGCTTGGCTTTTCCCGCAGTGAGCTTTCTGTATATGCCCGTGTTTATTTGTGTACAATGTGTGCCTTGCCTGGCATCTGCTCTGCTTCCCGCCCCTTCGTGCACCCGTGCCCACAGGGCATCTGGGAGTTTGCCGGCATGTTATAAGGAGGTTTGGAAAATTCCCCTCTCTGAGCCCTCTGGCTTATCTTATTGGGGCTGAGAAAGCTACCAAGTACCGCTAGGCTGGCAGAGTGACAAAATCCACCCACACAAGGAGATGAAACAGCTGCAGTGGGGAGGGAGAACTTCCGAGGACCAATGAAAGAGAAAGACAGAGATTGCGGCTCATGGATGGCAGATGGTTGAGGTCTGAGTAGAAATCGGGTTGTCGAGAAACATTTTGTCTTAGGCAGAGCTGGAACATCGGCATTTAAAGCCACACGTGGGCCAGTGACAAGGCCTGGCAATCTCAGGTTCTATTGGTGTCAGGATGGGGTTCTCTGCTTCATCGTCCTGCCCTCATTTTTGTCCATAACGGAACTTACAAGTTGGCTCTTGTGAGCCCTGAGTTTTGGGATGCTGGCAGGCGTGTTATCCGGACACTGTGCCCTTTTCCAGGGCACTCAGCCACTGAAGGGACATTTCTCTGAACATGCAGGGAGAGGACGATGCAGTGAAGCACTAGAAATACGGGTATTAACAGATTTCCATGAGAGTCATGGAAAAGGAGCTTGTGCTTCAAAGCGACTTCCTGATTTCACTGTTTCCAGAAAGCACTGTCTCAGATGGGGATCACTTCTATATTTCCTGCCAGTGAACGTGCATGTTTTTGGGGATGTGAAATGGGGACATGGGGAGAAGGAGTGAACAAATATGAGGCAAGGAAGAAAGATAAACGAGAAGCATTGTTGTTCGAGTCTTTGGAAAGATGACTCATCCTCCCCAATACTCTGTCTTTTTTTCCACAGAGAAAGTGTCACCGGGTGAGAAAAGCAAAAGCTTTGGAATTAGACACATCTGTGCTTGAATCCTGGCTGTTGCAGTTATGATGTTGGCTTAGGCAAGAAACCTAATTTCTCAAGCCTTAGCTTCTTAATCTGTGAAACTGGAGACATAACACCTATCACATAGTGTTGTTTTGAGTTTTAAGTGAAAAAATATGTGCAAAGTGCCTAGCAAAGGGCCTGAAATAGAGTCTTCCCTAAATAGTAGTTAAAAAAAAAAAGGGCAGGGTGGGGGGCTGGTGCCTGGCTGTCTCAGTCAGTTAAGCCCCTAACTTCAGCTCAGGTCGTGATCTCACAGTTTGTGAGTTTGAGCCTCTCTTTGGGCTCTGTGCTGACAGTCACAACCTGGAGGCTGCTTGGGATTCTGTGTCTCCCTCTATCTCTGCCTCTCCCCCACTTACACTCTGTCTCTCTCTCTCTCTCAAAAATAAACATAAAAACATTTTTTAAAGGATAGGGGAAGAAAATATAGCATCAGATACACTAGACCTGGGCTTCATTGATCAATTTATTCAGCAGATATTTAAATGGAGGATCTACTTTGTATCTCGAGATGTGTGACATGCTGGACAAGACATATGTCTTCATAGAGGTTAAAAGTGCAGACAGACAAATACACATGTGAACATAGATAAATGGGAGAAGTACAACGTGTGGCAGGTGCCATCACAAAACAAACGGTGGAGTGAAAGGGGGAAGGCTTCCTGGGGGAGGAGATGTTGATGCTGAGAATGAAGAATGACAAGGAGCCAGCCATGTGAAGAGTGGAGGGAAAGAGTTTCAGGCAGAAGGAAGGGGACGAGCAAATGTCCAAGACCGAAGAAGCCCAGAGTGGCTGAGATGAGAGACTGTGGCCAGAGCAAGGAGAGACCTACAGGTGTAAGCACTGGCAGTCATTCCCACGGAAAACTTCTCTTGAGAGTCTACCATTTCCCCCTGCCCCCTGAAAATGCCATCTTATAACGAGATCTCTCCCTCTGGTTACCAGCCTGTCCTCTACCGTTTGGGAAACAAGGTGATGCCACTTTGTTGAAATGGAAGTAGTCTGCCTGTAATCGAATCGTTGGCCTTTGATCGTTCGTTGGTGTTGTTAGAGGACAGAATGGTGCAGATTTGTGAATGTTCAGTTCTCCACGAGAACCAGACTGTGCCGCCATTGGCTCCATGGAGGAAGTCTCCCGGCCCTCTCCATGGGGAAGCCTGACGAAAGGACTCCCACTCTGCTCTTGGCATTCCTGCAGCATGTGCTGGGAACTGCTGGTGGCATTTGTGCTTTTCCCCAGACCCAGGTGCCTGTGGAGGTTAACCTGCTGCCAGGAAAATGGACACTTTATTTCTTCAGCTCCAAGTCAGCCCGCCTCCCCCTGAGGCTGAGAGCTGCAAGCTTCCTTGACTCTGGGTAGAAACTCCTCTTCCCACCTGTAAAGAGGTGGCGGGACATGGCAAGGGAACTTTGTTGCACTCACATCAGATCTAGGGCAGTTGTCTTTGGTTTTTGTTTGTTCATGTTTTTGTAGGCTTTAATTCACTTTGTTTTTCTTGTAGAAAACTACATGGTGAACACAAGTGGAGCCTGGGTCTTCTGCACGGAGACTCTGGTGTGGGCTTTACAAGATGGCCAGTGAATTCCTGATAGGGAGACTTGATGAACACAGTATCTTTCCAGAGGTGGGGAAGAGACAGGTGTAGGTCTTGGGAATCAAAAGTGGCCTTGGTGAAGTTGCCCGGGTGGCAGTGCAGTCCCTGGCTGACGTGTAGCAGTCGTCAGTACTGTCATCGTCTGTATCTTCTTGGGCTCAGGGACTGAGACAGTGCCAGTGCCCCTGGGGCTGAGGATGAGACCGACCAGCACAGAGCAACAGCGGCTGCTCACCCTGCATGGGACAGTGTGGGGCCTGATGATCTTGTTCCCCGAGTCACCTCGCCACACATGTCACTGGAAAGCTTGGCAGGGACCATGGCCTCATGGACGGCAGTGGCTACCTCCCTGGAGCACTTAACACTCAGACCAATGTGTCCATTGTCCTCTTTGATGGCAACAATTGCCTAGAACCTGGTGCGCTGGTCAGCATGGGTTTGCTTTTGTGCCAGCATAGTCTTCAAAACCTTATCCTTGAGGGATGCTCCCAGGAAAGTCAGTGATCTCAGATTCCTTGATAGGCAGGGAGAAGAGATAGATCTCTAGGATATGACCTTCATGTCCTAAACCAGGTGGCCCAGCTTGGTGATGAGGACCCACTCCTTGTCCTCAGCCTTGCCTCTGCAAGCTCTGTGGTCTTGGTGGCTCTAACTCCTGCTATGACCCTGACCCTGGATACTGCTGCTGAAGCCACCGCCTCGGCCTCCCATCACAGGGCCCCCCAGCGGCACTAGTGTCCTCTGCTGTTTGATGTTTTCTTAGAGAAGCAGGGCCGTTGTCTTTGAATGGACGATGGTAGTGGGCGGGAGGGTAGGAGGAGGCCGGATCACACCATTTACTAGATGAGTGATCTCAAGTCAGTAAAAATAGGGCCGATATTCTCGGTCTTTTAGTGTTGTGGGGAAGATAAAATTACAAAGCAACTGGCAAGCTAGGGATTAATTTACCCTTCTTCTTCTACTTTCTTCCTTTTCTTCTCTTCTCCTCACAGTCCACCACACCTTTTTCCTCCTGTCTGCCTCTGATCATTGAATGGCTCATCATGGGCAGGTGCAGAGCCCTTGGGGTGGTAGTAAAGCCCCCACGGTCATTCTCGTCACTTGTTGGAAGTCATGGCCAAATGCTTGGAGAAAAATGTGGTCATAATACAGATGGTCCCCAACTGATGATGGCTCCAACTGCAATTTTTCAGCTTTACTCTGGTGTGAAAGTGATTTGCATTCAGACTTTAAATTTTGAAACTGATCATTCCTGGCTAGTGATATGTGTTAGGACAGTCTCACATGATGCCGGGGCAGTGACAGCCACAGCTGCCCATCAGCCCCATATTCACAAGGGTCAACAACCGATGCACTGACAATCATTCTGTAGCCATACAGCCATTGTTTTTCACTATCAGTACAGTATTCCAGAAATTACATGTGATATGCATTTACTATAAAATAAATAGGTTTGTGTTGGATGACTTGGCCCAACTATAGGCTAATGCATTCTGAGCACACAGAAGATAGGGCTCCACTAAGCTATGAATATTTAGCTGTATGAAATGCATTTTCAACTTAACACTGTTTTCATTTTATGATGGGTTTATTGGGACATAACCCCACTGTAAGTTGAGGAAGATCTGTATTTAAAATCAAGTTGGTTGTGGCCAATTTCATTTAATTATGCTTTTTCTCTGCTCCAGCCCCCACCAGGCCTGTTCTCAATATATAGTGACATTTCCTTTGGTGGCATCTTTGGAAAACGAGGAGTTTCATATAAGTGAAATTTCAATTTGTTTTCCAGAAAAATTAAGTTCACCTCCTTGTGACAAATCATACCAGACCTTCTCTAGGCTCAAAGGCACAGAAGGAACTAGACTGTATAGGTGGTAATGGTGCAGAATCAAGAATTTTCTTACATGAGAAAGTCGCACCTGGAGAGCTTTTAACATCCTTCACACTCAGGCCACATCCCAGACCAAGGACACTAGAGACTCCAGGGCTGGGATCCAGGTGTCAGTTGTTTTTAAAGCTCCAGGTGATTGTAATGTATAACCAGTGTTGAAGCCACAGCAGTATGGTTTCTCAACACCTTGAACCTCTATGTGTCTATGTGTGTATGAATTAAAAAGAAGGAGGAGGGGCGCCTGGGTGGCTCAGTCAGTTAAGCAGCCGACTTCGGCTCAGGTCATGATCTCACGGTCCGTGAGTTCGAGCCCCACGTTGGGCTCTGTGCTGACAGCTCAGAGCCTGGAGCCTGTTTCGGATTCTGTGTCTCCCTCTCTCTGACTCTCCCCCGTTCATGCTCTGTCTCTCTCTCTCTGTCTCAAAAATAAGTAAATGTTAAAAAAAAATTAAAAAACAAAAAAGAAGGAGGAGGAGGAGAAGGAGAAAAATTCAATCATGTGGTCACCAGAGGCCAATGCCAAGTTCCATAAGAATGGGGGTGAGTGAAGTGTTAGTCACATCATTATGGAAATGAAGAAGATAGACCAGCTCCAGAGTGAGCCTGAGCACTGGCCGTAGCTGGTCACAAATCATGGAACTGGGCAGGAGAATAAAGAAAATACAGGAGAGGAAAAGACAAGATGAGAAGGAGAAAAAAGGCAAATCATATGTAAAATAAAGGAAGAGATTGGCAGGCATGACATTTAAATTCTCTTTGAGGGAGGAAATAGCCAAGTAAAGCAGATAAAAATCGAAGATGAATGATGGAGACGATGGTGACAGTGATCATCTTATGCAGTCTATTTTTGTCCTCCTGAATAATTTTCTCCAGTCAAGGTTTGGGTTTGGTGAAGGCAGATAATGAATTAGGAGAATGGTAGATTGGGGGACACATGATCAGCATTAGGCTAATGGCCCGGTCTGAAACCTTGGGATTTGATGAATGTATTCATTTACTGGACATCACACCTAATAAGAAGAAGCATAAATATTAATATAGATGGAAATGTGGGTGAATGAGTTCAAATGACAGGAGGTATTGTGTACACATTGATTAGCATGGAAGAGAAAGCAGAAAGTATCTGGCTTTTAGACACCTGGTTTACAAATAATCCATGCATGTCAGTGGCCTCTCCAGTTCCTTTCCATTTAATTTCCCCTTGCCCCTCCTGTAAACTTCCCTCTTCCTCCTGCAAACACTATGGATCAAAATCACAACAAAACATACAGGTTTGAAAACATTCTGTAGGATCCAAGTGGTGGAAGGAATATGACGGGAAATGCCTGTGTCCTTTGGAGCCGTGATTTTCAAACTTTAATTCTATAGCTTTTGGTCAAATGAAATGTTGCCAGGAAGGGTTAGAGAACTAAGATATATTTAAAACAGAGAGAGGGTTGGGGCGCCTGGGTGGCGCAGTCGGTTAAGCGTCCGACTTCAACCAGGTCACGATCTCGCGGTCCGTGAGTTCGAGCCCCGCGTCGGGCTCTGGGCGGATGGCTCAGAGCCTGGAGCCTGTTTCCGGTTCTGTGTCTCCCTCTCTCTATGCCCCTCCCCCATTCGTGCTCTGTCTCTCTCTGTCCCAAAAATAAATGAACGTTGAAAAATTTTAAAACAGAGAGAGGGTAAGCCAGCATCTGTTACACTTTTTCTCCTCACATTAGCCATGAAGGAGACGCTGGAGGAAGCAGAGTTTGGAAATGATTTGAAAATGAGAGTTGACATGAGATTTTCAAATAAGACTGGACAATCTCTGTGACAGCTCAAGACCTTCCAACTCCACCCCACCCCCACCAGATTTTCCCCTTCACTCATTATACTGCCCTAGAGACCCCTGATCAATAATTCCTTTGGTTCTATATGTATCCATCAGAGGCTCAAGTCAGTTACAGGTCAAAGGACTCTCAGTCCTGCATCTATGAATATGAATTCAATTATCCTGGCCTCCAGATTCTCAGGTAAACTCCTCTTCAGTGAGGATATGGCATGGTGTGAGTTAGGAGATGGATAACACTGGAGGAATGAGGTGGGGGAAATTCTATTAGGGTGTCAAAAAAGGGTTGGGGGGGTGCTCTGGGAGCAATGGTGCAGAGAAAGAGGAAACGGGTTCTGAAATTCTAATACATAAATAGTTTTGTCTGGAGTCAGTCCCGGAGAAGGGGATGCCAATCTTTTTCTTCTTTCCACATATACTGCTTGGTTTCTTGTTTTTAGTCTCTTCACAGCAAACCAGAATTTTGCTGAATTATTATTTTTTAAATGTTTGTATTTAGTTTTGAGAAAGAGAGAGAGAGAGAGAGACAGAGCACAAGTGGTGGTAGGGGGAAGGGTGGGAGGGGCAGAGAAGAAGGGAGACACAGAATCCAAAGCAGGCTCCAGGCTCTTAGCTGTCAGCACAGAGACTGATGTGGGGCTCAAACTCATGAACTGTGAGATCATGACCTGAGGTGAAATCAGATGCTTAACCGACTGAGCCACCCAAGTGCCCCTTGCTGAATTATTTACATTGCTTTATGAGACAGTGGGTTCTGGGTTGTAAATAGATCTTTGGGTCATAGCCCATTTACAAGCTGATGGTCCTGAAATGCATGATTGACTGTTGATCATGGAAGAGATTACATGTACTAAAACTGTTAATGAGAAGTGTGGAGGTGCACACATTTAAAAATTGTTCAGAGACTAAATGTTTATCCAGATGGGGCATCTCTGAGGGACTAGAAGGAATGTAAGGCAGTGTTTATGGCTCCTGTGTTCCAAACTTAGTTGTTGCCATAGAAAGGTCTCTACTACAGTGGTTCTTAACTCTTCAGAGTTATTCATACCTGGGGAATCTAAGAACGAATGCATTCTTTCCATAATATGCTTATACATACAAAATCTTGCATATGTTTTCAGGGGGTTCGCAGAACTTACTGAAGACTTCTAGTTGTTCTTGGACACTAGGCTGAGAAGTTTTACTCTACCGAATTCGAGGAAAGCACTTGTCCACGTATTCCTCTTTGGATAGAAATATTCCTATCTGGGAATAGGGTATAAGGTAGGGGTAAGAGAATCCATCCCAGTGCTTCTAGGATCTAGTGCATTTAACATTTGAAGACAGCATTCAAGAGTTTGCCCAAAATACAGAAAGGTGTATAAGGCACGGTCTTTTTCCTGAAGGAAAATTAGATTTGGTTAGACTAGAGTATAAGGGATACAGTGGTAGTAGTAGTAGTTGTGGCAGGAGAGGTAGACTAGATCTGGACCAGAAGGGGCCTTGAATGCCACATTAAGGAACTGAAACTTAACTCTGAAGGCCAGTGTCTTCCAACCGAACAGTCTTTGTTATAGAATCTTCATTGTTTTGCCATATCTATATGCCAACACTACAATCAGATCTTTTTCAAAAGGATCCTCCCTTAAAATTTGTGTTTATTTAGGCTTAATATTCATGGTTTTGTGTTTTCTTGTTATTAGTTATAATATCCATGCAAATTAGAACATGCCTCTTAAAATAAAATATTAATTTGCCTTCTTCCTGAAAAAGCCTCATATGCAATCGGCATTCCTCGCTTTGGGAAACACTGTCTAGGGCAGTAGGGATTTCTGATTGGGTGGGAGGTTATGTTATAGAAGTGTCTCCTCAAAAGGTGTCATTTGGCAGTTGAGTGTCAGTGGGGGGTGGACAGACTGCTGGTGGTGAGGCCAAGTAGAGACCATTGATCAAGGCAAACACGGTGAGACCCTGGCCTAAGAAGCAGAGTGGAGGCAAGATGTGGAGTCTCTGAAACCCTGTCTCTAGAAAGACCACCTTAGAATTGAAACCCAAAACAACTGTCAGGGAAATTATTTAGTAATTACGTCAGCCCTTAGAGGGAGTACAATAATATGATTATTTCTTGTGTATTTACATTTTATTTATATTATTTTAATTCATTTTTATTCATAAAGAGAGTATTTTCTGTGCTTTTCTATAGCCTCTAATCCACTGACAATTTTTGATAAATATGGCTGGGAAAGGTCAGTGGCATTTCTGTTGTTTATGAGTGTCTGAGACCTTGACAGTGAGGATGAAAATCAAGTGGCATATTTCTGTACACTCCTGTAGTCTTCTCTGATTTGTTTAATTTTTCTTGTTAACTGAAACATAGACATAATTCTTGCCCCATTGTTGTGGGCAGCTCAAATGATACAAGGAATGCAACAGAACTTTGTCTACTATAAGGTGTTATTATACATTATGTAAGATGAAAGGTATTAGCATTGTTATTAGCTGTCTTGGCAAGGAGTTGGGTTAATGACATTTCCTTCAAATTTCTTTTTCATCTCAATGAATATTTGGTGAGAAGAACATAGTGTGAGTTGATCTCTAATTGAGGGGCTTCTAGTTAGTCTGACTAAAATACTACCCTGGAAAAGAATAACTTCAGTTTGCCCTTGATGCAGAAGTACTGAATGGCCTGGATGTGCTCACAGTTTCCTTGTAAGCATATGATGACTGCTACATAAGGGGAGAGAACCTTCCAGGAACACCAACCAACAATGTATTCTTTTTGTTCCGGGAATCATGAAGTCTAATAAATATTTGTTCAGATTATTCCAGAAATGAGAGAGAAAATGGGTTCCGACTTCAAAGTCATTTTTAACTTGGTCATACCTGATATTTGGAATATGGAATCAGCTGAAATATGGTAGAAACTGCTTGGGCCTTGCAGAAAGAGGCTCCTGGTTCAAGTCTTGTTGCCCCTAACTAGCTACATGACTCTGAGGCTGTCATGTGAGTCTGAGTCTTGGTTTCCCTCCATAAAATGGAAATAGTAATTGTGACCCTAGCAAGGTTCATTGTAGTATCAAACAGGGTGACAGGAAGATGATCTTTGTTAAATATGAAGTGCCCTATAGACATCATCACCATTGTCATCATCATTGTTACAATAAAAGTATCTATTGAGTGCTTGTTATGTTATCTGTATATATTAACTTACTTGATTCTTATAATTAATCTCAAAATATAAATGCAATTATTATCCCAGTTTTCTGGAAAAAAAAAAAGGCATCTAGAGATTAAAGTGCCGTGTATTGGGGGCGCCTGGGTGGCGCAGTCGGTTAAGCGTCCGACTTCAGCCAGGTCACGATCTCGCAGTCCGTGAGTTCGAGCCCCGCGTCGGGCTCTGGGCTGATGGCTCAGAGCCTGGAGCCTGTTTCCAATTCTGTGTCTCCCTCTCTCTCTGCCCCTCCCCCATTCATGCTTTGTCTCTCTGTGTCCCAAAAATAAATAAAAATGTTGAAAAAAAAAATAAATAAAGTGCCGTGTATTGAATGGAAAATCTGGGATTTGAAGCCAAGCAAGCTGATTCCAAAACCTGCATCATCTTTATTCCCCAATAGTGATATTCTAATCACCTAAAAGAGTTTCCGAACCTTCAAAAATCAACCTGCAACCTCCTGTGTGTTGAGAACACAGTACGGAGAGCAACTTTAGGGGAGCGATATTTCTTCTACATCCTCTTCCCACCATCTCATTTAAAATATTTAGACTTCAGTTATGTTAAGATGACATTTGAACGCACTTAAAAGGAGTTAGGTACAATTCAGCATCTATCTCAAAGAGCATTTCCATTTCTCCGTAAACACTGTGTTGGAGAGAACTGTTTTCTGCACTTGATACATGACTCTATGACCTTCAGCCATTTGGCCTAAAAAGCCCCTTTTCAGCTCTAAGAGTTTTTCTTTCCTTGTGACCATAGGAGTCTACTGTGCTTGTTTGGTCATTGGTGTTCAACAGGGAAGACCCTGGGAGGTTACGTATGTTTTCTCGTCTGTACTCTCCATCCATCAAGATGAGCAAAAGGAGGGAAGCTGGGTTGTGAAGGCAGGGTGACAGGTCCTTGAGGTCAAACTGTGCCTCACTGACAACTTTAGCCAGGACTAAGAATTTGTTCTGTCTTATTAGGACTTATTAGCTTATTTCAAATTAGTACCTATCATTACTCATAGAATAAATGTAATTATAGCGACAGTTATCGAGTTCTACTTGGGAGCCACACACTGTGCCAGCATTCTTTATACGTGCTAAAATGCTTAATTGTCTCGGTAACTTAGGGCCATAGGGTCACGGGGGTCTTCAGGAACACCTCTTAACCTGCCAAGTAATACCAACCTGCCCATGGTATTAACAGTCTTAACAGTCTGACATGCATCTATTTTTCTTTCTTTCTTTTTTTTTTAGATGTTTGTTTATTTTTGAGAAAGAGTGAGCAGTGTAGGGGCAGAGAGAGAGAAGGAGACAGAGGATCTGACAGCACAGAGCCCGATGCCGGGCTTGAACTCACGAGCAGTGAGATCATGATCTGAGTTCGATGCTTAACCAAATGAGCCACCCAGGTGCCCTAAGCTTCTATTTTTCTAAGCAAGGAACATCTTGGACTTTGTGATCCTTTCCTGCATATCAGAGGCCTATCCCCAAAAAGAGAAGAAACCTCTTTGTTTAGAAGTCATGTTTGCTTGGTTTTTATGAATCTGTGAAAAGGTGGAGTTGTCCTTCAGTTTCCTAAATATGGCAGAAGTTGTAATGGGATATCGGCATAGACTTTAAATAAGCGCTCATTAAGAAACGCATCTCCCTGTGTTGGAAGGTAGCAGACTTGGGGCTCCAGAGACTCATCGGTCAGGCACAGACAACACCCCTCTGCTACCTTCCCGAGCATCTCGGAGAGATTCATCAGCTCTGGAGCTCGGGACGTCAAGCAAGAATAGGAAGCTATGTGAGTGACGTGTGCATGCTGCTTAGACTTGGACTTGGACTTGGCATATAAAACCCTTGAGTCAGTCTTGACCTTTTGGTATCGTGAGATTTATCTTGTGTGTGTGTGTGTGTGTGTGTGTGTGTGTGTGTGTATGTTTTAAAGAATCGCAGTATAATCTGTATGAATAAGGAAGAAGTGTGGCAAATCCTAGAATAGATGGGTATTATTATCACTCCCTTTTAAAGTGGACAGCCCTGGGGCTTAATGGAGTTAAAGCACTTGAATGATGAAGCCAGAATTAGAATCCAAGTTTGTCTGCTTCTAGAGCTTGCTCCTCATAACCACCACATTAGAATACCACCCATAACTTAAGCAGGTGGCCCTGAATCAAACTTAAGTCCATCAACCAAATCTATGACTCCCTAAGGAGATGTGACAACGCATAAGTGGAGATTTTAAGGCACTTTACAGATACTAAATACGTATCTCTCCCCACTAATGCATATTCATCTGAATTCATTCATTTACTCATCCATTAAACAAAGATTTATTGAGTGTCTGCTACATATATGCTCTACTACTAAAGGATAAGGGATAAGTGAATGCAGGAAAACCACAATAATGAATTAGATACAGATTCTGTTCCTAAGGTCTCACATAAGTCAGAGATATATATAAATAACTTAAGGTATAAATGATAAGTACTACAAGAGAGTTGCAATAATGGAGTGACATGTATTCTAGGTGTTTGTGTGTGTGTGTATGTGCTGTGCACCTGTGCATTCGTGTACAAGTATGTATTTGGCAATTGGTTATGGCTAATGAGAGAGGTCTAAGTTGAACAAATGCAGGGAAGCAGGCAATAAAATAATAATTGCAAGCAGACTGGTTTAGTTAGCATGAAGGGTCCATGAAAAAGAAATAGAATTTAAGACTAGAAATTTCAGCAGAACATTACACTTTGCATTCAGAGGAGTGGTGTTATTGATTCTGTGCTTCAACAAGAAGTATCTGGCATCACTATGCTGTAGGGGCCAGCAAACCACAGCTTACGGGTCAAATATGACCCATAACCTGTTTTCCGGTGGCCAGTACGTGGAGAATGGCTTTTTAGATTTGAAAGTGTTGTTTAAAAATAAATAAGAAATAAACAAAGAAAATACGTGACGGAGACTTTATGCAGCACAGAAACCCCGAAAGTTTGCCAACACCTCAGTGCATAGAATGGATTCGTGGAGGGTACTGGATTAGGGAAGACCAGCCTTCCCCAGGGAATAGCCATAGTCTAGGCAAGAAAGAATGAGGGCATGGGTGAGAGCATGGAGTCTGAAAATGCAGGAGACTGGAGGAAGACAAGGACCGGATATTTGTGCATTTGGGAATTTTCTCGAAATGATAACTGAAGTCAGAACAGTGAATGAAAGGGGAAAGAACCAGAACTGATTTTTGATAAACATCTGTTGATAGAGCGGGGAGTAAGAAGAGGGACAAGCAAACCCAATGACCCAATATCATTGCTTCCATTGGTTCCATTAGCACAACCCCTTAGGTCCTTGGCTTTCTCTGTACCTCCCCAAGTGAGAATGTGATGATATCGAGATGCCGCAGCTTCAGCTGTTAGGACGAAACGGTGACCTATTCCTTAAGTTTAACTTCTCAAGTTACATGTCCATCATCTTTCAAATACAAGCAGATCCCAGGTCCCTTCAAGTTCTCCCCAAGCCACCTCTTCTCTGTGGCATCCCTGGAAGCTTCTTGGCTGATGAGGTTTACAGACACATCAGTTTATTTTCCTTCCTGCACATCCAGAGTTGATGGACTGGATAAGCATACTTAATAGCCCGGTTGCAATGTTGGCTTCTAGGCTCCAGAATCACTACTGTACGTGAAAACTGCTGCTGGAAAGGAAGCAGGATGCTCATGCAGCCATACCATAAAGACTGTGAAATGCAATGCAAAGGTTCTCATGAGGCAGTCAGGAGATGACAATGATAAAGGTTTACAGCGATTGTAAGGGACAGAAGAGGCTTTCAACTGAAGATAAATAAAAGAAGGTTGGTAAGAACTGAATGATTTGCTTTGGGAATGGTACCGAGAAGGACCAGGCCCACAGGCAGAGGGCAGAGGGGTGGCTAAGTGAGAGGACCCAGGGAAGGGAAGGGAAGGGTAGAAATAGTCTGGACTCTCAACTAGGCACCGGGCAGAGAAAACCTCACATCCCTACACTATGCTTTCGTGTAGATCATCTCAGGAGTTTGGCCTCAGATTAGCAAATTACAGAGAAGCTGGGTATTCAAGTTCCATAGGAATGAAATAACAGTGGTGAGTGCAGGAGGGAGGGTGGTTGTGTTTGGAGTGGGGAGCGGATGTTAAAGTCTCTGGTTTCGGAGCAGTGTCAGTTTTGAATGCAGATGTGTCTCCCACGTGTGACTGGGGGGAGGTGGTGCTGAAATGGACAGCCTTGGCCCCCGTGAGGTCCAGCAGCTGAGAGAGGAGGACAGCAGATGGAAGGAGCTGTCGGTGTGAAAACAGAAGGTGGTGAACGGGTCCCGGAGTGGGTGCCCTCCTCCACTGCGACTTGTTAGGGCCACACATACCATGGGGCTTATACCGCTGAATGCTGAGTGTGGGAAGCAAATGCGAGGGAGCTTGGCTCAAAGGTAGGGCTGTAGGGGGATAGAGCTTCTCAAAAGGTGACAGTTTTTTGAGATGTTGTTTGGGCCCAAGAAGAGAAATAAATCTCTCCAAGAACAATATGAAATGAATAGAAAGTACCAACACAAGAGGCCCATCAAGAAATGTTTTCCATGAGGCCACACCGCCCAGAGACCCAAGCTGCACAAGCTGACTACGCATGCCTAGAACACTTGTTTATTACAGAAGCTTTTAGGATGCCGGGATGAGAAAGATGTCAGATCAGCTCTGGGGCCAAATCCCTTCGCTGAACTTGGCCAGGGTTAGATTGACTTCAGAATATTATATCCCACTTCATTTGCTAAGGGAATAAAGGAAACTTGAAGGATTCAAGAGTGAACAGGAGCTCCATGTGAACGTCTGTGCTGTGTGTGTGAAGCAAGGCAGAGTGCAGAGCAGAAGCCTCTCGGGCTCTGCATCAGGACAGCCCCAGTGTGGCTCTTCCCGGCTGTGTACACCCCTCCTCTCCTCTCCCACCTCACTTCCCTCCCCTGCTCCCCTCCAAAGGAGGAAAAGAAATGCCTACCTCAGGTCCACATCCTTTATAAAGCATCTAGTACTGTCTATGCACATAAACAGCCTCGCCAAAATGAAAATTCTTTTAATTACACTTATGATTTTTAAAATCCTGATTTCTGCCCAGATGTGCAGATAAGGGCAATTTATTTCTCGTTAAGATTGCATTGCCTTCGCCTACAGCGAGGGACACCTCACACATTTTGCAGGAAATATCTGTCACTAAAATACGGTCGACCTTTTCAGCAGGAGTCATGATGAAGCGACATAGCGATTATTGGGCAGAATCCTGGTGAACAGTCCTATGAAATATCCAGAGAAGCACATTCACCCTCATTTGGTTTTATGACTTCCAAGTGGTTCCTTGAATTTTAATCCTAACTGCATCTCTAGGAAATTTATAAGACTGCTGAAATAGCTAGTTCTGGTAAGATTTCACAGCTGGCATTGGAAAACTGATAGCCACAGTCAGCAGGAAAACCATCTTCCATGACTCAGGCAGGAGCTCAGTGGTACATGCACCTCCTTGAGGCTAGAGGAAGTGTTTGAACTGAACCTCCTTGAGCAGCCACGTCCAAGATGGCAGATTGCCAGTAGTGAGTTGACAGAGGCTCTCCTAGGGGATCAGTCATCATGGCTATGAACCCCATCTGTGTATTGGCTTCTCTATACAAGATGGCCAGACTACCTGGGTCTATGCATACTCAAGGATTAGAGGTGGAAACTTTCACCCCAAACCTGTAAGGCACTGAAAGTTCTCACAAAGGTCATGTGGATGCTTTCCAGCAATGGGTCTTGCTTACTTGAATCAAGTACTGTTCTTCTAAATCTTTGGTTTCTCATACTCAGAAACTGCCTTCTTCCCTCACCTCCCTCCCTCCTGGCAGCCTCTGTGAGCCTGTGTGTGTGCCAGCCACTGTCCTAGGCATAGGGATACCATTGTGAGCAAGATGGCTCCAGCTCATGCCTCAAGGAGCTTGTGGTCTAGTTGGGGAGCTGGCTGAAAGTGGCTCACTCCAGCCCCTCCCCACCCTATCTGCCTCCAGATGGTTGAACCCTTCAGGGTCTGGCCCTGATGTCCCTCTGGAGAAGAAGTGCCGCCATGGTGTCCCCAGAGATAATCAGCCCAGGATGCCCACATGGCCATGAGGTGGTTCAAAATGTGAGTGAGGCTTCTGTTCAGGTTTAAGATACTCCTTGACCTCCCCTGTAAGCAGGTGGGTTTAAATGACCTCTCAGGACAGTCTCTGATTGCTGAGGCTTGCAGGGAATCTTCTCAGAGTGGGCGATCCACTACCTTGGCTTCAATGAGACAGCTTCTGATACAAGCATTTCCCACAGAGATGAAATACCACTGGTGTTGAGTCCTGGTTCCTCATTTATTAATCAGGTGAGTTTGCATTTCCTCATTTGTAAGGTAAGGATAATAATCATACTTCTCTTATTGGGACAGTTGTAAAGATCACAGGCATTGAAACATGTAAAGATTTAGCATGCTGCCTGGCACATAGCAAGTGCTCGTTAAATGTTAGCTCATGTTATTTCTGTTCACTCTAACAGAAGGTCTCTGTGATTGTACCACATTTGCAAGACACTTTTACCAGATGTAAGAAAGGTTTCAGTAGCTATTGGAGGACACTTCAGAAGCTACGGAAGTTTCCAACATTCCATGGGCACATCCCTCCCTTTTCTACCTGTATAAGTTAGCCTATTAACCTGGATCCTGTGTCACTAAGATATTTGACAATAAGCACATCAGTGGTTCCCTACTCACAAGCAAAGTGAAACCCCAAAGAGAAGCATTTTCCAGAAGGAAACCTATTTTCTCTCTTCAACTCATTTGGTTGAGGCAATCAGAAGCATTCGGATGAGCTTCAGTAGGATGTTGAAACCCTGCTGCACACACTTCATTAAATCTGGGCAGAAAAAATAGTGTCTTAGCTACTGAGGGAAGGAGGCTACAGGAGCCAATGGAGCCCGAGGAACATTGTGAGCTTGGCTGGAAATAAAAAACAGTTGGTGTGTGATTCAAGAAAATGGTTAAACAGATGAAGGGAATATGGAGAGGGCTCTGCCACTCATGGGGGAACACTGTTTACATACCAATTCCTTCTTCTTCATGCACTCCATGAGGATGATGAACAGATGCTGAGCTTGGGTTCGAGTGTAGGTGAAAGTCTTCTGGATGGTCACTAGCAGCTGGTCCCTCAGAGATTCATTGATAAGTCTGTAATTAAAAACAATGTCAACAACAGGTCAACCTGGCTCCTGTTCAGTACATGTTTCTGAGAAATATTCTAGAACACAAGAAAGCATTGTGAGGACTGACTTTAGAGATGAGTTATTTGTTCCTCTATTTTTCTTGCAATAGTTATTTCGACTGTGATAATTAAAAAAAAAGCAGTGCACTTAAAAATAAATCTATTTGAATGTCTCCGAACCTAAAATAGTAAAGCAAGAAGATTAATTTGGTTCTATTTTTGTCTGTCTTTTTCTTTCTTTTATAGGGCATGTGTCTAATACCCTCTTCCTCAAGTGCCGTTATAAAAAAAAGCCTTACTCATTAGCATCTTAGTAAAAATTTACTGTGTGACTTATATGAAGATTTAAACTTCATCTCTAATTGTGAGGAAAAAAGCTTACATCTAAGTAATTTGAGCACCAATGAGAAGAAGTAGGACTCATGATTTCTCTAAAATCATTTCATGTAGGTAGCTTATCTGGCCTATGATTCAGGTCGTCATTTATGTCGAGCATTGGCTCTGTTATATCCAAGAAGAGCATGATCTACGGGAGGTTTTATATGGACACTTTATTAAGAGATACTTTTCAGGCTATCGAAGAATGAGTGAGAGCAAGGGAGGTACATCATACCCAATCACTGCTTTGTTACCTCTTGAAGATGAACCTGTTGTGACTTTATCTCCGCTCACACTAGCCTGGTGAGAACTGGGCTATCTTTACCAGCCATCAGACAGCAGGGAATAAAAAAAATCACTCTACTGTTCATAGAATCTGTCCAAAATCAGGAAGATAATACTGCTTTCAAGGAACAATGATAAAATTATCATACTTTGCCTAGAATTCTACAGCTTTATAATTTTCCCCATAATTGAAGTACCAGAAAATCCTATATACGATAGTAAATATAATGATCTCATTTGGTGCTTATGGAAACCCTGTAGGCTAAAGGTCTGTACAATTTTTTTCTTTAGAGAGAGAGAGAACTCACATGTGCAAGCAGAGGGGGGGGCAGAGAGGGAGGGAGAGAGAACTTCAAGCAGGCTCCACACCCAGCATGGAGTGGAGCTCAACATGGGGCTCCATGTGGGGCTTGATCCCATGACTGTGAGATCATGACCTGAGCTGAAATCAGGAGTTGGACACTCAACTGACTGAGCCACCCAGGTGTCCCAGGTCAATACAATTTAAAAGGGAAGGATATTTAAGTCAGAAAGAGCCAGACGCTTAAGGTCACTCAGCAAATAAGTGGCAAAGCCAGAACCAGAATCTAGTTCTTCTGATTCCTTGTCCATTACTTTTTCCATCACACCATGCTGTCTCTTATTACACCAAGTGTACTATACCTTGGACTCTCTTCATCACTGTGGCTACTCGGGAAGCAAATTGTAAAATTTTCTCTTACGTGAAAGCATAACAAATTTTGTTGCTTAAAAGAAACCAAGATGGGAGGCTTGAGGATATTTCATATCAGTGGCCTTTTGTGCCCCAGGATTGTGTGAGGATCACCTAAGCCCACTAGGTTGGACATTATGGTGCCCTACATTGAGGAGGGTGCATGCCTCATGACAGGATTATACCAAGGATCCTGGAACGTCACTTAGCTCAATGGAAGATTGGGTTACCCCTTCTGCCCCCCATGAACATTTTTTAAAAAAAGAGAATTGTCCACAAGAAGATGAAAAACAATACCAGGTCCTCTCAAGATTACTAGATCATTCTGGAGGACTCTGTGGCCTTAGGTGTACACCAATCTGAAACCATTCATTAATTGATTCACTCATTCATTCAACAATTGCCTAGTGATGTCTATTTAGTGCCAGACATTGTGGTATATGCCAGGGCTATAGGGATAGACGAGATATATACACTTCTAGCCTTCAATGAGCTTACACACAGGTAGAATAGAAAGACACGAATCAGCAATTCAAGTGTGATTGGCAGTGGTAAAGAAGTAAAGAAGTTGTGACAGCTGAATGTAATCGAACCTAGGGGGTACAAGGAAGACCCCTCTGAGGCAGTACTGTTTAAGCTGAGACGTGAAGAATAAATTAACATTAGGATGATCAGGGATGTGGTGGAGCTGGGTAAGAGCATTCTTGGCAGTATGAACAGCCTGGACAGGAAACAGCATTAACAAGCCCAGTTTTGAGAAAATAAAAGGTGAGTATGGCTAGAACTTGGAGAGCAAAAGAAAGAGTGAAACAAAATGGTGCTGCAAAAGGGGTGAGAATGAGATCATGGGGAACTTTTGGGATAGTGCTAGAGATTTGGGATTGTATCCACAGGCAATGAGAAGCCATTGGAGAGTGACACGATCACATTTGTGTTGCCAATTTCCTTGAAGAGTCAAGACAGGAGCAGTCATAACTGGGTATGTATCTGCCTGACAGGCAACCCATGCAGATGGGTCTAGAGGGTTCTGCAGTATCAAGTGTACATAAATGTTGTACACGATTAACAACAGAGGAAGAGACTCTCCTGATTAGCCACTTGATAGATCTAATCATTCATTTGCAGGTGTTTAATTTTGATAACAACTCAAAATTTGTTTTCCACTGCTAACCACCTGTAGTGAATTCCCAGTTCCCTGAGGTCATTAACTGTTTGAGGGATCTGTCATCTGTATCTAATATATCATTTTGTAAACACTGAGAAATGCTGTGCAACTTAGCTAATTGTGGGTTTTAGTGGTGAGGAGAGCTGAAAGATGCTAAGCATCTTATCTTTTTTTTTTTTTTTTAGCTCAATTTTGCAATTGAATCAAGTTGTGGCTTTGGTTAAATCCTATAGCAACAAGAGCCCAGAATTCTACTACTAGAACTATAAAGATTCTCCAGGTTGGTTTTCCAAAGTGTGGGATGCCTGTCACTGATGGAACAGAGTGAGTGGTTTTAGGTGGGACAAAGATGATTTGGTCATTCCAAAACATTAAGTTTTACTCATTAAACATTAAATAACTGTTATTTTGGCTTTAGTTCTTTTTCCATCAAGAGGAAAATCACATTTTTGATGCTTCTTTGACTTTAAAAGCTCACAAACATTTGCAAACCTACCCCTTTTGACAAAGAAATAATATGTATCAGGTCCTAAGCTTTTTGCAGAAAGAGTTTAATAACTTTTCAAAACAAGATCCTGTATAACATTTGATGTGTTCAGAGCATATCGTGGCTTATGACACATGATGGGCTACAGAGATAATATCACTTGATTTTCATAAGAATCTGAGAGAGAAGCAGGTGGTAATTCCATTTTGCAGAAGAGGAGGCTGTGGTCCAGAGAGGCTAAATGATTTGTACCAAGTCACATAGCTTGAGTCAAGTCTGCTGAATTCAGCCTTCTTTCATGGTGCTGCTTTTACAGTTTGCAACCTATAAATATGTTTTCCGGTTTCCTAATCATCTGCACTGGAAGTAGGCATTTAAATATATTGGTTGTAGGAAATTTGCTTTTCTTTTTTCTGATAGAGCATCTGAGGGAAACCAGAAGAGTTTGGAGAAGATAGGGAGAAAACAGAGGACAATGGCAAAGTGCATTTAGGATGCTGAAGATTCTATTTGCTTCTAATTTTTCACAAGTATTTGCTTTGCTGAATGAGATGTTTTGTATTTGGCACAAAGGCCGCCTCTGTCTTCTCTGAGGACCCTTTCTTACTTTGTAGCCATATTCTGTAGGATACTGGGAAGCCTGCTTTCTTGAAATTATTGCTTTCCTAGCTCTTCCCATGTTTTTTTCTTCTGCACAACACTGGAATGATTTAAAAATCTTGATTGTGATATTTAAAAAAATAGCAAAAAAGAGCAAAAAATAGAAATAAGCCCATTTTTAGATTCTTTTTATGGAACCTGAATAGTGGTTGAAAATTTCTTGACATCAAAACATGGTCATAGTATTATATAAAATTTTAGTTTTAGAATTGGGTCTTTGACAAAGTGGTGCCTATTTATAGAAGCTGTTAATTTGTGTTTCCATATGTCCCAATGCTATTTTTGGTATACCTCAAATTAGAATGTTTCTTGATTTAGAAGGGTAGTCATTGAAGTGAGGAAAATCTCCATACTATGGCATTTGTGTCTCCATTTAAATGCTGAACTTGTGATCTGGAGCTTTTTGGATGAGTCACAGAAGTATCTGAAATAGGTCAACGTTCATCCAGGGCTGGAAGTAACCAAAGGAACTTCCCATACTTTGCTATTGGCATTCTGTTCAGATGCTAGCAATACAACCCACGTGTTCACACTTTTCTCAGAATGACTTTAATTACCTGCAATATCAGAGTCTCATTCCTAGATTGAAAAATTAGAAAATGCATTTAGAATTCAGTGGGACACAAAGAGCTAGACTTAGGTTAATGGCTTTGGAGGAGTGAAGCCCTTTTCCTGCCCTCCAAAGACACCCTCGGTTAATTTATTCAGACACAATATGAGAAAATTTTACCTACATAAATAAAAAAAAATATCATTAATAATACCACAATTTGTTACTTAAAAGGCATCATTTTCCAGACAATCTCTAATGCTCTAAAGAAAAATGAAATTTTGTCATTTGCTAAAGCCAAAGCAAATCATTAAATGTAACCTTAGGACACAAAAAGTTTACATTTTTTGCCTAAGTTTACAGAGACTGGCATTTTTCTTTTCTTCTCCTTCTCTCCTATCCCCCTCCCCCCTTCTCTTCCTCTTCCTCCTTTTTCTTTTTCTTCTTTGTTAGTAGACATCACCCCTTCCTCCCAAATGCTACGACTCTGGGGTCACAAGCAATAGCACGATTCTTCCCAGAGAGGAAGGACAACATTGTAAACAAATAAGCACCATAGTTGCCAGGGTCAGGGTGTCTGGAGTGAAGCTGTCACTTGCTACCCATATGATCGTGTGCAAGCTATTCAGTCTTTCTGTGTCATGTTTTTCATACATGTAAAATGAAAATTATGAGTGCTTATCTCATAGACTTGTGGATAGTAAATTAGTAACAGTTCATCTTTGTAGAGGGCGTGATACATAGCAAGGCCTATGTAAGCATTTGCTATTGTTAACACACAGTCCCACATGGCTCCTTGGTCACTGACATTCATTATTGTTAAGTAGCATGGCCTGTGCTGGGCCCTTTGTGTGCAATACACAGCTCCCTCCTGAGACCAACAGTGTTCTGCAGCCTTGGGTGAGCCCAACAGTATGAGGCCACTCCCAATCCAAGCTGGAGAAAGAACTTTCCCACTTCAGGGAAGTCAGAGATCACCAGTACTTTCTTACATGTGGGAAATAAAGACACATAGCAGATTTAGGAGGCTTTACTATTGCGGGGTCTTGCAAATATTCCATGCAAACATCTATACATCTATTTATTGATTCATTCAACAAACAATACTGGTGCCAACTGCATGTCAGGCACTATGCTAGAAGTAGACAGATGAATAATATTTAGTCCTAAACTCCAGGAACTCATAGGGTTGTATGCCATATATTCTGGTAATCTATTAATACGTACCACCCCCCCCCCAAATTTAGTGATGTAAAAGACCATTTTTTATTGTGTTGATAATTTTATGGGTTGGGAATTTAGGCAGAGTGGCGAGGGACTCATGTCTATTCCATGATATCTCGGTCCTCTCGGGAGAGGATAGAATGGTTATAATGGCTTAACCGATCATGTCTGGGGCTCCATTCTTTTTCCACATGGCATCTGCTGCAGATGCAATGTCCACGATGACTTCTTCACTCCTTTGTCTGGTACCGAGTCTAGGATGGCTGAAAGAACTGAGGACTGGCTGGCATTGCTCTCTCTGGTGGTTGCACAGTGGATGGACTTCTTACACAGCAGCTGGCTTCTCTCAAATGAAGGATTCCAAGAGAGTGTTTGAAGAGACCCAGGCAAAAACTTTAAAACTTCTGATTTAACCTCAAAAGTCCCAGAATGTCATTTCCTTACATTCAATTAATCAAGCAAGTCACTAAGAGCAACCCAGATTTAAGAGGAGGGAAGAAATGGACTCCATCTCTTGGTGGAAGGAAAGCATGAATACACAGAGAAGGAATATATCAATGGTGATCATCTTGGAGACAAGCAAATCCATCAAGTGATTCTGTTCAGATGAGACATTAAAAAGCATCAATCTCCCCCACATCTTAATGATAAACATCTTCAGTGGTCTTACTTTGCATTTTCTTCTTTTAATAGCTGATTATGCGAACAAGCATTTTCCTTAAAAGTGATAGTCTAACCACTCAGAAGTATTTTCAAAATGTTTACTACTGACTCACAGCATGGAGCTTGCAAATATTTCCTCTTTTGACTCAGCTGCCTATTTTTGTTTATGTAGTGTGTACTATGTACTAGCTATTTCTTTGGGGCCTTGGGCACATGGCTGGAGCCTTTTTTCCATGGACATATGTCATCATACTTTGCCCCTGTTAAATGCAGTATGCAAGGCACATCTTCAGTAAAATGTGTGCATGCTTGGGTCAACCTTAATGCCCAGGTTAAGTCACACCAAAAACAGGGGGGGTATTTTCTTGGTGCCCTCATCGCACTTCGTGGTCTGTTTGGAGAGGAAAAACAACAGCAGCACCTGCCAAAAGCTAGAGAGAAGTCTGACTTCCTAGAGTATTGTTTCAGTTTACCTTATTTCTCCATCTACCTTCGTTTTGGCCCTCCTCCTATCTTACTCAGTTGGTACTAACAGACCACTAACTGGTTTCTTCTCTGTCCTCTTCTAATGCACTCCACACAGTTGGTTGAATGGTTGTTCTACAAAGCAGACATGATTCCAGCACATCCTTCTTAAAACCCCACAATACTTTCTCATCACCAGTAAGATAACATCTCAACTTTTGAAATTTCGGATTCTGTATATTGCTAATCTGAAAATCCAGCTGAGGGATTTGAGCTTTGGGATAAAGCGATGATACAGTTTAGGAGCCGCAGTTTTATAGATGAAGAGTCTGGAGCCTGCAGAGGGAAACTAACTTGTTAAAGAAACATCAGAGCCAAACTTAGAGGAGAAGAGAATCAGGAAGAATCTCTGATAATGAACTATACTAGCATAAACATGTAGGCTCAGCTCAGTGTGGTTATGCAAAGTTAGTGAATTGTTGTTTGATGACTGGATACAAGTGGGGATTTCCTCTGTTTTTATCCCTGATACAGGATGTTCTATATCTTATGTGTAAGAAGACTGAGCCTGAATAATGTGGTTTCAAGGATCCACTACCTCCCCAGAGTTACTCCCCAGCTTCTCAGAAGCCCAAAGTTCCTTTTATTTAGTTAAAAGGCAAACAAAGGGGCGCCTGGGTGGCGCAGTCGGTTAAGCGTCCGACTTCAGCCAGGTCACGATCTCGCACTCCGTGAGTTCGAGCCCCGCGTCAGGCTCTGGGCTGATGGCTCAGAGCCTGGAGCCTGTTTCCGATTCTGTGTCTCCCTCTCTCTCTGCCCCTCCCCCGTTCATGCTCTGTCTCTCTCTGTCCCAAAAATAAATAAACGTTGAAAAAAAAAAAAAAAGGCAAACAAATATTTTGTTGAACAATTAGAAGGCCTAAGAGTAACTCTTAGGTTAAGTGATGTTTTACGTGAAACTCACATCTAACTGTAGCTGATTGATGCTGATGGTTTTTAGGAAGTACTAGTTGGATAGAAAGTTGGGGGAAGATACGAAAGGGACATTGGGAAGGGACCAATAAGTGGGTAGGGAATGACTTTGTCCAACTTTTTCCTGAGGATTAACTCCAGATCCAAATGGCTTCTACGAGCTAACACCAGTGAAAATAGTACCCCTAATCTTATTTTCATAAGTACCCTAGACAAGTGGTTCACCTGGGCTTTTCCTGAGGGTTCTATCTAGTCACGTGAGGCAGTTAGAATGATCCTAGAGAAGCTGCCTACAATTGGGAAGGACACACGCTGGAGGATGCAGTCTGTTAAAAAAATTTCATTTACTGCCACCCACAGAGGGAGCATTTCTTACTTTTGTTCTTTACTTTTATTTATTTATTTTTTTATTTTACTTTTTAAAAATCCACTCTAGAATCTTGAGCTATATATGGTAAAACAGAAGGCACAGATACACATACAAAAGGAAACAGAAGGGGGGTGGTGCAGTGGGGTTGAGGGTTGTAAGAGAGGCGCACAGTATCTATTCTAAGATAAGATTTGTGCTAGGCATTTTATGTGTGGCATTTCATAAAGTCAGATTAATCTTAGAAAATCCTAGCTGGCCTAACTCCTTGGATGCATGAACTGTACACGATATTACTTATGTGTTCTCTTCTCTCAATCTTCATGAAGGTGCTGAAGACAGATTTTCCACCACCCCCTTACCTTGATTCCCTTACCCTTCCCTTTCCCCATAGCATATCACTTTCTAAAACATTATAAAATGTGTTTATTTATTATGTTCATTACTTACTATCTATCTAACCCTGCTAAAATGTAAGTTCTGTAATCACAAAAATTTTTGTTTATTCTGTAGACAGTTGTGTTTTTGCCAGGGCCTAAAACAATGCCTGGAACAGAGTAGGTGTTCAAAAAATACTTGTTGAATTATGGAATACATAATGTTGGTTGGATGAAGAATGTAATTTCAAAACAAAAGGAAGGGGTACCTGGGTGGCTCAGTTGGTTGAGCATCCAACTTCAGCTCAGGTCATGATCTCACAGTCTGTGAGTTCGAGCCCCTCATTGGGCTCTGTGCTGACAGCTCAGAGCCTGGAGCCTGCTTCAGATTCTGTGTCTCCTCTCTCTGCCCTCCCCCCACTCATGCTGTCTCTCTTTCTCAAAAATAATTAAACTTCAAAAATTTTTTTAATTTTAATAAAAAAAAACAAAGAGAAAATGTCAATATTGAAAATCTATCAGACATTCAAGGGTTCCCAGTTTGGTGGAACTCAATTACAGAAATACTAGAGCTATGTTATCCAATGTGGTAGCTGTTGGCAATTTGAATTAGAAAGAATTACAGCTAAATTTAAAATTCAAATCCTTAGTCACGCTAGTCACAGTTCAAGTGCTCAGTGGCTATCTGATTACGCACAGAATATTTCCATCATCACAGATATTTCTATTGGACAGCACAGAGAACAATTCCATCATCACAGAAAGTTCTATTCGACAGAACTGCTGTTGAGGCAGACAGGACTGCCAAGCACTTTACCCTGGGCAGAAACTAGCAGGACGCTCAGGTGAAAAATCCTCAACAGTGTTGGCTATGCATCTGTAATTTCTCTCCTTTCTTTTGCTATTGTTTATGACTATGGCTAAGAGTAGAAATTGTTAAGTGTTGCCAAAGAATACAGGGACTGACACATGGTCAGGCAGCTTCTCTGCTTCCAAAATTAAAGGGAAAGACACATCTTCTGTGTTCATTCCAAGTGAAATCCCATCAACGATAATTGCACGTGGCCAGGAAAGAGGAATAATCAGACTTTTACTGGTTTAGACCCTCTACAAAAGAGAGAATCAGAGCTGGAATTAGATGTATGAGGTTCTTGGGCAGGCAAAGACCCTGGCATCTCTTTCACGGATATGCTTTAAAGGTTGGTCCAACATTTATTCAAAGGAGAAGTTAACCAGCATGTGACACAAAGTTGGGGGGGGGGGAGATGGAAGCTGTTGTTCAGAATAACTCAGCCCTGGAGCACCTGGATGACTCAGGCAGTTAAGCGTCCTGCTCCTGATTTTGGCTCAGGTCATGATTTCATGGTTCATGAGTTTGAGCCCGGCATCAGGCTCCACACTCTTAGTGTGGAGCCTGCTTGGGATACTTTTTCTCTCTTTCTCTCTGCCCCTCCCATGCATGCACTCTCTCAAGATATATAAATAAACTTAAAAAAATAATAACAGCTCTGGGGCAAGCAAACTTCCTGCCGTTACTGGTCTCATCTTCCTAGAGATGATATGGTGTAGCTGCTAGGAGCGTAGGTTCTGGCCCCCATTTGCCTGGGCAGACCACTCCCTACCAGTGAGATGTTGAGGAAACTCTGTAATCCTTCCATCCTCAATTTCCTCATTTATATGATGGGGATAATTATCCTACCTACACCATAGAGTTTAATGAAAGACAGTGTTTAGACCAGGTTCTTGCATGCAGAAGCTTTAAAAAATAGTAACTTCACTTTTGCAAGTATGCTTTTGGGAAGGGGGTCAGAGGTATGGGGAAAAGGGTGGGGTAAATCTCAATTCTCGCTCAAGGCAGTTTGTCAAAGATTCCTTCTACCCCCATATCCTACTCTGTGAGATGCTAGAACAAGTATAATTTTCTTTCTTTCTTGTTTTTTTTTTTTAGATGGATTAGTGTTGGATTAATTCCTCACTGTTTTTAAATTAGTCTTTCTTGGGGCCTCTGAGTGGCTCAGTCAGTTAAGCATCTGACTCTTGATTTTGGCTCAGATCACAATCTCAAGTTTGGTGAGTTCAAGTCCTGAATCAGGCTCTGACAGCACAGAGCCTGCTTGGGATTCTCTCTCTCTCCCTCTCTCTTAGCTCCTCCCCTGCTTGTGCATGCTCTCTCTCTCTCTTAAAATAAAAAATAATAATAAATTAGTGTTTCTTATTAATTATCCATAGACAACTGCTGAATTAACTTGTCCCTCAATCTAGCTTCAAACAGTATCCCACAACAAAGAGCCTCTCGTTTTTGATATCCTATGTATTATGCCTATAGGGAAAGCCTCATATTGTCAGACAGTTTAGACTGATGCACTTCACAGCGTTGATTAAATATGGACTATTTCCCAGGTGTCTTTTAGGCAGATAAATTTCTTATTTTTCGCTTGGCTTCATAATCCAATGTGCTATTTGATGATTGCCTGATGGTGATATATGGGGCTATCTATAAGATGTTGTCTTCACTCTAGAACAAAAGTAGACACCCATGGCATGTTGAGTGTACCTTTCCTTCTTTGCATCATTGTTAATCTATCACAATAATCTCTCCCCTGAGCACCAGTGTGGCCTCAGAATAATTCTCAACACATTATTCTAGGACGCCGGTACCAGTTGATTGTTGTTGACACTCAAGATGAAAACCATTTGTCATCCCTGCACTAGAGATAAGAAAATCTCAAATATACTATCAAATGGTGAATACCAGGGATATCATAGGGTTAAAGAACTGTAAATTTTAGGTCTGTCTCCAAGACGCTGAATGAACTGTGGCTTTCATGAATTTAAAGAAACTGATTTTTTACCACTTACATTAGGGATCACTGCTTATGGACACTTGATTTGCATGGAATAACTCCAGAAAATACCATAAATATGTATATCAACTAGAGGACAGCTGTCCAGCAATTAGGACAATTAAAGAAAAAGTGTATTGAAGCTGAGTGGAGCCTCTCCTAGACAACAGTAGTGCAGACTTGAGTTAATCTTGGAATACTACTTTAATGCATCTTTAGTGTGTCTCTGGTGGAAGAAACTTTTATAGCAGGTGGTCACTGTTGTATTTAGTTTTTATGAATCCTGTAGTCCATAATCAACAAGGAGAATTACATGGGGAATCTAATGGAAATCCATTAAGGACGCTGCAAACATTATCTATTATTAATGATACCACTGGGTGAGATGTTAATCCACTCTATTTCTAGCAGCTGCAGGTTCTAATATCAGCCAGAATGATTCAGAATTCATCTTCTCTAAGGTAGAGGAATTAAATACCAGGACATTTTATTATCTAAGGCTCCCTCAAGTACATTTTAAATGTCTTTGTGGATTTTAAAGTCCTCACTGCTTCTTTTCATAAGAGAAAGAGGATGTGTCATAGAAGTGGGTAAAGAAATGTACGTGTACATCTCACACTAAGGCAGAGAGGTGTATGGCAGCAATGGGAAGTACAATTCAGTTCTGTTGTCTGGTGAATGGAAGGTTCATTGACGTGACTGTAGAGAGAGCTGGGGCCAGAATGCAAAGGGTCTTCAGTCCAAGCCAAGGAATTTGGACTTGTCCTGTGGATTAATGGTCAACTGGTTTCCACAAAGAAGCCCCAAGAATTCTGAGGAGGTGCCCCAAAGATGCCTCAGAGCTGCATTAGTGGGTGAGAGCCAGGCACAGAAAGGAGGCCTATAGACCAGTGGTTCTCAAATTATGGTCCCTGGACCCACAGCAACAGCATCTCCTGGGTATTTCTTGGAAATGCAAATCACCTGGCCAATCAGACTTACTGAATTAGAAAATCTAAGATGGGGCCCAGCTATTTGATTTTTGATAAGCCCTTTGATTCTGATGCAAGATAAAAACTTGAGAACCACTGGTCTAGGCCTTCCACCCCAGCTTCAACAGAGTGAACATGTATCCTGTGTTTTATATATTGTGCTTCTATCTGAGATTTCATATGAGAAAGACTTACAGACTTTAAAAAAGCGAAAATCAATGCTACAGGCGAGTGGGAAATTGGGACTCTTAAATGGTTGCCTATCGCAATTGTAAAGTCAAAGGAAAATGAGCTAAGACCTTCTAATGCTGAACGTAATGTCCTTGATGACTGTCAATGGTGTCTCCAACAGCAGAGACCCATCATTCAGTTTTAAATATTTTCAAGTTTCTCATCCTCTTTTTTTTTCCTCTTTGGAAATGGGTCATATATTTTGAACTACTTGGACAATCATTTTTGAAAGAAATAAAATGAACTGAACGCCCTTAAGAAATCCATGTAAATAAAAATGCGAACAGAAAAATTTACCAGTCCTGTCAAAATGAGTATTTTTATGGTATAGCTTTCTCTTCAAGGGAGGAATTTTCAAGTCTAACAGATGTTTGAAACCAAGAACAGCTGTGACAAAGAAATAAATGAGGTGATTCATGCTAAATCAACTTCTCAAGCCAACTGGGTTCCAGGGACAAAATTTGGCAGAGGGTGCAAAGTGCTTGCAGCAACAGTGCCATGACTGGTGTGAGGAGAATGCACGCCAAGCACAGCAAGTGAGGAGGCTCTTTCTGAAAACATCAGAAGGCTAATTTGTATACATTTAAAAGGAGTTTCCGAAAGCGTGGTCTATGGACCATTCTGGTTGGAATCACCTCAAGTTTGTTTTCACATAGTTTCCTGTACCTCAGCCCAGGTACACCGAATCAGGATACTTAGGGGAACCTGTGTCTCCTAACACTTTCTGGGTGATTCTCAGGCATGCTAAAGTGTGATAACCACCTGCCTATTTTGAATGTATTCTGTGTAACAAGTGGCCAAGAAGTGAGCTGAGCAAATCTCAGAGAAACATGGTTGATCCATCCTGTGCAATCTTCACTTGATATTGATGGGCTGTCTAAAAGTCATGGGCAGTGGTTCTCCGAAAAGGATTTCTTTACCATGATGGCTTATGCAGCTCTGTGTTCTTTCTAATGTTTGCTGTTGATGTTCAAGGCCACACTTTCCCAGCCTGGAGCTGAGCAATTCTAAAGCAAATTTAATCAATTTAGAGAACTGATTGACTGATAGAGATCAATAGAACTTTTCCCCTCACTAGTACTTTCCTCCATGAACTCTATGTAATTGTTTTTTAGTCAATGCTTTATTCTTTCCATGCTGACACAACATGGAGGGACCAAACAGCAAACTGGAAGATGGAGTATTTTCTTTTGAACTTTCCTAAATAAATGAAGCTACTCCAGCCTTGAGGAACTTAGATACGATGGCACAGGTATCTATATATCAATATCTTTAATATATTCCACAGAGGGGAAAATTGCAATATAAAAATTGCAATTCAATAATTATAGGCATTAGTATATTTATAAATTATATCAATTTAATTGATTTTATTAGATTAAATTAATTTGTCAATTAACTTGATTTCATTAAACTGAAATATATAAATTCAATATAGAAATATATATTATATATAAATAACATGCAAATGTATTTAAATATATATTTGGGTATATATAAATTCAACATAATAGTATGTATGTACACATACAAACACACTATCTCTTTTATTGGCTTTCTTTCAATACTCTTGAAACTGATTTTTTTTTTCTGTGTTGAGTTACACAAAAGAGGGTCGAATATTAGCTTTTCTTGTCTTCCAGGCTGATCCTCAGTTTGGATCCAGTTTTTGATGGAAAAGGGGAACAGGAGCAATAGAGACTATTATGCCATTATGTGAGTAATTAACACTCAACGTGGGGCTGGAACTCATGACCTTGAGATCAAAAGTCGCATGCTCTACCAGCTAAGCCAGTCAGGCACCCCTGAAGAGATTCTTGGGGGAAATGCCACACTCAAGTACTTTGTCCTCTGGCCTCTTGTACGTTTATCACAGCACATGTGACCTTCTAGTTATCTGTATTCATGGCTGTGTTTTAACCTCCATTACAAAATCTCTGCCAGCGCCATGTCTTGCTCATTCTCTAACAGTTACGTTGAGGGCATATAGTAGGCACTCAATAAAGGTTAACTTAGAAAACGGTTTACAAAAACAACACCCCTTTTTAAATAAAGCTCCTGGTATGCTTTGTCTATACAAGATGTTTCCAACTTTCTTCCCGTCCCTTCTGAGAAAGTTACAAAACAGAATCAAGTTTTGACATGCTTTCTTATAGAAAATTCTAGAAAAGAGACAAGGTAAGATGAAATTAATGGAAACTAAAATAGACACTGGAAGTCAGCATGCTTGATATTTGTTTCCTTCTTTCTCACTTGACATTCCAATTATGTCTAAATCATATTGGGATACAGACTGAGATCAATTACTTCCTTTCAGCAGATCTTATAGAGAAAAATGATAGGGCTGTGACATCCTTCAGCCTTAGATGGAAATCTCTCAAGCAGAAGAAAACATTAGTAACCACTGCATGGAGTGATATGCCCTAGGGAATACAGACTGCACCTGGATTTCTAAAATGGCTAGTTTTCTGGTGACTTCCTCCTGACTTTGGTCACTTTGATGTATATTTGGAGAGAAGCAAACTTTCGTTACATCCGTGCTAGGACACAGTGATATAATTTGAAGCCATGCAATGGATTTTTCCTTTCTCATCTCTACTTTGTGTTCCATTTATGCCTTTACCTCAGCTAATCAGAAAATAAAGGGATCTTTATTAAGTCCCCTTTAAACAGGAAAATCAGATTTTTTTTCCTTGAAATATATTATCTATTCTCTTCCTCAAGAACAAGCCATTAGTGGCTCAGTGTTTCTCCATGATATCTAATACAAATTCCAGACAAATACGAATGTGAATAGTCTATTGGCATCTGCCCCTTGGTGCCATCCCCAGAGTTATCAACAGTCTATGTAAGAGCTTTAAGGCTTTCTGTTACCACAAGCTCTACTTCTTGTCCTAGGCTCTCTGAAAATGGTAAGTCCACATAATTATTTTCGGGAAGAAGACACCAAAATAAATGTAAGACTTAGTAATAAAATCCAGATAAATGAGGAGCATCACCTTAGAGTACACATTCGTTTGGGATGCCTTTTTCACGCTGACATCTTTCATCTGTGTGGCACTTTCTCAATGGCTGATAAATGAGGAGCTACACCATATTTCTCTGCAACCTGAGACTTAGTTACTTTCCAAGCAAACTAATCTCTGACTTTAACTGCAGACAGCTACCACCTGAAAGGTGTTCTGACTGTAAGCAAAGTTGGTCAGCTTGCTTCCTCAACACAGCAAAATGTGGAATCTTCCTATTTGAAAACTTAGGTAAGTGAATCTAATGCCACTTGGGTAGCATCAATCTGTTTGTTGGCAGTGTTTAGTCAGTTGTGATTCAGAAAAGAAAAATTTGATAATATTTTTACGGAATGAAATTAGTCCGGGAAAGTGAGTTGTGACTCATTTTAAAACTATGACAGATGAGAAATAGGATGATCTAGTTCGACATTAAGGGAAAAAGAGAGTTTGGCCATTTCTTTCTGGTAGCACCTGCTGCAGGGCAGAGAGGGAGAAGAAGGCAAATGAATTCAATTGCAGTTGCCCTCCTAGTGTATCCAAACCCATTTACTTTGGGATGGATACGCTGTGTCTTCCTTTACCTCAAGTAATCTCATCAACACAAGTTAGTTTTGCCAATTCCAATTTGCTTCCTAAGTGATGACCTTTCAAATTCATATTCTTAGAAGTTGGTTAACAATAGGGAATTTAAGGGCAAAATACCAAGTTCATAAAAGTTAAAATACAAGGTGTGTAAATTTCATTCACTCCTTTAAGATTATAAAGTGAAAAGCTTTATAGCTAAATATACACATTTACAGTCCTTGGACCTGTGTGATTTAACAATCTATAAATGAGTTTAAAAATGCTTACATCATATTTAAATCACCAAAGGGGCACCTGGATGGCACAGTCAGTTAAGCGTCTGACTCTTGGTCTGGGCTCAGGTCATGATCTCACAGTTTGTGAGTTTGAGCCCCACATCTACATTGATGGTGCAGAGCCTGCTTGGGATTCTCTCTCTCCTTTTTCTTTTTCTTTTTAGCATAAAGCAAACACACTACTGCAAAATAATGTTTTTTGGAAATGTTTTTTTTTTAATTTTTTCTAACATTTATTCTTTTTTGAGAGACAGAGAGAAACAGAGTGCAAGTGGGAGTGGGGCAGAGAGAGAGGGAGACACAGAGTCCAAAGCGGGCTCCAGGCTCTGAGCTGTCAGCACAGAGCCTGACGTGGGGCTTGAACTCATGAACCATGAGATGATGACTGAGCTAAAGTTGGATGCTTAACCAACTGAGCCACTCAGGAGCCCTTGGAAATGTTCTTTTTAAATTGGTTGCATATGTGTGGCCAGACTACTTTTTATCAAGCTAAATAAACATGATTCTGGCAGTTATTCAGATGACACAGACAAACATCTGAATTCATTTGATCATGATAAATTTATAATTGCTTTCCTGGAGCAAGAGCATACATTTATTATAACATCATATAAAATAAATAAATATAGATCTATATATTTGGATTGGCAAATACAAAGCTTCTCTTGAAGCTTCTATTTTCTTAATAAGTGTTTCTAAACGGTTCTTAAATTTTTTTAAGTTTTAATCTTAATAATTCCCAAGGTATGAAATCATATCTTAATTCTTTATCTCCACGCGGGTTATGTGCATGACTTCATACTCTTTGATAATCAACCATGGTTTACATGTTTGCATAGATCCCATATAGATTATGCTTTTGCATATTTTGGTCATAAAATAATCAGAACTAAACATGGTTTTAAAACTAAAATTTCCAATTAAAGTTAAAAAGGCATGGTATTTCTGTCTCCTAATTTGGATCTGGGTCAGGGGGAAGAAAAGAATCCCCGTGTTGTAGGGTTGGTCGGCTTGGACCAACAAGTAGGTTTACACGTAGGAATGCATTGATTTTATCTTTGGGGATACATGCAATAATACAAAAAATTAAGAAATTCTAATGTAAAGGGGAAGCTGAAGGGAACTTAAGTTACTTAAGAGACGGTGCCGTTGAGGTAACATATAAGAAGCAACCAAGGCACAGGCCACAAAAATCCATTTCAGTGAACTTTTTAGGAGAGCAGAAAGAATCCTGACCTGGGATCGTGGGCTATGCGACCTTGGGAAACCACGTAATTGCTCTGTATATCTGTCCCCTAGGTTAAAAAATACAGAGTTCCACTCCCCCAGCTCTAAAATGTGTAACATTTCCCTACATATAAAACAGAATCAGGAAGAGCAACTTATCAAAAATTGTAACATTTTCACACTACACAACCCATGACAATGGCAAAAAGTAGGCCCTGGGTTCAGACCTTCATTGTGTACAGACTTTAAAAACCTGAAATGTTAGGATGAACAGCTCACTTTTCCATGAATTTTCTGAAAGGGAAATGTGCCTTCTGAATGCAAACTTGCATTTACTTTGTGGAAATACAATAAAATAATTGCAAGCATTAGGAAGAAAAAAAGTTAGCGGAAGCTAAAAACTGTATAAAGTCTTTAGTTCTTTCTGAAAAAGAAACACGTTGCTATATTTAAATCGATGAGAACGATGGCTACATTTTTAATAAAAGCAAAGCACAGTTGAGGATCCTGAATTCTGGTTGGTTAACAGACGTGGAGGTGTTCAGGCAAATGTTCTTTTTAGTTTCTTAGCTATAAAATGGACCAATATTTACAATGAAAGGAGAAGACAGAATTTAAATTTGCCAGGAAGCAAACTCCAACTTCATGCTCATGAATATTGTTTTTTTTTTCTTTTTCACATCAGAAGCTTTAAGGCGCCCCCAAATCACTGTCAGTGTTTGCAACGTTAGTGGGAAGCCTGTAACTCTCCTACGTGTGTCTCCTTTCTTTCCCATATTTAGGCTCACACACTTATCAGGGAAGGGGGCAGGGTTAACGCTCACCTGGAGCATTGCTGGGCCTTGGGCAAAGACAAGGAAAGGAATGGGAGAGAAAACACACTACTGGGCTGCCAGGAGGAGCCCGTTGTAAGGAAGGCTACCTGGCAGACAGGTGGAGAAGGGAGTGTCCTGAGCAGCCAAGCTCGCCAGTCACTTACTACTAATCATTACATGCTTATCTACTTACTAGACTTACTATGAGCTCTTTGATGGCAGGAAGGGTTGTTATTCTTTTTTCCCATCTCTGTGTGTGGCACCCAGTAGACACTCGATGTATGTTTGTAAAAGGGATGAACAAAAGACCCCATCTCCTTTGGGGCTCCTTTCACCCACCAGTTTCATGTGTTAGGAGAATTGTTTCGGTTAGCAAGTTCCTTATTTAAAAATTCAGTGACTTAGGGGCGCCTGGCTGGCTCTGTCAGAAGGGTATGTGATCCTTAATCTCAGGGTCATGGGTTTGAGCCCCACGTTGGGTATAGAGATTACTTAAATAAATAAAAACTTTAAAAATTTGAATGAAATAAAAATCCAGTGATGCCCCCCTGAGTTTTCCTCCTTAAACCCATTTATACCTTGGGGCGAGTCACTTTAATCTAATAATATCCAAGACTGCTTGGATGTCACCATTCCCTGGGTGGGACCTCAGATTGACAGGGAAGGCTGTGGAGGGAAGTCTTCCTTGCGGTGGGGGGTGAGGGTTGTGGACTGTTGAGAGTAGCATTAGGGGGTAGACAGACCAAGGAAAGTTTGCGGTGGCGGGGAGTCCAGGAGGGGCTTAACGAGGAACAGAGTGTTTATAGACTCTGCTTTCTGAGCCAATCTACAGGGATCTGACAGCACAGGCCACCGGAAGTTTTCATTAAGGTGTCGCCTTTGTGAACACGCAGCAGTCTGGCGAAGCTGGTGTTCGGAGGCTGAGCCTGGAGGCTGCACATCCCAGCTTTTCCCAAGGTACTAACCCGACCTATATGGTCCAGGTTAGCTGTGCCGTGTGTGTGAAAACCCAGTTCCTGTTTCTCCTTAGTGAGAGGGGCAAAAGAGAGAAGAAATCAATAGAAGAGAAAGGCTACCGAGTCCTATGACCCTTCCTTTCCCTTTGTCCTCTTTATTGGGCTAGTCCAGTGGAGATTTCATGGAATGTCTCAGTTCCCAGGACATTTAGAATACGTCCCCCTGCTCTTCCCCCACCACCTTCCCAAACCAAACATCTTAATCGACTAATACCATCTTTCCAAGTTTGGAACATAGGCTTCATACTCATTACCTACCCTCCTTCTTCTGAATATTTATGCCCAAAGGCCAGGATGTCAGATGCCCGTCCACTCCCATCGCAGACAACAACTGGCACGGGAGGGGTGTCTCGAAGGTACTCCAAGACAATGGAGATCACATTGGGTCCTCCTTCCACAATGAGTGCCACCACCGGAACGCCTTGACCGATTCCTGCATTAAAAAAGGAAAAGAAAAGGAAAAAAAAGAGAAAAGAACACAAAGCCAGCAAACCAAAGAAACAAAAAGAGAAACAAAAAGCACAAACTAAAATTACTGAGCCCGGGGGAGATAACAGATGAAGGGATAAAATACGGAGCAAAATTTTTACAGACTCCTGTAGCAGAAGCTTCCCACCAGGGGGTCTGTTTGGCTTTGCCCTCTCCCCAGAGCTCCTGGGATGCTGGGGTCAGTGAAGGCACCGATTGCCATACGTTTATAGGAGGGGGTGCATAGGGCGAGGAGGGAGAGAAAGGAATCGGTTAGTAGATGAAACACTGAGCCAGCAACCAGAAGATTGGAAGTGAAACGTGACCTTAAGCAAGTCTCATATGTACCCAGTTGTTCAGTTTCCTACGTGAAAAATGGGAATTTAAAACAGGCCAGATCCCTGAAGTCATCAGAGGCACTAAGAAAATGCCTGAATGGTTCTCTTTATTGAAGACTCAACAAATCAAAATCAGCTGGAGGCACATTTTCACTTTTTGAGTTAACTACTAGCTACATTAAGGGTCTATCTATGTCTGACCATAAATGATAAGCTTGATTATTGATTCTTAATAGAGTAACAGTCACAATAAAGTACCCAGGAGACATATCATCTGCCATCTGCTACTGCTTTGTCCTTAGCCACCAAGCAAGGTGCCAGGCTCATGATGGGTCGTCTGGAAACATTTGTTGAATTCAGTTGAATTCAGGGGTGTGTGTGTGGGGACGTGTCACAGACTTTTTCTAAAGTATTTAAGCTATTATCGGTGAGCTATAAGATGTAAAAAGTGCCCTAACATCAGCACTCACATATGGTTCAACTTGACATTTTAAAGAGAAGTATTAAAAATGGATGTCCATGAGAGACATGATGAAAAAGATTTGAAGTTCATTTTCCAGAGTTCTCTCAAGTGCCATCATTGTTCATTGAATAACTTCTTTTGCTCATTTTGGTATCACACTATATTTTCTCACTTTACCTTCCCAGAATAGTTAAGGAATTGAGCAGTACCATAAAAATGAGATGGTTTTGTACAGAGCAGTTATCTTAAAAAAGAAATAATCAAGATTCTGTGCCACTTCTGTAAATATGAACTAAAAAAAGCCTTCAATCATCTCCATTTCCCCCCTTCTCCTGCCTGCTATGTTTTTTTTTTTCTTTTATCAAGAAACTGCTGCCCTGTGAGAAATAATAGTTTGAGGTTTGGTTCCTTGCTCCATTAATAAGAGACTGTATTTGACTTGTGTGACCTATTATACTTCTAAAGTGTATCAGTGTCCTGGGGCCTTCTCTTTTCTAAGTCAGTGTTTTTCATGGTTTGATTTTCATCTTAAAGGAAATGTCCAAAATGTCAGTTACACAAAAATGGGTGCCATTTTTATATCAACATTTAAAAACTGTAAGAAAATGACAATTGTTGTCCCCAAATTTCTTTTTGTGCTCCAGAGGGTATGAGGAGGGAGGGATAACCCATGGTCCCATCTGATTCTTCAGTGGATGGAGAACTTTTGAGAATTACTCCTTCAAATCCAAGGAGAGGGAAGCAAAAGATTATGCTTTTGACCAAAAGGCCCTTAACGATTGAGACAAAAGGGCACTTTAAAACTTTAAAACTATTTACGTGTCTGTAGAGGAGACATTTTCCTCACTGCTGATGAGGAGGAGTAAGTAACTTCCTACTGAAAGGCACTTTGAAGATTAAGGGCTAACTTGAAATGTTAATACAGCACACTTCTTTTGGAGGAGAACTTGCTGACATAAGAAATATCCACCCCTATATGGGTTTGTATGTTTTTTAAAGTTTATTTCTTTATTTTCAGAGCGTGGAGGGGAGGGGCAGAGAGGGAGAGAGAAAGAGAATCCCAAGGAGGCTCAGTGCTGGCGGTGTAAAGCCCAATGTGGGGCTCAGACTCACAAATGGTGAGATGATGAGCTGAGCCGGAATCAAGAGATGCTTAACTGGCTGAGCCACCCAGGCGCCCTGGGTTTTTATTTCAATGCCTTAAAAAAGGGACTCTTTTCCAATGTTTAAAATTATTTTTTGAGGTATTTGCCAAAGTACTATGCTATTTAATTTTTCCCTTTGCCTTGGTTTAGCACATGCTACCACATTCCTTCATGTCAAGGAACAATTATATGTCATACCTGCTGTTTTTTATACCTAATGATATGTTTAGACTCATTCTAGGATCTTCCAAGAGAAGCCTTTGCCAAGTTCTGATCTTGAGCACTGGTTCTGTCAGTAGGATCTTCAACTCACAGACCAGCTGTGATCCACTTAAAGTTCTCATGGAGAAAGAAGTCCTAGAATGGGCCTTCTAGAATGTTTCAGTTATCTAGAATCTACCAGACAATAGGCGAGATGGCTGGAAACCTCTCTTTCCTTTGAGAGGATATGTAGGTGCAAAGGATCAATTTACATAGGATACATTGAGAGCAATAAACAGTCAAATGATCTCATAACAATGTATTTCTCAATGTACCAAAGTGTTGTAACCCCTAGAAATACAGAAACATTTTAGATGATTAAATATCCTAATTTCAGAATGAAGCTGTTACCAATTCAAATATGAAAATATATAAATTTATATTACTATTATTATTATATTATAATCCAGTGCTAAAAATTGGATAAAGTATCAAAGTATCATCTCCCTTTGCATAAATACTGAATATATCTGGCCTCCACATTCTCACCCATTTCCTACAGTGATAATACATGGAGATTTATTCTATAGACAATAAAAGCCCTTAAAGCCTAATACAAAAGCACTTCTGAATATCTTAGTTATGAAAGGTAGAGAATCAGGCTATACCTAAAAATACCATGCTTTGTGTAAATTTAGCCTGCCAGTATATGGTAACATTGTCTTTCTGTCAGGAGACACACACACACACACACACACACACACACACACACACACACATTGCCTTTGTTTCCAAGAAAAGAAAATGGTATCAAATAATCAGTAATGAACTAACGAAGTGGTTCTTAGCCTATTTTTTTGGCGATAAGGATCTTTGAATACTTTTGTGAATCTGATTAAATCTACTGACCCTTTCTCCAGAAAAATAAGTGCACATATGGATAGTCACAAAAATATTTCTATGCAATTTCAAGGGTTTATGGATCTTTGAAAGAGATTCATGAAAACTTGTGAATGGACCCTTACCGAACTCCAACCTAAATTAAGCACATTGATACAGCTATAAAGAACATCAGTTTGAAGCTCACTGGGGCCTGGGGGCAAGTTCTAGAATGGGTTTGCCAACAAAATTCTATGCCCAAGGGAACTATATCATGCTATTGTTGCCCAGTTATATTGACTGGCTAAACTTCAGAATAAACACTGTCTGTAGGATGTCACCGTTCCCTCCATTCTTTCTCTCTTGTTTCTCCTTATTTCTTCTGTTCACACTTTAGTTTCTAACTTACATTTTGGACACAGGATATTAAAAATACTCTAGAGAAAGTCATAAATGTAAAAATTAGAATCTGTAGTATATGACTCCATTAGTAAAGAAAAGGCTTTTTAAAATACCATGAATACCATTTTCTATTAATGACATAAAGAAAACATTTTTCTTTATGGAATCCACTGCATGTTCAGCTGAATTCACATGGCACATTTCTATTTTCTTTATGCCCATTACAAAATTAGTATAAATTCCTTTGAAGATAATCACAAATTTATACCTTGCTCAGCAAACCTACTAACCATTCACACACACAGACACACAAAATAGCTGTTTAGATCTATAGTTTTAAAAAATATAACCTCTATTATTCAGGAAGCTTTTTCATTTTATCGAGAGCCCTCAGAGACTTGTGTGTGTGTGAATATTTTTCCTGTGCTTTTGGGGAAAAATAGGTTAATTCTTTAGTCGATTGCAATAATTTTACATGTTTCACCATAACCAAAGACTTTCAGCAGTTCTCAGAGATTTCCATTAGAATTTAATTTTAGACCAATGTGGAGATGCTTAAGCAGGAAGAGGCTTTGCCACACTCTTTAGCTTTTGCAGTGTTGGCTTTTGCAGGCCTAGCCTTCAAAAATGTGGGCTTGGGTAATGGATTTAACAGCTACATTCTACAATGTTCCAGGCTGACCTACGGCTTTCAAATTACAGACCCCACCCCAATTAATTGTTCTTTGCAGAAGATATTCTCTTGGACTTGTGTCACATTTTGTTCTGACTGCTATGTACCTTAGCTTGGGTTCCCAATAAGGCAGAAAGTGTCAAAACTGGCTTAACCAAAGACTGGGTTGGGCGTTGGGAGGAAGGAAGGTGGCAGGAATAGGAGAATGTCTTCAAACTCCAAAAGCATCCTCTTTCTTTCTCCCTCTCTTCTCTCCCTCTCTGCTGACATGAGATAATAATCTGTGATCAGTTCAGGCACTTGTAAAAACATTCAGTCTGTTGTACGTGAAATGCCTGGATAATGTGAGAATTCTGATCAAAGTAAATTAACACTTTGGTTTCGTGTCACATCACCGTATATGATCTAAAATCCCTATGGTCCTAAGGAATAATTTGCTATTGGACAATGGTTCATATTTATATGGAGATGGAGTATAGAAGGTTGATCTTAGGTAGGTTGTAATGATCTAGGCCACAGATCGTGTGATCTGTGAAAGGAGGGCTCAAACTTTATGTGAGAAATGACTTCCCAAAGGTTTTAATGCATTCAAGACTGAGACTGTTAATGGTGGGTGGGCATTTCTCTCAACCCCTAAAGTTGCGTAGCAATAACATGAACATAACTAATTCACTGGCCTTGTCAGCTGTGGGAGTATGTGATTCTTGATGATTTAGAAGTTTGTGTGGAGAATTCACATGCTTGGGAACTATGCATATAGTAAGACTTTACCAGTATATTTTATGTTTCACAATTTTTAATTTGCATAATTAAAATTTGCTTAAAATTATAAAACATTGAATGTGCCCCCTTCATCCAACTTCCCACTTGAACAGCCTGGTCTTTGGTTCAGTGGCTGACTCTACCAACAGAACATTAGCCATTATCTCCTGTATTTGGACTACATAATGGGGTCATAAAAACTCAGCAACTTCCTAAGGTCTTGCACTTTTCCAAACAGAACCTTGCACAGACTTCGGGGACATTAGCAATTACTATAGTGATGGGAAGAGAAGCAGTAAGCTATTTGCCTCATTTTAATGGACACTAATTTGCTACCTACTTGAGAAATAATGGCTGAAGTTTGCATAATACTGCATAATACCACAACTTTCAACAGATACTTTCAGATTGAGATTCTTCATGTTCTTGTCGATTTAGTGCATCTTTTCTATGGCCTGAGAAATTGGAGACAGATTTGTGAAAAGTATGTAAATCTGGTAATCACTTGTGTTCAAGTGACAACACTTAAAACTATTCTTGTTTGTTAAGTTTAATTAGGAAGATTCATAACACATGAATATTCAGGTACAATGATAGGATATTATTATCCAGAAAGAGAATATTTTTATATGCTGTATTTTATAAAAGGAAAAATGATTGGAAATCTTTAAGCTACCAAGGAACAGAGCGAGACCAAGAAAATATCTAGGGGCTGACAAGAAAAGAATATGTTTCATTTTAAGTAGAATATCTTTGCAGTTCTTCTATGGAGGCAAATGTTTTGGATATTGCCTTCATGTTTTAGAGGTAGAATATGCTATCTATTCCAGACAACAGAACTATAACTGGAGTGAGTCTGGCCTTACTTGGAAATGGGTTATGAACCCAATTATCTTTTAGCAAATCCTGGTGAGGTAACCAATTGGTGAATGCCAAACCCATTGCAAATCAATCCTGTGTGTCATTATTATTACTATACCATTTCATCACTATAATTCTGCACCTAATGCTTAGGCAAGCATCTGGGAATATCAAGTACCACACAAACTATTAGGCAGTAGAAATAAAGCCACATGCAACAAGACGCTTCACTTCTGGATACTTATGGTTGTCAAGTGGGAAGGAAATTCCTTGAAAGATGGCTGGGGACTTTCCTTAAGGCTGAGACTTACCAATGTACAAATTTCCAATTCACTTTAGGACTAGGCAGGGGGAACATAATGTGAATTTCTTAAACATCCTCTCCTGTTATCAGCAATCCTTATGGCAACTCCCTTACTGATAATTAGCTTAATGGACCCCCTCCATGTAGTCCTTCCATATTTACAGCTAATAAACACACCAGTAGGAAGCGAGGGGAAGATGGCGGCGTAGGAGGACGCTGGGCTCACCGCGCGTCCTGCTGATCACTTAGATTCCACCTACACCTGCCTAAATAACCCAGAAAACCGCCAGAGGATTAGCAGAACGGAGTCGCCAGACCCAAGCGCAGACGAGAGGCCCACGGAAGAGGGTAGGAAGGGCGGCGAGCCGGTGCGCGCTCCACGGACTGGCGGGAGGGAGCCTGGGCGGAGGGGCGGCTCGCCGGCCAAGCAGAGTCCCTGAGTCTGGCTGGCAAAAGCGGAGGGGCCTGACGGACTGTGTTCCGACAGCAAGTGCGACTTAGCCTCTGGGAGGTCATAAGTTAACAGCTCTGCTCGGAAAGTGGGAAGGCTGGAGGACAAAGGGAGGGAGAGCTGCGGAGCCCCCGGACGACAGAGCTCAGTTTGGCGGGGAACAAAGGCGCTCGCCAGCGCCATCTCCCCCGCCCATCCCCCAGCCAAAATCCCAAAGGGAACCGGTTCCAGCCAGGGAAACTGCTCGCTCCGCGCAAACACCCAACTCTGTGCTTCTGCGGAGCCAAACCTCTGGCAGCAGATCTGACTCCCTCCGGCTGCCACAGGGCCCCTCCTGAAGTGGATCACCTAAGGAGAAGCGAGCTAAGCCTGCCCCCCCTGCCGCCGTGCACCTTGCCTACCCACCCCAGCTAATACGCCAGGTCCCCAGCATCACAAGCCTGGCAGTGTGCAAGTAGCCCAGATGGGCCACGCCACCCCACAGTGAATCCCGCCCCTAGGAGAGGGGAAGAGAAGGCACACACCAGTCTGACTGTGGCCCCAGCGGTGGGCTGGGGGCAGACATCAGGACTGACTGCGGCCCCGCCCACCAACTCCAGTTATACACCACAGCACAGGGGAAGTGCCCTGCAGGCCCTCACCACACCAGGGACTATCCAAAATGACCAAGCGGAAGAATTCCCCTCAGAAGAATCTCCAGGAAATAACAACAGCTAATGAGCTGATCAAAAAGGATTTAAATAATATAACAGAAAGTGAATTTAGAATAATAGTCATAAAATTAATCGCTGGGCTGGAAAACAGCATACAGGACAGCAGAGAATCTCTTGCTACAGAGATCAAGGGACTAAGGAACAGTCACGAGGAGCTGAAAAACGCTTTGAACGAAATGCAAAACAAAATGGAAACCACCACGGCTCAGATGGAAGAGGCAGAGGAGAGAATAGGTGAACTAGAAGATAAAGTTATGGAAAAAGAGGAAGCTGAGAAAAAGAGAGATAAAAAAATCCAGGAGTATGAGGGGAAAATTAGAGAACTAAGTGATACACTAAAAAGAAATAATATACGCATAATTGGTATCCCAGAGGAGGAGGAGAGAGGGAAAGGTGCTGAAGGGGTACTTGAAGAAATAATAGCTGAGAACTTCCCTGAACTGGGGAAGGAAAAAGGCATTGAAATCCAAGAGGCACAGAGAACTCCCTTCAGACGTAACTTGAATCGATCTTCTGCACGACATATCATAGTGAAACTGGCAAAATACAAGGATAAAGAGAAAATTCTGAAAGCAGCAAGGGGTAAACGTGCCCTCACATATAAAGGGAGACCTATAAGACTCGTGACTGATCTCTCTTTTGAAACTTGGCAGGCCAGAAAGAATTGGCACGAGATTTTCAGTGTTCTAGACAGAAAAAATATGCAGCCGAGAATCCTTTATCCAGCAAGTCTGTCATTTAGAATAGAAGGAGAGATAAAGGTCTTCCCAAACAAACAAAAACTGAAGGAATTTGTCACCACTAAACCAGCCCTACAAGAGATCCTAAGGGGGACCCTGTGAGACAAAGTACCAGAGACATCACTACAAGCATAAAACATACAGACATCACAATGACTCTAAACCCGTATCTTTCTATAATAACACTGAATGTAAACGGATTAAATGCGCCAACCAAGAGACATAGGGTATCAGAATGGATAAAAAAACAAGACCCATCTATTTGCTGTCTACAAGAGACTCATTTTAGACCTGAGGACACCTTTAGATTCAGAGTGAGGGGATGGAGAACTATTTATCATGCTACTGGAAGCCAAAAGAAAGCTGGAGTAGCCATACTTATATCAGACAAACTAGACTTTAAATTAAAGGCTGTAACAAGAGATGAAGAAGGACATTATATAATAGTTACAGAGTCTATCCATCAGGAAGAGCTAACAATTATAAATGTCTATGCGCCGAATACTGGAGCCCCCAAATATATAAAACAATTACTCATAAACATAAGCAACCTTATTGATAAGAATGTGGTAATTGCTGGGGACCTTAACACCCCACTTACAGAAATGGATAGATCATCTAGACACACGGTCAATAAAGAAACAAGGGCCCTGAATGAGACATTGGATCAGATGGACTTGACAGATATATTTAGAACTCTGCATCCCAAAGCAACAGAATATACTTTCTTCTCGAGTGCACATGGAACATTCTCCAAGATAGATCATATACTGGGTCACAAAACAGCCCTTCATAAGTTTACAAGAATTGAAATTATACCATGCATACTTTCAGACCACAATGCTATGAAGCTTGAAATCAACCACAGGAAAAAGTCTGGAAAACCTCCAAAAGCATGGAGGTTAAAGAACACCCTACTAACGAATGAGTGGGTCAACCAGGCAATTAGAGAAGAAATCAAAAAATATATGGAAATAAACGAAAATGAAAATACAACAATCCAAACGCTTTGGGACGCAGCGAAGGCAGTCCTGAGAGGAAAATACATTGCAATCCAGGCCTATCTCAAGAAACAAGAAAAATCCCAAATACAAAATCTAACAGCACACCTAAAGGAAATAGAAGCAGAACAGCAAAGGCAGCCTAAACCCAGCAGCAGAAGAGAAATAATAAAGATCAGAGCAGAAATAAACAACATAGAATCTAAAAAAACTGTAGAGCAGATCAACGAAACCAAGAGTTGGTTTTTTGAAAAAATAAACAAAATTGACAAACCTCTAGCCAGGCTTCTCAAAAAGAAAAGGGAGATGACCCAAATAGATAAAATCATGAATGAAAATGGAATTATTACAACCAATCCCTCAGAGATACAAACAATTATCAGGGAATACTATGAAAAATTATATGCCAACAAATTGGACAACCTGGAAGAAATGGACACATTCCTGAACACCCACACTCTTCCAAAACTCAATCAGGAGGAAATAGAAAGCTTGAACAGACCCATAACCAGCGAAGAAATTGAATCGGTTATCAAAAATCTCCCAACAAATAAGAGTCCAGGACCAGATGGCTTCCCAGGGGAGTTCGACCAGACGTTTAAAGCAGAGATAATACCTATCCTTCTCAAGCTATTCCAAGAAATAGAAAGGGAAGGAAAACTTCCAGACTCATTCTATGAAGCCAGTATTACTTTGATTCCTAAACCAGACAGAGACCCAGTAAAAAAAGAGAACTACAGGCCAATATCCCTGATGAATATGGATGCCAAAATTCTCAATAAGATACTAGCAAATCGAATTCAACAGCATATAAAAAGAATTATTCACCATGATCAAGTGGGATTCATTCCTGGGATGCAGGGCTGGTTCAACATTCGCAAATCAATCAACGTGATACATCACATAAACAAAAAAAAAGAGAAGAACCATATGATCCTGTCAATCGATGCAGAAAAGGCCTTTGACAAAATCTAGCACCCTTTCTTAATAAAAACCCTTGAGAAAGTCGGGATAGAAGGAACATACTTAAAGATCATAAAAGCCATTTATGAAAAGCCCACAGCTAACATCATCCTCAACGGGGAAAAACTGAGAGCTTTTTCCCTGAGATCAGGAACACGACAGGGATGCCCACTCTCACCGCTATTGTTTAACATAGTGCTGGAAGTTCTAGCATCAGCAATCAGACAACAAAAGGAAATCAAAGGCATCCAAATTGGCAAAGATGAAGTCAAGCTTTCGCTTCTTGCAAATGACATGATACTATACATGGAAAATCTGATAGACTCCACCAAAAGTCTGCTAGAACTGATACATGAATTCAGCAAAGTTGCAGGATACAAAATCAATGTACAGAAATCAGTTGCATTCTTATACACTAACAATGAAGCAACAGAAAGACAAATAAAGAAACTGATCCCATTCACAATTGCACCAAGAAGCATAAAATACCTAGGAATAAATCTAACCAAAGATGTAAAGGATCTGTATGCTGAAAACTATAGAAAGCTTATGAAGGTAATTGAAGAAGACTTAAAGAAATGGAAAGACGTTCCCTGCTCATGGATTGGAAAAATAAATATTGTCAAAATGTCAATACTACCCAAAGCTATCTACACATTCAATGCAATCCCAATCAAAATTGCACCAGCATTCTTCTCGAAACTAGAACAAGCAATCCTAAAATTCATATGGAACCACAAAAGGCCCTGAATAGCCAAAGGAATTTTGAAGAAGAAGACCAAAGCAGGAGGCATCACAATCCCAGACTTTAGCCTCTACTACAAAGCTGTCATCATCAAGACAGCATGGTATTGGCACAAAAACAGACACACAGACCAATGGAATAGAATAGAAACCCCAGAACTAGACCCACAAACGTATGGCCAACTCATCTTTGACAAAGCAGGAAAGAACATCCAATGGAAAAAAGACAGCCTCTTTAACAAATGGTGCTGGGAGAACTGGACAGCAACATGCAGAAGGTTGAAACTAGACCACTTTCTCACACCATTTACAAAAATAAACTCAAAATGGATAAAGGACCTAAATGTGAGACAGGAAACCATCAAAACCTTAGAGGAGAAAGCAGGAAAAGACCTCTCTGACCTCAGCCGTAGCAATCTCTTACTCGACACATCCCCAAAGGCAAGGGAATTAAAAGCAAAAGTGAATTACTGGGACCTTATGAAGATAAAAAGCTTCTGCACAGCAAAGGAAACAACCAACAAAACTAAAAGGCAACCAACGGAATGGGAAAAGATATATGCAAATGACATATCGGACAAAGGGCTAGTATCTAAAATCTATAAAGAGCTCACCAAACTCCACACCCGAAAAACAAATAACCCAGTGAAGAAATGGGCAGAAAACATGAATAGACACTTCTCTAAAGAAGACATCCGGATGGCCAACAGGCACATGAAAAGATGTTCAGCATCACTCCTTATCAGGGAAATACAAATCAAAACCACACTCAGGTATCACCTCACGCCAGTCAGAGTGGCCAAAATGAACAAATCAGGAGACTATAGATGCTGGAGAGGATGTGGAGAAACGGGAACCCTCTTGCACTGTTGGTGGGAATGCAAATTGGTGCAGCCGCTCTGGAAAGCAGTGTGGAGGTTCCTCAGAAAATTAAAAATAGACATACCCTATGACCCAGCAATAGCACTGCTAGGAATTTATCCAAGGGATACAGGAGTACTGATGCATAGGGGCACTTGTACCCCAATGTTCATAGCAGCACTCTCAACAATAGCCAAATTATGGAAAGAGCCTAAATGTCCATCAACTGATGAATGGATAAAGAAATTGTGGTATATATACACAATGGAATACTACGTGGCAATGAGAAAAAATGAAATATGGCCTTTTGTAGCAACGTGGATGGAACTGGAGAGTGTGATGCTAAGTGAAATAAGCCATACAGAGAAAGACAGATACCATATGGTTTCACTCTTATGTGGATCCTGAGAAACTTAACAGGAACCCATGGGGGAGGGGAAGGAAAAAAAAAAAAGAGGTTAGAGTGGGAGAGAGCCAAAACATAAGAGACTGTTAAAAACTGAGAACAAACTGAGGGTTGATGGGGGGTGGGAGGGAGGAGAGGGTGGGTGATGGGTATTGAGGAGGGCACCTTTTGGGATGAGCACTGGGTGTTGTATGGAAACCAATTTGTCAATAAATTTCATATATATATAAAAAAAAATTAAAAAAGGTATAAAACCCAACAAAAAAAAAAGAAAAAAAATAAACACACCAGTATACCAGAATAAACACACATGTATATTTTATCTTGCCATCTAAAATCTCAGCAAATTTGTCTGGAGATAGGCAGTTGTTAAAACCCTAAAGATACAGAGTTGGAATTAACGGCAATGCCTTTCCTGGTGATAAAAGATTAAAAACCTATGGTGTAGCATTTCTTCTCCCGGGGACAGTGAATGCAAAAGCTATTGATGAATACTGCAAACCGCTTTTTGTCCAGCTTGTTTTCAATACTGTTGAACTCATCTATTTTGCGTATTATCAATGCGTATTTTCACAGGAATCCTGAACTAGCTCCTACCACCTGGCTTTCATTTTAGAGATTGCCTTGCTTCGATTTTCTGTCTGGTAACCAGAGGACCAAGGACAGACAGACAGAGTGGATGAGTGGATGAAATGTGGATCCTGTAAGTCATGCAAAGGCGTCACTGTGGCACGCGTACTGGAAACACTGGTCACGCCCTCCCTGTCCACACTCCCCTTCCGAGGAGTTGACCTGTCCACAGGTCTGCCTTGTTTGGCTTCTTTTAAAGCTGGTTGGACTAGAGGTGAGTTCCAGACCTGCAACGGGTCACATTTGCCTTTCTGGAATTGGAGTGGAAACCCAAGGCCTGGAGTGAGTTTCCGGAAAGTGGGTTGGTGGAGAGTGAAGCTTCTCTATTAGCTGAGGCTCTGGTAGGACAATGGGTGGGTGATTAAACAAGGGAAGAAGACCATGAGAAAGGAAGAAAGGGGGCAGAGGATACCACAGAGAAGGGATCATGTGGCCTGAGTGAGAGGGAAGGAAGGGTATGTGTGTGTAAGAGAGAAAGAAAGAGAGATTATTTATTTAAATATATATTTAAATGTATATTATATATGTTATTTATTTGTAATTTATATATAAATTATCTAAGTCATATAAACTATAATTTATAATTATATTTATATAAATATATTTTATATAAACTTATATAATATTACATGTTATAAAATAATATATATTATAATTATTTACAAAAGACACAGAACAGAGTCTGGCATTTAAGAACTACATGGTTAAACAAACACAAATATAAAGATTCTTATTTACGGGCACCTGGGGGGCTCAGTCGGTTGAGTGTCTGACTTCTGCTCAGGTCATGGTCTCACAGCTCATGGGTTCAAGCCCCGTATGGGGCTCTGTGCTGACAGCTCAGAGCCTGGAGCCTGCTTCGGATTCTGCATCTCTGTCTCTGTCTCTCTCTCTCTCAAAAATAAATAAACATTAAAAAAATTTAAAAGATTCTTATTTATATTTCTTAAGCTTATAAAAGATTTCCCATTTAAATGTGTATAAATATTCATGAGGATAACAGAAAAATAAATGCGCTTCATATACTTAAACCAAAAGGAGGAGTTGACAAATAATTTGAAACATGTTTTTCCAAAGTTTGAATGTCCTCTCATGCAGACCAATAATAATATGCTGAGGAAGACAAATTTTTTTTTATCTTGTATCCAAAAGGCTAAAACTATTTGTTTTGGGGTAGGCGATTCTTTCTGGCAGGGGGGGGGGGTGGTTAGGTGACTTTTTGTATCACTCCCCAAATGCCTTCTACCGTGGCCTCTTCTGGGTGCTTCAATCAGCTTGTTAAGCCATTTGAGTTTTGTGGTTTGGACAAAGATGTAAATGCCAAATAACAAAATCCATAAACTGACTCCAAGTATATTATATGCTAATAAACTAACTCGGCTTTTGACTTAGTCAATGGGAAACAGTTATTCCCTTACGGCAAGCCAGTTCTGATTGAAATATCCTGCTGTTAATGTTCATATATTACCGGGACATCCAAGTAACATTCTACGTGAATCATTTCAATAGAAAAGGAACAGCCGATCCCATGGGCTGTGGTGCAAGTATTACTTTCATAAAAGGAAAGAGCCAGCGTTTTCTTTGAGGCCATTGTTTGCAGGCTGAATGTTTTAATGTAATTGATCTAAGTCTACAAGAAAACTCGCCCAAACAAAGCCGAAGTCTTCTTAGTTTCTACTCTGTTCAAACCCACATCAAAAGGCATCCTTTGCCTTCTCAGATGTAAGGTAATCAGAGTGGTTCTAACTCCTTTGACTTTATAATACTATGCCCATCCTCCCCTTATAACAATTATGTCTTCCTCCCCCAAATGTGAAAAGTTCTTTTCTCTCTTCAAGGAATGTTCTTTTTGACTTACTCTGAGGAACTTACACTCATCCTGCAGTTTCCAGGTTCAAAGACAAGCCTTCCTGAGCCCCTTCCCCCCTTTTACCCACCAGGCAGAATTAATAATTCTCACTTGTGTTGCCTCATAGCATTTTTTTTTAAAGCCCATGCCAATGAAGAGATTTTTAAAATTTGTCTATCAATTACTTTGGCATAAAAGGCATTAAAACTTTCTCATAGTGCCTTTCCTATCTCTTGAAGTTTTCTCTCATTAATTATATGTTTGGACACCTCTTTTCTCTATTAGGTGGGTTTCTCTTTGTATTCCCTGCATGGCATGCACATAGTCGTTGCTACTACACATAGTAGTTGCTCACTAAAACTTGGGGTATAAAAGGCAGGATACTGAATTACTATCAAGTATACCCTGATTTCTTTTTTCTTTATTTTCTTATTTTTGTTTTTGAGAGAGAGAGAGAGAGAGAGAGAGAGAGAGAGAGAGAGAGAGGCAGGCAGAAGGAGAGGTAGAAAGAGAGAATATTAAGCAGGCTCCACACCCAGCAAGGAGCCCGAAGCAGGGCTCCATGTCACAACTGTGAGATCGTGACCTTAGCCAAAATCAAGAATCAGCCACTAATCCGACTGAGCCACCTAGGTGCCCCATCCTGATTTCTTATAGGTTAAATGACAATGTAATTATTTCCACAGAAATTTTTAGATATTTTCTGACGTGAGCCACTTCCCCTCAATCAATTGGCCTGAGATCCAGGGCACTGAGATCTGATTTAAATTTTCATGAAATCGGGAATTGTCCCAGATGCCTAGGGTTTTATGTTCATTCATTGGCTCATTCCCGAAGTGCTTCCTGCCTTATTTCCCTGCCTCCACAGCAATCACCACCGGCTAGTTATCATCATAAATACAGTCTTCTCTGTAGCCATCTTTAGTGACAAAAGTCCACACTTTTCACGTGACAGGCGAGGCTCCCCGTGTTCTGGCCCAACCTTCATCTGTAGCCTCATCTCCCTCCAGATCTTCTGTTCACCTTAATTCCGGTCTCATCAGACTATCTTCATGATCTGCCAGCTAGGATTCTGCTTTAACTTCCTCCTAGCCATCCAAATTTTCAGAGGGGAGTGTCTCTCCCCACTCCCAGTTTCATGAGGAAGAGTGAGGTCTCCCAGCTTCTCCGGGGGCTCTGCCCCTAAAGGTATGTTGGTGAGGCATGAGGGGTGGGGTAAAGGCTCACTATGGGATTCTGCCAGATCTGGGGGAGCCATTAAACCCACTTGGCCAATGGTCTTAAAGCCATACCTGCTAACTTGTCCAACAAAAACTGGTATTGTGAGTTTTATCAAGTACTTTTTTTTATTTCTGAGATTGTTCAGAATTTCGATGAGAAAGGCAGGTACTCTTTATTGTGGCCTCTCAGAGACCCCAATGCAATCTTTAGAGTCTACTTTAAATGTTACTAATTGCTGAGGTATTTCTTAACTCCCTTAGGTAGTATTAATCATTCATTCCTTTGTAGCCTGTTGCTGATTTTTTTTTCTTTTATCTATGTTTTGGCAGTTATTTTATTCTGCCTTGCTTTAATGAAAGTTTCATCCACTAAATTTAAACTTCTTGAACAGACCCCTGCCCCCCCCCCCCCCTTTAGGCAACATCCTGGTGTCAAAAGTGCCTCACATGTAGAAGGTGGTTTCGATAATTGTGAAATAAAACAAAATTAAAATGTACAGAGCCTCAGGTACAGTGCCTTGGGACTAGCACAGTTGAAGGGACAGGAATAAATTGGTGGTTATACAGGGACCGAGTACCATATCTCAATACTATCGATGTGTATTTCTGACAGTTGACACGACAGCCATTTAAGTGGCCCCATCGTGTCCTTTCACACGCCTTAACTACCCGGCCTCAGCAGTGGTCAGAGACCTAGAGAAGGAGCTGCTGAGTCACCTGGGCCGGTGCTCACATTTCACTTGTCCATTTGGATTAGGTCTGGAAGAGTCCAGATTCTTAGCGACTCAAATAGCCAATTTCGGTTCAGCTGTCTTGTCCTTTTAAATTGAAGTCTCATTGTTTCTCAGAATTGGACCCAGCTGGAGTGACAACGTGTCCTGGCCACTGGGAGGGGAAAGACGTAAACAAAGGTTTACATTCTTCCCTTTGCTGGAACGATATCCATGAAAGCTATTACTTCCTCCACATGAAATGAATAGGGACTTACGTGACTGAAATGGAAACATAATTCTGTTCTCTCTGAGGTGATTGATATGATTCAGCAGCAGCTACAGTGCTGTTGGCTAGAAGTGACCTTCATTCACCACCAAGGTTATTAAACTAACTGACTGCCATTATCCTATATGAGACAAAGGAAGGGTACTGATTGTTTGACATCTAGTAATAGTATTTAGTCCAATTTCTGACCAGCAGTTGGGAGAAGTGATAAATTTTTATTTGACTGTCTGGGCATCTTTTCTAAAAGACAATGTGTCAAGTCCAGTCTGTTCAAATCTTTATCATGACTAAATACTCAGTGGGAAATATGGATGACGACATGAGGAACCTTCTTTCCTCTGGTTTCAAGTTCCGTGTGGATGGAGCTCCATTAGTGGAACATATCTAGCCCCTTGTCCTTCCCTTACTCGTCTCCACATGTAAAACTGAGCAACTTGATTGGGGGTGACTAATGTCTGTCTATGTTTCTTGGTGAGATAGAACAAATCCACTAGTAGTCTCCCACTGAAGAGAGCTGAGCTTCTTTCTTCCTTGTCCTCCATGGACCAATGCTATTAATAAAGTCAATGCTATTAATAAAGGTGTCTTTTGTAGACACAGATTTCTTTTCTGGTTGGCTGTCTGGAGGCTGAAAAAGGCAAACCCATTTGGCGCTCACACTAGGTCATTATTTCCAATAACTTCACCATTAATAAAAATTATGTTTTGATCTCCATCTGCCTGACTCTGGTGTCCAACTCTCAGTCAGTTTCAATCTTGTTCCATCAAGGGTGAAGTATAATGTATTAGACTTTCTCAAGCTCTAACACCATGAATTATAATACTGTTATTTCTCTTGCTTGTATTCACTTAGCATCAGAACATCTAACAAACTTGAGCCTCTGGTTCAAATTTGTGATGTGAGATCATTTTTCAAGTGCAAAGATGGCCTTCTCTAGCAGACATTTTTTAAATGTTTTTTTAAAAAACTTTAATGTTTATTTATTTTTGAGAGAGAGAGAGAGCAAGAGCATGAGCAGGGGAGGGGCAGGGAGAGAGGGGTCACAGAATCTGAAGCAGGCTCCAGGCTCTGAGCTGTCAGCACAGAGTCCAACGCGGGACTCAAACTCATGAACCATGAGATTATGACCTGAGCAGAGGTCAGACGCTTCATGGATTGAGCCACCCAGGCACCCCTTCTTTATGTTTTTATAGCTCCTCACAAGGAAATGACAATTCCAATATGTTAAAAAACCTAGTTACAAATGGTGCCAAAACAAGGCTGCTTATGAATTTCTGGGTTGCAGTGAATGATCTCTCATAGTGAAGTCCACTCCGCCAACTGGCTGAAGGCAGTTTTTTTTTTCTCTTTGGGGAACAAGCAGTTGCTGAGCACCTGCCAGGTGTTGGGCAGCAGCCAGGCGGGTTGCACATGCTTACACAACATGCTCAACAATCCTATGATAGAAAGATTTTAAATTTCAGTTTACACTTAAATAAACTGAGGCACAGAGAGTAAACTGAGTATCGTCACTGGGTCTACACTATTTGCACTCTTACTGGGTCGTCTCTCACTTGGGTGACCATTTGTTTTATCATACAAATACCAGGACATTTTGCAAATGAAAGGGTCGTCAATTGTTAATAGTTCTTCTGGGATGACTAGTATAAACCAGATCTAGTCCTGGACAAACCAGTACAATGGTCGCTCTATCTTTCTCATGCCTCAGAGTGCCAAATTCATTTCTGAAAAATTTTAAAAATGGATGCCAACGTCAGATATTTAGAAAGGGGCCTGAGTTTGTTCACTGTCCCCTTTTTGCCTCTCTTCCCCACTTAATAAGGCCAAGACTCACTGCTACCCCTCTCTGATTCCCTGGGAGCAGGTTTCCAGCTCCATCTAAACCACAGCTATTCATTATCAGAGATATTCCTTCCCTTAGGTACTCAAAAGGATGAAGCTCCAGGGAGGGATTAGATCATTAAACAAAGGAAAACAGCAACTATAACACAGCAGCACCTGCATAAATCCTGTAGGGGGAGAATATTGATTTAAAGTTTTTCTCATTCTAGCATATCCTTGATGGTGCTGAAAATAAATCCCTTCTACTTTTCTCTCTTATAAGTAAATGCCTCGTTACATTCTATCACTTAAACATACTGGAGGGCCACAATGAGGAATCAGCAGACAGTCATGCCCAAGGGCATCCAATGGTACTTTGGGTCCTTAATCACTCAGTCATTATCCTACTCTGTCATGTTCATGTGAAAACAGACACTTGGCTTATTCCTACTCTGCCACCAAGAACCATTTGACTGCAATAATAAGTGCTAATACCATCATTCTAGAAGATGGGCTCTCCTAATGTTATATATAAGAAAGTGGCAATCTAAGGACTGTTCTCAAAACCCTAATTCTAATGTGCAAAGACCTAGTTTGTGCATTGAAAACTATCACTGGAAGGGGTGTGCAGAAATGCCCATGTCAAGGTCTCAGCTCTTCTGATCAGAGTCTGCTGTAGCACATGGCTCTTGAGTTTAGCATGTATCAGAATTTCCTGGGGAGCAGTTCGAGAACACCCCGCTGCACACCTTCCCGGAGCTTCTGACAAGTAGGTCTAAAATGGGACTTGAGAATGTGCATTTCTAACAAGTTCCCAGGTGATGCTATTGCCAGTGGCCCAATGGACCAGAACTGCTGCCCCAGCATTAAGCTATAAGTAGAGGAGATTTCCAACTATGAAAAGAAGTGGAATCTAAGATGTGTCCCTTGCAGTAAATTAAGATGAGAGCCCATGGAGTAGGACTGAAACATCCATGTTTTGTTCCCTGGAACAAATCTAAATCTAAATCAGGAGTCTGCAAACTTTTTCTGCAAAAGGCCAGATAGTAAGTATTTTCAGGTTTGCAGGACAGACAACCTCTGCTGTAAGTCCTCAACTCTGTCACTGTTGGTTGAAGGCAGCCATAGATGGTACATAAAAGAATGAGCATGGACATGGCCGTGTTCCAATAAAGCTTTATTTACAAAGACAGATGGCAGGCTGGATTTGGCCCATGGGCTGTAGTTTGCCAACCTTTGGGTCTAACTGTTGTGATAAAAATGATTCCTATGAAGCAACATCTGTTAGTCTGCCAAGCTTGAGTACATCTATGATCAATGAGAAGCTAACCAAGCTGGAAAGCTGTGTAAGCCAAGCAGTGACATCCAGTTCAGTTGTATGTGATTGATGTAGCATTGCCCTTACTGGAAGTTATGTGCTCTTCTTCCCCTAGAACCAGTTCCCCTAGTTCATCCCCTAGAACCAACTCTTTAAAAATGAATAGCTTCCCACTTCATCCTATTTCAGTAGGGGATTCACTGTACTGCTGAAAATTATTTACCTATGTTGAATATACCCTCTACTTGGTATGTGGCCTAAAAGCAAATAATGTATTTTCTGTCTAACAGGATCATTTACTGAGTTACTAATTCATATTTTGTTTTCCATTTATTTTTCCTTCTCCTTATTTCCAAAAGGGCCCACTGGGCTGTCTTTTCTTAGGGAAAGTTGGCATTGCTGGCCTGAAGATGAGCTCTCTGGATGGCTTTTGTTAAAAACCTAAGCTCATTAATGTCTTAAAGAGAAAGAAGACAAGGCAAGTGTCTCTGATGGGTAGAGATGGGATGGGATGAGACAGGGAGAAGGGACTCGCAATATCCCGATGGTCAGTTCGCAGGTTTCATCTTACTTGACCCATCAAAAGCATTTACACAGTTGGCCATGGCTTCCTCTTGGAAATATGCTCTTCATTTGGATTCCAGAAGCTCCCTCTCCTTACTTCACTAGCTCCTCCTTCTTCATCACTGCTGGTGCCTTCTCACCTCCCTGACCTCTCGTAGAAGGACTGATTCAGTTCTTGGTCCTCTGCTGTTTCCTTGTCTCCTCTCCTCACTCATACCCTGGATGATCTCACCCACTCACATGGTTTTGTACACTGGCCAGACATGGGCGACTTCCCTATTTATATCTCCAGACCACTATCTGCACTGAGCTTCAGTCTTGCCCAACCTTGCTCCTCTCGACATGGCCGCAGTGCCATGGGATAGCTCAGATAAGACGCACCCAAAGGTAAGCTCCTGATATTGTCTCTACCTTCCACCCTCCTCCCCAGTCTTCCCCATCTGAATACATGGCAGTGCATTCTTCTAGCTGGTCAGTCCCCCAAACTGGGAGTCACCTTGGATTCATCTGTCCCTCTCACACCTTGTATCAAATGTAATGGTAAATCTTGCTTGCTCTGCCTTCAAATTATAGCCTGAATTATACACCTAGTCTAAGCACTGCCAGCTTTTGTCTGGATTCTTGCTATGGTCTCTTCACTGCTGTTTCTGCTTTCACACCTGCTCCCTATGTAGGCTACTCAACTCAGTAGGTGGGGTGATGCTGTTGAAACATACAAGAACACTTCTTCCTTTGCTCAAAACTCTGCAAGCTACTATTGCACACAGGGCAAGTGTAGAAGTCAAAGTTCTTACCGTCCTCATTGGATCTGGCCCTCATTCCTTCCCTGGACTCCTCTCCTACTCCTCTCCTCCCTTTCCTTCCACATGGCCACACAGGCTCCTCCTGATGTTCTCCGATCATGTAGCCCACATTCCTGCCTCAGTGCCTTTTCACTGCCATTCCTTCTGCCAGCAATGGTTGTCCCCAATATGTCACATACTCTGCTCCCTCACTTCCTAAAGTCTTCACTCAAGTGTCCCCTTTCCAGTGAGGCCTTCTCCACCACTCTATTTAAAAATGCAACCTCCTCCTTACACTCCCCTTTTTGGCCTCTCTGCCTTCCTTCTCTCCCTGACACTTATTCCTACCCAATACACTACATATTTTACTTATTTTTGGTTTCCTTCAACCCAAATGCAAGCTCCAGGAGGGTGGGATGAGCACAGACACCTGGCCTGAAGGGGACTGCTATGAAGTGCACCCTGGTGCTGCGCTCAGCACTGGAGCACCAGAACCTTCTGCCTGGCCTGGGCGTGGGGGCGGTGGGGTGGGGGACCATGCAGACTTGGGCAGTTCCAGTACCAATGGTTACCTTGGCTGAGGGAAAATAAGAGGCCTCTTCCCAATTTCCCAGGTACACTATACCTGAGGGGGGGGGGGCAGCTGAGAGGGGGAGAAGATGGGAAAGGAAGGGGAGAAGGGGAGGGGTCAGAGGGAGGACATCAGGAGGAGTGGGAGGGAAAGAGAGACACAATAAAAACTGAGATTGAATTCACCAAAACTAGATGGAAAGGGAGCTTAGAATTGGATTTATTTGATTTAAGGAAAATTTTTATTATGCAACATTTCCTACCTACCTAAGTTTATGAACCATAATTCATACTCACTGTAACGGTTCTTATTACCTGAATAACGGAAACAAGTAAGTTGACAGGACCAAACAAATCCTGTTCCATGCACGACCTGCAAACAGAATCTAAGAACGGAAATACAAGGGAGAAGAGAACTTTCTACTTGTCCCCAGTCTCCTGATGGTGCGGGCTGGCCACGTTAGTTGTTACTTCTTTCAGAATCCCCCCTCCCCCCCACCACGATTTCCTAATAAATTCTGATGTGCACCCGAGTCAGAACTCACTTCCTGTGTTCTCCCTCTGGGTGGAAGAAATGTGGCTAATGAGGAAAGGTTCAGCTCAGATTTGTTTGATGACCAGAAGAGCTGACTCGTCAATCCTCAGTCCCCCGTGTTAGCAAAGGCACACCTGTTTTTTCATCCTCCCTCCTTCCAGCAGGAATTGCCCACAGAACCCCGTGTGGTCGCAAAGACGCCCAGGCTCATTAGCCAGCAAGAACTGTTGATTCCTCTGCCTGAGATCTAGGACTTGCCTACAGGGCTGCAGCCTGTGGAACTCAAGGCAGCTTTTGAAATCTGACCCTGCTCAAAGAACAGGAACAGCCTGTTCGGTAAGGGGAAGAGCTGCTTGCTTGTTTCAGCTCTGGATGCCAAAAAAGGAAAAAAAAAGTTCGCCTATTTGGCCGGTATTACGGAATAAGGTCTCTAGTCTCCTGTTTGTTTTTTTTTTTCCTCAGAGGTTAATATCTTGAGCCAAGGGTTCAAGGTTAAAAGATTTTTATTCTGTTAGAATCTATGACAATTTTATTGCTGACATCTTGGGAGCACTATTTCTGGTCACTCTTCAAGCCTATATGAAATGCATTTCACTTTTACAGCCATCAGTGTCACTGGTGTGAAATGATTCAAACACTATTTGAAGGCAAATTATTTTAAATTCTGGGAAAGGGGCTTTGAAGGGTCTCCTGACAAATTCCCTGGCCTTAATCACCTCAAGCAAATTAAAATCTCAGCCCACTTTCTTTTAGAACCCTAGAGAGTGAGACACCTCATCCTCTCTAAATATATCCCACAGTAAAATTGTTGATTATGGCAGAAAAGTACTCAGTCAGCCAGTCAGCACAAGTTCTGCCATTTATTTTATGTTAGCCTAACTTCCTAAAGGTAGCTATGCATTTTTACTGAATGGTTGATCCTAATCTAGACTGAAAAGCAGCCATAGGCAATTATCACTTTAAATAAGGGGGGGAAGATCAATACTTACTTCTTTTTCTGTGTATATGGAAATAATGGAGCCGTGATGGCTTTGGCCGCTCCAAAAAATACACATCCTTCGACTCTCTAAGTTCCTAAGATGGAAACGATTTAATAAGAATCATGATTCAACAAGAATCATGATTCAAATTTCCAGAATAAATACTTTCATGCCCATGACAGAAGTATTCATGATGGTCTTTGCCTGTACATGTTCCTGTGCATTTATCTGCCCAGAGTCTGTCTATGTGTTACTGTTTTACTACGTGTCTTTCCTTTGAAGCTTTTAACATCTAAGCTCGTCTATTACATTTTTATGTCGTGCTGGAAACCAGAGCTAAAAATAAGGCCAGAAAAACATTTATTGACGTTTACAATAAAAATTTATTGAGCCCCTACCTGCATATACCAGGCACTGTGCTAGGTTTGCCGGATGACAAAAATGACTAAGACTCAGACTCTGCTCACAAGGAGCTCACAATCTACAGGTGACGGAGCACGGTGCAGGCAGATAGAGATCACCGCTTTACCAAAAGAGGCAGTTCTGCGACAGAGGCTTAGTGCTGTGGGAACATGGATTATATGGCAAATAATTGAGCCTACAAGAATATGTGTGTGTGTGTGCGCACGCGCGTGCGTGTGTGTGTGTGTGTGTGTGTGTGTGTGTGTGTGTTATAAGATTTCATAGAAGAGAAGATTTTCAAGCTGAGGCTTGGAAGTGTAGGTTTTTGTCCTTAAGTAGAATTGGAAGAGGTTGGAATTTCAGCAAATGTCAATACAGGAGAAAAACACCTCCAATGAGGAACGTCATCATGTCGTTTATGGGGAAATTGCAAGTAGCTTAAAAGGGGTGGAACATAAGGTCTCCATGAATTATGAAAGAAGGGGAAACCAGAGAAACAACAGATGAAAACATATAGAAAGACTTTTGGTTAGCAGTGGAATAAGGAAGAGGTTGGGTCACATCAAGAGGGTCTATGCTATCATGAGAGGAACCTATTATGGGGCTGACCAATAACAGCAGATTTTGCTGACTATTGAGACCAAAATGCCAAATATTTGCTATCCACATCTTTCTAATCTGAAAAGAGATCTCAGCATTCTTTCCTGCATGTAAAAGAACCTAAGAGATCTTATCAGAATGGTGGATAGCTCCCCTGTTGGACTCATTCAGGAACTGCGCCAGTCCCTGAACAAAGTCATTCTAATGCAGAAAGGAGCTCTTAGCTAAAAGAGAAAGCTTTTTGCTTAGCCTGGATTGGAAAATGAGTCAGATAAACAAAGTAGGCAGACTGTGAAGACACAGGTTTCACTAACATGAGATCTACTCCCCCAACATTATTCCTTTGAGTCCATTATTGTCTTGATGGACAAAGTGACATTTTAGTACCAAGCATGACAAACATTTCAGGGACAGCCAACTTGTATCAGGCCATTGCAAAAGATAAGAGAGGGCAGATGTTTAGACTGTATTATCTTTTTCACACAATCTATTCTTTTATAGATTTATAGAGGGAAAATTCTTTAAAAAGTAGAGAAAAGTTTGAACAACACGTTCAGTTGAGGGCGTCTGAAAAATGGCAGGTCATCAGAGTCCAAAGTTATGAATCATGAATTTGATATACATATTTTGGATGGTCTTTTACTTGCTCTGTTGAGTCTACAGGTAGTAGAAAGTCCAAATGATTGGGCTGAACAGGTTAGAGCATCCACAGAAGGCAATGAAATGTCCCTGATATACATGTAACCCACCTAGGGGAAGTTTAACATCCTTTTCAGGTCATGTGGTTTGAACTCAGGGCTTTCAGTCTATGAGAATATAAATTCATTATTTCTTACTTCCAGGTCTCCCTGGATGAAGTTCTGCTATGACCCTTAACTTATTGACTGCTATTGGTCTCATGGAACAGTTATGGGCTCAGTGATGGAAATTTTCATGTCATGGTTACCCCAATGCATTTGAACATGGTGCAATGATCAAAAAAGATGCCAGTGATGACAATTGAACGTCCCTTTGCCTTCCCAGCCTCCTTCATATATTCTCAGGCATAGGATGACAAAGGGAAGTCCACGAGTCACATGAAGAAAGACTGTAGCCATGGGTACACGATCAGCATCTCCTCTGCTTATCTTCACCCCCACCCTCCATGCCATCACCCTGCCCTACTTCCTCCTCACGTTGCTCCTGTGAATTCCTCCACCATCTTGCCACTAACCACCGTCCTCCGCCCAAAGTTCTCCTGTTGAAGAATTCCAGCTGAACTGATGTTCAACCCGTGTATGATGTGGAACTTGTGTTCAAACAGTTGTTGAATGAAATAAAGACCCCTAAACCCTCCAAGGTAACAAGATGTTAGGGGAGTGCCTTTTTGAGTTAAATAATGCTTCCTTCTGTGGGGTGAAAAGAGCAAGGATTTGGGAATCACATCAGCCTGGTTTGTGCTATGCTGTGCCACTAACTGGATTTAGAACAAGGGCTTAGTTACTCTGAAATGCGATTTCATCAACTGTAAAAAAGGAAGATAATAATCCCTACCTTGAAGGATCTCTGCATTGAAGGATCTCTGCTCATATATTAAGAGCAGTATATATGAAAACGCCTAGCCTAGTGCCTGGAACACACCAGCGCCTCCAGAAACGCTCATCTTTATCCTCTGTTTTATGGGGGATTTTAAGATGATAAATAATAGGGAATAATCATCATCATCTCGGATGCGGTTGGAAGTCTTAGAAAGAGATAAACAGCAGTCATAGGGAGAGAGAGCGTTAGGAATTTTGAAAGGAAATGAATGGTTTTATGGTTAATTTTCTTGGTTGGGGTTTAAGAAGAGATTCATGTTGTCCATTAATTATACTTACCAATTGGGTCTAATTGGCAACTACCCCAAAATGAATAAAACAAGCGGGAGTCAAGAGAGAAAAACGGCAGGCATCCTGTCAAAAAATAAAATCTTTGAAATTTCTACAACCCAATGGTTGAATATACATTTTATTAAAGCAGACGGACTCACCCACTTTATAAATTTATACTGTGATGGCAATCCAAGTTGCACACTGAGACTTTTGCAAAGCATCAAACAGCCCTCTGTAGCAGCTATACCTGATTTTCTCATTCTTCTACTTGTTTGGGTTCTTAAAATCAGCCATCCCCTTTGCTGGATGGAGCAAGCATCCCTCATTATTCTGCGTCAGCCTAGGTGAATGTTGTGGGGCTCAAAGGGTTAAGCAAGGCAATCCGTGTTGAGTGCTTAGCCCTTGTAAATCCTCTAGAAATGTTAGCTGTTGGTACCATGATGATAATAATAATTATGAATCTTTCGATGCTGTTTTCCAAGACTGCACAAGAACAGGATTGCCCCCTCTTTCCTTTTAAAAACATTAATTTTTTCTTGTTTTTGGAGATATGTGTCCTCTTCTCAGGTGATTAGCTACTTTTGACAAGGAGTATTTTTTCCCCTCCACTGGCTAATGTACTTAATTTCTTTTCTTTTTAAAGAATAATTGAAACCAATGACAACATATCATTCAATATGCACAATATTATTTACTGAAAAGATCCCCACATTTCCTTCTTCTTTCATTGCCAAGAAAATGACTAATTAGATACACAGACACAACCATATGTATATATAGGTATTTTATATATATCTATATATCTATATACCTATATATCTATATATTCTTCCTTCCTTCCTTCCTTCCTTCCTTCCTTCCTTTCTTTCTTTCTTTCTTTCTTTCTTTTCCTCCCTCCCTTCCTTCCTTCCTTCCTTCCTTCCTTCCTTCCTTCCTTCCTTCCTTCCTTCCTTCCTTCCTTCCTTCTGTGTATACATACATGTATATATCTACCTACCTATTTATCCAAAGAAAAAGTCATCAAAGCCACTTCATTATAATAGGTTTCCTTACCAATTTGTCTATACTATCCCAACCTGGGAGATGAATTTAATTGTAATATCAAGACTCTGGAGTTGTTAATTTACTAAACAAGCTAGGCTGGGGTGAGATGATCCAGTACCTCATTTCAAATCTAGGCCCCAGAGGAGAATCCCACCAACAGTTCTGTTTCTGCTCCTTTCTTCTTTCCCTGGAAACATTTATGGAGGCCCCAGCTTCCTAAGATCAAGCCAGACTCCTAGAGGAGCTTCAATCGGGGGCAGTCGTTGGGCAGAGGGTAGCCAATTTGTGAGAGACACAGTAAGGTCTTAATCCACTGTTACAGAACATTGCTTGGTGATTCCTCAGTGCCCACAACCTGGCAGAGGTGCCTTGTCATAAGAACGTAATCACTGGGGGCAAGACAAAGAAATATCCCTTGAAGCACAAAATGTAAGAGTTGGTTTCTGGATTCCTCTGGATTCTTAATAGTTTGTAAAATAACAAGCCAAGAGTAACTACTGTGTATTTCCCAGAAACTTACCAATTAGCATGTTCCTGAGAAATAAGTTCAGCTGGGGAGCACACGCCTCCCCAGGCCGCTCTGCTGCTGTGTATGACAATTAGACTGCTTGCTAAATACTATGAGCAAAGCCCCAGATAGAGAAAAACACAAGACCTCCTGGCAAATTTAGCACGAGCTTTTGTTTATGGGACCAACTACAAAACTGGCCTGGCTATGTGTTTCCTGCAGAGTGAAGAGCACGCTGGTATTTTCAGTGTAGTTCTTTTTTGCTTCCAGTTACCAAACCCTAACGAACAAAAGTTAAAACAACATTTTAGCGAAGATTAACCAGATTTGTTGAAGATTTGTTGCATGGCTGGAAATGGAAATGTCTAAACATGTGGCGTTTGGTGACGGTGACCCCAATTGTCTCATTATTTCCTTGATCACCCTATCGGGCATGGTGTAAAAGTGGTCTCAAGGGGGGAAATGGGGAAATAAAGGGCCACAGATTTTGCGTCAAATGAGGCTGATACCCCAAGAACCCTGCTTTCATTCCTGGCTGAGGTGCATGGAGAACTTTTCCTTATTTGAGTTCCCCTGGCGTTAGTTATGTTAAATACATGAAAAGTACTTCCCAAACTAACTCAGTGACTGTGCTGAGCAGCAGACTAAGCGTGTGGCATTCTCAGCTCAGCTAAGATCTGTGCCAGCAAATGCACGGTATGAAAAGAGGTAGGACACCTGACCTTTTCTAAGTGGGCTTTCCCATCTGGAAAATGAAGGCAGTGAACCTGGTGAGATACACACACACACACACACACACACACACACACAGATACACGATTTCTTGTAAAGTATATATATATTATATATATAACATATAATATATAATATATAACATATAATATTATATATTATATATTATATGTTATATGTTATATGTTATATATATAAATACATATATATTTATAATAATGTGTGTATATATATATAAACATGGTTATACAAAATCTCATGAGCATGTGTAGCTGTACACGTGCCCCATCTGTATATCTCTCTATATGTAATAATGTCTCAGTTATCATATATTATTCTATAGTGTACCTTTACTTCCCCCCTCTCAAGGAATGTCCAGAAAAAGGAAACAATGAAATATATATATCTTTTCCTCATGATTTTGATGTTTGTATTTCCTAAAAAACTAACCCCAGTTCACATGTAGACCTTGTTTATGTTTGCAGCTGAAATAATGCAATGTAGAGAGAGGATAAACAATTTAATGAAAGTAAAACAAATTCAATTAGACCACACGCTGTGCACTAAGTTTCTGGAGGTTGAAAGCTTTCACCTACATGGCTTATAATCCATTGCCCACATTCCACCCATCAAAATTTTACTTAAAATATCTCTGCCACATACCCCCCTTGAATGTTCTACGTAGAAATACTCTTTGTCTGAGTTCCTGTTGTATTTTATGTCTTTAAAGGGCACTTAACACTTGCTGCTTATGATAATGCAGCTCTTTGTATCCCGAGCAGGAAGAGCACAGTGGTGGGGGCTGACACAGGCTGACTTCTTGGGTTTGCCTCTTATTACCAGCCAGATGTTGGGGCTATTGTTGACCTCTTCCTACTTCAGGTTTTTTTGTTTTGTTTTGGTTTGGTTTTTTGGTCACTGGGAATAATAAATGGTACTCACTTCACAGGGTTGTCGTAAGGAGTAAATCATGATTTCTTGTAAAGTGTTTAGCACTCAATTAAACACTAGTTATTGTTAACTTATTTGTCAAACTCTAAGTTCTTCAAGTGTACAACTATGCCTTATTTATCTTGCAACCCCTACAGTGCTTGGTATGTTGTAGGTGCACAAGCCAATACTGGTAGAGCGATAGAAATACTGTCAAGGGGAAATATAGACCAGAACAATCACTACTTATTTTAAATGACAGATATTTTGAGTTCTCATTTTGCTACATTTTGAAAAGCTGAAGAGCTTTAAGCCTGTGTTTTGGCTCCCTATGAAGCATCTTAAAGGTATAGTGGAACAAAGAATATAGAGGGAGCCACTTTTCCACAGTGAGCATGACAGACAACATCCAACATGAAACAGCTGTTGAATGAGCTATTGTGTGACCCAGCTCCATCCACCTTCCAGCTCCCAAGGACCCCAGGAGAGCAGAGCTGGATTTTGCTGGTGGCCAGGACCATAAGGAAGGGAAAATGAATTATTCCAGCTCTACTGAATTGTACATATGGTAGAAATATAAAAGTATGACATTTTCGAGAGTCCCATTATACTAGGGTGTCTGGTTATGGCTAAGAATTGGGGATAAATTTCCACTCTTTTGTCATTCACTAACTCCAAGTAGGGAAGATAATTTTGTTTCTGATTTCAGCTACTATCAAATGTAAGCATCAAATCTGCTACATTGGTCTCATAATTATTATACACATTCTTTATGTATGATTAGACAGTATGATTCTCCATAACATGTTCTTAACCAGCCTCTTCCCTTAGGTTTCCTCACTTGACTCTTTCCTCTTGTCTTAGATGAAGCCGAGGATAGACAACAGATTGAGTGGGCAAGAGAAAACGTGGCTATGCTGGCTGCTTACCCAGAGGTCAGGAATGATATATATATACTTGAGGGAGGAAGGTTCTGAACTCGTACATTACATGGATAGGCTGACTACTGACAAATGTTTTCTTCCTCCTTCCTTCTCTCCCCCATCCTTCCCTCAGCCCCTCCTTCTCTCCCTCCTTCTCTCCTTCTCTCCCTCTTTCCCTCTCTCCTTCCCTCTCTCACTCTCTCTGCTTTCTTCCTTTCCCTTTCCTTCTTCCCTTCCCTTCCCCTGTGCCTATGCCTGGCCCTTTCCTTTCTTTCATTTCCTTTCTTCCCTCCCCCTTCCTTTCCTTCCTTCTTCCTTTCCTCCCTCCCTTCCACTACAAAAGCTATATTTGCTCATTGTAAAAAAACAACATTGACAAGTGTTCAAAGGTATAAGTGGAACATATCAGTTCTTATCCTACCTCCCTCACCTCAGGTTTCACTGCCTAGAAGTTACAACTAATACTTATTCACCTGTGTCCGTTCAGGTATTTTACAAGCATATACATATACTCTTTCAAATTTTTATAAACATAAATGTAATCAAAACCACACACTTGTACTGTTTTACAACGGGCTTTTTAACTTAAGAAAAAAAATATACCTTTGGATATCTTTGCATATGAGCCCAAACAGAGCTAGTCCATTATTCATAGTAACTTCAGAGTATTTCACTATATGTTTACAACATAATTTGTCAATTATTCCTGAATCTTTGAGTTATTTCCATTTTATTACTGTAAACAATACTGCAATAAATATGAATAGAATAAATTCTTGGAAGTAAAAATACATGGCCAAAGGGTATGCTCATTCAACATTTAATAGGGGCAGCCAAATTGTCTTCCAAATAAGGTTGCCCATATTTATACACACACTAGTCAGTATTTCTATATACACTTACTGACAGTAGATATTTGCAAACTTTTTTTTTTTTTTTGCTGATAGGTTAAAAACATTTCACTGTCTTCATTTTCATTTCTTTACTTTCTAGTGAGGCTGAGTATTTGTACTTTCTTCATGTGATCTTCCTGTTCATATATTTTGCCCTTTTTCTTATAGAATTTTTCTTTTGGATTTGTGGATGCCCTTTGCTTATTATAGAAATTAGCCCTTTGTTATTGTCACAACTATTGGCTTTGCTTTACCATTTGTTTTTTGAACTAGTATTTTCTAATGGGGTTTCTAAACATTGAATTTGTTTTCTACAGTGACATAGCTTATGTGAATGGAAAAGTAATAATAACTCTGAGTTTGGTTTATAGGAAGAAGGGAAAAGATACTAGGCAAGACAGAAACAGGGGAAAATAACTGTGCCACATATGGAGTATCCAGAGAGGAAAGGTGAGGTTTGTTTTCAAAGCACTTGCCTGTGGTTTCATTAAATTTGTAAGGCATTAGATCTTCCTAGCTTTATTCCTTTAGCAAGACAGAAGATAAATTCCAACTGTCTATACATCTACCTTTGTGGTTTTACTGAAAAACACAAGCTAAAAAAAAAGAAAAAAGAAAAAAGAAACCAACTAGGATTAGATGAATAAGGACACATGTATCCCGGTCTCTAAAGTGACCCAATTCACCATTTATTAAGAGAAGCTCCATAAATTAATCTTTTTATAACTGTCAGTGTCAGCAAATACTCTCAATTTTATATTTACTGTCATTCAAAACATTTTAAGAGCTCTTCAGTTATGTTTTGACAAGTTATTGGTTGTCACTTAGGGGTTATTAAAATGTAGGAATGTCATATTGTATAATTGGCACAAGAGGGCTTTAAATCCATAAGAAACTCATCTGCTCATCAGGTCTCCTCAAATATTTCCTCAACAGAGTTAGGAGATACTCTTATTCCCAAAGATAGCTAGCTCCCTCGCCCTTTTCTCCCAACAGGACTGAAGTCCTGTTATAATGTATGGAGTTGAGAGGCTGCCCAATCCCCATCTTCCTGCTTATTACCAAGAATATAGTCATGTGTAGGTCACATGAGAATTATTTTCCAGGGTTTATCTTTGAAACATTCATATCAAGAGTGCAGCGTCATAGAAACACAGAATCTTTTTAATTTATTTTTAATATTTTGGGATTTAAAATGTTACCAAATGATGTCCAACAAAATATGTGGCTCCATCAAGGATCCATTATGGCATACGCATGCAATATGCATAGCACAGCATAGGCAATTACTTTGAGGCTTAGGGGATCTGCTTGAGTTAGTTAACTTAAGGTAACTAAATGAGAATGGTCTAAAATAATCTCTATAATTTGAAACATCTCATCTCAATCCAATTTCAAGTGGAAATTATAATTTCCAGAGCCAGTGCAAGACCCTTCAACCACCTATCACTAAAAAACTCACAGGTAAAGAGTGAAAGAACATGGTACAAAGCATATGCTACAGGAGCTATTTATGGACAAGCCTTTCCAGTGAACATATTGGAACCTATAGGCAATCTTTTTTATGAATGGCAGATATGTTCTATCTCATGTGACTGCTCTGGCCATTTCTTAACAACAATCTGGAATGCTAAGCTGAAAAGATATGGCAAAACCTGTTATTTGTACCCTGATATCTATTCTTCCTTTCCCTCATAGTGATGGGATTTGAGCTAGCTATGTAATTGTACAAGATAAAGACTAAATTCCCTTTTCGCTAGGTGTAAGCATGTGACCAAATATTGGTACACGGTATGTAATCCAAGATGGTGTGTATGAATTCCTCAATGTGACTTTAAAGGGAAAGGGTATGAGTTTCCCTTATTCCTGTTTTTTTTCTGGCTAGAATGTAGATGTGATGGCAAACTCCCACGGGCCATGAAGACAGGGATAGAAAGAGCAAAAGAAAGAAGGGATCTGAGTCCTTAACACTGTGAGGCCACTACATTAAATCTGGACTCCTGCTCAGAATATCGTATATAGAAGGAATAAACTCCGGCCTCATTTAGGCACCCATTGTTTTGGGCCATTGTTACAGCAGCAGAACCTGTGCCCTAGTGAATTCAAAATAGTTCCGAGCTGAATCAAGACTCAGTAGGAAAAGTGTCATGCTAGGTTTGCAATGCCAGCTATGAGCAAGGGACCCGATGGTCTCCTGCCAACTCTAACTTCTTACTGTGTACATAGCTAACCTACTCCAAAATAGAAAACTCTCAAAAAAACCTTCTCATGTCACTCATAGGCCATATGCCTGTCTTTCTCTCTGTGCTATTGTTGACCACTTCAGGCTTAGCCTTTCTCTATTTGGCATAAATACAAAGAAATGAGACTGACTTAATCATAATAAGAATAAAATAATATGTGTAGTATTTAGGATATACCATTTATTTATATATAAATGACCTCAATCCTTTAATACAACCGCCTGAAATACTATGTGCTTATTTCAGTCATGCTGCCATTGCTAAAATATTTTTGGATTTTTTTTTGAAGCTGTAAATTCACACATTTCTTATACTAATAGGATGGGATCAAATCACTTAAACATCTGTCATGTGAAACCAGCAAGTCTTCACTGAGCACTTACTATGCATAACATTGTTAGTTTTAGTGTCAGAGAGGCTGGTAATCAATTTTAGGGATGTCAAAGGTACTCTTTAGATAATCTATGTTAAATTTCCAGGGTAAGATGGCTTCATAATTTAACATAGAAAAATAATACATATAAGGGGTCTACTACAGTCCAGGGAATGGGAAATAAATACTAGAAATGGAAGGTGAATTCTTTAAAAGCTCTGCTTCATGGGATTCTATATCACCAATCTATTCATTCACTCAAGATTTATATTACTGCCCCGCTCCCTTGCTTCCCCCCAAATTTGCAGTAATTTATAAATTAAAAATGAGATTTCTCTTTTTATTCAATTGCAAACTCTTTATTCTCCTAGCACCTTGGTTTATTAAAATATTCCCTGGGTAATGCATCTGGTGAGGAGGCTCTCCAGGGGCCTATGGGTAAATCAACATTTCTGCCTCTGTCCCCACATCAGCTAATAACTGTGGACTGTAGGGTTTCTCTGAGTATCAGGGACCCTGACAGGAGAGCTCCCAGCATTAAGCAAGTTTCTGGAGTCACCATGCCTGAAACATATAACGCTGTGGTGCTCAGAGCGGGTGCTGCTGAATTAAAAATACTGATCCGATTTACTTCATGAGTCAGTTCTGCCTGTTAAGTCGGTATGTCACTTCAAATGAAAAACAGCTTCCTTGTAACCATTGTGGCAGAAAGGTCAACTCAAATCCATTTTCAAATATGCCGAGAGCTCAAACTTAGATAATGACTTTGGTCCTCACCCAGAAGAGAACAGATTCAGAGCAAATGAAGTCAGATATAAGGAAGAACTTCCCAATGGCACATGATGTTAGGATGTGAAGCATGTGCTAGGGCTGACATCCAGCCTATTCTGTTGCTTTGGGAAACCAAAGTCTTCGCAGGTTGTCAAGATTTTAAATCTCACTGCTGTCTCACTATTGCGGCTTCTTCTCTAGTCGTTAGACTAGAACAGAGTACCTGGGCAGGGTGGGGCCTTGACAAATCAGGTGTAGGCTATTGGAAAGATTGGAAAAATTAAAAAAAAAGAAAACTCAAGGAAACACATTTGGGTTAGTGTTTCATAAGTCAAGTGATTGACAATTATGAAATTGCCATTTCATAAGTCAAGGGATTGAAGACCTGCCAGGCAGGTCTTCATGTGAAACTGCTCTGTACAAGGTAGAATATGAACATTCCTGCCTCCTTTCTCATGCCATTCAGGAGGGCCAGAAATTTTGTTAACCCCAAAGTCCCCTGATATTTTTAAATGACTCATAGGGGACCAGTGTCACCCTAGTAGCCAACTGCTATAGTCATGTCTAAGAATTATCACCAAAAATGGTGGTAAAGGAAGTAGGCTATAAACGATGCAGTCATGAGTACTTTTTTTCTGATTATGGAAATTTCACAGAAACAAAATGCTTTAAATTAGTGTGTGTCATGTCATGGAGATGAGCTATTTAAAATAAAATCTCTTGGAACCAATCGGACTTCACCAGTATTGACTCAATCTGTGCATTAGTATGTTTATGTGGCTCATGTATCGTATAACTCAGTGGAAAGGGGATATATTTGCTTCCACAATAAAGCATAATTTATTAAGGGTGACATCCTTGTACCATTGGGAGACACTATTATTATTGTTTTTGTTAGTTTGGGTGAGTAAGCCTCCAATCGTATATGGATAGGTGTGTTGGCTTAGGGACTGCATAATAAAACATACATCTTTCTTAGAGAATTCTAAACAGCAATATCCTCAAATACCAAATGTGATTATGTTTTATGAATTCTGCCATCATTTCTGCTACTTGTGTACTTAGAAATACCAAGCCCAATTTAATCTGCTGCTTTAGAGGAAGTACTCTTGGTATCTTCATCAGATGAGGCTACACTCAAATGTCAGTCATTACTCTGGGGCAAAGAAAATGTGGACAATCAAATTCTCTTTCAAGCAAACCCTGACAGTAGCAAAAGTACTGGTTATGGAAATCTAAACCAACCCAGACACTCCCATTAATTAGTATCGCAAAAAATAAATGTGTCTATAATGACTCCCATGGGGACATAATCCCTTAGGCTGGATTTAGTCTGACATAGATTTCACTTTAGAGTATGGAGATGACAAAGGCAGAAATTTCTAGCCTCATAATGAAATTTCCTACAACCTAAATTGATGTTCACAATGTAAGTAGATATGCAGTCTGAGCAAAACTTTGCATTTAGGCAAACTTAAAATAAAATTCAAACAGCAAAAGAGTAGCATTTTCATCAAATAGAGCCCAAAGATAACTAGATTTCTGTCCTCTTCTTTCAATCCCCTTTTTGAATAAAATGGTAACTTACAAGAAGAAAATTTAAAGTGTAAGATATATTCTGGGCCAATTCACATTTAGCGCAAGTTCTAACACCTCCACCAAATACAGTATTCAACAATCCTAACTGACATTCACCATGATTGTTCCAAGACACTGGAATAGCTCGATGTCTAAAGAAAGATTACATTTTCTCCATCCTGCTCTGTTTATTCAGGCAGGAGGAACAAGTAGGGTGTAGAATATATTCTCAACAATATAGAAAAAAAATTTTCTGGTTATTGCTGCAACGGTCAAGATTTTAAAATCAATTACTCTTTAACAAATAATGTTGAATACGGGCTTGATGATATGTTCCAGAACATAATCTGGAACCTCATTTTTCTTTCTGGATCTTTTCAGCAACTATAGAGATACAATGGCTTCTTCTTAACAAGCAGAGTCAGGCTTGATGTGTGGTAAAAATATTGTGATCAACAATACCCTTGACTCTGACAGGCTTCAAATGAGAACATCTAGTCTCAGGTTGGAATCCATCGCAGCCAGGCTCTCTAAGCATGGGACATGGTTTCCCTCTGCGGGACCGCTGTACCACCAGCAAGGTAAAAATGGAACAGTGTTTCTGAACTGCCACATGCCCAAATCCTTTCATATGTTGATTCCTATGTTAACTCATTTAACCAGAGTTCACAGATAGAGAAACAAAGCCTAAGAGAAGTGCTTTCATATTGAACATTTATGGGTGACATGATATGCTGTCTGGACTTCCTCCAAAGTTATCCAGAGAAGGATGTAGGCGGGCATATAGAGAGAGATTCCAAGATTGGCCAGGGTTGATAAATGTAGAGGCTAGGTGATAGTTACGGAGGTTATCATAATATTCTCCATTTTTTTTTTGTATGTGAATATTTGTAACAATAAAAATGTGTGCAAAAAATATGCTCAGGACTGTAAAGTCCCATTAGGCTGCTTATATGCTACTTTCTGGAGCAGGCCCTTGGTTGTCTTTTAGCTAATACATATTTCCTGCACAGCTACTATGTTCCCAGCAATGTGCCAAGTTGCCTCCATGTACGTGACTATGTGGACAGCAATAAAATAAATATGAGTTAAGTGTTGATTATGTACCTTTGTTTATTTAAATAGTTCAAACTTAGTATATGTATTTGGAAATGTTAACCAAAGGTGTGGGTCACCTTTGATAATTCTCTTAGTCACTTCCTTGAACCTCAGTCTAATCTTTTAGATGAATGATTTTATGTTCTTGTGGATCTCAGCCACAGTGTGGCTTTCATCCACAGACACTGATAACACTTCTGGGACACAGGTATACAGGATTACAGAGTACAGATGGCCTCACTCCCTTGCTCTCTCTCTTCCTCTTATTTGCCAGGCAAAATCCCAACAGGTGCCTAACCCAATTTTATGTCTGTTCCACTACTTGAGCTGAACATGGATGCAAAGAAAACACACAGCCCTGGTGATTCATGCCTCTTGAAATTCACCACCACAAATGCTGAGTGGGACCATGGTACTGTGGGGTAAAGCCACATTTCCCTGGTCTAGTCACTCTCCCTGTCTCTACATTAACACAGTTCTTTCCTCTCCTTAATCTCCTCCATCTCCTCCCCTTCCACACTCTTTGCTGATCATCTCCTCTATGCTTTTCTTTATAAAGCAACTATCTGCAGAGAAAGTACCTGATCATCCCAGCAGAGAATGTTCTGTCCCACCCACCTCTGAGCCCATAATACTTTGCCTTCCCTCCTGCTTGGAAGGGATGGATGAAACTGTCCTTGTCCTAAGGCCGAGCTCTTTATTTGTGCATTGAATCTCATCGTCTCCTTCTCTCATAGGGACTCTGTCTCAATTCCCTAGAGATGGGTCCTTAAGTCCCTTGTTTTTCTGCAAAAGCCTACTCCTTTGGGGCTCTCACTAGTTGCCTTGTTTTAAGAATACATGTGTCTACTCCTTGCCCTGAATGCTCATTTCATTAGCAAGTCCTCTTGAATTCTGCCTTCACAGTATGTCTTAGGACTAATATTGTAGGATTTATATGAGGCACCTAAAACAGGCAAATTCATAAAGATATAAAGTGGAAGAGTAGTGACTAGGAGCGGGAGGGAGTGGGTAAAGGGGAGTTAGTGTTTGATGGGTACAGAATTTCAGTTTGCAAGGAAGAAAATGTTCTGGGGATGGATAGTGGTGATGGTTACACACCAATGTATACGCACTTAATGCCATTGAACTGTATGCTTAAAAATGATCCAAACGGTAAGTTTTACATTATGTATATTTCACATTAAAAAAAAGATCAGTTGAGAAAATATGTATGCATATATTTGAATCCAACCACTTTGTACCACTTCTGTCGCTGCCATTCTATTTCAAACCACATTCAAACCACTGGGCATTTGTCCTACTTTAGCTCTCCCCAGAATGTTCTTCCCACAGTGGGCACCCTGACTTCATTCAGGTCTCTGCTTATAAGTCATCTCCTCATAGAGGCCCCTCCTGACCACCTAATCTCCATCATCCTCCCAATGCGCATGTGTGCATGTGTGCAAACACGTGCTTAAAGGTCCACAGTCCTATACCTTCCCCTGCTCTCTTTTTAATTGTTCTTTTTACTACCAGACATCATATATTTATTTGTTTACTCATTTACTTATTACTCTGTTTGCCCCTCTTGACTTAAGCTCAGTGAACTGTCAACAGCTGCTTTCCTCGACCTTAGCCAGGACTGGTGTATAACAGGGGTCCAAGAAATACCTGTATCCTAAAAGGCAGGCTTGGGATTGTTAGGCTTGTTAGGCTTGGAGGCTTTGCATGGTAAATGTGAAGTTTAGGAAATTGCAGATGGAAGAGTGTTCCGAAGCAGGTAACCGCTCAGGTCCAAAAGGATTCTCCTCTAAAAACAAAGTCCTTCAGTAATGAGCAACAGTACTTCAGAAAGGACTGCTCACAGCAGGGGAGGGCAGGGGAGAGACAAGGTAACAGGTGCCAGAGTGCAGAGAAAAATCTAAGATGCTGGTGCTTGTAATACACTATCATTAATAATTGGCATTTTGCTGAGAAAGGGTTTAAAGGTCTCCTGAGCAGGATTCACTTAATATTTAAGAAAAATACCTTCAGAAGATGATGTCATTTTAAGTAAGAAACAGACTTGCTGAAAGGCTGTTGTGGTTTGCAGTCAGTCCTAAGTGATGAGGAAGAATGGCATTTTGATAAGAAAAACGCTGAGTGCGTTCAGACATCCCTGGTGTCATCCGAGGTGGAATGGGTGACAAGCCATATTATTGTGGTCTGGGGTCTAATTTTCATGAGACCAAGTTGGGGCCCAAAATGGTGTTTTAGATTTAACTTTTGAATAAGAAAATAAAAAAGTAAATGAGGTTTTTAAAATGAGCTTACAAATTATTTAAAAATATGTTTTTAATGTTTATTTTATTTCTGAGAGACAGAGACAGAGCATGAGTGGGGGAGGGGCAGAGAGAGAGTGAGACAGAATCTGAAGTAGGCTCCAGGCTACCACCAGAGCTCTATGCGGGGCTTGAACCTATGAACTGTGAGATCATAACCTGAGCTGAAGTCGGATGCTTAACTGACTGAGCCATCCAGGCGCCACAAAGTTTTATTTTTAATAGGAAGAACTACGTTACTGCTAATTAGTATATAAAGAAAAAAAAAACAGTGTTCACATTAGAAAGTCGAGTTGCTGTTCTCAAGTGTTGACCAGGCATGGACTGCATTAAAGCTTTGTATTCTTACTTCCACTCTTTCCTGTTATAACCCGGTCAACTTTCCCCCTTGTTAGTCCTGTTCGGAGGCTTCTGTGTTCTCAGGGGGCACTTGGCTGCTAACTGAATCAAGGCCTTAAGCTCCTTCTCTCCTTCAGGGAGCACTGGGTCACTCCTTAAGCTCTAAACACTTTTCTGCTCCTTCCGTGCTTTGTGGTGTAAATGCAGTAAAAAGAGAAAAAGATTCATGAGTCGCTCACTTGGAGGGCGACCTGCAATCATGGTTTGCCTGGCACTTGGGGGACCCAGGGACATGGGACTTTCAATGGTAAATCTAAGACAGTCTCAGGCAGCTGAGATAAGCTGATCACTCTCACAACGAAGTTTAGGGACAGAGCTGCTGTAAAGCTATCTTGTGGTACCTTTCACTACAGCTCATGGGCAAATTGCTGACCCAGAGCCTTTTTATTTCCTGTGACCTCAGAGATCTCCCCTGGGTGTCTTTAACTTCCTCTTCCCATTTAATTATTTTCACTGAATGAAAGCCTGTGGGTTTCTACAAATCCTCAAATACAGTTCCCAAAGAAGGGAGGAAAATTCTGTTTATAAATTATGATAATTCCAATAACCATCTGGCTCCCCCTGTCCCCCCACCTCGTTCCAGTTTACTGTCACTTAACCCACTTTGGGGTCTCATCCCCTACTGAAGACATAATCCTGTGTGTGGACTTGAAGCTGTTCAGGAGTCTCTAGCCTGCTTCTCTGACCTTGTCCTCAGCTTGGTACCTGGGTACATGCTTCTCCCCTCCTTTGAATGGGCCCCTACTTGTCAATGTTTCTGTGTGCTGCTTCCTGCGTTGGTAATCCACCAAGGGTCCACGCTCTCTATAAATGGCACGAGGCACATGCAGAGGGTCCTGACTCCTCCAGCATCCCTGACATCATGACCAGCCTTGGCCTGCTGTTTGACTCCATGTTGCTGGGCTCTGCTCCTCATTGAGGCCAGGTCATGGTACAGGAGCCCCTCTGGGCCTCCCCGGCAGGGTCATCCAAACATACAGCACCTCTGTGAGCTTTCGAGAAAGGTGCCCTTCTAGGCACATAAATTACAAAAAGGTGTTCCCACTAGGATGACTAATTAGAAAAAAAGGTCTCCTTTCCTTGGGCAGCGTGTAAGGTGCAGAGCTTGGCAAACAGAGCCTTGGCTGGGTTTTAACTTCCCCTGGCATCCCCTTAGTTGAGTATGTACTTTATATAGCCGCATACCTAGCTCTCCTCCTAACTACTGACTAACCGGCCTGGCTGCCACCAGGTCCTGGCACAATGACGTGCTTTGTGTGTCTGAACAGATTTTGCCTCATTGCTGAGCACTGAACCTGACTCTGAATTTGCTCTTTGTCTGTCATGCTCCCATCCTGCATCTTTCGGGCCACTCCCATCTAGGGGCTCATTCTTAACCTGATGGTGTATAAAAACTAATGCTTTAGCCTATCAACATCTAAACAGATACCCCTGATAAGACAACATTTGCCCTTCCTATCAACTATCCTAATACAATCCAGTTTTAGTATCACAAAACCTACTACCCATTGGTTATAGTGCTTTATTACATTTGGTCTCCACGGGTTTCTGGATTGATTCAAGTCTTTTCTATCCTTTCCTTTTTCCAAAAGATATTGATCTTGGGATAATGCTGCTTCCTCTTTCCAAAGACAGTTGGGAATTCTTAGATAGAAGACAGTTTCCTAATACAGTGTGGACTTCAGGCCTACCCCAAAATGTACGATTCCAGACTCCTCTGTGAAAAAGATCAAAGTGTGAAACCTGGCTGCTTCAACAGGAGTAACACCTAAAAGGTGGAACCAGAAAAGAGAAGTATAAGAAAGAGAGAGGGTGAACATCCCAGTTCTGGGAGGAAGGTGGGTCTGGTGAAGAAAAGCCATCCTGGACAGATGCAGAGAAAAGAACGAGAGGAGAACAGCCGTTTGGACAAGCTGAAACACTTCACACTGAGCTTTCGGAAACTTATCCAGCCAAAGAGACTCTTTTGCTATTTGGAACTGCAGGCTTTGAAAGTTGAAGCGATTAGATCCAAGTCTCCCTCGTGGGACCTAAGATTACCCTGAAGCTTGAGCCTGCCCGGAATCCTCCTCCAGCGTTACTTTGTGGAAACAAACTGAACTTTATTTTGTGAGGAGGGATGGTAGATTATTTTCATACCTCTGATACTTTTAAATGGAAGCCACTTCACAACGTGGGGAGCACTGCTGTCTCCACGATGGTACCTTTCCATAGCTAACTGTGGGCACAATAACACGTGAATACTTAAGAGGTAATTTTAGTGCAACCACCAGATATGTATTATGTGGTGCACATACGTATGCACATATATATAACTACATATACTTTTAAAGATGAATAAATGCATACATCAAATTAAGATACCAAATGAAAGTTCATGAAGATGGTTACACAAGATACTTTTGTTTACAGAACATCAGTTGCCTGAAATGCCTTTCTACAGGTATAGTGGAGATCAAAACCTGTGTGTATGTATATATACCTGTGTGGTGCGTGTGTGTATATATAAAATACTTTAGCCACCAAAAATAGCTTAATAAATAGAAACAACTTCTCTAGGGTGCCTTTTTCCCTTAAAGTACCGTGTAAAGGATGTAGGACAAGTCTGGAAAGGGAAGTATATCAGCATGCATACACCCCAGAGCGGGTTGAGTTGTTCACGCCTGACAAACGTCCACTCATCCTGTGACCACATGTCTTATGCGCCTAGTCCTCTCCTCCAGACGACTTCCTCGGGTTCTAACCACTGGCCCAGCAGACACATAATGATCTGCGTTTGAAACTTGCTCAAGTGTTTGTAGCATTGCCACAAGGTGTACTTTGAGTTGCTCACTTTCAGCATGCTTCGTAGGAGGCGCGACAGTGGGAAGGGTAGCCTACTTACTTGTGTTTATCTTCTGGAGAGAAATATGCTTTTCCAGTTGTCTCCTTAGCTTCACCTCGGCTCCGTATTTGCCAGTGGTGCCATTGTCGGCCAGAATGAAGTGAGAATGCATGCTGTTGAGCACAGTGAGCTTGCTCATGGGGTTGGACATGGTCTGATATGGCCGCACAACCTGCAGGGTTTCAAAAGGAAGAGGCGGAAGTCAGAGAACAAAAGGGCAAAATATGAAAAGGAGAACCAGACAGAGAGGAGACAGAGAAGGAAAAATCAGTTCTTTGGTACAGTGAAAATATTAGCACGGTGAGTAGAAGCAAGTGTTACAGTCAGTGTTCCCCAGTCCAAGCAAGATTATAAAGAATAATGTATGTATTTATATGCCGAATTTACACAGAAAACAGAGTTTGTGCTCTCGTTGGGCTCAAAAACTGCCATGTGAATGATGGTTTCATGTTGACGTCAATCTTTTGTCTGCTGATGAACCACAAATAATTTTAATATGTAGTAATTTTGGTTTTTTTTTCTCTTTTACACAATGTCCATACTTTTTTCTTTAATGTTTATTTATTTTTTTTATTTTGGGAGAGAGAGAGAGGAAGAGAGTGAGAAGGGAAGGGACAGAGAGAGAGGAAGAGAGAGAATCCCAAGCAGGCTCTGTGTTATCAGCACAGAGCCTGACTCGGGACTTGAACTCACAAATCATGAGATCATGACCTGAGCCAAAATCAGGAGTTGGACACTTAACCAACTGAGCCATCCAGGGGCCCCACATGACGTCCATACTCTTAATAGGCACAGCAGAGCAATCACGGTTCTGGAGTATGGGAGGCGGGGCGGGGTTCTCTTTCTGTCAAGCCCATTCAGTAATCTGAAGGTCTGTTCAGTAAAAATCAACACTGTTCTTATTAGACACCTTATCTAAGTGGAAACGTTGACTATCAAATACCTGTCTCATGAGATGGATATGCATCAAAGTGTTCATCTCTGTCTTTTTTTGTGGTTGCATTATTTTAATTTTGTGGCGAATTATGTTACCTAAAGCAGTCATTCTTAGGGTGGTCTTTCATATTTTTGATATAAAAAGAAGAGCAAAACCTATTGTGAGTTTTAGTTGCCAGATCTCGTTGCTTTACGTACATCATCTAGATTCCTTGCAACAATCCTGTGCGACGCTGTTCTGCTGACCTTGTAGATGGAGAAACAGCAATGGAGGTAAAATAGGTTCTTCAAGAGTGTATTACACACAAACCCAGAATTTACACCCAGGTCTGATTCCAAAATCTATGCTTACTATGTTTACTCCCCTTCCCCCCCACTGCTTAGACACAATGGAAACAAGATGATGTTTTGGAAATCTCCTAAAATATTTAGGTAGAGACTTCGTTCAAGACTATAAAATGGAACATTGGACGAGCGCACTATTGCACAGACCCAGTATAGTTATCCCTGTACTAAATCATCAGAATTGACAGACTAGAAATAAATGCTACAGGGTGTTTATTTCCTGCCTTTGTGCACTGTGTACATTAATTATGGAGTTGAGATGCTCTTGTTAATGTTTAGTGTGTAATAACTCACCATGAAAAGTTGTAGTAAGATTGAGTAGTTTGTTAAAGAAATTACAAAGTGATTTAGCAAGGGCAGTCTTTAATAGTAAAGATCTCATAAAAGTCATTTTTTAGATCTTGATGCTGATTTCAAAATCCATTTCTATCTGCCTGGCAAACAGAATCTACTCAATAAATAGTGAATGAATGAACAGGAAAACTTGACACAGGCATGCTTTTGTTCAAAATTAGAAAAAAGAAAGAACCCTCTTTTCTGAATTGTTTGGGAATTGACCTAATCTAAATTTAAAATGTGTAATTTTAAGCTTTTGAAATATCCTTCGTTCCTTTTAATATATGTCTTATTTGTTAATGTAGCATTAATATAACATAAATTCATAGCTTCATTTTAGTTGACTCTTAATGATAAAGGAAACTCATAACTTTTTGATTATTGTTTCCAGTAATGGATGGGACTTTTTTTTCCTGTAACCGAACAGCATTCAATTACTCCTTTGTCTACATGAGCGAATGAAAGTCCCCAAAATACAGAGAGAGTGGTGTGCTAACTCCATCCTGAGTTCTTCATCACTGGAAGAGTGGGTCGCTTGTGGTTGAAATTCCCATTTTGTTGTTACTCATTTTTGATCATAAAACATTCATTCTACAGCAGAGTGCAAGTTAATAAATATTAATGCTTTGTTGAAAGAGGCTTAGCAGACGGACTTTCTCCTATTCTTAAAGTGCCTCTGCACTGAACCTTTGGACAAAAGAAAATGCTGTAGTTACTGTTCTCTCTTTTCCAACAGCAGATCTCCAAGGCACCATGCCAAGAAGGAGGAAGACCCAAAGAATTTCCTTGAGAGGCAGGGGACAGCGGATTTTCTAGAGGTTAAACTATGCATGATAGTGAATCCCAGACACTTGTTCTAGGTGAGACATGAGAATACATTTTCTAATTCCTGGGAACTAATTAAGGACCATCAGTGAACAGCAAATTTTTGAATGAATAAAGTAGTGAAAATAATTCAGGGTCAACTGACATAACCACAATCTGAGAAGAGAACACCAATAAATCATCTAACTATACTCTCTATGTATGTTTCCTTCACTACAGGATTCTAAGGACAGTGATGCTTCAGTCTTCTGAGTTTTGACCTTCTTTCCTGGTGAAACATGGTGTACCAGCTCTTTGGAAATACTGTCCATTTGAATCAGTCATGGCTAGAGGGTCAAATTTCCAGCATCACTCATCAATTTTAACTTCTTTGTCTAACTGCTCTCCATTTCATTTGATCTTGTATGAAGGTAAGTTAGAGGTGCGCATATATCGGTAGAGATTTTGTCTGCTGTGTAACAGGGGATATACATCTGAAAAATAACTAAATGCCCTAATTTATTTTCCTGTCATCACTGGAGGAAGATCTGCTGAACCCTGGAAAACTTGGAACATATGAGCCATGGAAATCCGTTTGAGTCCCCTTCGTTCTGCCAAGTGGCTGTGTGAATCTGAGGCACACGTTTTTAATCTGTGAAAGGGAAATGATAAAAACCACTTACCTCGTGGGGGTTAGATGAGATTTAAGGTGCAAAGTACCTGGCACCTTGCCTGGTTCCTGGCAGGCAATACATAAATGTGAATTCTTTCTCAAGCTCGGCTTTATTTTACCAACTATACTAGCGAACAAAATGACAGACAAATCACACCGTCTCTTGTTTTACGCAAGGGATTTAAATCAATCAATAGAAGTAAAGGAAAAAATTAGCAGTCAGTTGGCAAAACACACAAAGTGTTTTCTACTTTGTCACCTCCTCTCAGGCCACTTCAGAGGGTGATGCTCTGGAATTGTTTGTGGGTTAACTGCAAAGGTGGAAACGACTTCCCAAATACTTCAGAAGAGGAATGTGTCTTGGCCTAACTTGCCTACAAAATCCACTTAATATTCTTCATAACAAACATACCAGCAGTCTATTCTTATTTGAGTTACAATTTGCATATCTACAAAAGATTTGCTGATCTTCCTGTTATGTTTCTCAAATAGGAAAATAATAACGTCTTTGTGCCACAGATGAATTCTTCCCTCTGACAACATTTTGGAGGTAACGCATCCATTTTTATTGTTAAAGGCTCATAGAAAAGGATTCTTTTGGAAAGTGTGTGTGTGTGTGTGTGTGTGTGTGTGTGCGTGTGCATGAGAGTGCATGACAAGAACAAGTGTGACATGTTCAGGACATGTAGACAGACTTGTAGGCTCTAGCTTATTTTTCAGCCAGTGTTTTCTCAGAGAATCAAGCCCTAATGCCTATACATAATGGACCACCTCTCCTAAGAATATAGGATGGTCCAGGTTATGTACCATCTTTGAGAGAATTAAGAAAAGAGTCAATCAAACAATTTTCTGTGTTTATATTTCAGATGAGGAACCTGGGAGGAGAAAGGCTGAATGACATCAGAAAGGCCTACACATAAAGGGGTCTTGCATGATTGGTAAATACAGGACTATGTATACCCAGAAGGGAAATTTGCTTAGAAATGGATTTTAGATACTTTGCACTCTTTGGGTATCATGGGCTAGGATACCTCTAAGTGATAACATTTTGCCCCTCTTTCTTGTCCCTCAAGGGTAGATGAGAGACTTCTTCACTCTTTAATACATGGTATACCACTGTGTATTGGCTGATTGGTAAAATTCTGGTTCCAAGGCCTCTGTGTACCTTGACTCTGAAAGAGAAGCCATGAAGTGGAAGGTTTGTAAGAAGTTAAGGAAGGTGAAGGCCCTTTATGTCATGCGCTTGTCATTATCAATGCCAGGAGAGGAACGCTCCAGAGGCGCCATGGAAAATCTCAACATTCTTTATGGGTGGGTGTCAGCGTGCTGCATTTCTTATCCCTGGATGAGCTTAAGTAGATCATTTTGGAGCTGATCTAAGATACCTGCTTGAGTTTTCCTAGCTATTTTCACATGTGTTCTGGTCTCACTCAGGAGTACTCAGTGGGAAGTTAGGAGATGGAGGTTCTAGTTCCTTCCAGTTACTAATGTGTGACCTTGGGCAACAAGTCTTTCAACTCATTCATTCCTTTGTTTATTCACTCATTAAGAATGTCTTGAGGAAATGTATGTGATGACTATTGGGCTGGCTTGAGGAAACATATAATCCTGCATCTAAGGTAATGTCTCTCACTAAGTGTTCAAATTCTACGTATTGAAAGAAACGTTTTGGTTGGTAGTTTGTCATAAAATAGAGGGTTTGACTATAATTTCTGAGGGCTTTCTACCTGTAGGATTGAGTCTGGACAGCCTGTGTTGAAAAGTACATTTGCTTCTTCCAAGTGAGTACAGAAAACTGACACAAAGGTGGTCCACTCATGTCCTAGGGTCTCTTTTCTTTGGTGGCCCTTTCCACAATGCAAGAGCAGGGTGCTCATCTGCAGCTCCTTTCCTGAACAGAACTGACTTGAGCTAACCTGGATTTTTGAGTCATCAATCACAGGCCTTGGGCAATCCCTGAACTTACAATCTGGTGAGGTATGTATCAACATGCCCCTGGCAAGTAGCAGGCTAAGGGACGTGTGGCACATTGAATCAGCCTTTCCCTCCTAACAGCACTATGATTTCACATTAGGCAGGAAGAAAAGTAGCGTTCATTGACCGTTTATTATATGTCAGGTACTGTGATAGACACCTTCTCATAGATTAATCCATTCCATGCTTATTTTATAGGCAAAACTATAGATGTTCAGAGAGGTAAAGTCTCTTGGCCCAAATGTGCCCCACTAACACCCTTCCTCTGACTCTATGCAGCATGTAGAACTTATGCTCCTATGCAGGCCAGGAGGCATTTAGAGGGAAGATGGAAGGCCCAACCTGATTTTAAGTTCATAAAGGATATTCTGATTGGTTTTGCTGCTGGACATTTCTGCCACGTGGCTCAGCTGAGCGCTAAAATCCTTCTGACAGCTGATGAGATGATTTCCAGATGGGTCACCTAGAACTGCATAGCATGTAGGGGTCAGGAGAAGCACTAGCAGGCAGCGAGATGGGGTCTGTGCTTTGGAGAAAGAGAAACAAAGGGGTGGGACAAGGTTCTCTTAGGATCAGGCCTGAGTCTCTGGGAGGGATGAGGGGATACTGTTGAGACATGGGCAGCAGCCTCTGTGTCGGAGATAAAGGAACAGGGGGGCTGGGAGGATGAGATGAAATACAAATAAAGGAAAGCACTGTGTGTCCTCAAATCATAGCGAGGTCTGTGCTCACAGGGACACTGGGCTCGTTATTTCCTATTCAGCCAGCCCGGTGGTAAGTCTAGGGATAAAGCAGGGTCATATGAAACCCAGATGCTGCCTCCAGCCTGGCAATCCAAACAAGAAACCAGCAAACCCAGGGATCTATCCCGAAGAGGGCCCAGATACCTCAGCTGCATATTTCCTACCAAAATCCACAGGATGAGCAATTACATCGTTCCACAGCATTTTGAAAACATGTCCCTCAACTCATGGGCTTGCAGAGGGTTACAGTGTCCTCATTACAGGCTTTCTGTTCTAATGGGCTCACTTCCCTTTGCCCTGTCCTTAGGGGAGCCATGGACAATCCACATGAAGAGCCTACTAGCAGTGGGAAAATGACCTTGAGTTCTAAAAGGGGTTACTTGCTTGAGAAGTCACCACATGTCAGTGGGGTGATTTTAATATATGTTAAAAAATTCTCTGAAAATCTTCCCTTTTGGTCTGTGGTGGATTCAGTGACTCACTTCTAAGAAATAGAATAAAACAGAAGTGATGGTGTATGACTTGTGAAACTAGGTCATAAAAGGGTTCCTTTCAGCTCTCCTGGATCATTTACTCTGGGGGAAGCCAGCTGCCATAATAAAGCTGCCTTCTAGAGAGGTCCACATGGTGAGGAACTCCTACCAACAGCCATGTGAGTGAATCATCTTGGAAGAAGGTACCATATTCCCATTCGATCCTTTATATGATGCAGCCCCAACTGATATCTTGACTGTGACCTTAAGGGAGGCCCACACCAGAACCACACAGATAAGCTGTTGATACATTCCTGATCCACAGAAACCATGAGACAAGAAATGTTGTTTTAAGCTATTAAGTTTTGGGGTAATTTGTTACACAGCAGTAGACAACACAACAGTATATTAATGTTATGTTGAGACTTCAAAACGTATTCTCTCCTCTCTATTCTGGAATCACTGGTGCATCGTAATTTCATGACCTCTAGAGCCCCCCTGCATCCTTCCAGGGCTCCAGTCAGCTTTGGGGCTGTGGAGGGGCTGCCATCCTCCACTGTCTCAGTGCACCTGTCTGACTCCTCACACCATCTTTTCTCACTGGGAAGATGGTCTGACTCCCTCACCTACACAACAGCTAGTTGGGTGACCCTACACAGGTTGTTACCCTCTGCATCTCAGAGTCTCCATATGGAAATAGAGATTAATGATGAATATAACCACCTCAGTGGGGGTACTGTAAAGATTAAATGAGATCTAAAACACATATATGCATTCAAATAAATGATTGCTATGATCATGGAGAAGTCAGACTGCATCGTAGGAAAGGATGTGGTCTTGGGAGCTGGATGGCCAAGGCTGAAATACCAGCTATGTGACTTATTAGTCATGTGAGATTGGGCAAGTTACTTAATCGTTTTGTGTTTAGTTTTATCATCAGTGATACGGAAGGATGAGAGTGATGCTAAAAGCAACAACTTCTGAATGCCATTATAAGAATTAAATGGTCATCTGTGATGGGTGCTGACATTTTTAAGCTCAACAAAAGTGGTGCTTTTATGACAATTGTTGTTGTTGTTGTTATTATTATTATTATTATTATTATTATTATTTCATGGATAAATGCTAAACGTCCAGGCTGACACTTTAATATCCTGCCACCAACGCTTTGCTTACATACTCTTTTCCTTCTTCTTCAGTTACAAGGATGCAGATAGCTCCTCTTCCCTTTAGCTCTGGACCCCATCATCTTGGGGCCGATCCAGGACATATTTCCTCAATTATATTCCCACTACCTTTATTTTCTCCCCTACCACCAACACATAAACAGACTCAAGTCTCTCCCTTCTTGAAGAAAAAAATCTCACAAATAACGGCTCCCTTCAGCTCCTCATATCACTTCTCATCAGAGCTAAACTTTGAAAAGGTTAGTTTCTGTTGGCTGTCTCTACTTCTTCCCCTTCTCCCTCTTCGACCCAGTGACTTGAGACCAGTCCCTTCATTGTTCTTCGGAAACAGTTTTGACTGGTGATGCCAGTGACATCTGTTTTGATGAACGGTATGAACATTTCCACGTCCTCATCCTCCTCAGCCTCTCAACTGTACCTGACATTGCCCTTCACTCTATCCTCCTGGAGCACACTTTTCCCTTGGCTTTCATAACAGCCTCTGGTTTTGCTTCTACCTCTCAGCCCTTCTTTTGGTTTCCCTCTGCCTAACCATTAAATATTGGACACCACCAGGATCCAGGTGTAGGCCCTCCTTTCCTTTACTCTACATACACTCCCTTGGTGATCCCATTCACCACAATGGCTTTAATTTTCATCTATATGCAGGTGCCACTTGAGTCTGAGGGTATAGCCAGATCTTGCTTCTGCGATTCCACCTCATACTGGAGGTTACTGTCCTGCTGGACATTTTCACATAGATATCTCAAAGCCAACTTTGAAATCAGCACATCCAAATCCAAGCTCAACATTGTCATCACTGAAACAGCAGTTCCTATGTCAATGAATGTAGCCTAGAATCTGAACATGGTCCGTGGTTAGCTAGCGTTAGCTCCTGTATAACTGCAACACACTTGGGTGAGTCTCCTTGTCTCTGAACTTCTCTTCTCGAATCCTCTGGATACATCTTATATAACCTAGTCCTGGAAGTCCAATAAATTCCATGTGAGAACCACTACTGGAAGGTTTTCCTAGCTCACAATTTGAAATCCTGTTTGGTTTGCCTGAGAAATAGGTGACAAATGCACTATTAAACCTCAGTTTTGGGGGCCTGAAATATAGAGATGGCATCAAGACAACACTTTCCAATTAAATATAAGAACTGTTAAAGGTTATAAAATCCTGAGAATAAATATATACTTCAGGGGGAAATAGAAGATATCATTGAAAGTCATGATAATCTAATAACCACATAAGATGATGTGTTGGAAATCTTCCCAAATACAATTTTATCCGCAAGTTAAAATGAAAAGTGCTTTGTCTTACAATCATGGTTAGATTTTTAATTTGGCATGTATTTTGTTAATCTAGATTTGAGAAAAGACAAATTACAAATGATTCACAAACTGTTCAATTACCTGAAACAATTCTGGTCAGACTGTTTTCTAAAGTAAGGAAATATAAGGCTAAAATGAGTCATGGAAAAATCATAATTCAATGGAAATTCTTTCCTGACTTTATACTGGGGATATTTTCATTATCTGTTCAGATAGAAATTCTCTAGGGACAAAGAAAATAGTTCTGGTCATTCTTGTAGTTTATTTTTGAGTCCAATTTACAGGCATAAGATAGTTGCCAGTCTCTCAACTAATAATAAAAACATCATTAAATATTTTCTTATAGATCACTTGGCATACTATTAGTTAATGCACCTGGGTGGCTCAGTCGGTTGAGCATCCAACTTCAGCTCAGGTCATGATCTCACAGTTTGTGAGTTCGAGCCCCACATTGGGCATTGCTGTTGTCAGCACAGAGCCTACCCCAGATCCTCTGTACCCTTCTCTCTGCCCCTCCCCTGCTTGTGCTCTCTAAAAAATAAATGAATATGTATTTTAAAAAAAAGAGTATGGGCTTTGGAGACAGTAACTCTTACTTAGTTTTCTTACATAATGATACATACCTCATAAGCCTAAGCTATGCAATCACAGAGAGTTCAAACAGGAGCTCAATAAGTTCTAAGTACTACTATTATGATTATGCTCATACAGATTGTATAAATGTAGAGCAAGTATTTTTGGAGTCCACTTTAAGATGATGAAATCAACTCTTACAGAGTTAAGTCACACGTCAATGCCTCACCTTCACACCAAATATCGTATTAGTGGCCGATAAGAAACAAACAAAAATTCAATCTCTAATTTTGAGGAACTTTTACCAAAATTGGGGAAGAGGAGGTCTGTAGGAGAATTACAATCATGGATATGACATTATGGGTGAAGTTAGTCATGGAAGACATCTTGGTGGAGGTGAGCCTTGAGCTTAGTTTGACTCAAGAGTAGATTATGGGTTGTAATAAGAGAATGGGGCAGTAGGAATCATATGGAGAAATGACAGAGTAGTGAAACTTAATACTGAACAATATTCACTTTCACATTTAAAGGCAGGGTAAAAAATTATTACTGTCTACAATATTTGTAGCCTTATTGCTCATCAAATTCTGTTGTTTTGATCTATTAATTGGAGGTTTGGTTAAATAGAAGATATTTAAACTTGAAGAATCAAGGGTAGTTCATTCCTCAGTTGGGTGGACCATGCACCTCTCAAAAGGGTTACAGAAAGACTTGTTCTCATTCCATTCTTCTTTGCTCCCATATCCAACACATAGAAGCTTTACCATTCACCTCGACCTTAAGTTGCTACATAAGAAAATAGTTTTATATTTAGATGCTTGGTTAAAAAATGCCCTCATTATAGTTACTAAAGTATAATCAAGCTTGGGGGCCTGTATGGAGATGAAACTGTGGTAAAGCTGTGAACTAGGTAAGATTTGTCATTATGTTTTTTTCTGTAATGTCAATTTTCCTTGTAGCCTGAATTTCATCATGCCCAATCCATCTTCATGGTCTGAGCACCTCCCACATGTGAGGCTCTAAGTTGAGCTGTGAGAATCCGAAGCTAATGCCCTATATCTTCAAAGTCTAACCTAAAATCTAGCCAAGAGATCAGACGTGAAGCGAGGTAGATGCTTAAGAATATCTAGAAGCAGACCCAAGGGCAAGTTAATCTTTCTTCTTTATGTTAAGGGCTAGTCTTTGCCTTTATAGTGCCATTCCAAAGGGGTAATCAATGCTAAGGTGAATAGTAAGTGCCTTGTCTACAACTTGGATCACTAGAATATCCATAGAACTACTTGAGTGTTCAGCTTCTCAAAGTGCTCATCTGAGGGCCAGCCCCACAGAAATAAAAAGATCTATATTTTCTCTCTGTCTGGAAATAAACCTACTGTAATAAAATATTTGGCATATGAAGTAGAGCCTTTCTTTTATCCTATTTTTATTTCATATAAGTTTCCTGGATTTCCCTTGAAAATTATTTTGTGCCACCTCAACCTTATTCTGAAATCTACACACAGACTAGGCCAAAAATACAAATCATTTTTTTTAAATGAATGCATTTTGATAGAATTCTGAAGTGGTAAAGATTTTTAATAATGTGTTAGTATTTTTCCCTCTGATACCTGGTGTCTGATGCTAAAAGGTTTATTTTCTTGATGTTTATTATATGTAGGTTTGGCTATATAAGATGAAAGGAAAAGGACAGAAGGCAGTAAATTAAGCTAAGCTATGGAAATTCTTATAACTACTTAAGAAGCTTATCGGACAAGACTTCTACTTCAATGATTTTGGGGGGACATTTCACAAGTGACCACTAACTAATACTTTATTCAAATGCTTCTTTTTAGGACAACCTGGCACCATATTCCTTTTTAATCATAACATTAGAAGAGTAAACACATATACAAATTTCCCTCAAACTGTGTCATAAATCAGGTACACCAAGAGCAGCATTTATGGTCTGAGTAATTTATAATGTGAAAAACAAATTCGATTACTGTTCAAGACCCTGAGAAAGCCTATGCATATTCCAACTCCCCAATTTTGAGGGGGAGGGTGGGAATATACAGAATGATTGAAATTCAATAGACTTTGGTCAAAGATAGTAAGAAACTAAAATTCACTGTTTTTCCTGTGTTCTTTATGATCTGTCAATGTCAGTCCTTTTCTTGATGGTCTCTGCAGGGTTTCACCTGGATCTGTGTGAGCCACGGTGTGCCTCTATCAGGCCCCTGTGAGCAGGGAGAATGAATGTGCACATTTTACTGAACATGAGTGACTCCTACTATCCTCTGGGGTCAAGGCTATTTTTTCACTGGGAAGTCAGACAGTGCAACTCAGCCTCACTGGCTTAGGCATGTGTAAGTTCCTATTGGCGTAACACTGGGAAGAAATATGGGGAGAAAGAAAGTAAGTAAAAAGGAGGAGCACAAGAAGAGGTGAAATCAGAGGAAAAGAACGCGAATTGGAGGAAGATGAATCAGGGGTCATTTCTCCAACCATGCAAGGCAAGTAAATGCAAAGCAAGTACTATCTTTCTGCACTCATATAGAATTTACAAGACACACAAAATGACACAAAAAGGCAGTGGGCAAATGTTTAGGCAACTGAGGTAATTATTTGGTTACTCTATCTTGAATAAAGAAATAAGCAGGTGTTTATTCATAGTTCATCTGAATAAGAAAGTTCCAAAATGGTTCCCCCCCCCACCTCAAAAATTGAATAATAGTAACTCAGGTTTACACTAAGACGTCCTGAAGCAATGGACATTTAAAAATGACTTCTGAATCACATTTTAAATAATTAACTCATTTGTTAACAAAATGCACTATTAAGTACTTTTGGTACCAGGGGTGCTTCAGCGTATTCGAATTCTCTAAGAAATATATTTGCTCTAGTTCATAAGCAACTTCAAAACCAGCTTGGAATCTGAGGCAAGGATTAACTCAAGTATATTTCATCAAAGACTAGTTGCAGATACTCTGAAAAAAATTACTAATGCTTGTTTTTCTGGTCAGTTCTGCCTACATATCACTTTGGAAATTGCTGCTTGAGATACTCAAGGCATGTGTGTTGTAAAACAGCCAGTAAGTTTTAGTTAAGAGGATAACACACTGATAAAACTAGGACCTCATTTCTTACCCTCTGTTTTTAGTAAATTAGTGTTTCTACATGTAATTTGGTAGCATCGATATGGACACCTCTTATCACGTAAAGGTTCTGAAGGATGTAAAGAGTGTTTGTCTACTGTATTTCATGATGTTTGATTTTTTTTATTCAAAGTATTTTGCATTGCATTAAAAATTGCGTATGTTTGATTTCACTCTTACGTGGAATTTAAGAAACAAAACAGATAAAAATAGAGGAAGGGAAGGAAAAATTAAATAAGAAAAAAACAGAGAGGGAAGCAAACCTGAAGAGACTCTTAACTATAGAGAACAAACTGAGTGTTGCTGGAGGGGAGGTGGGTGGGGGAATGGGCTAAATGGGAGATGGGCATTAAGAAGGGCATTTGTTGTGATGAGCACTGGGTGTTACATGTAAGTGATGAATCACTAAATTCTAGTCCTGACACCAATATTACACTATGTTAACTAACTTGAATTTAAATAAAAATTTGGAAGAAAAAAATTACACATGTTGTGTTACATTAAATAAGATGCTTTCAGGGGCGCCTGGGTGGCTCAGTTAGTTAAGCGTCCGACTTCAGCTCAGGTCATGATCTCATGGTTTGTGGGTTCAAGCCCTGCATTGGGTTCTGTGCTGACAGCTCAGAGCCTGGAGCCTGCTTCAGATTCTGTGTCTCCCTCTCCCTCTGCCCCTCCCCCGATCACGTTCTGTCTCTATCTCTCAAATAGAAATTAAAATGTTAAAAAAAATGTTAAATAAGATGGTTTCAGTGTATGGCTGCACAATAGAAGAAGCAATTTAAGACCCATCAATTCTCAACCTCTTTGATTTTTTTTGGCTCAGATACTTGGAAAAAAACTACTTAGCACATGTGTTACACTTCATGGCAGGCCTTGATTAGGAAGGGAAGACTATATTGATCTGATGTAGAGGTGCAACGACCAATAGTTTATTGTAAAAATTATCAGTGGAAAAAGCAGTGAATCAAGTATGGCAATTAGAGTTTAAGCACAATTCCTATCAGTGGAATTTTGAGAAGAGTTATATAAGAGAAAGTCTGGTGGTTAGTAGGAGAGAAAACCCTCTCAGGGAGTTTGTGGATAATCTGTTTGTGGTAAACAAAACAAAAACAAGACCCTAGAAGAAATGGAAGTAAGATGATGACTCAGAAAAAGTAAGATAAATTCTCTCTGGCAAAACCCTTTGACTGATCAGTCAATGTGTCGCTCTGGACCTGAGAAAAGGAAAGAGAGGTTGGCACCTTGCAGAGTATGGTCAAGGGTTTATGAGTAGTTTCCAAAAGGAAGATCTAGAATGACGCCGTGCACACTCCCTGCACAAGCAGGGAAGCCACAGCTTGAATGGAAAGCATCTTCCTCTGTGGCTTTCCTGAGCTAGTGGAAGGGCACTCAAATAATAAAGAAGCTGGAGACTTGGGGCGAGAGGGTCCCCATTTAATATTGCAGTCAATGAACTCATGCTGCTCTATGTTACCTGGTGTTAATTCATCTTAACTGGACTGTGTCATGAGAACTAGCAAGATTTGATGGGTGAGGAAAGACCACTGCTTGATTCAAACCAAGAGGATAGTTAGTAAATCTTACTTCAGACCTGTTTTGATCATAAGAATTGACATTGGAGTTTACAAAGACAGATTTTGGAAAATACATGGTCTTGCAGTAAACTATTCCTAACATGAATTTCATTGTGGGAGGTGGGGGCTAAGAGAGTACTGTAATATGCATATTTTGAATTCTCATTTTATTTTACTTTTTTGATATCACCTTTAAGAAAAGTCACAGACAGGGGCAGCTTCTAGGACTTACATCTCTTCCAATGAGGTCTTCTTGGTTTTCCACAATTCCCCAGGGGGCGATGCCTATGGTACATATCTTCCCTCGAGACTTAGATGCATGGTCCTTCAGGGCATCCCCAACATGGCGAATAACACCTAAGAGGAAAAAGAGAAGTATTACTCTTTTTTTTTTTAAAGCAATTACTCGCCATTGTTCTAAAGGAAACTGTGATAAGGGTGGTTCACAAGGTTATACACAATGAATATAAAGTTTTGACACATTTCTACATGTGTTCAGAAGAGAACATAAATTTATGGCTCTAATGTCAGATACATTTGCAGGACTTGTATATGAACTCTAGCAATGCATTTCTTATTCTCCTTTAAATTCTTTTTTTCCTAAGAAAAAAAATTAGAAAGCATCCAATGTCAAAAAAAAAAAAAAAAGAGGGGTCCCTGGGTGGCTCAGTTGGCTAAGCATCTGACTTAGGCTCACGATGTCATGGCTTGTAGGTTCGAGCCCTGCATTGGGCTCTGTGCTGACAGCTCAGAGCCTGGAGCCTCCTTCAGATTCTGTGTCTCCATCTCTCTCTGCCCCTCCCCTGCTTGCACTCTGTCTCTCTCTCAAAAATAAGCAAACATTAAAAAAATAAAAGAAAAAGAAAGAAAGAAAGAAAAAATTGAATACAATTCTTTAAACTTAGGGAATCTTTTTCTTGTTCTATAAGCATAATGATGTTAGTATGACTAAGAACCATTGCCAAGAGTACATCCTATAAAAAAGCACCATGCTTAATATTATATTAACTCTATACCAGAGTTTGTGTATGAGTTAGGGTCACGCAAATAGAGTAGTTACTTAGCTCAGATTTTGTTAACCTTTATTTCATCTTCCTATTTATCAACATATAAGGTGGAGATCCTACTTACAAAAAAACCCTTGGCATATTACGTGGAAAATTTATGTTGAAAATATATAAATACAGCTTTTTAGCTTCATCAATGAAAGTGTTTTCCTGTCCTGTCATAAATGACCTTCCACATCACTGTGGCCTTCCTCACCGTAGTTAAAATGAAAAAAATCAGTTTACAAGATGGTACGGAACCTCTTATCTGTTAATAAAGATAAATTGCATTTAAAAAAGATGCAACTTCTAATCTGTTAACCTCCCTCTCAAATAATCATTTTTTTAATAGACGATATAAAATATCTTTTCTAAGAAAAGTTATTTCCACTTATCAAAATTCCACCTATTCCTCAAGGAAAAATCCACACCTCGTGCCATCTCCTATATGAAAGTTCAACTGGATTTGATTTTTTCCTCCCTTTGAACAGGATTGCAGTTTGCATATCTCAAACAGTGCAGTATGTTACCTAACATATTCTTCCGTGATGCACAATCCCACACGAGGCTGTCTCCTCTAAGGGCAAAACTCCTTGCAGGGAAGGTTGGTGGGGGGGGGGGGTCACTGTCTTACTTCATCTTTGTATGTCTCACATGCTAGCACAGAGTAAGGGTTCTAATACTGCATGAAACTATCAAAATGCACCAGGAAATTTAATCATGAGAGAGGACACATTTATGTGGATCACTCCATTCTGAAATATTCAGAAGATCAAACAGAAATACCCTCCTTTAAAAAAAAAATCAACTAAAACCGTGTACATAACACTAATCCATGTTGGGATATGCTGGCGTGTTGATAAGAATACAATTTCACTTTGTAGCTTATCTAGGGATCTTCTAAAATAGAGTACCGGTGAAGAAAAACAAATGTAAGAGTCAAGCTGTGAATATCAGTATTCGTTGTGTTTCCCTATTCACATGCAAAACTCCTTTCAGGGCCCATCCTGGACAAGAAGTTTAACTTCCTATGCCCTCCATCAGCCACAATTCTATTGCCGCTTAGGTAATGTGGGATGCCATCATTAGAACTTCACTTTGGGTATTGGATTGAACACCAGCCTGGAGTGAGGCAGAGATGAATTCTTTGGTTTATTACAGAATTCATGCTGTAACTTCTTTTGATACGGGGTGCATTTCATAAAGGAAGAAAAGTAATAAACAGTGCTCTGAGTTCCCAGAAACAGAAGATTGTTAAGAGTTTCTTTGGAACCTTTAGAAACCTTTGAGTGGGTGTGTATATGAGGTGCAGATTATGCCAGGAAAGCAAAACACTGAATAATCACAAGTGAACGATGCCAGCTAAGCTGAATGAAAGCAGGAGCCTAAGGCCTGAACAGCCACCAAAAGCTAATTGCTTTGTAGATACTTGATTACTACAAAACAAACAGCAAAGAGCTGACACAGAGCATTCTAAGATCATGTCAGTTTACAGACGGAGTCAGGATTTCACGTAACAATGAGGAGCGGGGCCGTGTGCAGAGTTCACTGCTGAAATGTGCCTACAGGGTTGCAGGCTGAGCCTTCACATGTTCTAGGTATTGAGGAGAATTCTGAGGGCAGGTCTTGGTCACATATCACCCAAGCTGCGAACAAATGAGTAAATAGTATTGAGATGAATTCGCTGGTCCAGGGTTATGTTCAGACTGCTCCGCAACTCCACACTGCACGGAGCCTGGAAACAAGTCTGAGTGAACCTGCTACACTATCACTTGTGTACTTCCAATGGGCACTTCTGGGGAAGTGTGTCAGGCTGGGGAAATATGTCTGAGCAATTTACAGGCATCCATTCCATTATCGGCTCCACATTAATAATGTGCTGCATGTAAGCCCTTGAAGGTTTGGGAGAATTGATTTGACAGCCTACCTGTATCACAATATAGAGAAACTCATTTGGCAGGTAGAAAAAATTGCTTGGAATTCAGAGTGTGATGTGTCTTCTGTTGGAGTTGATTTAATAAACTATTTAAAAAATTTTGTTTAATGTTTATTTATTTTTGAGAGACAGAGTGTGAGTGAGGGAGGGGCAGAGAGAGAGAGGGAGACACAGACTCCCAAGCAGGCTCCAGGCTCTGAGCTGTCAACACAGAGCCCGTTGCAGGGCTCGAACCGATGAATCGTGAGATCATGACCCGAGCCAAAGACGGACACTTAACGACTGAGCCACCCAGGTGCCCCTTAATAAACTATTTTAAATAATAAACACACAATTCTCCAGATGTTGCCGTCACAATTTATGTCCCTGATAAAATGGGCATTTTGCAAAATTTAGAGCTACGTTGCACCAGACTTAAAATTACTTAAAGATCAGACACAGAGCTTCCAAATTTAGAGCAAAAGTTATTCTTTTGCTCTATTACTGGATACTTATTGGCAACTTGAGGTACTGAAAATATCCTGTGAAATTCCATTAGTCATATTTACAAATTCTGGATAGTCAAGTATTAAATAGCCCAACCTGCTTCCCAGGTGTAAGTAATTCTTCTTGGTTGAAAACTAACTGTATGGTTATGTGTGGGTTAAGGGAGGGCAGAAGAATCTGTGAGAGGAGGGAGAACGTGGACACATGGGGAAGAGAGATAGATGTGGGAATGTCAACATCGTTAGCCCTAGGAGAAAATGATCTTAGGTACAACATTCTCATGGCCTTAGGTTGCCTCGGTCTGACTTCCAGTTACCTGTGTTAACCCCTCCAGTGAATATCCACGCGCCGGTTGTCATGGCCGCTTTGATGAGACCTTTTCCAAAGACTTGCTTGAGTTTTGGCTGGAGTTCAAAGTTCTGCAGGCCCCCGTGCACAGAGATGAGAAGCTTGGGAAGCTCCAGCTGCCATTCCTTGGTCATCAGGTGTAGGAGGAGATCAGGTTTCGTATCGAAGGATACTCGCACGTACTAGAACAAGAGTGGCCACCGATTAGGGAGACAGGGCAGGGCTGGCTGCTGGCGCTTATTCTTCCCGACTGCAAGGATAGGTGTAGCACGAGAAGAAAACATCTCCTAAAACAGCTGATTTTTGAAAAGAGGCAAATCATTTTCTTTACCACGAGAGTCTTCGTTAGGTGAAGGCATTTGCCACTTTTAAAGGTGTTCTTGAAATTGTGACTTATTACAGACTTTAAAATTGTTCGATTTTCTAAAATGCACTGTGAGCCCAGCTTTGCCCAGTTATACCAACTGGACGTAGATATAGATGTTTCTGCGACCCTGTCACTTTGAGAGGTTTTGAGAAATTCTGCAGTTCTACATCATGTAATACGAATTTTAAAATAAGGCAATAGCTATCTTTATTTAATTTACAAAAACTGAATACCAAACATTTCTTTATCTTTTAAAGAAGACAAGTGACAAAAGACGTGCCCATTGTTCTTGTAGAATAATCTTAAAAAATGAAAGTGTGTATCAGATTTCAAGGTGTTAGCAGATGCAACTGGAAATAAGCGATACTAAGTATATATAAAGGAAATGCTATAAATACACACAATGATAAACATCTATATAATCATATACATGCTCATTTAGATCTCAGTTTAATTATATAAGGACTTCCATCTTTAGCTGGAAACAACTGAAATATCGGGCAAATACATTTGAAAGCCTTTTGAAATGCATTGCTGAGCGGGCATTTAAAGAGCAAACATCCAGATTCCCAAAACAGAGTAGAAGCTGGGACCTCAGGAGACAAGGAAGGACCAAAGCAGGCTTTGGACTTGAGGGTTTCTCCTCAACTCTGCAAAACGGCACCTGCTTTCCTGGCATCACGCAGGATGGATGAGTCTAATGGGGGACCCCAGGTAAGCTGGGACACTGTTTCAAAGGGCTCCACTCTCAAGTGTAAGGAGGAAAAAAGTAAGAAAGTCTGATGTACAGAAGAAGACAGCAAGGAAGCCTGCCTGCTTCTACCTTGTTTCTGAGTGGATGGGGAAAAAATTCCCCTCTGATTATATATAAACATCCTATTTATAAACAAGGGGGGCTCTCAGGACCCCTGGGTGACTCAGTTGGTTAAGTCTTGGACTTCAGCTCAGGTCATGATCTCACAGTTCATGAGTTCGAGCCCTGTGTCAGGCTCTGTGCTGACAGCTCAGAACCTGGAGCCTGCTTGGGATTCTGTGTCTCCTTCTCTCTCTGTCCCTTCCCCTCTCATTCTCTCTCCCTCTCTCTCTGTCTCTCAAAAATAAAATAAACATAAAAAAAATAAACAAGGGGCCCCCTTCACACAGACTTTGATCCACAATGACACTATCAGTGTGGTTTGAAAAACACCAGACTATTTAATTTGAAATGGTTCTGGCTGGGCAGTGGTTCCAGATAACAGGAAGAAGCAAATGCGGATCGTTTGTGGAGGAATGCATCCTCAATCCAGCGCTCAGATAGTTCCCATTGGAAAATAAGCATGTCATAGTAAAAAATAAATAAATAAATGAAATGTATTGCACAAGGAAATAAAGCAGTATGAGTGAGAACCAAAAGAAATAACAGATAGCAGAGTAAGATCCTCAAAGATATTGAAATATTCAGAGAATATAAAATAGCTATCTTTAATATATTAAAAACCTGAATGAGATTATTGAAGGCATCAATGAGGAACAACAGACTATAAGACCAATACATTTGAAAAAGAATCAAAAACAACTTCTAGAAATAAAAATGCAATAATTTAAATGAAAAATACAATGGAAAAGTTAGGCTACAGATTAGACACACTAATGATAGATCCAGAGAAATAAGCCAGATGCAGCCTTAAGAGACAAAGGAATTGAAAACAGAAGCAACATTGAAAACCTTGGAGCAGAGCATCTGAATTCTAGATGGAAATAAAAGAGACAGGGAAGAACCAACACTTGAACAGATACTGGCTGGGAAATTTTCAGAAATGTTGAAAGATACACATTCTCAGATCGGGGAACGTCAGTGAATCCCAAGCAGAATAAATAAAAACAAACCCCACTCAGCGACACCTCACAGGGAACACCAAAAGAAGGGAGGAAAAATTCAAAAGCCACTAGAAAATAAGACAAACCACCTACAAGGAAACAGTCATTTTAAGGCAGAAGGTCTACTCCTCAATGGCAAAAATGGGTGCCACAAGCCAGTGCCTTCAATGTGCCAAGAGAAATTATCTGTCAGTGTAAAATTCTATATTCAGCGAAAATATCTTTCAAAGATGAGAGCAAATTATAGACATTTTCAGACTACCCAAACTGAGCATTTATCTCCGACAGACTTCACTGAAGGAAGTTTTAAGATACATACAGCAGGGAGAAATTACATGATCCCACACGGACGATCTGGGATACAGGAAAGAATGGCAAACAAAAAAATTAGCAAACACACTGTAAATCTAAAAAAGCATTGCCTGTATAATATAAAATGATGATAATATCTAATGTGTGGTGGGAAGGGAAAGAGCTAAACCAGTGGATATTACAGCATACACGTGAGTTGGGAGCAATCAGCATTAAAGCATTCTAAACTCTGTATGTCCTGTGGGAGAGAAAAGAAAGGTACTAACTTCGGAAATTGTTAAGTATTCACCTTGAAGTAGTAGAACCACGAAAAGAGCAGACGTGCACGCAACACAAACATATGCTTTTAGATGTATAAGTAAAGAAAGTTATACAGGAGATGACAATTTATTGCAAAATTTTTGGATCTAAGAGCCCCCGCTGTTGCAAAAAAAAAAAAAAAAAGTTCAAATTATGTCAATTCTTTTGTTAAAGCCTATTTTAAATATATTTGACTGAAACAAGAGGCAAAGTAGCTGAAAACATGAAAGCAGTTGACAAAATAAACTGCATCATCCAAAAATACCAAGGAGCTAAAGTTTCCTATGTACCAATACCAGAAATCCAAAGAGGTGTTGGGATTTAATGAGCTGGTTTTATATTGATTTAATCTACGTAGCAAAAACCAATTCCAGAACAGAAAGAGTAAAGGTTGGCAATTTTAGCTAAATACATTATACCAAGAGAATAGTAACTAGAGTTTACAATGTGTGAATTGGCGTAGTTTACACACAAGCTTTCCTGCAGAGGATAAGACCTTTCTGAGATCTACCAACAGAAATTTTCAGTAACAACAGGCATGCGTTTTGGTGCCACACGAGGAGCTTTGGGGCTGAAGGGTGGGTATTGGAGTGGTAGATGCAAACACAGTGTTTCTTAAACAAAGGCTATGTTATTGTTTCTCTACTATTACATTTATTAGCTCACTGAGTGACTCTATGAAAAATATCTAGATAACAAATGCTATAAGATCAAAGAATAAAGTGCTTTCTGTCCCCATGCACTGAATCTATGCCACTTGAGTAGTTAAAATTTGGCAGCTCTGCTGAATTGACTTTATGTCATTTTGACTAATTCCAGAAAGGGGTGTTTAGTGAAATAAATTAGGACTGGGACTCACAAGGCTTCCCAACTAGACAAACCAAAAATGCTTAGTGTGGGAGATGATAAAAAATTGCTTTTTTAAATTACTGTTCTCTTATTCACCCTCTTACACCTTAAAAAAAAGAGAATAAAAAAAGAACCTCATAAAAGTGACCAAAAAATCTACTGAATGTATTAAAATTCCTTTTGAATTAGCCTAATATTTTTCCCAGTTAAGGAAAGCTTGCTCATGATCACAGAGCTCTTATTACTCTGGTAAATGCTCTAGTAGGGAATGAACGACCTTGAATCACCTTGTCCCCTGCTCTGTCTTACAGATGGGGAAACAGAGGCACTAGGTGTCTTGTCTGTGTAAGGTCACATTGCTGGTAGGCCCTCTTCACATATTTCTCTCTGCTCTCCCTTTCTTAACTCTGAGAAAACAAACAAACAAACAAACAAACAAACAAACAAACAAACACCCTAAACCCCAAACCAAGACCCTTGTGTATTTACTACACTCCTGCAACATACATTATTTCACAGACTCCTCCCAGTAATGACGAGGTTGGTATCATCCACATTTCACTGATGGGGAACAGAAAGGATCCATCAGGTTCAACCAATAGTAAGTGGTAATGATAGGGTCCATAGCCCAGGTCTGCTGACGCCAGAGTCCTTGCTCTTGACCTCAAAGTAAAAGTGCCCTTTCCACCTACCGTCTCCTTTTGCTTTATCTATAAGGAGTCCCAAAGTTCTAACGATCCATTTCTGAAATGAATGTTTTCAGCCAGGGCTTTCCCTCTATTCCTTCAGTTGCCACTTTAGGAATACATTCTCCTTACTAGGATGTCAGTTTGGATTATGCCAACAGCCTCCAAACGGCTTCTCTAACCCCTCGTCCTCAACAAGACACCGACAGAGATCTTTCTCCAATTCCTTTTTGGTCACGCTATTTTTCAGTTCAAATTGTTACATTATATATAAACTCTAATTCTGCCTGTCATGATCCCCCACAATTTAGCTTGACCCCACCTAGAGGTGTTCCCCACTTCTCTCTGCATTTGGCTAATGCTGTTCCCTAAATCCTAGAAAACCCAGTTCCTCTCTTTGTCATCTACAGAAATCATTCCCATCTTTCAAAGTCTTTTACTTACTTTGCCTAAGAATGCAAGCTCATGTTGAGGCAGCATATCTATCAACCTAACCCAACTGGATTTTTTTTTTCTGGTTGTTTCTTGCACGTGTCTGTTTTCTCTGCCCGTGCTGCAAGATCTTTGAGGGCAGGCACTGTGTTTGACTTGACTGTGATTTTTGATCTTTCACACTGGCTATGAAGTAGTCAGTCTTAGAAATCAAAGGGAACTTAGCAATATCTTGGCCACCATGGCAACTAGAAATCATCTAGTTCAATTTTTCTGCTTTACAGGGCAAGACAGTAGACCCCTAGAAGATGAGGGACTGAGACCTGAGAGCTAGCTGTCTAATAATCAACCACTCACGTAATCCATTATTTAAGCTACTGCTGCGGTGCAAAACTCTCCGGTGAGCTGTGCTTCTGAAACATTAACGTGCACAACTTGCCTGGGGACCTTGTTGGAAATGCAGGTTGGGATTCAGTAGGTTCGAGGTGGGGTTTGATGTTTTTTATTTCTCACTAGCTCCTGGGGGACCATGTAAGAAGCAAGGATTACAACTCCTCCCCAGACCAAAGATTCTAAGTGGTGTCTTGGGTTTGTCATTGGGCCAAAGGGAAGAAAGAACACTCAGTATTTTACATGAAAAATCATAGAGAAGAATGGAGGAAATACTGGAGGAATTATTCAGGTGACAATAAATAGGAAAGTGCAACCATTTTCAGACTACCCAAATTACCTCCAACTACCTGACCCTTGGATAATAAAAGGCAAGAGTCTTTTTCTTTTTTTAAAAAGGAAGAATTTAGGGGCGCCTGGGTGGCGCAGTCGGTTAAGCGTCCGACTTCAGCCAGGTCACGATCTCGCGGTCCGTGAGTTCGAGCCCCGCGTTGGGCTCTGGCCTCATGGCTCAGAGCCTGGAGCCTGTTTCCGATTCTGTGTCTCCCTCTCTCTCTGCCCCTCCCCCGCTCATGCTCTGTCTCTCTCTGTCCCAAAAATAAATAAACGTTGAAAAAAAAATTAAAAAAAAAAAAAAAGGAAGAATTTAAATGAATCAATTAATTGCTTTTTGTCATTGTTATTGTTTAGTAACTCAGTAAGTGGTTTGGGGATAAGAGGCTAATTAAAATGAAGGGATACAATGACACTGTACAATTATCTGAAGACGTCAATTTTTAAATTCTACTCTTACACCCATAAAAAGCAAGTTAGTCAGTGAACTCTCCAGGTGCTTGTAATAGAACAGCTAACTCATGTGCCGAATCAGCAGCTTCAAGGTCATAAATGGTTGTTCCCAGAGTAATTAATAAACGGTCAATGTGATTTGAAATGAGGAGCTCTCTTGGTCGTCAAGATAAGCAGTTTTGACTGTCCACATGTGAGCTCATTAATTGCTAAGGGATCACCTTACAAATAACAAGAAATCTTCCTTGTGGGTATACTAAATCTGGTCACCTGGGCATTACTCTGATGTGGTGAGTGATATGTGCTTCCATTTATAGATTTTCCCATCACGGGCAGCGCCACACTGTAGCATCAGGCACTGGTGCTCTAAGACATTTGGCCAATCTGAGCACCTTCTCTTGTGAAATGCTGGCGCTCCTGACCACCTCACAGGACGCTAGGAGGATTAAATTGTGGAAACTCACCTGGTGTGGGAGAAAAACCAATACATGTAAATTGAATACAGGTTACACTCACCTTTTAAATTACTTGTGCATACGATGGGATCCAAATATCTGTCCTTTAACTCTTTAGTGGATATGTTAAAGTAGCCTTTTGTTTCTCAACTCAGAGTTATCTGGGGAGTGACTGGTGCAGCTGTTTATCTATATCTGTGCATTTCTTTTTAAAAAAAAAAATTTTAATGTTTATTTGAGACAGAGAGAGAGCATGAACGGGGGAGGGTCAGAGAGAGAGGGAGACACAGAATCCGAAGCAGGCTCCAGGCTCTGAGCTGTCAGCACAGAGCCCGACGCAGGGCTCGAATGACGGACCACGAGGTCCTGACCTGAGCCAAAGTCGGACGCTTAACTGAGCCACCCAGGCGCCCCTATCTATCTATATAAAAGCACCTGCTGAGAGCAAAACTACCACCTCTGCTCTAGGCTGCCTGGCCCATCCTTCTCTCATGAGCCCTTAGTTCCTCACTTTATAATTTCTAGAGATAAGCTGAGCTCCAACCAGTTGCCCATGCCTAGAATAATCGTCTTCTTTTCCCTTCTATCATTAGTGCCCCTGCCTGGCTGATGGGTGATGAGCGGATGACATCCAGGCCAACACCTCAAGAATGCTCTTCAGTAAATAGAGGTTTGATTTAGTTGAAATTGTACCATTTGATCTGTTCTCAGGTGCTTTGGAGGCCAATGCCTCCAGCATGATTTCCAAAAAGAACACATATTTTGAAGAGCAAACCACCAACTGGTAAATTAAATTGTGAGAGACGATCATTGAAAACTACGGATTTCTTTTGTTTTTGTTGGAAGGGCTCAGGGCTTTGGTAACTGAAGCCTGAGTTTTTGCTCTTGATTCTAAAGGTCTCTTTGGTAAAAGCAGGCGACTTCACGGCAGCTTTTGCTAATGCCACTCTTCCTGCTTCTTTACTAACAATGTTACGATTCGTTCATCAGAACAGGACTCAACTTTACCATGGCCTCACTCCCCACTCATGCGGGGCTTGTAGACGTGTCACAGACTAGACAGCATCGTTCTCCCTTTATAACACCCAGGGTGGGCAGAGGCTGGGTGTGTGTTGTATGTGTGCGTGGGGGGTGGGGTGGGGAGAGAAATAGTTGTTACTACTCAGAGAAGTCTGGGGCTGTTTACTTAGGATGTAGTAATTCTCCTTGTGGTATTCTGGACTTGAGAGTGGGTGGAACAATTTGGCTCTGACAATGAACGAGTGACCTTTTCAGCCCTAAATTTTTACTCACGTAACTTTGCCCAGTTGTCTAAATGAAAATGGAAAAGCTGCAGAATGATAAACCTGGCTACACTCCTGGAAACGATAAATGACAAATCCTAATACTGCAAAGCCATCTTTACTTCTGGGAAATTATCCAGTGGTATTTGTGAGTAGCGCTTGTTCAGAGTAATGGAATTACCACTGCTAACTCTATTTGAACACTTACTTTTAAAGCTTTTCTTCCCAGGCTGTAGGGGGAAATCTGGCCTAGTTTTCTTTATGTTGGGAAAAGTGATAAGCATCATTTTATTTTTTTAATTCTTGTAGCCACATTCTTAAATGAGTACTTTTAATTAAAGCTGTGGCCAAGGAGACCATGTCATATCAGACTGCTAAGATAATTTTGCTGATACTGGCTCTCTAAGTCTCTGGCATGGTTAGTTTTGCAGTGAGAGTTTAATACTGGTGGTGGTTCAATGCATGTACAATTCCCTAGAAAGAAAATACTTGGAAAACAAATGTGTCGTGTCACTGGTTACTGCATTCCTGGTTTGATGACCCACAAAACTTTGGGAATCAAAGTGCCATTGTAATTTATTCTGTATTGTTTTTGTGATTTCTCGATGTTAGATACCGGGTGTTTCCAGGTCAATGGTGCTGGCTGATAAGCCAAAGCTAAAGGTTTAGTAATATAAAACTTCACTGAGATAGAAGTAGATCTCAAGGCGGTGGTCTCTGCATTTCCTGCCAGAATTATATAGCATAAAATTTGGTAGAGGCAAGGAGATGGGAATTTTCTAGAGGCAAGATGGGTTTCTCAGAGGAAAGTTGGTTCTTTCCTTCTTTTCCTACAGGTCTGTGTTGGGACCAGTAGTTTGAGTGATAATTTCTAGTTTTAGTCTCAGTTTCAGAAAGGACTTCCCAAGGTACTGCTAATTCAGCGGCCTAAAGATTAAAAGGTGGAAAGTGGAAATCAAGGGAACAATTACCAACCCCCTCAAATATCTTATGATATCTTATGATATGAACGCTTATGTAAAGCTGTTTAGCTAGCCATAGTCTAGTGATCGGCTTTTTTATTCTGTAAAATAGAATTCATTTAATTTCATATTTGGTATGTGTCAATCAGTGATGATTCCCAGATTAAATCTGCATAATGCAAAGAAAGACATTTTTAAAAAAATCAAATTCAATCCTGAAGTGTTTAAAGAGTATAAGATGGTAGATGCCTCGCTCTTGACAGACTCTTCACTCCCTGGGGTGTCCCCAGCAACCTGGAACCTCCTACCTCCCTCTCACCCCCCCTCCCACTGGCAGTGCTCAGAGAATAAGGCTTTCACACTCAACAGTGAGAGCTTTAAGTGTGACAATGAGGCATAGGAATAATTATCTAAATTATATAAAAACTATAACAAGGGGCTCAACCCGATCTAATAAGCAGAGTAACTAGCAAGGGAAAACCTGAAGATAATTATGCGAATGACTTGAGAGGTTTAAATACAAGTCCTTAATTAGGTGATACTTACCTGCTCCACAAGACGGCTCAGCGTTAATTGGAAGAGATGATTAGTAGCAAATACGATTCCGTATAATCAAGTCCAGCACTGTCATCTTTTCTAAATAACTCACAGCTGTAGCCCCAGATAAAGAAGAGTCTCTGAGAGAGGACCCAGTGTCTGTTTTGGGGCCATCTTCCTACTGCTCCCTAAGTTAGTTTTAAAAAGCTACCTGGCACTCACGCTAGGAAGACAATGTCTCACCCAGAGCTTTAGTATCTCACTATCTTCTTCCTTGGTCCTCACGTTTTCACTCTTATGAGGTATTTGAACGAACTGCCAGGGATGACATTTGGGGCATGCAATTTGGTAGGATGTGGCTTGGTGCCGAGAAGAAAGGGAGGAAGGATCCTTCACTCACTATCAGCTATGAGTACCTCCTTCCTGGATCACTATTTCTCTGCAAAAGGAGAGAGATGCTGGATTCATTGCTATTGTACTTTCCCAGGCTCAACGCGCCTGGGAATTGAGGACAGAATACCACAAAGTGCTAGGAAAGGCTCAGAAAATGGTCCTACTAACCTAGGATGTAATGTTACAAAGACTTCCTCCTGCTCACAGCTTTTGAGTTTAATTAACCTCATCAAATAAGCGTAATTTTATAATTCTACTACAAAGTTCTCAAGACCCTTATAAAAGAGCTAGAAAAATAATAGTAATTAGCTTCCCTTCGAAACATCTCCTATAGACTACACCAAGCATACACGACAGAGAAGAAATAGAACTCATGGGGAATCCTGAGCAGCCCAGGTTTGAGAATTATCTTTGTCATTGAATAAAGGAGGAGCTCTCAGAAAACAATTTAATTTCTCTGGGCTTGAGTTGCCTCATCTATAATACAGGTAGAGAGAGTGAGATTATTTAGCACTTTTTAAGCCTTTTTTAATAGAATAACTTGGCTAGCTTTTCAAATACTTAAGATGCCCAAGTTCTATCCCTGACCAATGAGGGAGACTCTGGGCGTGATTCGTGGCCATGGACGTTGGTAGTGGCCCACAGGCTCCCGTGAGCCTCCAAGCAGAGAACCACTGCATCAATCCCCTCAAGCATCTTTGGTGACCAAAGCTCCTTGACATGCTGCTATACTGCCTATGTGATAACACACGTGCATAATGTTCCTGAGCAGATATGGCTCCCACGTGGCCCAGCACATGTTAATAAAGATTCTCTTCTCTCCAACGGAAACTTCTACCAAACGCTGGCAGATTCTGCCTCACACTGTGTCCAGACCACAATGGCATTTTGAAGACCCAAGCACCTCATCTTGGGCTGTCTTGAAGGAAAAAAATTAATGGTCTATCTTTTTTTTTTCCCAATAATAAGGGTCAAAGTTAATCTGCCCTCTATAGAGTTTTTAGAGTTAAAAACCATCTCAACTTTCAAATATTTTGGTCAGGAACAGGGATCAAAGACGTGAAGTTAGTTGACCTGTTTCATTTCAATCGTGGTGAATATTTAACCATGCCCTCCCCATCTGAAGACTGATATTCTTTAACAGAGAGTAGTTGCTGACTTTTCCCTTTGTGTGCCAGTTTGTTGCGGGGTGGGGGGAGGGGAGAAGTAAGGAAGGCACAGGTTGGCACAAAACAACCATCCTGCCTGATAAAACAAGACATCTGATCGGCTGTCAGCTCCACCCCTTTGTTTAGACAGGAGACTCAGAATAATCTAAGGGCAAGTATTCCAAGTGGACAAAATGCTCATTGTGTCTGAATAGTGGGGACTCCCACTTGTTAAATATTTGGTTGTTAAAAAAAAAGGGGAAGAAAACTGGCCCTCATTTGGCTGATTAGACTCTTAAAGAAAGGTTTGTCCTCACAGTGACTGCCATGACAGCATCTAGTATAGGTGAGACCCAGTCTCAGTGTTAGCTTCAAGGGTGTGTGACCAGCATTGTCACACCGCTCAGAAAGGCAGTGCTTAGGGTTTAGTGCTCTGCACTTGCTTTCTTGGAATTCTTAACAATTTTAGCCTGGAATTTGTGTTTTGTAGGTAAAGCCTGATGGGGCAGTGGAGCCTGTGCAGAGGGCTCGGAGCCTTGGCTCACATGTGGTCCATGGTCCCACATCCTGCCTCCTGCTGCCTCCCTGGGGCAGGGGATCTTGACCATCTGCTCCCACCTCTGATGTCCTGGCCAGTCTAGCCTTCCCTCCACAATGTCGCCTGGGGAAGCAATGGGGTTTTGTTCCATCATCACCCTCCATCCCTGCCTGGGACGTGAGCACAGGCAAGGTGAGGGGTGGGTTGGGTGTTTTCCCTGCAGCATTTCAGGACAGAGCAAGGACATAGCTGTCCCTGCCTTAGGCTGGCAGGGCCCTGGTGTGTTTCACAGGTGATTCTGTGGCATATCTCACCCACACCAGATATTGAGCCTGCCCCACTACAGAGATAGCAGTTCCTTGGACTGTTGCCTGTCCACTGTGTGTTGGGGTTGTTGGCCGTGGGAAGGGGGACTGCTTTCCCTGCCCCTGCTGGAGGCCTACATTTTCATTTTACACTGGGCTCTCATGTAGTAGACCGTGCCTAACCCGATTGCCAACAGATAGTTCTGGGTTTCACAGAGCTATGTGGGGCTTGGGGAGGGCTCGCAAAGTTCAATGTCCTATGTGTTCACACTTGAAGAGCATAGTGAAAGATGTGCCTCTTCAGGTTTTTCCTCTGCCATTAAATATCATAATAAACATCCATCCTGTGGGGGCACCTTGGTGGCTCAGTCAGTTAACCATCTGACTTTGGCTCAGGTCATGATCTCATGGTTCATGAGTCTGAACCCCAGGTCAGGCTCTGTGCTGACAGTGGAGAGCCTGCTTGGGATTCTCTCTCTCTCCCTGTTTCTCTGCCCCTCCCCTATATATTCATTTATTCTCCCCCCCCAAAATAAATAAGTAAACTTAAAAAAAACCCACATTTATCAGGTGTGCGACATGGGGCACAAAGCCTCGGGTCACCATTCAAGCACTCCATGACATCACTGGGTGTGCCACTCTATGATGGTATTGTCTGCTAAGCCACCTCCTCATCTACAGCACTTGGCTTTTTTTGTGGGGGCGGGAGGGGGAGGCTAGTCACTTCATTCTCAACATTATCGTATTGTATTTCCAGTGAAGAACTTGGGCCCTCCATGGATCCATTTCGCTCTTCTTCTACTAACTACTACTACTACTACTTACTATGATTCTTCTTTTTTTTTTTTTTGAGCATTTTTCTTATAGTGTGAACTGGCATGACTTTTAATTAATGCACGGTGTGTATGGTTCCATTCCATACTGTGAATGGGAATTATGCTGAGTTGGGGACCCTTCATGACTTTGTGTAGCTGAAAACATCCCTTGGGTGGATGAGGAAGTTGCCAGATCTCCACTGCCCTTGGTTCTGTATAGGCCAAGACTAACCACCACCCCCTCCCACTTTTCCCCCAGGCTGTACCCAGCACCCTCTTCTTCCCAATACACTGCTCAAAATTGTTTTCACTCTAACGTACAGTTCAGAATTGATTTTCTTAAGGAAATACTGTGAGAATAGTGCAGTCAGCCATTCTTGGTGAAGAAAATCCGACAAGAGTGGGGAAAGATGCAAGGGGGAGGAGGAAGGCGAGAAGAGAGAGGTCAGAGGGGTGGCTCTCCTGCCCATTTTTAGACTATAACTAGTGTGGAGTGACTTCCCTTGAATTTTGCAGTATGCTTCTCGAAGCAAAATCTCCTCTCCAAACTTGGAAAACTTTGGGGTGTGCCTGAGAGCAGCTACCTCCAACTGTCCCACCCTCAACCAACTCTCTGTTAGAAACAAGCTTTATGAAATAGAGCATTTCTAGAATTTCTAAAAACATATGGTATATTTTTCTCCTGGCAAAATCTGTCAGCCAAGTAGGGAGAGGTTCATGATGAAAGCTAAAATTTAGAAGCAACAACTCTTAGAAGTAAAATTTGTATTATTTCCTAAAGCCTCTTTTCCAAACAAAATGCTTTTCATATGGAGTTCTTCTACTAGGAACATTATTGAACACAGCTGCTTAGAGCAAAAGCACTCACTTTAGGTGGCAAGATCTCTGTTAGAACAGGGAAGGAAATAGTCTGGGATGATCATTTCTACCTTGAATTGAGAGAAATGCTAGTTACTAATAGGACAAAACAGAGACTTAAAGGTAAGATTTTTTTTTTTTAAATCAAAGGAGATAGAAAAACATGCTTTAATGGATGAGACCCAGAAAGTAAGTAATAAATAGTGGATCACTATAGAAAGCTTCTTGTTACTATTAATAATAGCAATAGTCACGGTCTGATATAGTATTAATTATTTAAAAAATCCTAGGAGGAAGGTTTTCCTTCCCCCATTCTACAGAAGAGAGAAGAAATGCACAGGGGCAAGGTCGTGAGAGCTGATTGCCCAGCCAAGACCTGGCAGAGGGGATTAAGCCCAAAGACTAAACCTCCAGCTCTTCACCACACCTTTACAGGACATGAGATAGAACTTGGGAAACAACTGAAGGGTTTTCTGATTACCATGGCTTTGTTGGAATGGCCACCTCCTTGGAACTCAATGGTCCCAAAAGCATCCGTGGGGCTGAGTTGAGTGTGCTTGCTGATGGACCACTTCTCCGACTGGATGTCATTTCGGGAGAGGCGACTTTGATTTTTCTCATTCTGAAGAACGGAGACGCTGGGAGTGAGGCCCACATGCTGGCCAATCAGACGCCCGCAGCAACACCTGCAACATAAGAGGTCAAAGCGAACCCCCTGAATCAGCCATTACTGGAGAAATCTACAAACCATAGTGAGCCAGTCCATTCTTAGGCAGAATCCCACAATACGGCTATACCAGGCAAATAGTGAACCCAGGATTTACCCAACAGAGATCTTTTCTTTTCTGCCCATTTTCGTTTTCCTTCAGCTGTGTAAGCTGTAACATGCCTCCTGGCCTTTGCCACCCACCCCTTCCACACCTGCCATACTGTTTAGGATTGGAGCCTGCAAACAAAAGTCCTATAGATTTTTCTACTTCTCACTCCTCCCATCTATCAAATCTTGCACAAAGGCCACTGCACAGCTTTGAGGGGAGAATTTTAATATGCACATTTAAATAAGGGCTCTCACTCATATGTGAGTCACAACCTAACTTGTCTTTCCCCAATTGACATTCACTGTCAAATATCCAATACTAAGAATAAAAACCTACAGCTTAAGCGTTCCTGAAATAATGGAAATATTATTTGCAAGATCTTTGAAAACAAAATTCACTACTTACATCATGAAAATGTCTTTCATACTTTTCCACCACCATTATAATACTGATACATACGCTTCATGCTTCACTAGTACCACGATTATAACTATTAATGACAATACTGATATATGGTTATCATTTATTAAATACTAATAATATGACATTCCTTTTAGGAGTAAAATAGTGCAGTTTTGAAGGTTAGGTAATTGGTTCAAGGTTACACAGCTAGTCTATAGGACTTTATAGTCTATATTTTAAGTTACTTGATTATATGGCCTTTTCATAAAGGCATTTCCAGACAGCATATGTTATTTCATCCCAAATGCTTCCTACCTAATATGCTGTTAATCTTTTTTTAATTTTTTTTCAACGTTTTTATTTATTTTTGGGACAGAGAGAGACAGAGCATGAACGGGGAGGGGCAGAGAGAGAGGGAGACACAGAATCGGAAACAGGCTCCAGGCTCCGAGCCATCAGCCCAGAGCCTGACGCGGGGCTCGAACTCGCGGACCGCGAGATCGTGACCTGGCTGAAGTCGGACGCTTAACCGACTGCGCCACCCAGGCGCCCCATATGCTGTTAATCTTTAAGGCAAAACCAGGAAGGTAAGTAGGATAGCTAAAGGTAAGATTAGTAGGATATTAAAAACGTACTTGGACAGAAATCTGAAGGTCTGCAGTCTAATTAGTAACCTTCTAGGAGTCTTTTATTTAAAAATACCTTTTCATTATGGCAGGGAATATTGGTACAAACTAAGCATTTTGATGAAATGCTTAAAAGGAAAACGAATAACCATACTAAAAATATATATAGCCCACTTATAGACAGCGATTAATTCCTTCCCAGTGGGGTATCTGTTATTTTGTACAGGCTCTTAGAGAATTAACTGCAGGTGCAACACATTATATGGTGTATACATATAAGATTGCTTCAGAGATGTCCAGCAACGATTAAAAAAATGATCTTTAATTTGACATTGGTTCCCTTGTAATGCATAGTGATTACTATTATAGTTTTGTTCCCATAATTGCTACTCTGTGTTCTCACTTTATTATAGAGACAGCAAGATTACCTATGGGGGTCTTTGGTGCTTGGTATGATGTGAACACATTCTCTTTTATAAAATGCTCTTTCTATCCAGGATTTCTGAGCCTGAAAAAAAAAAAAAAGAAGAGGTGAATATAACCCACAAGTATTTTTGAGTAGGAAGCAAAAATTTCATAATTACATCATGATTCAGTATCTCATAAACTGAATTGAAATGATAGTTACTTCAAACATAAACACTGCATATAACAAAAACCAATGACTGCCAGAACCTGTTGACTAGGTTAACATTATAATATTGAGTCAAAGAAAAGGACCATTATAAAAAAAATGGTTAGTGATGGAAACTTATACAGATTCTTAAAGTTTTTTTTGAAGAACAGAAAAACAATGCTAGTTACGGAGATAATGAAAAACACAGAGCAGTATGCTTAAATTCCTGTACCTAACAAATATTCAGTGATGGGAAGAAATATATGTGAATAAGTATGAAGTTCTTGTGGCTAACACTTCCATTCAATTTTTTTTATACAAAGAAAGAGAAATGGTAAGAGAATTATATAACTCAAGAGCCCTAATCCATCATGATGTTTTTCCTAAAATCCAAATTAGCAGTGCTTAAATACAGAATGGGAAAAGGAAATGGAAACATAGGAAGATAAATGTCTTTATCACAGTCAGAAATTTCACAGGTAATGCCTTTGGAAGGAAGGAAGATAGCACTTTTTCTTTTCTTTTCATTTCCCCATGTCTTTAAGTACAGGAAATACCTTCTTAGAATGGGCATTGTTGGGACTGTCTGCCCAGAAGTCCAGCCACTGAGATTGGTTCCCAGAAGGATAAAGGAAGTTCCAGCAAACTGTACTATCTTTGTTCCCAAGTATAGTGTCCATCGTGCAGCTTCTACCAGCATTGGAAAGAGTAGAGGAGTCTCCCATGAGATCCTATAAACTACTTAGAAGATTCCTTCTCCAAGCATTTAAGAGGGAAGTTGTTGGAGCATCCTGTAAGGTTACTTCTACATGACATCATCTTTTCTCTAACACAGTATTAGGGCTAAATTCATACCCTTGAAATATACAGGCCCAAAGTGCAACTTAGTGATTTGCTTGGCCTCAGTGACCAGTGTTGACTGTTACAAACCACCATGTGTGGCCCTAATTGATATTGACTCTGCCAAGGACCTAGACATCTGTATAAACTGTGTGAAGTTCTCATTTGCTCTCAATCCTTAGTCTTGCATCTCCCTCCTCTCTTGTGATGGGAGTCTATGTAAGCACGCAGCAGTGAAGGCCATGGTTACCTCATATGACAAAGCACGTTGTAAAAGTGGCAACATGGGGGATGCCTGTGGGGTACAAAGGAGCTGCATCCTGTTTCAGTCATGGTCACAAGTGGTCACACGGTCACATTTGTCAGTGTTTATGCACCATCTACATGAAGAGGAGCACCCGTCCTGTCTCAGAGATCCCTGGGTCCAGGTGGCCCTCTGCACCTGGAAGGTGCACCTCCTCACACCTCCTCACACCAGGAAGGTAACATTTGCAGTTCTGTTTGTCAGCTAGGCATGAGAAAGGCCCCAGTGTCTGTTCATGGAAATTTTTCTTCTCAAATATATAGGAAAAGCCAGTGGCTGCATCTTTGCAACAGAAATGAGCTGAATGGCGTAGATAACCAGGCTTGATCTTTGTGAAAAGCCTGTAAGTTAAACTATTCATAGGCTGTGATTTTTCCTAGACACTGAATACTTTCATTGATAACATCTCTTGGCAGACAGATGGTAAAAATATTCCTCACTGGACATTTGAAACCAACTTTCCCTACACCTCGGGGAGCAGAAAAGGGAGAGTGTAATTCCTTTCTTCTTTGTGGATCACTTTGGCTAGAATTCAGAAGGATCTTTTGGGGAAGCATCTGAAAATTTGGGGGAGTGCTAATCAATACTCCCCGAGACACAGCAGTATCATGAATACAGTGTGAGTTCTGCTGTTAGAAAAAAATGGCATGAGTGGGACTCTACAGCATGGACACAGTCACATAATTTTGGGGGTCCTCAGTTTTTCTGATCTATAAAATGGGCACAATAATAATAGCTGACACACTGAGTTGTTAGCATTATTATTTGGGTACCATGTTTCATTTCAAGAAAAGGGACCGCTGGGTTGGTTCTGGTACTAAAAGTTCTGACACACGTTCAGACAAGAGCACTATGAACCCTGCTCTAACAGAACTGACCTCATTTGATCTCTCTCTGCCTGGAGGATGATCAGCCTAGCTGACCACTAACAAGGTATACAGAATAGTTATTGAACTTCCCTGAGTCTTTTCTATAACATAAAGATAATTATAGCTACTTCAGAGCATTGTTGTATTTACTGAAGCACCTGATTCAGGGAGAACACCTGGAACTCAGTAGGCACTCGATACTTAATATTATGAAGGGCTCATCATGTGCCTGGAATTGTGCCATATACATGTATCATCTCCATAGAGCCTCATAAGAATGCCATGAAGGACATGCTACTATTATATCCATTTTACCATTGAAGAAACTGAGGCAGAGAGATGCACCAAGTTTAAACTTGGACAGTCTGACTCCAGAGTTCATACTCTTCTTACCCAGTCTGCTAAACTGCCTCTCCAAATCACACATTATTGATACTAAATACCCTTGATCTGGGCAGTGCCATCTGGGCATGCCTGGGAGCGCCTTGGTATTTGGACAGTGCTGGACTCCTAGAGGCATAGCTTAGAACCAGCTCATACTTGGATCTTTCCCTCTTTCTATCCTCACACGTAGAGTAATAAACCCTCCGCTATCTGTTCTACCTCTCCCCTTAGGATAAAGGACTGGGGTGGGAGATTAGGAAGACCGCGTAATAGGAGCAAGAAGTAAAAGAAGGAGGATCATTATAACAAATGATCCTCTAACAAAGAAATGTAATTACAACAGGATTCACAACATGAGAAGAGGGGGGGGACCATGGCGGATGAATTAGACTTTTCAAGGGCACCTTGATTATTTCTCTCACTCATGGATCCCAGTTTCAACTTGGATGGTCCTGCAAGTTCTACTCAGAAATACTACATAGCGTTGCATAGCGTTGCGGACTCTACTTAGTTTCTAAAAATAATGTGACTTGTTGCAGTTTAGCACCCTCATTGCCTTTTCAAAGGTGAAAAACCTACCTCACTGTTAGCAAAAGGAATGAACATCAGTTTCCAGTTTATTACAAGCAGATTAACAATTCCCCTTGTAAAGGCATGGAAAATTGCAGGGGCAGGGGAGGAAATGTAATATAAAAAAATATCTCCAACATTCATAATTGAATTGGATTCTTTTTTTAAGAAGAAATCTATAATACATAATAGAAAGAATGCATGTAAAACACATGAATTAGGAATTCTACAAAGTATATGCATAACTGACTACGCTCTACTGTGGGCTTTGCTCTATTGTGCTTTTTATTCAGGTTTTCAGTGTGGGTAGATCTTAGATTTTTAAAGTTATTTTCTTGGAGAGGGCAAATTTGAAGTATAATCATGGTTTAACTTGTTCCCTAAACTAATTCCCTTTTCTTTTGTCCCAAGGCTTTGAACTGCTCTGTGTGAGTTTCATACTTGCCCTCAGAATCCAAGTTAGTTAGCTCAGAATGGCTATCCTTGTTGTTAGAAAGCATGAAATAGTTTTGACATGCCATGTTTCTCATTGACCCTTTAATTCTCTTCTAATGCAAAACTTCAATGGACACTACGCCCTAAAATCTTTTATTTTTAAATATCCTTCGGAAGTCTCATGTACTCTTAGAAAAGATGGCTTCTACCAGACCTTAGAAAGCCACTTTGTACGTTCTTTTCTAAAGGTAGAATGGTCACATCGCCATGACTGAGCTTGTGAAGGGCTATTTTCTTTCTTGTCTTTCTGCATTATCAGTCATGTGTGATGTGTAACAGGGAAGTGGTTTCAAAGGCTAATAATTAAAGGAAATAGTACTGAAAGCAAAAATGAGGACATTCACATTTTGAACAAAGTATAATGATTACCCTCAAAGAGTAAAGTACTAACTTTGAAAGTAAAATGTACAGTCAGTAAAGAACAAAAATGATAGAAACAAGCAAACAAAAGCTGTAAATATTGCCTTCAAAAGAAAAAAAAGATTAAGTTATTTCACTTAGGCACGTTTCAATTCTTTCTCACAAAGGCTCTGCTACAAACATTAATTCCCCAAATTACTCTGATGCTTCTTACTTCCGACTCCCCACCAGCTCCAGAATCAAGAACTTCTCCAGGCAGGACTGGTTTACAAGCACATACATCGAGTATGTACTAAATCTTACTCAATCTGTCTCCAGAATATCTTGGAAAGTGCTACCGCAATCCACCCTAGAGCTGGATAACTTAACAGAACGACAACAACCCAGACCAGTAACCACAAGATTAGAAGAGAAAAAAATTCGCTAACTTCAGAGGAACAAATTACAAGTGAAATGTCACTATATTCCTTCTTTGGAGACTCTCCTGTTTCAAATGTACACTCTGTCCTGATCAGAACAAAACCCCAAAGACCCAAAGGTACTGCATGCCTAGGTTCATTTTTGACTTTTGCTTTCCTTCAGCATCTCCCTGGGCATTCCTTTGGTCTTCCTGCAGGCCCCCCCACCCCCATCCACTCCTGGGAGGCTGAACAAGAAGAAAACGAGCTGAAATCATTTTACCTGAGCACTGACTCTTGGGTGGCGGCAGGGACAGTCTCACGAGCGGTGCCTGTTGCTTTCATTTTGCTGCGTCTGGGGCTGGTCATCCCGTTAATAATGCTCTTATGACCGCCCACTGGAAAAAAAGCCACTTGCCCAGCTCTTCCCCCAAGAGACGTTTCAAGTAAGCAATGAACTTGGGCAGATTAGCCCCTTGGAATGTGCCGCTTTGGGATTAGCCTCACTAAGAATCCCATGGACATTCCCTTGCAGCCCTCAAATACTGCTTGATTTGAACATCTAATCTGACGCCAGAAGAAAAACAAATCCCCGGAGAGATCGGATTTAACTGGCACAAGTCCTGACAGGCTCTCCCCCCTTGGCTTTTTCCATTTTCAGAGAGAAGCTTTCTGCAAGTGTGATAAGGTGTTCTGAGTTCTGAAAAGTTCAACTTGGGAAAGCAAATCCTTCTAAAGAAACAGTGTATTAATGCTCTGAGTGGTTCGAACACACAAGGGGCATTGTTCATTCCTCCCCAAAGAATGGAATGATAGCATTTCTTTAAAGAGGAACTGCTAAAAACTCTGAATGTTTCAAAGGACTGGTCTGGTCCCTGAAAGGGAGCACAAGTAGAATAAAGTTGGACTTTGTCAGCGTCTTTCTACAACTTCTAAAATGTCAATAAAATGATAAGACTTGTCTGATCACACCTCTCATCCTTGGCCCCTCCCTGACAATTGCAAATGTGTGACTGGAAACCTACACTCTCCTGTTTCCCTATGAAAAAGAGATGAGCCGGGACCATTCCAGATCATGGACGCAGACATTAGGCAGGATGGTGTCTGCCTGGGGTGGCCCGACTGGGAGCTTCTGGCTCACACAAAAAGGTCCCTTTCAAACATCATCCAAGAGTGAATTTTTTACATAACAGTAGTTCTTAACTAGATAAGTGAACAAATTGGGAGAGTAAAGAGCTCTGATTTCAACAAGGCAAAAATACTTTTTAAAAAAGTAAATATATAAGCATTTCATCTCCAAAGGATTTATCTCCTCCCTTCCAGAGAGAAGCCAGAGCAGAGGGGCGCCTGGTTTTGAGTCCCAAGTCAGGCTCTGCACTGACCATGCAGAGTCTGCTTGGGATCCTCTCCCTCTCTCTGCCCCTCCCGGGCTCTGGTGTGCTCTCTTTTGCACGTGCACACGCTCTCTCTCTCAAAAATAAATAAACATTTAAAAAAAAAAAAAGAGGTCAGAGCAGAGAGTTGGTATTTATGGTCAACAATAGGGACTATAAATCTGTGAGGGCAATGCCACTCTGATCTTTTATTTCCCTGAAAATACCTAGTATGTGTTAAGAGAACATTCACTGGCAGTCACAGCATGAACTGGATGACTTATTCCAAACTTGGATGGAATACTGAGCCTTCTCCTGGCCTCTCTGCTGTTTCCAGGATTGATCTCCTTCATACTCCGGTTTCTCACATACCAAGTTCACCCCAGACACAAGAGTCAATAAACTACCTAATGACATTCAACTGAGGATGCAGTAAAATCAGCAAGACGTTCAAGTGAAACATCAGACTGAGCTTCAGCATTAAATGTGTGATGGAGAAGTCCCTTCGCTTGTCTTCAGGAGCTGGCTACAGAATAGTGACAGCCTTGATAATGTGCATCCCCTCCTTTCACGCAGCAGTAACACTCCCATGCATTTTATTCTCAGGGAATCAATCACCAGAGATGTGAGCCACAGAGATGTTCACTGCGTCTTTATTTATAACACAGAAAAATTGGAAAAAGTTCAGCGAGGGGAGGCTAACTGAACTATGGCTCGTGCTGTTGGATGATGATCATAATCAAGTTTCAGAAAACTAATTACATAGAGAAATACATATTTTCACATTCTTGTGTGAGGCAAGCAGGCATAAAAGAGGAAGTGAAGAGTAATTATAAATTTTAAATACAGACAGACATGATAGGTAGGAAATACACTTAAAGAGGAAACTAATTTTTTATTTTTTTAATGTTTATTTATTTTTGAGAGAGAGGGAGAGACAGAGTGTGAACAGGGGAGGAGCAGAGAGACAGGGAGACAGACTCTGAAGCAGGCTCCTGGCTCTGAGCTGTCAGCACAGAGCCCGATGCAGGGCTTAGACTCACAAGCTGGGAGATCATGACCTGAGCCCAAGTCAGACTCTTAACCAACTGAGCCACCCAGGTGCCCCAAACTGTAACTAATTTTTATTTTCTTCCTTTTCTTTTTCTAGATTTTCCTAAATTTTCCCCTCTAACCATACATTTGTAGCCATAAAACTAAATTCTTTGTGGACAGATCTCCAGATTTCTTAAATTTCAACTATTAAGCTTAAGATGACAGGAATTCACTAAGAAGAGTAGTTCAGGAAGTGACTTAGGAAGAATTCAGTCAAAAGAGAGGGCACTTGGCTGGCTCACTCGGTAGAGTGGATGACTCTTGATCTTGGGGGTTTTGAGTTTGAGCCCCAGGTTGGGTGTAGAGATTACTTAAAAATATAGAGAGTGGCACCTGGGTGGCTCAGTTGGTTAAACATCCAACTTTGGCTCAAGTCATGATCTCATGGTTCATGAGTTTGAGCCCTGCATCAGGCTCTGTGCTGACAGCGCAGAGCCTGGAGCCTGCTTCCGATTCTATGTCTCCCTCTCTCTCTGCCCCTCCCCCACTCATGCTCTGATTCTCTCTCTCAAAAATAAGTAAGCATTAAAAAAGAAAGAAAGAAAACACAGAGGGCTCAGTGGGGAATAGTTGGAAAGAAAATTTCTGTATGGTGCTGGATGAGACTTCTCGAGTTTAAAGGAGGTGGGGGAAGGAAGGGATCAGAGAAGAATAGGAAAAAGACAAGAAATGGGAGAGAGAGGAGGAGGAGGGTTGGTGGGCAGGCAAGCACCTCAGAGACAAGAAGCTGGTAGGCTGTAGACTATCTGTGTGACTGAATGAATTTGTTATAGATGATCCCTCCAATGTAAGAAATATTTTAAGATTTCAGCTTTCTTCAACCCTCTTCATCATCAGATGCTACTTCAAACCTTCATCTGATTTACTTTAAATCTTGAATTCCCTCCCATTCACACTGCCCTTGTATTGTTCTTAACTCTATTCTCTCTCATCTTACTTATATATATATTTTTTTCTTTTTGCTTCTTTTCCTTTATAGAGGGAAATGTTTGATAGGGACCAGAACATGTGGCATCTTCCACGAACTTTATACCAAAGACAAAAACATTATCTTTAGAACCATGAGCATTTTTGTTTAAGAGAAAGGGACGCCCCAGGTAAAGTCAGCACAGAGATGCTTTCACAAGAGGCCGCAGATGATCTCCAGGACCCTTTGATTTGAGAAGGTAATTAGTTCCACAGAGACTTGTAGCTCTCGGCCATACTGTCCATATGGGTCTTTTTAGAATCTCTTATGCATCACCCAACAATGCAACTCCTGACAGGGTACATTTCTAGCCTGTTTCAGATGTAGTTTACAGAGAATATAATCTGAATACTAACAAGAGGAAACCACAAGGGTAATGCTAACTATGGTTGTTCTTTACGTAGTGGCAGAATACATCATCCTCCTAATTCATCATTAAAGAAAAAAATCATGCTCAAATAGAATATACTAAAAACTTTCCACTGGTACCTAAATCAATTTTAAAAATGGAAATCAGATTTTCTACAAGCAGCAACTAGATCTTGACATGAAAAAAAAATGCCTATTTCACTGTCATAAAGATGTCCAAAGCATTTACTTTTTCCTGTGAGGTCCACATTTGACAACAGCAACAAAAAGAACATGATGTAGAGTGGGAGTCAGCAAACATTTTCTGTAAGGGGTCAGATGGTTAATAATTTAGGCTCTTTGTGGCACCATTTATCTCCGCCATTGTAACAGCAGAGTTACCAGCAGAGACAGAGTACGAACAGGGGAGGGGCAGGGAGAGAGGAGGACACAGAATCCAAAGCAGGCTCCAGGCTCTGAGCTGTCAGCACAGAGCCCAACACAGGGCTCGAACTGACAAACCGCAACATCATGACCTGAGCCGAAGTTGGACACTTAACCGACTGAGCCACCCAGGCACCCCTTTGATGGGCATTTTTAATAGCTGGGTTTATGTTAATATATAATATATATGCAGTGGCTAAACCTGTACCTTAACAAATGCTATTCCCTGGGGACATGCATTTTCCCTTTTGGGGTTGGAAAAAAATGAGTCTGTTAAAAATGTTTAATAAATTAGAATAAAATCATTTGTAGATCAGAGAAAAATCATGATGTATCACAAAAGTGACTGGAGTTTGGGAAACACAGGAACAATCCTTCTTAAATGTTCCTTGTTTTCATTCTAATGCTTGACAATAAACACACTGTGGTCTCTAACATTTAGAGTTGCAGTTGACCTATAAAGTAAAAATAATGCTAGAGAAACATCACACAGCCAGCTTCCTCCAGAGCGTGCTGCCACCAGTATGTTCTTCCTAAAATAATCGATTAGAACACCCCTCAGTCAGTACCCTTCTGTGGCTCCCCATCCCCTGCATGATCATGTCAGTTCAGTAATTAAAACCTTTAGGAAATGGCTTCGGAGGTAACTTTATTAAAATCTCTCCCTTTTCCTCCAAATCTTTGAACACATTGTGCCCCAGCAAACTAAATTATTGATTGTTCCCCTAATGTACCATGTTATTCCACACTTTTCAACCTTTGAATATGCTGTCCCATTTGCCTGGAAATGCAAAGTTCTGGGTTCTATACTTAGTCAATGCCTCTTCGTTCTTCCAGACTCTGCACAAAGTACTGTGTATTCTAACAGGCTCGGCTGCCCAGTGCCAGACACAATGAACCACCACAACTACTATTCCACTTCTGTACCTCGCCCATACTTCCATTAGGGGAAAAGTCATACGGTATTATAATTATTGATTTTCCTGTCAAAATTGATAATCATTCATTGTCAATTTCCCCTGTAAATACTCAGTACTCCAGGTCTGTTATGGTACTGCCTCACCTACCACACGTTCCTTCCTCCTTCTATTTTCGAACCTGGTTTCTATGGGAATATCAATTCCTATTTAAAAAATTTTTCTAATGTTTATTTATTTTTCAGAGAGAGACAAAGACAGAGTGCGAGCAGGGGAGGGTCAGAAAGAGACGGAGACACAGAATCTGAAGCAGGTTCCAGGCTCCGAGCTGTCAGTACAGAGCCCAATGCAGGGCTCAAACTCCCAAACTATGAGATCATGACCTGAGCCGAAGTCAGATGCTTAACCAACTGGGCCCCAATTTCTCATTTTTTAATAAATCATCTTTGGGGGAGAATTCTTCGTGCCCTGAAATTATTTATACTAAAATTCACATTATAGCCTCTACAACTTAAATCATAGACACCTTAACATAAAGTTAAATTATATTTTTATTACCAGATTGGGAAAAGATTCAATAAGTTATGTTTTACAATTATAAATGAAACTCATTTTTTATCAATAGGTCATGCTGTGTAAATTATACTTAAACACATTCAAAATTTCTATGTAGACGTTAATACGAATATATATAGGAATGTTAATCTCACTGGCATTTTCATAAACCACTTAAAAATATGTTTCCATGTTTCTTTGGAAAATTGTTTCCTCATCATAAAGCAGCTAATCACTGCTTGGCGATAATACATCATACTTATAAAGAATTTTACAGTTCACAGAATGCTTTCATAAATAGCATTTCATGAAATATTCCCAGGAACTCCATAAGGCAGGTATTATAAAATTCCATTACCCAAATAAAAAGCTGGGGCTTACAGAGGTTAAGCATCGTGCCAAAGTTATACCTCAGCTACTGTGTTAGCCTGAGAAACCCAAAGTCTTATGCTCCTATTGGGGTACAGTGAACCCTGCATCTCTTTATATTTTGTGGGTGATTTTAGGGGTGCTGAATGATCTTTTTCTTCTCTGTAGTGCAACAAGGATGTTGTCATCATCCTGATCTTAACAAAAGTATACATACTTCATCAAGCCTAACAGACTTGAAAATTTGAATGAGGATGTAGATCTCTATTTCAAAAGCATCCCATTTTTAGTCAAGGATTAGCCACTTGTTTGAAAGTAATAGCTGCGTCCATAGATGGTAACGTAAATACTTAACAGCCACATACATACTCTCAGGGACTTGACTGCCTCCATCGACAGAAAAACAGAGCTACAGTAGTGCTGACCCTGTAAAACTGCTGTACGTCTTTTAAGAGATAATGATAGAAACTTCAGAGGAGAAAATGAAAGAAAAACTCACGATCAACAAAACTAGGAGAATGACATACTCCACAAGAGCCAGGATGTTTAAAATGATGAGTCATTCGTTGGAAAGAAGTGTCTGTGTAATAGTGTGGGTGCACAAATCGTGGCGGGGCGGGGCGTAGGGGGGGTCTGTATTCATGGAGGCTTCTCCCACGGGAAATACAACTTTGTTTTCTATCAAGTAAATGAGGAGCTGGAGCGAGGTGAAGTCCTCCTTTATGCCCTTAATTCTGTTTACCTTACTACTCATTCCTGAGCTGTTCTGACTTTGTCAGGAGCCAAAGAAATAGGCTGAGTTGTGAAATGGAAACATTTTGTGTTATGTAGAAATGTGGAATTTACGTGACAAATAACATCATAGATTCAGAGGCTAATTTCTATTTTGTTTACCTCTCTTGTCCTGGAAGGACCAAAGACTTTGAGAAGAGGGTAAGGATGGATGGGTAGCTGTAGTTGTATTTGTAGTAGAATTCCCACATCAGGATTCACTACTAAGGAAGCAAGTCCCCTTTCTCTGTCCCACTCTCTGTGTGCGTGTGTGTGTGTGTGTGTGTGTGTGTGTATACACACACATAGATACATAAAGTTTAAGATATAAACAAATAGAGGTATCTGTGTGGCTCAGTGAGTTGAGTGTCTGACTCTTGATTTCTGCTCAGGTCATGATCCCAGGGTCATGGGATCGATTCCTGCATCAGGCTCTGCACTGTGTGGGGAACCTGCTTAAGATTCTCTTTCTCTCTCTCTCTCTTTCTCTCTCTGCCCCTCTCCCCTGCTCACCCCTTCTCTCTCTCAAAATAAACATTAAAATATGCATACAAATATATATTCATATTTCTATATTTATCTCTATAACACATAATATATTCTATATTACTGTTTTATGTTGTATCCATATTTTATATTACATTTGCTTTTAATTTTGCATATATTTTTAAAACATATTTTATAATTATTAAAATATATTTGTAATCCTATATTTACATATATTTATAAATATTTTTATATATACATTTTGAAGTTATTTTTAGTTTTCTTATTCTAACTACTTTAAAGTATTTTGATTTATCTGAGATACTGATTTATCTTAATCAATGAGTGATTTTCGTTCTCAGGTCAAACTCTTTATCCTCACGACGGAAAGACCGAAATCTGGCTGTGGGATTTTATTTCTAAAATTCTGATTGTCTTTATCCATTCAAAGCTGTCGTGAGGCAGAGCCTGGTAGAAGCATGACTGATCAGGAGTCCCGAAATACGCATCTCAGCCATGGCTTGTTGGTGACTATGTGTGTGATCTTGGGGAAATGACTCAATCTTGGTGATCTCTTGGGTCAACCTCAGTTCTCAGAGCTGGGGACTCAGCGAGTCAGAACCTGACAACTTTGCTGTGAGTCCCTCATTAGTGTCTACAGAGTACATGTAGAGGCGTTTTGAAAATGAGGGTTTTTTTTTAATTTTAATTTTTGCAAATTCATGGAACCATTATTCTTTTGATAACAAAAATGTAGCAGAGAGCACACGGTTTTGTGCCTACTGAGACAAAGTACATAAGGAGATTTGAATTAATAAATAATCCCTTAAAGAATTCTCACTAGATGCCAACCATTCTTAAGAATGCCCCCGGTTTAGCAATCTGGCACACATGAGAAGTTCTAATTCTGTTTCAGTAAGATTCCAAGTATTATTAAGACATTATTACAATTAATTAATATTTGATATTTCTAGTTCTGCCATTGGGAGAGTTTTCAAGACCAGTTCTCTTCCCTCATCCACCACCAAATGATAAATCAAATCTTGGTGATCATTCAGATCAGAATATGCAGACTGCCTATGATTTGTACTTTTTTCTAAAACCAAACAATCAAGTATTATTTAACTGGAGAGACTGAGATCAAATCAATCTCATTTTCATCATCAGAAGTAAGTTATAAGCAAACAGATCCAGCAATGTCAATGTGAAACTTCCTATTACTCTCTGGAGATGTTATTAGGTGTTAAGTCAATGCAGCATAGGTGTATTTCTGTCTGATAACCATCTTTCTCTAATTACTAGATTGTTAGCTAGAAAATAAAACCATCCACATAAATTCAGCCTCTGCTTATGTTGTACGAAAGTTTTAATATGGTTCAAGTTTATTAGGCCTAGCTTCAAAATACTGTCCTTGTCTTCTCTTACATACTCACTACCAAAGCTCGTATCTTTTCCATTTATTCTTATCTTTGTATAATATAAAATCTCGATGGAAGATTTTAGGACTTGGAAGATATAAATACATATACTAGCTTTTTCTAAATATATTAATTTAAATGTGATTAATTTAAATTTGATTTAAATTTCATTTGATTAGAAATGAACACAAATTCAAAAGTAGGTATAAAAAATGACAGTAGGGGGGCGCCTGGGTGGCGCAGTCGGTTAAGCGTCCGACTTCAGCCAGGTCACGATCTCGCGGTCCGTGAGTTCGAGCCCCGCGTCGGGCTCTGGGCTGATGGCTCAGAGCCTGGAGCCTGTTTCCGATTCTGTGTCTCCCTCTCTCTCTGCCCCTCCCCCGTTCATGCTCTGTCTCTCTGTCCCAAAAAAAATAAATAAACGTTGAAAAAAAATAAAAAAAATGACAGTAGGTAGTACAGAAATACAGATTTAATCTCCAATTTGTGTTTCATTGGATGGCAGCATGACTTTTTTCTCCTCTATTTTCATAGCACCTCACCTCACTCTAATGTAGAGAATTCCAATCTTTGAATATTTGTTACCAAAATGAATGTCTGATAGCAATATTCTTTTGAAAGAGGCTATGCTAATATATTTTATTTTATTCTTAATTTTTAAAAATTTTTTTGTTTATTCATTTTGGAACGACAGAGAGACAGAGCACAAGCAGAGGTGGGGCGGAGAGAGAGGGGGACACAGATTCTGAAGCAGGCTCCAGGCTCTGAGCTGTCGGCACAGAGCCCCGCGCGGGGCTCGAACTCACGAACCGCGAGATCATGCCCTGAGGCGGAGTCGGATGCTCAACGGACTAAGCCACCCAGGTGCCCCATAAAGGTATTTAAAAAAATACACTGTACTGGCTTCCTAATTTGTCCCCCTTGCTGTCCATCTAGCATGAATCTCTTTTTCCCTCTTAAAGAGATTTTCTTGGAGCAGTTTTAGGTTTGAGGAAAAATTGAACAGAAGTACAGAGAAGTCTCATTTTTCCCCCACCCCCATGGTTTCCGTCTTATTTAACATCTTGCACCGGTGTGCTACATCTGTTCCAATTTATGAGCTGATATGGATACATTTGCCTTAACAAAACCCACAGTTTATATCAGGGGTCACACTTTGTGTTGCACAGTTCTCTGGGTTTTTGCAAAATGCATAGTATCATGACTCCATCACTGCAGTATCATGTAGAACAGTTTTAGTGATGGCTGTTTAAAATAATGAATTGGCTCGTGACAGTCCCTGGCCCCCAAATCATCCAGCTTGTCACTTGTCACTACTTCTAGAAGAAAATCTAGATCCTCAACTGGTCCTCAGTCTTGCATAGTTCCCTCATCCCCGCTCACTCCCTCCAGCCACACCAACCTCCTTTCAGATCCATGACTGCTCCAAATAAAAAGACAGAAGAGTAAAAATGTCATTAGTCTTTAATTTGAATACTACTTTTTGAGGAAACATGAACAGATAATATTCACCACCTGGGTGAAGGGGGTTGTGGATGATTTAATGTTTCAATGTTTCAAATGTAAATTTTCATAAGCAGCAATTCTTTACAGATTTATTTAAATAATAATGTGATCTAAGATTCCTATTGGCACATGAGGGCTAAGTGTAATAAGTGTTCAGTAAGTAAAGTCAGGTCATTAACGACTGGGAAATCATGGAGCAGAGATGAAGTATCCTGATTCACCTACCAACTTAAACTCCAAACCCTAAGTTTGCAAGAGATGTTCGGTCCTTTCCCCAATATTTAGTAAAACTTGGAAGCCACACCTCTTTTTTGCTAGCTCATGATGTAACTGCAAAGGAAAGTCATAAATATACACACACACACTCTCACACACACACTTTCTTTTATTCAAACAAGTATTTCTTTTTCCTTTTCCTTTTTGTTTTGAGTACCACAGGTCATACTGATGTGGACATGACTGTTAACTACTGACCCTCCCTGAGGTCCCAGTAAATGAAGAACAGTAATAAAGTAAGGGATACATATAAATGCACACGTATGCATTTTGTCCCACTTGGGATCCCAGAATTAGTTATTTGAAGGTGAATTATTATGAGAGAGGGTATGCATTTCACAAATGTACAAATCCAACATTTCATAAGGGAGAACCAGGTAGAGAAAACAGCTCTCTGTGCTTACAGTTCTCAGGCAGAAATCTTTCAACAACCATTAAGAATAAAACATAGGGGCACCTGAGCTCAGGTCATGACCTTGCAGTCATGTGTTCAAGCCCAGCATTGGACTCTCTGTTGGCAGTGCAGAGCCCGTTTCGTTCCTCTCTCTCTCTCTCTCTCTGCCCCTTCCCAGCTCACACACACTCTCTCTCTCAAAAATAAATAAACACTAAAAGAATAAAATTAAAAAGAACAAAATGTAAAGAAAAGCTTTGTTGCGGAGGTAATTACACTTCATTAAAGTTGATGCTACCTAGAGCCTGACTCTGACCACTACAGGGAGAATTTGAAAATGGGCCATCAGACCTGCATTCGCTTATTTCTTAATTAATTTACATCAGCATTCAAGAACATCTGTTGAACACTAAATCATGTGCAAATGTTTTTTAAGCTGCAGAGGAAGTACAAAACTTTACGAAGACCCTACTTTTCAGTTCATGCTGTGTTCCAGAGCAATGCTTTTCAAATGATTTGTGGGGAAGGATCATTTAAAGTAAGTGTTCAATCCATTGAAAACTTTTTTATAAAATGCCCTAAAATGATGATGCCTGTGGACTTTGTGGTAGTGGCGAATTGCTGTAAAAATTTCTAGTTGTTCATTCTCAATTTTTGCCGTTCTCTCATTTGTCACAAGCAGGTTGGGGGCTGGCACCAGCTTGCAGACTGTAAGGCACCACCCAGTTTTGGCCAAGAGAGGTATCTGAGCTGAGTCTGGCAGACAGCTGGTGCAGAGTAGACACTTAAATGATTTTTGTTGTGTTTCGAATTAATTAAATTTGTCCTTCACCATTTCTATGATTTCAGGGAGGTGGCTTCAATTTAATTACCTATTCCCATGCTTCCTACTTCTTAAGATTTAGCTTTAATTTTCCTTTATTCTCCTCTTTCCATCTCCAGAATGGAAAAATGTTCCCTCCTGAGCTGCAAGTACGTACTTTTCTTTCCCTGCCTGTTACCACTTTCTGTCCTTATTGATGGTGCACAGTTATTTTATATCCTCACATGCTCACTTAGGGCAGTGGCCATATCTACTTACCTTTTTACTCTCTTCCCTTACCCCAGTGCCTGGTCCCTAATAGACTCTTAAGAAATATTTGTGAAAATAGTGGATAATACTATATTGTTATCAAGAAAATAGATCACTCAACTGTGGATGGAGCATTCTTTAAGATGTTCATCAATGGACACTTTACTCTTCTGTTTTCCTGACATGTTCTGCACCAATGGAACCGTCAAGTCTTAAAATACTGGGCAAAATGAACCCATCGGTCTTAAAGTATTGCCACTGAATTGGCTGAGTGATTTACTGGATCACATGTTCACACACACCACGCAGGGGCATGCACGCGCGCGCGCGCACACACACACACACACACACACACACACATTTTTTTATGTTGTTGCTGGGATCTGGTAGACATACTCCAAGCTCTGCTTTCACCAATTCTGCATTACAGAAAACATACTGAAAAGCAGTGAAAAGAGAGAAATATATAAAAATGTATTAAGTCTCCACCCTTCCTTTTGTTGGCATTAAAGCTTACTAACATATTTGAAGAACAATGGGTCCATACTATCATTCTTGAATGTCTGGAAATCATATTTTTGGAGTCTAAGGAAAAAAATCTTAGAAAGTCTTTTGATTGCAATATGTTATTTTGAAGGTACAAGAAGTCTTTTCTTAGTGTTAGATGTCATTATTTAAATCCAACCATTTGTTTAGTATAATTGCCCGTCAATTATGTTTTCCCACTGAATTTAGAAGTTATACCACTTTTCTGCTCAAAAATTTTCAAGTCATAGAAAATACAGGCTGATGTAGATGATATGAAAAATAATTATAGTCATGTAATTCAAAATAACAGAGAAGATCAGAACTTTTGTTTCTTAGATAGCCTTTAAGTGACGGTCCTTGCCAGCCTCTGTTGTATCCAAACAGAAAGTTCTGCATTTTCTGTATTAAAAAAATGAAATGGTTCCAAGAGAATCCCAAATAGCTGGATGTTAGTTGGTATTTGCATATGTGTGGAGGTCTGTATGCCCTGGACGGGTTTATATGATTAATTAGTCCAAATGATTGAGGACAAAATCTTGAAGGGCTTTGTTCAGTTTAATTCTATGGCTCCCTTTGTGTTCGAAGCACACATCTACCTGCATCTGTACGGCTCTGCTCATGATTTAACATTTAAGACCTAACCGATGCATTCCTCAAGACACTGTTACTATCACCTTGAGTCCCTGTGCCAAGCATCAAAACAAATCATTTGGAGAACATCCACGTGAATGCTAAACCACTCAGTTAGTGATTTGCTTATAGTCTTCTTTCCTAGAATGCTTAGGAAAAAAAAGAGAGGCAAAGCGATAGCCTGCTTGTGTTTCTGATTATGATCAGTCGCAAAGCATTCCACTGCCTCAGTTTCTCCTTTTGCAAACCTAAAGCATACTGCCTATCTCTTGTTACCTCCCAAGGGACTGTGGTCTGGATTGATAATGTGATGACAACCCTGAATTCTTTGTATCATATGAGGACTTGTTAGCTACCGCGCTGGCTCGTCCTTTGCAAAATAAAACATTCTTTGAAGTGTTTTTCGTACAACCAGTGGCAGAATTTAAGCAGTTTTATATTACATTCTTGTTTGACTTATACCTAAGTGTCAATTTTCTTTGGATTAAAAAGACTCTGTATAAATTAATGTGACTTAAAAAAAAAGCACGCACACACATACATGTGACCAACTATTAGGAGTTTTCTGAGTTTAAGTTAACATGGAATTTGATTACACAGTGCATTCTGGGGCTCTGCCACAGCAGGCTGTAGACACCAGGCAGGCTGATTGTGACTTAAGCATTGTTTCAATGTGATTTTGCAAAGGATTTCATTTAATGCAGATTAGTAAGTTTATTAAGCTGTTGATAATTGAAGCCTCTTAGGTTTGATAAGTACCATCCAGCAAGGTAGATTAGTGGGGTTTAATTTGTTGCTCTCAAATAGCAAACAAAGACTTAGCAGAATAATTACATCTCCTCAGTTGGGCTAATAAAAGGCGACATCACAATGGTGCTTTTGACCATTTCTGCATTTCTGCAGTTTCCGCTGGAGTATGGCCTTTCGTGTTCTGTGCGTTTCTTGCAGGCGACACCCAGATCTATCATCTGCAAATTACTTCATTTCTAGACCAATTAAAGATGTGGTCACATGAAACGTGAGCCATGAACACAAATATTCACTTCAGACCAGGCTGCCTTCTACCTTAGTCACAACTTCGCCATTCCCTACAATTTTTCATCCATTCCCTTGTCCAGATTTTAAGTACCTGGAGGGCAGAGACCATCTCTCTCAACTGATTCCTCAGCACCTAGTACAGCATCTGGCCTCTTGAGAAACTCAGTCTGTTTGCCTATCAAATTAATGAATTATCTTAAATAATCATAAAGTATGCTCGTGAATAGCATTATCACCAAGGCTTCACATTCTGGGAAGTTAGTCTTAGTGGGAATATAAAGTTGCTGTTGTAGCCAAAAGACTGAGTCAACATAGGAAAGAGATTGTATCAATGAGGGAAATGATTTATTATCTGATAGATTCTTGGCCACACGGAGCATTTAGCTCAAGTCAGTTGGCTAGACAAATTAACTTAGTGTCTTAACATGACCCAGTCCTGACTTTAGTTGATTTGGTGGCATGCATAAAGAGAGAGAGAGAGTCCTCATTCCCCTGGATTGCTAGGTCTACCATATTTCTAACAGGGTCACAAACCAGGCAGTGAAAAATGCGACACTGGAAGACTGGACATAAATAATGTTTCTTAACAGGAAATGCCAAAGCTGTTTGAAATGGCTGGAAATGAGTTTCCAAAGTCAATCTTGTTTCTTTTTCTTTTTCTTTTTTCTATTTCTCTCTCTCTCTCTCTCTCTCTCTCTCTCTCTCTCTCTCCCTCTCCCTCTCCCTCTCCCTCTCCCTCTCCCTCTCCCTCTCCCTCTCCCTCTCTTCTATCCTTGGATATTAGAACATCAGCAAGACCACAGGTATGGAGACTGAGTCTTCGGGAATTGATGGTTTATTCTCCCCTGGCTTGTCAGGTAGTTTATTTTTTTCAGAATGACACCCTAATGTCAAACTTGGCAAGCAATTTTGAGTATTCTGGGAGATAGCACTTTCCTTAAAATTGATTGTGAACTCAATCCCACTTCTCGGTCTCCCACTTGATACTGTTGGTCATAAGAGGTCTATATTGAATTATTACAAAGTTCTCCCTTAAAGATTCTACCATGTGACTTAGCAAGGATGCTTGCCTGTAGGTCATGGAAACTGTGCCCAGTGACTTTATAACAGTACAAAGAGCAAAAGAGAATGAAACCTGATATTGCTCCTTCATGTGAGTAGTGACTTTTTCCTACACTGGGTAGCTTTTAAACCATGGACCCATTTCCCAAGATGATATCCCTAGACATGTATGTTTCCTATACCACAGAATAGAATAGTGACAAACTTCAAAAGGATACATATGTAGGAGTGCTAAAACCAGGAGTTATAGTCAAGTACTCAAGTAATCAGACCAGGGTACTTCTTGGAGCTCTCAGTCAGTGCGTCTCTGTCCACCTGTGGCGATTTTTATTACAACACCACCCCCTCACCCAGCCCCAGTGGTCACAGCTAAAACAGTCCAGTGGACCAGTGGTGGTGCCTGACTCCACAGCAAAAAATTGATAGGTGGGCCACTACCATTGACTTATAGATTAGCCCCCAAAGAGAAGCTGATCAATCATATTCCTTTTCTTGGAAATTTGAAGTTAGAAAAAATGAGCCAGGAACCATGGGGAACTAATTGCAAAGAAGTCTTGAGGTAGACAAAGTTCCAAAAAGGCAACCTCCCCTATGCATCAGTAGAGATTGGAGGGGAACACATGCATCATCAGAGTTCTGTATAGGACTTGTGCAGTCAGAAGAAGAAATGTTGTGTATGAGAAAGAAATCAGGTATTCTATGAAAGACAGAAAGAGGGGCACCTGGGTGGCTCAGACGGTTAAGCATCTGACTTTTGATTTTGACTCAGGTCATGATCTCAAGGTTTATGAATTTGAGCCCTGCATTGGGCTCTGTGCTAATAGTGTAGAGCCTGCTTGGGAGCCTCTCTCTCTCTCTCTGCCTCTCCCATGTAAGTTCTCTTTCTCAAAAATAAATTTAAAAACCTAAAAACAAAAAAAAAAAAACCAAAAAAAAACAAAACAACTCAGAGAGATGGAAAGAATAGTCCTGATTTTGTTCCCATTCCAATTCCATTCAATTTCTAGGCTCACAGTAATTTCCTCTCTCCCGAAGTGACTCAAGTGATTCTTATTAGTATAGCTAGGAAAGATAACAGGGAAATCATATGAGCCAAAAGGCACCAAAAACCTTATTTCTTCATAGGTCCCAGATCCAGCTCTCAAGTGCAGCATCTCATTTCATCTATGTGAGCCCCACAGTGGAAGAAACTGACATCTGGAGTGGGGATATGACTCGCCCAAGGTCACACCACTAGCAAAGCCAGTATTAAAGCCAACTATTGTAGCCAACTCTTCTGACCTAGATACCAACCACACTAAGTGCACTCCAATCAGATCACACTCCCCCCTCCATGTAGAAGGCAGAGTTGGCTAGCTTCTAAGATTATTATTTCCATCTCTGGAAAGGGGCTAATTTGTAGGATAAGTACAGAGAGGCTGATACATTCTGTTTATACCAGGGGCGGAATCCTAGTTGTTATTTTGCATTTGGAATTACAGTGTCAGCTCTGACATCCATGGGTCTTGGATGTCCCAACATTTCACTTAATGGGACTCATCTAAAGGAACTTGACTTTCGATGGTTGGTCAAGTTGTTTCCCAGGCTGTATTGAAAAACATATTTTAGGGATCTCAGGAAATATAGGGATGGACACATCTTTATTGTCAAATTCATCCCTTTTTGGTCTCCATCTTTTGCCACTGTTGATAATGAAGGGCTTCCTAGGGTGTCGATCTGTATTAGGGTGTGGTTTACAATGATCTCTTGCAGGGACAGGGTCCAAATGCAAACTCATCAAATGCTTTTTGACAACTCGTTTTGTATATTCTTTTTGTAGTACAAAAGTTGTGCTGAATCAATGAGGGCCTTTTGGGAAATAGTTATACAAGCAAAAGAAAATACACATTATTTCTAGCCCTGACTCCCACCCAGAGAGAACCCTGATAACATGTTGGCATGTGTTCTTGGTAGAAAAGTATAGGATACCCCAGAAGCCAACAAGACAAATGTCTAATTTCTCCCTGGGATGCAGTGACCTGGTGAAAGCATGCAGAACTGAATTAACCATTCATCTGAGAATGTGCTGACCAGGCATGTGAGAGGCAGGACTAGTAATGGCCCCAGCATGGGACAAAGTGTGCATGCAAAATGAAGCAAAGGTGTGCCTTACTTCTGGAGAGATGTGGCATTTTATATAAATGCCCCAAATTGTTCCTTTATACAGAAGACATGGCTATGCCTTTGTTTTTCCGAACATCTTAAATGTATTTATGTCCCTACTTCACAGAGATGGGGGCCAAATATTATTCTAATATAAGTGATCAAAAAAATCAGGACAATCCTGGAGATCATTGTAAGCATTCTGACAGATTAGAAAACAAGTTTAGGAATCAAGGATTTGAGGTCGAACTCCAACTGAAGATTACCCCAGGAGTTGTGGAAAATGTGCATGATGGTCCCTCGCTCACAGGTTCTGCATCTGTCGGTGAGGGTGGGTCTCCAGCATTTCAAATTTTAAACCACAGACAATTCTGTCAACTACTCTCTGAGATACGACTGCTAATGTTTCCTCTTGGTCACTGGTTGGGATTGGAGTTTCTCAAAGTTGGCTGCTTATGATTACTTAAAATGTGCCAAACACATGGCTGTTACTTTAGTTCAGTCTTGTCATCACACCCCAACCCTGTGACTATAATTTTCTCAATGCCTCTCTGCCCTCAGCCCCTCTTCCACCTCGCCAATGAGTGCCATAGAAATATCTTCTTAAACCCAAGTTTCTCAACCCCGGTACTATTGGCATCTGGGGCTGAATAATTCTTTGTTGAGGGGGGCCGTCCTGTCCTTGTTGGGCATTTAGCAACATTCATGGCCTCTACCCACTAGAAACCAGTAGCATCGTCAGCTCCAATTATAACCACCACAACTGTCTCCAGTCATTGCAAAATGTCCCTTTAGGGCAAAGTTGACCTTGGTTGCAAACCACAGTTCTTAAACCTTAGGGAAGAATGGGTTGGTGTCTTCTGTTGTACAAATGTTTTATCATGGAGTTCAAACACCTACGTGATTTATCTGCAAACCACATTTCCGGCCTTGTCTACTGTTAAACTCCTCGATGACCCTCCCTCTTCACCACATTAGCCCATTCACACCTCTGTACGTTTGCTTTTCCTTTTTTTCTCAGGCCTTCAGTATCTTTTCTTTTCTGCTTTCTTGCCCAGGAAAAACTGACTCCTTCAAACTTAACTCAGTATTCATTTTCTCTCAAGTTTTTCTGGATTTTCCTAATTATCTCAACTCCTTCCTTGTGTACCACATGTTTACTTTTGCTGCTACCTAGAACTTCTTCAAACTTGTCCTGAAACCCAAATTTTGCCCATCTCTTTCCCTTAGATTGCAAAGACCTGATCTTATTTCTTCCCAGGTCACTAACACATAGCATAGGTGAAGCACAAGTTGGTCCTTCATAACATCTGTGCAAATAAATTAAAATTTGACATTTAAAGGTTACCAGAGAATAAGTATTTTTTTAAATCCATATATTGTCACTGACTCACCAAGAGTAATGGAAATAAAATTAAACATGTGTGCTATCGACCTATAGCGTTATACTTAGAGCCATCAACATTTCGGAACATTTAAGTTGCATTCAGTCCTTAACCAGAGTTAACACCAGTAAGAACAAGTGACCAAACTACTCATAAGCAGCCTATACTAAGTAAAACCACCCCACTCCCAAACCAGCCCAAGAGCTATTTTCACTTTAGTGTTTCTCCTTTCCTTTAATAGTTCTAAATTATACCTCACATCATCTGTGAAAAGCACTGACTCGGGTAGGAGCTGCGTTAGCACCTTTGGTGGAATTGTTACAAAGAGAACTCCCAAGGAGTTCTAGGTTTTAGGAATTCCTCTATTATTGGCTTCACAATTACAGTAATCAACAACAATTAACTTGTCTGCATTTCCCTCCCATTGCCTAGTGCCCTTACTTGATGTTGCATAACAAACGCATCCAGTTGACCCTAACCATCCAGTCTCAGCCTCAGGTCTCAAGGGCTTATTTCTACCACCTTAACTACCTGAAATTCAGAGAGAGATGGAGACAAGGGCTTAAGGAGGAAGTGGGGACCACTGAGGAAGAAATAGCTGTGGTGGTAGAGGCCGTTGGAGAACTTCTGCTTTCATTCATAAGGTGTAAACATTTTAACCGATAACCTGGAGGAAATAAAACCAAAACAAAGAGGACCTTCCTTCCTCTTGGAGATCTATAATTGCCTAGAGTTTACCAATATAGACCGCCTAACTTCTGTCATTTGGATTTCTTTAAACACATCACCTCCATGTAGGTGATTGGGCTCCTGCTTAGAAAGAGAGAGGGCTGAGAACATGAATTCTGGTGACTTAGTTTAGCTTGGTCCAGGTCTTATCAAGTGCAAATTATGTCACATGCATAGTTTTCTTCCTAACTTCAGTGTTGAAGTTACAGAAGGAAAGGCGAGGATGATTTAAAATCTGGAAAGATCTCTGAAGAGTTAATTGTTCAATGACAAAATGACTCCTGACTACAATTGTTCCTCATCTAAAGTGCAAATAAAATAGTGGGAAACAATATAAGACAAAGAAGTATAAAAAATGCTTCCTGTTGCATTTTTAAAGAGCATTTGCAGTGGACATTTGATGCAAACCCAATCAGTATAATTTAATGCTATAGTATTTATGTCAATATTAATGCCTTCTTTTTATGAAATATTACAGAAGGGATTATATCTGAAATGACAAGAAAAAACTTCTGTTAGCAAACCATAAGTTCCTTTTTCCAGTAGTTACGATTCTCATATGATTTATGTCACAGAGAAGTGAGGCAGCTCATACAAATCTCGTATTTTCTTGCTATCTGGTTATCTGTGTTTAGACATCTGCTTTTTAAGTATCAACTCATTTATTTCTTATCACCACACACTGGGTTTGTTCCATTTTACCTATGTATCTAAATACACATATTTAGACTCATGTGTGCATGCAGACTTTAATTTGGTTGGAGGCAGAGATATTACAAGAGTCTATCAAGCACCATGTTTCTTTCCCATAACCATCATACAATGAAAAATAATGTCAACAATTGTGCAAGTGCAGTATGACAAGTGTGAAAGCCCTAATTGGTCAATTGGACCAGAATGATGAGTTGCTTTTTTTTTTTTTAAACCAATGTCACTTCTAATCTATTACAACAGTAATGAACAGCCAGACAGCCCATTTCCCACGGATATCTTCAAAGCTCTACAGATTGCCATTTGAACCATTCTTTAATTGCATTTGGCACAGATTGTAGTATGCTCCATAGAACCAAGAAGGCGTGTTAACTAGATTTGGCTATCCCTAAGTCACTATAATGATGAGGCTTTATATGGCTAAAGGGATTTAGCTTCAGTCTTTCCTCTCAACTGTTATAACCACCTAACATACAGTAGTTGCCTGAAAATTTGAATTTTTATGACAGTGTATTCACTTTTTAAGGTTTATTGGGTTAATAGGAATTAAGAGTATTTTTTGCTTTTGTTTTTTGTATTTGTTTTTGGTGTGTGTGTGTGTGTGTGTGTGTGTGTATGTGTGTGTGTGGCTTGTCCCATCTTGGATGTAAAATTTTCTGGATTTTAATTATCCAGAACTTTATTTTAATTATAAAATTGGAAGTGATCCAATAGTATATATACTCCAAGATTTTTCTCAAAAGTTTATCTTTTATCTGTTAGGGGATTTTGTTTTTGAATTTATTTTGCCATTGATCAATACATATTTTGCTTTCAACTTTGTCAATTGTCTTATCTCCATTGTTAATGTATAATCCATGCCATTAAAAAAATTTCTGTGATAATTGGGAGGGATGGCTATACAATATCCTCCTCCTGGGCCAGTGATAATTCACTAACCATTTCCATTCAGCTACTTTGGCTCAGCAGAGACACTGACTTGACTCTTGGGCATAGAGAATAGGGAGGAGACATGGTTCCCTTCAGGCTGACCTCTAAGAGGTGATGATGTACAATTTGCAATGGAAGGTGATGATGTACAATTGGAATAAGGTAATAATGTACATTTTAGAGTGCTCATTCAGAGCACTTCTGATAAAACATGGAAGATTGAATATATGCTTTTCTTCTGGTTTCTCTCAAATATGCTCCTAAAATGACGGTAAAGGAACAATAAAAACAAAACAAAGGCATATCCCACCAGGGAGAAGGCGGTGGCAATTCATGATGGATGCCAACAACATTTTGGAAGCTTGAAGTGGATGAGTGGTAACTGGTAGAGCTGACTGGGGACTGTTTTAAGATAAGTGACTGGAAAGCAGAGCATACGCCAACAAGAACCATGTTGTTTCACTCAGCTGAATCTCAGGCAGCCTTAGGAATTGAGGCACTAGGTATCTTTGAAGGCTGAGGAGTTGTAGAGTCAAACCCATATGAAATAATTGGTTTAAAGTCTTTAAGACAAGTAGCCAAATTTCCCCCTCCACTCCACATAGCCAGGAAAATGACCCTCTTCCACCCAGGCAGAAAGCCAGAGGTTTATTCCTTTGAAAGGTTGACTCTCAGTGGATTGGGTCCTAAGGCACGGCTGAAGGAAGGCATGAGGCACCAGACTGGAAACAAAATGATCAAATCAAAGTCTACAAAAGGGCCATTGAGAGCCCCCAGGTTTCTTACCTCTCTCAGCTGCTAGAACATGAGCAATGTGGCTGAATATCTTCCCCACAACCCCTTCACACTCCTACCCCACCCTGTACACATCTTTGGAGGTCTTTTTTTTGGAAATACTAAAGAGCACCAAATAGGGACCTAATGGTCTTGACTTTGGGGGCTCTCCCAACAAAATATTGGGTACCCACTAAACAAGTCAACAGGAAGTAAGTCCCATCTCAGCACAAAGAATTCCCAATTTGCATTTTGGTGCCTCATTTTAAGATATAATAATAGCCAAATGTTTCTAGGACTTGAGGAAAGCCTCTAACATGAAAGACAGAGATCACTTAAAAAATGTTTTGAAAAACTATATTTAGAAATTAATTTTTCATGGGGGTAGAGGATTTACTCTTTTTTTAAAAGTTTATTTATTTTTTTTTGAGAGAGAGCACAGGAGCAAGGGAGAGGCAAAAAAAGAGGGAGAGAGAATCCCAAGTAGGCTCTGTGCTGGCAGTGCAAAGCCTAACGCAGGGCTTGACCCCACAGGCCGTGAAATCATGACCTAAGCTGAAATCAAGAGCAGGGCACTGAACAGACTGAGCCACCCCGATGCTCTAAGGATTTACTTTTTTAGTCAACAGGGTAGTATACATTACCAAAAGTGCAATATCTTTCAAAGAAGCCCCTATTATAGTTACATTAAACTAGGCATCTATAAACTGTTAGGAATATCTAGAAATAGGATAATTCTCCTAGATTAATACTTTCTTCCTTATTAATGGGATTAGATGTTGAGTTCTGAGATTAAATCAAAGCCAGTTTCTGGAATTTGATTATTTTCTGGGGAATAGTTTTAGCTGATTTACAGAGGTTAGGCCACTTTTTATTTTTTGAATAGTTATCTTGAAAGAAATACTGTGGTTTGGCCCAATTTTGGTTACTTCCATTTTTTTTTTATGCTTTTAGGATTAAAAAAAAAATCTCTAATACATTGTTCTCTCTAGAGTCAAGCTTTATGCCTGCATGTTTGTCCTCAAGAAAAAAGAATAAAAAAAAAAGAGGAGCAAATCTTCAAGCATTTATGAAAAACTATCATGTTCAAGTATGGTTAAAAACAGTTCTAAAGGTATCTATGTTTGCATGCAGTTTAAGGATTTTCAATTAAAGAGGAGGCTATTCTAATTCTTAACCAATATGAGCATGCAAGTGGTTAATATTGGTAATTATTATTTCAATCATATGCATGCCACAGGTGGAGTAGGAAATAACTTGAACAATTTTAAAAAAATACTATAGGGTCCTTGTTCTGTTACTTACCTTCCTGTGTCTAGAAACATTACTTAATTACATGACCAAATATGCCTATAAATAAAAGTGAGAAAATAAACCATCTGCTGTAACTACTTATGAGGTTGGAAACACACTTCAACATGAGATGGCATTAAAATTTTTTTTAATGTTTATTTAATTTTGAGAGAGGGAGAGAGCAAGTGAGCACTAGTGGGAGGAGGGACAGAGAGAGGGGGAGACAGAAAATTTGAAGCAGACTCCTTGCTATCAGCACAAAGCCCAATGTGAGTCTTGAACTCACCAACCATGAGATCATGACCTGAGCAGAGTCGGACACTCAACCTACTGAGCCACTCATGGGGCCGCTGAGATGGCATTTTAAACAGGCACAAAGCACCATCTATATACAGCCTACTGTGAAAAAGAGACAACATTGATGATCTATTTCCCCAAGGAACAGTCTCCCGCACTGGGCTGCTATCATCATATCTAGGTGCAGATACTATCTGGGACAACAATAACACATTAGCTAAGGAAACTACTCCTCATACGTCCTCCAGATGGGAAGAACTGCATAACCATGATGTGATTTGTTTGGTGAAGACACAAAGACCTGACAAGGGCTGGAATCAGAGCTGGCGTCACCACAAGGAACCTTGGGCAATAAGTGGAACACTCCAAGTCCAAGTTTTCTCATCCATAAAAAGGAAGCCCTGTTGGATTCATAGGGCTTTTGCAAGGTTCAAATGAATACATAATATGAATGGGTACTGTGTAAGCTCTTTCACAAATGATAAAGTGCCATAAAAATACAAGTTACAATAGGGGCGCCTGGGTGGCTCAGTTGGTTGAGCGTCCGACTTCAGCTCAGGTCATGATCTCATGGTCTGTGAGTTTGAGCCTCGCATCAGGCTCTGTGTTGACAGGTCAGAGGCTGGAGTCTGCTTCAGATTCTGTGTCTCCCCTCATTCTCTGCCCCTCCCCTGCTCACACTCTTTCTCTCTCTCAAAAATAAACATTAAAATAAATACAAGTTACAATGATATGACTACGAAGACAAATAATAACATAACAAATATCAAGATGCTTCATGGTGACCATCAATTTTTCAGTTGTATCTTGGTAACTTTGGGATTGAAAGTACACCTCTTAGATTTGGAATGGTTAGGGCTCTGTACTCTTACTTTTTGGAAAAGGAAAACTGAAATTTATGTACCTAGAGTCATGTTATTTTGGTAGCAAATACCCGCCCCTCCCCAAATCCCACACGTGGTCAGATTAAAGGGCTAATGGTAATTAAAGACTGACACAGAGTAAATAAGATTAATATTAGAATAGGATTACATGAAAAAAGATTTATATCAAAGGACTCTTTCTCTTTTCTCCCAAAGAAGGCCTAGGACACGAAAGAAGTCTTATGCAAAGCATTTTAAGCCTCTCAGTTATTTTTAAAGACGTTGAAAAATATGACGAGGTAGGCACAATTTGTTTTTTTACTGGAAAACAGCAGAAGTTATAATATGCTTAAGGCATCACTCTGCATATAGGAAATCGTACTATCCTGGAAGGCAAATTGGGTCATGGATGTCCAGGAACTTGAAAATCTTGTTTCGAACAGTTAGAGGAGAGAATGTACAGCAGACAGAATGAAAAGGTGTCTAAAGCCATCACGGCAAATTTCAATATCAATATAAGCTTTTTTTAATGTGCTTCTTGTTGAGCTACAAGTGTTCTTAATACAGTATTTTGTACAAATGCAGCAGATATATATCTATCTTTGCATGTACACAGTCATCTAATTATGATATAGAGTCATAAAATTCACATACACACACACACACACACAAACACACACACATGCACATGTGTGGAGGTTCTGGGTGCTGGGTGCTTTTATCATAAACCATCAGGAATATGATCTAAGACCAAAATAAAAAGTAAGATATGAAGACAACTACTGGAGGAAAAACTTTTTGTTTTGCTTAAAAGTTGGGAAGTACTTTCATTACACATATATGCTTGTCCCTAATTCACAAATGAGGAAAGAGTATGGTGTTCAGAATTACAGCACCAGGATGGCAAAGAACTTTAGAAACCAAGGAGCCTGGGAAGGTGCAGGGACCTTGGATTTTTCCTTTGAGAGTTATTCTGAAGCTCAAATGCAATGTCTGTGAAAACACTTTGGGAATTTTTACTTAAACCAACAAAAAGGAGCATTTTCAGTGGGGATGTCCAATGGCTCTGACATCTAGGAGCGGAGTCAAACTCAGGACTCAGCGGAGGTTTGCCCTGGGCTATGGGGGTGAAATGATACCTGGGCAAGAGGGACCATGGGACGTCACATGGCCTTTCTGGGACTGCATCACTCTGGTTTGTTATATTCAGTGTTTGTATCTCATAACTCAAGGTCTATGCCTTTGGCATAAAGGTCAGGGATACTTTTATCACTTTCCATCAACAAATGTTCCTTGAGTACCTATCAGGTACTTGGCACTGTTTCAATACAAATACAAATACAAATACAAATACAAATACAAATACAAATACAAATACAAATACAAATACTGTATTTGTACAATACTGGTCAAGAGGATTGAAGAATAGAATACAAGGTTATTTTGCATTGGAGAATTCTGTAAAGAATGGAAAATAAGGCACAGAGTGTCTCCTGGGTCCAGATCTCTGTTTGGGCTGCCATACAAAATTGTCATAGTATTACTAACACTTATATAACACTTGACAGTTTGCTACATAAATGCTGGTAGTATCATGACAATGCTACTTACAACAGACTTTCTTCAGGGTCTATATCTCTAAGCAGCTTACATCCTAGTGCTACACTGGTTCTCACAGGACCCCCCCAAGTACTTAGCCACTGCTGGTAGGTCTGTGAATCTGCTACGGGAAAAAGAGCACAAGTTTGCAGGTCAGACAACAACCAGTTTGAGCGTGAGCTTTCCTGGGTACTGGGGCCCAGAAGCCTAGAAGGCCTGGAAGATAGTTAACTTTTCAGAGCCTATACTGAAAACCCGGGGAAGATGACAAGAGTCTCTATTTATCAGGTGTACTGAACATCAGAGATGTTGCCCATGAAAGCACTTTGCAAGGGTCAAGTGCTATATGAACATTACGAGTAGCAGGACAATTCCATAGGCCACTTCAAACACATGTGGATCTGTGCTCTGATGGGATCAGCTGATGCATTTTATGTCCTGTATAGAATTCTCAAGGGTACACCACTCTGAATTTTGTTCTTATGTTTAATGCTTATTAACTTTTCAGATGATTTGATTTTCTACAACGGGTCAGGACCACCTATCCCATTCCAACGAGGCATATCTATCCACAAAATAGCTTACACGCCACTAAAAATCTAGAGAAGCATGTTAAATTCCCAAGCTGTTTGAAATGGAACTATGTCATTGATATCCAGATGGAATCCTAGTTTTTCTTTTCCTTCCCATCTGATAGTTTTAATTAGGATTATCTAATACAACAAACTGATCAATTAAAAGTGACCTGTGATAAATCCCAGTATTTATGACTAGGCAAAAAGATTACAGAAAATTCCTAGTACTTATGAGTGAAGAGAATTCCTTGAGATAAGTTTCTACTTTGTAGTATATTTTAAAACACCATTTTCCAGGAATTTACTGTGCCACAAGCCATTGTGAGGAAAACTGCATAGAGAATATATTGTACAGGTATAGAAGGACCTCAGAAAATTACATGATATTTATAATTTATAAAAAGAGACCACCAACTAACCCTCAAAACACCCCCAAAACCAAAGGGGTAATCTCTTAAGGAACACATCTGGAAGAGAGAGCAAATGTGACTAGAGACAGCACCAGTATTAAACAACCCTAGGCTTCACAGTCTGGCTCTAGTGGAAAGTGGTGATTTAATCTTACAAATTTATTTAGCTAAATTGATCACTGAAAGGCTAAAACCCTTCAAAATATATTGAAGTCTGGATGAATTTTCTAGTTCAGCTACACATATTGATTACATTAAGCAGATAACTGCCATATCTCTGATTTCTGTTATGAGATACAGTCACAGAAAATCAAGAACCAGATGCTAAAAGACAAAAGAATTCAAAAGTGAATGTGCAAGAATTATTATACAAAAAACTAATCAATCTGTGAACGTTTAGAGACAATGAGTATTTTCAATAACAAAAGACACACAAAAATGCAGCTGCCTAATCACAACTTATGTTCACTGTGCAGTAAGATATTTTAACATTTATTAACAGAAGCCTAAAAGTTCACTGTAGATCACTCTTGGAGTAGATAAGGCAGATTTTAATTAAAATATCACCTTTGGGGGCACCTGGGTGGCTCAGTCAGTTAAGAGTCAGTATGTCTCTTGATTTTGGCTTGGGTCATGATCTCATGGTTCATGAGTTTAATCCCTGCATCGGGCTCTGTGCTGTCAGAGTGGAGCCTGCTTGGGATTCTCTCTCCCTCTCTCTCTGCCCCTCCCCCACTCACACACACACACACACACACACACACACACACACAAAAAAAAAAAAAAAAAAGAACAAGAAAAACCAAAAACCAAAAAGATCACCTCTGACAAATAACGAGACTTATAGGGACTAATGGCTAAACCAAGACATTTATGTCTTATTAAAACCGATGTCTCTAGTTTGCAATGGTTTTTTATGTGACAAAGCAGTGTAAAGAACTGCCTAGCACCACAGAACATTTTAGAGCTAAGGAGACATCCTGACTAATCTTTTAGACAGGTGAGAAAACCCAGGTACACAAGGGACAGTAAATATCAGTGTGACACTAGATCCTGATTTTCCAACAATTCCTTGTAGAGATCTTTAATTACATTGGACGGTTGCTCCAAAAAGTTTGAAAAAGTCTAGGCTGAATTTTGAAGAGGAAACTGTTTTCCCAGAGGCAATCTCCTAGAAAAATTGTAAAATCTGTAGGTAGATGTCTCCATTTAGGATAAGGTGCTGATTACATTTAGTGAAGGGAAGAAGCAGAGTATTAATGGTTTGTAAAATTCAACAAACAATGGCTTCTGAATTATGCTGATGACGTAGAAGACAATTCTCTGTACTGCTGTGCACCAGCTCACTGGCCATTAATAGCTTCTCTTGTGAAGGTCATGGAGGGTCAGACTGGTAAATTTTAGCAAGGCTCAAGCTGTCTGAACAGTTGTCATTAAATCACAGATAATTAACAGTTCAAGATAAAGCATTAACTTCAATTTCTGGAGCTTTGCTAGCTCTGGAGATATCCCTGCTTAAATGAGATCTGTGACAGGCACTACGTGCTGAGAGACCTGTTAGAACACTCTTTATTTTGGCATGGCAGGATCCTAAATTGTCACTCAGCAACTCGCAGTAAGCCTAAGAGTAAATCTTTTTGGGACACCTGGGTGGCTTAGTCAGTTAAGTGTCCGACTTCAGCTCAGGTCAGGATCTCACGGTTTGTGAGTTCGAGCCCCGCATCAGGCTCTACGCTGACAGCTCAGAGCCTGGAGTCTGCTTTGGATTCTGTGTCTCCCTCTTTCTGCCCCTCCCCTGCTCATGCTCTGTCTCTCACTCTCAAAAATAAAATAAACACTAAAAAAAATATTTTTTTTAGAAGGCAAATATTTTTGAATGGTTGTCTGAGTTTTTCTCTACTACCGATCTGAAAGCAGATGGAGGAGAGCACAAGCTTGGGATAGAATTTGGACTGAAGAAGTCTCGTGGAGTAAAATGCTTCCTGGCAATAAAGGTGATCTAAGTGGCTCGGGGAAATGTGTGCCTAACTGGCGAATTGGTTAGCAATATGGAGCTTGGACAACAGAAGTACCCCTCTGTAGTGAACAGCCAGTGAAAGGAACTGAAGCCAAGGCAAGTGCCTGCATGAAGTAGTCAGAGAACCTGAAATGTGATGTTGCAGAGAGAAAGGAGGACGGCATGGAAGTCTCTTGAAAAGGCTGAGAGACGACCTCTGTCGAACCAGGATGGAAAAGCAATAGAGCAGAACAAAGTCGAAAGAGGGAAAGAGAGACTTCATTTTATAAGATAACCCAAACTACCATCCCTCATTGTAAACCTGTCACCACACTTTGCTGTAGTTTTAAAAGATAATTTGCTGTTCCTGCAGGTAATTCTATGGTTAGATTCCATGTGTTAAAACATGGTCTCTGGGGCAAATCCGACCATCTTCTTCAAACAGATCGTCATGGGGTAAAGGTTTGTGTCCAAACTTCTTATCACAGCATTTTGAGCCCTTTCATGTCCCTTTCCTTACTCATTTCTTACTTTGTCTCCCCTTCAGACCTCACACTTGAGCCACAAAACTACATCTGAGACTCCAAGCCGCTGATACAGGTTTATGTCCTTTGGACTTTTATTTTTTTTTGGTACTCTACCCTCCACCCAAATAACCGTCCCTTCCCCAACCCCTTAGGGATCTGCTGTGTTGAAAACTCAACTAAATCATTAGGTCATCTATAAAGCTTTTCTATACCTCTATCTGAGGGAGAACTGACTACCCATTCTTTTGTGCCCCGGTGCACCCCACAGATGCCTAGACCATAGTAATGATTACACTTTATGGCATCTGCTTAATTGTGTGTTCATCTCAACTGGACTGTGAACTCCTCCAGGTTAGGAACCCTGTTTGCTTTATTATTATAGAAACAGTTCTTAGCATTGTGCTTGCATAGAGAAATTGCTTAATGTTTGAAGAATAAAAAATGAATGAACGAATGGGTCAACCAATCACTGGATAAATATATACTTGAAGACACTGCCCTTAATGATACTACTGTGGCATTATAATTGCTTTAAAGTATCTATAAAGAATGTAAAAACGGGCACTATATAAACTCTCATTATCCTTTTCTTGCTTGAATAAAAGGGACATTTCAGAAGAGCTCTTAAAAATAAATTCATCAAAATAGAAAAATCAAGTTCCAATATAGGAATTATAACTTTCATGATAGATACACTCAAACGGATTAGCGGTCCAGAAATATATCTCTAGGAAATCAAGTAAATGAGGTACAGGCGTGGGTCATAGCTTAATACCACTTTGCAGAGCTTAAGAAAGTAAAAAGAAAGAAAAGAAAAAAACTGGAACAAAATTTGGAATTTAAGGACACAAGTAAGGAATAACACAAGAAAAATAAATAGACCAAAGCATTATAGAAATATATTATGAAAATTAAGAGAGAATCAAGTAATTAAGTACTTTACCTCAAAAGGCATAGTCTATAACTTACAGCACAAAACTGGGAAGTATCCATAAATATCTTTTAACAAGAACTTCTAGTCTTTTCTCATTCTCAGTGGATGGTTCACCTGGACCAACCTTTACACTTACACTCTTCTCATTATTCTCTTAGCCAGAGTAAATCACAACTGGATGCTAAGGCAGGACTTCTGATTCTGCCCCAAATCATACTGATGGTCCAGACTCATAGGACTGAAAATGAGGTGACAAATGTCAGCCTAGAAAAAGAATCTGTTTCTGGTCTCAGAGGCACAGAGTCACAATACTTTCATGAGGACAATACTTTCCTTCTGGGCCAGAGACACTATGAACACTCATGTTTTTTAGGTGTAGATAGAGCTTCCAAAACTGTGTTCTACGATATTTGCAGGGGGGGTGTGAAGTTCTATTTCCTCCCCTCTCCCATTTGTTTTCAAGAGAAATTCCTGACTGGTTTGTCTTTAACACCGTGCTTTGTTTCAGCTATTTATATACTGCCTTGTTCCAGAATGAACAGGTGGGCCGAAAATGAAAAGGGTATGAAAAAAAGGAAAAAAAAAAAAAAAAAAGACCCAAAATGTAACCAGGAAGTAGTGAGAAGTGCATAGGATAATAACCTACAGGATTGTTATGGGCGTGGCTGTGATCCACACAAATTAAAACCGAGGGAAACACCCTTCATCACTGAGCTCAGTAGAGACAATACATTAATGATCCCATAAGCATTTCCAAAGAATAGAGTCAGTTCTTGGAGAGAAAATCTCCACAAGGTAGCTCCAAATATTGCCAAGTAACATGAAAGAAAAGACATTCTGGAGTTGCTTTTCTAATCTGATGGCTTATTTTGTGTGAATAAATTATCAAGATGTAAGGTTCAACTTTTTTTTTTCTTAACAAGGTAGGTAAAATGTGACTTTGGTTAGCAACATGTCTATAGTGGTAAAGCGTTTTATGGGATTTGAAATATATTGTGGAAAGAAATATAATCAGGAATTTTATTTTATATCCAGAAATAAATTCATTAAGTAATGGCAAAATTTAAGCATTCAAAACAGAAAAAAATAGTTGTTTGCAATGGGAGGAGAAATATATGTTGGTAGGAATGATCACTAGACTTTGACAATTTAAAACATCTGAAGCATTAAAGTTTTGATGTTCCATGATAGCACAAAAGAATAGAGAGAAGGCGAGTTTTGTCTGTTGCCAAGTTATTAAATTTCCAAATTATTAATAATTAATGTCCCCTGAGGATGACTTCTGATAGGAGAGTGCATGATAGCACATTCGTAAAAGTGTTGCATACATTTTCAACCAGCTGATAATGTCCATCATCATTATGCATCTATTAAATGTCACATATTGTACTACAATCAGGATGACATTGGCCTGTAGCCACACAAAGCCAACTTTACGCACTGACATTCTTGTTCTTTGGTGGTTGGGGGTATGGCCACATAGAACAGGGTCAATGGTGAATATCATACAACTGTCATTATGTTAAGTAATTCTCCTTTAGGAAGCCTGCTTCTCCCCTGCATGACTAGCTGATAAGGATCCAAAGTCACCACACCTGCAAGCAAATGATACATAGCAAAGGGAGCGACAGGACAGTCTGAGGTGCAAATGAGCATAATCTTGCAAGGTAGGTCAAGGCTGCAGCTCTGGTCCAGGCAAGTCCCTTCATCTCTTCACTCCTATACTCAGCAAAGCCATGGTTGTGCCTGACCTCATCACACTCAAGATCTGAGATGCCTAATCTCTTTTGTGTTTGACACTCATGGTACATATTTAGTAAGTGTTGATGACTGAATGGGAACCAATTAAGATTTATTTGGTTACTCTGAAGGCCAAGCATTTTAGTCTGGAGGAAGATAAAGAGAGGGACACAGATTTCAGATGTTGTACAAGAGGCACAAATTCTTTACATCCTTTTGAGGTGAGTCAGGGTCACTTTGGTTTTCCTCCCGATCTTTCACCTATAATTTGAATAAGAATCATGTCAATTGCTTTTTTCTTCTCCCAGAAAAGCTACAATGAGCTAAACACAGGCCATTCACTTGATTCAATTTTCATGGACATACTCAGCTCCAGGCACCACTCTAGGTGATGGGATTCTCTGAAGAATGTCACAGTGCCTCCTGCCTAATACATCCTTAATGACGGAATGAATGACCTCTGACTTGCACATAATAATGCTTCAGGGTAAACAAAGTTGTTGGCTTGAATCTCATTAGAATAAGTCAAAGAATCCTTTGAAAGAGCTCACAGCTGTGCCATAAAGAGAGCCATATAACCCTGTTCCCCTCCAGTTTACAGTTTGGTGTAAAGGTTGCCCCAAACACTTACAATTCAATAATATATTGAATACAACAATACAATTTGTACACTAATACAAATAATAAGAATATGATGTGTTCTGCTGTAAACGTGAAAGAGAAGGCAAAGTGGATGGGGGATGTGAAGATGTTATCCATGTAGATGGCCGGGGGGGAAAATTACAGTCAGAGCTCTTTCCCAGGAAAGAATTCAGAAACTAAATCTAATACAAAGGGAAGATGACTCTGTGTTGGTTTGTACCTTACTGTCCTTTCCTGTGCGGAAACGTTAACATTTTCAGATATAATGGGTCTTTTTTCTAGGTCATGAAGCACAAACAATGTGCCGGAGGCCTGAACAAAGTTGACTCATCAGCAGGGCTTTGCACTTAAAGATCTGAGTTTTCCTGGCTATTTAAATGAGAGTTGGGCATTAATACACACAGAAATGACTGACATGTTTGGTTGTGGGGATTAGCTTCATTGTATGGAAATGCCACGTTGGCATCCCTACGTTAACATTCTGGATCTCTTAAAGTGTGAATGGGGGCTTCTATCCACCCCTCACTCAAAAGATAATTTCTCTTAAAATACTCTGTTTAAAGTGTTCTTGAGATTTTTTTTTAAGGACTTGGGTAGGAAGAAAGGGATCACAATTAGGAATCAAAGTATTTTTTTTCTTGACAAGGTAACTGAAAGAAATTTTGTAGAGTTTATCACTAAAAAGTGAAAAAGCAAAATGCTGAATATAAAACAGTAAAGAGTGGGGGCGCCTGGGTGGCGCAGTCGGTTAAGCATCCGACATCAGCCAGGTCACGATCTCGCGGTCCGTGAGTTCCAGCCCCGCGTCAGGCTCCGGGCTGATGGCTCGGAGCCTGGAGCCTGTTTCCGATTCTGTGTCTCCCTCTCTCTCTGCCCCTCCCCCGTTCGTGCTCTGTCTCTCTCTGTCCCAAAAATAAATAAACGTTAGAAAAAAAAAATTTAAAAAAAAAATAAAAAAAAAATAAAAAAAAAAAAAACAGTAAAGAGTGATTTAAGTTAAATTTTACTGTAGAATGTTATTTAACTTTATTGGCTAGGTCTACTAGACATTAAGTGCAAGGATCTAATTTGCCACAGTTTTGGTCGTATTCCTTGCAAATAGCAGGGTTCTCAGATAGAAGAGGCATGTAATAAATGAGTTTATTTAAAGGTTGTTTAATTAAGCATCATTTTGTGTACTCAAGAATGGAAAGGAGAAAATGTTCTGTGATACAGAATTATGTAGATTTTGAAGTTGTCATATATTTTCTTTTTTGCCTATTTTTGAAATCAATAAACACAAATAAAGATTAATTAATACAATTGAAGATTACTCACTTTTCTGGCAAACCTGACTATCCAAAACACAGCTCCAAGCCATAGTAATTATTTGTTGATTGAATACTTGCCTTGTAAAAATTAAGAAAGCTTCTGAGAAGTTACTTCTTTCTAAAATTTTTTAATGTTTATTTATTTTTGAGAGAAAGAAAGAGAAAGAGAGAGAGAAGGGGGTGGGGCAGAGAGAGATGGAGACTCAGAATCTGAAGCAGGCTCCAGGCTCTGAGCTGTCAGCTGAGATCTGACAAACCATGAGATCGTGACCTGAGCCGAAGTCAGACACTTAACCGACTGAGCCACCCAGGTGCCCCAGAAGTTACTTCTTTCTAATCAGAGAAGTACAACTTAGATGTTCATTCTGGGCCCACTTCTCTAATTCACCACCTGTACTGGCCGGTGCATGAATGTGGTTCCCAAGAGCCCAACAGATTAAAAGCAGTGCTGGAAGGGGTGTGAAGAAAGGGGGTAAGATGAAAGGTTGTCAAAGGGAAATAAGAAACAACGTCAGAAATCAGAGCAACCTGGGATCATCTAGGGATGAGGTTAATGGCCAACATATATTAATGGACCTGGAACAGCACTGACTTTCAGCACAAAATGTCGCACAACGATGCCACTTTCAAGGAAGGGGCTAAATTGGATTTGGTGTACTGAGTTTGAGAAGACAGGGGAATCACTTAGAATGCTTTCTTTTCAAAGGTGTTCAAATAAAATTTTGCTAACTTAAAGACATTTTAAGAGAGGAGTTTAAGGGGAGTCTTTTCACTGAATACCAGCTTCTTATGATATTAACAAAATCTGAAGGGAGCTTTTCTAAAATTTTGTTTATATTCCAAAGAATTTCCTTATGGCTGGGGAAGCTTTCCTTCTAGTGATCCCTGAATCTCATAACATCTGCTTCACTCAGTGTGGTTTAATGAAGTAGGTAAGCAAAAACTCAACTGTTTTGGCAGGTTTCAAGACATGCGGGGGAGACGCCAATAATCCTGAAAAGCCATCTCAAGAGCATCAATAATAGATAGATATGGCTCCTGCCATTCATTAATTATCCATTTTCCTCCACTAGAATTTCTAAGTATACAAATGTAATGTAGGTCACATTCTGGAGTAGTCTTTCCGAATCTATGCTTTTCATAGCATCATTCCTGCAAGATGATGCTTAAAAGACATCTGAAGTTAAGTATGTCTGAGATTGTAGCACACTGTAATCTCTTTCTAGAGATACCCAATACACATGAACATTTTAAAGAGCACAAATATTGCAGTAGAGAAAGCTGTTTAACTCTTAAATCAACATTTTCAAAACTAATTAAAAGTCCCTCTTCCCTTTATGTAGAGACCAGAAGCAAATGTTAACATCTTGCAAAAGACACCAAATGCCTATACTAGAATTTTCACTGTCTTTAAAACTAGCTGAGGGGAATGGCCTCTATTTAGTTGTAATGATGCCATTTTTCTCCCAATAAAATGTATTTAACTACTCTGAGGAGTAACATACCACTGCACAAAGAGACCAACAGATTTACTGCCATAAATAGATACAACAACACTTCGTAAAATACCTGGAAATTATAAGCACAATGAATAACCATTCGTCATCTGTGTAGCTAATAAATATGCCCAAGAGATAGTCCGTTGAAAGAATTAGAAGGCAAGTCACATGATAGAAGGTATTTGCAATACATACAACCAAATAAGAATTTCTATCAACAAATTCAAATCAATAGCCCAGGTCCCCTAACAAACCAACCCTGAGGGAGAGCTAATGAGATAGGCCTTTATTGGAAGGTAAAAATTCTAGGGCAGCAAGAGTGAGGAAAACAGGGAGGAGAGGCAGAGAAGGGAGAGCAAATACCTAGCTACCCATACATAGCTTTATAAGAAAACATATCTGACGGCTCAGTCTCCAGACAGGACATATAAACAGGACACAGATACCTAGATCAGAAGAGTATATGGGAAGGAGGGAAGGAGAAGAATTTGTATGCTGGTTTTCTTCTAGCTCCTGTTTCTTATGGTCAAAGTACTCCACAATAAAGCATTAATTAACTTTTTTACATTTCTGGGTTAAGTCACCTGGCCTTTCCAGGTAGCCTCTAGGGAAGTGGTAGGAGAAGGAGACCCTTCATAGTCTGATAGGTTGGGCTTGGGAGCCAGAAGTACTGCAGCTCCAGCATAATGGGCATGAGGGAGACCATGTTAATGACCAGCCCTCACAATGGGGGAGCCCTAAACAGCCTGTGGTGTAGGAAAGGAGGCAACAGCATGGGCTGCTTGCACAGTCCATTGGGCAAGTAGCTAAGGATTCAAGGATGGGGATTAGGAGGACTGTTGGGGGGAGGGCATATAGCTTGAATCCAACACACAATCTAATGAGAAGTTGGCAAAGTACTTGATGAGGTCCTTTGAAGTAATCCAAATGGCCAATAAACATATTAAAATGTATTCAACCTCCTTTGTCATCAGGAAAATGAAAACTGAAACCACAATGAAATACTGGTACATTCTGACCACCATGGCTAAAAGTAAAAAGACCAACAATATGAAATGTTGGTGATGACGCAGGCGGTGCATAAATTGCTTTAATTTGGACTGTAAATTGATATAACCACTTCAGATTTTGTACTCATGTTCCATATATGCATACCCTGTGACCAGCCATCCCACTCCTAGGAAGATAGCAACATAGGTGCATAATGGGTTAACAAAAAGATGTACAGATCAATGTGTATGCTATCATTATTTATAATAGCCTCAAACTGGAAATAACCCAAATTTCTATTCGTTGTAGAATAGGCAAATGTGTGGCATACTCACATAATGAAATACTATGTGGCAGCAAGAAAGAATAAACTCCTACTGCAAGCACCAATATGGGTGATTCTCACCAACATAATGTTAAGCAGAAATTGATATACCAAAGAATACATTATTCCATACCTATCTATGTGCAGATTGAAAAAAAGATTTTTCTAAACTAGGACTCTGAAGAACCTTAAGTATCTTTCCCTCTGCATTCACTACATTCCTCTATAGTCAATTCTTAGCAAAAGAATTAAATTCTGAATAAACACTGCCTCTCCGAAGCCTGTCTCCAAACACACGCACGCGCACACACACACACACACACACACACACACACACACACACACACTTCCCCATGCATCATGCTATTAGGTTAGACTTGGACAATCAAATGTCAGGCCTCAAAAAGAAGTTCAACTGGTGTGCTAAAAATACACAGTTCTGTAACTTGCCTCAAAATTATTCCATGACACTCTTCAAATGAATTAATTTAAAGTTATGTGAATTATACATCGATAAAGCTATTTTGAAAAGGAGTTTAAATAGCACAAAATCAATCTTTACATTTTGGTATCTCTGCATGTGTTCTGTAGATACTCTCCCTGCTGTTATTTTAAGATAAATAATACTTTCCTTTGATTACCATTTTTTTCTACCAAATCATTGCTTTCAGAACTTATCACAACTCTTTTAACTTAGCTTGTGGCGAAACGCTCACACACTGATGCTCCACGGGTAAGGAAATTTCATTTCAAAAAATTGTTAAAGGAAACTGCCGGCTCATTTTATTTGATTTCAGTTATTGTTGTGCAGCTAAGGGGTCTCAGGCTCGTTCTCTCTCCAAATATTGAGGTTGGATTCCCAAAGAGGTTATTTTTTCAAAAGGAGATTTTGAACGTAACCAGCACGTTGTTGTAAAGAATATAATGTTTGGACCCTGAGGAAAGAGAAGTGACTCTGTAAACACGTTCCACAGAAGCTCACCAGCTAGAGGCTCATGGGACGCTGACTGGCTTATCGGAATATAAGATAAGACTGATTGGCTCCTCAGAAATCATGCCCACCAATAGGTGCTTGGCCTTCCTGACTCTGACTTTCTAAGCGAAGTAGGCTATTGGAGCCATCAGAAACTACGGTGCCTCTTCAGGGACAATTCACCAGAGCCTACAGATTGCTTGGTTTGTTAATTTCTTTGACAAGCTGGTAAACTAGTTGATGAAAACAAAGCCTAGAGAACCTGAAGGGAAATGCTACTTAAGGCAACTAAGTTTTCATTCCCATAGCATTTCACCCTTTTCAATACACATTCATATTTACAATTGCAACCATGAAGGTCTGTCCTATGTGAAGATGATGGACGAAGTACAAAGAGAAGATGAAACACATCGGGATTACATGAGGACAATAGTAGCTAGGGTTACAACACTTCCTTCCTAGCCTGCTACGAGGGTGGGTGTAGTTCTTAAAACATATTTAGTTGGTTTTTTTTCTCCTGATAACACTGATTCACCTTAATTGTAGGATAATATGGAACCCATAGAAAGTACTAAGAAGAAAAAACTTTAAGTCATCACCACCTGTCGGTGATGAGAATTCAGTCTTTTCTGCCAAGAGATGTCTGTAAGGTAATATAGTTGATACAAAGGGAAAGATGCCTAAGGTCTGAGGGTCATACGTTAGAAAATCTTTTCTTCAATGTGTGCATAGGAATGTATCTCCTAGGAGTCCTTGCCAGATGTCAAATGCACTTCCCAAGAACTTTCTTCAGGCAAGACCCTGGAGAGCTAGTGAGCCACTCTTAACATTCTCCATTTGATACCTATAACCAGTTTATTGATCAAGCTGGACTTAGTAATGTACATGCACAGAAATAACTTTATTATTACTTACTTCTTTCCTTTAAACCAGTGGTTCTCAATTAAGGGTGATCCCCACCCCCATCTCAGAGAACATTTAACAACATCTGGAGACATTTTTGGTTGTCACAGCTAGGGGCTAGGGATGGTGAACATCCTTCTTTCAACAGGACAGCCCCCCCCCCCCGCCATGTACACAACAAAGAATTATACGGCTCAGAGTGTCAACAGTACTGACAGCGTTAACAGAGATAACCACTGCTGACATTTTGTTGTGTGGCCATTAAGATCTTTTCTCCTTCCTTGATTCCTTTTTTCCTTCCAAAATAATAATCACACTGGTCATCCACTTTCCTTATAGCATGATTCTTCAAAACATGACATTTAATGCTGCACAGTATTCTATGTGATTTCTTACTGATGGACATTCATTGTCTTTCCAGTATTTCAACATTGTAAACTATGTTGGTATGAACATTCTTGACCATAAAACTATTTCCATGTCTCCAGTGACTTTCTTTGGATGGATTCCTAGAAGTACAATTACTTACTCAAACTAAATGAATGTTTTTAAAGCTTTTCCTCTTACTGCCAAATTACTTTTTTCAATTAACAGTCTCTCTGGCAGTGTATTGGAGTCCTCATCAGGCCTGTGCTGCTTCTAACAGTCTTGTTCAGTTAAAATTTGACTAAATGCTAACACTAAGACATATCTTCTAGCTGTAATGTGACTTACAGGGTATTAAGCACTCTAGCAACCATTGTCTCAGCTGACTAATGTAAGGTAGGAAGTTTAGGTACTATTATGTACTCATGCCCCAAGACCCACATAAGGAATTCATTCATTCATTCATTCATTCATTCATTCAGTGTCTTTGTTTTGATTACCACCCCTCTAGCAATTTTATAGATGAGGATGGGAAAGAAGATTAGAGCCAGCCAAAGACCACACAGCCATTAAATACAAGTCCTGGGGGGCACCTGGGTGGCTCAGGTGGTTGAGCGTCTGACTTCTGATTAGGTCATCATCTCCTGGTTTGTGGGTTTTGATTTGGGATTTGAACCCAGCCATTCTGACTTCAGAGCCTGGATTCCTAACCCCTACTTTACTCTGCATCTCTAACTCTCTCCCAAGGCTCTCTTATTTTAAAGAAGTGATATCCTTAAGGTTATACAGATTAGAGAGAGAAAGAGAGAGAGAAAATAAGATGAAGGTGAAATCAGGGCAAGAAGCCTACTTTCATTCTGTGCTCTTTCTATTCAACCAGGAAGCCTCATTATCACTGAAATAACAAAATTGCCATTTTGTAATGCAAATTACTTGAATGCAGACATGCACAGATTCAAGCTAGTCAAGGATTTTGGCCTTCAGACTCTCCAATACTTGGCTAACAAGTGTTTCCCTACCTGCCCCTTTCCAGTAGATGGTGCTGTTTTTCCAACATTTAAATTTGCTACACAGCAACTTTTGATTGATTTGAGCAGGCTTGCTTAAGGGTGTTCAGTGAAGTCCACTTTGTATATTATTGAAAGGGTATTACTGAAATTGCTCACAAGCCCAAATGTGAACCTGAAAATTAGAAGCATACTTCAAATACAAAACCAATCTTTGCTCAGTATTGATGGAAACGCTGTTTTTGAGAGTCCTAAGGGCAAATAAATGATGAATCACCACCCTACTGCAATGACCTATTAAACCAAACCTTTTCCCTAAGGACACAAAGGTAAATGTTTTGGGGAGGCTGTAGGAATCACAGTGGGTCTCACACAGAGTAGTTACAGAAAGATTAGGAGTCATTATACAGATTCTATATTGTTTCTACGGTAGATATCACAGAACAAGTGTTGGTGGACTATGGATTAGACGGTGGGGGGTTGGGGGCATCAACATTTTCCAAATAATTTAATGTTGGATGAAGAAGCACAGTATCTCTTTCAGCTAGCCCAGTGGAGATCAAGTTCTCACTGTCAATACATGTTAGAAGTTCCCTTAAACACAATTAGGGCTTGGAGCAGAACAGAGTCTTTCTGGGGTTCAGAAATCGTCTACAATGTAGAAATGAAGCCAGTCTGAGTATCAGCTTAGGTGAGGGCTACGTTTCAGTGAGGCATCTTATGATCTGCTTGTAACTAGGAAATAAAAAGGCGTGCTTGGAAAAAAAAATAACACCTCCAACCATCTTTAAAATCCACAATCTGCATGATCTCAAACAACTATTACTAATCCACATAGAAAACTCATCCATGTTTCAGGAAGACCAAAGATGATCCATAGGTTGCTGATGAAGAGATTGATAATCAATGGTTTTGACAAGAAGATAACCTACAATGATTTCCTTCCCAAATTAGTAATTTCACAAGAAACTGAAGTAAATTAAAATCTGAGTTTGGGTGATCTTCAAGAGAGAGGTATCCCCAAGACTAAAATGAAACAGTGTAGCATATGTACAATATTTCAGGTCTAGCCCAAACTACTGTATTTGTGAAGCTATCTGTATTTACTTGTAAAGATTTGTGGCTATATAATTCAGAGATACTTATGAATCCCATTGTTTTGCAAAATTACAAGATTACCTGTGATTCTATGGACAGACTCACCAAAAAATGAAAAGTAGCTTCTCCCAAAAAGAAGTGTTAGGCATTTGAAAAGGGGGAAGAAAGACAGCAAATGTAAAATTACTTTTTTTAGATCTTAAAACATCCCAGAAAATAAGCTACAACTTTTTCAACTTTTTCTTCAAGTAGATCTGCTTCAAAGAGATATAACAGCACTTTCTTAATTCAACTTACATCCCAGTCTGGGGCTTTAATAATATAAGTTAACAAACAGAACCACTTCTCTGTGAACCATTATTTGAAATTTGCTGTAATTTACTTAGTCTTCTGCATATCTGATAGACTTGACTGTGTTTCTCCGGCCACGCTGTAACTGGTAGACAATCTCAGTCATGGGTGTGGTTAGGGAAAGTATATTGAAGACTACATTTTCAAAGGTATCTGCAAGCTTGCAGGTTTGAGATCGCAGATATCCACAATGCAGAACATGTCAATTAAATCTTCCAGTCAGAGGAGGCCTGTGTGGACAGCTCTCCCCATGGCAGGCATTGGATTTAATCAGAAAATTTCCAGCTTGAAGGTTGAATGCTGGCCTGAAAATGTACCACATATAAGGAAATTCCATTTCAAATAACACACAACTTATTCTAGAATTCTCCATGACTGTCGCAGTTGAAGGGTTCAGTCTTACTGATCATGGTTTTATACTATAGGTTATTACAAACATATTGAAATGTTTTTCTGTTTACTATCACTGGGTATCTGAATTTATTGTACTCAAGTTCTCTTTTCATGGGAAGGTGAGGAGGCCAAAGTTCTCTTATACAGAAGCTAGAAAGAGAGAGAGCTTCTCCTTACATTTTTATAGAAATTTAAATTTATTTTCATATTATTATATTATGCCTATAGGAGGTGAAAATTCAATGAGTTGCAGATAAGACACTACTGAATGTTCCCTGAATGAATGTGTAAATGCCGTCCACAAAGCACCTGTCAGACAGCTATATAGATCAATGGACAAAATTTCAGGAAATTCACAGCATCAGAAAAGGTAAAGGAGTTTTGATGCAATGAGCAAAGACTTAAAGGCATCCAAATCTTCCAATTTTGTGAATTGGAGAAGTACATTAAAGTTTTCTGAGACAGAGAGACAGAGAAAGAGAGAGATAGAGGGCAGCAGGGGGTGGGGTGGGATATGTTTTATTATATACTTTTTTCGGTTGCCAGCTTCCAAAGGCTGGTTTCATGATCTTCGCCATTTGCAAGGATTTTCTGAATACTTTTCTCCCATATTGTTTTTTCCAGTGTTTCTCTAAGGGTGGGACACAGAATCTGAGGTTCCCATTTTGTACAAAGGGAGATATGGCAAAGTCACAGTAGCTTATAGGTCCTGTCAGTGGGTATGATTTAGGGCAAAACTATGAAGCCAGCACAATCAACCGGTCTCTTTTGCTTTTGGGTATCATCCACTGTCCTCTGATTTAAGCTGCCTTCTACCTATTTTCAGCTCTGGAGCAGCTTCCTCACCTCTCACTAATTACTAGTTTCTAATAGCATTTATACGCAGTGTTTATTTTTTATTAATAACTTTTCTTAGAAATCTCTTATTTCCAAGATAATGATTATACTACTTGGAAGTGGAGAAGCCACTTTGGTTCTTTGTGAGTTTTCACGTCTTCAAGCTACTTGCCTCCATCTTATCAGGCCATTTGAATACTTAGCTAGTAAGGCAAGATGGGAAGAACATGGGATTTGTGGTCAGAGAGATGTGGGATCAAATGTCATTTCTGTAACTTACTCAGTATGACACTGGGGAGCTTTAAGGTCTTGGAGCCTCAGTTTCTTCACCCATGAACTATAGATAACACTACTTGCAGGATTGTAAGCTAATGCCCTGTGAAAGCCATCTGGACTTGTCTGAATGGATCATGTACCCTCACTCCTTTTAAAAAATTGCCTTCTCTCTTCAATTCATGCTCAAAGAGTGATCATAGGGACCACTGGACTTAATTCACATGATCTTGACCCTCTGGCCATATAGACAGAACAATGTAGAAACATGATCTCAAGGGAACCCATCCTCAGATTAAGTACAGCCAATTATGGGGTCTTTCTTGAGAGGCTAAAAGACACACACAAAATATACATGAGACAATACAGAGCACAGAGACTCTGTGATATTGACTATCAACATGGGGTTTCTTCTGTGTATGCTTCATTGCACGTGCTAGCTAAACATTTTCAATTGGCTCCAAAGGAAACATGACAAACCCGAGCCATTGATGCTATGGAGGGATTGAAACCAGGAGGTTCTGAGAAACACAGTCTTGGAGAGATGTGGGAGGACAAAGCAGGTGTGTGGAGAGAAGATGAGGCAGGGTGTGATACAAGCTTTGGTCTTCGCCGTTGGCTTTCTGAGAGGTTGCCCTGACAATTAACCACCTACCAAAGCCTCTAGTTGGAATAGATTTCTGTAGCTCGCAACCAAGTTGTCCCTAAAAAAGCCCCAGGTTCCTGTTCTTGCACAGCACCATGTGTGATATGAGTTACTGATTCTTAGTTTGCCAGCCAACTGTGGCTTCCTCTACATTCCAGGTGAGACTTCTCAGGGGAGAAGGGATTCTACATCCTCAGAGACGTGCTAGCCATATTCACTCACAAACAGTGGAAAGAAGTCCCTTGTTTTATTTAGTTAGTAGTTGATAAATTCCAATAGTCTTCAAACATTTCCTGCTTTTTTTTTTTTTTTGCCTCATCTCTTAAATGTAATTCTTCTTCATACTTTTTCATGTCTTTGGAGTCCAAGCCATATGATAAATTGTGTTTTACAAAATCACATATTCTGGGGGGAGGGGTCTTTGAGGACAGTTCTATCCAAAATCACATATTTACTGGGTTCTAGATGGGTCTCTTTATGGCTGATCTTGATTACTAGAAAATCTATCTTTAACATAGGCAGAGAAAAATTGCTTCTCCCAAAAGGGAACCTTTGTGCACTGTTGGCAGGAATGTAAATTGGTGCAACCACTCTGAAAAGAATATGGAGGTTCCTTTAAGAATTAAAATAGAAATACCATGTGATCTAGCAATTCCACTACTGGGTATTTACCCAAAGAAAGTGAAAATATGAACTTGAAAACACCCCTGTGTTTATTGAAGCATTATTTACAATAGCCAGGATGTGAAAACAACCCAAGTGTCCTTTGATAGATGAATCGGTAAAGAAGATATGGCATATATATACAATGAAATATTACTCATCCATAAAAGAGAATGGGATCTTGCCATCTGTGACAACATGGACGGACCTAGAGGGTATTACGCTAAGTGAAACGAGCCAAACAGAGAAAGACAAGTGCCATATGATTTCACTTATATGTGGAATCTAAAAAAAAAACAAAACAAAAAAAACCCCAACAAAATAAGTGAATAAACAAATACAGAAACAGACCCATAAAAACATAGAACTGATAGTTGCCAAAGGGAAGGGAGGTAGATAGGATGGGCAAAATGGATGAAGGGGAGTGTGGGAGATCCAGGTTTCCAGTTACAGAGAGAAGAAGTCACAAGGATGAAAGGTACAGCATAGGGAATACAGTCCACAGTACCGTAGTAGCGTTGTATGGGACAGATGGTAGCCACACTTGTGGTGAGCAGAGCAGAACATACAGAGCTGTGAATCACCATGCTGTAAACCTGAAACTAATGTAATACTGTGTGTCAACAATACTTCAAAAAAATTGCTTCTCCTACAGTTCCTGGCACAGGGTCTTCTAACCAGGAGCTTCACTAAGTGCTTGAATACACCTAGATTTTTTTTTGTGCTTTGTTTTTTGGGACACTTTTTGCTATCCTCTTTCCCAGCCCCTCACTCTAGCCGCCCTTCCCTGTGTAGAATTAGAATTAGCCTCAAAACTTCAGCTCTTCAGTCCCTAGGCTACAAGAGAAATAAACTGAAATCTTAAGTCTCAACCACTGGATGTACAAAATGTGATTTGTTCCTCACAATTTTTATGAGGTAGATATTTTTATTCCCATTTTACTTGCAGCAACTGAGGCTCAGAAACTCTAAGAAGAGAAAGTACATATTGTAAACGGTGGAGGTAGGAGGCAATATCTTGGGCTTCCAATGGTTTTACTGTGGATATCCATCCATTTGGGGGTGGTGGGAGAAATACAATGTGAAAGCACACAATGGACGGTGGGGGTGGGGTGGGAAAAACCAAATTAACAGAGAGAAATATAGTTACATTTTCAAGTTCCTGGCACAATGCTTTATACAGGGATCAAACGGTAAATAAGGGCTAATGATCATCTTTTTCAAAATTACAGTTCAAGGAATTGTTCACGTTGTTACTTCATGAGGATTCCATAAGGTCCTACATGAGGATTCAGAAGTGCCATGAAAACTATTTCTCTGGGTGAATTTTTGGACTTCCTTTTATCATCTTTTATTATCTTTTGCTTACAGCTGGGTTTTGATTATTTAAAAAGTGTAACTTGGGGGCGCCTGGGTGGCGCAGTCGGTTGGGCGTCCGACTTCAGCCAGGTCACGATCTCGCGGTCCGTGAGTTCGAGCCCCGCGTCAGGCTCTGGGCTGATGGCTCAGAGCCTGGAGCCTGTTTCCGATTCTGTGTCTCCCTCTCTCTCTGCCCCTCCCCCGTTCATGCTCTGTCTCTCTCTGTCCCAAAAATAAATAAACGTTGAAAAAAAAAAAATTTAAAAAGTGTAACTTGTAAGTCATTGACCTATTTTATTTATTCAAATCTTAACATTTAAGCCACAATATTATTTGAGCCCACAATAAACAGCAAGTGAAGGATAAAGCCGAGCATCACATATTCTCATTAATACTGCATTAGGAGTTGCTACAGAATAAAATGCAGGATTACCGAGGAGGGAGGATGTCCTGGAAATAGGACTGCATGGCTGTTTTCTTGTAGTGAAATATGATTTAAACTCAACTAACTTAAATATCAAAAGCGGTTTCCATAAACACTTTGGCAAAGGGAAGAGTAGTTCATTTTAAATATTCATTGAAAACAGGACAACACCACGTGTGTTTAACTGAGATTTGGGCCTCGAGAGACAGGAAGTGGGGTAGAGGAAAATGGCTGAGAAGTATGGTACATGTACTCACCTGCACTGAATGCAATAACCAAAGGTAGGTAACCTTGAACTCTGGGGCTCCCTTACCATATCCTCCAAACTCTGGATTGGATAAAGGAATGTATACCTTTGTCTTTTTTCCAAAAAGTGAGCTTTTACTTTTTGAATGTAATAGAATTGTTTCCTACCTTTTATGAGTTATATAAGAATAATGATAAGCAATGTGACTTTGGGTAGAAGAAACTTACATTCCATACGGCATTTGGCATTACAATCGCTATCCTTATAACAAATGTGATTATATGCATGTGTAAGTTATAAGTTTTAAGAATAATCTGAAATGTGTAATTTGTATTTGGAAACAAATATGAATAACTTTTAAAAACTCCTATTTCCAAATGCATTCAAGAGACAAAAAGGCAAAAGGTATCAATTTTAAAGATGGTGTATTCAAAGGCATTAAGAAAATGCATGAAGAAAACATGTCCATAATTAAAAATAAGAATGCCTTCATAAAGGTGACTTTTTGGTGGCTGAAATGGATTACAGACAGAACCCAGAAAATAGACCTAGATCCAAATATTTTTACCTCTTGGCTTCCAAATGGTAATAATAAAATGAAGTTTGAAATAAATTCACTTAAAGAAGTGAAACACAGGACTGATCACTATTTCACTCCATATATTCATTCCAGAGTAGATGATCAAAAAAGAAAAAGAAAAATGAACTCTCTAGAGAAAGAAAGAATTTTCTTCAAATGACAAGTCTTTTAGTATTTTCACCAAAGCTTTCTGGATTTGTGCCAAACTTTAAAATCAAAGTTTTATGATAAATCTTGCAGTTTTCCTATCCTGTATGTTTCTGTGTTTACAGGTTAATGAGTATATAATTGAACATCCTCCTCAGCATCAATTCTGTCACTTAACTAACTCCCTGAAGTTAAGGAAGTCATATAACTGTGTTCCCTGGTTTCTGTTACTTTACCAACCTGCTGGATGCTGAAGGATTTTCTCTGGGTTGTCCAAAACATGTATTTGTCAATGTCTTTTTATGTTTTGGTTTATTTTTGAGAGAGAGGGAAAGAGCAAGCAAGAGCAAGAGAGAGCAAGAAAGAGCAGGGGAGAGGCAGAGAAAGGGAGAGAGAGAATCCCAAGCAGGCTCCACACGGTTAGTGTAAAGCCCGATGCAGGGCTTGGTCCCCTGAACTATGAAATCATGACCTGAGCCAAAATCAAGAGTTGGATTTTAACCAATTGAGTCACCCAGGCCACATCTATGTCTTTTTATAAATGCACCCAAGTTCTTTGAATGCACAGGACAGCATCAGGGGGTGCTGAGTCCTGGGTAGACTCAGGAATAACAAAGAAGGACACAAAGAACACAAAGGACAAGTGTGCAACACAGAAGGATAATGGGAGGATTTGGCAAGAAAAACATGGCATTTGATGATTCTGCGATTAGGCCTGGTACAAACTAAGAATGTTTTGGGTTTGCTTCATGAGCATAAGTGACAACCATGGGTAAAAAAAATTGGTTTGGGAATCAGCTACACTTGGCTTTGAATCCCAGTTTTGCCACAAGCAGATTATTTAGGCTTTCCCAGCCTCTGCTTCCTCATCACTGAAAGGGAACAAAATATGATCTCATAGTGTTGTGAAGATTAAGTCAAGCAATATATAAAATATATGTAATATGTGCATACCACCTGGAATACATGAAGTGGAACTTGAAAAGTTATTATGATAGTGTAAGTATCTGTTTTCTCAACTTCTCCATCCTACAAATGAGTAATGAATAATCCCTACAACCAGAAACTTACTGAGAAGTACATAAAATGCCTACTACAATGAAATTTTCCTCTCCCTCAGAATATGTTTTTGTTTCTTTCACCCATGAGTGTCTTCCGAGAGGAGGAGCTGAGGTACAGCTCTGGGCAATTTAACTGGGGGGTTTATGAATTGTGCCTTAGAATGACCAGAAAACCCAGCTAGGGGGTTCCTGGGCTGACACAAATTCTGTAGGTGAGACATGCATTCTAGAAGGTCTGATATCAAGTTCTCAGAGAATAAAGCGCAAATTGCTACAAAACCCTTCCTAGGTGGACCCCAGACTACCTCACAGCCTCATCATCTATCACTTCTCTCCTCCTTTGCAACTAAACCTTTTTCTCCATCCCATCCCTTCTTCTACCTCTCCACACCCATGGCTATCTCATTAACCCTCACTCACCCAGTTGAAATACTCTCTTCTGTGAAGACTTCCCAGATTCTGCGGGTAGTTGGTTTTCCTCTTTCCTCTAGGCTTATAGCACTCTGAGACTTCTGAGCACATCTCTATTGTAATACTTACTGGGTTGTATGGAATTAGGCTGTTAGTGGGTTTGCCTTCCTGACCAGGCTGTGAGCACCTCCAGGTTCAAAAACTCAATTCATTCGTGGTATCACATTGGTGCCTACTATGATACTAGAGTATCAGGGCATTCAAGAAGTGTTAGGTGAAGTAAAGAATGAAAGCTGGGGATATTTTAAATAACAAGGCTGACTCACACAATTATCTAACATGTGTATTTGGGGCGCTTGGTGTGACTCAGTTGGTTAATACTGGGGTGCTTGGGTGACTCAGTTGGTTAACCAGCTGACTTTGGTTCAGGACATGATGTCATGGTGAGTTCAAGCCTCGTATCGGGCTCTGTGCTGACAGCTCAGAGCCTGGATTCTGGTTCAGATTCTGTGTGTATGTGTCTCTCTGCCCTTCCCCTGCTCACACTCTGTCTCTCTCTCTCTCTCAAAAATTAACATTAAAACAATAAAAAAAATACTATTGAGGGGTGCCTGGGTGGCTCAGTTGGTTAATGTCTGACTCTTGATCTTGGCTCAGGTCATGATCTCACAGTTTGTAAGCTTGAGCCCCACAATGGGCTCTGTGCTGATAGCACAGAACCTGCTTGGGATTCCATCTCTCCTTCTTTCCACCTCTCCTCCACTTATGCACATACTCTTTCTTTAAATGAAAAAAATAATACTATCCAAACAGGAAGTTATTTACACTTTACAGGTGACCCGCAAATCTACCTAACCTTTGACCTGTGCACATTGAAAATGCATTATATTACCTATTGTCTTTTTGCATCTGTTTTGCCCCTTTCCTCAGGGATCTTTGCCCTATATATTTGGGTCGCCGGGCACCAGGACTGATTCCAAGAATAGGTAGGCACCCAGATATGTTTTCTAGATGAGACTTAAAGATAATCTTGTTAATATTTATGACATTAAAAAGAGGAAATAGGTTTTTTTTCCTCCTAGCATAATAAATGCTCTGCACCATATCTTCTGGTATGCTGTTCACTCCAATCAGTTCCCCATTTTCAAATTTGCTCTAATGTGCTTCAAAGCTGCAAGGCTTATGAAAAGGAGTATGAGTGGTCCAGTAAGTGCCAGAAAAAAAATGGTCTGCAAATACTGGCACATTCATACATGTTCCTTCTTGCAAACACTTTATGGGCTTGCCAAAGACACCTGGCATTGCTTAGCAATGGGAATGACTTTGGCTTCAAAACATGGCAGAGAGAGCTTTCTTGGGGCAATTGATCCATGGAAGTAACTTTATCATTTACAGTTTGTGAAGTTTTGAACATTAATTGTATGGCATAAATGCATTGTCACTTCAAAAAGGGTAGCAAATTAACACATAAATAAATGATTACATGTACCAGTTGTGAGAGGTGAACAACAGTATTGCTTTCCTTTGATTCAATCTGCAGGGATTTCTGAACCAGAATAAAACTTTATAAAAACTGAAGTCCATTCATTAAATTTTCTGTGAATACCTGGCAGCCATGAAGAGAGAGGGGAGCGTGTCATTCCTCTGTGAAGCTTCAGCTAAGGGTAGGGTTCTGTACTTTATAGTCCCCGACAGAATATTTCATTATTAACTCTTCAGAATCAGATAAGGAAACCTAGTAGAACTGGTAGAAATGGAAAAGGCTCAGCTGGAAAGCAACTGATTTATTCTGACACCACTGTGGGCTAGAAGAGGTGAGGAAATCAGCACCGATCATGGTTTGATCACTACCAGACTAATGAGTGTTTTTGGTAATGGTTCAGATAAACACACAGCTACAACCTTTGCCCTCAGGTGCTCTGGGGGCTTGTTTCACACAAGCCTCCAACTGTTAGAGTTCTTCTGACTCCATAAACAGATTTTCATTATGAAAAATGGGATGAACTCTCTCTGTTCAGGAGAAGAGCAGTCCCTGTAGCTGAAGTCAACTAAGACCAAGCTCTTTCTGACTCAGTTCAGCTGACTCCAAGCTTCCACACCAAAGAGGAAATTCGAATATCATTTCTCTGCTATAACTCACATTTGTCAAGATCTTGCTGGCTCTTGACATCCCAGATCCTACAAAAGATAACTGGCTTATCACCAGTTTTTGATCTCTGCTAACTCATATACCTTCTGAAGCAAATCAGCCCAAGGCATTAATTATCTTACACTTTTGTTCAATACTAACTCAATGAGGAAATGTGCCATGAGCTGAATAGAGTTTTAAAGGAATTATGTTATATATATAATTTTTAAAGTTTATTTTGGGGGGGGGCATACAAGTAGGGGAGGGACAGGGAGAGAGAGAATTCCAAGCAGGCTCCACATTGTCAGCACAGGGCTCAAACCCACAAACCATGAGATCATGACCTGAGCCAAAACCAAGAGTTAGACACTCAAAGGACTTGAGCTATCCAGATGCTCCTATATACTTTGATGCATCTTCCCCAGGTAGCAAGAGTTGATGAGACAACTTCATAAATGCCCATTTCAAAATGAAATAAATTTTCAAAAGTGTTTAGTGAAAAGTAGACAGACTGGCACAGAAACAGGCACTGAGCTTGGACTTAGATTTAGGTTCTCTTCTCTGGTTTCCCTTCTCAGTTTGGCCACAAACTAGCATCTCTGGGAAAATCTCTTATCTCCCTCCCTGTACCCTCATGAGAAGATGTATTTATGACTCTAAAATCAATCCTTTGAATATCTGGATTGTACGATGCTACAGTGGAAACAGTAAACATGGTAATGTTTTAGAATATTTCATTCTTGCTGAAATAACTCTGCAACACATTGCAGGCAGAAGAGTCCAAAGTTACTGAGACCATACAAATCTCCCTGTAGACAAAAACAAAACACACACACACACAGTATTTTAATTGACTGCCAATTTTTGAGTTAAAATAAATTAAACATATTTGTAAGAAGCATACTCATTGACTCTTTTGTGAGGAAATCTCACCAGGAAAGCAGCTTCAAAATGTATCTGACTGAAAATGTGCCCATCAGTAAACAGAGATTTGAAGGTTTACTGGATGGATTGTGAAATCTTTCCAAGTTCCTGGGGCAGGAGAGCTCTAGAAATTGTGTTTGTGATTCCTTGTGCCTCTCCTAGGCCCTGCAGAAATCGGCTGAGAACCTGATTAGATTCTCAGACTAAAAGCTAGCAAATGTTTTGGGAGGTGGTTGCTTGTAAAGAACTCTTGTTATGATTTAATACAGTTCTGAATTTTGACCTCTCAGTTGGTTTCTGAGGAATTGTTTTCTAATTTCCGATGAGGACCGTCTCCTCTTATTACATTGCTTCAGTCCATGCTGTCCGGTAAGTAAGCAGAAGTCGCATAGCCACTTTTAGGACTTTGAGATCTGCTGGGATGGGCCCCAGGACATGGGACTGTGGGACTTTAAGTGCAAGGAGGTGCTGGGTATGCAGAATGGGGGCAGAGTGAACTACAGTCTTTTGTCACGAGCTTTGAGCTGTTCCCTGAGGTTGCCTCTAACACTACAGAAACCTGGATAGATTCTGAACAACAAACTCCAACATGCAGTAGCCATATCCTGTCCGATTCCTCAGGTCCTAATCCCTTCACGGTTCACTGAGCCCCAAGCCTGCTCCCTTTATGGTCACCAATGACTCTTTGTTTGCTTAAGGCTGTTGTTCTTTTCCAAAATTCTCCCCAAAGCTATTTTCTGTATCGATGACAGAACTTTCCAAAGTGAGCAGGAGGTTCCACCTACTATTGCTGCTAATTACCCAACGTCCCCGAAACTTCTCTCAGATGTCGATAGTTAACTCCTCCCTTTCTCTCATGTGTTAATTATTCAGTAAGATTAATGACTTCCCACTCTGATTTCAGCAGCAGAGCAAATATTAGCCAGCTCAACTGCCCAGAGCAGTACAGGATCTGAATAGCAGCAGGGAGATTTACCTAATATGCTTCAAGGAACAGTTTCTTGAGATAAATCAACAAACTCCTAATTGGGTTATAGAGATTGGACATACCCACAGGGTTGATTTTGCCAGTGAACAATTGGAGAGAGAAATTTCCTAAGATAAATCTAATTAAAGTTTATACTGAGAGACAGAAGAGGAAATCTGAAGGAGAGACAGCTCCGTCTTTTGATTGAGTGCTGAATTAGGAAACAGAGTTGCCCCAACCTTTCCCAAGCATCTTGTTCACTCTTTCTCTGGCCCTGGGGTGAGAGAACTCCTCCATGTACCCATCTATTAAGGTAAAATTAATTAATCCTGCTAATGACTTAAGATGCTGCTCCCTGAAGCGTGAAGGGTGTGTGGAAACAGAGTGCTTAAAGTCCTTTGGAATTCAGCTTGATGAAGCATATTCTCCATTATAATTACAGTACCCTACTTTCTAGCTCAAGAAGCTAAAGTGAGGAATCATTATTTAAGACCCACAACACGGGCGCTCAGTTGGTTGGCTTTAACCTCCTGCCGTGAATTTAGGATTCCTGAAGGTGCTGGAACCCCTGTATAAAGCATATGAAACTATTTCCTGGGGGATACTAGCCAGAACATATGTGCCAGCCACTGTTAAAAACAAACAAAAAAAAAAAGGCAAGTAACGTCTGATAACTTACTGAAGACTCACTATAACCTTTTGAATTAGATGCAGATATGATCACCAGTTTACAGATGAAGAAACTTACCCACGGAAAGGTGAAACATTTTGCTTAAGTTCTCCAATCTGAAGTGGCAAAGTTTTTCATCATCGAGTGATACTGTCTCTTTATTTGAAACCTTGTTAGGGCTCCATTGGAGTGTAAAGACATGACTGGAGGATAATCAGGAGAAAATGGAGACAAGAAACTGGCTCAGTCTCAATCTCTTGGTTTAGCTGGTCAATCCATTAAAAATTCCTTGAGCATCTACAATGTGCTAAGTGTGATGCTAGGTGATGGAATGTTCCTTGCCATTAGGGGACTCACAGTACATTGGGGAACTAAAAGAAATACATAACAAAGGACGTAAACAAAATATATATATAAACATTTAACAGCATACACTATAAATGGCGTGAAGGAAACCGTCATGAAACAAATAGAACACCAAGCACAAACCTATTTCCATAACATTGTTAGAAAAGGTTTCTCTGAAGAGGCAAGTTTGGGGGCAGGGATGGCAAGTGGAGAGAAGGGAAATGTTAGATGCTGGGAGGGAGTGCCATGCATGGACCAGAGGAGAGAAGGAGCTAATTCGTATTTGAATAAATGAAAGATGGCCAGCATTGTGGTCTCTTAGTGAAGGACAAAACGGACTCTCTTATGAGATAGCATTGCAGCTGAAGCATTTAAGATTCCTCTTTGAAATGATGAACACTTCATGATTTCTAATGCTTTGAACTTAAAGAATGCAAGAACAGAATATGAAAATCATTCTGCAGCCTAAAGTGAAATCTGAGGGGGTATCAGTGTGCCATCGGCCCTGGGCTGAGCAGTGCTCCCATGTCCTGTAGATTCTGTTGATGCACAGGCTGAAGCAGAAAGCCAAGAGGCATTTTACTGAAGGTGGCAAACTATCAGTTTCCAATTCACACTGCGAAAGACCCAGAGGGGCTGGATTGTACCAAATGGACATCTGGGCCAGACTTTGCTCCCCTGAATGTCAGGCACGTTCTTAGAACTCACTGGACTCTGGAAAAACAGATATGATTACCATTTATCTTGATTCCTCCAAGTAGTTTCAACCCCCAAATCATCAGTTAAAAAATTAAGCTGTCTCTATCAGTTCCAGAAAGAATCAGTAGAGGCCCTTGGAAATCTGGTAAAATATTTTGCTCTAAACCTGTAGTTTTTTTCCTATAAAGTCTTACTGTATACTCTTTTCAACTTCCTTTTGGACACCATTTGATTTTTATCTGTGAGGCAAATGCATCAGGCAGCTCAGGCAAGACAGCACTAGTAGGAGCAATTGGCCTCTTGTTAACTGATATATTCTCCAGAAACAGATCTTTGAAAAGGAAGATACAACCTTCCTTCCAAAAAGTCTACCTTAGTACCATTTCCTGGATCCTTTTTAGAACTAACCTTGAGAATCTCAAACAGTTACATATTTACATACACAACACACGCATGCGCACACACACACAGTTGAACTAACCATTCAGGTGTAGTAGGGAGTCTCACAGTGTAGGGAGTCTCAGGTGTAGTAGGGAGTTTGTCAGAGATTGACAAACACATTTAGGCCAAAAATGCATGGAAGTCTAAGAGGAGACTCAAAGGAAAAGGATGGCAAGATTCAGAAAGAAGAGAAGCATCCCAACGTTAATAACCACATTGGCACATGGACATGTTATTTATAAATCAACTCTGGCTCTTGGAGGTCAAAACACTGCTTGGAGATTTCTCTGGGAAAGACTTTTTCTTGATCATTATCATTTTTTATATCTTCTTTCATAATGAATATTTATTCTATGTAGCATATGCCTTCCATACTTTCCATCTCTAGTCATTTCGAGTTCAGAAACAAAGAGTTTGGGGTCAGATTGGGTTGACCCTTGGCTCCACCAGTTGTAGCTGTACCTTTGGGGAAACTACTAACCTCTGTAGATCATCTCTAATATGGGTGGTTTTGACCAGTGGCTCTCAAACTTTGGTGGCAAGCTAATAAAGAACACAAAAGCCAAGCTCTTTAAAGGATGATAGGGCCAGATCATTTGTATTTTCATCAAGTCCCCCAGGTGATTCTGAAACTCACTGATTTTGGAAATTAAAGATGAGCTACTTTAACAAGCACCTGGACATCTATAAATGTTTCCTAACTAGGATTTTGTAGTAAAATGGAAAGAGGGTTGTCTTTGCAATCTAAGACCTGAATTCCTATGTGGGTTCTCCTGCCTACTAACTGTGGGAGTTTGCCTAAGTCACTCAACTTGTGTGACCCAAAGTGTGCCCATTTGTTAGACAGGGATAATGATTCCCACACTGAGGGGGTCATGAATTTAATGAGACAGGGTGGCTCACAGGAGGATGGAGGTTGGCCAAAGCAGAATCTCTTCCTGTATTTGTAAAGTCATTTAGAACCCTCTAGACATAAAACTTACTCCATGAAAACTCTTTCAAGACTTTTTCAATAGATTACATATTTCTTGAATGTAGCAATTGAATACATGGTTGTCACTGCCTTTACCCATGATACTTAGTAAAATTTATGATACAAAATGTTTTGATTATACAATCCACAATTCCTGTAAAACCCATCAGGTTCTTATCTACTCAAATAATCTGAGTTGACTTTCCCAAAAAGACTGATAACAGATTTTGTTCTGCTGGGTTACAAGTTATTTTTATTAACTAGGTGATCCAAATCCTCCTATGATCCAAATCATAACTGATGGCAAACGTGGGTCAGAGTTATTGAACTATGCTTCTGAGTTAAGCCATTCTTTTGCTTCATTAAATTAAAAAAAATTGTCATTTGGCTAAATGCTTTTGTATAGACTTCAAGTTCTCCAAAATATCTGATATTGAATACTAATTGTATTGGGTATTAGTTATTATGGTGATGATGATTTTACAGTAATTTTTCATTAAAAGAGAACTCCATAGGGTTACACAAGCAGCAGAAACAAGCTGGATCTGGCCTCTGCTTTAGCTGGCAGTACAAAGAAGGAAGTAGTTGGAAGGTTGGAGGTGGATGAATGGAAACAGAGAAAACAAGCCACAGCATCATTAATGGCCACCCTGCTTGAATAATCCCTCCTCCAATAAGCAAAAAAAAGGAAGCCACAAGCCCAAGTGAGCAACAGCCTTGGAACAAGGCATGTGATTCTCTGGTGTTTCTTTATTTTGTTCTCTGACTTCGGAGTGGGTTCAACTGCTTTAGACCACAGAGCCCACATCCTTCTCTTTCATTTCCACATCCCCAGCTTTCTCTTATTTTCTCATTCCTTTCTTTTCTCTCCCCCCTCCTCTTTTTTCTGATCTCTTTATTCTTCAATAAAGGTCAAAAGTAAAGACTGATTCTAGATTCTCCCTATAAACACTTCTCCTTTCCTTCTCTACCAACACCCCTCATACCTTAAGGGGTTGAGTGTGGGTGATAAATATCATTTGACACCAATGAAAATACCTCCATGCAGAGAGTTTACACATCAAGAAACTTGATTTAAGAACACTTAGGGTAATATATAGCACAATTTAAGATCTCCCTTAAGATTCCCTAAAGATGACTTGATTAAAATGGCTAGAAGGATAGCAATAATCCCTGATTTTAAAAATTTTAACAGTGATCATTTGTGGTTTGCAAGGAAACATTTCTGCTCATTTATGTTTTGTAGGTTGTATTTTCTTCTGTTGTGTAGAAACAAATTAAATGCTCACAGGGAAGTGCGAGCGCGCGCGCACGCGCGCACACACACACACACACACACACACACACACACACACACCACACAAGCCTCAATAAAGCTAGGTGAGTGATCAGAGACCAATGTATGTGTGTCTGTCCATGTTTTACGTTAAACTTAAGGCATCAACAGAAGCAAGTGCTGTCGTTTTAGGGGCCACATTCAATTGTTTTTTGCTCTTAAATGTGTCATATCTAATCATAAAGTCTCTTTTGGGAGTAGAGCATGGGCATAGGTATTTTTAAAAAGCTCCCTGGTGATTCTTATGTGCAGCCAGAGTGGAGAAATATTATTTACAAGGAAGTGAGAAGGCATAGAAGATTCTGCCTTGAATTTCTCAGGATGAAATAGAGCCCCTGCCCAGCTCTGCCACTTTTTTTCTAACCTATGATTCTGTTTCATTACCTTTTCCCAACAGCATTACTACCACTGAAATGATCTTTACAGACTTGTGTGTTATTTGTGAATAGCCACTCTTCCCTCTCAAGACTGTAAGCTCCAGTGAACCTAGAACAATGTTTGGTATAGGGCAGTTGCCCTATATTTGTCAAATAAATGAATTTAAATCCATTAAGCATCAGCTTTCTCATCTTACTATGAGCAAAATACTACTACCTACCCTACTAGATCACTGTGAAGATTCAGTGAAATCACGTCTACGTAAACTAATGTGGATAGTGTGAAATGCCAAGAAATGTTATTTTTATTACTACAAGTCACTATCTATCCCAAAATATTTCCCCGAATAGTTCCTGGCTCATAATTTCCAATATTAGATTCCCTCATCTGCCTTTTGGCTATTGTCAAAACATAAATTGCTTACCTTCATGGGCTAATATTAATTAGGTGAGTTCTTGTCACTTAGCCACCATTAGCAACTCGAAAATATTGAAAAATTTTCAAATAAATTTAAAATTGAGGGAGACTGTCTTATTCAGGCAGGACAGCTATAATGTGTAGGAAAAACTGGGTAGGAGGATAGAGAGGGGTATAAAAATGGGACAGCGCAGTCCCAAGAGGGCCAGAAAAGGGAGAAAGAAGTATGTGAGCAACAAACTTTGTTGACCCTGAATTGAGAAGATCCAGGGTCATCTCTGATCAGAAAGGTACAACAGTTATGCTTTTAGCCAATATCAGTTAAGTCCCTTTTAGGCTAGATGACTGCCATGTTCTACTGACTGAGTCAGCCAGATGCCCCGATGACTGCCTTATATTATATCATTTAATTCTTAATACAACACAGCCCTCAGTGTACTGTCATCGCAATTTTAAAAAATGGGAAATCATAGCTCACAGATGTCCAGTTTCTTGAGAAGCAGTGACAATATAGTAGTGGTAAGGACACCGAATTTGCAGAGAAACAGGCTGAGTTAGAAACCCAGCTCTAACACATACTGGCCATGGGACCTTGGACAAGTTACTTACATGTCCATGCATCAGTTTCCTCCTCTGTAAGGCAGGGATGATAATAATTATAACTACCATCTAGGGTTGTTATGATGATTAATTGCATTCCTATTGACAAAGCACTCAGAATACTGGCCCAGAGTTGGTAGTGTCTAATCATACATAAGAACATAGAGCTAATGATTGTAGAGAATAAGAACTATTATAAAGCTATTAAAATTTATACATATCTGGTGTATTTCACACCCTGAACACACATGCAACCAGCATCCTTACTGTGAAATGGAATATTACCTGTACCCAGAAGCTGCCTTCATGATTCCTTCTTGTCCTATTGCCTTCCCTCCCCCAGGGTAATCCCCAGTCTGACTTCTAACACACAGAACAGACTTTCCTGTTTTTGTAACTTAGATAAATGGAATCACACAATGTGTAACCTTTTTGTCTGACCTCTTCCACTAAACATTATATATGAGATTCATTCATACTGCTGTGTGTAGATAAAAATTCTTTATTCTTCCTTCTGTATGATATTGTAAATTTATCACTATTTATACATCCAATTTACCGTAGATGGGCATTTGAGTAGTTCCTAGATTGAAGCTATTATCAACAGTAGTGCCATAAACATTCTCCCAAGACCCTTTGATGAGCATGCCTACAAATTTTATTTTTTTTATGCACTTACGAGTGAAATTTCTGGCTCACAAGGTATGAACACAGTCAGCTTTAGAATGTGGTGTAAAACAAAGTAGCTGTGCGATAGTGTAAAGAGTCCACTTATTTGTTGTTTCCATTATAGCTATTCTGGAGGGTGCAGACTGGTATCTCACTGTTATTTCACTTTCTATTTCCTTGATGACTAATGCAATTGAACACCTGGTTATTGGACATTTGGATCTTTTCTTGTGCAAAGCAATGCCAAGATTTAAACTTGTGTTTTTCTAGGTCAAAAGCCTGTGTTCTCTCTGTATCTGCACTTTAAAAAAAAAAAACCTCCCTCCAAAGGTTTTCAGAGCATTTTAGGTCCTGATTTAGAAACCAAAGGTATTCACTATTTTTGTTTTGTGTTCACTTTTTTTTCCTTCGGTAATTTAGAAAATTATCTTCTGTTAATGGAGGGAAGAAAGGGGGTCTTCCATAAAAGACATTTTTGCTCTCCCTTTTGTTGCCATTCAAAGCAGGATTAAAAAATTATCTCGGCTCTGCAGGCCAGCTCAGAGCTCAGGGGAGGGGAAACAGTAGACAAGAAGCTGACCTACTTTTGGAGGCTCCATGACACCATTTTTAGTGACTGCAAGGTGCTTTCACAACATTGATATCTGAAACGAAGCCAGGTGTGTGAGTGGGGAAAAAGGCTGGGTGGATGTTGAGAATAATGACAATACAGGAAGTCTGTGAGTATTCTGCAGGGCAATGCAGGATTACAGTTTGGGGTTTCAAGTGTTATTTTCATTGTTAACACAGACAGGTATCCCTAAATTTCCTGCACGTCTTGCGAAGCTTTCTTTGCAGGGACACTAAGTAGAGAAAATTACTAGCATAAGATATATCGCTTGTAAAACACCCTGTTTTTGCTTTTATTTGTATTTACCACAGTGCACAGGACTAACACCCAATTCCTTAACATCACCTGATTTTATACAGTATTAGTATCGTCCAGGGTACGGGTCCTATATTTTCATTCTCATCCTCAAAAGCCAATTTTTAATAAACTTTTTGTATGAAAACACTAAATTGTTCTTCATTCTTATAAAAGGGTTCCAGCAAATGAATATATTTTCTTGACTTATGTTCAAATCACAGACTTTCTTCTGGATTTGAAAGAAACTTCTTCAAGAATTCTTCTCAAATATAAGTTGTTCAAGATAATTTTTTTTTTTTTTTGCACGGGAAAGTTGGGTAAGGACGTACATTTTTAATCACCTGTGCCAATCTGAACAGAGCTAAAAACAAAACATTCTTTAAAGGTTGCAACTGTATGCGTTCAGCCCTATTCTGATCTTTCCTTGTCTTTCTCTCTAATGAAACACTAAGGCTTAAAAAACAAAGAGCTCTTTGATGGCTGTAATAAGTTGTTGGAGTGTGGATGCTCTTTGGTTTGGGTACATCTATGAAGGACTGAGACTGACCAGCAGTCTAGACTGTAGGTTAAAGATGAATGAATCTATTAACAATTGCAAAGACTGTCTTCAAAAACATGGCTTGGGCAGAAGAGAGACTATTAAACAAACAGCATCCTCATTAGGAATTTAGAATCAGCAAACAGAATTTCCGCCGTTCCCAGCATTTGGTATTCCGGCCACCATTCATGCACGGTAGGTGGCCGGCCCAAAAAGTAGTCCCTGCCCTTGGTGAACTCACAACATGACATTGGACCCACAGACACTTTGGACACGGATTTTCCTGGTAATTAATGCAGGAAGATGCTACATTTTTGCTTCAAAGGCTTGATCATATTGTATCTTTACTACAAACATTTCTGCTGTTTTGTCGATTCTGGATTTTTTTTTTTCTACATCATGTTTTTAGGGAGAGAGTGCCCTCAGCTTAAATTTTCAGGATATTTCCTTGGCTCAGCAATTTTACTTAAACTTACTTGTTTATTCAATTAGTACTTAAATACCCACTACAGGCTAAGCATGGACATAAGCCCTGGACAAATTGTGTCCTATGAACTAGACATGCTCTATGGCTTCCTGGAGCTCATACATAGTCCCCTGAGGGTGAGGGAGGGAGCAGTAACTAGGTGGACTGTTAGATGTGTATTTTATTGGAATTTCAGTGCTATCGGGGAAATAAATTACGTGCAATGATAAGGACTAACAAAAATGGGGATCCAATCAGATCTGGAATTTCTCAATTCATAGAACTGACAAAAGGCACATGTACCAGGAGCATAGACTCTAAAGGCAAGAGAAGAACGAGTTGTAAATGGGGATATATCATAATGCAATCACTGGACATTTGCACAGGATAGCTGTAGAAAGCTATTCATCATGGCATTGTTTGTCATACTGGAAAACTGAAAAAATGAGGCTTTGTCTCTAACAATATGGGAATTATTCAATGAATTAATGTTTATGCTTACAATTCAAAATTATTCATTATTAAAAGTAAGACTGGAGATAGATGATAGTGTTGTCTGATGGCTCTGAACATAGATCCTGAAACCAAACTGAGGTTCAGCCACTTAGATGCTGTATGACCTCGGGCGAGTCATACAACCTCTCCATGCTTTCATAATCTTATCTGTAAAATGAACACAATAATCTAAGATAGGGCTGTTCTGAAATTTACATGAGTTAATATAAGTAATCTAAAAAGTGTCTTTGAATATTGCCTGTTGTTATCGTTTACTTACTTAGAAAGCTGGCCATCACAAAGTCCAAAATGTAGGTTACCCAACTATACAAATAGTATGTCTCACATATTTTTTTTAATATTCTTACATAAAAAGAATACAACATAATAGAGAATATTCATGGTGGTTCTATCTGGATGGTGACCGTAATCTTCTTTTTTTTCTGTATTGTATGTGTTGCATTTCTACAATTAGCCTATATGACCATAACCAGATTAATAAAGCAAGTTCCCTTTTACAAAAACACATTTTTCTATTTCCATATCAAAAATCTTCCAGTGAAGGGATTTCAAAGCACGTTGGTACAGAAATCTATGAATGCAGTGGCAGTTGCAAAATGTCACCTCTTTTGATGGCTATAGCTCCCCTCTCTCTTTCGTTTGCCATTAAAAAGCACTTTCCAGGATGCCTGGGTAGCTCAATCAGTTAAGTGTCTGACTTGTGGCTCAGGTCATGATCTCGTGGTTGGTGAGTTACAGCCCCACATCAGGCTCTGTGCTCACAATGCAGAACCTGCTTGGGATTCTCTCTCTCTCCCTCTCTCTGCCCCTCCCCCGGTGTCTCTCAAAATAAACTTTTTTTTTTTTAAAAGCACTTCCCAATGTGTTAAGCACTATATCAAGCACTGGGGATACAGTGATAACTAACATAACTAACATGACATTTCCCCCTATAAACAGCTTGCAATCCTGCTGAGATACACAGAAGTAATAGGTATACAAAGTCCTTTGGGTGCCCCAACTGGTCCCATGGGTCTGCAGGTTCTCGTGGAGGATGTGACTCATCAGGTGAGCCCGGGGAAATCAGAAGGGACAAATGGAATGGTTTAGGTAGGGTGGGGCACAGTGTTCTAGGCAGGTGCAGCTGTGTGCAGACAGCATGGTGTGTGCAGAGCCACGAGGCATTGGATAAGCTGCAGCCTCAGGGAGGGAGGAAGTGAGCCTGAAGAGCTTGGAGAAGATGAAATTCTGGAAGGAATTCTCTGTCCTGGTAGGGAATTTGAACTCAATCCTAAAGACAGTGAATGGGGGGCTGCTGGAGAATAGGAAGGAAATATAATGGTGATCAGATGTGTGTTCATAGGAGTTACTTATTTTTTTTTAATGATGCCAATTTTGGGGGGAAACTCAACATTCTTTCATTTCTTTTTTTTTTAATTTTTTTAACGTTTATTTATTTTTGAGACAGAGAGAGACAGAGCATGAACGGGGGAGGGTCAGAGAGAGGGAGACACAGAATCTGAAACAGGCTCCAGGCTTCTGAGCTGTCAGCACAGAACCTGACGCGGGGCTCGAACTCACGGACTGCGAGATCATGACCTGAGCTGAAGTTGGCCGCTTAACCGACTGAGCCACCCAGGCGCCCCAACATTCTTTCATTTCTAGTGGCAAAAATTGTCTCCTTCATGTGAAACATGAGAGTGGCCAAGGTAGCCTGCTTCTCTTTCCTGTGCCTGAACCACAGAGCAAACAGATTCCCACTGATGGAGTCCGTGTGCAAGCTGGAAGCTGGCCGAGTGTAGTTTGGCAGTGCACTTTGGAAGAACACGAACACAGTTCACTCTGGCATGACTGATGAGATGTTCATACCTTGTTTACTTAGACTTGAAAACAGTGATTTGAAGAGCTCTCAGTGTAGTCATGATATTCTCTTAGATTGAGATGGTGCTGTCTATACTGTGGTGCAGTTTCTAGCAAAACCCGCTAAAGCTGCCTTATTTAAACAATTTAGAAAGTATTTAAGTAGCAACATGGCTTTCTCTCTAAGCAGTGCCTCAGGACAGATGCGTTTAAACTCACACCAGAACGTGATTTGTGACCTCAAAACATCTTTTCAGAAATCTCTATTTGCTGTTAATAAAGAGCCGTCACAAACTCACGGTGTTATTTTTCGAGTGGCTACAATACAGTTTTGAGTTGCCCCATCAAACCCAGATAGGCAAACCTCCTCCACAGTATTTTCATGGATTTGGATGCTATATGAAGTGTGTGCACCTGATAGTATCACAGAAGAAAAAATAAGGTGGTTGAGAATAAATAAACCCGTGACCTCCCAGTACTACATGGATTGCACGAGAATCCTTTGGAAAATGCATCTCTTTCAAGAGACAGGATTCTTTGAGTTGAGGCACTGAGAATGGAGGTCGCTCCACAGTTAATGGACAGACAGGTTCTGGGGCCAATGGAATTAAGCAAAATGAAGAGCAGAGGAGAAAGCCGACATGATGACCTATGAATTGAGTGAAATTAAGCATCTGAAAAGGCCTGTTAAATTTTACCTATCCTCTCCAGCCTGCATTGTAGTCTTTTCTTAATTGTTTTTTAAACTTTATTTTCTAGACAGAGAGAGATAGACCATGAGTGGGGGAGAGGCAGACAGAGAGGGAGACAAAGAATCCGAAGCAGGCTCCAGGCTCTGAGCTGTCAGCACAGAGCCCGATGTGGGGCTCCAACTCCTGAACTGCAAGACCATGACCTGAGCCGAAGTCGGATGCTCAACCGAATGAGCCACCCAGGCGCCCCTGTAGTCTTTTCTTATAACACATCTACCTTGCTGTTTTATTTGTTTTTCAATTACTCAGCCTTCAAGTTTGCTGATCTCTTATAGAAAAATATTCTGATTCAATCAACTTAGCTTGGGGAAACGATTGTTAGATTTTGCATCTCAGGCTTCAGCTTTAGTAGATGGTTAACAAGTAATTATGTTAAACTTCTTGAAAAATTTTTCAGTTCAATATAAGAAACTAAATATGCACACCAAGTGACCATTTTTTTTAAAAAAATGAAAAGAGGACAGTAACAACATTCTATTATCCTGTAAGTAATTAAATTATGGATTAAAGGAGTTTGCCTTAAATGTCAAACATTCTATTCAATTTTATCCCATTACATTGCTGGCTCATCCTCATAAAACACACTCTATAAATCATGTTGTGCCATTATGATACTTTTAGGATTCAAGAAATGGGACAGAACTACTAAGTGCTGTTGCTTACATAACATGGGCCATGAAGCTCACTGATAACACTTCTGTTAGTCTGTTCATGAGTCTCTGGAGTAATGAGAAATAGAGATTTTTAGAGCAAAAGGAATGTCTTCTGGAAGGCCTTCTTGTTCTTTCTTGTTTCCTGTTACCATTCAACATGACAAGGGCTTTAGAAATGAGGATGGAATTCTATTAAACAAACAAACTCATTAATAAACATTTAAGAACACTGCAACTTTGTCACTGCATTTCAGCTTTCTAGAATTTGTGATCAGTTGAACAAAACTTCACCTTGGACATCAAGGCTGACTGTGGCTGCTCTAGGGCAGACCAAAATGTTCAAGGTCAGAAGACTCTTGGGATCCATGAACTAAGGAGTCGTGGATCCTGTGGAAAACAAATACAGTATCCTTAAGAGGAAAGTCCGTTCTCCTAATCATCCAAGAGCTCAAGTTTCTTCCTTAAAAGATTTGCTCACTGCCTTTTCCCTGAGACTCTCATATTTGATGTACTTGTTGCACTAATGAAAACACATTTTTCTTTAGCAGCAAAATTTATTTCATTACTCATCTTACAGCCTGAACTCAAAATCAGGGGATGATCTTGTGCCCACAACTGTAATTATGTAGAATTCTTAAAATGGTGTGTTAGGACGTGTTTTCAAGTGTGAAATTCATAGCACAGCTCTTAATAGGCACTTTGGGAATGACCAAAAAGATTTGCTAGTGAGAGGTCACAAAAATTAAATAAGCAGTTTCTAATAATTGCTTACACTGCATAAACAGAAGATTTGACTCTGGGATAGAGATAATATAGAACATGTAAAATTATATAGCTCATTTCGGGCACACTAATTGTTTTGAGCACATCTCAGGTACCAAGCTCCCTGATAGGCTCCAGAATAACACATGGCCAATTTGGGGAAGAGTTTAAAGTGTAGTCTCTCAGGGGTGCCTGGGTGGCTCCACTGAATAAGTGTCTGACATCGGCTCAGGTCATGATCTCACGGTTTATGGGTCGAGCCCCGCTGACAGCTCAGAGCCTGTAGACTGCTTTGGATTCTGTGTCTCTCCCCTGCTCTCTCTCAGAGATAAACAAATGAAAGTTTAAAAATTAAAAAAAAAGTGTAGTCTCCTGAAGGTCAAGTAGAAATTCATCTGGAAGACTGAATAAGGTGAGGGAGGATGGGGAAAGACCGGAACCTAGACGGAGGAGTTAGCAAGAGAACATGAGGGCTGGGCAAGATGCCAGCAGCTTATTGAGGCTGCAGTGAAGCAAGTCTGTGGCTGATCACTGGGAGCTGACTGTCTGTATAGAGAAACAGGAGCTAGTTGCTGAAGGGCCTAGGAAAGCCATGTCAAAGATTTTGGATGTTATCCAGAAACATAAGGGAGAGCCGCTGAAGGAATTTCTAAGCAGGCAGGTGACAAAGTTGATTAGAATCATCAAAGAGATGGAAAACCACTCAAGCCATTTTTTCCACAACTATGCCAAGTACTGAAAAAAAAAAATGGCGTAGTTGCAGCTGCGTAAGAATGGGCCTTGTACAGAAAATATTAAAAAAAAAAAAAAAAGCCTTCACAGCCTATGCTGGACTTACCATATGTTTAAGAAAATCGTTCTCTGTTTCAGACTCAATATTTACTCCTCTATTTAGCATTCGTATGCATGTCATGTGATGCCTGTTCAAGCCCATTGCTAGATCTTTCATCTGCAGGGAGGAGAGAGGGGTCCTTCATTCAGTGACAAAACTGGGGTGTAGGCAGGACAATGGCCCTACAATGGCTGCCAGGCAGGACTCACTGGCCATGTGGGACCCGTGTCTGTTACTGAAGCTAACACTGCTCTGTGTGAGTTAAGCATCATTTCTTCCAGTGCTGGACTGCATTGTTTTGCATGGGGACTTGGATACCAAGACGCAGCCATGTTCGATCTTCTATATAACAGGCAACATGTGTCAATTGTTCAAGAAGGATTATATGCTAAAATTCTTAGAAATTAGTTTGTAGGCAATAAAAATGGCATTATTCAATGCCGTGGAATGAAGTGAGATTACTACACAATGTGGCCAAGAACTCAAGCATCTGGGTCATAAACTAGCCAATGTTCTCCAGGTCTCACAGGAAATTTATGTACACATGATCTCTAAGCTCCAATGCAGAACCCTCCAAGGAACTAGGAGGAGCCATAGGTTCAACCCCTATGGCTTAAACAAGGTAGACTGAAAAGACCAAGGACCACAGCAAACTGAGGGGGCCACTGATGCAAACCTCAATCTTGGCCCACCAGCCACTGCAAAGGCTGCTATTCAGAGCCAGACCAGGAACCCAAAGATGATCAAAGGAACATTTTCTGCAATTCCTACTGCAGGTTTAGTCTAGGAAAACTTCAGGAGGCCTTCTGAGGCTGGAATCATCAGGAACATCCCTAAAGAAACAGCATCCTCCAAAGACAAGAGAGAAAAGTAGGTTTCTTCAGGAAGGAAGTGGACCATCTCCACTCTGATGGAGGCAAACATCAGAAGGAAACAGAAGGAAACCAAAGAAAAAGAGGTAACTAGCTACTGCTCTGTAGTGCACTGTGAAAATCCACGTACACTGAGAGAAAGCGTGGCAGTCTCTCTTCTTTCCTTGTCTGCTGGGGACAGTGAAACATTCTGTCCATTACTCCTACAGCTCAAGGACCAATACACTATCCTTCAGCATGTCTGCCAGGCTTCTTCCAGAGAGGAGTGAAATGCCTTGATCCTGATCCAACTCTGTTTACAAGATCAGATGTAAGTGTGTAGAGGTATGCGAGAGGGATTGAGGGGTTTCTTATGTCCACTAGAACCCTCCATATTGCAGTGAAGTCACACTTCTTTATCTCTAAGACTCATCTTTACACCCATAACAACAGTGGTTTGAGGACAAGTCTCACATTTGACGTGTACCTTTCATGTTGCTGTTTTTTAAAGCGCTTATTAAGTCAATAGTGCATCACAAGCACTGGGATCCTAGAATTGTGGAAATAGCATAACACTGGAGAGTACAGGAAGCAAGCCCAGTTTCTCACTCTCAAAAGACCCGAGTTAGCACTTGAAATCCTTGGCTTGTAACTTTGTTCTTTCCAACCAAGTCTTATTAAAGAAATGGTTTTAAAGGGAAGTAGTGTGTCAGCTTGTCTATTGTTGACTGCACAGCACTCCTTACCCCCTGGGGAGAAGCCTGGGACCCCCACTTCCCGGGATCCCTTGCCAGCAACAGGCCCACAGGAGCTCTGCCCATGGGAGTCACTTGCAGGAAATCTGGAGAGAAGAGGAGCAATCTTCAGCCTCCAGCCCCAGGCAGGAAAACACCACAAGACCCCTAGAGAAGATTTTGCTGGGGGCTCTGTAGGGGATTTTGCTGGGGCTTTGAGTTACCTGGGAGTTGAAGGTGATGAAGATCATTAGCATGAGCTTCTGGGTTTCCAGGACTTCCTGAGTTCTTTTTTTTTTTTTTTTTTAATTTTTTTTTTTCAACGTTTATTTATTTTTGGGACAGAGAGAGACAGAGCATGAACGGGGGAGGGGCAGAGAGAGAGGGAGACACAGAATCAGAAACAGGCTCCAGGCTCTGAGCCATCAGCCCAGAGCCTGACGCGGGGCTCGAACTCACGGACCGCAAGATCGTGACCTGGCTGAAGTCGGACGCTTAACCGACTGCGCCACCCAGGCGCCCCAACTTCCTGAGTTCTAAAACCAGCTGCATCCCTCACCCCAGCCAACCTTTGCTTCTGGCCCATCCAACAGTTTCCTTAGTATTTAATTCCTTGATTTACATTCTTTTTTGCTCTAAATATTTACCTGGACTGAAAACAAATGACAATCACATTCCTCTTTTTACTAGGTAATACTCCTCTGCCTTCAGTTAACTTTTTTTTTTTTTTTTAAACAGCTAAGGGGTAGTCTTTTTAGAGGCTGTTTGTATGTTACAGAAGATATTACAGGAAGACTGAGGACTATTCTTTGGCCTTATTTAGTTCCTTTGTCTCATGCCATTCCTTTTATTGATACTTCATGTTCCTGTCTATAGATATTCTCCACTAACCCACATGGACGCATAACAATTATAGCAGTAGAAATTAACATCTCTCAAGTTTTTAACCCTTTTTCATACACAACTAATACACGTTATCTCACTTGACCTTCATAGTAATGCCATCACTTGACTGGAATGGCATTATGTTTTCCTATTTTATAGGTGGAAAATTGAGACCCAGATAGGTTAAGTGATTCATTCAAGGTCACACAGAAAATCAGGGAATGTGCTAGGATTAGAATTCAAGATTTTTGACCACTACTATTCCAGGGCGGCTGATAGAATTCTATTATTTCATCAAGTTAAGATGGCAGCTTTCTGCATGGAACTTTCCTGATCTGGGAAAATTTCCTATAGTTCAAGCTCCATGGACTCTTTTGTGTGGATAGATTCCAAGTCTTTGTCAATGCTTTGAAAATCATTTTTCAAATTAATATAACAAGCTCAGTGGGTAACTGCAAGACCACTGGAGGGCAACTCTACGATTACTATTTGGCATCTAATATATGTGGTACATTGGCAAAGTGTAATGATAATAGGAGTGACAATATATCATTATCTCTGACAACCTTGCAGTGGCCAGCACCAATCAGTCAGCGGTCTAATATCTACTGAATGAGTTTTCATATTGGACAAACTCCCAAGATTCTAACTGGACTATCTGACAGTGTCACTTAAAGGATAAAAGACTGGGAATGGAGGGACATAACTTCTTGCTTACTCAAAGATAAGCTTTTCAGAATGAAGATAAAGGAATTAGGCGATGTTGAGAGTAATAGACCACTGGCTATACTGAATATATGGACAAATGAAGAATTTGGATAGCTCTTGGGATTTTTTTAAATCATGTGAATAAATGTAGCTAAGACTTTCCTAAGAGAAATGTACATTTTTTAACCCCAGAAAAAGCATTGGTTTCTATTAATAAATTCAACATTTCCATCTATTTTAAATAGAAACATAAGGAAAAATACACAAGCTGTAATATGTCAGCAAGACAAATAGAATAGTTGCAGCCAGCCCTGAAAGCAAAGATAAGATGTTGAAAATCTGTACGAACTTAGTGTTGATCAAAGACATGGATGGATGTGCATGTACTCATACGCACGTGATGCCTAAATGAATGAAGGTTTTAATGGCTTTGTTTTTTTATTTTTTTTATTTTTTTTTTCAACCTTTATTTATTTTTGGGACAGAGAGAGACAGAGCATGAACGGGGGAGGGGCAGAGAGAGAGGGAGACACAGAGTCGGAAACAGGCTCCAGGCTCTGAGCCATCAGCCCAGAGCCCGACGCGGGGCTCGAACCGCGAGATCGTGACCTGGCTGAAGTCGGACGCTTAACCGACTGCGCCACCCAGGCGCCCCTTAATGGCTTTGTTTCTTACATTAAAGGGAGAAGATATTTGTAAATGACATATTGGATTCAAGGTTAGTATCCAAATTGATAAAGAACTTATCAAACTCAACACCCCAAAACCCAAATAATCCCGTGAAGAAATGGGAAGACATGAATAGACACCTTTCCAAAGAAAACATCCAGATGGCAAACAGACATAGGAAAAGAGGCTCAACATCATTCATCATCAGGGAAATATAAATCAAAACCACAATTAGATACCACCTCACACCTGTCAGAATAGCTAAAATTAACAACTCAGGAAAAAACAGATGTTGACGAGGATGTGGAGAAAGAACATTTTTGCACTGTTTGTGGGAATGCAAACTGGTACAGCCATTCTGGAAAACAGTGTGGAGTTTTCTCCCCCTTCCCAAATTAAAACTAGAACTACCCTACAACCCAGCAAGTGCACTACTAGGAATTTATACAAATTATACAAAAATGCTGATTCGAAGGAGCACATGCTCCCCAATGTTTATAGCAGCACTATCAACAAAAGGCAAAGTATGGAAAGAGCCCAAAGGTCCATCAACTGATGAATGGATAAAGAAGATGTGGAATATATATACAATGTAATACTACTTGGCAATGGAGAATAATGAAATCTTACCATTTTCAACAATGTGGATGGAACTAGAGTGTACTATGCTAAGTGAAATAAGTCAGTGAGAAAAAGATACATGATTTCACTCATATGTGGAATTTGAGAAACACAACCAATGAACACAGGGGAAGGGAAGGAAAAATTAGTTAAAAACAGAGAGGGGACCAAACCATAAGAGGCTCTTAAATACAGAGAAAAAACTGAGGGTTGCTGGAGGTGAGGACTGGTGGGAGGGTGGGTTAAATGGGTGATAGGCACCTTTTTTTATTTTTTAAATTTTTTTTTTTTTTTTTTTTTTTTCAACGTTTATTTATTTTTGGGACAGAGAGAGACAGAGCATGAACGGGGGAGGGGCAGAGAGAGAGGGAGACACAGAATCGGAAACAGGCTCCAGGCTCTGAGCCATCAGCCCAGAGCCCGACGCGGGGCTCGAACTCACGGACCGCGAGATCGTGACCTGGCTGAAGTCGGACGCTTAACCGACTGCGCCACCCAGGCGCCCCGTGATAGGCACCTTTGAGATGAACAGTGGGTATCACATGTAAGAGTTGCATCACTGGGTTCTACTCCTGAAGCCAAGACTACATTGCACGTTAACTAACTTGAATCTAAATAAAGAAAAATTCGTAACTTTTGAAGTTTTATTTGCAAAGCAAATTCTTTTTATAAGTAGACTTGCATACAATTGCAATGCCAAAGTCAACTTAAGAACAGAACACGTGACCTATTAAGTTTAGACCCACTAAGCACTTAGGAAGCACCGACTGTGTGTTACCCACTAGCCCAGGTGGTATTACTATTGAGGTGGCAAGTGCTCTGGGGTCAAAAGGACCAAATTCAAACTCCAGCTTTGCTACTCACTGGTTGTAGAACAATAATGTATTTCTTGTAAAATTTCACAACTATGAACCTCATATATTTTTTCAAGTTTAATTATTTATTTTTGAGAGAGACAGAGACAGCACAAGTGGAGAATGGGCAGAGAGAGAGAGAACCCCAAGCAACCTCCACGCTGTCAGCTTGGAGCCCAACATGGGGCTTGAACTCATGAAACTCTGAGATCATGACCTGAGCAGAAACCAAGAGTCAGAGGCTTAGCCGACTGAACCACCCAGGTGCCCCCTCATATTTTGTTTTGAAGAGTGTTTCAAGTGGAACAGGTACTTTATTTATTTAGCACAGTGCCTGGCTCATAGTTGGCCACAACTATTCATTCCTTTCAGTGTCCATTAATGTCATGATAATTCCAGAACTCTGCCAAGGAATATAAATCCAGCCCCTGTCCTGCTCTACCTTCCCCAATCATCTGGATTGTGGTGTCTACATAGATATAATCAGTAAGAAGAGGCAGGACTTCTCATATTTAGGAAACAGACTTTCCTTTACGATCATGTAAAAGTCCCCTCTGGTTCTTCAGTGCTCTTGTCAAACTTTAGTCTTTGTAAAGGGATATCATGTAAAAAAAAAAAAAGAGAGAGAGAGAGAGAGAGCGAGCGCTTTGTCTTCAGAACACATTTCTCTGGAGATATTTTCTGGGCAGGCAGGGAAGAGGGTTTAACAACCAGAACATCAGGATCATCATGCATGAGATATATAACTAGATGTGAAGCCTTGCTATTTCCAGATGGAGTACTAAGGAAAAGGCCACCGGGTGGCCAGAGACCCTGACTTGAGGTCACCTGCCCCTTGCGGCTACTACCTGACAGCAGTGACTCCAGGGCAATGGTTCCCTTCTGTCCTCCACTCCAAGCATGGGCGACAGGGTGAAAAAGGGTAGGCTGCTACTGCTTTGCCGTTTATTTGGTTTTGCTCTAAGAGGGAAGCAACTCTTTAAAGGTAGCAAACACGTGCATAAATTCACTAGAGGTCATCTCCCTTGACAGTAATAAAACTCTCAGTAATTTTTAAGCACAGATGCCATATTGTACTGTGTAGTCATTAGTTGTTTACACAGATGTTTCGCCCAGTCTAGTGTATCTTTACTGCCCCATGCCTTGAGTTTTGATAAATGCTTGTTACGATTTAATGCAATATAACAGTAATGATGATCATAACACTAAACAGAGCCCTTGACTTGTCCTCTCTGGGACACCCCACATTCTACGGTCTTGAGTATTCCTGATGGCTAAAGGGTAAAAATGTTCTTGAATGAAGAAAATGGGAAAGATCACTGTTTTTTCTTTTTTAAAGAAAAAGAACCAAGTGAAAAAGAGAGGCGTGTTCATTTGGCAGCAAAGGAAGACATTCTCCTTAAAAAGCAACTCTCTGCCAAGTTTTTAGCTTCTGTTTGTTGTTGCTTAAAAGGTAAACACAATTAAGAAAGAAAATACCGAGTCTTTAAAAACACAGCTGAGTATTTATGTTTTCACTCAGAGACTTCTGGGCTTATTTCTGAGGATCTTTCTTTGCTACTGAATGTCATAATAGTTAAACGCCACCAAAATAACTCTGCTGCACCGTTCTGCCTTGGGAAGAAGAGAACGGGCTCGTTATTAACGTCCATCCCTTTCAGATCGTGTTGTAATTCCTTAAAGTCTGAACACCAACATTACAATTTCCTCTTCCATTGCTGAGCGCACATACTTTTGTTCTGAAAATTCTATGTTATCAAGTCTTAAGGTACAGCTATCTGATCCCATCTTAATTGCATTACCCGAGATAAGCCACTATACTGATAATAGGGCCCCCAAGTGAGTTAATAAACCATCTGGGCTTGCTAACTCCTGAACTATCTGAATTTGTTTTGCCACAGAGGCAATTCTAGCCCTTGCTTGTATGTTAATGAGAATTCCCCTAAAAATCTCTTGGTCTATCACAAGTCTGCTAATTCATTCGATTCCTTTTTGTTGTTGTTTTTGTGTTTGTTTTCCCAATTTTATACCACGTGGAACCATAGCTACAGCAAGTTTCAACAAGGAAATTTCCGAGTCAAAACTCCCTGTGACAACTTATTCCAAGCTCTGGACAATATGGAAAGGGAAAGCAACAGAGAGTTAGTGCAAAGCATCTCAACTCTGCTGTGAACACCACTACCACTCAGGCCTCTTCTTAATCAAACCAATTCTCTGGCTTGCCACCATGGGCTAGTCCCTGCCATAGATAAAAAAAAGTCTCTCCAGAGATCACTGCTGCTCAGATAATTGCCCATCACAGACTATCCCTTTAAGACTGGAAACCCCTTTGGGAACTTCCTGGGAGGCTGTCTGGAGAGGTAGTTCCCAGCTCTGAATAGCCCATATTTTTAAGCATGACGATGATTCCTTAGAAACCAAAGTACGGATGTATTATTCCTATTCTAGCATATTGGGAGGCAGGAAGGGTCACAGTCCTTCCCAGGGAGCTGATTTCCATGGCTAAGCAAATACCACTTAGAGTAAAGACTGTGTTTCTAAGTGCAAATGTGGGTGGGCATGTGGGGGAGGTGTCTTGTTCACACATGACACACCCACAGACAAGCAAGCACAACACAACACACTTACGCTATCCAATGACAGATTCAACAGTCTCTGCATTGGTCTCCCTGCCTCTACACTTTTCTTCACATTGTTCTACCTTTTAGTCTGCACTTTGCCCATGCCCACTTTGCAAATGCTTCCCCAGACTGAAGCATTTGATGATTTTGTGGTGTGTAGGATGAAGTTCAAAGCCCGTCACTTATAGACCTCCTCAATATGGTGCTGACTATAATTAACAGAATGATGTCCGCTGCCTGCCTCTCCGCCACCGCCCCCCCCCCAGATGTCTAGGTCCTGTTCCCTGAACCTGAGAATATATCTTACGTGATGAAAAGTACTTTGCAGATGTGACTGAGTTAATTTAGACATGAGGAGATAATCTTGGATTTTTCCAATGGGCACAATGTAACCACCGGGACCTTATAAGAGGAAGGCGGAAGGGTTCGAGTCAGAGATGTGATGACAGAGGCAGAGAGTAATGTGCCCTGAAGATGGAGGAAGGGGCCATGAGCCAACACACTCAGGTGGCCTCTAGAAGCTGGGAAAGCCAAGGAAACAGACTTTTCCTCAGAGCCTACCAAAGGAACACAGTTCTGCCGACAACGTGATTTCAGCCATAAGACTCACTGTGCACTTCTGACATACACAACTGTTAGGTAATATATTTGTGTTCTCTGAAGCCACTAAGTCTGTGGTCATTTGTTATAGTAGCGATAGGCAACAAGAGCATTCACGTTGTACCTCCTCCCTCCATATCTTCCTGAATCCTTGGTCAAAGCCACATTTCATCAGCCAGAATGTTTTACGGTCTGACTGCAGATTCTATTCATCCTCCAGGAACACCTTCCATTCCACCTTTTCTATGACCAAGGGGTCCCCGCTTTCTCTGGATATCCCTAGTATTGTTCTGGAACCACCTCTGATGTCCTCTTTCTCATAGGTAGTGTCATAACACTTCTGCTACTACTTTGAACTAATGCTTAACTTGCTGTGACTCTATGTTTGTCCTCCTCCCCAACTGAATTTTATTTAAGTATTCTGATGATGGGGCTGATGTCATATCATTTTCTTGTTTTACCCACAGTTCCTAGTGTGGGATCATGCACAAAGAAAGCACTAAATAGATATTTAAACTGGGACATATTAAATAAATTATCATAAAATGTGTAAATGGTCCTTCTTAGCAGCAACTTCATAGAATTAAACCTGGCAGTGGCTCTCTAGATTTCTGAAGTGGCATCATAGAATGAGTCTATAGGGTTGTGATCACTGATCAGTAAGGAAAAATAAAGAAAGAGGTAAGAGTATTATATAGATAAAAAGAAGAAAATGGTAGTAAAAATGACAAGGTACTAAAATCCCCCCAAACTCTTTCCCAAATAACCTGACATGCTCCAGTGCAGGTGTAACACAATAAAAACAGAGTTAGGTTTTAAATTTTAGGGCTTTTAAGGAGGCATTCATATGGCCCGTGTCTTCTGAACTCCATTCAGTGACAGATGCAGAAGACATTTCTTCATAAGGACAGAGAGGAGAGTATAACAGACTTTCCAATTATTTTTTTCAACCAGGAACTTCTCCAATGATAAGCTGAAATCTACAAGCAATAGCATTTCCTAAAAGATTGCATTAAAAAAAATGACACTATCTGTTTGTACCTGCATATCAGCAGTGAGTCCCATTCTGGAGACAAATGGCCTCCGTTGAAATCCCAACTCCATCTCTTAGTGGTTGGGTAAACTTTCAAGACCTTTCTGGCCTCAGTTTCTCATCTCTGCAATGGGAATAATATGAATACTTCCTCATTTGGCTGTGGTGAGGATTAAATGAGATAAGGCACGGGAGACAATCAGTAGAGTGGCCCATATGTAGTGGGTGGGTCTTCAGGCAAGAGGACTTGTGATTATTGTTCTACCTGGAAACCTGCTTGGGTCACTTCTATAATCTTCCGGGACACAAACCAACTGAGTGTGTTTGGAGATGAATGGAGGAGGAATGGCTATTGCACAGGAGGAAATGGCATAGAGAAGAGTTAACCGCCAGGATTAAGGACGTGTTTGAGCAGTAGACCTCAAGGCAAGGTCAGGTCTATGCAGTGTTTTCACATCCAAAGACCACATCTTTGTCACTAGCACTTCAATATATGTATGCACTGCTTGTGAACACAGAACTAGGGAGGAGAAAACACTTAGCATTTCCAGAAACTGGAGGGAAGCCCAGCACCTTCCATGTTGCATGGCTCCAACGTAATTATGATCACAGTATAAAGTATGCATCATTTCCCCTCATTTTACAGACATAGGAATGTGCCTCAGTGAAAGAAGCCAGATACTTGACAATGCATATAATTTGATTTCATGTGTAAATAAAGTTTACCAAGAGTACAACACATAGTTTTAGTGTTAGAACTAAGTCAAGAAAGTGGTTACTCTGGAGAGGAGAAAGGAGGAGCCACCGGAGAGGCCTCCAAACCCCATTGGGGGATTCCAACGGGCTGGCAACAATGGTCCACATCTTGGTTTAGGTGGTGGTTACACAGAATTCTTTGGCTGATAATTCACTGAGCTATATATATATAAATATTTCATGCATTTTTAAGTGTACTATATTTCAACCAAAATGCTTATGAAAATGAGGCTCTGAAGAGTTAAATAAGTTGTTCAAGTTCACATGGAAGACCTGGGGAAGAGTATGGATTCAGATTGTCATTTCTCAGATTAGACACCAAAATCTATAGTCTTCCCCAAGCTCTGCTGCCTTCAAAGAGGATGAATAAAAAATGAGTCTTCTCCATCAATAGTAGGCTACTCTTCAGTCAAGAAACATCTCTCTCAGGTCAGAAAGAAATGTTTTAAAGCAAGATTCTTTTGTTATTTTTTTAACTAAGGAAGGCAAATCAAGATCCTATCATCTTTGTATATATTTTTCCTTGAAAAGTGGGCTGTCTCTGGTAATGTTTTCTTTGGGTTAGAGAGGTTTCTAATCTTTACAACTGATGCATCAGCCGCAGTAAAAGCCTCTAGTTCAGAACTTCTGATTTGGCCTCTAGTAAATTTCTTTTGCTTGGAGAGTCCAAGGACCCAAGTCAGTAAAACAAAGTAAACAGATAATTAAAGCTGAATAGACAGTCCAGATACACACAGTTAAGTAATTTTTGACAAAGTCATATAAATCAAAGAGGAAAGAATATCTTCTCAAGCCAAACAAGTGGATATTTGCGTAGAAAAAAAAAGACACTTCAAATCCCTTCTTACGGCATACACAAACATTAATTCAGGATGGATCAGAGTTTTATTAAACCTAAAAGCTATAAAAAACAAAAAGAAAATATTCGATGGGGTAGGCAGAGAATTCTTAGATTGGTTCAACATAGCACTCATCTTAAAATGAGAAATGTGATCAATTTGACTTAATTAAAATTAAATTCTGCTCCTTGAAAGACAGTAATAAGAAAATGAAAAGGGAAAACATTTTTGCCACATGTGTATCTGACAAAGGACTTAAACCCAGAATATACTTTTAAAAGTCCCACACATTAATCAAAAGATGAACGGTCTAATATTTTTAAAAAAAATTTTTTTTAATGTTTATCTTTGAGAGAGAGAGAGAGAGAGAGAGAGAGAGAGAGAGAGAACGGGGGAGGGTCAGAGAGAGAGGGAGACACAGAATCCGAAACAGGCTCCAGGATCCGAGCTGGCAGCACAGAGCCTGATGTGGGACTTGAACTCACAAACCATGAGATCATGACCTGAGCTGAAGCCAGACGCCTAGCCGACTGAGCCACCCAGATGCCCCAACAGTCTAATATTTCTAATGGGCAAAGTATCCAACAGATATTTTATAAGCAATAATGGATGGTTCAGTAAGCACATAAGAATATGTTCAATAGGGACACCTTGGTGGCTCAGTCATTTTGGCATCTGACTCTTGATATCAGCTCAGGTCACAATCTCATGTTTTGTGAGTTTGAGTACTGCATTGGGCTCCATGCTGACAGTGTGGAGCCTGCTTGGGATTCTCTCTCTTTCTCTCGGCCCCTTCCCTACTCGTGTATGTGCTCATGTGCTCTGTCTGTCTGTTTCTCTCTCTCTGTCTCAAAATAAATAAATAAACTTAAAAAGAAAAAGATTATGTTCCACAATCATTGGTCATCAGAGTAATTAAATTCACAGTGAGATGTCCGTGTACCCTCACAAGAACAGCTAAAAGATAGTTAGGTAACATCAATTGTTGGCAAGGATAGGAAACAACTGGATAAATAATAAATAAATAAATAAATAAATAAATAAATAAATAAATTCTGTAGTGCTTTGTTGGCATATCAGTGAATACAAATCAGTTTGATGCAGGGATTTCTCAAAGGGTCATGTTTCTGTTTAGAGCTGTCATGCACAAGTAGTACATCTCTCCTGGGTATTTGTCATCAGTTTTAGTCTTATTATTTATCCCATTATGGTTTTATATATCTTTTTCACTGTTTTTTTTTTCTATCTCTCCTACTAGATCGTGAACCCTAAGAGGGCGGAGTGCGTACCTGGTACCAGAAATAGAAAATAAGCTCAAAGAAGAGGTTTTGAATGAATGATGTTTAAATTAATGAAGGAATCAATGGAGAAGAAACAGAATGACAAGAATTTAAAGATTATGAGGCATTTTCGTAAAGGGCAGAAGCACATTTCTAAAGTCAAGGCAACAGTCTTGCTGAGGGCTGCCTGCTTCCTTGTGGGTCTTCGTTATGGTCTATCTACCTACGTGACTAGTCTGGACAGCAAGTATTTACTGAGAAGTTACTACATTCAAGGCCCTGTACATGGGTAGGAATAACCTGGATGAGGAGCTCATAGACCGATATCCAGTTATATCCTGAACTAAAGTGAATGACTGTAAGTAACTGCCAGTTTGGATTTGAGACATAGCTATGATTCCTATCCTTTGCTCATTTTCATAAATCACAACTTGGATTTAAATAATGATACGGCACTCAAGCACAGGGGCTTAAATAGATCGTCCTTTGCATTCCAAAGAGTCTGCTCAGGTGTGTAGTTGTGTTTTAGTAAATCACAAGATTTTCACATTCAAGTCTTTTCTGACTCTTTTATTATATGAGGCGATAGAAATTTGTATTAATCTTTATTTCTCTGCCTAATTTTAATTCTCTGTGTATAAGGAGCACCACATTGAGGTTGTTTTCAGTGTGGTAAAATAGCATCTGACACAAACTCTTTGTACGTATACCTCATTGTTGCTGATCTTACCAGTGTGTAATTCTTTAACTCACTCATAACCTGCCCCCAGCCTAACACCCAGCTTCTTCAAGGATAGCTAGTGTCATGCCCTCAAGTTATTCTTTATTTTTTGAACTTCACAGTGGAAGTGGCTAATGGGCATTTTTCTTTACTGCAGCTAACATCCCCATCAGTGCATTAGTCAGAAGGCCAAAGAGCGTATCATTTGCAAGAGCAGCACTGAGCATATTTATGACATTTTAAATTGAGTAAACATCGGACTTTGATTTTACAACTTCAATTTAGAAAGGGGCCCCCACTAATAAATAATGTGATAAATTTCAATTAGGAATGTTGCATTTCATCACTTTTTTAAAAGTGATTTTGATTAGAGACTCAGGGATTGCAATATAGTTGGAAAGAGTTCAAAGTAAAAAATAATCAAGGAGTTATCCATGGCAGAGAATTTTTACAAAAAAGCTGTATTTTTACAAAAAGATACACGAGAAATGAAATGTAAATCCATGTCCAAGTTTAGAAGACTCAATCTTAATATCTATGTTGGATAAAAGAAATTTTTGTAATTGTGAACTCAGGACTGAATCGTAATGCAAAAAAAAAAAAAACACAACAAAACAAAACAACAACAAAACAAAGAAAGAAAAGAAAAAAATAAAGAAATAAAGCAGCTTCCCCTTGTGCAATTTTTCTGGAATTCTAGTGAGGAAATGCTGCCTTTTCTTTTAAAACTGTGGTTTTCTCACAAAATTTTGCTCTAATCCTATTCAACTCCATCAAATGTGGGACATTTTAATTCTGCATAATTCTAGTTTCTTAGAGACGGATGTGAAGCACCAGTTCCTTGGGGACAGTCAGTGCTGAGACAGGTCAGAGAACAGAGGGATCCCTGTGGGCAAGTGAGGAGGGAGTGTTGGGAAGGTTTTGTAAAAGACAGAAACCTTGACTAGGATTAGAGGGGCTGAATTGGATAGTAAGACCAACTCAAAAAAAGCTTTTTATTTAAAAAAATATACATCCAAGTATAAACCCATGGGTAGAATGAGAAGATAGTGTCAGACACATTATTTGGTCCAAAGAAACTCTGTTTTCCTTGTAAATATACACTATAATTGCACAAAATACCATGGGCGATCATGTGCTTTACAAGCATGCAAAGGACTTGCATGTGTCTTAGCATTTCTCAAAGTCTGTTCCATGGAACCTGCAGGTGTTAACAGATAAACTCTGGATAAAGAGGTTCTGTGGTCAAAATATTTGGGAAACTCCCAAGGTTCAACCATTCTTTTTCAGCCTCAAATACTTCTCAGCATCATTATGATGCAAATGTGCACTGAGAATCTATAATGGGGAATATATTTAGGATTTTCAAATTTATTTTATCATAAAACTTCTCTTGGGATGTTTCAAGTGTCTTATAGTTTCTATGCTCTATTTCTTAGAATAGTGCTTGATACATAGTGAAGAAACAACACTACTATCACTACCATTCCAAGGTCATATGACTAGTGATGGTAAAGCTTAGATTTGAAGCCAGGTTTGTGGGTGTCTACGCTATACAGTAAAATCAATATCCATGTGGACAATGACAAAATTGGTAAATCAAGTCAAGAGGTATGCTGAGCAATGGAAATAGCATGAGCTTCAGCATCAAACAGAGCTGTGTCTAATGCCAGTAAAACGGATCATTTACTGTACAATGTGTGTCCGTTAGCTCACTTGTCCAAACCTCCATTTCTTCACAGACTATAGAAAGATGTTTGCACCTGTATGGCAGGGCTATTATCAACATGTGAGCTGATCTGTATCAAATGTTCCTATCACAATGACCCTGGCAAAATGGTAATAGTCACTAATGAAATTGAATCATGCACGTTAAAGTCATATTGAAGAAGAGGTTGGGTAAAAACGAGCACCCTGAATGCAAATAGTGAACATTCTTTACTATATCAAAGCTGCATCAGGATCCCTTTAAGAAATAGGCAAATCAAGTCTATGACGGCCCTCGGTCACTCCTTCTAGATCCATGTGCTTGCTTGTTATCATTCAAGGCATTCCAAAGAGAGTTGGGATGGCCTGTCAGCTGTGTTTTGCAGGAAAGCTCCATAATCTTGTAAACCTGGTCTGGTCCCCTCTTTCCTTCCCTGCTCTTCTCTCTCTGTAGTGATTTCTTTCTCCCATTTGAATTCACATTATTGTCCTGAACAGCATTTGCTCATCATCTTAAATTATGACTATGTTCCCTGCAGTAAATTACAAAAGGCTGGATCTAAAAAGAAAATGGGGGTGGGGGGTGAGGCTAAAGGGACTGCTTCTCAGCAGCCAAGCTGGCCTGCGTGGCAAATGACTGGCATATAATACACCGTCTAGAAAGAAGCTTAGCACTTGGGGAACGTCCTCATCTACATCCTCATCATCACCAGCCTTGCTGAGTGGTCTCGGCAAAAGACAACATGTGAAGAATGGCTTATTGCCTACAGAGAGATCTTGCGTTTTCCACAATATGGCGCTTAGAACTAAGAAAAGAAAAACCAAAACTGAAAATAGACATTTTTTTTCTGTAACTCATTTGGCAAAACAACCAGACCTAAGCAGATATAAAGTTATTTAGAGTTTTCATCCCACTTCATGGTATATACACTTGCTGTTGTGTTTGATTATGGCATGCTCAGACCCGACCCAAGGTGTTCTGTAACACATGGCATCTCTACTGTAACACTTTTCTAAAATCTCAAAAACCCTGAATAACAAAATGTACCTAGCTCCAAAGGAGTGTGGTTCTGTATAATCAAAACATCAGAACTGTGTGTACTGAAGAGTATGTTTCTTTCCCTTCTCCACTGATTAATCTCTCCACAACTCCCACCACCTCAAGCTGACCCCTTCCCCTTCTGCTACTTCTATCTTTGGCAGCATGCTCAAATAGTTGAAGGTCATCATCAAATGTGTTTTTGGTCTCCCCTTTTTGTGCCTTTCTTTTATTCATTTGGTGATTCTTATTTTTGGCTTTTTAGGTACTGAGGCTCTCTACCCCTAGGACCAGACTCTGTCTATTACCCCACCCAAATGTGCATGGAATAATGGTATGAAAAATGGTCCCAAAACTCCTGTTGTGGAGGAAGCTGTCTTGTGGGGGGAAAATATATTCTTGCGAGGAGTTCAAGTAAGTAAATTAGGATGTTAAGCTGTGCTACATGAAAAAATGAGAGCAGTTTGTGTTTTGGTTCTTGAGAGGCCTGGAGAGAAGAGCAGGTGAGAGAGAGGATTGAATTGAAGAAAAGAACCATTTAGTAAGTGGATTGTACTGGGGGTAATTAACAGTGAAACAGCCGTCAGCTAAAATAACATTGAAGCTTAGAGATGTCTAAAATGTGATATTAGGTTGTTCATCTGATATATCATGTGACTACTAAAATTTCTGTGAAGTTTATCCCAGGGGGGTTTTATGGAAGAGGAGTTTGGGTATGTGTGTGTGTCTGTATGTGTGCATAGAAATCAAGGAAGGGCCTGGTTTTCCTGTGTGTTGGTGTGAGAACGGGGACATTATGGACTGAAGTAGGAGCCCAAAGACAAAGGTATCAAAGCATTAGTAGAATCTCTGTATATAGAAAAAATTAACTCAAAATGGACTAAGACCTAAACATAAGAGCTAACACTATAAAACTCTTAGAAGAAAATGTAACTTTCACACAGGCGACAAAAGTAAAAACTAAATTGGACTTCATCAAAATTAAAAATGTTTTGCACCAAAGAACACCATTAAGACAGTACAAAGACACCCACAGAATGAGAGAAAAGTTTTCAAATCATACATCTGATTAAGAATTTGTATCCATAATATATAAAGAACTCTTGCATCTCAATAATAAAATGGAAACCCAATTAAAAATGTTAACAGGATTTGAACAGACATTTCTCCAAGGAAGATAGACAAATGGCAAATAAAGTACATGAAAAGACACTCAACATTATTAGTCTCTAGGGAAATACAAATCAAAAGTACAATAAGATACCATTTCACACCCGCTAGGAGGTTATAACCAAGAAAGGAGACAATAACAATTGATGGCAAGTATGTGAAGAAACTAAAATCCTCCTACGTTATTGGTAGGAATGTTAACTAGCGTAGCCGCTTTGGAGGCAGGTTCTCAAAGTGTTCAACAGAATCACCGTAGGTCTCGGCAACTCCTTTCCTAGGTATATGCCCAAGAGAACTGAAAACGTATGTTCATGCAAAAACGTGCATGTGCATGTTGGTATCAGCATTATTCATTATAAAGAATGGAAACAATCCAAATGCCCATCAATTGATGTGGAGTACCATACAATGGAATATCATTCAGCCATGAGAAGGAAAGAGATTTTGACACAGGCTGTAACATAAATGAATCTTGGCAATGTTTTGGTAAAGTGCAAGAAGCCAGACACATAAGGCTGCATCTATGATTCCATGTGTATGAAATATTCAGAATAGGCAAATCTATAGAGACAGAACATAGATTAGGGTTTGCCAAGGGCTGAGGTAAGGGTAAATGGAGACTGACTTGTCACTGGTACTGGGTTTCTTTTGGGGATAATGAAAATATTCTGGAATTAGTGAGTGGATGCACAACTCTGTGAATATACTGAAATCCACTATATTGTACAATTTTAAAAGGTGAACTTTATGGTATATGAATCCTCTCTCAACAGAGCTGTTATTTAAAAACAGTGTCAGTGGATGATGGGCTTTGAGAAGGGCACTTGTTGGGATGAGCACTGGGTGTTGTATATAAGTGATGAATCATGGGAATCTACTCCCAAAGCCAAGAGCACGCTGTAAACGCTGCATGTTAGCTAACTTGACAATAAAGTATACTTAAAAAATGAAAAATAAATAAAACTATTACAAGAAAAAATAAAAAATAAAAAGAGCATCAGTGCTCCAGGAATTTTTTAGGTTCCTGAAGAGATCTTTGAACTTGAATCAGTACAAAATTTTTCCCCTATATCTCAAGGGGCAAAGAGATACTGGATGGTATTCAGCTTATATTTGTAAGGTTTTATCTAGTAAACATCACTCAGCTGGATGTCCAGTGTGACCTATCATTATTATTGTTTTCTATGAAAACTCTGACCCCTAAAAGATTGGAAGCATGGAGTGAGGTTACACATGATTTCTGCCTTCTCACATCCTGATATGGAATCTACTCCCTGCCTAAGATATAAACATACTCTAAATACCTCACCATTCATATATGATATTGGCATAATGCACCGGGTTTTTAAAGCACCTTGGCCTTTATGCTTTCAATAATAATAATTATTCCCAATGTAAAGATACAACAACCAGGGCCTAAATAAGATCTTAAGTGACATAGATAGCAAACAACCCCAGAATTGGAGTGTGCTACATTGACAGTTGAGCCTCCCTTACACACCTTACTGTGTATAATCCACTTCTCAACTCAAAGGACTGAGTGATCACATCAATGAAAGCTTGTTGGTAGTGGTGGCGGTGGGGGGGGGGGGGCGGGTTATATTAGCAGGAGCCTCTTTTACTTAGTCTTCTTAGCATGCTGACAAGGCCACTGCTTACTCTGCTTCCTTTAGCTGGGTTAGTCCAAGTACAAGGAGGTCTCATTCATTTGTGAATGCATTTAATTTCTAGGGAAAGCAACTCATGCAGGTGTGCTCATTCTTAGCAGTTTGCCTTGGGAAAGTCAACCTCACCTCTCCATGTCTGACTTTTCTCCTCTGTACAAATGTACAGGTAAGAGTCTCTACCTCACTGGGTCACAGTGAGGATTAAATGAGATAATGCACCAGTACACCAGGATCTAATGAGTGCTTTGTAAATAAGTTACTAATAACAAAGATTCGTCACCTGAGAATGAAGGACCTCAGGGAGCTACTGCTGAACAGCAGGCCTCTCTCTGAAGGACCTCTTTGAATTGCTCAATTTTCTCAATTGTGAATCACCATAATGTGATTCTCCTTGAGTCACAGAGATGTTTTTTAAAGAAGGCGAAGAAAAGAAAGGCATGGCATTACTTTAAGAAGGAAGGAAGGAAGGAAGGAAGGAAGGAAGGAAGGAAGGAAGGAAGGAAGGAAGGAAGGAAGGAGGGAAGGAAGGAAGGAGGGAAGGAATGACAGACACACACATGAAAACTAAGAATCTGCAACACGTTTTACCTATGTGTTGGGGAGAAATCGGGTGTGTCCACCACTGCTGTCTATAGTGAAGTTTTGACTAATGTATGCACGTGAAATAAAAAATGTCCTTGAAGCTTCTCAGGGCTGCGGCCTGCTTAGGTATTTATGTCTAGTGATGAAGGCAAATGCAATTCAGTCTGCTGAGCATAAGAAAAACCATCCCCAGACCCACTCCACTATCTTTCAACATAATGCATTATACTCTTTTCCCAGCAGTTAACATTGCTCAGAAAATCCCTTCATGGGTTTCTCCCTTTCCAAAACTTGGGTTCTTACTCTTTTCCCAGAAACAATCCTGTTTATTGAGTATATCTACCACAGAGACACTGGTCATGCTTCAGGAACATCAGCATTCACATTATTTCTGTGCCTTTGTTTGCAACATAAATCCCTGAAACCCTGTCTCCGAGAGGGAATGTTGTCATTCCTGCCATGGGGTAAGTCATTTAGCTTAGTGTTAATTTGCCATCAGCGTAATTTAAACAACTTCATAAAATATAAATGGCATGAAATGGAAACGCATTTGTTTTGGTAGCAGATGCCTCTGTTTTATGTGAGGAAGTTAGTCTCATGGTTACAGGCATATTGGGTCCCCTGCCAGGGCCTTCAACATAAAACATGGAGGTTGGACGCCACCCATATTCTAGAGAAATGAACACAATTGCTCCGAAATGCCACACTGATACCTTTTCCACAAATGCCAGAGAGAAACAAACTAAAATGGGACTTTTTTTTCTTTTTTACCCCTGCAGAGAAGAAAGAAAATCAGAAGATTGAGTCTTACTGTCCTGACAGGTATCCTGAGATGCGTTATCTTAAGGGAACGCTTTTCTGGAAGAGAAAAGAACTTCCAACTAATACGGCTACTTCTAAGGTAAGGCTGTGTACTGCTTTTGATAGCGGGGATAGGTCAATATACAAAGTCCCCGTTGGGCCATGTGATTAGTCTTTTCAGCCCATGGCTTTCGAGTGCTTCTCCTTCTCTCCCATTACACCTCTCTGTGACATTCCATTGCTCATACTTGGGGGATATGGGAGGAAAGGGATTTCATTCATTCATTTATCAAATACTTGCATTTTTCTATGTGCCATGGATTTTTTACTCACAATGAATACAAAGGTGAACATGGCAAATTGCTAGTTTTCTAATTTTCAACTTCGGTCAGCCTATTGTATTCTGAGGCATCTCTATGAAACATGTAATAACTAGTAAAATCATAGTTTTTCATCTAAAGAACTGTCCCTTGTCTCTTTTGTATCTGGATTGGTGAAATCAGGTAAGCTAGCCTGTACTCAAGTGTGGGATTCTCTCCTTCTCTTCCTTGATGTTTAAAGATGGTCAACACTTTGGTTTTGGCCACCTTTCAAAAGAGGCTGTCTCTCCATCTCACACTAAATGTGAGTTATTGACCTTCCTCTCACAATCCTGCTCCCCTCTCAGCCTTCCCTATCTTGGGTGATGGCCACTTCATTCTTCCAACTTGTGGGCCAAATCCTTGAAGTGGGTCCTTGACCCTTCTCTTTCTCTGACACCTTACATCCAATCTGTCAGGAAACCTCCCTTGCCTCTACCTTCCACATGCATCTGAAACCTGATCTCTGCTCCCTACCTCTCTGCTACCTCCCTGGCTCAAACTGCCATCTTGTGTCTAGGGTAGGACTGGAGCTTCCTATAAAGTCTCCCTCCTTCCACCTTTGCCATCCTATAGACTATTTTCAATGAGGCAGCCGGAACAATCAGTTTAAAATGCAAGTGAGATCGTGTAGCTCCTGTTCCCAAATGCCTATAATTAGGTCATCCTCAGTGTGGTCAGAGTAAAAGCCAAAGTCTTTAGAGACTGAGATCTGGTTCCTTTCTTTCCCTGGCCTCACCTCCTACACCCAACTCCCCGCCCCTCTCAGTGTCCATACCAGCAACCTCTTTGCTGGCCCTGAACATACTGAGTACACTCCAATCTAATGGCATTTGCACCTGAATTAGCTGTTGCCTCTGTTCCTTTACCTAGAATGCTCTTCCCCCCATATATTCATGGCTGACTTCTCCATTTCTTTTAGGTCTTTGCTCAAAAGTTTCCTTCCCCCTGAGATCTACCATAACCATCCTAAAATTATAACCTTTCTCATTTACACAGCACACCCATCCTCTTTACTTGCTCTGTTTTCCTCTCCCTCCCCACACTTACCACTTTCTTACCTACTATGTAACTAATTTCTCATGTCTTGTTTCATATCTGATCCCCCCCCATGGGTTGGTTGTGCCATGCAACTAACTGGTCCTTGCCCAGGAATTGTGACAAGTTAAATATGTCACTTCCAGGTTAGAGCATTTAATTGCTGACATGAGACACTCTGGAACTCTCTTGTCTTCTGTATGGAAATCAGCAATGTCTGTGAATGGGGACTTTGATCCTTGACTTATTCCAATGAGCAGGACCCTCCCACCTTCTCCACTCTATCAAACTACCACAGACATAAGAGCAAGAAACAAGCCGTTTTGTCTTGCCACTGAGTCTTGGGGGTTGTTTGATGGCACAGCATTGCCTAAGCCACTCTGATCGATGCAGGGAAGATGGAGAAATTGCTTACCCAGTGTCACACAGCCAGGAAGTCCAGACATTCCTCTATGACACATAACAAATTTCTGAAGGTGTGTTGGAAACACAATGGTCTGAAAGTCAAACAATATATTTGCATGCTTTAAATTGAGGACCAGTCCCAAGGAACTAAAGCCATTTATAAAACCCGACCTGTGGGCTGTGCAGACGCTGCCTTCTTCAGAATCAGACAACTAGTCAACAGATGACGACTTCAATAGAGGACTAGGTACAGGTGAGATTGGCTGCAGCAGGGTTATCGTTATCTGATCATTTCTCTTTTCCACTGGGTAGGAAACCACTCCAAGCAAATTCCTGGTGAATCCCCCTTAACAAGCTGCCTCAGGGACTGAAATGACCAGCACAATGGTTCTCAAATCTGTGTATCAGAATCACCTGAAGGGCTTATTAAAACACAAGCTGCTGGACCCCACCCCAGTGGGTCTGGAGTAAGCCTGAGAATTTGTATTTTTCATAGTTTTCCACATGACTCTCATGATACTGGTCCAGAGACTACACTTGAGAACCATTAACAACAATAAGTAGCCCAAGTGTCAATTCAAAAACAAAACAGAGGCTCCGGGGTGACTCGGTCGGTTAAGCGTCCGACTTCGGCTCAGGTCATGATCTCACAGTTTGTGAGTTTAAGCCCTGTGTTGGGTTCTGTGTTGACAGCTCAGAGCCTGGAGCCGGCTTCAGATTCTGTGTCTCCCTCTCTCTCTGTCCCTCCCTCTGCTCACATTCTGTCTCTCTAAAAAATAAATAAACATTAAAAAAAACCACACACACATCTATATTTGTAGGCTACAAAATATTTTTGGTAAGAACTTCCAAATTCCAAAATTTCCAAATCAAATTAGTCATCATGGAAACAGAACTTTCTTACACCTCTTATGGTTTTCGATTAGGGTAATCACACATCCCCTTGCTCAGAACATTCCTGATTCACACCTACTGCCCCAGCGTTTGTGTGTCAACAGCCCCTCCTTTCACTCTGGTCAGTGTCCAGGTCTGAATAAGTTATATGATTGTTCTGGGTAGACCTGTTTACATTTTTTTTATTTTACAATTTTTTTTAAGTTTATTAAAATTTTTTTTAAACGTTTATTTATTTTTGAGAATGAGAGCATAAGCAGGGGAGGGGCAGAGGAGGCAGGGCATGGGGGAGAGGGCACAGAATCCAAGCTCCAGGCTCTGAGTTGTCAGCACAGACTGTGAGATTATGACCTGAGCCGAAGTCAGACACTTAACTGAGCCACCCAGGTGCCCCTAAGTTTATTTATTCATTTTGAGAGAAAAGAGCATGAGCAGGGTGGGGCAAAGAGAGAGGGGAGAGAGAGAATCCCAAGCAGGCTCTGTATTGTCAGTGCGGGGCCCCTCGTGGGGCTCAAACTCACAAATTGTGAGATCACGACCTGAGCAGAAATCAAGAGTGGAACGCTTAAACAATGGAGCCACTCAGGTTGCTTCTAGGTCTTTTTACATTTTTGACTTTGACTTATGATGGTTTAAGGGCCTCAAAGATCTTAATCCCACCAAGGTTGCAGTGCTGTTGGGAGAAAGACCTGTGTTCTTGCTAGCCTCAGGACCCCTGTTGGTTTTCATGGGGGATAGGGAGTAGGGATGGAGGAGGGGGTGTGTTGAACATGGGCTCCTCCCCGTAACTGGCCAGCACCCTGCAAGAGCTAGGAATCAGCCTTGCTCACTGATACATGCAATATGAAGTCAAGCATAAACAAAAGCTTCTGGGGTGCTGATGTATAATGCAGAAAAACAAAGACTGTCAGAAAAATGAAGATCTCAATATGCACCCCTGTCCCCAACAATGGGAATAGAACCAGAATTAATCTTCCAGCTGAATGGCCACTGCCATTTTATTCTCCCAGCCGGCTCTCAAGTCTTATATGAGGCAAACGCATGCTTTTTGCCAATCTTACTAATGTTCTTTCCTGAGGTCCATGTTGTTGAGTTGGAAGCTCTGATGACTAAAGAGGGTAAGTCTGCAGGGGCACGTTATCTCCACCTGAGGAGAAGCCCCACAGGGGCCACCCTCTTTCCGAATGAGAGGGAAGGATTCCTTGATATAAATTACGGTGTGGGTGTCCTGGCCCAGGGATGAGAATAAAGCTTTGCCTTTCCACCCCCTTTTAATAGCATCTAATTACTTCCAGGCTTCTAGACAGTTTCACAACACAATGATTAAGGTAGTGGGAAAAGCACTTTTCAGCTAGGCTGTCATCTACCTATTTTTTTTCTTCTTTAAAAAAAATTATGATTGAAGCTTAGTTGACATGCGTTATATTAGTTTCAGGTGCATGACAGTGATTTGACAATTCTGTACATTACTTGATGCTCAGCACGAATAGCTACTTCTTGATAACTGCGGGAATCCTTACTTGAAGGCATTTATCTGAGTTGAAGGCTGCCCCTAAAGATACATACAGCTGGCTACAGCTTTAGTGTAATGGCAATTCTCTAGAGTGAGAGAGATGTGCACCTAACTGGCAGAGCCTCTCAACATTCCAGATTGTTAGCTAACTCCACTCCAAGTTTGTCCTGTATCATCCAGAACATGCAGTTTTGCTGTAACTGGTTTCAGGTCAATAGACGTTTAGGAAAGGCAGATGGGGACAGTATGGTGGGGAGGCCAACTGGATGCATAAATGAAAATGGGCAAAAGACACGTGTCACCCCCACATTAAAAGAAACCGCAGAGTCTACTGGTATTTACTAGGTAGTTGCTTTATATAAACACTGTGCTTACGGTAAATGCAGCTAAGTTGACAGTTTTTGCCTTGTGGGAGTTTTAATTTTATCACGGATGACCTAAATTCAACCAACACTCTTCACAACTGCCGACACCCTGTACCCACACACACACGCCCATAGACTGCTCAGGCTGCCATAGCCAGATACAATACCCTGGGTGTGGTCAACAAGAGTTTATTTTCTCCCAGTTCTGAAGGACCGCTAGTCCAAGATCAAGGTTCAAGCAGGGTTCCGATTCTAGTGAGGGCTCTTTTCCTGACTTGCAGATAGCCACTTTCTTGCAGGTCTTCATGTGGTGGCAGAGACTGAGGGTTGGGGGTTTGGAGCGTGGGTGGGAGCTCTCTCCTTTCTCCTCCCATAAGGCCACAGTACTTTCGAATTAGGGCCCCACCCTAATTTAACCTTCATGACCTCATTTAACCTTCATTGCATCCTGGAGACCTTATCTCCAAATACAGTCACACTGGGGGGTTCAGGCTTCAACATACAAAGTGGCGGGGGCACAATTCAGTCCACAGCATACATAGGGCACACTAAGGCAGGAGCTAATGCAGTGCTGAGACCACTGATGATTAAATATTTACAGTGAGGAGAACCTTCTTGAAGCAGGCCTGCCGTGTGCTCTGGGAGCATTCTGACAGTCTGCTGCAAGGAGAGGTCAGTGTGAGCTCTTTTCATTTAGCCAGGAAAGACTTTCTAGACAAATGGGGATTTCTGGTGATATCTGGAGGGCAGAAAGATAGATTTAAGTGATAACAGAGAGGATAATAAGACCAGCGGGAGCGGGAGCATGAGAGAGATCCTACTTAGAAGAAAGAAAGATACACGGAGGGGTAGTTTGCGAGAGTTTTCCTATTTTCCCTTTGCTTTTTTAAAGTGGCTTTAAAGTGGTCTGCCTTTGTGTTCCTACCGTAGGAAGCTCATCATTGTGGGCTGTGTGTAGGTGTTCATTTTTCTTTTACTCCCTCTGCACGCTTCTGTAGGCTGCTCCCTGGGGTTCTAAGGCATCTGCCTGGTTTTCTTACATTGTTCCCATCTCTATCCGAGCTGCCTGATTTACTCATCCCTCTTTACTCACTCATCTACCTCCATCTCCTTTGCTTCCCACCCCCAATTAATTTGTGTAGTATCCTGACCCCTGCCAACACATATCCTCCTCAACTGCCTTATCTTGACCTTCTCTTGAAAAAAGCGGGCACAGGTGACTAAAAATCAAGCCAAACTCTTTGAAATGTGGGAACCCCACCTTTGGGTGCTTTCTGCAGTCTCTGCCTGGACTATATCCTCCTTTCCCGTCATTGCTTAAGTTTTAGAACCTAGGAAGCACACAGGAGATTCATTTAAGAAATCTCACACACACACAAATAGATGAATACCTGAGGTGATGGATGTGTTAATGAACTAGATGTTGGGGGGACACTTTCACAATATATACCTCTATCAAATCACCATGATGTACAGTTTAAATAGCTTATAATTTTATTTGCCAATCATAATTCTATAAAGCTGAAATTATTTTAAAAAAGCACATACACACACAAAACCTAAAGGAATTTCAATGCACACACATGCACAAGGATGACTCTTTTCTTGGGTGATTGGGAAGTTCAAGGGTCACGTCAAAGCAGTTGCTTCCAAATTCACACGAGCTTTGGTGAGCTGAGACTCTCTGTTAGGTCTCTCCTTTCCCACCCCCACAGACCTGCTCACTTCTGCTGAGAAAGATGACAGTGTGATTTGGTGCAGAGCTTCCAAAGTCTTGATTTTAGGGCCCTAGGGTATCAAAAGAGTACTGCTCCCTCCTCTGCAGCTTTACAGCATAGAATGGCTTGAAAATGGGAGAGTAAAAGCACCATTAGAGCTCTCTCTTTGATTTAGGCCACGGTCTTCAGAAAGTTTCCTAATAAATTATGAATATGACGTCTGGGAGTACACGATTAGCCCATCAGCAAGGTTGTTTTTGTTGCTTTGCTTGGAAAGAAGATAGAAGATGTGTCATGTTGGGGAGGTGGGGGTGTCTGGCAAGGTCTGAGAAGGCAAAGCTGCAAGGGAGACACATGGCAGGACAACTGGGAAGTTCTGGGAGCTCACTGCTGCTGACATCACAATTTTGCCTGAGAAGGTCCTGCCTGGCTTCTGGTCCTGGCACCATCACTTCCTAGCAGAGGGACTTCCAGCAAGTCACCAAGGCTCCATAAACCTTAGCTTCCCTGACCGTCATACGGAGATAATAATGGTATCTAAATTATATGGTGGTTGTGAGGGTGAAATGAGATATTGTAGGCAAACACTGGGCACAGTGTCTGTGGCTTGTTGTAAACACTCAATACTAATAATTATTATTATGCAAGAATGACATCTTTTCTCCCATTCCAGTTTGAAGCTCATGGGTGTAAGACACATGTAATAGAAATTTCAAAAAAGTAATAGAAAAGCAGGGAAGCATCCTAAGCTAGAAATATTATCTTTGGGGCACATGGGTGGCTCAGTCGGTTGAGTATCCAACTTCAGCTCAGGTTATGATCTCACAGTTTGTGAGTTCAAGCCTGCATCGGGCTCTGGGCTGACAGCTCAGAGCCTGGAGCCTACTTTGGATTCTGTATCTCCCTCTCTCTCTGCCCCTTCCCTACTTGTGCTGTCTTTCTCTCTCAAAAATAAACAAACCTTAAAAAAAGAAAATAATTATCTTTGTATTATCCCCAAATTGGACTCCATTCAATAAAGCACTAAGAGTGTTCTTAGGAGATTTATAAAATGATCCAAAGAGGACATATGCTAAGGTGCCTTGATACACTGGTGTGACTCAATCAAAACTTGCAAAGTTTCTCCTCCTTTCTGAAACCTTGGAGGACTGGGGCTATTTCACCATCTACTTCTCACCAAACTTCAGTTCTGCATCATATCCACTCTTGAAACTAATGTCACCTCATCCTTCATGAATGTTCTCTTTTCTCTCAGCCCAGCCTGGCATCTCTCTATTGACTTCACTTCTTCAAGTCAGTTATGCTGTACAACCTCACATTCTTAGGTCAATTTACTGATGTAACAATACGTTCAAGATTTAAAACTCAAATGAGTGTTCAACTATGCCTGGAAGTCTTTCTGTCATTTGCCAGGTAAACTGCATATCCTACTTTCTACGGTGATTATTTGAAACATTTCCCATTTCACTTCATATTATTCAGAAGATCAAAGCTTTCCAAAGGAACCCTTGTGAAAATGACAAATCCACTGACCTAGACAACAATCTTCATCTTCTCTCTTATTAAATGAGTTGTTCCTTCTATCATTTAAGCTGCTGCTCTCTCTCCTCCAGTCTCCTCAGGACCATGGCATGGTTATTCATTTTCCTCTACCATTTAATCAACCAACCCCTTTCAAGTGGATCCTTCCAGTCAACATTCAAATATGTGCAAACTTGGGGTGTCTGGGTGGCTCAGTCGGCTAAGCGTCTGACTTCAGCTCAGGTCATAATCTCATGGCTCATGAGTTTGAGCCCCTCAATGGGCTCTGTGCTGACAGCTCAGAGTCTAGAGTCTGCTACAGATTCTGTGTCTCCCTCTCTCTCTGCCATTCTCCACTTGCTCTCTCTCTCTCTCTCAAAAATAAACATTAAAAATGTTTAAATATGTGCAAATTTAAGATACCTTCAAGTAACCACTTCTGATCCTTACATTCTACTCCAGCTCCCAGTATATTTTTATGTTCTCTAAACTTTCTCAACTTTCAGTCCTCCCTTCTCTCTCTTCCTACTCCACCTCCATGAGTCTGGAATCCTGGCCATCACATGTCCACATTGCTGAATCACTCAGCTCTCAGCATTACATGGTGTCAATCACTTCCTTCTAAAACCTCTCTTCCCTTCATGCCCCTGGTCCCACTTACCCTAGTTTCTCTCTTAGCCCCACGATCTCTTCACAGTCTTTTCCAGGCTAATAGTGCTTTTTCCAGCCACTAGATGTAGTATTTCTGCCAGGATCAGTTCTAATATTTCATATATTCTCACTTTGTACATTTTTGCAAAGCAACTTTACCCACCTTCCACAGTTTAGACCCTTTAGACCAGTATATCTAAGAACTGACTTGACACGTGGGCTTCAAGTCTTCAAAGACATCAACCACACCCTATCCAAGATCTACTTTCTGTCAATACAGAATTTTCCCTCTCATTGAAAGACATATCTGTGGAAATAAAAAAAAAAAAAAAAAGATCACCCAAATAAGAGCAAGTAAAGACTATAGTTGACTCTTGAACAATGCAGGATTTAGGGGCACCAAACTACCAAGCAGTTGAAAATCTGTATATAACTTTTGGCTCTCCCAAAACTAGACTACTAATAGCCCACCATTGACCAGAAGCCCTTACCAATAACATAAATGGTTGGCTAACACATATTTTGTATATACACTATATACTTTATTTTCATAATAAACTATGCTAGAAGAAAGAAAATGTTAAGAAGATCTTAAGAAAGAGAAAATGCATTTACAGGATTGTAGTTTATTTATTGAAAAAAATTCACATATAAGTTTATCTGTGCAGTTCAAGTCAGCATTGTTCAAGGGTCAACTGTTTTTATTCAGGGTACAGGAGTCAGCCACTATCACTGGTATTTGGCAGAGGCTCAAAAGCAGGCTGACAAGTGGGAATGTTTCATAGTGCAGAAGTAAAAAAAAAAAAAAAAAAAAAAGGCTTCAGTTATGTCCTGATTAGAGGCTGTTGGCATGGGGAAATGTAGGCGAGTTAACTAGACATGGGCATCCCATGTGATTGGTTAGCCTTCTCCAGTTGGTGCTAAACTGGAAATGGGGGCAAAAACTTGGCAGGATGTCAGTTATTAATCAAGCCTGGACTCTTTGGGACCAATTGCTACAGGGATTATTGTTTGGTTTCCTAAACAGTTTCCAAGAGATAGTAGTTTGATTTCCTGGACAGGTAACTATATAAATATGTTAGCTTCTTGGGCTGGTTGCTGCAGATTATGGGTCAGAATTCCACTGTATATATAGTCTTCCCATTGTCCATTTGTATATACAGTCTCTCAACTCCATCAGTCCATCTATGTAAACCAGAAGATAAGGAGGCAAAACAGCATGATGATATGAAATGAGTTCTAGAATGACACTGTTTACTTCCTAGGTCCACCACACATTAGCTGTGTACACTGGATAAGTTACTTTATTTTAATTTTATTTACCCTAAAAATTAGGAGAATGAGAGACTTATCTGAGTCTGACACAGTTACTGCCCACCCAACAGCTACGACCCACATGTTTCTAAAAGTGTTAACAGCATTATCTAGCAGCTATGTGCTTGGTCCAAGGATAACCAGGAATGGCACATACAAGTAACAGAGCCTAAATGAGAATTTGACTCAAGGAAGAAAAGAGATGGGGGCTGTTGAGAAGTCTACTATTCTTAGGTTCGAAGTTAATAAGCTTTCAGTGTCAAAATGTTTGGATTGGTTATTGTCTTATTACTTTGGAATGAAGACAATTTTATTCACAAAGCTGATATTAATATAAGGAAAATTCAGCCTATTCTTAGGTGTTAGCTACAGCCTTGCAGAATTCAGTAGTCTTTTAAGAGTGAAGGTTGTGAGAGAAGCTCTTTCTGCCAATAGGTTGCAATTTAAATCAATTAAGACTTCTATAATTTGAAGCCTTGTAGTGCTGGAATAACTTAATTCTCACCTTGAATTAGTGTAAATCCACAGAGAGAGGCAGGAAATACACTGTTGAGAAAATAATGCCCCCCACACACCCTAGCTGCATCTTCCAAACATCTCCTTTTAATTATTCTCTGTTTGACAAAGAAGAAAAGAATGATGACTAAGACAAGCTTAAAAGGGGTGTTTTCTTATACTACTCAAGATACTATTTCATATTATAACTGGAGCCATTAAAACAACAGCTACTGGGAGTAGCAGAGGACACAGGCCAGTGACTAGAAGACAGATATTCTCAAGGATTATGCACGAGGAGATTGTTGGCTTTTATTTTACAATATGGAGCAAGACTTGGGGTAAGGGGGAATGGAAGACTAGTGAGTTTTGTTTCTGAAGTACCAGACTGCTACATTTATCTTGCTGAAAATAATCTGTAACAAACTCTATGGTATTTGAAGGAGCTCTACAACTCAAAACTACAATAAATAGAGGACTAAAACTGCATGGCTCAAAACGACATTCTTCCAGTACATGTACAAATGCCATTCTAAAAGACAACAGATAAGAAAGATCTTAGGGTAGAACCAGGAAGACCAGACTGACTGATTGACCTCTATCAAAGTGGAGAGTCCTCAATGTTCCTGTGAAACAAGATACGTTATATGCTATTTTTCACTGTGTGTGTCACTTCTCATTTTCCCCTTCTTCTGAAAACATAGTTTAAATTGTAGTCGTCTGTTTACTTCTTTGACACAGTGATCTGGTACAAATGGGGTTGAACAACTTGTCTTATATACTTAATGTTTCTGAGCTTTACTGAGTAATCATTTCCAGAACTGATTCAGGGGAATACCTTCTCACCAGTGACCCAAGCAGGATAAATAACTAGTTAATATTTTAAATCTTTCTAGGAGAGGAGGCAAGTCTGATAGCAGATAATTCAACAATCATTCCCATTCTGTTTTACCCTCCTCCCCTTACTGTGTCTTCTTTGATTAACTATTATGTCCATATATAAACTGATCATGTGGTCACTGCAAGTTTGGTCTCATTTCAGCACCAAGGTAAATCTTGACTAGTCTGAGCCTATCTTGGTAATTCCATTTCCTTGGCAGTGATTGTTTTGGTAATGAGTATGTGATATAATTCTGGCTAATAAGATAGAGTAATAAATATGCTGAGAGGTTTCTAGAAATATTTTTCTTGCTTTTAACAAAAAAGTAATAGAAGGGAACTTAGTCATCTTAAAAAATATTTGTGAAAAATCTACAGCTAACATCATACTTACTGGTGAGAAATTAAAACCCTTCCCACTAACAGCAAGAAAAAAGGCAAAATTTCCCTTCTCCCCACTCCTTTCCAACATTATCCTTAACTAACTAAGGCAAAAAAAAAAAAAAAAAAAAGGAAATAAGAGATATATAAATTGGGGAGGGGGAGCGGGAATAAAACTGCCTTTGTAGACAACATAATCATGTGATTATAGCAAGGTTACAGGATACAAGATTAATATACAAAAGTGAATTAATGCCCAATATACCAGCAATGAAAGAGTGAAATTAAAAATTTAAAAGGTCATTTATTTTAGCACCCAACAAAGGAAATGCCTAGGTATAAATCAAAGAAAATATGTACAGTATCTACATCAAGAAAGCTATATGGCACAAAAACAGACACTCAGATCACTGGAACAGAATAGAGAACCCAGAAATGGACCCACAAACGTATGGCCAGCTAATCTTTGACAAAACAGGAAAGAATGTCCAATGGAATAAAGACAGTCTCTTTAGCAAGTGGTTCTGGGAAAACTGGACAGTGACACAGGGCGCCTGGGTGGCGTAGTTGGTTAGCATCTGACTTCAGCTCAGGTCATGATCTCGTGGTTTGTGAGTTTGAGCCCTGCATCGGGCTCTGTCCTGACAGCTCAGAGCCTGGAACCTGCTTCAGATTCTGTGTCTCTCCCTCTCTCTGCCCCTCCCATGCTCATGCTCTATTTCTCTGTGTTTCAATAATAAATAAACATTTTTAAAAAAATTAAAAAAAACGGACAGTGACATGCAGAAGAATGAACCTGGACCGCTTTCTTACACCATTCACAAAATAAACTCAAATGGATGAAAGACCTAAATGTAAGACAGGGAGCCATCAAAATCCTCGAGGAGAAAGCAGGCAAAAACCTCTGATCTTGGCCGCAGCAACTTCTTACTCAACATGTCCCCAGAGACAAGGGAAACAAAAGCAAAATGCACTACTGGGACCTCATCAAATAAAAGGCTTCTTTCTGCACAGCAAAGGAAACAATCAGAAAAACTAAAAGGCAACTGAAGGAATGGGAGAAGATACTTGCAAATGATGTATCAGATAAAGGGTTGTATCCAAAATCTATAAAGAACTTATCAAATGCAAACCCAAAAAACCAAATAATCCAGTGAGGAAATGGGCAAAAGACATGAATAGACACTTCTCCAAAAGAAGACATCCAGATGGCCAACTGACACATGAAAAAAATGCTCAACATCACTCATCATCAGGGAAATACAAATCAAAGCCACAATGAGATACCACCTTACACCTGTGAGAATGGCTAACATTAACAACTCAGGCAACAACAGATGTTGGTGAGGATAAGGAGAAAGAGGATCTCTTTTGCACTGCTAGTGGGAATGCAAGCTGGTGCAGCCACTCTGGAAAACAGTATGGAGGTTTCTCAAAAAATTAAAAATAGAACTACGACCCAACAATTGTACTACTAGGTATTTTTCCAAGGGATACAGGTGTGCTGTTTCAAAGGGGCACATGCACCCCAATGTTTAAAGCAGCACTATCAACAATAGCTGAAGTATGGGAAGAGCCCAAATGCCCATCGAGGGATGAATGGATAAAGAAGATGTAGTATATATATACAATGGAGTATTACTCAGCAATCAAAAAGAATGAAATCTTGCCATTTGCAACTGTGTGGATGGAATGGGAGGGTATTATGCTAAGCAAAATTAGAGAAAGACAAGTATCATATGACTTCACTCATATGAGGACTTTAAGACACAGAACAGATGAACATTAAGGGAAGGGAAACAAAAAAAAATAAAAACAGGGAGGGGGACAAAACAGAAAAGACTCACAAATATGGAGAACAAACAGAGCGTTACTGGAGGGGGTGTGGAGGGGGTGGGCTAAATGGGTAAGGGGCACTAAGGAATCTACTCCTGAAATCATTGTTGCACTATATGCTAACTAACTTGGATGTAAATTTAAAAAATAAAATTAAAAAAATTAAAAATAGAAATCTAAGTTTTTAAAGACAAATATAAAATATATTTTATTTTATATAAAATATATATAAAGACTAAATAAAATATATTGTTCTTGTTAACAACAACAAAAAGAACGCTATAAAACTCTAATGAAAGAAATCAACGACAAACTAAATACCCATTTTGCCCATTTCCCCATGCCTCCTCCCTCTGGCAACCATCAGTTTGTTCTCTGTATTAACAGGTCTGATATCTGCTGTTTGTTTGTTCAGTCATTTATTTGGTATTTTAGGTTCCACAAAAAGTGAAATCATGTAGTAATTGTCTTTCTTGGGCTGACTTATTTTACTTAGCATAATATATTCCAGTTCCATCCATGATGTTGCGTTTAATAAGATTTGACCTTTTTATGGTTGCATAATATCCTACTGTATGGATATGTGTGTGTGTATCCACACTGCATCTTCTTTATCCATTTGTTTATAGACACTTAGGTTGTTCTTATATCTTGATAATTGTAAATAATGCTGCAAGAAACATAAGAGTGCATTTTCTTTCATAATTAGTGAGAGAAAGGGACTGAAAGATACAAGTTTCTAATTATAGAATAAAGAAGTCACAGGAATAAAAAGCACTGCATAGAAAATATAGTCAATGATACTGTAATAGAGCTGTGTGGTGAAATATGGTAGCTACACTTGGGATGAGCATAGCATCACCAACGGACTCTTCAAATCACTATGTTGTACACCTGGAACTAATATAACATTGTGGGTCAACTATGCTCAAATAAAAATATTTAAGGGAAAAAAGACAAACTAAATAAATAGAGAGATACTCATGAAGATCAAGAGTTAGATTGTCAAGTGGTCAGTTTTTCTCAACTTGATTTATACATTCAGTGTAATCCCAATAAAAAATCCACACAAGTTTTTGTGGATATTGACAAACTGATATTAAAGTTTACATGGAGAGGAAAAACCCAGAATAGCCAACACAATGTTGAGGGAGAAGGACAAAGCAGACAGACTGACACTGCTGGACTCCAAGACTAACTATAAAGAGAAAGTAATCAAGATAGTGTGGTACTGGTGAAAGAACAGATAAATAGTTCAATAAACAGAATAGAGAACCCAGAATAGACCAACATAAACATAGTCAAGTGATCTTGGACAAAAGAGCAAAGATAATATAATGGGGCAAAGAGAATGTCTTCAACAAATGGTGCTAGAACAACTGAATACCCAATAATAAGAAATCTAGACACAGACCGTACATGAATCACAAAAATGAAAGTGGCTCAAAGATCTAAATGGAAACTGCAAAACCATAAAAAGCCTAGAAGAGAACATAGGAGAAAACTTAGATGATCTTGGGTTTGGTGATGGCTTTGTACATACAACACCAAAAGCATAATCTGTGAAAGAAATAGTTGATAAAGTAGACTCAATTAAATGAAAGACAATGTCAAGAGAATGAGAAGACAAGTTATCGAATGGGAGAAAATATTTGCAGGAAACACATCTGATAAAGATCTGTTATCCAAGACCTCCAGGGAAGAAGGCAGAGTAGGAGGACCCTAAGCTCACCTCATCGCATGGATACAACCAGATAACACTCACATCAGTGTAAGTAACCCAGAGAATGACTCCGAGACTGGCAGAACAGACTCCCCACAGCTGACTGTAGAGAAGAGGACACATCGAAGAAGAATAGCAAAGGCGGAAACATGGTCGTGAGCTAAATGGATCTTCGGAACTGTCAGTGAGGCAGGATGCTGTGGGTGCTGAGGGCAAGGACAAACAGAGCTTCACACCAGGCACCCCAGGGCCAGGGAACCCACACAGAGAAAATGAATCCCTATAACATTTGGCTTTGAAAACCAGAGGGGCCTAACTCTGAGTTCTTACAATCAGTGGGGCTTAATACCTGGAACTTTACAACCAGTGGACTGGGTTCTGGGACAGTTGGAGGGCAAAAGGAAACTAAGTCCTCACCCTTGAAGAGACAGCACAACAAAGAGGCTGCTGAGATACAGCATAGAAGTCCAGTGTGAAAAATGCCTGGGGTGTATAGGAAGATGTATTCACCAATCTCAGAGCACGTGCTGGAGGGGCAGAGATCTTTGTGAGATTTCTCCGGGAACAAGGGAGCTGATGTCCACCATTTCCCTCCCCAGTTCCCCAGCCTAGACACGCAGACAGGTGCAGGAATCAGTGCAGCACAACGCTTGCCACCTATCTTCCTAATAACAGTGCACCCCGCCCCCGTGAGCTTCTGTGGATCCACCCCTCCAACTTGCCTGGTCTGGTGGGGATTTTCCCAGGGGGCTGCAGGTCCCTTCCCACAGGGGACCAGCAAAGACCTTGTTAGCACCATGTGCTCCACTCCCTCAATCTCCTGCAGACCTGGTCCATCCAATACACCTTTGGCTGGAGCCCATCTAAAGTGGTGCCACGAGCCTGGCCATGTGCAAACAGCCTTGACAGGGACCAGCGCCACTCCAAAGTGATTCCTGCCCCAGAGTCCAACTGTAGCCCTGCCCACCAGTGAAAGCTTCTCAGGGGACAACACAGGAAAAGTACCCTGCATTTCAGTGTTATTGCATCGTGGGCAAACGCCTGGATTGACTCAACTGGAGAGATCATCCAAACAGAAAATCAACAAGGAAACAGTGGCTTTGAGTGATGCATTGGACCAGACGGATCTAACAGACATTCAGAACATTCCATCCTAAAACAGCAGAATACATGTTCTTTTCAAGTACACATGGAACATTCTCCAGAATAGATCACTTGTTAGGTGACAAAAGCAGTTTCAACAAATTCTAAAGGATCGAAGACATACCATGTATCTTTTCTGACTACAAAGCTATGAAATTAGAAATAGACCACAAGATAAAATCTGGAAACAACACAAATAAGTGGGGGTTAAATAACATGCTACCAAACAATGAATGGGTCAACCAAGAAATCCAAGAGGAAATCAAATCAAAGAGGAAATTTAAAAATGCATGGACACAAATGAAAATGAAAACACAGTGGTACAAAATCTTCAGGATGCAGCAAAAGCTATTCTAAGATAGAAATTTATGGCAATACATTGCTATACCTACCTCAAGAAGCAAGCAATGTACTGCTTGCCTACCTAAGAAGAAAAATCTCAAACCACCTAGCCTCACACCTAAAAGAGCTAGAAAAAGAACAAATCCAGTAGAAGGAAGGAGAAAATAAAGATTAGAGCAGAAATTTTAAAAATAATAACAATAGAATAGACCAATGAAACTAGGAGCTGCTTCTTTGAAAAGATCAATAAAATTGATAAATCTTTAGCCAGATTAGTTAAGAAAAGTAGGACTCAAAATCATAAATGAAAGAAGAGAAATAACAACACTGCAGAAATACAGAGTATTGTAACAAATTATATGCCAACAAACTGGACCACCTAGAAGAAATGGATAAATTCCTAGAAACATAAAGCTCCCAAAGCTGAATGAGGAAAAAACAGAAAATTTGAACAGACTCATTACCAGCAAAGAAATTACATCAATAATCAAAATCTCCCAAAAAAACAAAAGTCCAGGACCAGACAGCTTCACGGGTGAATTCCACCAAACATTTATTTTTTTTAGAGTTTTCTTTATTTATTTTGAAAGAGACAGAGACGGTGGCGGGGGGGGGGGGGGCCACAGAGAGAGAGGGAGACATAGAATCCCAAGCAGGCTCTGCAATGTTAGCACAGAGCCTGACATGGGACTCGAACTCGCAAAAATTGTGAGATCATGACCTGAGCTGAAACCAAGAGTCAGACTGCTTAACCCACTAAGCCACCCAGGTGCCCCTCGACCAAACATTTAAAGAAGAGTTAATACCTATTCTTCTCAAACTATACCAAAAAACAAGAGGAAGGAAACTTTCCAAATTGCTTCTATGAGGCCAGCATTACCTTGGTACCAAAACCAGATAATGACTCTACAAAAAAGAGAACTATAGGCCAATATCTCTGATGAACATAGATGCAAAAATCCTCAACAAAATAGCAAACCAAATCCAACAATACATTAAAAACAATATTTCACCACAATCAGGCGGGATTTATTCTTGGGATACAAGAGTAGTCCAATATTCGCAAATCACTGTGATATGTCACATGGTTAAGAGAAAGGATTAAAAATAATATGGTTATTTCAATACATATAGAAAAGGTATTTGACAAAGTACAACAATAGTTCATTAAAAAAAAGCTCTCAACAAAGTAGGTTTAGAGGGAACATACCTCAACATAACAATGGCTATACATGAAAAACCCACAGTTAACATCACATTCAATGGGGAAAAACTGAAAGCTTTCCCCTTAGGACAAGGAAAAAGACAAGGATACCCACCCTCACCACTTTTATTCAACATAGTACGAGAAGTCCTAGCTGCAGCCATCAGACAAGAAGAAATAAAAGGCATCCAAGTTGATAAGGAAGAAGTAAAACTTTCACTGTCTGCAGATGACATGATACTTTATAGAGAAAACCCTAACGAGTCCACCAAAAAACCTACTTAAAACTGATAGAAGAATTCAGTCCAGTCGCAGGATAAAAATCAATATACAGAAATCTGTACCATTTCTCTACCAACCCAAGTGTCCGTCAATAGATGAATGGATAAAGAAGATGTGATATATGTACACAGCAGAATATCACTCAGCCACAAAAAAAGAATGAAGTCTTTCCATCTGGAACAACATTAATGGATCCGGAGGATATAATGCTAAGTGAAGGAAGTCAGAGAAAGACCAATACCATATGGTTTCACTCATATGAAGAATTTAAGAAACAAAACAGATGAACAAAGGAAAAAATAGACAAACCAAAAAATGGATTCTTAAGTATAGAGATGGTTACCAGAAGGCAGGTGGGGAGGCGTGGGTGAAATAAGTGAAAGGGGTTAAGAATATGTTTATCATGATGAGCACTGAGTAATGTATAGAATTGATGCATCACTCTATTATAAGTCTGAACTAATATAACACTGTATGTAAACTCTACTAGAATTAAAAAAAAATAAAAAAGTATCATCCAAAATATACAAAGAATTCTTAAAACTCAAGAAGAAAATAGCACAATTAAAAAATAGGTCAAAGACCTTAATAGACGCCTCACTGAAGATAATACACAGATTGCGCATAAGCATATGAAAAGATACTCCACATAGGTCATCAAGGAAATGTAAATCAAGTCAATAATGAAATACCACAACACATCTCTAAGAATGGTCAAAAATCAGAAAAGGAAAACAGCAAATGCTGGTAAGGATGTGAGACAACACTCACTCTCATTCATTCCTGGTCAGAATGCAAAGTATTCTGCAAGACAATTTGGCAGGATTCTACAAAATTAACACATTCTTACCATGCCATCCAGCAATCATGCTCCTTGGTACCTACCCAAAGGAGGTGAAAACTTATGTCCGTACACAAACCTGCACACAAATGTTTATAGCAACTTTAGTCACCACCGTCAAAATTTGGATGCAACTAAACTGTCCCGTAGTAGGTAAATAAACTGTGGTATATCCACATAATGGAATGTTATTCGGGGCTAGAAAGAAATGAGCTATCAAGCCATGAAAGACATAGAGAATCTTAAATACATGTTGAAGCTAATCTGAAAAGACTACATATTGTAGCATTCTAACCATATGACATTTTGGAAAAGGCAAAACTACAGAGACAATAAAAATATCAGCTGGTGTCAGGAACTGCGGGTGCTGTTGAATAGGTGGAGCACAGAGGACTTTTAGGGCAGTAAAACTATTCTGTATGATAATACAGACTTTGTGTAATCATGATGTGTCCATGTAAGTTCATCAACTGCAGTGAGTGCATCTCTCTGGTATAAGATGTTGACACTGGGGGAGGCTATGCACGAGTATGGGCAGCAGGGATATGGGAAATCTCTGTACCTTCTTCTCAATTCTGCTGCAAACCTGAAATTGTTCTAGAAATTATAAGGTTTAAAAAAAATACAGTTGAGCAAGTAGGAAGATATCCAACATTCTTTGAAAGAAAGACTCAATATCAAAGAGAGGCCAATGCTCCGAAGTTAGTTCACATACATGACACAATTCCAATGAAAACACCACTCAGTCTTTTTCTGGGGGCAGATAACTCAGCTACAAAGCTTATGTGTAAACATTAGCAAGCACAAATTTCCAGGAGAACTTAAAAAAATCAATGTTGGGGAAGGGGCGGGGACAGCTAACATATTAAAACATCACATAAACTTCTACAATTAAAATAGTATGTATTGATATATGAAGAGAGAGACAAACATATAGAACAGAAACAAAAATCCAGAAATAGATCCAGTACATGTGAAAATTTAGAATAGAATAAACAACAACTCCAATCAGTGATTTGAGAGGGGAAATGATGAAGTTACCAAGTTGAGACAACAGAGTAACATAGGGAAACACAAGACTAATTCCACAGGAGAGCAGAGATCCGATAATAAAAAATGAACTCACACAGTGATTTCATTAATTAATTATGAGAAAAAATTGATAAGTTTGGGTATATAAAAATAAAAACCTTTACTGGACAAAAAGCATCAGTGGTAAAATGAAATGCCAAGTGACAAAAATGGAAAAGTATTTGTAAATTAGATCATAAAGAGCAGTAACCTGTAGTGTATAAAGGCCTTCGACTAACAAATCAATTGAAAAATGACCAATGATATGACCAGATAGCTCACCGAATCAATGGCTGTCAACATATGAAAAGACATTCCATCATGCTTCTATAATAAGGTAAATGCGAAATTAAATATAATGTGATTCCACTTATCACCCCTCAGGTTGTCAAAAACCCAAAGTCTGACAATTACCATCACTGGCCAGGCTATCACCAAGGAAACATTTATATGTTGCTTGTGGGAAGGCAGAGTGAAATAGCATATCACCATGGAGGAAATTTGGGTTATCCCTGATGAAACTACAATGCATTTACCCTTTAACAAAGCAGTTCTTCTGGGAATCTATTTTGAAGATACATTGGAAAAAATATGAAATGACATACGAACAGCTTACACGATATAACACTCTTCATAACACCAAAAGGCTGGATATATCCAAGCATCTATCAATACAGGATTCGTTGCATAAATTAACGTACAGCCACAAATGGAGTGCTATGCTGCTATAAAAAGAAGTGAGGATGACCTTTTGTAGGAGTGATCTTCAGGGTATATTATTAAATGATAAAAATAAATGGGTAGAACAAGGTGTACTTATGCTCCCTTTATAAGGGGGGGATGCATTTACATATCTGCTTCTATTTTCATAAAGAAACAATGTAAGGATAACCCCCAAACGAAAACAGAGGCTTACTCATGAGGAAGGAAGGTAATACTTGGGCACAGAGAGGGCAAGTTTTTCCTTCTGGACTTAGCTGTGTGTGCAGTAATGACGGGGGGCCGCTGTAGCCAGCCTGCATCCAGGATAGGAGCTACGACAAGAATGGTCACAGTATGCACTGAAGATGACAGAGTGCACACAGAATGACCCTGGGTCCCCCATGATGTTAGAGCCGATGAATTAGTTCATTAAAATCAGCCTACTTGCTGACTTTTATTCTGCTACATAACATGTGAGGTTATCTTTTCTGTGACTTGAAGCCAAAGCATACTGATGTGTTAGTATACTAGTTGTTGTTTCAAACAAGATAATTCATGAAAAAGTTCTTTACCAGCACATCTCACATGGTGAACGTTTAATAAATATCAGCTAATATAGTTATCCACTTCCCTATTTTCCAACCCTATCACCGGATTCTTCTCATCAACGTCATCACTTTCTCAGTATCACTGACATCTTTTTTTCCTCCATCCTTGCTGCTATCAGTTCTGTAACATCTCTTCTGCAATCCTCGTTGCTTATCTGATCACACAGTGAACCTGTCGTTCTATGCCTACCCAGCTAAAAACTCTTAATGTCTTTATTCTTGGGATCAAGATAAAAGCTTTAGCAGGGCCTACAGCAGTCCTCCACAGCCTGTCCTCTGCTTAGCTCTTCAGCCACATTGTCTATTAGATTTTCCCTTGATCTCTGTATTCCAATTATACTTATTTCATTCCTGAAATGAACGTTGCTCCTTCCCACCACAGGGCTTTTGCATGTGCTGTCCCCACTATCTAGAATGCATCCCAATTATCTTTATTTTGCTGAATTTGTTCCTACTCAACCTTCAGGTAAAATATATCTTTAGGGAAGCCTTTCCAAAATCCCCTGTCCAAATCAAGTACTTTCAAAGAAAGTTTCTTTCTTTTTATTTATTATACATTAGCATGATCTCAACAAGATAGAGATTTCTTATCTATTCTTCCACGTAAACATGGCAGATTATTCCTTCTTCCTCACTGAACATTCAAAAGGAATGGGGCTGGAAATTTAGCACATTATTTTCTCAAAGATTTCTTGACTACTCAAGAAATAAACATTTTAGGGGCACCTGAGTGGTTCACTGGTTTAACATTTGACTTGATTGTGGCTCAGGTCCTAATCCTACGGTCGTGAGATCGAGCCCAGCATCGGGCTCCGCACTGAGCATGGAACCTGCTTAAGATTCTCAATCTCTCTCCCTCTCTGTCCCCTCCCCAGCTTGTGCTCCCTAAAGTTAAAAAAAAAAAGAGAGAGAGAAATATTTTAGCCCCTGGAGCATGCATCACAGAGCAGCATAGGGAATATGGGCTTTAGAGTTAGACCTTCACCTGGAACCCTGCTGCTGCTTAGCTACATAACCCTGGGGAGTTCTCTCTGAGCCTCAGCAGTTTTCTCTATTCGATGAGGACAATGCACATTGTAAGGTTTTGCCATTATTTGTGTAGCAGGCCACCAGAGTACCTATAGTAGGTGCTATTATGAGAATTCCTCCTCTCCTCTATATTATTACACCATTCCTTTATTTTTAAAGCCTATTTCCAGGCCACTCCTCAGAAATTTTCCCAGAGTAGCTCCATCCATGGTTCCACCCAGTGCTTTAGTTCTGAACTCATGAGTCCCCCTCACAGGATTCCTGTAACTACTCCTTCAAGGTACAGTAATGCTCTGAGGCCCTCAGGTGCCTAATAAAACGGGTTATGTTGTAATTGAATCTCTCAAAACCACCTTATGTTGTGCTCAAAGTGCCCTTGATTTGGAAATTCTCTTTTGGAACTAGAAAGAAACTTCAGAAAGTGGCCTTTTAAAAACCGTTCTCGGGGCACCTGGGTAGCTCAGTCAGTTAAGTGGCCGACTTCGGCTCAGATCATGATCTCATGGTTCATGAGTTCAAGCCCCACATCGGGTTCTGTGCTGACACTTCGGAGCCTGAAGCCTGCTTCAGATTCTGTGTCTCCCTCTCTCTCTGCCCCTCCCCCACTTGTGCTCTGTCTCTGTCTCTCTCAAAAATAAACAAACATTTAAAAAATTAAAAAAAAAACCTATTCTCTTATGACATCATACTTTATCTGTCATCAGCACTGGTATCCACACTGACACTTTTTTTTTTTTTTATATTAACCTGACATCTTAAAAATAAGTGAGGAGCACCTGGGTGGCTCAGTCAGCTAAGCGTCAGACTCATGATGTCGGCTCAGGTCATGATCTCAAGTTTGTGAGTTCAAGCCCCTGCATCAGGCTCTGTGCTGAGCATGGAGGCTGCTTGGGATTCCCTCTCTCCCTCCCTCTCAACCCCTCCCCTGTGCCCTCTCTCTCAAAATAAATAAATAAACATCTAAAAAAAATAAATGAGAATGATGTTTAGAGTCGGCAGAAAGGAGACACGATGTGGCATGAAAACAGAAGCTTCCTTTTCTGTTTTTCCAGTTTTCTACTTCCCAGGATTAACTCCCCCTTAAACACAAACTAAAGCTCCTGTGCGTATCACACATAATCTGTTTTGGCAGGCATAACAGTGTCAATATACCGCTGCATTTGATCGGTCAGTTTTCTTGCCTGCTCCTCCTTATAAGCTTGACTCAGACACCTGGTATTGGACCTGGATTCCAAAACAATGAATGCAGTTAAGTCCTTTCTCCTCATTTGTAAAAGAAAGAATGCTGCTTAGAGATGCAAGATCCCGCGTGAACAGGGAATTTGCTCATTGCCTATCTCAGCTTTTAGAGGGGGCTGGCATTTCCTGCCTCCTGGAAAAGGCAAGAAGCTGATTCCCTGGAGCCTCTAGGAAGAAGCGGCACTGCTGACACCTTGATTTTAGCCACTAATGGCTCCTTTTAAACTTCCAACTCCCAGAACTGTAAGATGATACACTGCCTTGTTTTACGCCACTTAATGTGTGTGCACCTGTCACAGCGACAATAGGAAACTAATATTATCCATGGTCTCATTCACCCCGCCAATTACGTGGTCATGTGGAGCTTCTGAATACACTTTAAGATGCGGATGTTAATAATACCCAGCAGATGGCATGGAGCGCCACAGGAAAGATGGGGAAAAAAGAAAAAGTACAGGGAAATGAGATCACAAAGAAGGTCTAATTATGGCATTATTATCTATAGGAGTTAAGGAGGGGGAGCGTTAGTGGGGCCAATACCAGACATTGCCTAGATGGCAAATGTCAAGGATAACCCAGACACCCAGGGCTAATTTAGAGACTTCTGCTGCAGGGTGTCTGGGAAAGAATTTTTTCTTAAAGAGAGATGGAAAGGCCTTTCCTTCCTTCTATTCCTGTTTGGCGTGCTTGATGTGAGGACATGCCACATGAAACTGCTGCAGCCATTTTGGGACCATGAAGAAGAGGCCAAGAGAATTCAAGAGAGGGCAACCCAGTGTTCGTACAGCAGTAAGCCTCTGAATCAGTCCTGGGGATGCACATTTCCAAGCTTCATTTTATATAGGCAATGGAATATCTATATTAACTGTCAGTCAGAAATTCGTTCTATCACTTATAACTAAAACACGATTTTAAAACATAAAATTTGGCTTCTTAATCCATCTAAAGTACTTGTTAGTCATCTGAGCTCAAAAGTCAAGTGTTTTCTGAGAACTGACTTTGCTCTGCTATTGGGGGGCAAAAAAAATGATCCAGATATGATCCGTGGACTCAAGAAACTATCATCTATCAAGGGAAGAGAAACATATTCTATTTGTAGAAATTCTACCAGCAGAATACATTAAATCTTTTTTTTTTTTAAAAAAGAAGGAATTCAAAGAACCAAGAGTTTAGAGAGAGAATCAGCCGTATACTGAATACCCAGGCATACCACAGAAAGGATGGAGGGAGAAATTTAAACAATAAAGCAGCCAAAAAAAAAATTCAGTCAGCTCTTTATCACGCACCAACAATTCTAAATAATGTCAGTGATCAAACATCCCTCCTAGAATTGAGTCAACGTTCTACAAAATTCTTTAGTTGCCATTGGATTTTAGTAATATACACTCTTACTTGAAATTATTACATTTTTATTGTTTATACTCTAACAAACATGTAGACTTGATTATACATTCATCTCAAGACCAAGTTTTTTATGATTCAGAATCCTTTGCTTTGAGATTTCTTCCTCTTGAATTATCTAAGTCAAATCAGATAATGTTCACTTGAGGTCAACACTATTGTCCCATTTCAGAAACCTAGAATCCTAGGGTGACTGGCTTCTGGAAGTTAAATCTGTCAGTTAGCCAGCTTTGGAAACAGCAATATTTTTCTTCCAATATACTGTTCTGTCTGTTTAGCATTTATGATTTCCCCAAATCAAACAGAATATACAGGCAGGTATGCAAAAATAGATGTTTAATCTAGTGGTCTCTCTTCAGATAGCTGGTTCTAGAAAAAAAGACTAATACCTCAGAAGAGCACATGTCCCATTTACCCCCCAAGGAGAATCATTTAGCCAATGGCGGATCAGTATCTTCCAACAGAGCTTTCTGGATGGAAATTTTCTGTATCCCTGCTGTAGCTTTCCAATATGGTAGTCTCCAGCTACATGTGGCTCCTGGGCATTTAAACTATAACCAGTGTGACTGAGAAACTAGATTTTCTATTTACTTTTAATTAATTTACATTTAAATTTGATTAAAGAGTACAGAATAGATCATAGGTCTCATTTGTCTCAGAGGTGAGTGGGTAAAAACAGATGTAGTTTATATGTATACAACAGAGTATTATTCAGGATAAATGGATAAAAAAGATATTATACATATATACATGCATACACACACACACACGAGTATTATTCAACCATAAAAAGAAGGAAATCCTACCATTTGTGACAACATGGATGAACCTAGAGGGCATTCTGCTAAGTGAAATAAGTCAGAGAAAGACAAATACTGTATGATCTCACTTGTATATGGAATCTAAAACACAGAACAAAATCAAATTCACGGGTACAGAGAACAGATCGGTCGTTGCCAGAAGTAAGGGATGAAGGAGTGGGGGGAGGCTGGAATGAGTGAAATCAGTGAAGGTGAAAAACATTTTTAATTACAAAAAATAGTAAAACGCAAGGGTTTGCAATCTTTGTTGATGCAAGCCTAGCAAAAATTCCTAGTTTCCTTATCAACAGAGCTGAAAATACTATTTTGGCTTCCATGAGAGCAGTTTCTGAGAGATGTTATTTAAAATAATGGTAGGAACACATGTGGACACTTGCTTTTTATTTTTAAATCTTCAGCTCATTTCTTCTTCCTTCGTATGCCATTTTTCATACTTTTTCAAATTTAGTTGTATTCAGCTCAAACGTTACCATCTCTGTAATCCTCCCCCCCTCCCCAGTTAGGGATAGAAATACAGCTCAAAGAGCTTTTTTAAAAAGTGGGACTGTATTATACATTCATTAAGTTAAGTGAAATCATATGGACTCACAAAATCAACACAACAACAAGGATGGTGCAAGAACAGCAACAAACAAGAACTGGTATGTATTATTTAAATACAAAATATCCCCTAAACTTAAGTCAAATACCTGAACTCGTGCTTAACTGTAGTATCATCTGTTCTAGCCCTTTATCTAGTTTTCAAAGATAATTTTCACTTCATGTAATTTTTGCTTTTCTTGCTGAATTTTGAGCACAGGCTCTGAGTAAGAAGTGACTTTGATGTACTCTATTTGATGTAGACAGGAGTGGAAATATACTCCACATTTGGAAAATTCTGCTCATTCTTCCATTTCTTGTGTCCTTTTATTTCTAAGGTCTCTAAATTCTCCAATATTTCATAAATGTGATTTCTGGTGTGAAATTACTTTATTTCCATAGAGATTATGTCCTAATGGCTAATTCTGGTGTTTGTTGAAACTTGAAAGCCAAAGAGAAGTATGTATGGTACATTAACTGTCACTAACAAGTCAGAATATGAACTCACACGTATATGGTTATGTGTGGGTAAAAACACACACATAAATTACCATTTGACAACAATGAAAACTCTTTAAAAGTAGAAGTGATGAAAAGATCAAAGAGGTTCTTACTGCTATTATTATCATTCTGAGGATATAATCATACACAGTATGAGTTGTTATTAATCTAGTAATCTATCAGCTGGAACTTTCATTTAAGTGATCTCTGTGCACCAACAGAACAACAAAGATTATCCATTGGATTGTGAAAAGGCTTTGAAGTGCTAAAAAAATTTTAACACTATATTAAAATATTCATGTATTTTAAATTATACTAAATTTTTCTTTCATGAATAAGTAATGTCCTGCATGTCATATAAATAAGTAAAAAATAAAAATACTCCAACTATGAGTGTTGGCTCCCAAATGCCAGACCTGGGATAAGAGCATTCGTTGACAAATTTGTTATCATTCCATGGAGAAGTTAGAAAAATAAAGACATAAATGAGTGTCCTTTATTCTGTAATAATGTCCTTTGAGATTTTTTTGATTTTAAAATATCTGTTCTTAATGTAGGCAAGTATATATTAGCCATGAGATTCTTTCGAGTCTAGACTTAGAGAATCAGAATGTCTTGGAGGAGGGCCTAGAAATTACCATGTTTAACAAGTTCCATTGATCAGATACATTCTAATGTTCGAGAACCACCAGTATGGAGTCAAGTGTGCAGAATTTGAATCCAGACACTCAAGTTTGAAATCTTGCCTTGTCATTTTCTGAGTGATCAAAGATGTTTTACTTAAAGTCTCTCGGCCTCCATCATCATAACTACTAATTGGCAGGGCCGTTAGGAGGGGAGAAAATGGTAATCAACATGAAGTTTCCAACAGCACCTGGCCTAGACTAGAAACTCAAGGACACTAGTTCTCTCCCATACCCTGTAGATGCTGGATAAGTATGTACCATGCTGTATTTTGCATATGTATATTCTGATAGACAGAACCATAAGATGGTCCCCCCAGATTTCTGACTGCTGATTACTGAATTAAACACAAATCAGGTACTGCTGTGGAGGAATTTTGCTTATGTAATTAAAGTCCCAAATCTGTTGATGTTAAGATAAGATTATTCTGGTGGGCCTGACCTAATCACATAAGCCCTTTGCTTTTTTATTTTAGTTTGTTATGTTTTTTTTTTTTTTGTTTTTTGTTTGTTTTGTTTTTGAGAGAAAGGTGGCTTTATTCTGCTACAAGTTGTAGGCTTTTTATGACTGGAAAATATCCTAAGTTTAGTTCTTGACTTTCATAGTGTAAGTTGACCAGAACTTATATTCTGTTATATAATCATGTTTTGGCTTCTACCTGGTGATTTGCATGCTTTCTACCAAGTAATTAAGGTGTAAACATTTCTTTTGGGTTAAGTAACTTATTTTGAAGGTTTTAATGCATTCCAGCTTCTTCCCCTAGGAAATGACACCTGGTGACATTTCCTGGACCTTCCTGTTTTTGAGTTTACTTTCTTGTTCCTCCTCCTCCTCCTCCTTCTTCTTTCTTCTTTCTTCTTTCTTCTTTCTTCTTTCTTCTTTCTTCTTTCTTCTTTCTTCTTTCTTCTTTCTTCTTTCTTCTTTCTTCTTTCTTCTTCTTCTTCTTCTAAGCATAGCTGACACACAATGTTAATTTGAGATGTACGAGTTAGTGATTTCATAAGTTCATACATTATCCTATGTTCACTCCAAGAGTAGCTACCATCTGTCCCATTACATCACTATTACAATATCATTGACTGTATTCTTAATGCTCTTTTTAAAAAAAAAATTAATGTTTATTTTTGAGAGAAAGACACAGAGTGTGAGCAGGGAAGGGACAGAGAGAGAGAGAGGGGGAGACACAGAATCTGAAGCAGGCTCTATGCTCTGAGCTGTCAGCACAGAGCCCAACCTGGGGCTCAAACCCATGAACTGTGAGATCATGACCTGAACTGAAGTCAGATGCTTAACTGAGCCACCCGGGTGCCCCTTAATGCTCTGCTTTTTATTCCCATGACCTACTCATTCCATAACTGGAGGCCTGTATTTCCCTCTCCCCTTTACTCATTTTACCCATCCCTATTACCTTCCCACTGGTGACCATTAGTTTGTTCTCTGTATTTATAGTTCTCACTCTGCTTTTTCATTCATTTTTTTACATTTCTTGTATGAGTGGAGTCATATAGTACTTGTCTTTCTCAGTCCAACTTAGCACAATCTCACCTGTTTTAATGACTGCATGATATCACGTTGTGTGTGTGTGTGTGTGTGTGTGTGTGTGTGTGTATCACATCTTCATTATTTGTCTACTGATGGACACTTAAGTTGCATCCATGTCTTGACTGGAATAATGGAAATAATGCTGCAATAAACAGGTGCATGTATCTTTTTGATTGTTTTTGTTTTCCCTGAGTAAATACCCAATAGTAGAGTTACTGGATCATATACTATTCTATTTTTTATTTTCTATTTTTTGAGGGATCTCCATTCTCTAAAAGTGGTCATGACCATCTACATTCCCATCAACAGGGCACGAGGGTTCCTTTTTCTCCCCATCTTCACCAACCCTTGTTACCTCTTGTCTTTTTGATTCTAGCCATTCTAATAAGTGTGAGGTGATATCTAACAGTGGTTTTGATTTCTATTTTCCTGACGACTAGTGGTATTAAACATCTTGTTATGTGTCTCTTGGCCATCTGTACATCTTCTTTGGAAAAATGTCTATTCAGGTCCTTTCAGTAGGGTACTGGCAGAGAAATAGAATTGAGACCCCAGAAATAAACCCATGATTACACGGTCAACTAATCTATGACAAAGTAGGCAAGGATATATAATGATAAGCAGTCTCTTCAATAAATGGTGCTGGGAACACTGGACAGCTACATGCAAAAGAATGCAACTGGGCCACTTGCTTACACCATACACAAAAACAAGCCCAAATGGATTAAAGACCTGAGTGTGAGACCTGAAACCATAAAAACCCTAGAAGAGAATACAGGTAGTAATTTCTCTGACTTTGGCCATAGCAACATTTTTCTAGCTATGTCTCCTGAGGCAAGGGAAACAAAAGCAAAAATAAGCTACAGGGATTGCAGGAAAATCAAAAGCTTCTACACAACAAAGGAAACCATCAACAAAACAACAAGACAACCTACTGAATGGGAGAAGCTATTTGCCAATGATATATGTGATAAGGGGTTATTATCCAAAATATATAAAGAACGTATGCAGCTCACAAGAGCCCTTCAAAAGCAGAGAAGTCAGAGAGATACACTCAGGCAGGCCTGGAAGAAAGTCAACATCCATGTTATGAAATGCCACAGGGCCACGTGGCAAGGACCTGGGACTAGCCTTTAGTTGCTCACATCAGTCCCCAAACTGACAGCCCACAGAGGGACCTCAGTCCTACAACTACAAGGAAATGAATGTGCCACAACTGAAGGAGCTTAGAGGAGATCTTTCCCTAGTTGAGTGTCCAGACAAGGATGCAGCTGGCTGACATCTTGATTTCAACTTTGCCATATCCTGAGCGGAGAACTCAGTCATGCCGTGTCAGAATTCTGAACTCCACAACTGTGAGATGAGAAATGAGCGATGTCCTGAGTCTCCAGCTTTGTGATAGTTTGTCACAGGGCAATAGAAGAACATATATATACTGTAATTGTGCTGTATGATTACATTTTTAAAATGTAACATATGAAAACAATTTCTTCCTCTTGCCTTTTTGGCCACACACCTGTGCTTGTGTCTATAATATAAATATGAAGTGACAGCTCTTATCTTCCGAGGGACAAACGGAAGGAAAAACAACCTATCTACTATTTTGACATATCACCGAGGACTACATAAATGCACATCTCTTTCACTCCGTCTCCTTTAGTTTGTTGTAAATGCCATACAGTGAAATAACCTTCCATCCTGCTCACAGGCTTAGCTAAGAGTCTAGAAACAACTAACACAGCTAAGAGTCTAGAAACAACAGCAACTGAACTTTTAACTCGGACGAACAGCAATCCCCAAAGGTATACAACTGTGAAGAGCTTTCTCCCTTTTTACTGTTGTTGACTTTTTCTTTTCTTAGTCCTTCCATATGGTTGGGGGGGGGGGGGGGGAAGGGGCTGACACTTTCTGCCCTTCTGACCTGGACCAAGATCAAGCCTTTCTTTGAAAGTCTGGAGTCTTCAATAATAACAGTAAGCTTTATATGTTGTTCAAACTAAATCCCAATTGGTTTGAATTGTTTGAACGAGGAACTCAGACAAGTAGCTGCATCTTCTAATGTGTTTCAAATAAAAATAAATAGTCTCTAGTCTCCCTGAAGTCTGATCTCACAGAAGCATCATGATCTCTTTCCCCTGTTTACAACCTACAGCAACTATATGTAGGAATTTCCACTGGTGTAGGAGGCATATGTGTATTTCACACATAGATAACAGCACCTACCATTTACTGGGCAATTATATTCCAGATCCTGTTGTGGGCACTTTAGGTGTATTAACTCAACTGTGATAACATCTCTCTGAGAAAGGTGCCAAAGGTTCTAATCATGCTTCTTGTACAATGAGGAAACTACAGATTATTTAGATAACTTCCCCCAAATCACATGGCTAATAAGTGGAGGAGTAGGGAATCCAGAAATTCTGGCTCTCCAGGTGTGTACTTAACACCTATTTCTGAGATGAGAGGTATTATTCTTCTCAGACAACAAATCTCCTGCATGCAAAATTCAGCATTCAGCAGAAGACACAGGACCTTCACGTCCAAGCAGGTTTTCTCTGCATGGAGAAGCAGAATGCATAGGCTTGAGACAGGGAAACACCTAAAACAGCAGGGATTGAGTCCAAACCCCTCCCTCTCCTTCACCACTGCAACCGGCAATAAAAATGAAGAATAAGAAAGCCTACTTTAAGCCTTCTGCCTAGAGCCTAGAAAATTCAATAAGGCACCATAAAACAGACAGGACAATTTAAGAGTTTATAACAAGATAGAAGCTTTCAGTTCAAGTTATGAGATAAATAGGTCTTGAAAGGTGACTCCCTGGATCCCTGTTCCTTTATAAGATGTTCTTGGGTCCAAAACACTCTGTGCTTGAAATGTGTGTGTTGCAACGAAGGAAGGCACAATACACTCCTTTCAGTCCTGAGCCATTTGTTACTGCCGATGATGTCAGGATGTTCGACTGTGTGTGTGTGTGTGTGTGTGTGTGTGTGTGTGTGTGTGTTTCATGTGTATGTACGTATTTAAAAACAAAACAAAGCCATGAGATGCACAAAAAGCATTTCTTTTCTGGGAAGAACAGATTTTGGAACTACTCAGTTTTCTTCCCACCATGTTCCACATGAGCTCGGAAAACAGAACTAGCCCAACTCTCCAGTGTCTCTCCAGCAGCACTGTGTCTGTAGCTTGTCTACCTCCAAGTTCTGTAAATTAAATTATACCTTAAATAAGGTAAGGGGGTGACTATTTGTAGGAGACCTGTGATGAATCATTTCTTATATAAATAAATGCCCTTTAAATGTCCTAATTCAGAAAAAAAATGTTCTAATTTGGAAGTATGTGCCACATTGGTTTTAAAGGCACGTGCTCAGCTCATGCTTCCTCATCTTTCATAGGAGCCCTGCGGATGTTCTAACTGCGTTCTCTGTGTCCAGCCACACAGCACCCACTCTTAGTCCTTCCTACCTCGCGTTCATCTCCTATATCACCTCAAGCAGGGGCTCTTAATCTGGATAGAAATCAGTGGTTCATCAACTTGGATAAAAAAAAAAATCTGCATTTTCAGTAACATCTAACTGAAACTTAACATTTCTTTCTGTCAGGATTGGAGACACCAGGGGTGCCTGGCTGGTTCAGTCAGTTAAGCCTCTGACTCTTGATTTTAGGTCAGATCATGATCTCACAGTTAGTGGTATGAGCCCCATTGGGCTCTACGCTGACACTGAGGAGCCTACTTGGGATTCTCTGACTCTGTCTCTCTGCCCCTCTCCTGCTCACTCGCTCTCTCAATAAATAAATAAACTTATAAAAAAAAAGAAGAAGAAGAAGAGTGAAGACAACAAACCTTAGTATTATTTGTAGTAGCAGTGACTTGGGCACCAAACAAAATCAGAGACAGTTTCCTATCTCATTACAGCTGCAGTAAATATCCCCAAATACTGTGTATACTCACTACCACTCACAGCTATCATAGTTACTAGACTTGTTGCTAAATCTTGTTATTTAATGCATTCAATAAAGAAGCATATATGTTGCTGTATCACAAACTTGGTTTTTCTGTATTTGGATCACTGTATCTTAAGGTATTGGTCTCCTTTGAAATTCTATTTTTTTGTTTGTTTGTTTGTTTGTTTTTTAAATCCTCAGACAGGATCTCTTGGTTTTCCTAGACTGCTAAATGGGAGTCCCTGGTACACACACACACAAAATTAAGAACCTCTGTCCTGGATCTTTGTTTTTAATGTTTATTCATTTGTGAAGAGAGAAAGTGGGAGGGAGGGAGGGAGGGAGGGAGGGAGGGAGGGAGGGAGGGAGAAACAGTACAAGTGCACACACACCAGCAAGTGGGAGAGGGGCAGAGAAAGAGGGAGACAGAGGATCCCGAGCAGGTTCTGTGCTGTCAGTGCGGAGCCCAACACAGGGCTTGATCCCACAAATTGTGAGGTCATGACCTGAGCCAAAATCAAGAGTCAGACACTCAACCAAATGAGCCACCCAGGTGCTCCCGGATCTTTCTAAGATTAAGTTTTCCTAAGTTGTACCCTTAAACTTCCTTATTGGTACCAAGTCATCTTCCTAATAGTGTTCAAATCCTTCGTGGTTCACATATGGCCTTTCACGATCTCTGTCTCCTTCCACTGCCTTGCCACTGGTGTGCTGATGCTTGTGCTCTGCATTTCATCTGTTCCAAATTGTTTCAGGCTTCCCCATGCAATGAACCATCACAACTCTCTTTTGTCTCTGGATACCGTTCACTCTGATAAAAATGTCTCTGACTACTAGTGAACTCCTACTCATCCTGCAAGACCCAGCTCAAGGTCACCTCCTTGAGATACTCTGTGTGACATAAGGACTCTTCATCCCTTCCAGACTCACTATGGTCACTTGGTCCTTTGCTGCACTCCTGCACATGCTATCTGCATTATAGCACCTAACACAGGGCATCATGGTTGTGTACGTATAGGTCTCATTAAGGGGTTGTGAGTGTGGGAGCTCTGGAACCATCTGTTCTACAATGGTGCCCAGCACATTGTGCATGACCTTGACTGCTGCCCACAAACACTGCATGAAAAAGTCAATCTTGACTTGGCCCTAACAGTGGTTCTATGGTCAGCCTAGGACTCTCAGTGGAGGCAGAAGTGAGACTAGCTAATTGTCTTGCTGATAGCTTCTTTGTGATGTAGAGCTATTAAGTTCCAGACGTTAGTGCTGAATTCTCCCAGCCCCTCTGGGTGGATTAATTTATGTCTTCAGAATTCTCCTAAGAAAACTTCTCCTATAGTAAAAAGAGCCACGAGTCAACAGCCTAACTCTTTGTGATATCTCCAAGGGGTGTCTCCTCCTAAAGAAGTTAGATTCCTTTTTATACACATCATTTGTTCATCTGCTCATTCACTCCCTCAGCAAATATTTCCAAGAGTCTATGACCGGCCAGGCACTGTCTGCGGGATTCAGCAGAACTCTCTGTGAATGATGGAAATACATATTTGCATCATCCAATCGTCCAATATGGTAACCACTAGCTGCATGTGGAAAGAGCCATATGTTGACAGCGGGCACCATACTGTTGCTGTGTGTGGTAGAAATAAGTGAACAAAAGTGTGAATAGATGACTAACAACCAGATAAACAAGAAATCCCCCAGATATTGAGAAGTGCCACATGAAAGAATTACGTAGGCCAATGCAGAGTCACTGAGGTGTCAGAACAAAGTTTCTTTGAGGAGGTGACATTTCAGCTTATAGTTGAATATCAAGAAAGATCCTATTATGGGAAGAAATGGACAAAGGAAATTCTAGGCAGAGGGAACAAACGATTACAAACCTGGAGGAGATATGTGCTTAGATTGTTTGAAGGAAACAAAGGACAATGTACCTGAAGTAGGACGTGAAGTCAGAGGATGGCTGAAGACACTTTGCAAGGGTCTGTAAACCAGAATGAGGAGTTCAGATTTGTTCTCTGGATGCGATCAGACGTCATTGGAGGGGTTTAAATAAGGGGAGGGCATGCTATTACCTATATTTCATAAAGCTCATGGTGACGGCTCTATGAAGAATGGATTACAGAATGGAAATCCATTCAGAATGATCATTACAGTAGTCCAGGTGTGAGGTGGTAGCAATTTTCTCTTAGGGTCATGGTTTTGGAGGTAGCGAGGAGTGAATAGAATCAGTATATATTCTACAGGGAAAGTCAACAAAATTTTCTGGACTGAGAAAGAGAGGACAGTCAAGAACAATTCTCAGATTTAGAGCTTCAGCAAGTGGATGGGTCATACCACTTACTGGGATATGATTGGAGAAGGAGCGGATTGGGGGTGAAAAATCAAGAGTTCAGCTTTGAATAGCCCCAGCGTAATACCTGTGAGACATCCAAGTGGACATGTGAGGACTGGGAATGTGGATTTGGGATTTAACAACCCTTAGAGATGGTTTTTGAAGCTGAGGGGCTAGATGAGATTGCCTTTGGGATAGACACAGGTGGAAAAGAGAAAGCACTCCAGGAGGGTTGAGCATGACCGGCACGGGCATGTGGTGGTTATTCCCTTCAGATTAGGGTCACTCTCTCCTCGGGGCCAAACAGGCCAGTTCCAAGGGCCCAACCATCAGTGAGCCAAAGTGTAAAACACAGAGATGTAGTCTGACTTTTGCTGAACAAATGGGTACAGCCAGGGAGAGAGGCAACCAACTGTTACTAGCTGCCACTATGTTCACTCACAAGCTTTGGAAGATTAGGAACAGCATCTTTATTTCACAGAGAATGTAACTGGGATACAAATAAATAGTCATAGAGACCTGAGTTAAAATCCTGACTCTATTCTTTTCTGGCTGCATAACCTTAGACAAGATATTTAATGTCTCCCCAACTTCCTCAATAAAACAAAGCTGCAGAGAGAACTGAGTAAAATAATGCATAAGATCCCAATGCCTACCACCTAATAAATGAGTTAGCTATGGATACAAATACTTCGACCACGGGTAGTAATCCTGGTTAGCACGCAATAGACCTAAGAAATTTACCCAGGTGTATGCAACCCAAAAGCTTGTGATCTTCCTACGGCTCCATGACCATGCTAGAAAACTACTTGATTTTGGCTTTATGCTTTCTTTCTCTTGTTTATTTCTCTAATGCTCCCTAAAAAGAATTTTTAATTTAACTCATTTTTTTTTTAATTGGAAAGTGTTCTTTCCTGAAGCTGATTTTGCCCTTTGTTCTAAGCCAGGCAAGTATTCAGCTTTATGTCCCTCTCAAATAGAAGTCCAGGCCGGTTCTTTCCCCTCAGCCCTTTCCCCCTCCCAGCCCACCTTACTTCTCAGGGGAACATCACCAGCTTACTCAGCACCCAGGGCTTGCCAGCAAAGCAGAGAGACTGCTCTTTTCCCAGCCTGCAGTTAAACACTTGGATTAGCTACATTCCTGCTGACTCTGCTTTCACTGTGCATTCTATTTAATAAACCTCCAGCCACACCGGATATAAGAAACAAAGGTATGACAGACTATTTATTTACCCCTGCTGATCAACTGGAAACATGTATCTGGTATGGTCATCTCCCCACCTCCCTTCCCTGTTCTCTGCAAGTGTGTTCTCCATTTCACTTAGTTCTTTCACATGTGTTATCCTGGATCCACACAGACACTGCTAATGAACCACCGCTGCCAAAGCACATGTAGGGGACCTTCAGCAGAACTTGGAGCACACATGTTTCTTCCATACCTGCTCCCTCTTCTGTGTGTCTCTGTGTGTGCAATCTCATTAGCATTTTCCTGCCTTACACTTGGCTGAAAAGTTGTCTATAAGTCTTTACAGTGTAACACATGGATGCTGGCCAGTTTTTCACCAGTCAGCATTTTCTAAGGTTAGAGATTCTAATTAACTCACTTTGAACTATCCTCATCAGGGTTGTGGATTAATTCAAAAATGCATTTAAATCAGTTCAAGCAAATTTTCTCTAGATCAAGGCAGATGAGAAGTAGAGATGGATCACTTAATTTTAACTCTTACCTTTTCTAATGTGTACATGTTAGATGATTACTTTTTTTTTTAATTCTCAAAAACTTAATCTCTAAATCCAACACACTGGATCTATTTTTCTTTTTATCTCCCTTTCACATTGGCATTTACCATTCCTGCACATCAAGTCTTTGTATCAATTAGGAAAGACATCTGGTAGGGCTTTTTGACATTTTTCTGTCATTACATTATGGCAAAATTTGCTAAAGAGAGAGAGATGTTGCTTGCCTAGCCATTCATAATGCCCCAACGAGAGCCATTTGTTTTCATTAACTATGTCACAGGTTCCTAGCATCTTTCCAGATGTGTGGGCAAGGTGACGATTCAACTCAGCATTCCAAGATCTTTCAAATTAATTGCTCAAAATAAATCACTGCAAAACCTAGCTGCTGTCAGCTCCCATACATACCAATTCACACACATGCTTAGATTTCTGGACTTACTTACTTACTGTCTTGTCTTGGTGTCTAAACTTTCGTTTCTATTTGCCACTATTTCAGACAACTTCAGGAAGAAACTTTAATCTTGTCGCTCCTTCCTCTGTAATTCCCTGGATCCATTAGCTCGATGGGTCTCTTTACTGCAACTGAGAATGCTTTTTTTTAAAACTGGCTGGGTTTTGTTTACCTCGGTGTACTGAGAATGGCTTAAGGGCAATGGCTATCTCATTCACTTTTATAATCAAAGAATCTGTTGACACATACAGTGAAGGCACTATACTGTTGGATTAACAAAATGTCTTTCTTAATCATTTCAGATAAATGACCAATGATATTCTCTCCTTGAAAAACACTGATCACATATCCATAGAAACAAAATTCTGCCTATCATTTTAAGTAGTTAAGGACTTTGATCTACAGACATGAACTCACCTTGCTAAGTCTATCTATAGGGTGAAGTCTTAGGTGGTAAAATACATGGGCCCAAAATAGTTGGAGTTCATGGGGAATCTGACTAAAAAAAAAAAAAAAAAGGTTCTCTTCTTGTTTCCTGTTCTATAATGATACCAAAAGAACTCGGGCCACCGATGTCTATCACAAATTCTGAGTCAAGCCAAGGGAACAAGATACCCAAGAAAATTTGTTATGCTGGCTTACGAAAGACTGAGCAACCCAGGATGGTAAACACAGGGTTCCACCATATATTTATATCCCATGGCCATGGCCCTCAGACTACACCCAGTGCAGACACTGAGTCACTGGCTGGGTCACAGTATTAAATCACACTAATTTCTCACTTTTAGTTCAGCTCACTGCGTCATTTCTAACATAATGAATGCTCCCCGGTTTAACATTAGCAGTGGCTATAAGCCGTCTTTGATTGGGTTTGGTACCTATCTGATTAAATTTCCTTCAGTTTTAACACTGATCACCTAGGATTTCAAAGTAGCTAAAACTGCTAATTAAATTTATTCTGATGCAGTTTGGCACATATGACCAGGTAGATATGGAAAATATTTTTGGGTGTCTCAGGGGTTTTTGGTAGGCCTTGCCATTCTTTTTCACAAATGAGAGCAAACTTCTAATCGGTCATGAATATCCCCTTTACTAGGGGTTTATGAGTCCTGTTGTGTTTTGTGTTTCCTCCTCTGGGTAGTATTTGTGCTTCTTCTGCCCTAATTCTTTTTAATGCTCTATTGAGTATGGTTTGATGTTTTCATCTAATAAGGGCTAGATGGACCACAGAATTTCCAACAACAGATCTCAAAACTGTTTTATAGCTTCAGTAACGTATTTCTTCTTTTCTTCTGGTCCCTGTCTCTGTCACTTTTTTATATCCATCCATCTCAAAGGCAATCCTTGCCTTTGGTTTTCTTTGACCTTTTCAAAATCTGATTTTCCCACATTCTTTCCTGAACTATCATTTCCAGTATTTTGGCAATCTAGTAAATGAGGGAAGAGGAGTTCCCAAATTTTTTCACTTTACCCTTGAGAAGATCTCATCATGGGGTAACTGGGTGGCTCAGTCAGTTAAGCGTCCGACTCCTGATTTCTGCTCAAGTCATGATCTCACAGTTCGTGGGTTCAAGCCCCACACTAAGGTCAGCACTGACAGTGCAGAGTCAGCTGGGGATCCTCTCTCTCTCCCTCTCTCTCTCTCCACTTCCCCTGCACTTCCTCTTTCTCAAATTAAATATTAAACAAAAATGATTCTATCACTGTTGTCTAGTTCCAGACTTCATAACTCTGTAGTGCAGCACTCTGTAATTTGAAAGGCTTTCATGTTCAAGATTCCTGGGTATCAATGTTAATAAAAATATTCTATAGGTTTCTACCAGAAGGCTCACTTTTGTCTTGCATTTCTTGGATGAACTTATGGTGTCCTTCCTGACCTGCTTGTGTGTCGACTTTCTCTAAAGTGATAGTAATTTACAAAATCTCGACCCTTCTTTAATAACCACTAAATAGCACCCAGCAGGATCTCTCAAGCCTTGCAACAGAATATCCCACATCCCACTGCACGCAGCCCACACAGTAACAAGAAATACCTTGTCCATATGCCTTCAAGCCTGTTCCTATTGTTCTTGAGTTATGGCTGTTGCTGAAAAATTCCATTTTAAATTTTTTCTCTATTTATATATTCCATATATTATGTTTCAATTGTATTTCTTAGTTTTAAGTCTTATCCTGATGTAACCTCTGTTACTGAATTTTATTTGTATACAACTGTCACAATTTTTTAGTTGTTTTCTAGTATAATATTCTTTCACTCTTTCCTTCTCTAACTCCTTCTCTCTCCCCTCTGTTGCCATTATTGCTATGAGAGGAATGCGTTATTTACTCTTAGAACTCAGAGGACAACCCTGTGAAACACACAGTTTCACTAGTGTGGTTTAGAAGCCCCAGAACTGCATTTCCATCTGTTTTTAAAATAATGGTTTTGTGCTTCCTCTTAAAATTTTACTTTCTACGTTCTCCTCCCCTATTCCCCTGTAATGCTACACAGTGCATTTACCATTTTCATACTTTTCACAATTTTTTTGTTGCATACTTGCCATTTTTAAGACACTGTGGTGGAGGGTAGACAAATTTGCAAAGCATGGTTCTAGCAAAGTCCCCTATTTCTGCCTTATTGACAGTCACTATCTCCTGTAAGCTCATTGGTCCCTTCCAATGTCACCTCAAGTGGTTTTCCATTTTTCAATTCCAGTTGCCTTTCAGGGAAGGGAGCCTGCTGGAATGAAAGCACTTGGCAAAGAGGAGACCCAATATCTGCCCATCTCCCACAGGGCCTCACCAGAAAGAATTATGAAGGCGCTGACCTAGTAATATGCTACCCATCACACCTGAAAAAGATTGTATATGTGCTTTCAATTGAATTGATTTTCCCAGCTGTGTGAATGGGGGTCATCTTTGGACATCCACACGCTCTTGTGGGGACTCATTCAGGCAGTAGCTCATGCCAGGATTCAGTATCACACTTAAAATTTACCAGGACAGGGCACAGTAGTTCCTTGATCTGACAGTGACCAGAAATAATAAGCAGAACTGATGATACTACTTTGGATGAATCCAGAAGAAAGAAAATACAGAAACCATGACTTCCTTTTCAAAGGCAGAAGGTAAAGAGTTCAGTAGGTAACACGAGGGGAAGTGAGCAACTGAAAACTCCAGGATAATTATTCCTCCATAAAGATGCTTCTTGAGAACGCTTGGCTACCACATGTAGTATCATGAATTCAGCATATTTTAATTGCCCGTTATTTTTGGCAAGGTGGCATTTTAAGTTTTTGTTCCTAATTGCAGAACGGACAAACAGCATTTAATTCCTGTTGATCCGGGATTATTTTTATTCTACAGCACGTCCCAATGTCACACTAGAAAAAGGTACAATGCTTTCTGGGCACTCCTCCTACAGATTGTCTAAAATATCCACACGGGGTAACATTCCTATTGGTTTCAGGAGCATCTGAAACAAGCCACAGGGATATTCAGCAGGAGTCACTTGGGGGGAAATGTGTGCTTTTTCTCTGTCTTCAGCATTCAGGCCGTTTTTCAACTTAAAGCCCTATGCAAAGGGAGGGGCCGTGCCTAGCCTTTAGTTTCATATATTGCGACAGCATGGTGTTTTTCTGATCTCACTTATCCTGAGAGAGCTGTCAGGGATGGCCCCTGCAGAGACAGCTGACCTAAATTATGACTTCTTTCAGGGAAGGGAAACCCCTTTAGGACAAACAGGAAGCGATCTTTCAGCATAATGTATTCCCATTGGGAGCAAGTAAACAGTTTACTGTTCAGTTCAAAGCAGTGAATTCAAGACACATAAGTTAGTTTTGGCTCAATGTGACCCTAAAATCAAGTCAAATGGAATGAGTTTACAATTCAGAGCCTTAAATTCTGTTTGGCTGAACACTGGGGTTGAAATGTTGAATCCCATCTCAACTTAGTTATTATTTTTTTCTTTAGCCATTTCCAAAATACTGCTAAATTCTGGAAATAAAATAAAGAAAAGTGCTGAATTGGTTTTCAGATCCATGAGCAGGCTTTCTTGGTATATAAAAAAAATAGTCCCCTGAGGTGTACTGTCAAGTGGAAAATAAATTTTAAGCATATACATACAACTGAAAGACATTTTTCTCAATCTAACTGTGATCCTGAGAAATTCAGATTTGGCTTTATAATTTATTTGACTTTTCTTTGCCAGTTATTAGTGAAACTTATCTAGTTTTATTAACTTTAGAGTTAATTAAACACAGTTTGCTGATTAAGTGGCACAATCTTCTGCCTTCATAAAGGAAAAGGATCTTGCCCTTTAATTCATTAACCAAGACTCCTCATGTAGTTATGAAGAGATTGACAATAAAATGTGCATCTGTTATTTAGTCTATAGGGGTGACACATCCTGAAAAGTCAACTGGGCTGTTTTTCCCATTTTTTCCCCCTAGTATGCATACAATGAAAATCTTCACAGATTCAGAATAAATTACAGTTACTCTCATCTTGCAATCTGTCAGTCCTGTTACTCCTGTAGAAGAAAGTGATTTTGGTCCTCTAAGTTTTGTCTCTACAAACATAATGCCAGCTAGATAACGAAACATCTTATTAGAAGCATCTAAACAAATTACATGCAGGATACAAAATGATAGCTAGGTCTACTAAATGTCCTCAATTCTACCTAATGGCTTTCCATTCTGATAAAAAATTGGGTAGAATATATTTAAGCAGTGGCCAGTGGTTGGGTTGTTCAGTAAAATCTGATTAGGGCTTTGGAACGCAAAAGTCTGTTCCAAGTCACTCGAGTCCTAGGAACCAGGAGTCCAGGTTGTGATTGGTGGTGTGGTCTGAGAATGTCTGGGTGCCCCCCAGAGTAAGCCTAATGTAGGGGTTTTGTCTATAACCAATGAAAGAGTCACTATGCCATCTGCTTCAGTTTACAAATCCTAGGATAAGAAATACAGATTGAGAAAAAGGCATCATTCACCCCCAGGTTTTTCTATTTTTGTTCTTTCTATTAAGGTCATTTTAAGCTTCACTATATCTCACCAAACTTAAGACTTCTGTTATCTTATACATCTACACACAGATGTTACAATATACCTACTGATCCAAATTCATTCTCAACAAGTATGTTGAGTTACTTCTATATGTCTTGGTACCATACAATGTCCATTAAGGAAAAGGAGGAAAAAAAAAAAAAAAGCAGGCACAATAGAGGCATTGTAAAAAAAATAAATAAATAAAACAGTCTTTTTTCTCTCATAAAAACATCAAGTCCCTAACCCTGAAAGATTAGTCTTTGTGATGTCGAATCCAAAGGGAAAAAAAAATCATTCTAATTGAAGGGGGAAGGCACTCTTGATCCACATGTGTCCAGGCAGCTATTTTGATTTCTAACCCAAGAGGGAGTATGAGACACATGACATCTCCTGTGCGGTGATAGCAACTGGAAACCTAATCACTTGTGTTTTGCTTTTGCTGCTCAGTTGGCAGTGGGATAAGTGAAAGACATGGGGGCTGCCCAGGATGGTTTTGCATAACCATCAGGAACAAAGGAAATACCTTTCGGATGGCACAGGGGCCACAGATCAGGAATCAGGTCTTGGGTAACCCTTGTGGTTGCGAGGGCGATACAGATGGCAGAACTGAGCCAAGGTTGGTGGGGGCGGAGTGAGGGATGAAAAAAAAAACTGCAACCTGAATGAGTTACAAAATAAATAAAAGGCATGGCTTTAATTTAAATCTTTTATTCTGGACATTCCCTTTATCCCTCACATTTTTATTTGAATAATTTCAAATCTGCTTTTGAGTTGAAATAGTACAATGAGCACTCATATGCCTTTATCTAGATCTATCTACATACATCCTTTAGAACTCTTTAAATGCACATTGCAGATATCATGACAACTCATCCCTAAATACTTCAGCACGTACCCTGTTCAGCATAAACAAGAACATTCTCCTATACAACCAGAATACCAATAACATAACTTAACACTGAAAAGTATGACTTGTATACAGTCCGTACTTGAGTTTTCCAAAAATGTCTTTAATAAGTGTTGCTATTGGATCCAGGAATCAATAAAAAATTACTTGCTGAATTTGGTTGCAAGTCTTTCTGGTATCTTTTAATCTAGAACAGGTCCACTGCCTTGTATATTTCTCTTTTTCTGGTCATTCATTACACTGACTTCTTTTTTTTTTATAACAGTCTTTTTTTAAAGTTTATTTATTTATTTTTGTGAATAGAGAGAGATAGAGTGCAAGCACAAACTGGGGAGGGGCAGAGAGAGAGGGAGACACAGAATCTGAAGCAGGCTCCAGGCTCTGAGCTGTCAGCACAGAGCTGGATATGGGGCTTGAACTAAAGGACAGTAAGATCATGCTCTGAACCATAGTCGGATGTTTAACCGAGCCACCCAGGCAACTCTACACTGACATTTTTTTTTTAAGAGTCCTGAGGTCAGATACCTCGTGCGATTTTCCACAATCTGTTTTGTGTGATGTAGCTTCAAGACTAGATTCAGTGTAAACATCATGAATCCTTTATATCTTGCTTTGTTGTTGTTGTTGTTATTGTTGTTTTCCACTTGATATACCCTGGAAATCACTCTGTCACAGTTCAAGGACATTTTCCGCATTCTGTGCATCTTTATGTTTATAGAACTTTGCTGTGCAAAGGTTACTCAAACATTCACCTATGGATGGACATTTGTGTTCCAGTATTTCAATACCACAAGAAAGTGGTATTGAACAAACAAATTTGTGTATAGGTGGGTTTGTTTTTGTTTTTTTTTGGGGGGGGGTTTATTAAGGTGTAATTTCAGGGTAAATTACTAGAAATTAAATTGCCAGGTCAAAGAGTAAATGAATACTTATGTTTTGTAGATACTAATAAAATTCCCTCCACAGGTGTGGCACTATCTTGCATCACCACCAGAAATGCAGTATCTTTTTTTCTATATAGTCAATAGGGTGTGTTGTCAATCTTTTGAATTTTTATCAATCTCATAGATGAGAACTAGATCTCACTATAGTTTGATTTACATTATTCTTTGGATAAAGTTGGGTATTGTTTTATTTTAAAGACTATTTACAATATATTTTCTGTCACCTGTGTCTTTTTCTCATTTATCATCAGGTTTTTGGTATTTCTTTTCCTATCATTTTTAAGAAGTTCTTTGTACATTAGGAAGATTAGGCTTTTATCTTTGTTATATTTGCAGGTATCTTCTCCAAATTTAATTGATTTCAAATTTTGTGTTTTTTTTATGTAAGAGATTTTTACTTTTATACAATAATTTACAAACTTCTTTATCTAATTGCATCTTGATTTTTGAGTCATTACAAAAAGGCTTATCAATATAGGGATTACACAAGAATTCTCCTAGATTTTCTTTTTTTTAATTTTTTTTTTTTCAATGTTTATTTATTTTTGGTACAGAGAGAGACAGAGCATGAACGGGGGAGGGGCAGAGAGAGAGGGAGACACAGAATCGGAAACAGGCTCCAGGCTCCGAGCCATCAGCCCGGAGCCTGACGCGGGGCTCGAACTCACGGACCGCGAGATCGTGACCTGGCTGAAGTCGGACGCTTAACCGACTGCGCCACCCAGGCGCCCCTGATTCTCCTAGATTTTCTTCTAGTAGTTGTATTGTTTCATTTTTTACACACTTGACCTCTGACCCATTTGAAGTTTATTCTACTATATGGTGTGAGGTAGGATTCAAGTTTTTGTTTTCCAAACAGATCTCATGTTTTCCCAACAGTGTTTATTAAAAAGATTATCTTTACCCTCAGTGATTAGAGATGCCCCTTTTACACATACTACATTTCCATATGTGTGAGTTTGATTCTTGATATTCTGTTGTTTGGTTTGCATAGCTATTCATACACCTACTCCCACACTGTTTTAAATACTGAAGTTTTAGACTTTGCCTTAGTATATGGTAGGGATGGTCGTTCCATTACTGCTGGTCTTTTTCAGCATTTTCTTAACTATTATACGTGTTAATTTTTCCATAAGAACTTAGCATTAACTTGTCTATTATCAGGAAGAACAAAATGTATTGCGTTTATTAGGAAGTATTGCTTTTCAATATTAACCTGTTTGCCTCTACTTCTGTGTGTTTTATGAGTGCTTTGAAGTTTTCCTCATCATTTTGGCACATTTCTTGAAATGCAGATTTCTCTTCCATTATTCTTTCTAACAGCTTTTGTTTGTACGCATGAGAGCTAATAATATTTATATTTGTTTTATATTCTGGTATGTTACTAGATTATTTTATGATTTATGTTGGCCTCATTACTGAGACTCTAAGACTTTTTAGATATCATAATAATAAATACAGATAAATTTTACCTCTTTCCCAATTCTTATAACTCTGCATTTACTCTTGCTTGATTTCTTTGGCTAATATATCCAGTGTCATGTTGACAATAGTAGGGTATTGGTCACCTTCCTCTTGTTCCTGATCCTAATGTGAATACCTTATGTTTCCTTACTGATGCTGAGTTTTACATACACACACACACGTATATACATGTAATGTAATATATACATATATACATGTAATATACATGTAATACATACATACATATATATGTATATATACATATGTGTGTGTATATATATATATATATACACACACACACACATACATACACATGAATACATACATCGGTCTACATATGAGAGAAGGGGGACAGAGAGAAGAGAAAAATAAGAGTCATTAAGGAAGGATCCATTAATTCCTATTTTGTTGATATCTCTTATAACTCAGGAATGGGTGGTAATTTTTAATAAATGCTTTTTTCATGGAGGTAATTATATGATTTTCTCCTTAGATCTATCACTATGGTAAATTTTATTAGTGGATTTCCTATTATTGAACCATCTTTGAATTTCCAGATTAAAACTTGTAAAAAAATTTTTAATGTGCTATTAGGTTTTATTTATGACACCGACATTTATATTCATATGTGAGACCAAGCTGTTGCTTCCTTTTTGTACTGTCTTAATAATATTTAGAAATTTATGTCTACACTTGTTTCATAAGAATACTTTGGGAGCCTTTGTTTTTTTGTTTGTTTGGTGCTTGTTTGTATTTCCGTGCTGAGAAACAGTGTAGGCACATTTGGGATGATCAAGCCTTTGAAGGTTTAGCAGAATTTGCTCGTGACAATATCTAAAGGAGCAATTTTTTGTGGAGTAAAACTTTGATAACTATTTGTATTCTATGGAAATTTATGTTTTTTTAATCTCTCAAGGCCAATTTTAGCAAATTGCATTATTTTAGGAAATTATCCATTTCAGTGAGATTTCAAACTTATTTGCATAGAGTGGTGCAAAATATCTTGAACAATTTTTAATTTTCAGGATTTCGTGGTGTTTACCCATTGCCATTATTAAACAGTGTCCCCGTTATCACTATACTTTGAATTTTGTCATTTGGGCCTCTCACATTTGTTCTGTGTTCTCAGTCGATAAAACCAAAGCCTTCCTTGTGAAAACAGGCTAAGCAAAAAAGAAAGCCAATGAACCAGAGTTGTGTTGTTTAATTCACTAAAGATTTTTTGTTGTTGTTTGTTTTGGATGAAATATTCATCTGTCACACTGAGGAGCAGGATTTGGGTAGTTCCCTAGATAGTTTCCTTTGGCCTAACAACAATAAATCAAAGGAGGTAAGGAAATTTTGAAGACATTACCAACCATGCATATACTGCAGATCTTACCAGCAACCCTTCATTTTATTTTCTTATTAATTTTTTTTTTATTTTTTAAGAGAGAGAGAGAGAGAGAGAGTGTGTGTGTACATGAACAGGGGAGGGGGGGGGAGAGAGAGAGAGAGAGAGAGAGAGAGAGAGAGAGAGAGAGAGAGAGAGACACTCCAGCCACACCCAGAACAGAGCCCAAAGTGGGGCTCGAACTCACGAACCATTAGATCATGACCTGAGCTGAAATCAAGAGTTGGATGCTTAATTGACTGGGCCACCCAGGTGCCCCACTAGCAACTCTTTTTTCTAACTGTGGTAAAATATACACACCATAAAATTACCTTTCTAACCATTTTGAAGTATACAGTTCAATGGCATTAAGTACGTTCACACTGTTCTACAGCCTTCACCAATATCTATCACTGGAACTTTCTTCATCTTTCCAAACTAAAACTTTGTACTCATTAAATACTAAGTCCCTATACCCCTCTCTCCACCCCCAGTCCCTGGTAATCACTATTCCACCCTTTTTCCCTAAGAATTTGACAACTCTAAGTACCTTATATAAATAAAATCATATAGTATTTGAGCTTTTGTGCTGACTTATTTCACTTAGTACAGTATCCTCAATGTTCATCCATGTTGTCGCATGTGTCAGAATTTCATTCATTTTAAAGACTGAATAATATTCCGTTGTATGTATTTACCACATTGTGTTTACCTGTTCATCTGTCCATGGATACTTGAGTTGCTTCACCTTTTGCTATTATAAATAATGCTACTATTAACATGGCTGGACAAATATCTCTTTAAGTTTTCAATTATTTTGAATATATACCCAGAGTGGAATAGGTGAATCATACAGCAAGTTATTCTTAATGTTTTGAAACACTATAGTTCTGTTTTCCATAGCAGCTATATCATTTCATATTCCCACCATCAGTGGAAAGGGTATCAATTTCTCTACATTCTCACTAACACTTGGTTATTTTCTGTTTTGTTTTTAAATAATAGCCATCCTAATGGGTATGAAAGGAAACCTCATCATAGAGCATGCCTGTTGTGCTTATGTTGTTATATTTCAATATTATTGTTTTATTCCAATATTGTGTAATAAGCACAAGATTCAGATTCAATCAACAGCAGATACTGGGCCACTATGTGACAGTTATTGTGTTATATGTTCTTACAAACAATTTTCACATTTACTGCATATAGAAAACCCAGCTAGTTTACTTCTTATGTAAATAAATCAAAGAAACTTTCCAAACTGTGTCCAAGGATACCTGAATAATGCATCCATGACAGAACTCTGCTCTGCTAGGTTTTCTGATCTCCTTAAACAAATTGGTTAACTTTCTAAGTATGAAAGGAGAGGAAAGGAACATAAAAAATATGGGACAAAGAGAAAACAAAAAGTATGATAGCATATTTAAACCATAATATATAAATCAGTACATAAAATATAAACAGACAAAAATGGGGGGCACCTGAGTGGCTCAGTTAAACGTTTGACTGTTGATTTTGATTTCATCATTGGGAGTTCAAGCCCAGCTTTGGGCTCTGTACTGGGCTTGAAGCCTGCTTAACATTCTCAATCTCCTTCTCCCTCTATCCCGTGCCCCAACTTATGCACTCCCTCTCAAAAAAAAAAAAAAAAAAAAAAAAAAAAAAAAGCTAACAAACAAAAATGTAAGGGCTAACTTAAAGGGCATGCTGGATCATATACAACAAACAAGCAAACAGCAACCAACCAAAAGATTCCCCCAAGGAAGCAAGAAACAGCTATATGCTGATTATAACAAACACATCATAAATATAAGAATACAAAAGGTCTCAAAAAGAAAGGTGGAAAATATATACTGTATAAACATGAAGCAAAGAAAGATGTGCTAATATCAGGATAGGCTCTAAGGCAAGAAATAATATTAGAAATAAGAAGGCTATTTAATAATAACCTTTCTATTAAAGGTTATTTTTGAATGTGAACATAAAATTAATGACATATATTTAATTACACAACCTTAATTTATAAAGAAAAACTAATAGACTCAATAAAAGAAATTCCATAACAACTGTTAAAAATTATAACACACTTTTCTTTTGGTAGAATAAATGGGGAAAACCTCATCAAAGATATAAACAACAACTAACAGGCTTGACCTAATGGACATATATAGAACACTATATCCAACAACTGTTGAACATATATTCTTTATAAACGCAAACAAACAATGTTTGAGAAAACTACATATTCTGGGCCATAAAGCAAGTCTTAAAAGTTAAAAAAAAAAATGAAATCAAATAAAAAGCGTTTGCACAGTGAAGAAACCATCAACAAAACAAAAAGGCAGCATACTGGAAAGTATATGTGCAAATGACATATCTGATAAGGAGTTACTATCCAAAATATATAAATAACTTACACAATTCAACACAAAAAAATATGATTAAAATATGAATGGAAGACCTTCTTTCCCAAAGAATACATACAGATTGCCAATGGACACATGAAAAGATGCTCAACGTCACTTATCATCAGGCAAATGCAAATCAAAACAACAATGAGCCATCACCTCACACCTGTCAGAATGGCTGGCACCAAAAAGCCAAGAAATGGCAAGCAGTCATGATGATATGGAGAAAAACAAACTCTTATGCACTGGTGATGGGAATGAAATTGGTGCAGCCACTGTGGAAAGAGTATGGAGTTTCCTCAAGAATTTTAAAGAAGAAATACCATATGAGTCAGTAATTCTACTACTAGGTATTTACCCAAAGAAAACAAAAACACTAATTCAAAGGGACACATGCACCCCTATGTTTACCAAAATATCATTTACAATAGCCAAGATACAAAAGCAACCCGAGTGTCCATCAACAGATGAATGAATAGAGATGTGGTACACACACACACACATGCACACACACAGTAGATTATTACTGAGCAAAAGAATGAGATCTTGCTACTTGCAACAGTATGGATGGACTTGGTATTACACTAAGTGACATAAGTCAGTGACATAAGTTAGAGAAAGACAAATACCACAGGATTTCACTTATACGCAGAATCTAAAAAACAAATGAATAAACAAAAAGAAGAAATAGACCCATAAATACAGACAGCAAACTGACGGTTGCCAGTGGAGGGGTGGGGGATAGGCAAAATGGATAATAAGGCGGGGGGGGGTAGATACAGGCTTCCAGTTATGGAATAAATGAGTCACAGGGATAAAAGATATCACATAGGGAACAAAGTCAATAGTATTGTAATACTATTGTGTGGTGACAGATGGTAGCCACAACACTTATGATAAGCATAAAGTAATATAAACTTGTCCAATCAGTATGTTGTACTTCTGAAACTAATGTAACATTGTGCATCAGTTGATGCACTTTAAGTTAAAAAAAAAAAAATCAAACATAAAGGGGGGTAATGAAGTCATGCATATTTTTTTCTGATCAAATGGAATTACAATGGACTTCCACAATAAACAGATAAGTGGATAATCTTCAATGTTTGAAAGCTGAACAATACATTTCTAAAGAAGTTCTGAATCAAATATAAAATCAGAATGAAATTATAACATATTTTAGGATCAGTTATAATGAGATCATAATATATTATAATCTGAAGGACACATTTAAAGCTTACAGAGAAAATTTATAGCCTTGGTTGAATATTTTAGAAAAGAAAAAAGCCTGAAAATCAATGATCCAAACTTCTAGCTCAAGAAGCTGAAAAAATAACAAATTAAATCAAATATAAAGGAAATAATAAAGATTAGAATAGAGATTAATGAAATAAGAAACAAACATAAAATAGAATTAAAAAGCCAAAAGGTGGTTTTTCAGAAAGTAATAAATTAAGGTGTGAGAGAGGAGAGTACATGCACATGCCCCTAAAACCAATATTGTAAATGTAAAAGTGGTCATTATCCTACAACCAATGAACACTGAAAACATAAAAAGAGTATACTGTGATTTTTTTTATGTCAATAAACTTGAAAGTTCAGATGCAAAGGGCAAGTTTTTAGAAAAATAAAACACCAAAGACTACACACAAGAAAAGCAGTAAAATAGGAAAATCCTACATCTTTTTAAGAAATGAAAGCCATAATTTAAAACTGTCTGACAAAGCAAACTCCTGTTCTACATGAAAATTCTTGCAAATATTTAAGGAAAACTTGATACCAATCTTACCCAAGTACTTTTGGAGGACAGAAACAGGGAGTATATCTTCCAATTATGATGCCAACCAAACCTTAACATTGAATACTGACAAGAACCTTATGAGAAAGACCAACTACAAGCCAATGGCTTTCAAAATCTTAGATTACAACATGCTAAACAAAAATTAAGTCAATCTAAGCCAGGTGATATATAAAAAGGATGCTACATTACAACCAAGTCATATTTATGTTAGGACTTAACATTCAAAATTTGATTATTCTACTACATTAAAAAAGGTGAGTCATAAAATTCATACGATTTTCCTAAAAATGCATATAAAGAACTAGGAATAAGATACTTTAATATGATAAAGCACACCTACAAAGAAACCTACAGGAAACATTATTCTTAATGACCAACACTGGGAGCTTCCTTCTAGAGTCCTGGCACAAGAAGGAAATGCCTGTTATTACCCCTTCTGATCAATATTTTACTGAAGGTCCTGGACAATGTAAAAAGGCAAGAAAATAAAAAGAATAAATATTGGAAAGTAACAAAAGTGTCTTTTATGACTAAAAATGCAAAAAAAATTATAGCAAATACAAAAGAATCTACATATGTTTTTAGAACTAAAAGTGAAATTATTACAGTCATTGACTAAAACGTCAATATACAAAAAAATGTCAATATACAAAAAAAATTTCTATACAACCCTGACAGTTACAAAATGAAAGCTTTAGAAGTTCCTATTTAAATAAAAAATCTTCATACTTAGTAATAATTTTAACGGAAGAAGTGAAAGTGCCCAGAAAACTACAAAAACTATTTAAAGGTCTTTAAACAATTAAATAATTGGGGAGGGGTATTTATACCAGAGCCATATTGGAATATTAATATTGTAAAGATGTTTTATGTTTACAAATTGAGCAAATGATTAAAATGAAATGGTAATTTGATTGTAGAATTATTTGGATGTTCAAAGAGTCAAGAAGAGCCAAAACAATCATAACCTGGATGATTTAACCACATTTCAAGAATTAGTACAGAGCTAGAGTGTGTACTAGGGCAAAGACAGACAAATAGAACAATGCAACACTACAGGAGGTGCAGAAACAGACCCACACATATGTGGACACTTGATTTATTACTAAGGTTTCACTGCAGAATGTTGGGAAAGGGACAGCCTTTTCAAAAAATGGAACCAAATTATTTGCATACTCACATGGGAAAAAATAAGACTCCTACCTCACACCATACACAATAATCAATTTCATATGAATTGTTGATCTAAATATGGAAGGTAAAACAATAAAGCTTCTAAATGAAACTATTAAGCAATATTTCTATAATCTTGAGATAGGCAAATATGTTTTAAATGGGGTAAAAAGAACACTAATCAAAACAGAAAAACATGATAAATTGCACAATGTTAAGAGTCTTAACTCTGTTAATCCAGACAGTTTTTAAAAAATGAAAAGGGGGGCGCCTGGGTGGCTCAGTCGGTTAAGCAGCCAACTTCGGCTCAGGTCATGATCTTGCGGTGTGTGAGTTTGAGCCCCGCGTCAGGCTCTGTGCTGACAGCTCAGAGCTTGGCGCCTATTTCGGATTCTGTGTCTCCCTCTCTCTGACCCTCCCCTGTTCATGCTCTGTCTCTCCCTGTCTCAAAAATAAATAAAAATGATAAAAAAAAAAATGAAAAGGAAGTCACAGGATAGGACAATTTATTTGTAATACATAGTAACAACAACGAATTCACATTTAGAATAAAGAACAAGCCAAAAAACATATGAAAAACTATTCATCCTCATTAGTCATTAGGAAAATATAAATTAAAACCACAATGAGATAAAAACATCTACTCGTCAATCTGGGTAAAAGTAAAATAACTGTCAAGACCAAGTGTTGGTGGAGAAATTGATCAAGCAGAATTCTCGCCCATGTTGGTGACACTAAAATAGTTAAATTTAGGAATACTCTTTATCAGTATCTATTAAACTGAAAATACTCATATTCTACAAGACAGTAATTGTACTCCTAACATATGCCCAACAGAAAGTTTATATGTATTTACCCAAAGACAGGTGTATGTTTACAGCAACATATTCACGATAGCCAAAAAGCCCCCAAATGTCTCTAAGAGATGGAATAAAGACATTTTGGTATTTTAATGAAAAAGAAAACACTTTACGACAAAAATCAAAGAATTGCTGCTGCATACAATTGCATGGTAGCTCTCACAAATCTAGCACTAAGTAAAAGAAGCTAGACCAAAAAATTAATATTCCTCAATTTATATAAAATTCAAAATCAGGTAAAAGAAGTACATAGTTGTTTGAGGTCAGGATAATGATTATCTTTGGTGAAGGACCCGTGACTGGGGTGGTACATACAAGGTTTTGAGGGGTGCTGGTAATGTCCTATTTATTGTGAAAACATATTGGGCTATACAATTATAATCTGTGCTTTTAATTTATGCATATACTTCAATAAAAATTTATGCCAGGGGCACCTGGGTGGCTCAGTCAGTTTAGTATCCAACTTCGGCTCAGGTCATGATCTCAAGGTTGGTGAGTTCGAGCCCCGCGTCGGGCTCTGTGCTGACAGCTTGGAGTCTGGAGCCTGCTTGGGTTTCTGTGTCTCCCTCTCTCTCTGCCCCTCCCCTGCTTGTGTGCTGTCCGTCTCTCTCTCAAAAATAACCATTAAAAAATTTAAACAAATTTATTCCAAAATTATTCACAGTATGCAACTTAAGGCAGCAACAAATGCATCCTTCAAGTATGAAGTAATCTGAATTTGACATAATTTTGAGCAATTGGTGGGGATGGTCTATTTCAACTTGGTATTAGGAACCTTTGCTTTGGAATGGCCCATCGGTTGGGTTGTTATTTGGCACATTAGAAATTTGTAATTAAATATTCAGTTTTAAAAAGCTGAAAATGTTGAATGATTTTCAACTTTTCAAATGCAACTGCAGAAAAATAGTAAAATTATCGCAAATGTTGAAAAGACAATGAATTTGAAGTGAAATAGATGGGGGAGCAGTAGTATCATTACACAAAGCAAGGAATCAAGAGATGAAGGTTCAAGTATATCATTTGAAGGTGCACAGGTGACTAGTGAATTAAAAACAGTGATTTAACCACAGGGGAAGGAAAGGGAAAGAGGGAGAGGGGATTGATTTCAGTGAGCCAAGATCCTATATATCACTGCAGAAAAATGCATAATATCAGAAGTTGATAAACCAAGAGATAGCAATATAAGAATATTATTTAGAGATAGTCAATAGCCAAAAGAAACCTAAAAGCAAGTAGTCTATAGTTCTTGCCTTCAGGAGGTTGGAACAGGATGTTGAGTGGAGCAGGGGCTGTAGTTTTTCATTACAAAATAACAGTACAAGTTAAATATAAAACAGTTAAAGCAAACTTGAAAAAGAAAAAAGTGGAAGGAATCACTCCAGCCCAAATCAACTCTTACTAGATAGCTACATTAATCGAGACAGTGTGGTGTTTGTAGAGGACTGTGCACATAGATTAGTGAAACTAAATAGAGACCCCAGAAACAGTCCATACAAAGATGTCCAACTGACTTTTGGAAAGGGTACAAAAGCAATTCATAAGGAAGAATAGTTTTCTCAAGAGGTAATACTAGAACAATTGGAATCCACGGGCAAAATGAAAAAATAGATGAACTTTGAGCTAAACCTTATGCAAAAACGTGCTCAGAATAGATCATAGGCTTAAATGTAAACCATAAACTACAAAAGTTTTAGAAAAGTAAACCGCAAAAAATCTTTAAAGTTTAAGGACAGGCAAAGAATTCTTAGTCCTGATACCAAAAGTATGATCCATAAAAGAAAAAAAAAAAATCATTTGAACACCTTATCAAGAATTTATTTAAAAAAATTTTTTTTAACATTTATTCATTTTTGAGAGTGAGAGGGACAGAGTGTGAGCAGGAGAGGGGCAGAGAGAGAGGGAGACACAGAATCCGAAGCAGACTCCAGGCTCCGAGCTGTCAGCACAGAGCCCGACGCGGGGCCTGAACCCACAAACCGTGAGATCATGGCCTGAGCCAAAGTCGGACACTTAACCGACTGAACCACCCAGGTACCTCTAACCTTATCAAAAATTTTTAAAAAACGTTCTGCAAAAGAACCTGTTAATAGGTTAAAAAGACAAATTACAAAATTGGAGAAATTATTTGTAAACCACATATCCAGCAAAAGACAATTACCTAGACTATGGAAAGCAATCTCCAAACTCAATGGTAAAAAAGAAAACAACAACAATGCTCCAATTAGAAAAGTGACAAAAACAGAGACATTTTACAGAACAAAAATAAAGATGGCATGTAAGTGCATGAAAAGATGTTCGACATCATCAGACGTCAAGAAAATGCAGATGAAAATCCTAATAAGCTAATCATGATACGCCTGTCAGAAAGGCTAAAATACAAAATTGTGACAGCACTAAATGCTGGCAAAGATGGAGAGAAACCTCAATTGCTCATATATTGCTGGTGGGAACATAAAATTGTAGCCACTCTGGGAATAATTTTAGGAGTTTCTTACAGAACTAAACATCAACTACCATATAACCTAACAATTGCACTCTTGGGCATTTATCTTAGAGAAATGAAATCTTATGTTCACACAAAAATCTGTGCGTGCATGTTTATAGCAAGCTTACTCACAACAGCCCCAAAGTAACACAACCCAGATGTCCTTCAATAAGTGAATTGTCAAACTGTGGAAAATGATCCAATCATAAAAAGAAATGAATTTTTTTCTATTTTTTTAAATTTATTTTTAATGTTTATTTGTTTTAGAGAGAGAGCATGAGCGTGCACAAGCAGGGATAGGCAGAGAGAGGGAGACAGAGGATCTGAAGCAGGCTCCATGCGGCCAGCAGAGAGACCCATATGGGGCTCCAACCCATGAACCGTGAGATGATGACCTGAACTGAAGTTGGACACTTAACTGAGCCACCCAGGTGCCCCAAAAAGAAATATATCATTGATACATGCAACAACTTGGAAGGGTCTCCAGGGGATTATGCTGAGTCAAAGAAAGCCAGTCCCCCAAAGTTACATACTGGATGACTTCATTTATATTTAACATTTAGAAAGACAACATTTTAGACATGGGAAACAAATTAGTTATTGACAGGGGTTAAGGACAGGGAAAGAAAGGTGTGGGAGGGAGATGGTGTGGCCACAAAAAAGGCAATACAAAGGATCCTTGTGGTGGAACCGTTCTGTATCTTGACTGTGACACAAACATACTCATGTGTTAAAACTGTATGAAACTAAATACGCATACACACACACGCACGCAAATGAGTACAAGTAAAACTTAGGAAATCAGGAAATCTGAATGAGATTAGTGAATTGCCTAATGTCAACATGCTAGTTGTGACATTATTCTGTGGTTTCATCAGATGTTACTGCTGTGGGAAACTGGTTAAAGGATACACAGGACCTCTTCCTTTTTCTCAAAAGTGTATTCAAGTTTACATTTACCTCAAAATAAAAAGGCTCTCTCTATATATATGGATGGGTCCACAGCCAACCAACATGGAACTTGAACTCACAACCTTGAGATCAGGAGTCACACGCTCTACAAACTGAGCCAGCCATTATGTCCCCAAGTTTAAAATAAGTTTTAATTCAATAAATACAAAAAAAGGCTTCTCAATAACCTCACAGAAACAATATGCATACACATGTATATGTTCATATGTACATAGAAAGATAGACATACATACCACATGCACACACATTAGGACAGAGAGGCAGAATGTGAAGAACTGAGCCATTATAGGTTTTGGAAAAGAACAAATAAATTGGATACAATAGTATCAGAGAGGTAGAAGTTCCAGCTAGGACTGAACCTGAGGTTTTATTTTAAAAAAAATTTTTTTTTCAACGTTTATTTATTTTTGGGACAGAGAGAGACAGAGCATGAGCGGGGGAGGGGCAGAGAGAGAGGGAGACACAGAATCGGAAACAGGCTCCAGGCCCCAAGCCGTCAGCCCAGAGCCCGACGCGGGGCTCGAACTCATGGACCACGAGATTGTGACCTGGCTGAAGTCGGACGCTTAACCGACTGCGCCACCCAGGCGCCCCAGAACCTGAGGTTTTAAACAAGTAAGAGACAAGAATCTTCTTAACCAGGGATGAAAATCCAGGGAACGTATATCATGGTGCCTTATTGCACAAAATACATTACCACCCAAAATATGCAGCAGAGTATAATTGTTTGAGTGTGAGCTCTAACACTTACTTCCTGAAGTCTGACATCAACTCCATCAATTATTAGCAGTAAGGACTCTGGGCATGTTTTTGAAACATCTGTATGCCTCAGTCTCCTCATAATATATGGAGCCCATAAGGTTATCATGAGGGCTAGAGAATGTAATGTATATAAAAATCTTAGAAAATTGCCTGGCATTCAGTCAGTCTTAGCTAGTTGTAGGATTACCTGACAGCAGAGCATTTGTCATGCACGAGAAGATAAGCTATCATTTTTTCTATTTTTTCTGATCATTTATTGTGTCTTGAAGCTTCCACTATCTGAGTTCATCCCACAGTGTCTGGGGTAATTGATACCTCTCCCTCCCTGATTTCTAAAGCCATTTATTTGAAAGCAGGTCAAAGAAGCACAGTCCTGTGTAGGCAGCCTGCTCACCCATCCAGATACACACAGTACTACTTGGAGAGAGAACCTGTTTCATCCATACATCTCACTGGAACCTGTCTCCCTTTTCCTGGTTCTGATATCCAACCTATCTCTGCTTTAGTCCAGCACAAATTAGAGGTAATTCTGCAGTTTTCTTTGCTCTCTCAGAACCAAGCAATCTATTTATTCTTTGCCAGAGCATAAACGCAACACTCATTCCCGAAAGAAAAGCTATAATCTTCATTTCCTAGTCCTGCTGACACATTTTCCCCTTATTTTGCAACCCTCTTAACTGATGAAGATTGACAGATAGTAATGATCTAGATGGAAGGTGTTGGTTCTAAATCCCCTACAGATAGACTTGCTCTGCGTGTCACAGTGGTGCAGTAGTAGGTGTTGAAGCAGCCCTGGAGCCTACAGAATGACAGCCATGAGAATTCCACTCTATGAGAGCATGAGCTTTACTGGCAAGAATACATGATTCATGGTAGAAAGAATAAATACAGTTAATTTAAATTTATGGGCATAAGCTATAGGAAACTGGTTATTTTCTAATGAACCATAATACAATCACTCCTAGGGAGAATACTATATTGGTGGTACCAGGCACATTTCTTCTTTAATAAGGACAAGCACTGACTTGGCAGTCATCGCTGTGGGCTTGTCATACATAACATGCAGCCATGGAAACACCAAAAAAACCACAGTGGGAACATCAGAAGCCAGTCCATTGTATGGCTCCTATTCACGTCACTAAAAGGTGCTTTGTCATAGGCAATGGTTGCCCTGTCAGTAACTTCAGAAGTTCAGGTGTGTGGGTTTATCATTTCTACTTTCCTTTAATGAAATCCCCTTCAAAACCTACCATTCACACACTTATCTGTTTTAGGTCCCCTTTATTGTTAATATTGACAAATACAATCTTTGGAGATGAACTGTTCCACATGTTTATCACTTGCTGGGTATGGTGATTCTATCACTTTTTAAATGTAACTTCTTAAATCAGCTCCCCCTTTAAGAGTTCGGTGTTCCAGAATTTGGCTCAAAGAGTCATCTCCAACTTATTTCTACTCTTCAGAATGTATAGGCCTTGCGTTTGCTCAGTCCTTACCTTTTCAAGTCAAGCATAGATCAATTCCCTGATCCTTTTACTTCACACCTACTGACCTTCCTCTATATTCTCTTTTTTTTTTGTATGGAAGTATAGAAATCAGAAACATGTATCGGACAAGAGTGTATAATGACTAGACACATAATCCAAACCAGATTTTCTATTTTTCTTTCTGGTACTCTTCCTGAAGTTTACTGGCTTTGCAGAGATGTGGATGAGTGGGAAAGGGGAGGCATGTCTGCCTACAGAACACTAAACTTGCAGGACAGTCAACAGTTGTCTCCAGATCCAATAATCCTCTTCCTGGAATGGTTTTCTACACATTTGTTCCCTTTCCTCATGGAAGCAATTCTGCCATTGCTCAGTAGGTCTTTTTGAAATGATCCTTATTATCATGGTAACTCATTCTCTAGATGAGATTAGAATCATCTCTAAATAGAAAGATTGAAAATTTCCTCTTTTAGATCATTTGTAGAGTACTCCTATTTACTTTTGTTTGTTTTGAAGTTAGTTTTCTATCCAAATATTTCTATCCAATTTCCTACCCAAGTTCTACAGTCATCTTTTTAAGTGTGAAAACTCACCAGAAGTTATTTTTGTAGTCTAAGTCTCAGGAAAGATTGTCTCTATACGGTACATCTATACAATTCCTTTGTAGCACATAGCCACTAAGATAATGTATAAAGAAATTAATAATAAAGCAAGATCTTTCTGCTTTATTGTTAACAAAAAAAGCAGGTTATAAAACTCTAAGCATGGTATCATCCCATTTTAAAAAGTAAAACATGTGCCTAAGAAAATGCTAGAATAGTATCCATTAAATCACAGATGATATTTCTGAGTGGAAAATATGGCCTCTATCCATCCATAAATGACATAAAAAAGGGTAAAATCTGTACTATTTTAAATATGTATTTAAAAAATATGCATCTTAAATAAAAACATATTTAATCAGATTTTAAAGGTCATCTAGGCTTATTCTTACAAAGTTCTTAATGTTTTGATCTATGAGATGATTGTTATGTGTTGGTATATTATCTTAATCTCTGGGGGACTAAAATAAATAGGTGAACTCAAGTCTTATTTGCCAAATAGTTTTTTATACATAAACTGTATTTATCAAGAAAACCTATCCTTTTGAAATACTAAAATACTAAATATTGCTGTTAAAATATTAAATAAGAAATTGCTAATAGAATAAAATATGCAAGTCATTATTAAGACAAATATCAACATCAGACCTATTAACTACTATAATTTCAAACTTGTGGTAAATGTAATGCTATGTTAAGATAGCTATAATAACTGTGAAGTGGTATGAAAATATCTGAATTTTATTGGTGACAAATTCATAGATTTTGCTAACACTAATGTGGTTTGTGGTCTACATTTATAATTGAAGAAACTAATAAATTTCCTATCCAAGTTCAAAGACCTTATGAATTCAATTCTTGAATGCTTTGGGAGTCTACAGATTCCAGGTAAAGAACTGAACTATATATAGAGACCAAGGCATTCTCATAATGTAAAAAAATAAAATACTAATAAAATGCACCTTAAAATTAATAAGAAAGATTGTTTAATATGTTCTATGTATTTAAATTTCAAATGCCAAAGATATACAAAATTCAGTATTGAATGAAACCTACATATTTAAAGATGACCAAAATATAAAATCACGCAAAATTAAGATGTATATCAATAAAAAGTTCAAGATTTACCCATTCCAAATTCAACTACTAAACAAAGATATGATAAAAGAAAAAAGTGCCATAATAAAATTACACCAATTAAGCTTATGGAAATTAAAGAAAATCAATAGATTTTTCAATACATTTATTCCTGAGAACAGTACTTCAGGCGTTAGAAAGTCCATGAATCAAGGTATATAATGATGTATTATGAGGAACCTTTGGCAAGAAACCTCATTAAGTCACTGCAGAGCCTTACAAAGATAAGAGTTGAAATGCCCACAGTACAGATATTGATCATAAATAATAGACAATTGAATTCAAAAAAAGAATATTAGGAAGGAAAATCAAGTAGAATTAGGGCTATGGCATTGCTTTAGTGGGCCGTCCCTTAGGATTTGAGTCATGTACCAGGATATACACTGCTCTCTTACCTACCAGGAGCCACTCCAGGGGTCCCCATACATGAAATGACATTTTGAAGCTTTCTATAAAGATAAGAATGTCTAATTCTCATTCCTTTTCTACTGACTCACATATCTATAAAGTGTAAAGTCTCTTAGTACACAGAAACAAATGTTAATCATTGTTCATTGTGGTTATCTTAGGCTTAAGATACATATCTTATTTTTGACTATTTTCTAGACTGTGTTCAATGAACATATGTATCTTTTATAGGAAGTTGTTAAAGTTATTTAAAAATAATTTGCCATCAATTTGTTTTTGGACAGAGACACCTTATTTGGTAATAGTTCTTTTTTTCCTCACAACAAAATCTTAAATTTTACCATGGCTTAAAGGTTGCTAAAATAACATGCAGGTTTTTCTTGGCTAATCAGGCTAAATGGCATTTTAAGAACACCGAACATGATTTTAGTATAGACAAGATCATTCATTTTGGAACCCAGCATGACAACACTACGTTGGATGTGAAGAATAAATGTATTAAGCTATAACAGCAAATTCATGAATTCAACCCACAGGAAATAGTCACTGCTACTTGGTAGTTTTACCTGGGTTACAAAGACTGAATGAACATCAAGCCATTTCTCCCAAAGGTTTTAATTCTTTCATTTATAATGTTGACATTGACATGAAACATTTGGAAAGAAATTACATAAGCACAGAGTATTTACTGGTCACCAATGAAATTATTTAAGTTAAATGCTGAGTTGTTAAACTCATAGGACTTCTGGATCTTTTTCAGCATATTGGTAGTCTTTCCTAGATTGTATCTGGGGCTCACACTCCTCCCCCACTGCTACATGCCGTGGAACTAAAATCCTACAGCTACATCAAGTCATATGGTCTCATTAAATGTCTGGGAGTTTAAAAAAAATCAACATTATAATTCTCACTTTACAGATGAAAAAAAAGACAGCTAACAAGAACTTGGAGAAATGCTCATTTATTCTTTCAACTCACGCTATACACTGAATGCCAAGCAAATTGTTAATAGGAAGGTATGCATGACCAACATAGTCTTTGCCCTTTCAAAGCTTAAAACCAGATGGCCATAGCAGTAAGAGAGAATTCTGTCAACTTGATTTGAATTTATTGGTTCTACCTCATTTCTAAATTTTTCTAAGCTTCAAATTCTTCATTTATTAAAAAAAAAAAAAAAAAGGGATGGTAACTCCCATGCCAGGTTGCTAAAAAAAAAACAAACAAAAAATCGATGCAACATATATGAAGTATCTAGAGTACTATTCAACACAATAGTGGTACTCAATAAAGTCACATATGTGGCACAAAGTAGATATTTAAAAAAGCATACTTACTGTTGTTATTTTTGTGGCTGATATTTTTAATAAGATTAAAAACTAATCATGCTAAGTTTTTAAACGAGGGACTTGGCATTTCCAGCGTTTGAGATTGCTGGAGATTTACACACTTTCTTTTCACATGTAAAAACCTGAAATTGAGGGTCAAGGCTGTACATGTTGTGTTAATCCCACCTTAAACGTGTTTAGCCAGGTTCTTTCATAAAATATGTTTCATGAACCATAATTTGAAAACCACTGGAATTTGACACTTGCTACTCACTGACTAGATGGAAGATATTGGGACCCATCTTTGATGTATTTACTATTAACAGGGTTTAAAAAATAGACATGAGGTTACAAATCCACCATTTACTTTAACATATTACTGAAATACAGTCTAAAAATATTGTATATAAGAGGACAAAAGAAGAGAAAGAGTTTAAAAAGTGAGAGGGAGATAAGAAGATATTTATTCTGGCTACATAAATGTAAATAATATTGTATTAACAAGGCATGATATAAAAGTGGGCATGATGAAAAGACCTGGACTCACAGGTTGAAAAAGCAATCTCCTGTGTCCAATTAACCTCAAGTCTGAAAATGTAGGCATATATTTTTTCCTACTACATCAGTATGTCTGTGTATACATACTCATGTGCTTTAAACCTGTTTTACAACAGTTTTTCCAAAATAGTTTCTACTATTAGCTTAAGCATTTCCCAGCGATTTTGAAGGAAGTATTTTATTTTCTTCTGAGAAAAAGCAAGCTAAATCACTTAGGCATCAATTTTGTATTATAAAATTCCATCAAGGATGAATCTACCTCTAAGTTTTTAATGGACTCTATGAAGGACTTAATTGTGTAGGCTTGGCAAAATATTTGTTGATTAGAGGAGGGCAATTCCTTGAGTGTTAAAACCATGCCCTTTGATATGTTGTATTATGAGGTACATGGCTATTTACACCACAAGGTTCTCAGTATATATCCATGAACTGTATTTCCAGAATATGTAAGCAAGTAATTTTTATTCCTCTCAGAAGCATTTTACATATTTGGATTAAAGGTAAAGTTTCTTTTTTAGTTTTAAAAAATGTTTATTTATTAATTTTGAGAGAGAGACAGTGTGTGTGTGCACAAGTGGGGAAGGGGCAAAGTGAGGGGGAGAGAGAGAATCCCAAGCAGGCTCCACCATGCTGTCAGCGCAAAGCCTGACATAGGGCTCGATCTCACCAGAACTGTGAAATCAGGACCTGAGCCCAAATCGGAGTCAGTTGCTTAACCAACTGAGACACCAGGCACCACTGCAACCTTTCTTTTTGAATTAGACTCTATTACTTCCTGGACTCCGTCTAGGTATCTGTTCATCATAGTCTCATTTACCTTGATTAAAACCCCCTGCTTCACTTAGTGCCAATTATTGATTACAAGCCGAGTTAAACAAACAGATCTATCTATACCTGATGCTTTAGGCACCCAGCTAATATTCCATTGATGAGTCATCTCCCCTTCTCAAGCAGGTTGGGGCTTCCAGTTTCTGAAGGATAAGGGATAAAGAAAAGGGGTCCTAGATTGTTATAAAGACAAATAGCCAGACTGAGCTGCTCTAAGAAGCAGGTTGTACTGAGAGCAAGGCCCATGGGACACAGATGATACGGTACCTTCAGAGCAGTACTCTAGAGTTGACCTTTCTCTTTCTCATGGTGGCCATGCCCCAACTCTGCTTGGAATAGTAGCAATCCAATCAGCAGTCAGTTGGTCAGTAAGTCTGAGTCATTGGCAAAATAAGAGATTTGGTGAGGGCTTCATGCTTATAAAGTTCATTTATCAGCTCCATCTAGTTCACTAAAATGAGCTTATTCACAAGGAGGAGGCAGGCCTCACTGTACTACTCCATTGACCGAAACATAGGGAAACAAAAGGTAAATATATCATTCAACCTATTTAGATGATTTTATCCTGGGTTTTGGGTCACCTCTATGTATGATTCATGGGATTGGATCTCAGAGATAGAAGAGGTCCAACAGCATATGAGGGGAGGGTGTGCAGTGGTTTGAGTGGGTTTGCTTCAGAGTAAGAGCTGACTGTGCCTCTCTTCCCAACGATGTTAACCTTGAGAGTTTGAAATTGGGCCACTGTGGAGTCTTTATACCATGGAAATTGACAATTGACAATGCTACAAATCAGGGCATCGGTATATTTCCGCTTTCAGAGAGCTGTTGTGTTGTTAAATATCTATCAGTACACCACTCAGTGTGTGTATGTGTGTGCACGCACACATTCTGGAAATTTAATTTCTTGAAAATTAATTAACTTTAAAGATTGCTCTAGCTCACCCACTTATTGAAAAAATGATCAGATACAGGTTTTAGTAGCTATAAACCTCAACACTATTTCCTTTTGCTTCTTCATTTTTTACAGAGGGAAGTTAACAGTGAACTAATCATAACCTGTTGATAATTCCAGCCCAAATCTTTCCCTTAGTAGGACAAACCTTTTGCAGTAGTTAAATAGAGTTATTCTAAAGCTTTTCCTTTTAAGCTTGTTTTTCTTGATTAGTAGAAATTTGGCTAACAATCAGTCAGCCAACTGCACCCATCAAGTACCCAGCAATTCATATAGATTGACCAGGAAGATAAAGGTGAAAGGCTTTGTTTGCAAACGTTGCCATCTAAAAACCACAACAAAAGCCAGAAACTACGGGCTGTGAAGAGACTTAGTAGACTTCAAGAGGCACTAAGAGACACAAATTTGCCAATTTCCTATATCGCATAAAAATATAATATAAAAATTTACTCTCTCATCAAATTTTACGGAGATCCATTTGAGTTAGGATCTCTTCAAGAAAAACCTCACAGCTTCAACGCTTGAACAACTCAGCATCTACTGGGAATCAGATCACAAATTGTATTGTAATATCTATTATACAGAGATAAGGGGATGTTTTATAAAGAAATCTAATTAAATTTATTCTATCTCATGTTAAAACTCAACTTAGTGATGCAAATATGAGCTTTTTAGCAATTTGGGGATTTTTCTTTTTTTCAGTCTTAGTAAGAGATAACACAAAAATTATCACCAACCCGAACTTTGCGATCTGGAAAAGGAAGATTTTAGACTCGATTTTTAGTCCCTACCTTCTAAGTAGTTAAGAGATCCCCCCTTTGTCACATTCCATCTTCACAAATACGGACACTAATTAATTATTATTATTAACTGATTGGAGGAGACAGCTAAATACAATACCTTATTCCTTAACCAAACCAGCAACCTGAAGTGTAACTATAATTGCTTCTTATCCAAATGACAGAAAGCAATTTCAGTCGCTGCTTTACTTAATTAGGATGCATGAAGCATGGACCTCCAGGTCACATCTCTGTAAATTATGCCTCTTCCATTTTCTTGAAAAAGCACTTATGTCTCAGGCACCTTGACATAGTTTTTAGTAAGACCATATAAACTCAGTGCAACCACATTTCACTTACTTGTGGATACATTATCTGCGCTGCCTTCTGGTTTTTCCACAGACCCCTGTACATTTAATTATTTAGTTCTACTTTCTGGGCATGAAACTGAAAAGTTAACAATGAAAGGACTTCATTACACATGTGTTGGCACAATATTTTTGAAGGAATAGGTGAATCCATGAGGGAACTACCTCGATTTACTTTGCCTGAGGAGAGCTCTTTGAAACTGTAGAAGCTTTTGGCCCCTTGCCCAGATTAAGAGAAGTTTTGAAAGAAGGCTAAGGGTGCATTAGTCTGAAGCATAGTAGCTGCCTACCATGATGGAAAGCTCAACCCTCTGTACCAAGGGGACGTCACTAGGTGGTTCAATGGGAGTTCAAGACCAGTAGATACTTACATATGAACCAAAGATATTTCAAAGACAAACACAAAGTGGCCATTTTTAAATTATGCAAAATTTAAGATGAATGACCCACTACAATATGATTACAAGCATTTATTAAGCATCTGTGAAGAAGCTATGATGGAGACATCAGGCAATAGGATGCATAGTTTCTACACTCAAATAGCTCGTGACAAGTAGCAACAGAAGAAGAATCAGCAATGACACAAAACTTTAAAAAGCTTCCCATTTGAAAAGGTACCATATTATGTGTAACTACATTTCCTTTTCTCTTAAGGGTTTTAGAGTTAATTGTACCTTGACCATCCAGCCTTCATCAATTCCTATGATAACTATTTCCAATTTATGATAGAAGAGTTTCAACACTTTGATACTTAGGTATATAAGACTAGCCTAACTTAACCAATTACTAGCTACCGCCTAAACCTCAAAGTCTGGTATCCTGGGACATACCATGTTTAAAGTTTGAATATATAACACAAATCTGATGTTTTGACTGGATTTTTTTAATTTTGCTGGGTGGAATCCAAGTGTTTCCTAAAACTCAGTGGGACTTTGTGTGTTTGTGAACTTTTGTACGTAAACACATAATATGTGTTCAGCTTCAAATGGGACAAACTTATGCATAAGTGTGCACATGCATATGTGCACATCTACTGAGCACAACTCTACCATTATGGAGTTATTAAGACTATACTTCTTGCTTATTTAAATATTCCCATTATAGCTGTGTGCTGTGTGGTTCACTTCATTTCCCAGCTAACAGCCCGCTGAACTTTGGTATGATGTGGATGTGGCCGGCACATGCAGAAGCCTCTCAGGAAAAACTTATCACATCGGATCTAATCAGTAATGTACAAGAGCCCGCTAGTTATATAACACAAGCCAATCTGCTGTTTTTCCCTCCCTCCCACTCACTGTTTCACCAAGCATGGATGCCACAGGAGAATCCTAATCAAGAAGCACCTAGTAACAACATCAGTCCTTCTAGAAAATGGCATTTATGCATTCAAATAAATGGTGCAGCCTATCATTCTTGCAGCTAAGGCTCTTACATGTTTGTTTGTTTGTTTGTTTTGGTCTTCTGTCAAAATATAGTAGTAATTACTAATTACAAGGGAATAGAGGTCTAAGAATTGATTTTAATGACCCCACTGAATTTTCAACAGTCTTAGTTTAGAAAAATAAGAGCTGGAGTGACAGATTTGAATCTGTTTTCAAACAGATTTGCATCGTGATTTGGTCCACAAAGGCCACGGGTCATTTTATTCTTTGGGGAGTTGGAATAGAAGTGCATCTTAGCGTATATTGGGAATTGAGTACATTTCACCTGCTAAAATTGTAGGTCTGGAGGACAGTGTTCAACGAAATCTGAGATGCTTCTTATCTTCAAGTTCAAATTGTAATTTTACTGATAAAAAATTAGACATTCAGAGAGGGGGAAAATTTATTCAATGTTATAAAACAAGTAAATAAACGGGCTCCTGAACTCATTTCTACTGGCTTTAAGTCCAGTAATTTTTTTAAAGTTTATTTATTTTTGAAAGAGAGACAGAGAGCAGAGGAGGAAAGAGGAGGGAGGAGAGAGAGAAAGAGAGAATGAATGAATGAATTACAAGCAGGCTCTGCACTGCCAGCCCAGAGTCAGACGTTGGCGCTCGAATTCACAACCAGTGAGATCATGACCTGAGCTGAAATCAAGAGTCGGACACTTAACTGATTGAGCCACCCAAACAACCTAGTCTGGTAATTTTTTGTACTACAATACGTTTATTGTAAACCTCGCTCAAAAATTTTGCCTTCACCTCTCCCCTTCTTTTCTCCCTCTCTCCTTTCCTCCCTTTTGGTCTCTGATATTCCCTCCTTCCTTCCATTTCTCTCCTTCCTCTTCTTTTTGATCCACCCAACAATCCATCTATTTAAAAAGTATTTTCTGTGTATCTATTATGTGCCAGGTACAGAGTTAGAGACTTGGAATTCAGATGGGTCCCTGTGAAGAAGCCCTACTTACAGTGAGACCTGAAGAAAGCCTGTCATGGAATGGGGGAATATAACATTCCAGGCAGAGGCAATCATTTCTGCTAAGGGCCCATGGCAGAAAGCTGCTAAAAAAGGCCATTAAGGGGACCTCAGCAGAACTGACCCACTAGGCAATGGCAAAAGAATATTGTTTTTTGACTCTGTCCTCAAGGTTATAGCCCCAATCCTCAGCCCTAAATTTCCTCTAACATTTTTTTCATTCCTGTATTGTCTTTAAACCTTGCAATAATATATCAGGAATAAATATTTTGAAGCAAACTAAAAAAAAGGCAATAGAGGGAAATGTGTCTCGTATTCATGTTAAGACACTGTCACCATAAACATGTATGTTGTTCATTTTCTTACCCGCACATTCCTGCACGCTTGTGCAAGCCGGTACGGTCAGTGTAGTATATGGATTATGGACTCTGAAATCAGAGAAATCATAGCATCTAATCCTGACTCTGAACTTCCTGGTACTTTGGTCTTGAGCAAATCTTTCTGTGGCTAAGCTTCAGCTTTCTCACTTGCAGAGTTAAAATTTATAGCTATCATCCAGATGGTATGAAACCATCATGTTACACATGCAAAGAGCCCTCATGGTTCCAGGCATATTAAAGACTCAAAAAACACTCAAAATATTCAATAAGTGGGTCAAAAGGTATATAATATTTTAAAAGTAAATGTTTTAAGTCGTACTATCAGATATTCTTTAATGATACCAATGGATATGCAGAAATGGAAATCTGTATTCGTTAACTAGAATATTGCCAGGGATGATAGAATGTTCTATTTCATGAGAAGATATTGGACTGGAAATACCAGATATAGCAATAAAAGTAGAAAACATGAATGAGCCTCTTGGGCCACAGGCATGGTCAACTCTGCTCAAGACTGTTCTAACACAAATAAACAAAAAACAGGTCCCAGCTCTTAGCATTGATGAGTAAGACTCAACATGGGAAATGAAATATAGATCATTTAACTCTGCCTCAGTTTTGTCTTCTGTAAATGGGGATAATACCTCACAGTGTATTTTTGGATTAAACAACAATATCTAGAACATGTTATTAGTATATCCATTACCTGGAACATAATATGTGATAAATAGATGCTTTTTTGTTCAGAGTATATGAAGGTCATATTTCAAAAAGCAATGTTTGAAATGCTAATACTTGACAAACTTGATTTTAACAGTAATAACAAAAAAGTGGCCAAATATTTTTCTTTTGTCTGATCCATCTCATAGGGATTATAAGAACTAATTTTTTGTCTTCATTTTCAAGTAAGGGGAAAAGAGAGCAGGAGCCACTGTATAGGGAAGAGAAAGCCTGTGGTTGTTTCAGAAATGCTCTTAAGGCTTCTCCCTCTGCCTCCAGTGATAGACAAACAAGTTTATTGCTTGAGTAAAAGCAAAAAAACATTCTTCATGTCTTTAAACAGAAGCACATCCTGGCAGCCAGAGCTGGAGTTCTTCATAAAAATCGTTTATACCAAACCACATGCTATTTCTCAGTATGTTTTAAAGATGAACGTTAGCAAACAAAGCTTTCTCCATAACAGAAGCTTTGAAATGCATAGCTGTTCATCAGCCTGGTATTGCTTCCCATACCTTCTCACCAAGGTTAGCCCATGAAATTAATAGTCACAGCTTGGTGTTAGAGTAGTTTTCCCATGCTGTCTATAAAACATTTCGATTTCAGGGTGGCATTTTGTAAACTGGAGTCATTCACAAAGAGTAGCATCTCTCTGGATACAGTTTTTAAAAACTGCTTTCAATGTGCAATTTTAAAAGTCACCATTTGAAAGCCATCATGGTAATAAATGATTCAGAAAGAATCATCAGTGGGTACTAAAGCTCCTGTAAATTTGTCTAATAACAAGGTATTTACATAGTTGCAAAGTGAAGCAGAAGAGAGGAGGAGAAACCTAACAGGTACCACTTTAACCTAGCCATGAAAATTATCACCAGCAATGAGAAAGAGATACCAGGTGCCTCTAGATACGATGCACTGGGAAGAACACAATGATCCTTCTGTAGCAAAAATACATAACCTGAATGTCATCATGAGAAGATAGCAGACAAACTCATATATTGAGAGAGGCACCAAAAAAACTGTCCTGTACTCTTCAAAACTGTCAAGGTCATGAAAGACAAGGGAAGGATGAGGCAATTTCCCAGGTAGAAGGAACAATCAAGGCAAAATTTGAGTAAGATGTGTAGATTAGGTAATACTGTGTTTATTCTAATTTCCTGAAATAGATCATTGTGCTGCTGTTATGAAAGAGAACATCCTCATTTGGGGGAAATATACTGAAGTATTTATGGATAAAGACAGATCTGTAATTCTGTGTGCATGTGTGTGCATGCGCGTGTGCACCCACATAGAGACTATAATCCCTATACTTTCTGTGGGATAGCCATTGTTATTCCAGTGTTAAAGCTTAGGAAGCAGGGTCAAAGTTAAGACAATTTTTAGTTGTCTAGCTTTATCCTTTCCCTACTTATTTCCTAAAGTAGGCACCTTAGGATACTGAGGTTGTTATTTGAAAAAAAAAAAAAAGAAGAAGAAAAAGGGAGAGTATGATGGTCAAATACATTTAGGACAGGATGCATTGAATGAAATTAAGTTAGCTTTTACTGTACTAATCTGTGTTGCTATTCTTCAACATATATGCACTGTGCAACATTCCCTAATAATGTGTACCATGCCATTGAACACCCACTTTCAAAAAATATTTGCTGATTTTTTATAATGTTGTCTTATTACTCAAAGAGATGTTTTCTTCAAGAATAGGATGTGCCTTATACTTCAGTGTCCTTCACATGTTAAGCACATAGTAGGTATTCAATAAATATCCCATGATTACTGGTAGAGACTCACTCGGGCTCCTATATGGTCTTTTTTCTTCTTACAGTGTTCCTTAGTAGTTCTCCTTGAATTTTCATTCCTCAAATTTCCTGTATTGAAACTAATACGTACATGTAAACTAAGTGACCTTTCAATGTCCTGAAGCTGACTTATAATCATTAATAGCAACTCCAGCCTTCTGACCAGCCTTTGATTACATTTGCGTAACTCTTCATTTTCTTACTCAGGTAAGAGTCAATTTTGCAAACAGCAGAGTCCTTAAAGAGGTTTAAAAAGAGAGGAAAAATTTAATTCAAATAAGCATTACATACCTGGCAGTTGGGAAAAATGAAAAGTCCATAAGCAGTACATCAGGAAGCCCCGTGGTATGTTAAATTATAGGTAATAAAATCAGAGTGTCATAAAGAAAACCACTACACAGACTTTGAAATGACTTTTTTAAACTGCAAGAGTTGCATTAATTTGTATTGCCTAGGATTACACATGAGCATGACTGCATTTGGTGGAGAGCACACACTGTCTGCCAAGTTCTTACAGTTTTCTGAGAAACAGAAATTTTGGTATCTTTGCAAAACAGATCTTGAGCTTGAGCACATCAATGTAAGAATGCATGCATTGCTGCATTTGTAAGACTACAGTGATGTCTAACATATTCCCCTGATCCTTTAATAGCTAAACTCTTGGCAGAGAACCTCAAACCTTGTTATGGCTCGACTTTGATACTTAGGGGGGGTGACTGTCACACAGTTGATGTATTTCGGATATAAGATGGAATTTGGGGGCAGTTTCTGGGGAGAAGAGATGGAAGCATTCAGAACAATGTGTTCAGAAGAGGTGGGTACTACATTTAAAGCTACATGTAAGAAGTCTTAGCTACCAGAGCAAGGAGAAAGAAATGGCTATCTGGCTGTCTTCCAAGTAGAGATAGTCCCTGAGTACCTAATGCCTGTAAGCTACACTGCTGGATGCTATGGGAGGTTAGATGAGTCCCCAGAACTGCAGCCTTTTCCCATCTTCTTTTCATAAGCACGTATTTTGATCTTGCCTCCATCTGCTGCATAGACATCTGGATTATCATTTACTCCCTTATTCTCTTGCACCTGTTAAAATTTTCCACCACACTATTACAGTGGTTCTCAAAGTATGGTCCCAGGACTCGCAACATCAGCATTAGCTGGAAATCTGTTAGTGGCAATTTTCTGGTCCCACTGCAGATCTACCAAATCAGTATCTTTAGCGGCAGGTGGTTAGGGAGGAGAACTGACCAGCAATCTCTATTTTAATGAGCCCTCCAACAGATTCCAAAGCATATTATAGTTAGAACCGCTGCCATCTCGTAAGCCACCCTCTCAGAGTTCAGCAATGACCTCTGATTCACCAGACCTAGTATTCTTTCCTCAGATCTGATCCTTCATTACCTCTGTAAGCATCACACTCTGTACACATTTCACATCTCACATTGAGACATTCTCCTTTGTTTCCCGTGGTTTTGTAGCACCATCTGTCTTCACCTCACACCATTCCTTCATCTCTTTCATTGACTCTTTCTTCCTCATTATTTGGCCTTCTCCTCAGTTAAATCTCCCTTCCTTTCACTTTCTACATTCTCTCGTGAGGATCTGAGCCATCTATCTCTATGATCTCAAGTATTTTAGTTACAGCAGTTTTAGAATTGTGTTTTTTACCCAAGTCTCTGTATTAGTCTTCAAGTTTGTGTTTCAAGTGAGTCACGGGGAAGGGCCATCCCTAGGTTCCATGGCCTCTTAAAAAGAATACATTGAAACCCAAAAACCCCATCCTCACCAAAGCAGCTGCTCTTCTCTCAACTAGTTCTCTCTCAACTCTCAGACAAGAAAACTCAAAGACTCGGACTCATCCTTGGCTTTTGTTTCATTCCACGACTGATTATCCAGCAAGTCTTGTTGAGCCTGTTTACATTCTTTCTGCACATTGGCATTTCCACCACCTTCCCGAAAGACCAAGCTTCTCGTCTTCTTTCACTTGAGGTTTTTTCCTAGTAATTGCCACTAAGTTAATTTTCTTAATTCTTTGATTGTATAGTTATAAAGTCACTCAATCATTCTGTGATCCTGCTACTATCTTCCTCTGAAAATCCTCATTCATTACCTTGACACATGGCGTTACTATAGGACTCTGAACTTGCTTTCCAGCCTTAGTTCCCATTGCTCCTTGTTATATTCCAGCTAACCTGGGAGACTCTCCATCGAAGAGTCTTTATGCTTACTCTTTTTAAGTTTCTATAACTATCTTTTAATGATTTTATCCAACATGTAATATCATCTCCATTCTCTTCCATGTGTCCTTCTTCGGTGTCCCTTACCTGAACATCATCTTCCCCCTATTTCCCCTCCTTCATACCTCTTCTATGGCAGGTGACACATCTGCAGGTTATAATAATAATGCATACAACACTCTCTCTGCCTGGCTAGACTGTAAAATCCTTGAAGACAGATCCCGAGCTGGTCTTCAAGGTTTTCTTTCTCGCCTGAGTAACTAGAGCACAATTTGTCATGTGAAAGATGCTTAGTGAAATTTGCGTATTGAATAAATACATTCTCTCTTAAGTCTGCTTGTGGGAGGACTGGTGCGTCTCAAGAGGGGCAGTCAATGAGGAGGAGGAGGAAAAGGACAGAGGAGACCTTAAGTAAGCAGGCAAGAAATTCTGTGACTCAGAGAAACAAAGGCTAGAATTTTCCTGGAGGAAAGATCTAAGAAAGTAATGTGGGTTTGTTTCCAATTGTGATAAGTTCTAAGTGCGGGTTAAGAGAGGTTTAGAGAAGAATACTTGATAGGGGTACTTCCCACAGAGTTTAGTGTCACTTTTAATGCTAATTCTGAGGAAAATGAATAGCAAACAGCCCCTAAAATTGGGAGTTTGGTAATCAAATAATTGGGGGAAACCTGACAAACAAAAATCAACAGGGTTCTTTCCTGTAAAACTTATGTCCTTCAACTTACTATTGTGTATTATTATATTGTGTATATTGTGTATTATATTATCCCAGTTCTGGAATGGTTTTCAACCTGTGGTGTTCCCTACACTTACATGAGCACAACACTGTTTTATCACAGGGCATCCTCTAGGAATAGCATTGCTGAAGAACCCATGCTGGGGAACACCGCATGGTTGACTCTCTGTGAGCTTTTAAATATAAAAATAAAGGCAATTTTAATACTCAGGACCTTAAAATGGAAAAAATAAATTAGCTACTCCATCCAATGACAAGAAAGGGGGCACTTTTGTTTCAAGCATCCAAATATTATCTGTTTCACAGTCCCCTCTCCCAAGAGGATTTCCCCGACTATCAGTTATTTGTTGCCTATTTCCAGCTCTATCCACCCTTACCAACCACCCCCCCCCCTTCTTTTCTATTCTCAGTTTATGAGACACTTTTTTTTCTGGAGGGATCTTCTTAACAATCCCAGAAAGGTAGAAAAGAGAAAATTAACTGAACACACACACAATTCTCAGGCCCTTATAATTTAAAACGGATTTACCACAACTTGAAAGTGCTGCTAAAGTGACATATATATTAAACAGATATTTGCCTGCAGGCACAGAATAAGAAACTGATCAGAAGGGAATGAATATTCCATCTGGACTCTGATATTTCATAGTTGTGATCCATTTTTTTTTTGCCATGACATTTACTTAAGAAATGTTCAAAATAATAATTTAAATAAGCATCAAATACCGCATGAGTTCCACACATATGCCAAAATAATCTTACCCTTGTAATCCCTAAGAATTGCCCTTGACAGTATCTTGAAGGCAAAACACAAACTGCATTTGCAATGTTTTTGAGGATAAACTCCTCAGGACTATTCCTTTAGGGAACATAAAAGAGTTGTGTGAATGTGTGTAAAATCAACTCAATAAAATGTTTTTCCAATAGAGGAAGAGGGTCTTAAAGTAATCCAAGAAAGGAGTTTGTTCGCATATGGATATGGCCCTGGAAACTTGGAATCAAGATAATTGGATTAGTAGGAATTACTATATAAGGATTATGTAAATGTATAAATATGTTATACTCTTCAATCATCCATGGGCCTTTATCTTTACATTATCCCAGTTTTTGTTGGTTTCCTTCTACATATTCAACAGCTCTAGTGTAACTGATCATCAGGTAAGAAAATGTTAATAATTTTTTCTCCTGAAACACTTAGGAAATATCTTACTTGAATGCCCCAGAATCAAGATCCATCATTAAGAGTCTAGACATGGCACAAATAATGTTTAAAAAAAATTTTTTTAATGTTTTATTTATCTTTTGAAGGAGAGAGAGAGAGACAGAGCATGAGCAGGGGAGGAGCAGAGAGGGAGACACAGAATTTGAAGCAGGCTCCAGGCTCTATGCTTTGAGCACAGAGCCCAACGTGGGGCTCGAACCCACGAACTGTAAGATCATGACCTGAGCCAAAGTCGGACGCTCAACCGACTAAGCCACCCAGGCACCCCATTATAGTGTTTAAAAGAATTCAACTGAGGAATCGATATTGTGCAGGGATTGAAATGTTCTGGTAGAGAGGAAGCTGTCTCAAACTGCTGCAACTTTGTTTATCATGTAGATAAAATAAACATTGCTCATTTGATTACTTCACTTGAAAAATCTCTGGAGAAGACAAGACTGGTCTGATGGTTCATCACATCAAGAACTCATTCCTTCATCATCAGTAAAGGCTCGCAATGGTTATATCTGCCTCATAGTCAGAACTACACAACTGCAAGTTTATACCTATGCAATCACCAGAGAAAATCACTGCCTTCAAATTACAAGCCTATTGGTTGCATCCTTCTAGAACAAAATTATGTTAAGGGCAGAGAATGTGACTCTCATTCACAAATGTTTCACTGATGTTTTATAGAGTGACTGACATGTAAAGTATTTGTGGAACAAATAAATGATTCCATAATTTCTATTCTGGTCATATCATTATTCAACTCTAATAGATATTTAATCTAAGATGTTATTGGCACTTTTTTTTTTTAAAGGTGAGGAGTATTTTCAGCACCCCATCCCACACACATCTTAAATTGATATTCTACTCAGAATACATGCTTTATATATTTTTTTTAAATGAAAGGATAGCTGAAATTATCTTTTAACTTATTAGAGCATTTAGTTATTGAACTACCTATGTCACTTTAAGCCAAAGAACTAAGTAGCTAAACTAAACTGCTCAAGAGGTTGGCCTTCACTTAGGGGCAGGCCAACTGGCCTCAAATCCTTATTTCTTTGGGAGTGTTCATTCACAGCCATTCACAAAGCCCCCAACTTTTCTCCAGCAGGCATGCTGGGCAGCACAGGATTTCAGCAACAGTTCTGTGATTCTCATCTATCATATAAATCAGGAAAATACCCATTTGTTTATTTCCTCTCTGGGCACTTTATCACTCCAGCCAAGGGGAACAGCCTGGTCTTAGTCACCTCATTTGATTCTGTGATCTGAATACTGTGTTTTACGTGTGGTTAGAATCTGAGCCTTGCATTGAAAAGGGTGTAAACAGTTGCAGACAATCAAACTCACGCATGGAAACTGCAGGTGACTGTCCAATTTTTGAGACTGCCTCAGAGAGAACTCTCACTTTGATGCTGATGGGAGAGGAATGTCAAGATGGATTTCCGCGGGGTATTAAATAACTGAAGGGACTGGAAATCACTCATCGCTAATGTAAAAAAGGACATATGATTTTTCATCAGGAGCCTGAGCTATGGCTCCATTCTTGCCTGCATTAGCCATTATGAGATGAAAGCAGATGGAAATTATTCATTCTCTCCAAACTCACATTCTTAAAATGCGATCTTATGAAAAAGCTTCGCCACAATCTTTCACTTCCAGGGAAATAGGACAAATGAGGCTTCCTCCAGAGCAGACAGAATCCTCACTTTCTTTACTGTATCTCAGCTGCACTAACATCTTTGGCACCAGTCTTGCTCGTGTATCACGGGCTTTATAAATGACTCCATCTCAGTCATCTGTTTTTATCCCAAGGCACACCCTGACTCCTCCAACCCCAAGGCTGTTTTGACCTGCCTTAGTGGCTCGATCCTCCTGCAGACACACAGGACCTGTCTTGCACCTGATGACAGCCATGTCAGTCAAAATGCGCAAAGTCATGGCCATAGAGTTAAGAAGAACTCATCTTTCAGGGCATGAAAAACACTGCCTAATAATGCTCTGGTGTTATCAACACCTGAAATGTAAGTTTTAGTTCCTAAAACATCATTTTATAATTAAACCAGAAACCAAATTAACCAACTCTTGTTTGGTTTGTGAGAGGAAGGGGTAAAGGGTAGCTTACAAGGAGCCCATGCCAGTAAGTAAGGGCCTATGTGTTGCTGGGGTTTGGGAGAGGAAGGGAGGAAATGGCCAAACAAGAAGGTTCTTGAAAAGACCGACACCTTACGCGATCATTATGGGTATTTAGCATTGGCTCTGCTGGACTACTCTTTGAAGGCAGAGAGGGCACTGACGTGTAATAGAAAAGAATAGAAGTTCTAGAGTTCCAGTGGTATAGACTGAAATCCCATTTCCTTCACTTTCTAGTTATAAGAGTCTGGACAAGTTACCTCACTCTCTGAGACTCAGTTCCCTCATTTGTGACCTTGGAGTTAATAATAACCTTTCTCCAGCAAGATCTTCTATTCAACATTGTGCCTATAATCAACATTACAAGGTATTGTATGCTTAAAATTTTGTTAATGGTGGATCTCATGTTAAGTGCTCTTATTACAATAAAAACAAAACAAAACAAAACAACACAAAAAGCTGCCATACAAAAAACCTTGAAGGTAATTGTGAGATTTAAATGGAATAATGCAAAGTAGAATAACAACCGGGGTTGTAACACAAAAGCCTTATTAATTGTATTATAGAAAGTACCCCTCCCACAAATGTCACACACGCAATAGGAAACAACACATACAGGAACTTGTTATAAGGGGATTGCGACTTTTCTATCATTGTTTTGCTGGTGTAGAGCATGGGGCTTGAGACATAAGAAGCTCTCAACTAAAATTTATGCATATAAATGAGATTTATCGATTATTTTTTTGAGACTCCTATAGGTCACAGGCACACCTTGGTAACAGAGGATTTTTAAAATAAATAGAAAAAAGTATAATTTGTACTTTTAAGAAGGGCAGCGATAAGGTACAATGTTGCTTTCAGAAAAGGAAGTGTTTCTCTGATGAGTCCTGTAGTCCCTGCCATGTCAGAAAGGAAAAAGGAAAAGACCACAGTAATGGAGAATAAAGGACACATAGAAAACAAAATACATCTGTTGGATTATTAAAATATAGTTATTGTATAATTAACTAAGAAAAATTACGTCTTACTTGACATCATGTGTATTTTACCACAGCAAGTATCCTACCTTCACCTACTACTTGTTGACCAAAAGTGTCACTTTCTTAAAACACACTGTGGTTTACATGTGATACCTAAGTGTATCTGCAACTCTGATGTACACTGGTTACTCAGAATTTTTCTTCTATTCATCTACATTTGCAAATGGGCCCATACCAACAGAACACAGGTTGACCACCACACTGAATTAATATCAACTCAAAGTTCGTCTCTCTTCCAAAGTCTCTGGATATCACTTCACAGAAGAGGGGGTGCGGGGCTTCAGGTAAATTTATAATTCAGTAAGGGCACCTGATAAAATGGGATGGGGAGAGTTCTGGCGTGTTGACTCAACAGCCATCACCAATGAAGAAATAGACCTCATTTCATGAGAAATAAGTCTCTCACACATACATTAGCTTTAGTATGCTTATCTATAAAATGATAGACTTAGATCCAGTCAGTGCCTTGAAAACTGTCTCTGCTGGTCCCTAGGGAGTTTCAGTATGGTGGACAAGGACTGGGCTGGACTTGGGGTCTTCTCCTCTTCAACCCGGGCAGCTTCTCCTTTTTTTTTTAAGTCTGTTTTAATTATTAACTTGCTTAATTAAATTTTCTTTGAACAAAGTATTACACTATAAAAAAATCTACTAGATTGGTGGACTAAGCAAATGGTTTGCATTCAGTCAGCATGTCTTTTAAAATGTTTAAGTGTATTGCAGTTTACTAAACATACTAAATCATATGCATGATCTTGCTTCAACATTGCTATGAGGTCAATGTTACCATTCTCTTCCATTTTGAAGATTATTAGAAAGCAGAGAGGCTTGTTGAGGTAAACCATGTACCTGAAGATACACAGGCGGTCAGTCATGGAGTTGACACAGGAGCATAAGTATTCTGGTCCAAAGTGCAGTGTCCCTCCCCACAGCACACTGCCTCATCCACACAGGGGACTCTTCCCCTCAGACAGTACTATACAAAAGAGGAGAGAAAGGAAAATGGCGGACTGCTTATCTTATTCTGCATTGCAAATGTGCTCTGAGTATTGAAGCCAATGTTATTTGGCTGTTCCTTTTTTCTGTCACCATGGATTATCGCAGAACACAGTTTTGATGTTCATTTCAGTTATCATTATCTGGGGAATAGGAGGAAAAAATTAATTATCATTTAATTTCATCCCCATTAGTGTTTAAGTCTAGCATATCCTACCTGCTTCTGTACTACATCTCTTAATCAAATGTATGCCTGACATTGGAATAACCAGGTCAGAAGAAGAAGAAAGCCGGGTAAAGTGAAGGAGAAAGCAGTAAGGCAGCACAATGTTTTCACTGGCAGTTGGTTCTGTATCATGGGAAGAGTGAAAATTTAGGGAGCATGTAGCTTCATGTTAAGGAACCACATTAATATGGTTCCTTTTACTTATTATTCCCATGTCATAGCAGAGAAATGAGTTCGCAAAAATAAAACTAAACAAAAAAAACTTGGCCAAAGTCATACAGCTAGTAAATGGCATATAAAGGATCCATACCTTAGTCTCTACAAACTAGATGATTAAGATGAAGCTAAAATTAAGCTACAGTAAAGAGGTATGAGCTCATTAATCCAAAATCAAGCAAAATTCAATATATTGTACTTAGAACCCATAACTATTTCTTGAATGCCCATAGGGATGGATCTTAGAATAGCAACTAGGTTTGGGGTACTAATTCTCATGAGTAGCTTCTTGAACTTCTGCTGTGTTGATCAGGATTCTGAGGTCTTGACCCACTCCAATAGGAAAAAGTGCCATGTTCAATTAGTTATGTCTAATGTGTCCACTTTGGGTAGGTGGGGATGAAGAGAGTGGGGTGTGCAAGACAGAGTGGGGACATGAGTGCTCCATATTTCATGACGTCTGCTCTATTGAAATCAGAAAATAACTAATGCTTATTGCAAATACTTTAGAGTAATTCTTAACCATGACAGTCATACTAAGAGATGTATTTCACTTCTATTCACTAGCTGAGCCAAAAACGATGTAACTATCTAGACAACCATACAATTCCAAGTGTCTAGGAATTTTCTGCCAATAGCCAATGTACTATCATTTTCTTTCTTCAGTGCACAAGCAAAATACAACTCACTTTCACCAGACAAAATGAACTTTCCATAAGTCCATGTGAAATGATTTATTTTTGAGAGAGAGACAAAGAGTGATTGGAGGAGGCACAGAGAGAGACAGGAGACACAGAATCTGAAGCAGGCTCCAGGCTCTGAGCTGTCAGCACAGAGCCTGACATGGGGCTCGAAACCACAAACTGCAAGATCATGACCTGAGCTGAAGTCGGATGCTCAACCGACTGAGCCACCCAGGCACCGCAATTATTTCTCTTTTTGATTGACATGACCATCAGAAGCTCTATTGTCATGGCAAAAAAAAAAAATTAATACTGTTACAAAAAAGTAAAACAACAAAACATCCCCACCTACCCAAAGTGGACTTCAGTAACTCTCTTGGCACCAATGATGCATACAAAATTTTATAATCTGCTAACTAATATACCGCTTTCTTAGAAGCATGCTATAGAAAAAAAAAAAAAAAATCAGAGAGAGAGGGAAGGAAGAAGTTGTCAGCTTAGCCGTCCATGGTTAAAATCTTGCAGTTAACAACCTGGAAGGGACTTCAGGATCATTTATTTCAACTCCCTGCTGAAGAAGCGTGTGCTCAAAGCCTGAGCCACATTGACCTCTGCAGATGTCTATGCAATGCTACGTCTTCCAAGCTAACTCATTCTGCCTGATTATCCTGACGTATACAGAGCTGCCCACCTCATTTTTCATCATGGAAGTGCTTATGTCACTCCCATCTCACAGAAATTTTGAAACAAAAGTGTCCCAGAAGTGAAAAGATTTATTGTTAAATACACACACAGAGTTTGCGGCCTTGAGAATTTACGGTCTTCTCTCGAGGTTATAGTGCCAGAGGAGTGTCAACTTGCTCACTGTATATGAAACACAAAATTATAAAAGAGAGAGATACCACCTATAATTCTACAGCCCAAATTTGACAAATGTGTGTTATTTTTCAGCTCTGTTGGAGGTTAGCAAGGTCTTCTGACAATTTCAAAATATTTTAAAATTTCTATTTAAGTATCGAATTGCTTCTCAGTGACATGGGCTTGCAACAGAAGTTTCTAATGACTGTTCTGCCTCCTTACACTCTCCAGTCAGAATGCCCTCAGCAGACGTGAGCCAAACCAAGCTACATAATGACTGAGATCTGTCCAGCAGGTCCCACCATGGGCTAGAAGGACAAAAATCATTAATACAGAATACTGGCCAAACCTCACACAACAGGGTGAAGGATCTTCAGGCTCTGGAGTGTAAGAGCTTCCAGCCAGCTTAAGGGCTTCAGAGTCAGAGAGAACTTGGGGAAGAATCGTTGAATTTTAGAGCTGGAAGAGGCCCTAAAATGGTGGCATTAAACCTTTAAATTCAGTTAATGGGCTTAAATCCTAGCCCTGGCCCATACTGGCTATACAATCCACAGTCGACATATGTATGCATTTTTTTTTTTTTTAAGTGTTTTGAGAGAGCAAGAGAGAGCAAGCACAAGTAGGGGAGGGGCAAAGAGAGAGGGAGAGAGAGAATCCCAAGCAGGCTCCATCCTTTCAGTGCAGAGCCTGATGTGGGGCTCAATCTCACACACCATGAGATCATGACCTGAGCCAAAATCAAGAGTTTGACACTTAACTGACTGAGCCACCCAGGATCCCCAACATATGTATGTCTTTAACATGGTGTCTGACATGTGAACACCTGTTAGCTGTTACTATCTGTTACTATCTCTACCAACCTCTTTAGGTTAGAGATGAGGAAGTTGATCAAAAAAGGTGAAGCGGCTTGACCAAGACAACGCAGTAAGTTGTACAGATGCTAAGCGAACATAATGGTCTCAGGAGGGCGGCAGCCTGAGTTGTTGACTGCCTTGAGATGTTTCCCACATTCGGGACTCTGCGTCTTTGGTTATTCAGGAAGCCCACTATGCAACTCGATTTCCTCTTATAGGAGGCCACACACCAGCAATGTTCTTTCATAGGTACAAACTCATCAAGTTCACACAAGTAGTTTATTCTGCCCTTGAGGCTGACTGAGGTAGTTGTGAGATAAAATGGAATTTAATTCAGCTCAGTTTTGTTTGTGTAATTCGACATAATAGCACCAGCTACCACCTTGCTTTTTACTTTCCTTTTATGCTTTATCTGAAACCATCCATTCTACCCATTCATTCATCAAACATTTATTGAGTGCCTAGTGTGAGGCTAACACTATGCTAGATCTTATGAGTAATAAATATATTCAAGGGGCACCTGGGTGGCTCAGTTGGCTGAGCGTCCAGCTTCGGCTCAGGTCATGATCTCGCGGTTTGTCAGTTCGAGCCCCACGTCGACCTCTGTGCTGACAGCTCAGAGCCTGGAGCCTGGAGCCTGTTTCAGATTCTGTGTCTCCCTCTCTCTCTGCTCCTCCCCTGCTCATGCTTGCGCTCTCTCACTCTCTCTCTCAAAAATAAACAAACATTAAAAAAAATAATAAAAAAGAAACATATTCAGTTGGGGGACACCTAAGTGGCTCAGTCGGTTAAACATTTGACTTTGGCTCAGGTCAAGATCTCACGGTTTGTGGGTTTGAGCCCCATGTCAGGCTCTGTGCTTATGGCTCAGAGCCTGGAATCTGCTTCAGTTTCTGTGTCTCATTCTCTCTCTGCCCCTCCCCTGCTTGTCCTCTTTCTCCGTCTCTCAAAAATAAATAAAAATTAAAAAATTAAAAAAAAAAAAAACATATTCAGTTGGTATCGTCATACCTCCACAGTCCCGGTAATAAACTACCTCACAATCTTTCTGGTGGAGATGCTCAGTAGTCTCATCAGTAGATTTTTAGAAGCAGATATTGGGACAAGAGGATGACTTTGGAGTCAAGTAAGTCCAGCTCCAATCACTGCTAGTTGTGTGATTTTGGAAAAGTCCCTAAACCTCCTCAGCCCCCACTTCCATACTATAAAATGAGAATAGTACCAGTATCTTCTAATGATTTCTCATAGAGTTATTGAGATGATTTAAAAAGATGATGCATAGGGGCACCTGGGTGGCTCAGTTAAGCGGCCGACTTCGGCTCAGGTCGTGATCTCGCGGTTTGTCAGTTCGAGCCCCATGTCGGGCTCTGTGCTGACAGCTCAGAGCCTAGAGCCTGTTTCAGATTCTGTTTCTCCTTCTCTCTGACCCTCCCCCATTCATGCTCTGTCTCAAAAATAAATAAACATTAAAAAAATTTTTTTTAAAAAGATGATGCATATATAGCATGACACACAATGCTTGTCAGCTAGGAAGCACTCAGTAAACACTAGCTACATTTGTAGTTTAAGCAGTGTCTTCAGAATACATTTGGAGATTCCAATTCATTTAAAACATAAGTGAGGAGGTAAGGGGTTGTTTACTTATGCTGAACCCAGGGACTCAGTTGTGCTTAAACCATTTGGGTGGCAGTCAGCTGACGAACATTCACTATTTCAGGTGATGGGTTGATCAGAATTATATTTTAAGAAACTTAATCAGGCAAGTGGATGGAATGGAGAGGACAGAATAAAGTAAAGGAGAGTAGTTATAAAAATAATAATCTTGGCAAGAGTCAGTGGGCCCTTACGGTAAAGTCAGTACAAAAGACATATAAAATAACAAAGAGGTGGTCTAAGGATAATTAGACACTGTTGGTGACAGAGAATAAAAGAGAGAAAATTAGAGGTGTCTTCAAGATTTCGAATATGGCACCTAGAAAAGGATGTTCAGAATGAACAAGGGAATCATGAAGGGAAAGACAAGTATTCAGTTTCCTATTTTTCAGCATGCTTACATATCCAGGACTTGTGAGTGGCTGGGTAACGTTCAATACGCATCCTTTCTTATACCCAAATGAAACATTTTTTCCCAAAAGGGCAGCTCCAGCTGGATCAGAATTCAAATGCAGGCATGTCCTGACAGTAGCACTCACTGCTTCGAGCTGTTTGTCTGATACAAGATTATGGAACCTCCAGCCTCACTGCTTGCTCTCTTAAAGAAAGTGACGATGTAGATAGAAGCCATAAGAGTTCAGATCTTCACATCAGTTCCTCAAAGATGGAATCACATATAGTGGGGCTGCTATAGTTCAATGTCCTTTTGAGTTTATAAATGAGTGTTGATTGGAATGCATGACTTAGAATTATTCCAGAATAGTTTCTGCTCCTGACAGAGGACAAAAGTTAAAGGAGCGTATACCTCTTTCTTGACCTCTGCCCAACCCAACATCTAAGAATCCACTCCCTTTCCCATATACCGTATATAGAAATAACCCTTATAGTTTTTAAAGTATAATTTATTGTCAAACGGGCTCACATACAGTGTGTAAAATGTGCTCTTGGTTTTGGGGGTAGATTCCTGTGGTTCATTGCTTACATACAACACCCAGTGCTCATCCCAACAAGTGCCCTCCTCAATACCCATCACCCATTTTTCCCTTTTTCCCACCCACCCCCCATCAACCCTGAGTTTGTTCTCTGTATTTAAGAGTCTCTTATACCCTTATCAGCTTTATCATTTGAGTGCTTACCGGTATACCAGGCATTGTACAAAGCACTTTAGTGTCACTATCTCCTTTACTTCCTTAGATTCCCTATCAGGAAATTACCCCCGTTTTAGAGAGGAATGGACTGAGACCTAGATGAGCAAACTTGTCCAGGGCCACTCAAGTGGCTAGTGGTAGAGCCATGATTCATATCAAGTTCAAAGGATTATTAAAAGAACCTATGTTGGGGGTGAAATTGCTTTGGGACTAGAAAACTGGGACTACAACTGAGGAAGAGTATATTATGTTCTAGTGGTTAAAGCACTCATTAGCTGTGAATGGAAATTAAGACCAATCACAATGTGCTGCCTCTTGTAATCTTTTCATATGTTCAAAGGAAATCTAATTTTATTGGTCTCAAAACTTCCAAACAGAATGATTGACTCTAATCCTTAGGATGCACTACAAAGACAGAGATAATTGCGCACTCTTCACTGAGATGAAGTTTGTAGTCTAGTCAGGGGGACACACTGTGAATTCCTCCTGTCCAGAAGCTTAATGTGCATGTGTATGGACAGGGTCGTATCTCCCAAAATTGACATGTTGAAGTCCTAACACTTACTACCACAGAATATGACTCTACTTGGAGATAGGGTCTTGTAGAGATAATTAAGGTAAAATGAGGTCATGAAGGAAAGCCCTGATTTAATGTGGCTACTGCCCGAAGAAGTTCGGACAGAGACAGGCACAGAAGGAAGACCGTGTGAAGACACCAGGAAAAGACGGCCATCTACAAGAAAGGAAAGAAACCTCAGAAGGAAACAACTCTGCCAACACGTTGACCTCAGACTTCTCTCCTCCAGAAGAGGAGAAAATAAATTTCTGTCATTTGAGCCAATCTGCGGTACTTGTCATGGCAGCCCCAGCAAACTAACATACCATGTTTGGAGGCATCCACCCTCCAGAATCTGGTCTCCCTTGGGAGGAGAATCATGTCAGCATGTTGACACAGATGGACAAAACGGTGAGAAGAAATGCCTTGGGGCCCCAGAGTGTGCTCTTTTAGGTTTCAACGAAGCAGAGGAAGGGCGCAAAAGATCCGGTGTGCAGCATTACTGTCATTTTAAACCTCCAGACGCCCATGCAATGAGCTCGTGAGACCCTTTACCCGGAACTGTATTTCCATGCCCCTCTCGGGGCTTCTGCACTTGAATAAGAAGTCCATGCCACTTCCTCCCTTCCTCTCTGCACCTTTCACTGAAAATGTCTCATGACGCTTTCCATTCCATTGAGTCTACTCTTGCACAGAGTGGAGTCTCGCCTCAGCCTGATGGTTGTCTTCCCCTTCTGCTTTTGTACACGAAGCTTGTCAGAGAATCAAGCGCTCTAAACAGGGTCAGCTAAACTGCTTCTATTGTCACAGCATCGTAGATTTAAAGACTTTCCGCCTCTACATCTTGCCGCTAGATCTCTGCCTTTGCTCTCGTCATTTTGATAGGTGTAGCATTTTCCCTAAAAGACCTAAAATACTAAAAGTAATCATTTTTCTCCATGGAGTGGGTATGATGTGGCCAGCACTTCACACTATTAGTTTTAATTCTCAAACCTGTCCTAAAGGTTAAGTATGATCAATTCTGTTTTATGGATGAGAAATGTTAAGACCTTTAAAGAGGCCATAAAGGAGCTGAAATGTGAACAAAGTCCTGACCATAAAACCCAACTTTTTTCCCCCGGACATGTGTTTTCTAACTGTAGCCATTCCCACATCAGTGCGGTAACATTTATCCTATCTACCTCCTGTCCGCGCTATCATTTAACATTTTCTTCAGAATTTTACATTAATGTTCTTAAGCAATATGCGATAACTATATTTGTATATAGCTTAATGCAACAGCTATACTCTTTAAATATTCATTGCAATGAATACAACATTACATTTTACAAGAATATGTACTGAAACAGATAAGCACAGGAAGTCTAGAATAAAATATGACCATCCATGTAGCACCTAAAATATCTTGTGTCACCCGTGGTATAGATAGCATACTGTTATATAACACTACACTACAAACTGACACCACTTATGAACAGAAGGAGCCTAGGGCAGAGTCCAGTGCAAGGCTTGATGTTTTCCCAGAAACTACTAGCCACATGTTTTAAACAAATTGTAGAGCTACCTGGCAGTGTCTTGAAAATCGGGAGCTTTGCCTGATGGGCATTGCAGACTTACAGTATCTTGGAAGTAATCTGCTCCACTCTCGTTTTTTTCCTGTTGATTTGTCAGTTGCACAGTCCCTCAATTTGGGAATTAAGAAAGTAAGCCAGGGACAGACATAGCATAGCTGCCTAGTTGTAGAACGACTGGCCTTACAGGCTAATCGAGTGTGTGCAGTTCTCAGAGAGGTCAGCCTCTTGTCAGAGTGAAAAGACTTCAGGAACAGGAAATAAGATGCAAAGGGTCCATATGATTAACCCTGTGCCTGTTTCCAAAATATCTCTCTCTCTCTCTCTCTCTCTCTCTCTCTCTCTCTCTCTCTCTCTCTCTCTCTCTCTCTGCCTGTCTTTGGAATCTGAAGTTTGGCTGTAATAAATACATTGCTAGGACATATATTTGAAATTTCAAGAGTCCATTTAGTAGGTTATAAGTAACTTATGAGAAAAATAACACTACAAGTCATTTTTTTTCTAAATGTTTTTAATTTTTATTCTTCGAGAGAGAGAGCGCGCACCAGCAGTGGAGGGGCAGAGAGAGAGGGAAACACTGAATCTGAAGCAGGTTCCAGGCTCCAAGCTATTAGCACAGAGCTCAACATGGGGCTTGAACCCACAAACAGTGAGATCCATGACCTGAGCCTAAGTCACACACTTCTGACTGAGCCACCGGGGTGCCCCTAGAAATCATTATTAACTAGACTATGCTAGTAGTTTTGGGAGGCAGTAAGGGATATGTGAACAGGAGGGCCAGACTAGCATTGGGGTTTGGGCGTGTTAAAGGCTACTGAAAACCAAGTGGGAACATGTCAAAGGAAATGGTCTCCCTTTCCCTCCCTCCAGGCTCCTTGTCAGAGCCCTTCCTTCTGATCTGGGGTTTTCCTGTGTTGTCAGGCAACTCCTCCTCCCCCTACCGGGACCAGAAACTTCTCCAGCAAGGTCCAAGCCCCTTGCTTACAAGAGTAGTATATAAAAGTCAGTGCCAACAAGTGAGTGCGGTATATTTTTAACCGGTTAATAAAATCTTAGACCAAATTAACACAAAAGCAGTTTCCAGATCCAGGGCGTTAACATTCTCTGTGTGTTGGACCCTAGTCAGAGCAAATGTCTTATGTTTGGTTCTGGCATCACAGTTTAAGTATGAAAGTTAACTTTGTGGCAGCTTGGCTAGACAACAGCACCCAGTTATTTCATCAAACAGTAATTCCAGTGTTGCTGTGAAGGTGTTCTGTAGATGTGTTTAACACTACCATCAGTTGACCTTCAGCAGTTCACCATATATAATGCGGGAGGCCATGTTATCCAATCAAATGAAGGCCTTAAGAGCAAAAGCAAGAAGAAATTCTGTCTCAAGAAGACACCATCAACTCCTCCCTGAGTTTCCAGCCTGCCAGGAATCTGCTCTACAGAATCTGGATGTGGAAGCCCATATAATACCACGAGCCAATTCCTTAAAATTAATAACAAAAAAACACAACAAAACACACCTTATATCCTATTGGATCTGCTTCTCTGAAGGACCCTGACTGATCCGCCACCCATTTGGAGCATATGTGGAGAAAGACAGCCAAGACCGCAAGGGGTCTGGAAACCAGAAGGGCCTAGAAACTACGGTATGTAAAGAGCAGCTGTCAGCACTACAGTTACTTAGTCTGGAAGAAGGAGGTCCGTGTGTGATCAGACAGCTGTCTTCATTCATTTAAAAGGCTGAAAAGTGGAAGAGAGTTCAGACTTGTCCTGTGTTGCCCCAGAAAAGAGAACTTGGCACTGAGGTTAGAGATTACAGCAGGCAGATTTGGGATCAGCAGAAACAAGAGTCCTCTAACCTTTTGAGCTCCCTCAGCTCCCAAGGGTGGGGATTTCCAACAGAATTTTGATACGTGGAGGAGAACTGGAAAAAGGACTCCTTGATTAGGTGAGAGGAAAGAGTGTGCCCTCAAAGCTCCAATTCAGTTGGACAGGCTACCGTTTACCAAGTGCTTCCTAAGCGTCAGGCACGGTGCTCAGCACTTTAAACATTTGATTTCACCCCATCATCCTTCCAACCCCTAAGGTGGGCTTAGTGCTTCCTCATTTTAAAGACAGGAAATAGAAGGCTCTTGGAAATCCAGGAAATGGTCCAAAGTCCTCCACTAAGTAGAGCAGCATCAGGTTTCAAACCGAAACCCACCTGAACCTTAAGGCTCCCCTATGATGAAACACTGTTTCCCTGGGACAGGAGGATACAAAATCACAAGCATGAGCCGCAGGTCACGCCTTTTCAACCCTTAGCAGCTGCATGCTGATGATACGTTTATACACCTTCAGGCCAATGTGGTGGGGTGAATTTATCTGCACTATAGCCACGCCTTATTTGCCAAAGCACTGAAAGCAAAAGAAATGTATCCTTTCATTCAACAAGTACTGGTTGGCCACAGGTACTAGTCATCTAGAAGTACAGCTACAAACAGGACACACACGGCCTCAATCCCATCGAGAAACTTAACATCTAGCAGGAAAGGCAAACATTCAATTAAAATGCATTGAGTATTTAGTTCCAAGTGTCATGAGTGCCGAGAAGGAGAAGAAACGTGTAGTCTGAGAATGAGTAGCAAGTGAGTCCGCTTCTTATCTGGAGGGTCAGGGAAGCCCCTCGGTAAGGGAGGGTCAAGGTGGGCGCTGAAATATACACACGCTCGGCCAGAGGCAGCGCACAGCACGGCCCTGAAACACAAAACCACTAAGAGCTCTAGAAGACCTAAAAAAAAAAAAAAAAAGATCAGCGTGGCTGACTTTTTACTAACAAAAAGGCAGTGGCTGCAGAGGTGACAGAGACCATTTCATGCATTGGCTATGGAGAGTATGTCATCATTTTCAATGAACAGGGATAGAGATAACTTGGTGGCTTGGGGCATCCCAATCATAGCCCTCAAATGCAGCTGCACATGAGGCTTGGGTGGTGTGTAGAAAAAGTCTACATAGCAGATCGGAGACTGCCATCCCTAGAAAGTTCTTTTTGCAAGGTTGGCCCTGGGCTGGTATCGAGAAACTTGGGTACTAAGAAGGTTCTCACCATTCCCACCACCGATAAGAGCGGCTAGCTGTGCCTCAACTGTTTGAGCTTATGCTGAACACCTGCTTTCTTTCTGGGTGTCTGGAATTTGGTATGTGCTAGGCAGAGGATGCTTATGTGACCAACCTCCGGTAAAAACCCTGAGCACTGAGGGCCTAATGAGCCTTCCTGGTAGACACCAGTTCATACATAGTGTCACATCTCTCACAGAGGCATCAGCACACCCTGTGCGACTCTACTGGAAGGGCTCTTGGGAGCTTGTACTTGGTGTCTTGTGAACTTTATCCCATGTATCTTGTCCTATGGCTGATTTTGCTTTATGCCCTCTCTTTGTAACAAATCTTAGCCATGAGTACAACTGTATGAGTATTCTTAGTGAATCACTAGCATGGGGGAGGGTTGGTCTTGGGAGCCCTTGACATAAGGTGTGACCTTGCTGACTTCCCACAGTGGCCATGGAATTAAAAGTTCCCCTCTGGCTACATAAGAGGTTTTCAAGGTAGATTGAAATGGTCTCCTTTCTTCAGGGGAACTCCAACTTCTAGAGCAGCCTCACTACTCGAAGGTCTAGAAATGTCTGCAGTGATGCACAGCTGGGTAATGAATTTTTTTTTTTAACATTTATTTATTTTTGAGAGACAGAGAGAATCAGATCATGAGCAGGGGAGGGGAAGAGAGAGACAGAGATACAGAATCGGAAGCAGGCTCCAGGCTCTGAGCTGTTTGTCAGCACAGAGCCCGATCCAGGCCTCGAACTCACGAACCATGAGACCACGACCTGAGCTGAAGTCGGATGTTCAACCGACTGAGCCACCCAGGCTCCCCATCTGGGTAATGAATTTTTAAAGACATACACCAAATTTCAGGGAAGATTCATAATTAATGTTAAACAACCACTTGCAATCCCCAGGGCCACTGCCCTCCATTTGCCAGGAACGTGCCGTCTTACTCTTGGGAGTTCAGAAAGCCAATTTTGTAATACTGCATAGCTTTAATCTATCTGCCCTTTATTAAAATGCAGGATATACCAATGAGTCTAATAAGGCGGTCTTAAGGGTTTTTCTGTTTTTTACCTTTATATTTAGCTAGCCACCGTTAATGTCTTTAGAGCTTCTTTTTTTCTTTAATGCTTCCAACTCATTATTCAAGACCAAGGAAAATTAGTCATTTCTTAGCACTTTATATTCTGCTAATTGCAAGATCTTAGCAATACAAACACACCAGAAAACCATACCAAAGCAAATTTTATAAAATATATGCCAACTTCACCACAGCCAGTGGAACAATGTTTAAGGCTGTTGATTTTGCTTACCCAATACTTTTGTTTGAGTAAATGAAAATTCAATATACTTACTCTGACATTCCCAGAAAAAAAAAAAAACCAGCAATAAAATATTGATGAGACAAGAACTCGCATGAAAGACAAATCTTGCTTTCGAAAGTCAACAAACAACACTACTGCTCCTTCCATCTCTGGAATCCAGCCATTCCGGCCACATTATCAAAGAAGTTTAAATTCCTATCATAGCACTTACCCTCCTCCCACAAACTGCCACTTGGGAGAGTCATAAAGCTCTTAAACCTCACATCTCTGGGGAGCCTGGTTCCTATGGACATTCTCATTGTTGTTGATCAATAAAATTCTTCCCCTTTGCTGAGTACAGTCAGAATTCTTTCCTGAAATCAATGAATATTTACCTGGCACCTACTTCATGAAAGGCATGTGCCATGTCCTGAAGGTGACAGTCCTGGCTATCTAGAAATGTCAGCCCTAGGCGTATACACACAAGTTGCAATACAGTAAAGTAGAAAAGATTGTGTTGTTAAGTACAAAATGCAGACTAACAGTATGAACTGAGAAAGGAAAGAACTCTCTGTGGGTATAAAAGTCTTTCCAGGAAGAATCAACACTGAAATATGAGAGTTGGTGGGATTCAATGCTTTGAGTAGCAGAGCATTTGTGATGGCATTGATTATGTACATAAACGTACATTCTGGAGACAATGAGTACACTAAGGTGGCTGAGGGGACAGTTTGCTTAAAGAAATAATGCAACATAAGGCTGCACAGGTAGGCTGTCGCCAGGCTGAGAGCAGCCTAGAATGCAGTCTAGGAAGGTTGGCTTTCCATGTGCTAATGATAGGAGACTACCTAAGGTGTCTGTGGAGCAGACGACTTTGGCTTTCAAGGCGACATTTGTGGATGCTTAATAGGGAGGTGTGGCATTAAAAAAAAAGACAAAATGAAAGACAGGTGTAGACGTGGTCATGAGTCACTAAAATGGAGATGTGAAAAAGAGCTGGATCGGGAAAGCACTCCCAGCATGTCTACGGAAATGAGAAGAGTTTGACTTAGGTTGAAAACATGAAAAAAGGAAAAAAGACACAGATTTGGGCCAAACGAGGGACTGGCCTATAAGCATATGAAATGGAGCGCCTATAAAGGCAGTTTTAAACAGATGGTTTTAATACTATTCTCCTATAATGTGCTGCACTTCTAATTCATAATCTTTACTGTAATTGCAACAATTGTTAGTATAATTATTGATTTACTGTTATTCTTTTCTAGCCCATAAACTTTTATAGTCTGGGACTGTGTCTCAAGTGCCTGGCAGTAGGGCATGACATATTATAATTGTTCAAAAACTAGAATTCATATGCAGGCATATTAGAGAAGATAATTTGAGGAAAAATTCTGGAAAATCGAGTTTTAAACAAAGAGAATTAGAGGCGAATGCCCAGTACAAATTGCTTCTTTGTAACATACTTTATTGTAAATAGTTTACTGTATTTAGGTGATAGGGTTTGTAAAGCAATGGGTATCATCACATTTTGTCGATGTCATTCATCCAAATTCCCGTAATGATGAACCATACTATGAAATAGAATTTTACTGGAAAAGGTAATTGTCACCGAAGATTCTCAAAGCTAATGGAGGGGAAAAACATGTTCAAGGAGGATTGTCAAGTAAAGGTGATTTTTCATGCTAAATTATTGAAAATGCCTCTAACTGGTTTAAAGTTCTTATAGCGTTATATCTCTTTGAAGCCCCACTCCCTCTTAAGCCTCTGTAGCCTTGAAATCATTCTGCATACAAGTACAAAATTAATCCTTCTAAAATACCACTTTGATGAGGGAATGAATGAATGAATGAATGGAGAGCTCTGCACTCTGGGAAATTTTAGAAACCATCTGTGCTGCTTCTAACTGGCTGAGTAATATGGTCAAGTCATAATCACAGAAGTCTGTGAATCAGTTTTTCATCCTGTTTCTCAACAATGGGGCCACTAACATGTTCTAAATACTTTGAGGGCCTATCATTAAGTAAATTCCCATAAAAACATTAAAAATATCTATTGATGCTCACAGGAAAAAAATCACTTACCTAAAAAGCATTCAGCATATCATCTCAAACACCTAAAGTAATCCTGGAACCCAGGAGATTAAGCAAAGTAGCCAAAATTCATATACCATGTCAGTGACTGGCACACTGGCTAGAGTAAGAAGTGGTACCTAGAAGTGGTATAGTAAGGGAAGACATCACAAAGTCAAGCGCAGACACACAAACTGACCCTGGGTGGGAGGTTGGAACGTACGTGCAGGAAAACTACTGCCTACACATCAATCCTACGAAGAGTCAGTTTTGTGTACAATGGTGACCCCCGCTCAGCCACCCCAAGGTGCAGTGCTTTGTTTCAAAAGGGATGGAAACGTATCACATATTTGAGAATTGTTCCTACCCATGTGTTTAAAGTCAGTGGGAGGAAGTTTGACACCTTCGAGTTGTAAGACTCAGTCTTCTGGAAAAAAAAATTCAGTGAAGCGAAATACTTTATAGCCTGATGACAATAATGTCTAAACATGACTTGACTTTGTAACCTTTCTTATTAAAACACTGGAAAACTTACCTATGGTATGTCTTGATGCTTGAGAAACGTTAGGCTTCCTGAGAAGCGAACGTATGGTCTGAGTTTCATACCAAGAGATACAATCGTGAGAAATGAATTCCATGCAGACTTTCTAAGAAATTGTCCATTAACGTGAGACTCGAAATTGTAAAAGACTCCGCAATGCAGGCCTTCCCAGCCGTAAATAATAGATTCTAAAACAGTTTTGTAAGTGGGGCCTTGGCAGATGGGGTGCAGTCTTTAAGTTGTGCTAATACTGTTTTGTGATAGCAAGGGACAGAGAGGGCCCCCCGACGGCCTGATACGCAGAGCAGGGTCACATTTCTGGCTGTTGTTTAATTAACAGCTCTTGAATTTTGGCATTGCAGACACACACTGATGAATCATTGCTGACTAGCACTGAAAGCTGTTGCGTATGAAATTACTTTTTTTCTGGAAGGTGGGGAAATCATGGCTGAACATAATTTATTCTTCAGACCAGTCTTCCTCATGTGGTTCATCCGAAAGGTATCCCCCCTGCCAATCCCTCCTGGCCCCTGTTCCCCCTTTTCATCTAACCTCACCATAGTATCCAGTCTTTGTTTACCACACTGTACTAAGAAGTGAACTCCTGCAACCTGCCCATTTTTAGTGTTCCACCAATAAAGTTTAGAGAAGGTCTGTCTCCTTCAGGTGATTTTAGGGATTGGTGCCATGGTGCCCTATTTAACCCATGAAAGCATTAAAGCAGTTCTGTCAGCCCTTGAAATTCCCACAGTACAAAACACTCTGCAGACAGACAACAATATACCCCCTGAGACCCGAGACCTGACAGTAAATGTCTGTAGAAGTCAAGGAAGCCTTTCAATGGTTTGAGACAAAAAGGAGGCAATGAATCTTTAGGTTTCTCACACTGTGTATAGTATTTTTAAAGTAATATTGATTTTCATTTTGACTATCAAAGTAGCAGAAGTACTTAGTGGAAAATGTGGAATAAAGGGTAAGTGCCAAGCAAAAATAAAATTGTACATATTGGAGGATCAAGAGATAATCACTGTTGACCTTTTAGTACACAACCACGTAGTCTTTCATCATTGAAAACACCTCATTTTAGGGCTTCTGTTCAAGTGCAGAAGTTAGCGGGAACAGAGCCAAGATTATATCCTGTCTTATGTTTCATAAAAACGTGGATAGGTAAAAGCTTTGGTTGTCACTTGCCCAGTTGACATTCATCATCGTCTCATAAAAAGAAATGGCATGTGGTAATAATGGAACAGAAATAATGAAGAGCATGGGCTTGTGGGGCCAAGCTGCTTGACTCTGAATACCAGCAAGTGAATTCATTTGTTTTTACTTCATTTCCCTCAGAAATAAAACGGAGATGACGACAACAGTAAAAAATAATAATAATACCACTTACTTTATGGAATGATTACGAGAATCAGCTGAGTTAGTACATAAAACATTTAGAACAGTCATTAGCAGCAAGTAAGTGGTCAACTAACACCATCTATCATGAGGACAGCAGGACCTGGCAATGGCACATCCATTCACTGCCAAGGACTCTTACTGGGCCACCTTTGCACATTATTTTCAAACTCTTAGAGACATCGATCACCACATATTAAGATTTCCATAGTCCAGTCTCATCCCTGCTGCAAAAACAATGATATGCCCTTGATGGGTCACCGCAATCCTTTGGATCACCTGTCATTACTGGGAAAATGAAAGCGCTAGGCTATGCTAGTGGAACTGAATCATTTTGAGGAGATTCCAACCCCCTTTGGCACAGCACTCTGTTTGTGATTTCAGAGTGTCCACTGACCCCTGGAAGTTCAAGGGTCTCTTTTGGGGGCCTCAGGCTAAAAATCCTTATATGATCTCTAATGGTTCCTGAAGCTCTGACATCCTGTGGTGGTCAGTTCCATAAAAATGGTCCCATTCTTTTGATTTCTGACCTGATTATCACAGACACAAGGAAAAAGGTGAAAGGTAAGTTCAGGAAGCAACTCTTCCACACTAAAGGTTTTTCTGTTTTCTGCCTTATTGGAGATTGTTAAGAGTTTCCTAATTAAATCCCTCTCACACACTTTCAATTCCTGGTGTTCAGGATCTGGGAATCCAACACCTTATTTATATGCTAATGTGCTACAGAAAACCCTGGTCTTTCTCAATCCCAAAGGCACAAGAGATATTCAGCCTTATGCTTTGCCGCACCCACTGGCATCTACAATGGACTGTGCACAGCCAGGGTGCAAGGTGCCCTGGAGAACAAGGCCTGGCCCAAAGCACTACACGGAACTAGGAGGCAGCGACATCAGGGAAGGCCAACTATCAAGCATGGTGCCCGACACAAATAATGTGGGCCTCTAGAGACTATCTATAGTTATGTGCCACAGGGTGGCCCAGGGGTCACTGCCCTCAAATCATCTGGGTGTAGGTTTAAAATGAAGATTGCTAAGCGGGACATCTGAGTGCCATTCTACATGAATAGCCACGATGGACTGGGGCTCCCTATCAGAGCTGAGTTCCAGCGACTCACCCCAGACATTTTGATAAGAATTTATGAGAGCAGAGCCTAGGAATCTGTATTCTCAAAGGCATCAGCTGATTCTCTTGTATCGAGAATCTCTGGTAAAGACAAACTTACTTGTGAGCATAGAGAGGAAGGAGATTTCTTAAGAATACCTAGTATTGGGGTGCCTGGGTGGCTCAGTTGGTTAACTGTCTGTCTGTCTCTGGATTTTGGCTCAGGTTATGATCTCTGCGCTGGGTACAGAGACTGCTTAGGATTCTCTCTCTCTCTCCCTTCCCCTCTGTCCTCCCTTGCTCATGCTTGCACATGTGTGCTCTTAAAAAAAAAAAAAAAAAAGGAAAGCCCAGTATTTAAGAATTGATGCTACTGCTTTCACAGGGTATTTATAATATGAATCCATTCATCAGACCCTGAAAGACCTGCAACTTCAGGATAACAGTGCCTACCTTAAGGGTAGCTGAGGATTCGACTGCATAATTCCCCTTAGACTGGTTCAACACAGTAGAAAAGAATGCAGCTCTATAAAAGAAAAAGGAAGCAGTTTGTGTACTCTTATCAAATGCTAAGATAGCTTTTGTGAGAAAAAGCCAAGTCCAGAGCAGGATATATAGAACTTACATACTCTCTCACATAAGGAAGGCAGGGAAATATGTATTTGCAATTATATGTAAGTGCATAAAGAAGTAATAAAAATGGTTACCAAAGGGGGTCATAAGGTGGGAACAGACAGGTAGATAGGAACAGGAGGACCCAAAATTACTTTTTTTTACAGTATGCCCTTTTGTCTCTTCCCTTAACATAAATTTATTCTAATCAAGGAAAAGGAGATTTTTAAAAAATGTTTGAGAGAGAGCACGCACGCATGCTTGCGAGCAGGGGGAGGACCAGAAAGAGAGAGAAAGGGAGAGAGGGCATCATAAGCAGCTCCTTGCGGTCAGCGCAGAGCCCGATGCAGGGCTTGATCTCACGACTGTGTGATCATGACCTGAGCCCAAATCAAGAGTCAGATGCTCCACCAACCTCGCTACCCAGGAGCCCCAAATAGTGGATTTAAAGCCACCAGTCTAGCATTTAGCATGCCAAGTTATCATTCTTCTGCTTCAACTAGATCTTTTTTTTTTTAAATTTTTTTTTTTTTTCAACGTTTATTTATTTTTGGGACAGAGAGAGACAGAGCATGAACGGGGGAGGGGCAGAGAGAGAGGGAGACACAGAATCGGAAACAGGCTCCAGGCTCCGAGCCATCAGCCCAGAGCCCGACGCGGGGCTCGAACTCACGGACCGCGAGATCGCGACCTGGCTGAAGTCGGACGCTTAACCGACTGCGCCACCCAGGCGCCCCCTGCTTCAACTAGATCTTGATGGGTACTGATCATGACATTATCCTATTTCACTCTAACAGTTGCCAAAACTCTCATCACCCGAATCAACTTGCAAATTAAGGGGGGAGTACACCTGGGCGGCTCAGCCAGTTAAGCATCTGACTCTTGGTTCCAGCTCAGGTCAGCATCTCACGGTTCCGGGAGTTCAAACCCCACGTCAGGCTCTGCACTGACAGTACGGAACCTGCTTGGGTTTCTCAGTCTCCCTCTCTTTTTGCCCCTCCCCCACTCTCGCTGTCTCTGTCTCTCTCAAAATAAATTAAACTTAGTTTTTTTTTAAATCGGGGGGGGGGGCATATGTGGATGAGGAGCTATTATTAAAACGTATTGGTTATTTGTTCCTTCACTGGGAGGGGAAAATGTCCTGGATCAGCAGAAAACAAAATAGGGGAAGTCTGTAACCTACTGGTGAACTTCTTTGTGCAGCGGGATTTCTACATTGATTGTTATGCACTTTGTCTACTCCATCAGGTCATGAATGATGCATGGTGCTACAAGAGGTTCGGCTACAAACCTCTCCACTACCGACTGAAACAAAGAGGACTGTTAGAAAAGCAGAAACAGGTCTTCGTTTTGCTTTTACCTCTGCACCAGCTTATGGAACAAACCCACTACAATTTCTGTAAGCTTTGTTCCCTAGATTCTCTTGGGACAGATTTCTTATCAGATGTATTTTCTTAAAAAAAAAAAAAAAAAAAAAAAACACATCAAAACAACACAAAACCAGAGCAAGACATTTTAGAAGAGCAACATTTGCAGAACTCTAAGTTGTCGAATAGTCACAGCCAACAACAACATATTCACTTTAAAAATGATGACGTTTGCAAAACGAGAGAGGATAAGAAGAGATATGCAAATCCAGAATTATCTTTGCAGTGTAGTTATTGCTTTTTTTGTAGCACAAATATAAGCCTTTGTCTCTATACTTAGAATGAACAGAAATCTCATTTTCCCGATCCTGAAGAAGAGCTGGAGATTTTTCTAACTCAGCTGATTGGCTGTAAAATACAGACTTTTATATGTGCCAAGACTGTAACTGTTGCTTTAAAAGATTTCTTTTCAGCTCTAAAATTGATATGGTAACTCTCTGATGCTAAGTGTCGGGAAAAAATTAAATGGCAAGTTAGGACCTCACAGAGGGTAGTGGAATCTCGGTCAGCATTAATATGAGAGGCAGTGGGACTCATGAGGGTTCTTTACTTTGGAAGGAGTCAGAGACCACTGATGGTGCCCCAGTATGTTTTCCTTTCAGCAAGACAGCCTCTAACCCTGCAACTGCCTGGTTAGAAGGTTCACTCGTTTTGTGGCGAGTTTTGCTATATACATTAGTTTATACTGCAAAGATCAGAACAGCCATAACACGTGTCATTTCTGGGCCCTCTTCTCGCCTTGGACCACCTCTTTCTCCCTTCCTTGGGAAGAGCCAACATTCAAAGCCATGTTTTGAGGATACCAAAGGTGTTTGCTTGTCTTCAACTATGCCCTGAAAAAGAAATATACCTTATATCTTAACTGATAAAGATGGCTTGACACAAGAGAGTGTTTCTGAAAATTGGCTTAGCTATGGGTAACCAACAACAAATCAGTAAAAGAGGAGAGATCATTAGAAGGTTGTAGCCACGGGGACACAATCATGAAAATGACATGTACGATATAAAACTACCCAGGAAAACCTCTCTTCAAAAATGTCCTAAAAATTGTAACCCAGACTACATCCATTGCTTATAGAGTCCTAATTAAGCAAGACCAAATTAAAGCATTAGAGCTATAGCTTTATTGGTAGATTCTGTGGTACAGTGAGGACAGATGCAAACTAGGGCTTGTGTATAAGAGTGTGGGCTTTAGCACCACCTTGAGCAGGGTTTGAATCCAACTCTGCCACTTACTAAATATAAGATGTTCATTTAACGCCTCTGACCCTATAATGTAAGTGGAGATACAGACACCTGCTTGTGGCAAAGGATGTGGCTTAGAGCTTCCAGCAGAGGACCTCATTTCTACAGAGGAAATCGATAAACATCAGGTGTACTTATCTCTCTTCCACTCCTCTGAGGGGTGTCACAGACATCTTAGTGCCAGGAAAGAGAAAAAGGAGGTAAGGGAAAAAGAGTATGAACTAGAATTTGAATGTTTCTAAGTACTGGATCTCCTGATCAGTTAATGCTCATCTCTTAACCAGGTAGTACTCCTAGGATTACTAGGTTCAGAACTCTAAGACATAACTTCAGAGAAAATCTAAGTGAAACTAGTATCATGGAATACATGCCTATCTGATTTCTTCATATGGGGAAACCCAAACATTACCAATGTAGTTTCCGGCAGTTTATGGAATGCCTTCATTTACGACAACTCTTGCATCATTCAAGATTTGTCTATTTGCTTATAGTTGCTGAGTATCAAGATCATGTTTTGCTCTCAGATCATCAGTTATTTTTCTTTAAACGAAGGTGGTTAAATCCACCATTATGTCCACAAAGCATTTTATCAGGTATTTGCTCATTTCTCCTCCCCCTAGACCTTGTTTGTCCATCCAGCTCTTCAATAGTTAATACTCACTGAGAACCTACCACATACCAGACTCCCTTCTAAAGCACTTAACGTGAATTAACTCACTTAATCTTCACATTAATCCTCAGAAGCAGGTAACCATTATTACCCCATTCTGCAGATGAGGAAAATAAGTGATAAATGGATTCACTTGTTGCCTGGAATTACAAAGCTCCTCAGTGGCACAGTCAAGACCAAGACCCAGGCAGTCTTACTCCGGAGCCAGTGTAGTTATACTATGTCTTTAAGGTCTCACGAGAAGTTGCAACAACCACAACTATCCAGGTACAGAACTACAACTATTAGGTACAGAAACAAGATGAGGAAGAAGGGGTGGCAAGGAGTTGAGACCGAACAGCCCAAAGTGTGAGCTTAATGCAAGATCCTGAATGTGAGCCAAAACCCTCCCTCTGAACTTTGTGGAGGTTGAAGCAAAAAGGCAAATAGGATCTGGGATATGGTTTTCACTACTATACAGCAAAGGGAAGACTACAGTTTCGAAGGAAAAACATACTCTACCACACTGTATTTCTAGCCCTTCATTCAGTTTTGCTGAGCTTGAGGACAGACAGAGGGATCCTCAGTGAGCCCTCAGTCGCTGACGCTACCTAATTGCTTCAATTGTGCTGGCCAGAGATGGAGCTTCAACTAACGCCCATATTCCAATAAGCCCATTTATGTTTTCTTGATAGCAAGTTGTAATGTCCTTCCCTATTCCACTCCACAGATGACCAATGAACAATAAACCAATTTGTTTAGAAAAATCTTATTTCTTGTGTCACATAATATTAAAGCATACAGTTTTGCTTTTCAAGCTAGCAGCTTATATATGGCAGGAGCTCTAGGACATGCATGAACTCACTATCATTCCATTCTTTAAAACCCAGAAAAAATATTTGAGATAATGCTGAAAAAGTACTGCTGAATTTCCTAGTGGTACAAAGGCTTTTATGATTATCTTGATTTTATTTCCCTAAGTAGCTATTAAAAAGCTGCAAAATCACTAACCAAAGGAAAAGAATATGCATCTATCATATAAAATTGTTCTAATTTAAACCATCTTTGCTGGACCCATTTTCCTTCTCTGTAAAGAATTTATCTTTTAAAAAAATTTTTTTTAACATTTATTCATTTTTATGAGACAGAAAGAGACAGGGTATGAGCAGGGAAGGGAAAGAGAGAGAGGGAGACACAGAATCCAAAGCAGGCTCCAGGCTCTGAGCTGTCAGCACAGAGCCTGATGCGGGACTCGAACCCACGGACAGCGAGATCATGACCTGAACTGAAGCTGGATGCTTAACCGACTGAGCCATTCAGGTGCCCCAAGAATATATCTTTTGATTCTATTAAATCAGGACTTTTACATAAGTAACTTTAAGATCTACAAAAATGCTATTTTCCCCATTGAACAGAGGCCAGCAGCACCATCATTACTGTTAACAATCTAATTCAATAGCCTGCAATTAATCTTATTTTAGTAGCTACCAGAACAGGTAAGGTGTATACACTTAGCTCTTAAATCATTGTCTAAATATTGCACAATATTTTTCTCTGCATGAGCTAAGCAATCTGGACAGCTGTTTCTTGAAGCTTTTACTCTAATTGGTACATGAGTAAGCCATTTATAAGAAGAGAACTTCCTGGATATTCATTTACTCCTGTTCATATAACATTTTTTCTGTTTTCAAGTAGTAAAGAATATGGCTTGTGGTCACCTCACCATTGGATTTTGAGTAGTTGAGAGTTATGGTGTTTCTCAGCCCTGTTACCTCACTGGTAAACACTGGCATCAGGCTCTAACATCAGACTACCGGTATCTAAATCCTGCTTCCCCCTCCTCAGCAAGTTACTTACCAACCTCCTGCTTCCGTGACTTCATATCCAAAATGGTAGCAACAAACGCTTCTCCCTTACTGGGTTGTTACAAGAATTAGAAGAGATGATACTTGTTCTAAGACACACTATGTTCTAAGACACTTGTTCTAAGAAACATTAAGAGAAATGGCAACTGTTCTAAAATACGTCGTGTGTCTTAGAACAGTCATAGTAGAATAGTACATAGATTCTCAGTAGTTATTACTGTTGTCATTATTAAAAAAAACAGAAACTTGGCAAGCTATGGATAGATTTCAGATGTACATTATTGTGGTTATTTAAGGCTAACCATTGCCGGGGAAAAGCTAACTGAAAATGACCCTATTTAATGTAAGAAAAAACATTTCATTATAAACAGTGAGGGTAAAAAGTTTGAATGGGACTTTATCCAGGAAAAATAGAATTTTATGTCAAAAAAATTGAATTCTATCAATGTGCTGATTTTTAGAATTAGCCTACTGCTTCTTTTTTTTTTATTTTTTTTAACGTTTATTTATTTTTGAGACAGAGAGAGAGACAGAGCATGAACGGGGGAGGGTCAGAGAGAGAAGGAGACACAGAATCCGAAACAGGCTCCAGGCTCTGAGCAGTCAACACAGAGCCCGACGCGGGGCTCGAACTCATGGACCGTGAGATCGTGACCTGATCCGAAGTCGGACGCCCAACCGACTGAGCCACCCAGGCGCCCCAGCCTACTGCTTCTAAGAGTATATGACTCTACTATTTTTCTTTTCATTTTTGGTGGGTAGGAATGCAGCTAAATTTCCTAACAAATTTGCATGATACATTGTAGTCCCATTATTAGGAGAGCCGTTCTAACCAAAAAATATCCCCATCTTTGCAAAAGTTTCTCTTAATATTTTGATATGTAAATAATCCAACTTCTGAAGAGCCTATCCTGTATTCATCCTCAGATTTCTTCAATTCTTTTTTTTTTTTTTAATTTTTTTTTTCAACGTTTATTTATTTTTGGGACAGAGAGAGACAGAGCATGAACGGGGGAGGGGCAGAGAGAGAGGGAGACACAGAATCGGAAACAGGCTCCAGGCTCTGAGCCATCAGCCCAGAGCCCGACGCGGGGCTCGAACTCACGGACCGCGAGATCGTGACCTGGCTGAAGTCGGACGCTCAACCGACTGGGCCACCCAGGCGCCCCAGATTTCTTCAATTCTTGATTCAGCTAACACAATCAGATTATCATTTGTCTTGTGGCTCTGCACAAGATTCAAGCCATTTTCCAGCACTGCTATTAGTGAAATTCCACATTTTAAAGGGTTTTCAATTTCACTTTATCATCAGTTTTCATGACATTTTGCTCAGTGTTTAAATGGACAAGATAACAAGTGGGAGGGCTGTTTGAATGGAGGCTAATTTCTTAAGTGGTCAGTTCATTTGTGGATATCTGCATGACACGGTCATCTTTGCTTTCCCTGGGCAAGCTTATTCCCATAGAGATGTGGAAAGAAATGCTTGGAAAACCACCACTTCCTCTCTTAAACCACTTGATAGATTTAAATATTAAATAAACACCTGTTTTATCTTTGACAATATCTAAGAGAGAGACTAATAAGTGACTTCTTTAAGAAAAGCTATAATTCTTTTGGCTTAAGTTTTATAACAGGATCTCTCAGAACAGAAATATATGCTCTTTTTAATTAGGATGTTTATGTCAGTAATGGAGATTCCTAAGAGTACATACTGACTAGCAACAAGGTAAGTTGTCTCCATAAATGAAAACTAAGCAGGACAGAGAGGACAGTCACCAGCCATGGTAAAAGGAATGAAACCTGTAGCCTCAATCCTCCATTTTGATTTTTATTTTATTGTTTAGTTGAGGTACTGAGATAGGGAGACTAAAGAATTGTATAAAAATCTGCTTTTTGCTCCTTTTCCTGCTCCTGTTCTTGCTAGGACTGCACCCCCACTTTCCACATGCCTCAGATTGCAAATAGTGTCTGTCCTTCTTGTAAGGGACAAGGAGTTAATGATTTCTTTAGGGGAGAGAACATCTAAGGCAGGCACAGCTGAGAATGACCAGACTATGCTATCATAGGAGTATTCCAGACCACCTGTGCCAGACAGCTCCACACCAAGGCCCCTCAGCTCCAGGGAATAGCACCTGGGCTGTCATCTTTGTTCTAACCCGTTCCTTGATGTCTGAGAGAAATGTGCACCAGACCAGCATCCTCGATAAAGACCTCCCAATTCGGAACAAAGATAAGACTCCCTTCTTTCCTAGCAGTCTCAGGACATTCTACTTGTACCTGCAGTCCCGCTATACCTTCAGTAAACTCTGCTTTCACCTCCTGCTGGCTCATGCCTGATTTCAATTCTCCTTGGGCAGCCAGGGACACTCTTGGCTGGTCCTGCAGGATACCCTCTGGATCCTAGGGCCTGGCCTGCCAGCGTTATCACCTATATACAATGAAATGCCGACTATGTATTTATGCACAGACACTACCAAACTTTTACCAATGATTGGAAGGTGGGAGGTCACAGAAATATCCATGTAGTGGTGTGCTGGAATTGGTCCACACTGACTCAGGACAACTGCCTCTCCAGGTTTCAGCAAACTTGTGAGTCAGCTGTTCAACCACCGTCAGCTTGAACTCAGCCATGGGAGAATACTTACTTACCCTACAAAAATTAGCAAAGGCTATCAAGAAGGGACTCGGTTCCCCACCCCACCCCCCATCCCAGAGCTGGTTATTAAGCATTCACTAGCACATCACAGAATCTCGTAATAAAAACAACGGGTAATTTGCCACTGGATCAAGCAGGCGTCCTTGGGAAGAAGAGAAAAGCTTTTATCTGCTCTCAGATGCCTGGACAGGGTGGAGGGTTCTCTGCAGCAACCATCATCTGGGAAAGGGAGGGCTGCTCCACACACGAGGAAGAGCCTTTCAGAGTCACTGAATGTCTCTGCTGTGCTGCTTTTAGCATCCTTCACTGTTTAGTACAATGAACAACCCACTCAGGCTCTCCGTCGCAAATATGTTTGATAATACCAGCATCTTGCCTTACACCAGAAATCAAGGAGGGAAAGGGAGTGGAGTTGGGAAAGAAGAACTGGAGAGAGATTACTATTGCTTCTTCAAACTCGTGTCAATCCAGACAAGGTTCCCAATACTTCTGCCTGGAAAGCCTTAAAAATAGGTCCGTGTCTGAGCCCCATCTGAAACCAGTGATTCACATCCGAGGATGGCATTCACATCCCAGGCATTAGGTGCTATGCAACTGAAAATCAGTTATCAGGATCACTGAATGGAGCAAAAGCCAGAATAGAAACTCAGACAGCAGCGATCTACCTTGTGTACTACCCTCTCTCCAGGAACAGAGGATCCACACCCAGTACTTTTCTGAAAAGGGGAGAATGCACTTTCCCAAGATACAAACAAGCATTCCATACAGCATGAACACTCAGCCTAAACAAAGGTTTCTTACACCATCAACACTGTGTACATGCTCTTCTCTCCCTCTCACCCAAGGCTATGAAGACCAACTCTGTGGTGGTTCTCAGTTCTGTGTGTCACCATCACCTGAACACCTTACACACCTGGCCAGGAAAATACTATTTCCTGGGCTCCACCTCAACCTCTTGGATCAAATCTCCATTTTTGGTGCCAGGAATCTGCATTTCCAAAATTTCCAGGTGATGTCGAAGCACCTATCACTGGTTTGAGAACCACTGGTATAAACCAAGCACTACTAAAGCCCACCCTCCTTCCTAAGGCCAACCGAAGCATTTGGGACAAACATCAGGATCACTGGGCATTTTGCACAACTGTCTGATTCTCTGCTTTGTCGCTTGACTCTTCCTCATACGGGCCTTCCTTCCCACCTCAGGACACCTCTCTCACATGTGGATATACGCACCCTGTGTGAGTTCATTCTCCTTTCTACTTCTTCATTCCAACTCCTTTCACCTCATAAAAACCTCATGATCCGTTTCCATGGATCACAAAAGAAAGACAGTCAAAGGACAAAAAAGTAGAAATCAGGATAGATTGGTTAACTCCAAAAGTCCCTTAAATTTTACGGAAAAACAGCTAGCCCCCTTCAGAACCCCAACAGAATTTTTTTTTCTCTTTACTACACCTGGTGGTCTTCAAGTCATGGTAAGCTATGTGTTTTATTTTTTTTTAATGTTTATTTATTTTTGAGACAGAGGGAGAGCACAAGTGGGAGAGGGGAATAGAGAGAGGGAGACACAGAATCTGAAACGAGCTCCAGGCTCTGAGCCATCAGCACAGAACCCGATGTGGGGCTCAAACCCACGAATTGTGGGATCGTGAACTGAGCCGAAGTCGGATGCTTAACCGACTGAGCCATCCAGGCACCCCAGTAAGCCACATGTTTTAAATTGATTGTTCTTATCTTTTGCAGAGTTACTTGTTTTTACCTCAATGTTGTTGCCTTCTTTAATCACAGACGTACAATTTTTCTGCTGCATTGTGGGTCAGATATACTGGTATATGACAGTTTAGGGATTGAAACCATTCATGGCAAGGTTTCTCTGAGGAAAGATACTCTGAGCTTTAATGGACTTAAAAACCAACTTTTGCAATTCAACCCATGGTTAAACTGGGAGTACCCTGTGTATCAGTTTGTCCTCAATTGTTGATAAATCCTATAAGCTGAACCAGAAATGTATTTGAGATGCAAAAGCATCCTGTGAATTTGAGTGCCCTCCCCACTAGGGCCATACTTATTTGAAAATCTCTTGGGGTGTCTGGCTGGCTCAGTCGGTACAGCATGTGATTGTTGTCCTTAGGGTTGTGGGTTCATGCCCCACATTGGGTGTAGAGATTACTGAAAAATAAATTCTTAAAAAAATTTCTCACCTGCATTCCTGTAACAACTGTGTTTTCACCCACAACTGCCTACACTAGTGGACTAGGGACCTCTGAAAGCTCAGACAAGCTTGAAGTCATACTTCCCTGTGTATACCTTCCTCACCATATGCCCTCTGGCTCTTTCTCATCCACCTAGCACTGCTCAGCACAGTTTGACCAACTAACGTGTCCATTGTTTTTATATTTCACTTAAATTACCATTTCCTTTACGCTTTGAGTATACTGGAACATTCTAATTCAATTCGTAGTCATCTGTTTTGGTATCATACATATTTTTTTTCCTATTCCATCAGTTTTTTCAATGTTAGCCAGTCACACAAGCTGCTTGGAGTATAGTTTGGAAATCCTTGTCAAAAGTTTTAAATGCATGTATGTTTTGAGCCAGTAACTCCATCTCCAGAAAATCATCTTATACATTTATGTGAACATGTGGGCAAAAACATACTAATGAGATTCCTTTTTATACTGTTGTAATTGCAAAAATCCAGAAATTATCCTCTTTAGATGACTTCTTACATAAATTAAGAAACATCTTTGAAATGGAAATATATGTAGATGCTAAAAAATGAGACAGATCTTTTTGTGCTGATATGTAACGGCCTCTTAGATACAATTTTAGGTGAAAAAAAAAAGATGCAGGATACTATGTAAAGTTCCTTCCCATGTGTATCAACACACACTTTTGTTTGTACATAGAAAATTTCTAGAAAGATACTGAAAGAACAGTAACTACATGTTGGGAGGGAGAATTTGGAATTAATTACTGGCGATGAGACTTCATATTTTTCATTAAATGTTATCTTGTACTCTTTAAAAGTTTTACCAGAGTCTGTATTACTTCATCGATAATTTTTAAAAACAGAAACCACCTTTGGGGCGCCTGGGTGGCGCAGTCAGTTAAGCATCCGACTTCAGCCAGGTCACGATCTCGCGGTCCGTGGGTTCGAGCCCCGCGTCAGGCTCTGGGCTGATGGCTCAGAGCCTGGAGCCTGCTTCCGATTCTGTGTCTCCCTCTCTCCCTGCCCCTCCCCCATTCATGCTCTGTCTCTCTCTGTCCCAAAAATAAATAAACGTTGAAAAAAAAATAAAAAAAAAATTACTTTAAAAACAGAAACCACCTTAATTAAAATGAGTTTTAAAGTATTTAGGCTTACGTGTGTATATGTAGGCATAACATTTTGTTAATTAAGAGTTTGCAATGTTAACAGAATCATCAAAACTATCTTCCCCTAATCATCTCACTTATTTTTTAAATTTTTTATTTAATTAAATTTTGAGAGAGAGAGAGAGCACACAAGCAGGGGAGAAGGGCAGAGGGAGAATGAGAGAGAATCTTAATCATGCTCCTTGCTGAGTACAGAAGCCAACATGGGGCTCAATCCAAGAATTCTGGGATCATAACCTGAGCTGAAATCAAGAGCTGGACGCCCAACTGAGCCACCCAGATGCCCCATCTTGCTTCTTTAAATATACAAAAGGATTTCTACTGGTGAGGTCTGATGGGAGCTTGTTATAAAATTCAGTCTAGAAACCTAGAATTTCAACTGAAATATTTTTCAGAAGTATCTCAATTTAGAGAATGAATCTAGGGAGAAATTCAGAGTAAGCACCTAAAGCTTGTATAAGGCAGACAGGTGGCTGAACTACCACCCTTTCTGTCCTGGCAAGCCACTGCCAAGGGTCCAGGCTCACTTTCCTAGAGTTGGATGCAACTTCACAATCCTCAAGGAGCTCACTGCCAATTGAGTAGAAGAAGAACCAGTTTTTCCACATAAACCAAGTCCCCTCGCACCTACTTGTATTCCTGGGGAAGCAGAGAGGAGAAGCCTCTGTGCTGGCTTGGCTAGGGTTCTGTTTGCACAATCCAAACATCTCAAAGGAGCGGAAATGTGTGTGCCCATCAGAGTTGGTGGCTGGCACTTGGGTAAACCACCTGAATAAGCACACACTAAAAAAACATTGTGCTCATTGGGAAAGGCAAAAGTACATCCCTATCATCTGTGGACCCTGACAAGTTGGGGTTTGGAGTAAAAGGAAGGATTGAGGGTAGTGCTCTGTACTGTTCCCTCGGGTTGGCTTCTGTCCCAAAGAACGTGTGCCAAGTTCCAGGGAGAGATGTGCTGTCTGTAATAAAGGCCAGGTTAGATGAAAACTGTACCGCAGGGGGAGTATGACCTTAGGTAAGCCACTTCTCCCGGCCTTCTTTTTTCTCTTGTAAAGTACCTGAGGGGGAAGAAATACTTTTGAAAGTTCCTTTCGGTATGCACATTCAGAACTCTACCACTCGGAGATGACCTGGGAAGTAAATCATACTTTATTAAAAATGTAAGTGAGTCTTGCCAATGGAATGTGGTGCGTGGTTATGCAAATTGCACCCAGCGGCTCCCTCTCCAGCTTATTTTCCCAATGGGTCCACTGGACGTGAAGATTCTGCCATCACAGAGCGCTGCACGTGGCCTTCCGATTGGATTAGAAAGGCTGATCCACCCTGAAATGGACTCTCCACCCTGCCCACCTTGCTCCCAGTGGTCCTCTGCTTCCCTTGGGAGAGTTTCTAAGGACACAGTAGAGATTCTGCCCTCTAGGATTTGCAAGCTAGTCAGTGGAATGAGACAGCCACCACCACACCTGTGGCAAGACTGCTATCACCCCAACAGTGGCAGAAGAAAGAAATAGCTCAGAGGGACATCAGCCACACTCTTTGTTAACTCTAAGTCAAACCAAATAAATCCTTATTAAGAGCCAGCTTCATGAATCTGTAACCACTGTAGTTGCACAGGCTCCCTACTCAGAAAGGGCACATGCCCTTGGGATTTAACGCTCTGCAATTGCTCTCTTGAAATTCTTCCTGATTTTATTTTGAACTTGTACTCTGTATTCAGGTCTGATGGGACAATGGGGATTCTTGGGGGCTTTGGAGTCTAAGGTAAGCTGCAATCCCATCTCCCATTGTTCCTTGGGATAGATTCTTGGTCATCCCCAACTTGCAACCCCACCTAGGAAGTGCCCCTTTCCCTCTGTGCTGCATGGTTCCTAGGTACATTCACCCAGTAAGTATCCCCATGCCTGAGGGAGCATCACATTAAATAGCAAATAAAAATCACCATGACAGGGTGAAAGAGAGACCAAGAGACCACAGAAGAAAGGAATAATTCTTTTGCCTGTATTTTGAATAAGGGACCCACATTTTTCTTCTCTACTAGGCCTAGCAAATTATGTAGCTGGCATGAAAGTCCCTAAAGGTCCTCCTTCCACAGGAGTGGCTAATCCTAAACCCCTTCCCACAAACACACTGCAGAGTCAATCATGTACGGGAAAAGCAAAGGCCAAAGAGAACAAAGTGAGGAAAGAGGATGGAAATGCCAGGTTTGTTGGAGGCGGGACCAGTCCTTCCAGCTCTGACCTCAGCAGATCCAGGACATGGCCTCTAACGCACGCTTTCTCAATGTGAAGCTGAACTTCTTTTCTATCAAACCAAAATGTACCATGTCTTCAAGGGTGTAAAGGGGAACAATGCCTATAATGTATGAACAAACTACCTGGAAAGACAGTCACAGAGAATGGTGACTCTGGAATACATTCCTGTGTGACTGAGAATGGTCATTAATCATGAACAGGTAAGGCTATCTATGGAAGGAATAGGAAGGTGGGCCATACAGGAAAACTATGCCAAGGTTACATTCCCATTTCATCTCGCACTAGCTGTGTGCCTTTGGACAAGCTGTCTTTTGTATTTTAGTGTTCTTACCTTTTAGGAGTCTAATAAGAGCAGCTTTCCTTAGTGACTATTGAAAGGATTAAATGCTTAGAACAGTGCCCAGCAGACAAAAGTGCTTAAACAATGTTAAGTATAATGGTTCAAAGAAGGGAAGTTTTTGAGGGATTCAGGGTAATCAGGGAAAGATTTTTAAGGTGTGAAACAAAGGTTATTTATTGAGAATTTGTATGGTATTTCTAAGAAAGCAACTGTGGGCTTAATATAGAAGCTTTCATTAAGAAAAATCTTTGGTAGCCCATCTAGATGAAAATGCTTCATGTTATTTGAAAACACACACACATGCGCGCGCGCGCACACACACACACACACACACACACACACGGGACCACTTAGAAATAAGAGACTTAGTTTAGCTACATGCTTTGTAAGGTATTTCTTAAATGATTACTGTTGGTTTTTCCAATCTCACAGAGTCCTGATTTGGTATTAAGCAGTTCTAATGAAAGTGTGCAAACATCTGTCTTATATTCTGGCTCTTTCCTTAGCTACACTGCCACACTGATTTACAATTTAGGAGGACTCTGAATAAGATAAAAGCCACATCTGCCTATCCATCAATCTTTTAGTTTTCTACTTGAGGAGCCTTATGTCCCTGCACAGATATAACATCAACTGATGTTTTAAAATAAGTCTTGGTGGAAAGAATGCAAAAAAAAAAAAAAGTGCATCTATCTGGCTATGAATGTTTACATACAATAGGGTTCCTAAAATACCAACTCAGTTAACTCTGTGTTCAATAGTAGTATACTCTATACTCTATGGAGCGCCTGGGTGGCTCAGTTGGTTAAGCATTCAACTCTTGGTTTTGGCTCAGGTCATGATTTCACAGTTTGTGGGATCGAGCCCCACATCAGTCTCTGCACTGACAGCACGGAGCCTGCTTGGGATTCTCCCTCTCTCTCTTTCCTTCCCTTGCTCATGCCTGCTCTCTCCCTCTCTCTCTCAAAATAGGTGAATAAACTTAAATATAATAATTACATATTCTCAACTAACCTCAGCCCTCATTTCAAAGATCATGTAAGTATATCAATTATGCTAAGGGCAATTCCCTTGGTAAATATTGATAATCATTTGGTTGCTTTGTATTTAATTATGAGCACTCATTTCTAAAAGAGGGCCAAGTAGCTGATGTTGAAAATAAAAGGTAGGAAACCATTCAAATGTTGCCAATTTTCCTGACATTGATGGAATGTCATCTTAACAAGCCTGTGTAAGTTTACTGTTCTCTAGTGTCTTCTCATGTAATACCTACTAACGTATGGAGCAAAGAGAGGAGGGCCATAAGGTAAGTTAGAGAGAGTTGTGTTCTCATTTTATTCAAGGTAAATGAACAACATTTATGTCTGCTTTCAAGACATAAGTGAGACACTACTGAATGATAGTTCACAAGGTGCCTTCACTTCTCACAACTTCCCTTTTATCCTGTGTATAAAGACAAAGTGAGCTGGAAATACTCTGTAAAATGCCTTCCAGCTCTAATGGTATATGATTCTATCATTAGTGGATTGTGATTTTACAGGCCTGATCCCCTGTCAAATCAAGAGGGAGGGAGCAGTCTGTTACTGAAATTAAAATGACCCATGTCAAGAAAAAAAAAAGCCAAAAGGTTAATAATGTAACCACCGATAGTGGTTTTACCAGGAATAGTATCTCTGTTGTGGTAGAGACAAGAAAAGTCATAAAAACACAAGGTGCTAAATTTTACTTCTATTTTAATAGACTGTGGGATAGCAAGAAGGAATTATGAAGGCAGGAATAGGGCAAATGACATTGAGGAAGACAACCTGGAAAGGTCTTTATAGGAAATTTCATACAGCAATTTCCTGAATAGGGAAAATTTTCTCTATGTGTGTGTTCTGAGGAATAGCCTTCATTTAGAGGATACAACATGACAGGTAATGCATTTCACGGAATCTAATGAACACTTAAAGGACATATGAGTCTGAATTCCAAGCAAATCCCTTGGAATATACAGGGACTGGAGTGGCTGAGTGACTGTGAGCTGGAAATAATTTCATAAAATTGTCATCAATGTCAGTCTGATAATAATAGTTACCATTTATTGAGTACCATGGATCAGAAACTACGCTGGATGATTTATGTGCATCATCTCATCTAATACTTACAGCATCATAGAGAAACAATTTAATGTCTGAAACAAATGTTCAGAAAAGCAAGCAACCTTATCAAGGTCACAGGGCTGGGAGATGGGCAATTGAAACCTAAGCCATACTGAATCAAAGCTCATGTTCTTTTCTGTCCTCCACCTTGCCTCTGCATTTTAGTTGGCAAGCTAATCTTGAGAGTTACATACTCTGAAATTGTAAACACCACAGTTCTCTGACCGTACACTACAGTTTTTGATTGATGGGAAAGTATAAGGGAATAAATGTAGCCCTTATTTGTAATGGCTATTACTTTGCACATTGTTTGCTGTTTTTGAAATTACCAGACCTGTACACTGAAGGATGTGTGTGTGTGTGTGTGTGCATTTATTTACACACACACCCCCAATAGATCAATATTGTATATACTACCAGTGGAGGGTATATACATCAACTAGCATATACAACATATGTTTTTATATTTCATATATAAAACTCAAAGCACAGAGTCTATGCGGAAGAGAGCAATTCTACAGAAGAAAAAGATTTTTGAAAGAAGAAAGCAAACCAGAACTTGACTGAGGACCTACAATGTGCCCGTGTTGTGCTAGGTACTTCCTGAATATCTCCTTTATTTCTCATGGGTGACAAATAGGCTGGCTGACTGTGGTTGAGTAGATATGACTGGATAGGCGTGGCATATGCAAATTTTAACAATGGACAACATAGTATATTTATAAAACAAAGACTGCTCTAAGAATCTGTGATTGTACAAGGCTTCATATAAGCACACGGTCGTGAATTAGTATTAACATGAAGGGATCCCGGCAATCAATGAGCAAATGTTCTGTGACATCTATTTCTTGCTTCTAAAAAGAAGAGATTCTATTTTTTTTTGTCCTCTTCTCAGCAACCTTAGATACGAGTGCTAAGTCTGGATCATCATAACGGATCACTGACACAAATTCATCCTGAGTTAGGTGCTCATCACCAATCAACTAGCAGTGTCCTTTCTCTACCGCAGACCACAAACCTAACTTCAGTCAAAGTGACAAAGACTTGAGAGTTACTATGCATATCCTGTCAGTATAAGAGAGAGCTTCAACATCAGGGAGAGTAAGGTCTTCTTTTTCTAATTGGCTTGGTTGACTCCACTCTCTCACTGTCCTACTATGTTCCTATGCTCCCCTTAGAGAAATTGAAAACGGTGGCCCAAGCAAAGAATTCCATTGACCATTTTGAGAGTACTCGGGAAAAGAGAGAGGAAATGTTACAAATATCTATTACAGTGATACTAACGGAATTCTAGGCAGGGCCTAAACTAGGTTAAGGTGAATGAGACACCATTTCGTGCATTTGCAGGACCCTCAGAATGATTGCTGCCTTTACATTTACACCCGAATGCATTGTACATTCTTCTCCCTAGCCCCAGCCCTTATTGAAGGAGAGTTATACCTGGGCATTTCATTTCCTTCTGATACCAAATTGCCTACTTATAAATTCACTGGCCATTAACTCTAATGTCTGATTCTTTAAAAAAAAAAAACTTTTGAACACCATGGCATTTTGCTTCTTGTCCTCACCTCAAAACTTTCATGATCTGCCTGGGAAATTAAACCAAGATCCTACCTCTCACCAAGAACTTTTGATCTAAATCTGATTTAGTAGCCGTATCTCATACCCAGTCTCCTCTCCTACATCCCATCCAGGCCAAAAAAAAAAAAATAGCTTTTAACCTTGCTGTTTTCAGCCTCATGACCAAGCCACGTCTTCCTCTTGAAAGTTCCCTTCTCTATACTGCTTATGCTGCACAGTGCTGACACCATATGCTTCAAAGCTTGATTCAAATGCCCTTTCCTCTAAGAAGGCTTTTTAGATCCCATCCATAGGAATTAATTTTTTCCTTCCTTGTTCTACCACTCCCTTTGTTCACAACAATAACTGAGCACGTATGTCCGTGGTCCTTTTATAAAAACATTTTTTTTTTTGCAATTGTATCTGCTCTATGATCGCCCTTTGGCCTCCTGAAGGGAAGAGTCCATTTTACTTGTCTCTGTACTCCCACAGGATCAAGCAATGAATTGCACATGGTGGGGCCTCAATACATTTGCACCTCACAGCATGACTGAGTACATTCTTTAGTAAAGTAAGTGTATATGGATTAATAAGCTTTTGGGGAGAGCAAGCAAGTGAGTACAAGTTCATTTCCTTCCATTTTTTTTTTTTAATCAGTAAAAGAGATTTTAAACATAGGCTGGTGAATGTTCAAGCCAATTCTACTGGGTATAAAGACTAGAAAAACACTTATAACTAATAAATGACTTCAGGGTGAGTACATGGTGTAATTGTATTTTGAAAATTACAATCTGCATGCATATGAAGCAAATAAGTGCTAGAAGCGCAAATATTTTAAGAGCTCAAGAAATGTGAACATGGTGTTCTTTGGGTTCATATGTTGACATGAAGAAATTGCATCTACAGCAGTCCATCTGCTTTAACTCTTATACTGTTACTCATTTTTTAAATTAAGTGTTTACTCTGTGTCTCCATTGTGCTTCATAATGGACTGGGTGCTAGAAATGTAAAGATAACAAAAAACTGTCAGTGACGTCTTGTCAACAATGAAATACAGTTACACCTGTCAGGTTATGGGGACTCCATAGCCAGTCCTGGAAGAAAAGACCAGCACTGGTAGAGGGAAGCATTTAGAAACCCAAATTACATACAGGACAGAACCCTTAGTTACACCTAAAAAGAGAAAATGGATTTCAGGATGAAAGCTGTTCAAACAGATTTTGGAAGTTGAGCGGGACTTTTCCAGACAGCAAGAGAGGAACTGTATTCTATATTAAGTGGGAAGAGAGATACATGGAATTCTGAATGGGTTTGATGTATCCTAAGATGTACTAAATCATACTTTAAAGATTGACATAAAATATATTTGGAAGCCAAGATAATCTATATATATAATCTAACAATAGTTTGTTATACAAACACACTATAGTTACTTAGTTACCCAGTGTTTCCAAATATATCAACAATGTCTCTCTCTGGTTCTAGATTCAAGCCAACTACTACTTATTAATTTTAGAAAGCCCAAAATCATCTGTGCTAACTAAAAAGCCAACCGACATTTCTGGATATAAGCAGGATTTCAAAGCCATAACAAGGTTTCCTCATTCTTAACCAGTTTAAGGTAACATAATTAGTACATGGATTTTGATTTCATTTACAGTCCTAAAATTCTGTAACTACATCACCCAGTTTTCTTCTCTTTGAAAGATGCTTCATGCTCTTTTGATTTTGGAAATCACTCTATCCAAACTTGTTACTTGCACTTGTGCATTTAGACCAAATGATAAGATCTATCAGTACAGAGGTGGAAAAAGAGTGGGAAGAAAGTGTAATGGAGACTTGAGGGGGAAGGAGACAGCTTCTGATACACTGTTCTCCTCTTTCTCTAGTACATTTTCTCTGAAAAATGATCCAGGCACTATCTCAGCCACGTACTAGAGTAAAAGACAACTTCAATTATCAAGCCATGCTTGTAAATGTGTGCATGCACACACATATATAATGTACATATGTGTGTGTGTGTATGGTTACTTATATTGAGTTATGTATATGAACATTAGCTCATATGTATGTATAGTTCCTACATAACTACAAAATTAGTTTTGGAGAAGTGTTTTATAACTCTAAACATGCTATATAAGAGCATACATGAAAGAATACATATATACATACAATACTCTTTTTCTTTACATAGCATTTCTATCTCCATATACCTTGTATAGATCATCTGCTTAGCAATAGATTAGAGAGAGTAACATACTTGGTCTGTATCATCTGCATATTCCTTTATATCACCTGAAGCTATTTCTAAGTAGAGACATCTACATACTCCATGGCCAGAAATTCATTTAGGATTTTTTTTTTTTTTGCTCAGATGCATAAAGTGATATTTGAACAATAATATGAAAAAAATACAAAATAGGCATAAAATTATGTATGACATAAATATCATACAGTAAAATGGGGTCATGGAAGTCATATAATGTACCTTCTGCTTAATGCAGTAATTTACCACCATAATCATGGTCCTCATTTTTCTGTTGAAGGTGATCAGGGACAGGAGCCCAGTGTCCCAACAGCCAGCCCATTTTCAGTAGATGCCCTCAGCATCTGTTGTGTGCAAGGCTAATGGAAGACCCTGGAAAGGTCATGGATGAAGCTAGCAAAACACTTGTCCTCAAAGAGCTTATAGGCTGAAGTTACAGATAAGATGTCTACATTAGTAAAGGAGAGCGCAGGCAAGAGTGGTGAGTATTTTAGGAACGGCAAAGTCTTGGGACTCTCAGTTACTGGAAGAAGATAACTGATGGCAGCAGCGAAGGAAACTGAGCAAGGCCTCAGAAAATAAATGGCATTTTGAGCTTTCAAGGACGGGTTGTATTTAGATACGTAAAGGACACAGAAGCATTCTAGACAGAAAGAATAGCGTACGTCAAAGGATAATTGCTAAAGTCTTTGTTTAGCTGCCAATGGTCTCCCTGAAACATCTAGCAACCATTCTATGCAGGCAAAGTATAATTCTACAAGCTGTTTGTCCCAAGTAGGATGCTATAGACTGAGTGTCTGTGCCCCCCCCCCCAAATTCCTATGTCAAAGTCCTAATTCCAATGTGATGGTATTTGGAGATGGGGCCTTTGAGGGATAATGAGGTCACGAAGGGATTAGGGCCCTTATATGAAGACTCACGCACAGCTTGCTTCCCCTCTTTCCGCAATGTGAGCACACGGTCAGAAGCAGACTTCCTACATGGGAACCAGGAAGAGGGCCCTTGCCAGAAACCTGCTGGTGCCCTGACCTCAGACTTCAAGCCTCCAGGACTGTGAGAAATAAATGTTTGGTGTGTGAGCCACCCAGGCTCTGGTAATTTGTTACAACAGCCTGAGACATAGGAGGGGTCATCATGTCCCTTTCTCTTGATATAAGCCTTCCCATCAGCCAATTTTCAGACGCACCACCATCCTGGCCATTCTCCACACTACCCCCTCATGTTTCCCAAGGTCTCCCCCATGATACGCTTCCTAGGCTGTTGCGCTGCCCTTCCACGTGCCCTGACCAGTACAAAGGCAGTGGGAGGATGGCTTCTCCTGCTGCAGGTTGCTTCGGTTATGGAGGAAGCTGAGAGCACAGGTGAGGTCACTGTCTCTCGAACTGTACCAAAGGTTAAGGCAAGCTTCACTACTCACTTGTTCCGTGAACTTAGAAAAGGGATTTAACTTTGCCAATCCTCAATGTTGTCATTGCAAAATGAGCCTAACAAGTATGTATCTCAGGGGGTTACAGTGAGGATTATGTGAGCATTAAAAGTAGTCAACAGAGGGGCGTCTGGGTGGCTCAGTCGGTTGAGCGTCTGACTTCAGCTCAGGTCATGCTCTTATGGTCTGTGAGTTCGAGCCCCGCATCGGGCTCTGGGCTGACATCTCAGAGCTTGGAGCCTGCTTTAGATTCTGTGCCTCCCTCTGTGTGCCCCTCTCCAGCTCTCTCTCTCTCAAAAATAAATATTCTTAAATTTTTTTAAAGTAGTCAATATAATCCTGACATGCAGAAAGTACCTAATAAATTAGTATTAGTAGCACAATCATATGTAATGATTTTGAAAGCTCTAATAAAACTTTCAGATTCTTGATTCATGTCTGTATCAGGAAATTTTCAAACATCCCCCACCCCATCCTTTTTTTTTTTTTTCTCGTAAGAAGTCATAAAAATTTACTGTCATTTTCTACACTCTCAATTAATTTTTGCTTAATGGCTACTGACCGTATCTTTTGATCCCGGCTCAGTAAGGAACACCTTGAACCATCAAAACTCGAAAAAGCTTTGCTTGCCATTGCCTGGCAGACAGAACATCTCCTTCTTTGGCACGGAGATGGCTTTTATTACAAACATCGAGTTGACTGTGGTAAGGGGTAAGGAAGGTCAAATTTCTCTTTATGGTTTCTGTAATTAACATCTGTTGTGCCCGCTCCAAGAATTCATCTCACCCCACTTCTGGTAAGTGAAACTTTAACTTCTGAGGTACAGCCCTTTTGGGCTCAGTTTTGGCCTGCATTCTTCAGCTGGCAAACTTACTCCAGTTCAGGGTTCGAATGTGTAGGGTAAGGCCCAGGCTGCTCAGAGAAGGACACTCCCTTTACAATGACAGTTGGTTTGAATTTGCCATAGGATGTGAGTAGAGCCTGTGAAACACAACGATCTAAGTCCAGACGTGCTGCAAGTCATTGTCTTGCAGCAGAATGTTTTTGTGGAAGGGAAACAACCCAGAAATAATATAATAAAAAGATGGAACAGGAGAAACCAAATACTAGCAACGTTGTCTACTTGAAGCCAAACAAGTCCTGGAGCCTGCAGTTATAGGACCCGATAAGGTGCTTCAGATGAGTTGAGATGGGATTTTTGTTGTTTTCTGCTCACCAAGAGGAGTATCTGGTATGAATGAAATCACTAGTTACAGGTATTAGTAAAGAAGATCAAGGATAAAGAAGACATCCAGATGGCCAACCGACACATGAGAAAATGCTCAGCGTCACTCAACATCAGGGAAATACAAATCCAAACCACAATGAGATACCACCTCACACCTGTCAGAATGGCTAACATTAACAACTCAGGCAACAACAGATGTTGGCGAGGATGCAGAGAAAGAGGATCCCTTTTGCATTGTTGGTAGGAATGCAAGCTGGTACAGCCACTCTGGAAAACAGTATGAAGGTTCCTCAAAAAAAGTAAAAATAGAACTACCCTACGTCCCAGCAATTGCACTACTAGGCATTTACCCACAGGATACAGGTGTGCTGTTTCAAAGGGACACATGCACCCCCATGTTTATAGCAGCACTATCGACTATAGCCAAAGTATGGAAAGAGCCCAAATGTCCATCGATGGATGAATGGATAAAGAAAATGTGGTGTGTGTGTGTGTATGTATATATATATATATATATATATATATATACACACACATATATGTATATATATATACATATATATACATATGTGTGTATATATACACATATATGTGTGTATACACATATATGTGTATATATATACACATACACACACACACACACACACACACACACAATGGAGTATTACTCAGCAATCAAAAAGAGTGAAATCTTGCCATTTGCATCTACGTCGATGGAACTGGAGGGTATTATGCTAAGTGAAATTAGTCAGAGAAAGACAAAAACCATATGACTTCAGTCATATGAGGACTTTAAGAGACAAAAAAGATGAACGTAAGGGAAACAAAAATAATATAAAAACAGGGGGGGACAAAAGAGACTTATAAATATGGAGAACAAACTGAGGGTTATGGCAGGGGTTGTGGGAGGAGGGGTGGGCTAAATGGGTAAGGGGCACTAAGGAATCTACTCCTGAAATCACTGTTGCACTATATGCTAACTAATTTGGATGTAAATTTTAAAAAATTAAAAAAAAAAGAAAATCAAGGATATAAAAACCCTACAAAAGACCAGTTTCCAAGCATCTTCTGGTATTAGAAAGCCCGTGGAAATAAAGAGTTTTAGCTACAGTGATTGCTCAGAGTGAATACGACAGGTGAAGAATTGTGTGCGCATGTCCCAAATTTAAATTATCATAATAACCTTGGTTTCTAGCTATCTGAGCACAACCACGCATTATTTATATCTCTATATATCTAAGCCTCTATGTATCTATCTGTGCCACTAGATCAATCAATGTTTGTAGATACTGTCATATCAGTTTAGTATTTTTCATTCTGAGAGATGGTAAATCTCTTTTAGAGAATGTCTTACTCATTGGCAAGTCTCTAGCACACTATTTGACATAGGTGCTTAATAAATGCTAATATAAAATGAATCATCATGGTAATATGGACAAACATTCCCCGGATACATTTTTCTTTTTGCAAATAGGAATCATTGCTTTGGCCTAAATAGTCGAGCTGAAAGAGTAGGAAAGGCAGGGCTACTAACGTTTATGCAACTGCAACAGTCCTAAATCCCAGGCTTCTATTCACAGAGACTCACTACAAGGGGAACGATGCCCCCTGGAGTTGTGCAGTGGAGTGGCCTGAACAAAGTTTCTAAACCATAGAAAATACAACACTCATTATCTACCTTCATGATAAACATGAGGAGACGTGGATTTATTCAAGTTTAAATGTGATTTCTCACAAATATGTTTCCCTAATGGCAAGAAGACTAACTTCTTCCCTTACCACCTATAGACTTTTCTGCCTTCCCTTCTTAATATTTTAGAAGTTATAAAACACACTCCCTTTAGAATTTCAGGGTCACATTCTCTAACTGTAATACTGTATACACTATAATACTGACTTAAGAATAACAAAGAAAAAATAAATATTTCATTTCTTTCTGCCCTGATTCTAAATTTCTGAATCTTTAACATCAATATGGTGGCATTTATTTGTATTGACAAAATCAATGTCCTCTGCTCTTTGGTTTTTACTATAATGTATCTTTCATATTAAGCACTGTGTTACATTTATGGATGATACAACAAATATTTTTTTTTAAATATTTGGTGGCCTCCATTTGCCAAGCACTGTGCCAGGGGCCAGCAATCCAAGAATGAAAAGACAAGGTCTTTCTTCTTGTTCGAAACTCTAACAGACATTTAGGACTGAAGGATTCAATCTTTTCTTTCCAGCCTGCATATGCTCACTGTATTAGCCTGACTGCTTCTCTGTTTCTCTTCCATTTCTGCATGCTGTGCTTTGTTTTAGAGAATCCCTCTTATTCCATGGTAAAGACAAGAGCATAGTGAGATGGACACAGGAGGAGGGAATCAATTAGTATTTAAGGACACTGAGCAGGAGCAAATGTTGGCTGCCATTTACCACCGTCCACCAGCAGTCTAACACATAATGCTCTAAGTTGTATGTACAAAGGGTGATCACATGTCAGTCCCAGGGCTGTTCGGAAGATCAAAGAGATGAACATATGAAAGGTAGTAAGCACGGTGCCTATCACACAGTAATTTTTCTGTGGTACATTAGATAATATAAAGGCACACTCTAAAAATAAAATTGGCCTCTGGACACAGTATAGGGCCAGGAAATGCATGGCCACAAAGCTCTCCAGTTTCCAAAGTACACACAGCTCTAGGAAGGTCTCAAGTTCCTCTTAGCACACACCATCCAAAACAACTACTCTGTATTCATAAGCGGGACCATATCATCCCCACAGATGACTATCTACAATATGGACAGTAACCTAAGCCCTGGGAAATGCCTTGGCTTTTATCTGGAGTAGGGCTCAAAGAACATGTTACTATTTCCCTTTTGTGCTTCTTGGACTGAGTTTCTGATTACATTTGGCTGTTAAAATTTATGTGAACAAAAACTCTCCTGTTTTCACTAACAAAAGATCTGCTTATTAAATGAATAGAGAAAGGGTCAAACAGACCCCACCATCACTTAGAGAAGCTAGAACCATTTTCCAGATTCCCCTTTTTCTTCCCTCATGAAAGAACATGAATTTGGGGGGAGGATGCCATGGGGCACGAAGGGAGAGCTCTTTATTTACACTCTTTGATGGTTTCTTATGAGCCCCTAACCACAAGCTAAAACAGAAGACAAAACTAACTCTGCCAATCCAGGAGAACTTGAGAATTTTCTATTGAAGTTTATTTTCTACTAATAGTTATGAGGTTATGTCCACTGCTCACCTCATACCTACCAGAGATATGGAGTGGACACTTGAGACCTTCATCAGAATAACTTCTCAAGGAATTACGATTGTTCTCTCTTATTATCAGATCAGTCTGATCTGATAATCAAAGCAGGCCTGTGGTTTTCTTTTCTGGGAACTCCCGTGGCATCATCTAGTTAAGAGTTAAACAAAGGTATTAATTCCAGCAGGCTAACTTTCCAATGTTAGTTTTCTTGCCTCTGGAGGACCAAATCTGATTTTAAGTGAAGTTACTATTTCTCAACAGAAGGTCAGTAGCTCCCATCTACAAACAGATCAGTGGTCAGAAAAAAAAATGCAAATTCAAAATATTAGTATAAGTATTATGCTTCTATCCAGAATCCAAACAATATAAAGGGTGGTAGCTTTTAACAGCAACTGATTTTCATATCTAGTTGCATTTCTCTTTAACTACTCTGCTAGGATCTGAAGGAAAAAGAGAATCAGGTCTGTGGTTGAATTTCTAATTGAAAATCATTAGAATAACCTAGGTCAGGAAACCTGAGAAAAAAGCAAAGCTCATACTTCATACGGCATTGCCGCTCGGTGATGTGGAATGCTTCCAGAGGTTGAGGGTGAGAACGGGACCCCGCAGGTAGGAAATCTACAGGACACCCCCCCACCCCGGACTGTTGCAACCCCCATGTTCCGTGGGCACACACACCCAATGTAATAAAATGGTGAAGAAAGTCCAAGCAGCTAACAGGGTACTGGCAGGTTTTATTCACCTGGAGTGCTGCCATCACGGTCCGTAAACAAATAATCCTTCGTAATTAGATGTTAACTTTCAGATCAGCTGGTGGTCTGAATTTAGGTTTCTGCAATTTTTGTGAACAAATGGAAGACACTATCTGGGACTACTTGAAAGAAAATACAGATTTAGAATTCAAACATAATCAGACTTTGTCTCCACAACAGTTCCCAAAGTAATGTGTTTGACGATACTATAGCACTCACTTCCTTGGTCACATACATAATGTCGGCTCCAAGTAGCTAGTGCTCCAGAGAAGGAGGTGGCAGAGAGAAACCCATTCCTGTGACCTATTTGGCCAGAGCCCAGGTAACATTACCAATTTCTGTGTCCTTCCTGACTCTGGCAGCTTTTGTAGTTTGTTGTCAAAAAGGACTCAAGCATAGATTTGCTTTATAATGTTTGTTCCTTTTTATAAAAAGCCTCCATGCTCATTGAAAAAAAAAAAACAGAAAAACCCAAAATACATAAAAAATGAAAATTGTCTGTAATTTTGTCCTGTAGTCATGTAGTAATATTAACACTTTCAGATACATATGCATTTATATATATAACTGGCCAACATTTTGTGTACATGCACACACCCACATACATACACATATACGTGGTGTAAGTTAGGATATGTTTAACTTCCACATCTCTATGGTATTTATTTACACTTAATATTATGCACACCAAAGACATTTATATGTAAATATATGTGTTTTTAGTTTCTGGGTTCTTCTAAACTCTTGTGAGCGTAAAACTCCTCATGGAGCACTTTCTGACACTTTCAACCCTGCATTGTCCTTATTTCTTATTGCTGAATTTCTCCTGAAACCAAATAGGAAAAACACATTTCCCGTTATTCAAGCTTACATGCCTCTGCATTTTAGGGCCTAAAAATAGCTGTAAACCGAAGTCCAAGTGCCCAACAGTGCCATGTGGAAGGGAAAGGATTATCCCAATATCGAGGGTGACAAAATAAGCAGTTATGATTTTGAAAGGCATTGCCAACAGATGAAAAAATTTCTCATAGATGTTGGGGCCGAGGGGAACCTTGGCTATAACTAGCAGCTGCCAAATAGCACAGATGGTATGCAGTTAGAGAAGTAGGCAAAGGAAGGAATGGGTGATTAAATCAGTCCGGTAAGGGAAAGACGCCGATAGGAAAGCTTCCAAAACCATCCGGGACTCTCCTGGGTATCCTGCTATAAAGAGGAAGGAAAGATGATGCAAAAATTCGGCGAATACCAGCATGGCTCTCAGATGCACGCTCACGCCAGGAGTTTTGCTGTGTAACGAAGGCTCGGTTAACACGGGAACATGTGTAAGATGCTTATCTCCTATCAGCCCCTGTATTAGGGCCATGGATCGTGTCAGATGTCCTCACTCGACAATCCCCAACCGAAGGTAATGAAGCCACACCTTAAAATAAAGGCCAGAAACCAATGCTTCTCAATGTGAACCTAGCGGCACCTACCATGAATTGCTTTAGCGCGTAGGAGTTAAGGAAGTGGGTTTTCACATCATCAGTTAACTAGCAACCCTTAGAGACCAAGGAGCAGATATGTGTAGGGAAACCAACCAAGGTGGGCTGCACGGCTGTTCATGCCAGTGTTTTCCGGTTTAATGCAACTACTTTCACACACGATTCAGCCCAGTCACACCTGTCATGATGCTAGTTGCTAATGAGCATAGGCAGTGGCAGATTCTCCCCTATCCCCCAAACTTTGTTGGATGGATTCTTGTTGCAGGTGATCTTAGGAACACCAGGCAGACTTTCTGGACCACAGGTTAAGGGATACAGTTGGACCAGATGAGCCGTTCCAATCTTCTCAGCTCTAGAATCCCATGTAATTCCTTGTTTCCTTGATCACACTGGTCTGGAAGTTGTAAACGTATGAACAGAACTGTAGCATAGTTCTCTACCTCTAACCTCAACCCGAGGATTGCTAATTCTTCTTGCGTCTTTTCCAAAGATATCCTGGAGTTCCCTGGAGATTTCAGTGGGCCAGTGAAACCTATGATGGCATCTCACAAGTGACACTACTGTCACTCAGGAAGTGATACCCAGGACCCCTAGACATCCCTACACTTCCTTCTCTCCCAGAGCTGTGGGCATGACGCTGTTGCAGGAGCCAAGCTTGGCTGCTCAGGGGCAGGGGAAGTGCTTGTTTCCCACTCCCCCGGCTTCACACCGTGATGCCGATTCCCAAGCAACATTAGCAATATCGCAAGCACTCTGGAGCCAAAGAGCAGCCTGTGTCCCGACCACCATCAATTTATAATCCCTGTCTCCTGAAATGCACAGTGTGGGTGCAATGCTACAGTCCACCACCCTCCTTGCCAGTGTAGGGCCTTTGTAAGCATCCAAGCTTGTGTGTGACTATACCTTCAGATGCAGTCTTTCCCAAAAGCCAGTGGCAAGCTGCCCAGGCCAGCTCTACACATGCCAGGAAAGAAGAGGCAACGTGGTCTCCACCTAGATCCAGGCTACATTGATATTATGACTCCAAGCTCCCGTTCATCCACTCAACATCAAACAGCAGCTAATATTTACTGAGCATTTACTGTATGTAAGGCCTTAAGTAAGTACTCTAAGTATGCTTTCTTTTTTGATTTTTGTAACGACCCAGGGAGGTATCATTATTTCCTTTACAGATGAGGAAACTGAGGATTACAGAAATTAATTTGCCCACAGTTTCCAGTGACTTGACATGAGATTTGGACAGACATAACACGTATGGTATTCTGTACCTTTGTTGATGTATATTGACCATATTATGTGCTGGACAGTACGCTGTAGTCCCTCCCATTATTTTTAACACTGGAAGAAGTTAAATATGCCTTTATTTTAGAGGTCTTACCTGACATAGTAGGACCTCAGATCTTAACTGGCCATCCTTCGAGGCACTGCTATATTTCTCTTTCATGTTTAATTAATTTCTGACTTTCAGTTCTTCATTTTGATATCCCCAACTTTAATTCCCTTGTTTAAAAAAATCAGTTGAATATTTGACTGACAATGAGCCAGGCATTTTGTTAGCCACAGAGGGAGATTCAGAGACACCATGTCAAGGTCTTTACCTTTAGTAAATCCACACAGCAATGAACACATTAACATGAGACAATAATAAACCATTAGAAAATTCGAAGTGAAGGATGTTCGAGCCTCCAGCCTTGTTCCCTTCCTATCAGGGACACACTTTGGAGGCACAGTCTCCAAAGTTCAAATCCTAGCTCAGCTATGGCTGTTCTCTGAGCCTTGTTCCCTTAACTTTAAATGACCAGACTGCTTACCCCCACTCAGCTTGTAGGTGTATGGTAAGGATCCCGTGAGACAACACACGTAAAGTACACAATATGCTATCTGGCACATAGCAACCATTTCCTAAATCTTTACTACAATTACCTTGGAGGGCTAGAGCAGTAAAAGTCTCCAACTTACTTTTAGCCAATCTTCCTTCTGTCTTAGAAGATGAAGTGTCATTCTTCACACATTTGCTTATTCAGCAAGTACTTATGTGCCCACTTTCAGACGTCTCCTAAGGAAAACTCTCTGACTTTGACTCATCTTTTCTTCTTTAATGATGCATCAAGTTTAAATCTTTTCACTGTTTGCTTTCCCTTATGTGTATAAAAGCTATATGTACCTTTTCCTGGGCCATGTAAGCACCTGAAGCCCACCTAATATATTTCCCCTCCTGCACTGCTTAGAGTATACCCACTGCCTGTACTTTTTCTTACTCATTTACTCACCCAGGCAGGAAACATATGAGCATCTGTGACATCAGTGTAGGTGTTATGATCTCTGCTCTTGAGATGCTTGTGGGTGTTTTGTTCCTTGAGCATGCTACCGTAACACCTCATTCAGTCACCCTTGATCCTCCAAATCATTCAAACCAGAGGTCTTTCCTTAGACCTCACCGACTTCCCCCTTCTAAGGCACCTAATGCAAGAACATCTGCAGAAGTAGTCTCAACCAATTGCTGTTTCTAATGACTGAAGGGAGAGCTGATTTGTAGGTGTTCGTGCAACTGAAGACAGAGAAGACAAAAGTGGGGATGCAGGTAAGGTGGAATGAGTCATTTCCAGGGATCTCATTCAAACTTAGTTAAGGAAATCTAAAAATTGGCATAGGGCTATGTTGGCCAAGATGAGTACTACAAAAACACATCTTCTACCAGAAGCAATTTGCACAGGAAATACAATGAATTTCTTCAAGGTAATGAACACCCAGGACATCACTTCCTTGGAGAGGGAGAGGAGAGCTCTGTAAAAGCACTCTTTGTAGGCCTTCTGACCCAGTTTAGTGACTAGTTTAATATTCAAAGGGCAGATGCGTTCTCTTCACTTTAGAGTGTGATGTTCAAAGACAATTTAGGTCATTGCTCTTGTGACAGTATTTCCCTTGTGAGGAAGCTACATTTAAGCATCCATCTTTTGTATTATTGATAACAAAATTGGTAAGGGCCCACAAAATCCTACAGCTTTCTGGGCTGTTGGCAAGAAGCAATTAGATCAAGACTGTTGCAGTTTTCCTTTTTAGAGGGATATGTGTGTGCTTTGAACACCAAATCTGTGAAAACAGAGTTCTAGCATGAATTGTTCTTTTCAAATACATTTCAATCATCTCTTCCACACCAAAGCAAGATCAGAAATGACATTACACACATGCTAAGTTTTGGGTTGAAAACATTTTTATCTTAGTCGTGAGTGAAATGTGTTCCTTTACAGGTAAAGCAAAACAAAGCGCCCTCCCTTATTCTCCCGTCTCCCTCCCCATTAAGTAACAAGAGCCACCCATCCTTGAATCAACTGTCATTGCTTCTATGTTGGTCTATCTCCACTTAAGATTTCTGAGAGAGGGGAACGAATTTTTATTCATTGTGTTTGTAGTGCCTTGCTCAGATTCTGCCACACAGATTTCTGTAATCATTTGTCAAATACATTCTCCTCTAAGAACAAGCTTTCATGTCCAAACGACTTCAATATAAAATCCAAATTACTGAGCATTGCACGAGGCCCCTCTCGCTTCCTGTCCTAGCCACTGCCATCTTGCCTACTTTCCCCTCAAGCCTACTTTACTCAGTGACACTGATAAACTTCAAATCACCCAACATGCCATGCCCATTAACACCATGATGCTTTGCACACACTCATTTTTCCATCTGGAATGTTCTTTCCCTCCTTCTCTAATCATCTTTTAAGATTCGTACAACCCAAATATAACTCATTTTATGATGTTTATTTCCTCAGGTAAAATTAGTTATTTTGTACACTGTTCTTTTATAGCTGGAGTATTTTTATGGTATGTTTTATTAGAAAGCATTATGATTAATGGCTTACGTCAATTTTTCTCATTAGTTGGTCAGATCCTAGAATGCTTAAGTTATATCATTTTCACCTCGGTATTGCTAATGGTTAGTGTAAAGCTCAGAAGACAGAAATGCTCAAAAATATTCATCAAATTAAATTGATTTCTAGTGCTAAGTCCCGAACATATACTTTGCCTGTTTCTGATAAACTAGTACATATTTCCCCCTTACCAATATTGGTGCTTAAAATTCTAGGGGTATAGTAAAAAAAAAAAAAATTTAATTGGAGAAGTCATGTTTTAGTTCAAATCTTCTTTAAAATAAGAGGAATATAAAAAAAGATGACAGCTTTGGTCATTTAAAAATACTCATCCCTAATAAGTCACATGCTGAATTGCACTGTTTCAAGTTTTCTCAAACATGTGTACTTTTTCCCAATGAATCCTGATTATAAATTCTATTAAGTTTTATTATAAACAGTAAGAAGAAAAAGTGAAATAAGAACCTTAGAACAAAGTGAGAAGTGTCTTCTCTCTTATTACCTGAGTATCCTACAAAAACTTGTCTGTCTACCCGCTGAGATCAAAACAGGACTATGTATTTGAGAAGCCTGCCAAATAAGGTCTGAAATTTCAGAAGCCAGAGACGGGAAAAAAATTATGAAATATTGGCACAGTCATTTGTGTCACTGTGATCTTCGAAATTTACTTACAAGGGACATCAGAAAAACAAGCACAAACAAAAGAACACAAGCCCATGTCCCAAACATAAAGATCTTGATAACTACAGAGACCTGGAAGCCGGCAAGTCTTGAAAAGCACCCTAGGTGGTCTAAGTGTAATTGAATAAGAAACTACATGTGACGGGTTGGGGAGATAGAATATACCCAGAAAGACAGCCTTTTCTTCTCTCCAGCTCTCTAAAGGCTAACCATACTCACTGTACAAGTGTGCATCTCGGGCACTCAGTAGGACAACTTATGCATAGGATGCATCTGAGGAAGTTTGGCAGGGGCAGTGAATTCATCACTCAATTAACAGACTATGTCATCTTTTTGAAATGTGGACACTCTCTGTCCAAACCCAGCTCCATGGAGTAACTATAGCTGAGAACAAGCAGACCCATTCAGTGACTCTTCAAGGATGACCATTACCATTAATAGGGACACACCCCTAGTGGTACAGCCAGTTTTATAAAATTTCCTCATGTTAACTTCAGCTGGATTAAATCCATAGCCTATCACAACACCCTGATCTTCCCAAGCCATAAGGCTAATTTGTTTTTATTTAAAATTTATAGTATCGTATTTCCAAACAGTGAAAACACACTGAGTACTTATGTGCCAGGTACTATAGTCAGTACTTTATGTAAAAAAACAGCGTGTATAAATATATCTAAGTCATTTCATTCTCCCAACTCCATTGCAAGATACTATTTCTCTCCCTGTTTTATGTAATGTCTCTTAATCACAAATTCATCTGAAAACTGGAAATAATATATCATTATTAAAGATTAAATGACAACATATAAATTACGTATCTTGGTTTCTAGCCATGAAAACTTGACAGAAATTCATTTTCTTCCCCTTTCTTCAACTTTACCCATTTCTTTTGGATATTGTTTTGCTTCAAAAATATTGTTACATGTGAAATTTAGTATCACATTACTCATCAGGAAAATGAAAATTGTAATACAGTAAGATACAACTGTACACCCACCAGAAAGGCTAAAACTTATAAAGAAGAAAATGCAATGCTAATTTTGTTGAGAATATGCAGTTGATATTCTCATACATTACATTAAAAGGAGTATAAAATAGGACTATTCTGGAAAACTCTGATAGCTTCTACTAAAAGCAAGCATATGCCTACCCTGTAACCTAGCAGTTCCATTCCTGACACATAGACGCGACACATGAGTGCCTATGTTCACAAGAATGTTCACAGCACCTATATTTGTAGGAGCTCAGTATGGGAAACAACTCAAATGTCCATTAACAGGCAAGAGGACAAACCAGTGATGGTGTATTCACACTCTCTGATAATCCACAAAACAATAGATGAAACAAAATGGATGAATCTCACAAAGATTTTGTTGAATAGAAGAATCCAGACCCAAGAATACACTTCGTGTGAGTCCACTTCCTCAAAAGTTCTAATTTAGGCCAAACTAATATAGAATGATAAAAGCCCAAGTGGGTACCTTGAGTGGTGATTACCTCAAGTGGTGGTTGCTATGGTATGAACTGGGAAGGGCACCCGGGAACTTCTTAGGGTGATATAAATTGACATGTCTTGATATGGATGGTGGTCAAATAAGTGGTTACCTTTTTTAAAAAATTGAGGTTATAGTTAAAACTCGTTAATTTTACTATATGTAAGTTTACCTCAACTTAAGGGTTCTTGATAATGTTTTACTGTTTGAGGCGTTCACCTGCTAGAAACTTTTACAGGATGGCGAAATAAGACCATCCTGGAGAAGTCCGTTTAAACTTAAACAATCTTAAGGGCTCCTGGGTGGCTCAGGTGGTTAAGCATCAGACTCTTCATTTCAGGTCAGATCATGATCTCATGGTTCGTGAGACAGAGCCCAGTGTAGGGCTCTGCACTGACACCACAGAGCCTACTTGGGATTCTCACTCACCCTCTCTTAAAGAAGATAAACAGTCTTGACGTCTAAAGTTCACTTATTGCTCGTGTGGGGACACAGGTGAATACATAGTCACGCCTTCTCCTCGGTGATACGGCAGTATTAACAACTGCATAGTAAGCTCATTGTTTCCAGGGCCTACCATTTCGTAGCTGTCCAGAACAAAGGAAAGATGTTCTGTGCCATAGCTTCTATTTACTATAATTTTCATAAGGCCATCATAGCACTCTAGATGAAGACATTTTTAAGATGTGTGAAACAGGAGACACCTGGCTGGCTCTGTCAGAAGAGCCAGTTGTGAATTCGAGTCCCAGGTCGCTGAAACAGAACAAAACATTTGTCCATGATGGGGCAGTCTGCAAAGTCGTTTGCATATGAAAAATGGGTTTGCCAGGGCACCAAAACAAACAAACACAAAAAAAAACAAAAAAGAGGAAAAGGAAAGCAAAGGTCCCTCCTACAGTGTAACTCTCTTAATAAAGCATCCTGCGGCCACTGAACCATTCCTACATTTAACGACTGAAGAATCTGGGCTCACCTCTGCATTTGCACAGCTGGGGGGCCGGGGTGTGACCTACAGAGTCCTTTGAGGCAGAGGGTGAGGAAGTGGCAGCACTGCACTGGAACTTGAGCAGCCTCAACTGTGCAGGCTGTTGAGTGAGTTTGAGCTGTGCACGGATCAGTATCATTATGCCCCACCCCCACCGCCCCGAATCAGGCCCACTTGTGCCCTGGCATTCCTGTCACACTTTGTGTTTCAGCTTCGCTCGTGGGAGGTCCCCTCCACGCACCATGCTCTCTAGGATGCCTCCTTGCCTTTGTACGTGCCACACTACTCACGTGGAACATTCTTTCTACCCCAACTTCCTGCAAGGGTCTCCTTCAATGCTCCGTTCCAGTAACTCTCAGACTGTATTTGGTGTCTCTGATTCACCAAAATGGAAACATCTATCAAGCCATAATGTCATTTCCAATTTGCTTGTCTGTCTCCCTCACTCCATTATTACCTCGTTTTGATTGGGGCCTAGTATTTTTCATTCTTGAAATCCTAATCCATTTGTATAGTTTCTCACACAGAGCAATAGAGGATTGCAGAAAAAAAATGTGTTAAGAAGGAATAAATGGGAGAGAAAACCTAATTTTTATATTCTTGTTTTGTGAATTGCTGTACACCTAAAAACAAAACACTCATTTTGACAGCACTAAATGTGTATGAACTTTCCCCCCTCAAAAGAATGTCAACACAAACAGGAATATTCTGATTAAAATGTTAATCTCTCTTCTACCCAATTCATTTAAACATGGTTAATTTAAAGAAATCCTAACACTGCTCTCATATTTCATTTACTATCACATTGCTACTTTTTTTTTTAATTTTTTTATGTTTATTCATTTTTGAGAGAGACAGAGCAGAGCACAAATAAGGGAGGAGCAGAGAGAGAGGGAGACACAGAATCCGAAGCAGGCTCCAGGCTCTGAGCTGTCAGCACAGAGCCAGACACGGGGCTTGAACTCACCAACTGTGAGATCATGACCTGAGGTGAAGTCAGACGCTCAACCAACTGAGCCACCCAGACACCCCTCACATTGCTACTTCTAAACAACATGTTATTCTGGTTTCTTTTTCTCAGGGCTATAGATTTGGGGAGGGTTCAATTTCATTCAGCTGGAAGAGAGGACAAACCCCATTAGAAGATCCCTACAAGCTTTCAGCAGTCGTGAAACTAATAACATTGGAGAACTCAAGGAGGCATTCAGGGGGACATGGGAGTCCATCATGCCATGTTGCATTGGGACTCTCAAAGTTATTTCTTCTGGATTTCAATGTGTTCCTCCAATAGAGGAGAGCTTACTATTTCTCCAGGTTCACTAGGCCTCTTCCTCAGAAATACTGTGTTTACAGTACCCTAAAATTGGGTTCTGTAGTTAAGAGTCCATCTCCTCCTATGATAAAATAGCAAAAGGTAAAGACTAATCGGTTATCCTCATTTGCAGAGTGAAATCTTAGTTTTAGATTAATTGCAATACCTTTCAGGCCTGGGTGGCTTCCAGAATCATTAAGCTATTATGTATCTAGGGGATCCACGCTAATTGAATTCATGAAGCATTGGGCCTACATCCTTGCTAAAGAAAATCTGTTCCCGCCCACATCACCTACAAGAAGAATAGGTCTAGGCGGCCATATTTTTATCTTGTGATTCAATTTCCCTACCATATCCATGTAGGCCAGTGTGGATATGTGACCAAAACTGAGTCAATGAGATTCCTTAGGAAAGTGAGAGAAACGTATGGGTGAGATGTAAAGAAAACAATTATAAGATCGTATAGTACTGGACACTGTGGCAAGTCTTAGCAAAATATGGAGTAATAAAGAAGGCTGGTTGACAAAGAAAAACACAAGTACAGAGTAGACGGGCCAAAAGCAGCCAAAAGGAGACTCTAGGGTCCCATAAGAGAGAAGCCTGAGTCCCCATGGTATCTGGCTATATTTCCATTCCAGGTGCTGGATATCCTAGAGAGTAGCCTTAGAGAAAAATTTTTAAGTTAATTTAAATGGATTATCAATTACTTGCAAGCAAACTACATCAAAAAAAGCAATTTTAATATAACTGTAACAATGACCTCTATGATCGTTAATTTTATGTCAACTTGTCTGGGCCACACGGTCTCAATACATGATTAAACATCATTCTGGATATTTTTGTGAAAGTATTTTGGATCCTATTTAACTTAAATCAGGGATCTTAGGGAAAAGCATATTGACCTCCATAATGTAAGTAGGCTTCATCTAACCAGCTGAAGGCCTGAATACAACAAAGACTGACCTCCCAAGCAAAAAGGAATGCTCCAGAAGACTGCCTTTGGACTTTGTCTGTAACTTGTACTTATTTCTGGTTTTAAAGCAGACAGCCTTTGGACTCAAACTCCAAGTCTCTCCTCGGTCTTCAGTTTGCCAGCCTCCACCATCAGAGCTTGGATTTGCCAAGACTCCAGAGTCACATGAGCCACTTCTGTAAAATCTGGTCAATGTTCCTCCCTCCGCCTCATATATAGATATGAACACACATACATACTTACGCACACACATACACATCCTGTTGGCTCTATTTCTCTGGAGAACACTTACTAATACAATGTGCAATAACTACAAAGTGTAATTACTTGCCCATACATAATATGTATTCCCTAAGTCCAAGTTATTACAAAAGACGTGTTGAATTCTGTTCATCTGCAGTGCACTGTCTCTGTTTTATTAGATTGGAAAGGTCTCATATTTACTAAACACCAACTGTAACGTATGCCCAAACCAAACATGTTAATTTCTAAACAATAGAAAGAGTATTTTTGTTTAATTTATAATGAAGAAAACTAAGGTTCAGAGAAGTTTTGTATCTTGTCAATGATCATTCTGACACTGTGCTATGTAATTCTTTTTGTTGTCAAGTACTTAAATGATGTATTTGCTTGTAGAACCTGAACTCTATTGTCTAGTTGGGCCTCAGATGAAAAAAAAAGGGGGGGAGCAGGCAGATGTAAGATGCACGGGAGTGCAAAGGAGGCAATTCTGAATTTGGAATCAGAAAAGCCCACTAATATGTGGCTTAACCTAACCCGGATCTCCCCCCCACCCATCAGCCCAGCTGAAAAGGAGAGTAACGATTTACTACACTTGCTTCAGAGGATCGCTATCAAGTTCAGTTCATTTGATGTGAAGCAAAGTACTCTGCAAATTGCAAAGCACTTTACAAATGTTACATTTTAGCACCACTTCACTTTCTGTCTCTGTGCATTTCAGCAGAGTTTGTGAAAAACAACACCTTTTGTAGAACTGGAGCATTCCTTTTTCTCAGAGAGACAGAAAACAAACACCCCCTATAAACATTTGCTAAATGTGAGCTACATTGTGTGACAGCAAGCCCACCACACATTGCTCTCCAGTAAGATTCCATTATTATAATTAATACAAGATTTACTCTCAGCTCTTTCAGGTATTAAAGTAGTTTTCAGATCAATAGGGACATAAAGTGACTTTCTAGCATTGCTACCTTAGAGCTGCAAGAGACCTTAACAATCATCTCATCGTTGGCCAACTGCAGCCTACAAGCCAAGTACCACCCGCCCTCTGTATACAGCTGGTGAGCTGGGCATAGTTTACATTTAAAAACATTTCAGGGGCACCTGGGTGGCTCAGTCAGTTAAGCGTCCAACTTTGGCTCAGGTCACGATCTCATGGTTCATGGGTTTGAGCTCCATGTCAGTCTGTGTGCTGACAGCTCAGAGCCTGGAGCCTGCTTCAGATTCTGTGTCTCTCCCTATCTCTCTGCCCCTCCCTTGCTCATGCTCTCTCGCTCTCCCTCTCAAAAGTAAACATTAAAAAAAATAAAAACATTTCAAACAGTTGTTGAAAACAATGAAAATAATATTTTATGACCTGTGACAATTATGCAAAATCCCAATTTCAGCCTGTCTTCGTCTATTCAGGCTGCTGTAACACCACAGACCAGGTGACTTGTAAGCAGAAATGTGTTGCTCATAGTTCCAGAGGCAAAAATTCAAGATCAGGGTGCCAGCACGGTTGGGTGAAGGCCCTCTTTTAGGTCACAGACTTCTTGTGTCATCACATGATCGAAGGCACTACGGAGACTCTTTTCCAAGTCACTAATCCCTTTCATAAGGTTCTACCTTCAAGACGTAAGTATTTCCCAAAGTCCTCACCTAATATCACCTTTGGGGATTAGGGTCTCAATATATGAATTTTCAATATATGAACATCCAGACCATTATTACACAATGTCCCTAGTAAGTTGTATTGGAACACAGCTACATTTATTCGTTAGGTATTGTGTATGGCTACTTTCCCAAGCTACAACGGCAGAGTTGAGTAGTTGCGACAAAGGCTATGTGGCCAACAAAGCCGTTTACAATGTGGCCTTTTATAGGAAAAGTTTGACACATGTGAGCTAACCCAATCTTATTTTATAGATGAGGAAACTAAATCATTGCAAGATAAAACTACTTACTCTAGGTAGCTCAGCTAGCCTATCATTTAATGCAGAATTAAGGCCAAAACCTAGTTTTTCTGTCCATTTTTGATCATGTTGAATTTAATGATTGAAAATTAGCTTTAATTATAAGTTTTTATGCTATTAATTTTTTGAATAGAGTTGACACAGCATATTACACCAGTTTCAAATGTACCACATAGTAATTCAACATCTCTATGTTACACTACTCATCTTTAAATCATATAGCTTCCTTGTGCTAATTATTCAATTTATCTTAAAATCTATGCTCACATCAGCTAACTTCATACAAAAAATTCATCTTGAAGATATTTTATGTGTTCATTGAAATGGATTTTATATTGTATTATTCTTAAATAGTTCTAAGTAGAAGTTATTGGAGAACAAAATGATGATGAAAATTAAATATTTCACTTGACATATCAATCAAATGAAAATATGCTCTGCTCTTATTCCACAAAGCGATAATATACAGAACATTCAAACACTTTCAGACAAATTGGACACATTGAATTTTCTTCCAAGAGATGATTGACAATAAGATGAGAAAATAACTCCTTAGTCTATGTTTAGTGAATTAGAACTAGAACAGTTAATTTCCCAAATGTAAGCTGAATTTCAGTCTTTCGTAAAATAAAAAAGAAAGTGCGTCTGAAGTCGAAGCATCCCCTTCACATCACCAGAAAGTCTCTACTGGGTTCCTGGTGAAATCAATTACCTACGTACCTCTTAAAATACCCATCTTCGGGAGGTAACATTGAAAGCGGTGGTTCTCAACTAGGGGTGATTTCGTTCCCCAAAGGATATTTGACAGTGTATGGAGACACGTTTGGTTGTCAAAATGGGAATGGGAGGAGGGTACTCCTGGAATCCAGTGGCTAAATCCAAAGGTAATGTTAAATGTCCTAGAATGCATAGGACAGCCAGCCTTCACAAAAAAGATTTATCCAGGCCAAAACGTCAGTAGTGCAGAAGTTGGGAAATCCTATTTTAAAGGGAAATCATTGGGCTAGCCCAAAGCATTCAGCAAATTAAATCTCCAGAGCTTAAATGTCAAGCCATCATTTGGTCCTCAACTAGCACGATACAGCAAGTATTTTTATGGATGCCTGTTTAACAGTTCATTCTTTATTTTTATTCACTTCTTTCTTCTAGCAAAAAAATGGATAAGCATGGAGATTATGCCCCCCACCAGAATTATTTCTTTCCAGTAACTTTGATTATTGATCTTAACCTACAAGTTCTAGGATAATTTTTCTCATGATTCAGTTATCTTCCCTAAGAAATTTATTTGGACTCTGATCTATTTTTTTCTCAATAGGAACCTGATAAACTAAGGACTTCTATTTGACTTCTATCCACGATGGCTGATACAGTAAAATAACCTAATGATAACAGAAAAATGCTAAGTCACATGTACCTTTGAAGGTGCTGGGGCACCTGGGTGGCTCAGTGGTTAAGCATCCGACTCTTGATTTCAACTCAGGTCAGGATCTCACAGTTCATGGGTTCGGGCCTGTGTGGGGCTCTGTGCTGACAGTGTAGAGCTTGCTTGGGTTTCACTCTGTGTCCCTCTCTCTCTCTCTCTGCCCCTCCCCTGCGCTCTACGTCTCAAAATAGTAAAGTTTAAAAAATTAAAGATAAAGGGAAATACCCAAATACAACAGAATCATATCTACATAGCTCTAGACACTTGCAACAGGCACATTTAAAGAAGAAAGCGAGAATGGCCCAGCAACTATGTAGTTTTTCTTCTCATAGTACTTTGTCTAATTCACAGTGTAACCTGCCCAACGACACTATTACAGGCACTATGTTAAAGTCTCTTAGATCACTAACTTAAGGACTGCCCTTTCCCCAACATAATCAATAGATGAGGTAATTACAATCTTGCACTTTCTCTTTCAGCAAATACTTTCAAAGCACGCATCTAGTGCTACCTACTCACAGTCTCTTCCTTGAGTACGTAATTTTATTCTGCATCACTTTTACTGAGTATTAATTATTGGTTCAGTTCCTTAACTAATCATCCAATTTGGCGAACAGGAAGTCTATCAACTCAAGCTCAAAGTTTTCTTTAATGAGACAAAAATACCAAGACTCTGTAATAGCATTTGGTTCTTTTGAGTAACCATTTCAGAGCACTACATCCAGAGCACAGTTATCTATCCCAGCATTTACCTATTAAAGGGTAATATATCTAGCACCCAAAATACTCTCAACTTTTTGCCAAAGGCTACATGAACCAAACTGTCTACAAACAGGGTTCCCATGAGGTAAAGGAGCTAATGTTACCACACGCTAAATGCAAAGATAAAAATACCCACTGATTTTTATGGACGTGTATAAAAGGAGAGCCTAATCTGGCTTTGGGGATTCAGGGAAATTCTCCCTACATTCATCCAACTCACCTGAGTCCAGTATTAAACTATGGGCAGGAGTTGGGCAGGAGGTGTGATTCACATTTTCCAGGCAGTCGGAAATACCTTGTGCAACAAAGTCCAGCTATGAGGAATTTCAAGATTTGAGGAAGGGAAAAACAAAATACAACCGTAGAGAAGTAGGCAAAGGACTGATCACTGAAGGTGTTATATACCATACCTAGGAGGTTAGATTTTATTATACAGTAGAAAGGAAAACTGAAGAACGTGAAACACTACAGCAACCTTGTCTTACTTGCATTTTAAGTGGACCATTTTGGTGGCCGTGGGAAGGATCAATTTGAAGTAGACAACTGTAGTATTTTGGATCTGAGAAAAAAGGAGACTGATCTTGGAAAGTATGAATAGACAGAAGGAGTGGATCAGAGACATATTTATGAGGAAACCTGGCAGAACTAATTGGCTGATTATGTAAGGGATGAGAGCCAACAAAGCAAAAGGCGTAAGCCCAGGTTTTCCAGTTCAGACAACTTGGTGAATGTGTGATACTAGTAATTGGAACAAAGTATGGAGAAGCAGCAGATGTGAAGGAACTTGATTAATTCAGCAAAGGCCGAATGATCCGGGCAGAAGTTAGACTTAGTGCTTTCTCTGCTGCAGTTTTTCTTCCTCCTAACCATATACGGGCATCATTTCCTTACGTAAACAATGTGCCATGTTTGCTTTTAACACAGGATACCACTTATGGATGATACACTTCTGGCACCTAAACCAGCTCTCCTGTGTGATCCCTTAAGAAACAATTAGGAGACTCATTCGATGCTCTGTGAGCATGGGGACTTTTAAGATATGGAAACTTTACCGGCCTATATAAATTCGTAGAGAGAGAGTGTATGCTCAGTTTAATAAAAATTTGATACTGAGGTGGGGTCATGCCAGAGGCCTCATTTTGATGAACCAAGGTCTCTCTGCTTAAGTGGCTCACTTCAGAAGAGACAGTCTCGAAATATTACAGGGTAGAACAATCACGCTGTGTTGCTTGCTAAAATGCAGATTCTGTCATTGTGGGCCTTATCTTAGTAAGTTTGGGTAGAATCCCAAGAAACTGATTTTGTAACAGGCAGCCCTGGACCACACTTTGAAAAAACACCTCAAAAGCTCATTTGGTGGATAAATCTCCCTCCAAGCCAATTTAGTATATTAAATGTTGCTGTGAATAGATTTACAAATAAGAGAATCAATCCTTCCTTCCTTCCCCACCTACCGATCTATCCATCCATTGTTGAAAAGCTTTACTTATTTGGGGGAGAAGAAGTAAAACTTATCCATGCCATCCCTAAAGGGCAGTTCCTACGCACGTGCCTCTGCAAATGTAAGTAGAGAAGGAGAGCCACTGGTTGAAGAATACCCAAATGCTTTTAAAGTAAATTATGTGCGATAAGCATGAAAATCGAACACCCTTCTCCTCAAGTTTTTGTTGTGCCAGCACCCCACGACAGCCATTCCGGTACTGTATCTTTTTCTTTTTTTTAAATTTTTTTTTTCAACGTTTATTTATTTTGGGGACAGAGAGAGACAGAGCATGAACGGGGGAGAGGCAGAGAGAGAGGGAGACACAGAATCGGAAACAGGCTCCAGGCTCTGAGCCATCAGCCCAGAGCCTGACGCGGGGCTCGAACTCACGGACCGTGAGATCGTGACCTGGCTGAAGTCGGACGCTTAACCGACTGCGCCACCCAGGCGCCCCTACTGTATCTTTTTCAAATACTCGAGAGCCTACAAAATTTTGTTCAGCACTATTTTTCCTTATTTGATCATTAATACTGGGCATCATTTTTAAAAAAGTCTAGTTTAAATTACTTTTAGCTTTGAAGGTGTTCTTCCAAACAAAAGCCCTGAATGTTCTCTTCCCTCCCTCCCCATCACTATCCAGAATCTCTTCCTTCGTTAGTCTGTCAAGACCTTAGGGTAGAGAGGGCAGGCGTAGAGGGGACCAATTCTACCACTATGGGCATGAGTTATGGGTGCTTTGGATTTGGCCCCCAAGTAAACAGGCCATTGCTCACTTGGTACTATCACGTTCCATTGGTATCAAAGGAGCATGTGCTTGAGTGACTATCGCAATTCCAAGAGGCATAGATGAAGGATAAAGGGGGTGCATAGAAGATATGCAAAATTCTAACCATAAACACGGTCTTTGGGAGCTCTGGTTCACAGATACCCATGTAAATTGAATAGAATAGAAACTTCTGAAGTTGTAGGTCACATGAGTGGAAAGAAAATTCATGAAAATAACAGAGAAATCCATAAACAAAAAAAATAGGAATAGGGACAACCATTCTTCCAGACTGGTCGTCTACAAATCAAAACAGGGCAGCTGAACTCAATTTATTTCTGTATCTGTAAATGACCGTTCATGATTAAATTTTGAAAACCTGTGAAGGGTTTGCTTAAAACCTTTTGCTCTGTTTGCTATCAGAAAATCTGTTCTGCCCAGATGCCAGCGTAAGAAAGGGCACTTAATCCAGTTTCTCTCCAGCTCTGCTGAATCTGTGTCAGCTTTCCTCCATGTGTGGTTCTTCTAAGAGCTATTCCCGTGGGAATCACCAAGGAGCTTGTTGACATGCCAATTCCTGGGCCCACCACCTACCTACTGAATCAGCATCCTTAGGGGATGGGCTTGGATATTTGGATATTTGCTTTGCTCACCAGTTGCCCAAGTGATTCTTCAGCATTCTCAGAATTGCATGTGTCTTTATTGTTTATTCATTTTTTTTTTTAATTCTTCAATAAGCATTTACCGGCTAGTTATTTTTTATTTTCGTCAGCCAGAGCTTTTAAAACTGCTTTTCATGGAAGATAAGAGAAGGACAGCAAGGATATGATTAGTTTTCTGTAGATGAGCTTGGAGCCAATTGAGTTATACCAACAGACAGAGGGGGGGCGGGGCGGGGGGGGTGAAAATCCTCTGCTGGGGAGGTAGTGTTCTCTTTCCCTGAGGAAGTCCTCCAAAAGGCAGGCAGAACCCTTTCCCCTGGAGACAGACCTTGCCCTGAATTCCTGGGACTCCGTAAGTCATCTGAGAAGCAGGTGGCCCTGGACTTAGACTCCCAGCCACATCCTCCCTCTTTCCCCAGCGACCGCACACTTTTCTGTCTTTTCTCCATAACAGAGGCCACCAGAAGACAGAGTTCTCCGGAGAGACAGGAGGGTTTCTTGTTGCCTCAGGAATTTCCGTCAGGCTGCCCTAGGAACATTTCACAAAAAGGCAAGTCACATGGTGACCACTCAGCAGCCTGGATCAAGCCACCATTTGAAACACACCAGACAGATTTTTTTCTCTCCCGGGTTTTAGTGCCGAGCACATGTTTTCTTTTCTTTCTTTTCTTTCTCTCACTTTCTTAAAGGGAATCTGAGGTTGGCATGCTGAGATGAAAAGACAAAAGTTTCTTTATTAGTAGCCCTTAAAATTTTTTTCCTGACAATACACTGTGTTGACCTAAAAGCAGTTTATTCTTCGAGTGTCTCATCTTTTTGGTACTTAGTGGAATTGGCCCATGAGACGTTCCCTGACATGTCTAACAGGTGTGTGCTTCCTCTCCTGCTGGGGACACTTAACTGCTACTACTAACATGTGGTTCAGGAGTGTCTTGTCCTGACCAAGCAAAAACTTGGGTTTATTGATATTCCTCTATGTGTCCTGGCAAGATCCAGGATTTCAGATGTGAAAACGAAACCTTGGAAGTCTTAAATTGAAAACACACATTGAAATAAATCTCAACCTGATTGTTTCCTACAAGCTTGAGACCATCAAAGGCAAGTCGGTCTCTGGAATGTCTGGCATCAACTGTAGAAGACACACTCAATAGAATGGACACTGGTTACCAATACAAGAAATTATAGAAGTAGAAAACATTAGTAATTAAGCAGGTTTTATCCTCATCTTGTAGCCTACCTCGATCACTACTCTCAAGGATTTCCCTTGTGTTACCCACTTTGCTTTCATTAATCCTTTGTATAATATAAAAGAGGACTAAGAGGAGAAAAAATGAGAGAAAACTGAGCTTTTTGACTGGATTCCAAAAAACTGAGAGCTTACTACACCTACAGTCCAAAAATAAATTAGGAGGGATATTCCTGATTGTATATTATTTACTTCAAAGAGTTCTATTATCAGGCATTCAATGGGGCTCATACTCAATGACATGAAATTATATTCTTTTTTATTTTTATTTTTTTTTTATTTTGAGAGACCGAGAGAGTACATGTGTTTGCATGAGTGCAGAGAGAGAGAGAGAGAGAGAGAATCCCAAGCAAGCTTGGCACTATCAGGGCACAGCCTGATGCAGGCCTTGAACTCACAAACTGTGAGATCATGACCTGACACAAAATCAAGACCTGGACGCTTAACTGGCTGAGCCACCCAGGTGCCCAAAAATGGAATTCTATCGTTAGCACTATTTTTTTCTCAGTCCCACCAGAATAACTGACATACCGTCTCTAACTCAACAAAGATGAACCACAAAGTGAGAAGTTCTGTCCTTCATTATCAAGACCTCTATTCTCAGAAATGGGGACCAGCGCCAGACTAGCCACCAAGACCGAAACTCAGAAGTTATCCTAAATTCTTCCCTTCACCACAATTCATCAACTTCACAAAGCCCTGTGCATTTTACCTCCACTCCTGTTGCCGTAACTCACATCCTCATCAATTCTCTGGACTTCCAATTTCATCTCTGAGCTTCCAATCCTACCATCTCCTCCCCATTCTAGACAGTACAGCCAGAGTCATCTATCTATCCCATGCCTGAATGCGGCAGTCACCTCCCTGCTAAAATCCATTTGATGATACTCATGGTTTTCAGGATAATCGTCAAATGTCATAATTTAGCAGCTAAGGCCCTCTGTGATTTCCAACACTGCTGAATATTCTAGTCCTCTGCTATTTGAACATCCAATCCACTTAAACCATTTTTAGCCTAAGTTCTTTCATCCCCACAGGGCATGGTAGCCTTTACCACAGGGAATCATAGCACTGGGTCCAAGTCAAGACTTCAACTCTTCACTTTAAAGAGGAGGACACCAATTTATAGAAAAGTTAAGTAACACACCCATGATCATACAGGTGGTTAGGAACACAACAGAGTTAGGCTTCAGTGTTTAGGTCTAACTCCAGAATATAATTTCTTTAACCTATTTTGACATTGCTCAACATGCAAAATCAGATTCCTTCTCAGGATAAAACTTTGAAGATCCTAACATGATACTGACCATTTGGGCTTCATGGACAGACTGACTTAAATGTTTGCACCACAATCTATTACAACTACAGAGTTTCCCTTTCCCCTAGTGCAACCCATCTTTCAGAAGCCTTCTTTTTAGTAAGTCCACTGAGATTTCAATAAACAAAGCTCTCCACCCTAAAAATTCTCAAATTCAACATAAGTTACCAAAATAAAATCTCCCAAATAAAATAATGACAGAGAGAGACCTAATAATGACTATGAAATATGCTAAGAACATTCTGTCACTGAAATAAGCATGACTTTTTGTCATTAATAAGATGAAATCTTGAAACACATAAGAACGTAGCAAATGACAACTGAAGAGAAATAGTTTCAACAGGGTCCCATTTGAAATGCATCCGTTTGAAAACAGCCTCTGTCTTTTGGCTATCATCATGATATGCCTGTCCAAAAATTCACTTTCAAATGTTATTTCCAAATGCAATCCCACATTCAAAATAGGAGTTGGTTGGCATGTTCAAAATTTGCTGAGATGGACAAAGCAACAAATGAGATGTTTTCAGAGGAATAATAAGTATATTCCAACATTCATTCACTGAGTTTAATTCATGCTTCAAATGCCAGCCTCCCCCTTCTAGTTCTTTAGTATCCTGTTTCTATTAGGAAATGGGAAATACAGAAAATAGGATTATAAAGCCATTTCTAATTATTGGTGTGATGCTGAAATAAGGTACCAAAGAAACACATTTTCAAGGAGAGGACATGGGGGAAATTGGCATGAGCCAAGTCTGTGAGAAATGGTGAGTGATCAGAGTCTAGTTAAACCTAACCTTGCCATCACGACCTCTACTGTGTTACTGACAAGTCAGAGCACTGGAATAAACATATTACATCAGAAAAATGCCTGGAAGGGGACCAAAAATTACCTGTTGAATAGAGGAATTGGGTTTGTTAGCTTATGATTTCAATGGGCTCCTGGACACCCAGAGAATCCATCCATCCATTAAATTAACATGGTGGTGGTAGGGTGGGGGAGGTGGAGTAAGAGACTGGGAAAGGGGGCACTGTTTGTAAATATTTAATTTATGGACTAAAGCAGGAAGAGCAGTGATCAAAAGATGTAAATGTTTGCTCAGGAACTTCCAATTTATTTGAAATATTAAAAGCAAGGCAAGAAGACATAGGGACTAGCAAAGCAGACAAGACAGCAGCAATCCAAACGGGGAAAAAATTCCATGGCATTCCTATCCAGCACGTTGAGGCTATCAAACCCACATACAGAAGCAGCTCTCATTTCAAGTATCGCTGAAAGAATTTGGTTATCACTTTTTTTTAACGAGTTTGAAATATGCTCAACTATCTGAAGTTTCCTAGGATAGATCAATACCTTTCAAAATTACAGATGTCATTTGGAAAGGAACTTCTCTAGGACAACACATCATTTTTAGCATATTGAGAAATTTGGAAAGCTACCCATCAGTTTGCTTAATTAGATGAATTGCTTTTTGTTTTTTTGTTTTTTTAAATGTATATTTATTTCTGGGACAGAGAGAGACAGAGCATGAGCGGGGGAGGGGCAGAGAGAGAGAGGGAGACACAGAATCCGAAGCAAGCTTCAGGCTCCGAGCCATCAGCACAGAGCCCAATGCAGGGCTCGAACCCACAGACCGTGAGATCGTGGCCTGAGTCGAAGTCAGACGCTTAACCGGCTGAGCCACCCAGGTGCCCCAGATGAGTTGTTATAAAGCACCATGTTAATAAAGCACGGTGGGATTGAACCGTATACGGACCACAGTATTGGCACACAGGGCTGACAATGCCTGGTGGTATAAAGCATCAACAGCACTTTCTGTTAAGAAACAGGACAGCTGTTCTCAAAATCAGTACTCTACTTCTAATAGATACGTCTCTGCTGGTTTTGTGACTAGGAAGTGATGAATAGCATTTCCCATAAAAGAAAAAAAAATAGAGCATTAATGAATAATATATTGAGAGTCGTATAAGTACACCTGTTAAGAAGGTCATTATGTAAGTTAAAAAGCATGATTTTGGGGTCGGGCCAAAGAATGCCTTTAAGTGAAAAATGTCTCTTGCTGCCCGTGGAATTGCCGGAGTCAATTTTCTCAGTCCTAGTTGGATTTGTCAAGATATTCTTTGCCCCAGACTCTTGATTCAATTGTGATTCTGGAGGAAAATTTACATTCATTTGTTAGCTCCCTGGCCTCATTCTTTCTCATGCCCTATCACACATGTTGTTCCAATACAGCAAAAGCACTTATGTCCAAGGACACTTCTCTCCCACTCCTTATTCCCAAATTGGTTTTTCCTCCTAAATACTCTTTTAGGGAAGCAAACCATCGCCATGACAACAATATGCTGGGGGTTTGAACAGGACCTGGGGCCAGCCTTTGTGAAAGTTAACACTGGTTTTTGTTGAACAGGATAAGGAAACAGTGGCCAATGCTCTGTGGTGAGGAACCACTTAACTGGACAGAACTAATTGTCCACATCAAACTTGACCCAACCAAAACACAGCCTCAGCAAGAAAAAATAAAAATAAAATAAATAAATAAAAATAAAATATTGCAATAGAATTAATTCAGGACTAATTCTTTAATCCTCCATTGTAGACACTTAGGCTCAATATCCAGTGGTCATTAAATCCCAGTATCATATTAATATGGACAAGAGAATGAAGAACTTTGCTTTTTGCCTTTTTAACTTCACATGGATGTGGGACATTCAGAGGTATGGACTCCCCCCCTCCCCCCCCCCCAAATAAATGTTAGCACATTCTCTCTTCTGGAGAAAAAAATACACGCTTTGTCCACCTTGTAAATTTTATTTGTATTTTCTTCCCTATAATAAGGTCGATGATGGTGCAATTATTACGGAGTTGTGGGGACTTTTTCAGTACCTTCAATGCATTTGCTTCTAGAGAGGAAGTGCTGCAGACACAGAGTAACAATTCTAAGCTCAGGTGTAGTACCATTCTTTTGTGTAACTCAGAGCGGGAGCTGGAGGCATACGTTCAATACATATTCAACCACACTTTCCCACTACTGGCTTCACTTAGGAGACTAAAATTATCATGCCTTTCTAAAAACAAGGACACCAAAGAAGTCACAATCTGATGAGATTCATTCTCTGTCTTTACCTGAGCGACCACCTAAGGACACAAGGCTTTTAAAATAGTGAGGAGAATCCTTTGTTCTCTCAGGTTCCATTTAAAGGGAAAGTGGGTCGAAGGGCTTCCCCAGGGAGGGGGGAAAAAAAACCAGGAGCCAAATGCCTGGAGTAGGAGATTTCACTCCCATTACTATTCCCACCCTCCCAAAGAAGTTAATTAATTCTATTTTAGGAACGTTTAGGGCGGGGGGCTGAGGGACGGAGGGGAGCACTCGGGGAGCCCATTCTCTGCCACCATAATCTCATTCCCAAACGTGGCTCAGACCATCTCTCCTCCCTAACACCGTGGGGGTCTACAGCCCGCTGACAGCCTCTCTGAGCCAGCCTTGGGCAACTGAGCCAGCACTGTAAGCATTTGTGCTCCCCGAAAGGTGTGTCCCAGCCCAAGTGCGAAGTTGGGTATTTAGACCTGCAAAGCACAATTAGAGCCATTCAAAGCAGCAAGTTACGGTACCTTAAGAAGTCTGACAGATGGGAGGAAGGCTGCGTGGCAAAGCTTCCGGATGGTCCAGTTTAGGGGACGAGGAGCATCAGTTTGATTCATGACCCCTTCCAAATTCCACCGGGAAAACCAAAAACTGCAAACCTGAGCAATGCCTAGAAAACAGACGGTCCCCCACGGCCTTGGCATCCCATGGTCATCTCCACACCTGCAAATTCCATTAGGGCAGAGGCTTCCTGGAACTTGGGAGACTACTCAAGTGGCGTTTCCTGAGCCACCGAACCTTCTTAAGAAAGCCACCTCCCCTCTCCCTGCAGCCGTGCTCATGCATACCAAATGTGGCTGAATGGAGGCACACTGCCTGCTGCTCCGGGGAGGGGATGCACCGTTTTGAAGGAGAAGGACAGCCTGCACAAAACAGTCTGTGGTCGCAGTCAGAGCAGTGTGCTCCGAACGCACGCTCCCTCTCCGGCTCTCCTCCCAGTAAACGCAAGTCAGGCGTTGGGGGAGAACCCGGGCCATTTGCTCCGCTAGCTTGCTTTGGGGGGGAGCCAGGAGGAGAGCAAGAGGGAAAATCAATAAATCCAGAACGAGGGAACTTGCACTTTCTTGCACAAAGCATCTTTGAGGGGCTGGAAACTGGCACGAGGGGAGGGGCTAGGGCACAGAGGGAGAAGGGATGCCTTCGAATGAGAAGATAAACACTTCCCTTTTGATTTACGTGACACAGTAAATTGAGACCTATTGTAAGACGGATCCATAGTAAAAGACACCTCTGTCATGCGCTGAGGTTTTTATTAGCCGTGAGTGAAGGTCCTCGCCCTGATATATACATTATGTAGATGACAGACAGGCTGCCCGCACAGAGAGAAGCAAACTAACACAGAGACAGTGGGAGCGGCAAGTTATCCCTTTCATAGAAAGCAGTGCAAACTAATTTATGTTTGGCTTACCTTTTAGAAATGGCAGTTTCTAAATCGGGGCTTATATCTTCCTGGAAAGCCACTGATACTCTGTCTCTGCAACAAAAGTTTAACCCTCAAGGTGCCACACAGGATGCTCTCTATAAAAGATCAAGTTTCCTCAAGTGGGGATACTGACCCCCATCATTTTCTAAGGATGGCTTTGAGAGAGAGAGAGAGAGGCAGGCAGGAAGGCTGAGTTAGCATGGTTCAGGCTCCTGTGGCCAAAGAGAATAAAGGAGAACTTTAAATTGGAAAGCAGAAATTGGATAATTTCACTTTGGTAGAAAGTGATGAAATTCTGGTGGTTGGGAAGAGGAAGTTCATGTCACAACCAAGTGTGAACTTGCCACACATCCTCTAGGCATCAGACCACAGTGGGTGCAGTTGACCGATGGCATGGCGGCCCAGAGATTCACCACATCCTTATAGGATTGCCATCTTACGTTATTTTCCCTCTTTAAGTCCCTCCCCATGACTACACTGATTTTCCACAACTAATTAACTCGAGGAGATTAGTAAATCCTAGCTCCATGATTTATGCATTCTGAAGCGGCATTAAGACGGGGGAGGGCAGACATGCTACACTGGGACCCTGCTGTAATTCAGAATTTGGGATCTGAACCCACCCTTTTTTCCTTCGAATAAATACCTGACACGCTGCATTGTAACACTATTTCCCTCGCAATAGTCCTGTGTTAGAGCACCAAGGACACTTGCAGAAAAATCTCATCTAGTGGTGGAACCCAGACCACTGACTTGCCTTGTAGAAAATTCAGTGTCTGATTATCACTGTAATAGGTCCCCCGTGCAGTTGGTTCATTTTCTGTCACCATTCTATTTCCACAAAGCATTAAAGATCACTTTAAAATAACAACAGCTAACACGCACATGTCAAGCATTGTGGTCAGCATTCCAGATGCATTTCCAAAGTTCGTGTCATCAACAGCCCTATGAAGTAGATGCAGTGGTCATATCCCCACTTTAAAGATTAAGCAACTGTGGACTTGAGAAACTACTAACAGGCCAAAATCACTTAACTAGGAAAAGTAGGATTTGGATCAAAACCAGTCTATTGGACTCCAAAGACAAGCTCTCTCTTCTTTCTTCTTTTTCTTTTATAATTAAGGGGACCCAGTGCCTCTGTTTTCCGGTGACTTAACTATGTAAGAGCTGAGCTAAAAGCGCTTAAAGAAGAAATGCTCAGCATTTCTTTCAGGTAATTTCCTTGGTGTGATGTTGATGCAGTAGTGACCAAAAGAAATTGTAGAATCAGGCTACATGGTTCAAACTCTAATTCTGACCCTGGCCTTGGGCAATTTACTCACCTAATCTGTGCTTTGCAGTCTTCATCTATAAACAGAGATAAAAATGGAAACACACCTGAGGTTATTGTGAGGACCACATGAGCTACTCATGTGTCCTCAGAACAGTGCCTGGTACAGACTAAGTCCCTTCCACCAGGATCCATCTTCCAGGCAGCTTGTGTTGAAGTTGAAGGAGGAACCCACTGGTAATTTCCATTCAGCATGCATGAGTGTATGCATTTCTAGGACCAGGTAATGAGGTTGAGCAAGACAGAGTGAATCTCAATGTTTCCCATCAGTTACCATGCGTTTCCTAACCGGGGTAAAGAGGAAGGTGGGAGCCTTTAAGGTAAGTATGGGCTTCCTCATGCTATACTGCAGCGTGGTATTCAGCAGATTATAAGAGGTTGCCCTGAGTGGAGCTTTGAGGCTCCAGGATCTCTGAGCTATTAAATGCTAAGCAGTGGTTCCCTTACAGTTGTGAGAAGACTGACCCCAAGAAAATGCTGCAACATGCAGTCCCCTCTCGTCTGCCCCTCACTGTTCAGGACCCCACAAAAATGACAGTGTCATTCTGAAAACTCACAACCTTTGATCCTAGTCCCTTTAATTCTTAGTGAATGACGTTAGTCAAAGAGAATAGTTAGGAACCCTGCAGAACAGGAAGCAGGAGGATTCTCAGCCCTCTCTAATGGCAATTAGAGAGCAGCACAGAATCTCTGGAGGACTGCTCTGGAGACGATGCTGCAAGAGAGGTATAGATCAAAGAAGGCTGGCAGCGCCTGAGGGGGGGGTTCTTATTCCATCACTGGAGTAGTTTGTGCCAGAATTGTTTGCTATCACAACATTTCAAGCAGGGTTCTCAGGAACCCACCCCCTTCAAGAAATGCAATTTTTTGCATGGAATGCTGCCTTCCTGGGTTTGAGAGAGAAGTCTAATGAGGAAAGAGCTGAGATCACACGAGCGAGCCAAGCCCTCAACATTAGCCTCTCGTCAATCCAAGAGGCTTGTTTACAAATTTGATGAACGTGGATGTTTACACATCTGCAGAAAAAATTCTAGCAGACTTAAAAACCTGACAAAGCCGGGTGCCTGGGTGGCTCAGTTGGTTAAGCAGTTAAACGTCTGACTTCGGCTCAGGTCATGATCTCATAGTTTGTAGGTTTAAGCCCCGCGTCGGGCTCTGAGCTGACAGCTCAGAGCCTGAAGCCTGCTTGGATTCTGTGTCTCCCTCTCTTTCCCTCCCCCACTCATGCTCTCTCAAAAATAAATATTTTTTAAAAAATTTTTAAAAATCTGACAAGGACATATTAGCTGTCAGTGTCCTAACAAATAGCAAACCCAACCCATCGAATCTCTGCACTCTGAAGTCTGCCTTTGAACAAACTATTTCTCTTTCATGCTTTGCATTTCCCATATAAATGATGCTAAATTTAAGAATCATGGTAAGGGGAAAAAAAGAATCATGATAAGATTTGAGCTGTCTCATGGCTGACAATGAGCCACAATATAGACATTCTGTATTTCTTCCTTTGGGAAACCATGTTCCTTCTCTTTAAAAAAACAAAACCTGGGGTGCCTGGATGGCTCAGTCAGTTGAGCATCCAACTTCAGCTCAGGTCATGATCTCACAGTTCGTGAGTTTGAGCCCCACATCAGGATCTGTGCTGACAGCTCAGAGTCTGGAACCTGCTTTAGATTCTGTGCCTCCCTCTCCCTCTGCCCCTCCCCCACTCATGCTCTGTCTCTCTCAAAAATAAACATTTAAAAAAAAATCTCATGGCACCCTCAATGTACCACTTTGTACACTGTTTTACTTTACATCCTTTAGATATAAAAAGGGGCTGACCCATGAAAACCTAAGAAAACAGAAAGGCAAGGACACAGTGTCTGGGTAGTTCAGCGTTCCAAAGCCTCCTGCTAAAATGTGTTTCCTACACCAAACACTCAAAAAAGGCTCCAAGGTAATTTTTCACAGTATATTTTAATGTTGAAGTTCAATAGGTATCTGGAAAGTAATTGAACAGATATTTTCAGGCTCTAACAGTAAGCGTAACGTACTTAAGTGCAGAAAGATGATATGTAAGCATTCAAGGGAAACAGCACGAATAGCCCCAATGGTAAAGTCTTTGTAAGTAACTTCATGTACCACAATATTTTGTAACCTCACTATTAACTTCCTACTTGCTTTATGGTTGGCCTCGGGTATTAGCTCTGTTGCATTTGATAATTCAACAATTTTATCAGAAAATCATTTATGCTGTGAACCCTGACAATTTAACATTCTTATTTAAACAAAAACCCATGCTTTTTCCCATTTCTTCCCTTCAACCACAAATACAGTTATAATATTGTTAGAAATTTTTAGATGCTTCTACAGTGTTTTCCAAAACAGTAAATCTCTTTTTACATTTAATTGAGAGTGAACAGTCCTTAACTTACTTCCAAATAGATATTCTTCTAATAGGTGAAATACCTTCAGTAGAAAAAACTCACATTGTTTTTCCTTTTGGTATCTTTTATAGGTAATAGATTCTAAAATACATTAAAATCTATTAAAATAAAGGACTCACATTTATAGCTTCGATAGCACTTACTCCGTGTGAAATGACACTATCGCAGAATTAGAATACCTGTTTTCTCCATTCCCCGCCCCATTACTGAGATCTTTCCTCACTTCCCTGACTGCTGTCCACCCTTTGCACAAAAACTTACAGCGACAGGGAGCGGGCAAGGTTTTGAGGCCACACATTCCATAGTTGGACAGCTCTAGTGGCAGAAAGTCCCTCCCTCTAATTTCTAAAGCAAGCGTCTCTTCCAGAGAATGGCTGTCCCAGTGTACGACAAAAGGCTCCCCTTAAATCTCTTCTCCTCAGTAGACAAATCTTAGACTTTTATTCTATCTTCACAGGATGGATTGCAATTATTGAGAAATACTCTTAGGGGTACAGTCTCTATTATGTCATAAAGGAATGTTAAGTATAATAGCGTCTAATCCTCTTCAATTCCTTGAATCATTTCTCATAAAGGTTCTTTCAGTAACAGCTGATGCACACACAGACGCTCTTTCCCTGACCCCTAGAGTGAGCATGCCCAACAGAAACTCTGTAGCAAAGTGGCTTCCTTGGCACCTGAAACCAGAAATGTGGTGTGTGTTTTACCTTTTTGACCCTGACTCATCAGGGAGGCAGTGGTCAGCCCTGGCTAATGAGAAGCCCAGGTTTGTATCAAGAAATGGGCAGAGACTGGACCATCTGTGCTTCCTCTTCTGTATCTTCACCTGCTCGTTTTGAGGTCAGACTCATTTCAAACCCCTCTTACTTAGCTGCATAGGCCTGGGCCAGTTACTTAACCTGTCAGTCTTAGTTTTCATGCTGTAAAATGGCATCTACAATAGTTTCCACTTTGGGGTTTTCGTGATGATAAAAAACTAGCACAATGCTTATATGGCAAACACACATTTAAATGGAATAATGGTTATGATGAGAGTTGTTATTTCTTTCGCTGACACCACCGGCATAGTGCTTAGGAGCACAAGCCATACATGGCCTGGATGTCAACACCGTTTTACCCCTTTCGTGTAGCTCTGAGCAGTTTCTTAACCTCACTGCGCATTACCTTCTTCATTCACAAATTGCAGATAATTATACTACCTATGCCAGAGAAATACTGGGAAGTTAAATGGCTAAAATGTATGGAGCCCTTAAAAGAGAAACCGGCCCATGGTAAAAGGTCAAAAAATATTAGCAATTGAAATTATCAATATCAAGTTCTATGTATGGCCTTTCCCAAAGCTACTGCTCTGGAAAAGCAAAGCAAAACACAACTTCACGTCCTCCTTTGCTTCCTCCAGTTAGGAGATAAGCAGCAAACAACACATGTGAGGAGACCCAGACAGGGCGCTTTGCTTACGGCTTTCCTTTCTGCAGCTGAGGGGATCACAGATTCCATTAATAGAGTATGTTTCGCTTCCGAAAACCCTAAGGTATATATGCAGCTTCTGTCTCACCAAAAATAGAAACCCTACATGCAGATGCAGACACACACACACACACACACACACACACACACCCCAAATATTCAAAGGCCAAAAGCTAATACACATCGTCATTCAAGCTTTGAAAACCTAAAACTTCCATTTACAAAGGGGATAATTTTGTGGGATTTCAGGGGATGCTGAAATTTTAATGAGTCCATGGAGGCTTGTTAAAAATATAAGAATTTGAGATATGCATTTCTAAACCACTTAATATATGCCTTCTTCTAAAATCTGCAAGGCTATTCATTACTGTAGATGTTCTCTACTCTGAGCCTAGACCTCTCTCCCTCTTTCTCTAACACACGTGTGCACATACAAACACACGCAGAATATAGATATTTTATACAATTTTCCATTATGAAGCCAAAAATCTGACCAACTTGGTGAAGAACTCATCAATGAATACCTTTTGGGAAGGGGATTTTAAGCTGTGAGTCTCCAATTAGTGTTTGACTAAATCGTGTGAATTGGAGGGAAGCTGAACATTTCATTGCCGACAGTGCAGCCTAAGTCAGATCTTGGGGTCCATGGATGCTTAAGTAAAACACAAGTTCAAGCTCAAGCCTCACATACACCTTCCCGAACACCTTATGATGCCCACCCATGAGAGCCAAAAACCTGCCGCAGCAACACCACACCCCTTTCTGCATCTGAGCTTCTGACACAAATTGCGAGCACTGGTTGAACCATAAGGTCTGCTCACCTGGGAAACAGAGACATACTGTGATTGGGACGATCCTGAGTGGTAGCTCTGCACAGCAGAGGATTTGAATGAAGAAAGCTAACGGAAACCATACGTGCCGTCTATTTTTATCAGCCTTCCATAAAACGTATAACTGCTAATGTTTACTCTGATATCTTTTTTAACAACCATAAGCCTTTCCTTTTTACCTTGACTAAGAGTAGTGGCAAGAATTAAATGACTTTAGCTTTTCAGAGGACTTGGTCTGGCTTTTGTTTTCTTTCTCTCTCTCATTGAGGAGACACAAAATCAATGCAAACAATATGGATTTTGAAACCGGAAGAACTGGGTTTGAATCCACATTCTATCACTGGACAATTCCAATAACCTTTATAAATCTTCATCTTAAAAAAACATAGTGGCTAATTAGCAATGGCTAATTATAATAATGTTACAATGATGATTAGTAACTTTGAGCATGTACTAAGTGCTAAAATGTGCTAGGTCTTCTAAAGGCATAGTTCTGTTAGATGTTACTACAAACCTATTTTGTTTGCAAACAACTTTTGCAGCATTACTCTCCTCATATTCAGAGTATGGGTAATAGGTGAGGTAGTAGTCTCAGGACATCATAGACTCAAAGAGATTAAGAAATTTGCCGGTCACATGGCTGGTAAATGGACTTGAATCCCGGTCTATGATTCTATACTCTGTTTATCTGATTCTATAATCTATTCCCATCCCCACTACAATATGCTGCTGCCAATTAAAAAAAAAAGAACACTCACACAAGGTTTCCTGTGGTTTTCTAAAGCAAAGTAGTATTTGACCACTAATACAATCAGAAAAGAGGAAAAGCCACTCAGTGCATCTAACCTTAACATCAAAATCCTGCAGAGCACAGAAGGATTGAGGGTCTCTCAGTGGCTCTGGGTTTCCACATTTCCCTACTCTCCAGTTCCATCTGGGCTGGGGAAGCCTGCCCTGGGCAGCAAGCTCGCTGAGACAAAGATTTATCCTCACTCATTTAGTAGGCCAATATATGATTCAAGTGCCTGGGACACAGTATTTATTAAGTGGAAAAATGAATGTTTCTCAAGGATTCCCACGATTCTTGCAAATGTGAGTTAAATTCTTTTTATTCAAATACATTTAATTCCTACTATTCTACTTGTATACCCACCTGCTGTATTTTCCAGATGAGGAAAATGAGGCACAGAAAGGTTAATTATTTGCCCAAGTTTACACCCTGAGTTTCAGAGCCATGGTTTTAACTCAAATATAAATTCTTGATATACTGTATGTTTTATAATAAATAAAAAATAAAATCTATTTTTAAGGCCACTGAGTTTCAGATACCTTGGTTAGCTATCTTATAACCCCATCATCATTCTTCACAACTGAAAAACCATATTCTCAACTATTTATCAGGGCAATAAGAGGCTGCAATCACACAAAAGATACACTTGGACAGAAAACCTGGTAATTATCATAGTAAGTAAAGACCAAAGGTATCTGTGTAACCGTATAAGCAAAATGATGAGGATTCTTCTGGGTTACCTGACCTTTCTATGAAATTTGCAGAACATCTGGGGGAAAATATTATCAAAACTCTACTAATGACCTGAAGCGGTTAAGTTAGAAAATGAAGGTGCCGAAAAATTTGATTTAAAACAGTTTCTCAATTGGCTAATGAATCAGATTCTGACCGCTTTTGTAAATCCAGCCCAAACTATCCACAGGAGCCTAACGGATACATGCACTGGCATAGGGTATCTCGTTCACTGCATGGGGATCCCAGGTGGGGAGCCCTCCCCGACAAGAAAGCCAATAGATGACTAGAGGAAAGACTACAATGTCCTGTACTACCTGACATTATCCCAATGGGAAAATCTTGAGAAACTATTGTTTCAGGAAATAAAAGGTAGATAAAGCTTTCCTGTGTGCACTTTTTCCTTGCATGTTAATTAAACTCTTTGCAAGTAAACCGCTGGCTACAGATCAGATGAGAGAAGGATCAGTTCTGTTTTATGAAATCACCCAGGATTAAAACCCATTAAGTCACTCCCATGAACAAAACCATCCAATTCTCCCTACGGAGTTGGGACAACTCCATTACAGCTCTTGTTTAAATCTTTTTTACTTCTCAGAATTTGTAACTATTTAATTGACGTTTTTTGTTGTTGCTTTTATTATTTTTTTTGTTTTGTTTGCATCTCCATTAGGGTAGTTAGCAACTGTATCTCAGGTCCTATAGAACATCTAGAACTTCACAGACACCCAACCAAAATTTGGTGACCCAGACAGGCTTGCTGTATCCTTTCTTTCATGTCATTTAAAGTTATAGTGTCTTGGGGTGCCTGGGTGGCGCAGTCAGTTAAGCGTCCGACTTCAGCCAGGTCACAATCTCCTGGTCCGTGAGTTCGAGCCCCGCTTTGGGCTCTGGGCTGATGTTTCAGAGCCTGGAGCCTGTTTCCGATTCTGTGTCTCCCTCTCTCTCTGACCCTCCCCCGTTCATGCTCTGTCTCTCTCTGTCCCAAAAATAAATAAAACGTTGAAAAAAAAATTTTTTAAAAATAAAGTTATAGTGTCTAGTGCTTATCTGCAAACAGGTGGGAACACTTACTGTTTTCTCAGTGCCTTTTTGCTCCCCCAAATCTTAACTCCATTGCCTTGAAAAGTCTAAGAATTGCTTATCTGATAACACAAGAATAACAAAAGGAGGATGTTCTCAGACTCTTTCCTGCTAGTAGAGATGATGCTCTAAACACAGAGGGATTTGGAAAAGAATGCAAAAGAAGGAGAGTGTGGATACCAGAACTTGGATTTGAAAATAACTCATGCTAGAGAATTCTATCAGTTACCCTTGTGGTAAAACATTCTCAAACCTCTGGTCCATTCTCAAACATCTCCCATGATGGCAATTCATGAAGGGCTTAACCTAATTTCAGAAAAGGTCTTCATGAAGGCAAACTAACTATTTTGCATAAAGACACATGTCCTTTTCAAGAGGATAGGAAGACCGAACTACACATCTGCTGTCTTAATTAAATCATAATGACAATAAAACCAGGAAATAATGCTCATGCCTCACAAAGCAGTTTAAGAGGCCTATTACGGTTTGTTACTCACAATGATGCTGAAGCATGGCTAAGGAAGGTGGTATTATTAACCTCATTTTACAGATGAGCAAATTAAGAATGGGAAAATGTAATGACTTGGCTAAGGTCTCCAGGCTCAGTATCTCATTCTTTTCATTATGCCCATGGCCTGCCTCTCCACTCCAGGATTAATTTTTGGAATGAACCACGCACTGAATATTCAAAATATGTTCTTTAGGACAAAATACAGCATATACAGCATCATGAATGCATCTCAAAATCCTAACAGATTTTGAGTCTTCTAGAGAAAACAAAACAATAGCGACGAAAAGCAGAGCAGTTGTTGCCAGGGATATTTGGAGGATGGAGCTGACTGCAGAGGGACATGAGTAACTTTTTAGGGTGATGGAAATATTTTCTATCCGGAACGCAGTGACAATAACTCAACTGTATGTAACTGCTGCAATTCATCAAGTGATACAGTCAAAATGTGTGAATTTTCTGTAGGTAAGAAACCTTGGGAAAATCTATTAACTGGTTTTTTTTTTTCTGATTGCAAAAGAACAATTGTTCAATATAGAAAAGTTTGAAAACTCCCCAAAATATAAGGAAATAAAAATTACCTAAAATTCCATTACCCATAAGTAACTATGGATGTGATTTTTGAAAATTTGTCAAGTATTTCAGGAATCATGCTTTACCTATAGCTTAATAAGATTATTGTATCATGAACTCATCTCCATGTTATTCAATAGGCTTAGAAGATACAGTATTACCTGATTGTATAGAATTCTATGGGTTATTCACCGCAAGATAATCAGCCTGCTTCCATTTTTATTGTTATAAATAATGCTATTAAGAATATACTGTATTATACATTTTTGTACACATATGATTATTTCCTTAAAATACCATTTAGGAGGAAGCATAATTGGCTCATAAGTCATGAATTTTTTTCAGTCTCTTGATAGGTACTTCCAAACTGCTATCCATTTTACATGCCCCTCAGCAATATGTAAAAAATGTCCCTATTACTAAATCATTGACAAAACTAGTCATATCATTAATTTAAATTAACTTTTGGCTAAGTTGATCACAGAAAAAAAAATATCATGCATTTATTTGGTGACTTATAAAGCTCCATTTTTCCTGTGGCCATTTGTAATTCTTCTAGTAAATTGCTTCTTCTTACGTTAGTGTTTTATTTTTCTTATGAATTCATAGCAGCTCTCTTGTACTAAGGGTATTGTCATAGGAGTCACTAGCATGTTTGCAATTCTCTATTTGTCTCTGAATTTTGTTCTTTTAGTTTTAAGCAATTTTTCAACATATACACATTCAAGGCTAGCTGTCATTTCTTTGGTAGTTCTCACTATCAATGTTATGCTAAGGAAAGACCATTGCCGACCCACGTTCAGATCAACACCTGTTTATATATATATTCTTACAGCTGTTCCATCAGAACTCTCAGCTCCATCTTGGCTCTGTTCTCCTTCCTTCCTGACCTCATTATTTCGCCTACTATCAAAGTCTGTGCACAAGTGTGCCTAGCCTATCTCAAAAGCTCTCCCTTTCATTATATTTTAAATATTTTGATTACAATCTCCTTGCTGATACTTAACCAAACTGCAATACTCTATTACTCTTTTTATTATAGTCCCATCCAAATGGTGTGATAAAATTCCTTCAACAGCAACTGTGAATACAGGGATCCATGATATAATTGACAATCTGTTCTAAAGGATGCCTGTTCCTTCATATTTTCAAATATTATTAAGGGCTTTTTCCTTCTTACAAACATTATCTCTGTAGAGGAAAGAATCCAGCTGCCTTGGAATTCTGTCATCTCAGTGTCTGATAGAGGCAATCCTGCAACATTCAGTGTGGCAGTGATCTCTGCCACAAGACGTACAGGAAGAAGTAGTGAGTGAATTGAATGGCATCTTACTGGCCAACCATTGAATAAACGAATGTAAGCCACTACAGACTCTGAAGATCGGAGCCAATACCTTGAACTGAGCTCTCTGGACTGGTAGCCAGAGAACAGAGAACTTCTGTTTCTTAGAGCTGTCAACTAGGCACCAAACCAGTTGCGGGAAAATCCAATCTGAAAACTCACTAAGCCCTCACAATAGTAAAGACAAGCAAGAGGCAAACAGATCAAGAACAGTCAACAAAAAGAACTCGTCATAAATACACCTTACAAGAGCATACTTACCTAGATGCCAACATTCTGGAATTACTATGATCATCCTCAGCATCCTTGAATGACTTGAGTGACTCTTCAAGCATCCATCTGGAGCCAAAACTTATTTTTGGACGCAGAAGGTATCTTATGTTTGTATCTTGTCCATACATTGGACAGCAAATTCTCAGACACTCTTCACCTCCCTAACTAATCCCCTCTTTACACAAATCCTGCCATCTGTTACCTCCAGTTCTCTTTGAGGGGGTAGGGCAGAGAAAAGGGTGAGAGGCAGAAGCCATGGAGACAGCATTATACAGAATGGGAGTAGGTAGTATGGAGGCCAAGGGAGCTGGATTTTCCTCCATGTGTACCAGTCAGCAGCAGTGTCAACTTTATCAGGGCACCTCACTCCTCTGGACCTCAGGATGACAGTATAAAGAGCAATGTTGACACTCTGGTGAGGTCTTCTGAGAGCTAACATTTTACATATTGAGACTAATGCCTTCCTAGATTGTTTCCATCCATTTTCAGTGTATTACAAATAAACCATTTCCACCATTATCTATTTGGAATAAGAAGTGAATATTGCCTAGTATTTACTGCCCCTATAAACAGTGCAGCCTTCAAGGATAAACTCATCTCTAGAGCCACGTGGAAACAGAGATACAGAGACTTTTGCATTCTGTAGGAGTTTATGCTGTGAAACATCTGGGCCAGATATACCTCAACGTATGGCAATCTTCAGTCAAAAAAAAAAATCTATCAGCAAATTTTAGATCGACTTGATTTTTCTCAGACTGAAATAGTCATGTGTCAAAGGCTATTAATATAGAATACAAATATTATTTGTTTGCTGAGGAATTACATATTTATCCAGGCCTAGAATTTTATCCCACTTGATCATAAATTTAAGGTTTTTGCACATTTTTGGAGACAATATTTAAAAGTGATTTAATTAACACTGACTGCACTAACTGGACAGATTGAGATTGATTCATCTAACCAATTCCTTCTGAATGTCTGCTATTTGTCTAACACTATGCCAGTTTCTAAGGATGAAAGAGGTTCAAATATAATCCACACAATGATGGAACACATCACATTACTTGAAAAAACAAGAAGTTCACATAGCATAGTAAGTGCCACCAGACAAACAAGATAGGACAGAGACTTCAAGACCAGCTAAAACCACAAATACTGTAGCTACTGGCTCGAAGTGTTAATCCTTTAAATTCTCCTTTGGAGTAGTGGCTGAGTGTCATGTGGGAAATGATTAAAGATTGCTAGGACCAGCCTCTCCTCTACTGCCCTAAGTCATTCAATTCTGTCACCAAATATGGGTACTCCATCTAGTAACATAAAACTGTCACAGGGGCACCTGGGTGGCTCCATCGGTTAAGCATCCCACTCCTGATTTCAGCTCAGGTCATGATCTCACGGTTCATGAAATCGAGCCCCACATTGGGCTATGTGTGGACAGTGTGGAGCCTGATTGGGATTCTCTCTCTCCCTGCCCCTTGTCTACTCATGCTCGCTCGCTCTCTCTCTTAAAAAAAAAAAAAAAAAAACAAAACACTAACATTAAAAAACTAAATGTGTCACAGGTACCCACACTCATCTGCGAAGACAGTTTTGATTTAGGACCATGTTTTGATTGCAACCTATTTCCTGAGAATTTTTCCTCTTCAACCCTACTTACTTCTCAATCAGTTCTTCCCAGTTGTATACCTTAGTCTCCTTGAGAGAAGTTCTAATAAATGTATTAGCCTCCTCCTTAGGACATTTCCAGGAGTATTATGGTATGTCTAATAACACTCAAATGTCCACTATATGACAGAAGCTAGGTAGGTGCTCCTAACTTTGCTCTTTAATCCAGGTCTAGATCAGCATATGCAGAAAATGCTAAAAGGAGCACACGAGAGGGAGTATCTGGGGGTGGTCTCAGTCTGGAGCACAGGAAGACATGCAATTTCTAAGCTATTACTGGGAGCACCAGATTTTTGTAAATTTAACCGAAGGCACCCTGGATAATCAGAACAGCCCTGGGAAAGGCGAGGAAGGAAGAGGGCCCATGGTAACCTTTTGAAGACAGGAAGTAGTTTTGTATGGCTAAAGAATAGGCTGGGGGTGGACCATGATGGTTTGAATTAAGATGCTTGAACTGTATCACTGCAGTGGATGGGGTCGGGGTGGGTTCAGGAAGTTAAGAGGCTCTGAAGTGTGGGAGTAAATGTGATCAGGATTCCATTTCAGAAAATGACTCTAGAATCTGTGTAGACAATCACAACTAGAGAAAGGAAAACAAATAGAAGTAATTCATGTTTTTAGTGGTTGACCAAATTTTTCTTTAACCTCTGGAATCAAAGGTAAAATTTTCTTAGAGAGTTGAGACCAACATAATGCTCCAAGCAGGTGCTTAAGAATGCAACAAATTATTTTTTATGTTGTGACTAATCCTTGAAACTAATATAAAAGTATTGAAATTCACACAAAAGAGACAAGAGGAAAAGGGTATTACTTCAAAAAAATAAAGATTAAGTGTCACCATTTTCATGGCTTCAGCTTAAGGCAAAAATCTATTACGTTTGAGACAGCTTCTCCCCTGTACTAAGAACATCAAATAAAAATCTAATAGTCTGATAAATATCAAGTGAACAGATTACTTTAAATGCTTTAGTAAATACTTAAGATAAGCTTGTCCAAATGTTACTAACATGAAGAGTGATAACTGAGTTTTGAAGATTCATTAGTGGGATTGTAGAGAATATATTTGGCAACTACGTCAACAAATTTAGGTAAAATGGCTGAGCAATTCCAATTGTTTTAATTTTTTTTTTTGAAAAAAGATGGTTCTTCTCTTATTTCTCTTTAATTTTCCACATGAAATAGCACATGACTTTGGGTTATAATCCTCATCAGCTCTTTGTTTTGATAGGTCACCAAAGGTCTCATATGCAAAAGATTCAAGGGTTCTGCAAAATGTCCAAAAGGAAGCTTCAGGCTTAGAGGATACATTTCATGCATTACTTTTACAAAAGCAACATTTTTTCTACTATTTAAGGAGTTTAAATACACGTTTAAGAATCTTTTGCAAGTAGAAATAGACACCGGAACTTTGCAAAGAGGAAGTAGAGTAGTCCTCCCTTGTTTGTGGGCAATTCATTCCAAAATCCTCCCTCTCCTCCCCAGGGGATGTCTGAAACCGCAGATAGTACTAAACCCTACATAGATTATGTTGGTTCCTATGCATACATAACTATGATAAATTTATAGTCACAGGAAGATATTAACAGTAATAACAAAATAGAATTCTTCTAACAATATACTGTAATAAACACACTGTGAATGTGGTCCCTCTCAAACTTTCCTACGTACTGTGCACATCCTTCTTGTGGCGATGTACAAAGACAAAATACCTATGTGAGGAGATGAAGTGAGGTGCCTAATGTAGGTTACCATTGACCTCCTGACACTATGGTCGAAGGAAGATCATCTACTTCCAGGCAACAGATGACCACAAACCACAGTAACTGAAAGCACCAGAAAGCAAAACCATGGATAAAGGGGTAGGGGAGATTACTGTATTAGAAATCAAGAAAAAGTAGAAAGGGAACTGGGCATAGAAACCTCCATCCTCAAACTCACATACCTGGTTCCTCATCAAAGGTCTCCTTAGCTTCTCTATCCAGCTTGCCCTCTGTCTTTTTGTTTATATTTGCCCCGCAGCATCTGAGGACAAAATCTGGTGCTTTTCTATTTCCAGGTTTTAAATGACAAAATTGCCCTCCAATTGGTTTTTCAGTGTTTATACGAGTTTCTAACTAGAAAGCATTTTCTTCACATCCTTTTTTAAAGTTTATTTGAGAGAGAAAGAGTGAGCAGGGGAGGGACAGAGAGAGAGAGACGGAGAGAGAAAATCTCAAGCAGGCTCCACACCATTTGCACAGAGCCCGACATGGGGCTCAAACCCACCAACCATGAGATCGTGACCTGAGCCAAAACCAAGAGTTGGGGGTTCAACCGAATAAACCACCCAGGCAGTCCAGTATGCATTTTTTTAATGTTTTCTCAGTTTAATTAAAAATCATAGAACCAACCACTGAATTGCAGACTACAAATGGGTGGTTTTTATGGTAAGTTGTTATCTCAGTAAAGCTATTTTAAAAAATAAAGCACATTATAATATGTAAACAAAATTACGCCTGAGTTACAATTCCATTTTCCTAATCTTTCAACTATTAGGTGGAAGCCACGTGATTTCTCCGGGGGAGAGTCTCTTTTCCCTAGTTGGCTTTCTGATCCCTTTAGTATATTAATGGTATACATTTCAAAGTCATGTACACTTCTGCCTGCTCCAATATAAAAACTGATTTTAAAATGTGTTTACTTGTTTTCCATTTACAAACCAGAAAAATACTCCTCCTCAAGGCTCCTAACTTGGCATACAGCACTTGTATAATGTAGTTATACGTTATACTGGCATATAACTTGTATAACATAAAGTCTTGTCATTAGTACGTTCAAAGGGGTCTCCTGTAGATTTGATTACTTACATCCTTATCTCCTTCGCAGATTTGCATTTTGTTTGCCTCTTTGGTATTCTTACTTGATTCCCTGAATACATGCTATCTTATCTTCCCCAAATGCTGTCTGCTCTCACCACAAGTCATGTTATAACTGAAGTGAGTGATGGCCTCCAAGATTAAATTGATGGCACCAGCATATTACAATTTTCCCGTTAGCTGAATAGGCCACATAGAAATGGCCATGTGGCAAGGTATGATCTCAAGAGGTTTTCTACCATGAAAATTTTATAAGTTGCGAAGCTCTGGGATAAAATTCAACTTTAATTCCTGAGGATATGTTAAAAATAATTAGAATAAACCTCCACTCCACTGTTTACATTTCAGTCCTGAAAATAGGTATAAACTACTTCTCTTGGCTGGGAATCTGCACAAAAAGAGTAAGGGTATGAGAAAGAAAAGGCGAAAATGGAGATAATACTTAAAGGGTAATAATAGCTTGTAGTTTGTAAATAATTTATTTTTTAAAAAATGTAAGCAGTCAGAAGTCACCTATTTTACCACAGAAAACCTTAACTTCTATTGGAATATTTGTCCTGAGTACAGTTCAAGGTAATCACAGTAACAACGGCAATACTTATCAAATATTAAATATTTGATAATCTCAAGTCTGTGTGAGGCGTGGTGTGAAGCAGTAATAATCTTTGTGACAACAGTGACATATACTCTGGGCTGGTGCCCCAGCTGCCATTCACCACCTCTTTCTTACTTGCCCTTCTGCTAGAAAGGCTAAGAATCAGGTGCTTGTTTTCTAAGCCTCCCTTACCATCAATTCTGGTTAAAAAGGGGAAAGAAATAATGTGGGGATTGGGGGAAAGACTTCTCTTTCCAAAAAATGAAAAAGGTACCAAGTTGTCTGGTAGCCACCTTGTCAAGCCACTCACTGTCCCCTCCACTTGCTCCCCACCATTGTGATGCTGTCATTTGAGGAGGAGATGCCTGTCGTTGCAGCAATCATCTTGACACCATGAGTGACAGACAGATGTGGTAGCCCAGCGGCCTCATAACCTGAGCTGGTGAGCCAACCTACAATCTGTTACCTCCAAAGTTGCTAGTTACACAAGGTAATTAGATGCCTTTATTATTTACTAGGTTTTCAGTTACTGGCAGCTTTATGCTATAGTATCAACAGCCCTGTGGAGCAAATCACAGATGAAGAGGAGGAAGGACAGAAAAACTTAGCTTCCTCCAAGCCACACAGCCAGGAAGTGACAGACACATAATTACAACCGAAGCCCTTACTCTCTAGTGTTGTAAGTATCTGCTCTACATGGCCTTTTGTTTATGAAGGAAACAGTGTGGTATTTGAAGGTAGAGTTTACTTTACTTTGCTTCTCTATTCTAATTTGTTCCACTTTAACTCCTTCTCTCCCCTACTTCCCTTGATACATCCTGCCATCTCCCCAAGTTTGGTCCTTTGTCCCATCCTAGAATAAGGTCTGGAACTATTTTAAGGTCATGGTATCTTTAAAACCAACAGGCCTATAACTTTCCTCAACGGTTGCTCTAAATTAACATTCCATCCATCCATCCATCCATCCAAACATTGCTGAGTTTCTATGTGCCAGGCCTTGAGATAGAAGTATCAAAGGTAAAGATAAACAGGACTAGAGCCTAACAGTTGCATCATTCATGTACTTACAGAGGAAAATACTATACATTAACATGTTGCATAAATACATCACAGTGAAAAGCACAGTATAAACAAACAAGCCATAATTTTAGCAGAGTAATAAAGCAACAGACTCTGGGGTTATCTGAGCAGTTCAGAAGGTGGGTGCTTGAGGTGGACTATATCATATTCAAATTTAATTCGTCTCTATCCTCAGAAGTAGGTAGATAAACCCTTGAGGTCCAATTCACTTGTCATGTTTTCATGCATGTTAAAATATGAATATTATACACATGCCAGTTTTACCTCTTTATGTTTGCAAGAACCAAAATCAAGTACATTGAACGTGATGTGTTTAACTTTACGTGCGAAAATACAATTTCCGCAAAAAATGCAGATGGCTTGACTGTTGGCATGTTCTTACGATATTCAAGTATTACAATTAAAATTATCAATGCACTTAGCTTCAGAGATCTAAGTAGCATCTACTTGATTGAGCTTCTGATATTCTTGTACAACTTACATTTTCAGCACTTAATATAAATACAAAAAAAGTACTGAAATTCATATAGAAGATGGAGTTAATATTCAAAATGATTCTAAGTGGTGAACATTTAGTTTTTGATCTTGAGGATGGCTAGAACACTGTCCTTTGACTTTTGATTCTACTATTTTTACTGGCAATTTCAAAGTAAATCTTCCTTAATTCATCTTTTAGTTACAAGTTATGCTTTTCTCCATGCATTATGTATTAAGTTACAGGGGCTTTTCAAACACAAACCTATAATATTCTGAGTTAATGAGGTTACATGCACATCTGATTGTCTGGATCTGTAGCAAAACATGACAATGTTTGAAATATATCTCCGAGGCCTACGAACAATGGAATGAATGGTGTTACTACCAGTTACAATAAATTTATTACATTTCATAGGGTGACAACATTTTTAACATACCACTTCCACTCATGTTTGTAATTTGGATAGTTGCTGTCTTGCAAAATCCCAATTACTTTGGCAATGGCCTTTTGATTTCCCATGAAATGAAGCTCCTTCCACAATAGCACTTGTAATGTCTTGTACTAAACTTGCTGTGTTTTGATTGTTTCTGAAATTCTATTCACTTGGCCTATAATATTACCAAGCTCCTCGTCTACGAAGGATGTCATCGAAAACACCACTATAGAATATTGCAATGTCTTCAGCACTGAGAACAAAGGGTTTGTCTCAACTCAAGTGTTCGTAGCTTAATCTTTACTTCTGTTGTACTAAAAATTTTGATATGTTGATAACACTCAAGAACACTAACTTTCGAGTCCAGAAGATAGAATAGGACCTCTTCGGTTTGTGACCCTGGAGTAGCTAGCAGTCTCTCTGGACCTCCTGTTTCCTATTTCTCAAGACAGGGACTTGAGCTAGATAATTTCCTGACGGGGCCTATCTCCAAAATGCCTTTGAAAGTGGTGGCCAATTGTTCTGATACATCTGAGGTGGGGTTCCTTCCCCAAACAAATCCCGCAACAAGAATTTGAGTGCAAGCGGTTTGTTTGGTAGTTACCCCAGGAAGCACAAAAGGAATGCAGGAATTAAGGCTGATGAGGCAAGGACAATGAGGATGTTACTGAACTACCACAATGGGCACCCAGAGCTTCCATCACCAGATGCTTTGGGATACAGTGTAGAACTTGCTCCCCAGAGTTATCCCATTTGAAGGCTGAAGGAACGATGGGATTTGTACACCAACTCCTGTCAGTCATTAGTTGAGGGCTACTGGAAAGGGAAGGTGCCATCCAGAGCACTTGCATCCTGCCACACAGGGCTCCAGCTGCTAGAGGATGTTATCAAGCAAAGAGATACAGATGGGAAGAATTTTAAGTTGGGCCAGGGTGCACTCAGGTGCACCGAAGTGATATAGGAGGGGCACTGCCCCTCTCCCAATATCTACCAACAAGCCCATCCTCTGGACTTGCTCAAATGTCACATCACTTGTGAATAGTCTCCCTGACTCCCGACCTGTGTTGGGCCACATGTTTTATTTTAAAGAGAGCAAGGGCAAGTCGGGTAGAGAGGTAGAGGGAGAAAGGGAGAGAGAATATGAATGAACCCCAAGCAGGCTCCATGCTCAGTGCAGAGCCCAACACAGAACTCAACCCTATGACCCTGGGATCATGACCTGAGCTGAAATCAAGACTTGGATGCCCAACCATGTGAGCCACCCGGGCACCCCATACCACACCCTTTCATTACAGGAATGGTCACATCGTATATCTATCCTTCCATTAAACTCCAAGTTCTTTTTCTACCTCACAGTCCACCTCCATGTATTTGACTGATGCTGCTGTATAAGCCTATGGTTCTTCAGTAGAAATTTACCCTTCACCAAGCCATCTCCTACTTTGTTTCTCCAAGGAAACAGCATACAGAAGTTACTACAGCTGTTTGTGCCCAATAGGCATCCCTGTCTGCAATTATTTATTTTTTATTTTTGAGAGAGAGACACAGCATGAGCAGGGGAGGGGAAAACAGACAGAGAGACAGACAGACACATACACACAGAACTTGAAGCAGACTCAAGGCTTTGAGCTGTCAGCACAGAGCCTGATGTGGGGCTCGAACTCATGAACCATGAGATCATGACCTAAGCCAAAGTTGTATACTTAATTGAGCCACCCAGGCACCCCTCCCTGTCTGCGATTCTTAAACTACTTCAACATCTAAATAGTTGAGTAGCTTATGCTGACATTTTAATGTTGCTATCAAATTCAGAACACCAAAGGCTTAGTGGGCCAAGAAGTTTACATATATGTATAAACATACATATGAATATATATACATACATACATAAACATCTATAATTATTAAATATATAATTATAATCTGTAACTACATAATATAATTTGACCTGAGATCAGATCTAATGTTTAAAATCAGATTATCAAAAACCACCAACCAAGGTATTTAAAAATTTTTTTTTCCAACGTTTATTTATTTTTGGGACAGAGAGAGACAGAGCATGAACGGGGGAGGGGCAGAGACAGAGGGAGACACAGAATCGGAAACAGGCTCCAGGCTCTGAGCCATCAGCCCAGAGCCTGACACGGGGCTCGAACTCCCGGACCGCGAGATCGTGACCTGGCTGAAGTTGGATGCTTAACCAACTGCGCCACCCAGGCGCCCCAGCAACTAAGGTATTTTGAGCACAGTTTACTTTAACACAGGTAACATACCCAGATTTATTTTTCACTGCTAACTTCTACAAAGAAGCTTGTCTAACAACTTATATGGAAGTTGTCTCTTCTGCCTATGTGAAGATGCATTTTTCATGCACTGTCAGATTCTGTTACTTTATATAAATAGTACACAGTCTTCAAAGCAGTTGTGTATTTTTCCACTGTTAGAACTTTGTCCCATTAGCTACTACATTAGTTAATAGAGCTGCATTTAAAAAAAAAAAAAAAAAAGAACGATATATTCTAAGCAACTTCATTTCTTTTCATTTTGGTTAGTTCTCAAATGCATGTTTGCTCCATGTTTCAACAAAAATATCCCTTACTTTATGGCCACCCCTATGGGAAAGAAAAAAGTACAAAAAATGATTAAGAGAGTTCTAAATGTCTTAAGGTTCACGCTTTTTCAACTTATTATTACCCAGGCTTTTTTCTGCATACATAGCAGCAGTATATTTTATCCAAGCAAATTACTTTAAAAAGACTCATCTGATTACTTAATTTCAGTCTGAGCCAATCTTGGCCTATTGAAAACAAAAACAAACACAGAACAGAGCAAAACAACCCTTCCCAAATCCTTTCATCCAACTCTCTGCTCATGGGCACCGTGACCTGTATTTGGTTCCACCTACTCCATCCATAAATTCATTCTCTTTCTCCTTCCTTCTTGGGTTTCAGTCAATTCAGTTCATTTTTTGCCTCTAGCCCCTTCTTAGTAATTGTTATAGTACCCTTGAAACAGGGAGAGCACAGTGAGATTTGGGGACTTCTCTTAGGGGGAGCTAAAGTTTCGCTTTTTTCCCCTCTGGGCCAATTAGATTGCTATGAACTCCCTAGTGCATTGGTCTAATGCATTATAATAGCATTATTCTAAGGGGTATATATAACCTCTACGTGACACATCAGCAAGAGAAAGGAAAAATATCGGAAGTCAACACAGATTGCTGATCAGTCCTTTTGACACACAGTTTAAACTATGCCCTTTGGCACTGAAATGTCTTTAGAGAAAAAATAATGAAAACAAGTAAGGAACAATACGCTTAATAAACCAAACTTAGAGAAAAAGAAAATGAACCTCAATTACAACACATCGGTATTTTTGGTCAAACTACATTACATACTAAAAATAGTTTCGTAATAAATTGATGAAGTAAGCTTCTGCACGTATGTATCCATGACAACTCGGGTTTATATCTTTGAGTTTCTAATAGCTATGTCACCAGAAATATGTAAATTGTTTAAAATGTTGTAATAAGATAAAATCATTTGTTTCCATAAATTTCCACTAGCAAAGAGTCCAACAAAAACTTCACAGCAAATCACAGATTATGACATGTTTTTATTATTCTTATAGAAATTAAAAAGGCTATTTATTATCCTAATTACAGTGAAGAGCAAGAGGCAAGGGTCACATACCCTTCTGACCATTGTGAAGTCAAAAGGCTATGAAAATAAAAGGAAATGTACATGCTACCTTCCATACCAGATGGAACCCCATTTGGAAGTCTGATAGAGTAATTTAGCGGGAGCTAATACATGCCAGAGGAAAATCGCAATAGAAGAGTGAATGTGGGCATCCAGGCAAGAGCTTCTGCTACTCTTTTCTTTTTCCAATAAGAGGTGTCAGTTCCTTTAGAAATGGGACTTTAAGAATGGATTCTGGAATATTTGGTCAGTGAGAAAGCAGCAAATACCATGCCATTAGACTGTGTTTACTCAGAGCATGTTGAAAGCCCCAGTCAACAGTTATGAATTCTGGAGGCGCCCTGCAGAAAAAATGTGAATTTCTGGGAAAGAAAATATAGGTAATATAAAGAATGGACAAAACAGGCATTCCCAAGTCTATTTTCTCATATACAATCCTGATTTTCTCTTTTGTGCAATGACAAAGAAAAGTATACTGCTGTTAGTATTCTTATCATAAGTGATCTACAGAAAAAAAGCACTCAAAGAAGCAGGTCTTAAAATATGGAATTTAAATTTCAGATTAAAGTTTTCCAATAGTATCTAAAATTATCTTTTAAAAAAGGAAACTCTCATAAACTAATTAGAATAAGAGATGAGAATTAAGGGGGATCCCAAACTATAAAATTAAACATTTTAATTCCTCCCCCAATGCTAGATTATATTCTTAGTGCATCAAGTCTAGCAAAAAATTCTGAACAAGAAAAAGTCTGCCTAAAAACATGGTTCTTTATGAAGACATATGGAGGCCAATCTGATATACTCAATTCTAAGTTAGGTGGATATGTACTCTTTTAAGCATAGTTCTGCTATTTAGATCAATTCTCCACTTGCAGACAAAATCAACAAACACTTCTTATCTTTGTGTATTTGGGGGACTGGAAGAAAGGATGACCAAACCATCTTTTATCTTCTTTATGTGTATTCAGATGTTCCTTAATTTCTTTGAAGTTTTACCAAGATATAATTGACATATAACATTGTGCGAGGTTAGTTATCACATCTTTCACCTCACAGAATAATTTTTGTATCTACGTGTGTGGTGGAAACATTAAGATTCACTTTCTTGTCAACTATACTGAAAAAAAAAAAAAAAAGATCTACTTTCTTTGCAACTTCCAAGTGCACAAGAAAACATTAAAATGGTCAACACGTTGTACACTAGATCCCCAGAACTTATTCATCTCCTTTTTCTGTTAAAACAAAAGCTCATTTAGGTATAACCGACATACAAAGAACTGCATGTATTTAATGTGTACAATTTGATGAGTTTGGACATATGCTAACAGTCATGATAATCGTTATCCATGATACATTACTACCACAATCAAGGTCATCCAATATTTATCTCATAGCTGTGAAAGTTTATACCCTTTGGCCACCTTCTCCCTATTTCTCCCATCCTCCAGCCCCTGGCAACCACCATTTCTACTCTCTGATTCTAGGAGTTTGACAATTTTAGGTACCTCATATAGATAGAATTATACAGTATTTTTCTTTCTGCATTGATTTACCTCACTTAGCATGATGTCTTCAAGGTTTACCCATGTGGTCACATATTGCAGAATTTCCTTCTTTTTTTTATGCCTGGATAATATTCCCTTATATGTATTTACTGTAAGAGAAATTACATCTGAGAATGAAGCAGAGATAAGCAGAACACAGAGACACAAACTTGACAACATCTCTTGAGCCCCTGGATCTGGCCTATTCAAAACCAGTATCGCTGACTTGGACTTGCCAGCCTGCGAGCCAATGTTCCTTTTTTGCTCATGCTAGGTTGAATAGACTTTCTGTCACCTGCAACCCACAGAGACAGGATACGGCATTTTCAACAAGGAAACAGCTCCGTGGGCTTCTTATGTAATATTAAATAGAGGTTGCAAGCAAGAAATTCCTTTAAGGATTCTCTTGGCAAAGTATTATGATGCCGCAGATAAATTAAAAGTTTCCCCTTCCCAATCGAATCCCCCAATGTATCCATTTTTATCAATTTAGTTCATCTCCTCAGAACTACTTTTTGCTCAGTTTACAAAGAGAAGATGGGGAGGGAGTAAATGAACAGACATACGAAGGAATGGGAGATGGTCTCTTCTGAAGGTGTAGGTATAAAAATAATAGATCTGTGAGTGTACATGTGGATCAAGGGAATAGACACAGTTATTTTGCATATGGTTCTAAATAATTGAATCATTTATGGTTTTATGTTTTTTGCATCTGCCTCTACTTGCTTATCAAAATGCTCTAGTGCTTTGTCAACTGGCAGTGTACAGTGACCTGTTTTAAATGCTAGGAAATAACTGCACTGAGGTCCATGTATCATCATTTGTCTACCCATTTTCCTATTAATACATATTTGAATTTTTTTCTCCTCTAATTCTACACAATGATACAATAAACACCCAACTCCAGGTCTCTCAAGCTCAGCCCTTGACCTATATGTGCCCTACATGGCCATGATGGTTGTAGGAAATGAGACAACACCCATATCCTTGGGACCTTGAAAGAACACGCTTTCTCCTGAAGATCTCAGCAGCTGGTAGCCTTGCATAATTTATTAATACTCCCTCATTGAACAAACATTTGTTATATTATGGTCTCATCCTAAGCACTGCCCCCAATCCTTCAACAGAAAAATGGAACGAACTTGCTTCCTGCCTTTCAAGAGTTGGCAAATTTATTGTAAACAGTAATTCTGAGAGGGCTATATGCCATATACACACAATTATTGACAATTACTATGTGCCAGGCACATTTCTAAGTCCTTTACCCACAATACCTCATCTACTCTTCATAAGGACTGTTCACGTCATTCTTGTTTTATAGATCTGATTAAAAGCCTAATGTCACATAGTTAGTAAGGCTCAGAGGTAAATCTGACTACTAATCCATCTACAAACACCAGGTTTATAAACATGTCACCAACTGCATCTAGAAAGAAAACTTTCTCTTGTATTAGGTAAGAACTGGTGAGAGGGTAAAGAGGTAAACAGAAAGCCATGATGTGGGGCCTGACCTATTAATGATGTGCACAAGGAGGCCACAGAATTTGGGAAAAGGAAGTTGGATGCCCAAGAAGCCCTAAGGCAAGGAAATGCCAAATACACCAGAGCTCCTATGTGGCTTCTGTGTACTTCCCAAAGTTCCCATGGATTTAGTCTGTAGACCACTCCTCCCATGGATTCTCACAATGTATGGGTGCTGTTATATAGCTTGGGTTCCCCAATTCGTGATATTCAAAAGTGTTTGTTGAATAAAGAATAAAAATATGTAACATACTTCTAGCTTTCTCTAGAAAACAGAAAAGCCTAGACATTACTGTGAGGTTTCAGAGTGTATTCAAAGGCATGAGTAAATTTGACCCTGTTTTCGAATTGCTGCGCATTACAAACACAACTTGGAACCTTTAGAACAGAAATTTCATATACGAAGTATCTCAACTGTAACTTGCCAGAGTACAGATAACTATTTCTCTTTAACTTTAAAATGAAATACACACACCTATCAGGAAACACTCCCCCCAATACCACCCCCCACACCCAGGGCAATAAAGTTTGTACTGGCTGGGAAAAGGTTAATGGAAACCAAATGCAATTGCTCTTCCTCATAAGAGAACTCTTTCTCAGAGCTTCTCTAAAGTCCTAGGCCCACACTTGACAGAAATCCTCAAGAGACATGGATTGTGTACTCAGGGATTTTTTAAAACCTATCTCCACTCTGAATGGAAATCAGGTTAAGATAACATTTTGGAATTCAGCCTATTTCAAGTGCACTAATCATGTAACAGATTGAAACAAATAAGTTTACTTGCTGCCAACCTTTGCTGATTCAAGTTCTCAAAGACACAAAATGCTGCCTCTGGACAAAGGTAGGTTCACAACTCATATCAGACCTGCAGAAGCAGCAGCAACACTGTAAGCAGAGGCCTTACAAGGGGCACTCCTTACGTGGCACTTTCTGACCAACATTTCATTTTCTAGGGATCCAGAATATTCTCTCTTTCCTCTGTACCTTTACAAAAATCTCTCCAGGCCAAGAGTCACCTCATCAAAAAGCCGGACTTGGAAAAACCTGGTCAACAATGTCCCCTCCTTCCTCTCACTACCAGGTTTCATTTGGGACCTAACTATTGATTTTCAAATGGGGATGATAGGACCTCGAAGAACAGAACTGTCTACAGTTGAAAAATCCTCTCAAGTGATTATGACATACTTGTTCTCCCATTTTAGAAAACCTGTTGTAGGCCTAAGTACCACATTTTTCTTGGGTCCTGAGGAGATAAACTTCACAAAACAAAATTTTTTAACAAGCTAAAATTACCAGATAATGTTGAAAATATTAAATCATCTCTTTAACTACTAGAAGAATGTTTCCAAAACAAATTATACATTTACCTGCATTATTATAATTAATGTTGAGAGCAACTTACATTTTTCTTAACACCCTAACACATTATAACAGGTATCATTATTATGTGGTAACACTGCAACTATGCTTTCATGTACAACTGAAGTGTACTGGAGGTTGTTTTGAAAGGCTTTATTTTGGGGGGCTTTATTTAGATTTTTATGATTTTTAAAAATCTCCTCTCTTGTCCTTCTGTCAACTGTTCACAGAATTCTCCAGAGCAGATTATACAACTAACACATGGTAGAGTGATGTCTGAAAAGGTCTTAGGAAAAGCATGAACCAAGAATTTTATACCCAGCTAAGCAACTGTTTAAGCATGAAGGCCACAGTATTTTTTGATATACAACAACTCAGAGGACATTGTCCCAAGAATGCTTTCTTAAGGAGTTTCAAATTTAAGTCTGAGGATAAATTTCAGCTGAAGAAGAGAAAAATGAACAGCACCAAGTGGCAGTAGCTTTTGAAGCCATCCAATTTTAGTATAAAGAAAAAAAAAAAATCAAACCTGTGGTCATTATGGTAATAGAACCATAAAACAGAGAAGTAATAAAACTACCAAAACTTAAATGAGAAGGAAATGGTAGTGGATTATATACTGATAGTCTCTCTTTTTAGAACTGGGGATTCAAAAGTTATCATATATAGCTAATAACAGAAATAGAAGTATATTCAAATATATTAATAAAAATATAATCACCCAAAATTGTGAAGGCAAAGACAGGAGGGAAGGCAAGGCAAAGGAAGTAGAAATCTACCGACTTAAACACCACATACAGAAGAGAGCCAATATATTTTGTCTAAATAAATACGAGCACACAGAGCACAAAAAATGTTGACAGAATTAGGCCAAATGTGTCTTATAATTATAAAAGGAATATCCTTATCCATTGAAAGAATGTAGTCACTTGAAAGCAAAGTAACTACATGTAGCCCATAAACATGTAAGAGATTCACTTAAAACAAGGTGATTAGGGAAGGGGGACCAAAGGTTTTCCAGGAAATGCAAATAAAAGGAATTTAAGGGTTATTAATTAACATGAGACAGGTCAATTCAGGGCCAAAAACATTCAACAAAAACAAGGCATTCCACGATTCCATGATGATTCAGAGTTTAACCCACTGAAGATTTAACAGTTGTGACATCTGTGAATAAAACAGTGTAAAATTACAACTGATAAAGCAAAAAGTAGAGGAAACACAGGAGATATATATAGAATCATACCCAATATAGAGGATTTTTTTTTTCTCCAGCTCACAAAAGAGCAAATGGACTGGAAATAACCATGGCTCACCTTAGACCTAAAGAACAAGATTAACAAGGTAAGTGATACAGATTTCTATCAACTATAAACAAGACAATAACTCCTTTTGAAGTAATGATGCAATAGCCACAAAAAATTAACTTGTAGGTAGGCCACGTAGAAAAATTCAGTAAATCTCTGCAAAATTTAACAGTACAGATACACAAGTTAAAGAGGAAATAAATATAAAATTTGAGAATGCTTAGAAAATACATACAATAAAAGTTCTGTTAAAAATGTTAAGAAATAACTAAAGTCAGATTTAGGAGAAAATGTACAGTCTTAACTTTTTGTGTAATCATAAAAAATAAAATTAATGAATGATAAATACCCAATCTTACACAAGAAATTTGAAAAACAGCAACAAAATGAAATGAAGCAATGCAAAAAGAAATGGTAAAGAGAAATGAAAAGCAGAAAGTTAGAATGCAGAGCTGTTGAAGAATTTTAAAATACAAGAGATCCTTTTCTTAAAAAAATAGAATAAGCAAGCAACAAACACAACCAAGAAAAAATGGGAGGCACATACATATGCAAGGTGAAAGGAAATAATCTCAAGAACTTGAGATAAAAGAAATAGACTATCTTTCTCAGCCATTTGAAAATAAACGTGAAACTCTGCATGAAATCTATAGTTAACCAGAAAAATATAATTTGCAAAAAGTGAGCTAGAGCAGGAGAGACACTAAGAGGCAGAGCACAGAGGATATTCAGGGCAGTGAAAATATTCTGATGTTATAATGATGGACATATGTTGTATTAATACAGTTGTCCAAACCCAATAAATGTACAATACCAAGAGTGAACCCTAAGTGAACTATGAACTTTGGGTGATTATAATGTGCCAATGTAGGTTCCTCTCTGGTCTAAAATAATAATAATAATAATAATAATAATAATAATAATAATAAAGGAGAAGAAGAAGAAGAAGAAGAAGGTACCATTCTGGTGAGTGATGTCGATAATGAGTGAGAGGCTATCATGTGTGAGGGCAGAGAATTATATGGGGAATCTCTACACCCTCCTCTCCATTTTGTTGCAAATGTAAAACTGCTCCAAAAAATAAAGCCTTTTATAAAAAACCCTGACCTAGATTGAGAGAATCTATAATTATCACAATTGGTGAAAATGAAATTGAGGAAACACTAGGAGAGTGATTTCTCCTCCTCACCCTATCCCCCCAACCACTGCCTTATATCTTCGAAGAAAACAATAATCTTAGGTAATTCCCAGGTGAAAAAAAACCTGTAAAAATTAAATAGCTCCAGTACTGTACTAAATTTCAAAGTGCTAATACCTCCAATACTATTCAAACAGTTCCAAAGCAGAGAAAAAGAAAACAAAATCCTCTGAACTATTTAAGATGGAGCCAGTGTAATATGCACGCCAAAATCCCATGAATAGTCTCCCAATACAACCACTCATCAATAGCACGTGTATTAAGGTAATACACCTTAAATACAACTGTAACCTATTTGTTTAGATCTACACCAAGTTGTTTATTTAATTTGTATGGAAAAATAAATGTGCACAAAAGGGAAATTTTAGAAAAGAATTCTAATAAAGATAAGGACACAGAGTGAAAACTAGTCTTATTTTTAAGTCTATTGCTATTCAAATATTGTGGTTCTCTTGCACAAAAATATAGATCAATGAATGGAGTTTAGACAAAAATCCAAACACACATGGGACCTTAGGTTATGGCACATGAGGCATGTTGAACCAGCAGAATGAATGGCATTGAGACTATTGAAGAAGCCATCCAGGAAAAAAATAAGGGTAGATATCTAGCTCGTATCAAAAACTCTGGATAAAACCACTAGAAACATGGGGCGCCTGGGTGGCGCAGTCGGTTAAGCGTCCGACTTCAGCCAGGTCACGATCTTGCGGTCCGTAAGTTTGAGCCCCGCGTCGGGCTCTGGGCTGATGGCTCAGAGCCTGGAGCCTGTTTCCGATTCTGTGTCTCCCTCTCTCTCTGCCCCTCCCCCGTTCATGCTCTGTCTCTCTCTGTCCCAAAAATAAATAAACGTTGAAAAAAAAAAAAAAAAAACCACTAGAAACATTTAAGAGAGTGTGTGTGCATGCACAAGCATTTGTATATTTGCAATGAGAAATAACAGATTAATAGGTAAAAAAAAATTTTTTTTCATATCAAGCCCATCAGTAAAATGCCTTAATATAAATGGTAAATCAGGAGAATAATATTTGCAAAATCCTATCAAAAAGGCATCTTTTTCCAATATGGAAAGATTTTCAACAAATCAGAAGACAACCAACTACCTACGATAAAGTGGACAGAAAAGACAGGCAGAGTTCCTAGAAAATGAAATAGATATAACCTTCAATGCTCTTATAGTTACTAAAAAAAAAAAAAAAAACAAAACTGTGTAAATTAAAGGTGTACAGAAAGCATTTTTCTTCTATCAGATTGTGAAGATCTCTAAGTGTGATATACATACGTGAAGAATTATCTTCTACACTCCAGTGGGAGTGGACATATAGAGATCTTCCAACAAGGGCAATTTAGCCATTTTTGTCAAAAATTTTAAAAATGTCCACACCTTAGGCCCCAGAAGTTTTACCCAAGAATTTATTCTGCATAGTACTCACCCATTAGCTCAATGGCATGCGCACAGATATGCTTTGCATCATTATTTATAATGGCAAAAGGTTCTGAACAACATAAATTTCTATCCATAGGAGAATGGTTAACTACATTACATAAATCAAAATAAAACGATATTTGGTAGCCCTTAAAAAGGAGCTCCAAGTTAAACACACACACACACACACACACACACACACACACACACACGGGTAGCTAACAGTGAGTCTTTCGTGTTTCCATTACTGCAAAAACCTTTGCCAAGCTCTCGTGTGAAGGCTCTGTTTTTTACTTCAATATCTGCCATCAACAAGTGAAAAATGTACATTACAAAAACCGCACTCTGATAGATTGGTCTTTCCCATCAGAAGAGGTGTTAGAACTATGGCTTGTTTTTCAATCAATTTATATGTCATAGCTGATTTTATGATCATGAGAGTTTTTAAAATCTTGATGCATGTTATAAATAACCAGAAGTGCATGTCCTTAATCACATATACAACTGTAAACTCCTTGTTGATAAGAATTTTATCACCTTCAACTTGCTGTTATAAACTCTAAGAGAAATGATTCTGAAATTTACTGCATTACTATCTTGACGATTTATTTTTCAAGTCAAGGCCACCACTAGAAACAAAGGCACTTTAGAGGATCTATGTTGTGTATTCTCAAGAAAGGTGCTGCATGTTGATGGCTTTGCGCTTTGCTTCTAAGGACTTAACGACCAGAGAAATTTCTTTACACTTATCATTGTATTTGAGTAAATCATCATTATTGACAGATTTAAACCTCAAGGAAATCTCTAAATGGAAAAGAAAATACAGCTTTAACCAAAAAAATAAGTTTTATTTTCCATTTAACTGGATCATTAATGTCCAATAATAATATAAATAAGGGAGAGTTTGTTTTTGATGAATTTCAACCCAGAATTTTTCAAATGAACTGAAATACAGAATGCAAAGCCAGTAAAAGATATTATGTATACACAGTCTGTCCTAATACTGGAGTGATTGATCACCACTGGCTCTGCCTGGCCCATTACTGCCCAAGAAGGTTCAAGCCTTTGGCCAATAGAATCAGTACTCAATTCTCCTTTATTAGCTCATTATCCTATTAGGACAGAGATTCAAACTTTCAAAATGATAACAAGATCTTCAGTTAGGTAACTATTGGACGATGACATACTTTCATTTCAACAGTTTAGAAAGGACCCATTCCATATCAGGCATGGGGCTTGGTAGACACGAGTAATAACCGTGGCCTATCCTGCATAAAGTCTGGTAGGAGAGATAGCAGGCCAATCAAGTAGTCAGTATGATGTTAAATACGGAGAATGGAGAAGCAGCCCCAAATTGTCATAATGACCAACGCCTATCATTTATACGGTCCTAGCAGCATTTCGGTGCTGTCTCCTGGAATCTCCGTAACACCCTGAGGCTGGCATCGTCAGAGCAGTCACTGGCAACACTGAGCCCAGGGAAAGCTGTATCATTCATTAGATCATCGTGGTAATGTGTCTGGATGCTTGTAGGTATGAGTAACCACGCTTGTCACATAGCAGCTTCCTATTTTAATTACTCTTTCTTGCTAACTAGGTGCCAAGCTCAGCACATATGCTATCAATATGTAAATGTTACACCATTTTATATGGTGTCATTAAAGATTTTAATTTTTTTAAGTGTTTGTACTCCTTTAACTTTGGTGCCTTGGGACACACCCCTGCTGACTCTAGAATACATGTAACTCAAAGTAATGTCGCAGCTGAGCCCAATGAGGACCAGGGGTGTCCTGCCACTTACCATAGGGCTCTGACTAGAAGCACTGGATGACAGACTTGCACCCTGGGTGACCAGATTTTGAACTCCGTCCTTTTTCACTACAACACCTCCCCTAAGGAGCAATTCTAGACTTCCCAATGTGATCCATCAAGTGCAGAGAGCACTTTCCTTTTGTCTTGTACTTTACCATCCTCATTTACTTGCCACACAATCTAATTTAGGGCATTTCCTTACAAATTCCTTTAATGTATTGTAATTTGAGGTGTATATAGCCATGTTTATACAGAAGGCTGATTTTAAAACATCAGGAGTAAATCTATTTGAACTGTGAGAGAGACCCTATATGGAGAGGCAGAGGCGAAGCTCAAACCTTGAACAGCACACAACTTTAGAGTTTATCATCCTGGAGTTCTCCAAAGAAATGTAATTCTATTTTAAGTATACTTGCAGAAAAACAAGTTTCAAATTGTCACTTCAAATACCTGCATATGCTTTAGATTTCTTATCCAGGGATATTTCACATTCATAATATACATATACACTTATCATTTTCAGGATTTATAAGTATGATGCAAAAACGATTCTCCTAGAATAAACACCAAAAGACACAGAGTGAGCCATCCAGTGCATTAGCTCAGAAGGCAGAGGACATGCTACACTGCAATCACCAAGGGAAGGCAGAGTTTGAGATTCACTTCTTCCTGGACCCCAGTTTCTTTGATCTAAAATGAAGTAATTGAATTAGGTATTTATACAAAGGTACAGGAATGCTGATTCGAAGGGGCACATGCACCCCAATGTTTATATCAGCACTATCGACAACAGCCTAAGTATGGAAAGAGCCCAAATATCCATTGATGGATGAATGGATAAAGAAGATGTTGTGTATACATATAATGGAGTATTACTGGGCAATCATAAAGAATGAAATCTTGCCATTCACAACAATGTGTATAAAACTAGAGTGTAATATGCTAACAGAAATTAGACTGAGAAAGACAAATACAATATGCTTTCACTCATATGTGGAGTTGAATATACAAAACAGATGAACCTAAGGGAAGCAAAAATAATGTAAAAACAGAGGCAGACAGATTTAAGAGACTCTTAAGTACAGAGAACAAATTGAGGGTTTCTGGCAGGGTGTTGGGTGGAGGGATGGGCTAAACAGGCAATGGGCATTAAAGAGGGCACTTGTTGGGATAAGCACTAGGTATTATATGTAAGTGATGAATCAGTGGATTCTGTTCCTGAAATCATTATTATACTGTATGTTAAGTAACTTGGATTTAAATTTAAAAAATAAAATAAAATAAAATAAAATAAAATAAAATAAAATAAAATAAAATAAAATAAAATAAAATAAAATAAAATAAAATAAAGTGATTGAGCTAAAGGATATGTAAGGCTTCCTCATACTTAAAGATGCCTTGAGTCCACGGTCATTTTGCAAGCCAACAAACTTCAGTTAATCACAGGTCAAAATACATTTGCATGGAATGAAACTCAACTGTCTGCACCGTCTTTTAAAATAATCTAACTGAAGAATGCTTCCCCCTACCCACGATAAGCACCAAGCCAATTTTACTCAAGAGGTGAGCTTTCCTTTATATTATTCTAGGAATCTTTACTTGGCTTGGGCATTTTCTAGAAACTGCCATTATGGATAAGCAGACAAAAGCTAATCCCCCTTCTAGGAGAGATTTTCATTACTCCATATTGTTCGGCTTCTTATCCCTAGAAAAGGAATCTTTCCCAACCAGTTTTACTTTGTCCAAAGAATATTGTGCCAAGGTTGGAGAGCACTGCCACCAAAGGAAATAATGATATGGTCTAGAATTCAAAACCCAAGTTCCCTTCAAGCTGGTATAAGCTACACAATTCTATCTACTGTTACTAATGATACACACCCATCCAAAAAGCATTATCTTCTATTATTTTTTTTATGTTGCCGGATAGTCTAAAAACTTAGCCTTGTTACACACTACAGGAGTTATTTTACTGAAAACCTAACTAATATTTTCCAGATACAGTATTATCCTCAAATGAGTCACCACGCAAAGGCTTTATCAAATAACCTTCATTTTAAACTGAACACAGAACACCTCTATTTGTGCAGCAGCTGTATTCTCTTTCCAATTATGTAGAAAATGATACATAGAATGTGTGTTCAAAGTGAGGACGGCAAGTTTAGCTTATAAACAGATGCACTGACCAAAAATCTGTCCTAAATGTTTGCTGTCCATTCATTCATTCAAGAGGCATTTATTGAGTGCTTATTACGTTCCCAACTCCACTCCTCACTGCTAGGGATATACACATGCTAAGATAAAACAGACAAGATCTCTGCTCACATTTTTTTCAAGGATACCAACAGTAAACAAGTAAAAATATTATTTCAGACAATTACAAGCATTTAAAGAAAAAAATTTTAATGTGATAAACAATTTGGACAGAGTTATTTTGGAGGATATTCATAGGCCATCTCTCTCTGAAGGAACATTAGAGTAGAAACCTTAATGAAGAGAGGAAACCACCAGGTAAAGCTTCTAAGTATTGTAAGCCAATTGCAAAGACCCTGAGGTTAAAGTGAGCTTGATTCAGTCTGAGATTAAACCTTTATACCTAATACATATATCAATGTGTGTTTTATATTATTTTACCTATTTAATAGTTCAAATGTATTAAAGATCAAACTTGAAACAAACCTGAAGTATTTCCACCGAATTCTGGCATCCTGACATAGGTTGCTCTAAATAAATGCGTCTCTAAATGGCTACACATTAACATCAATTACAGAGCAAGTAAAAAAAAAAAATACCAGTGCCCAGGCCCCACCCAAGATCAATTGGATCAGAACCTCAGTATATTTCAAAATTCCCTCGATGATTCTAATATGCAATGAGAACTGAAAGCCATCATTCTAAATTAATCTGAAAATTGCCTTATTCTAGCAACCAGACTGTGTTTTGGGGTCCCTCACTCTAATGTCAACCCTAGGTTGACTCTTGTTAGTTCAGGTACATTGGGAGTTTAAGAAAGACCCTATTGTGTGTGCTGGTTGAGAATGTGGGTTCTGGAGTCAGATCATTCCTGGTTTGAATATTCTCATCAGTTATTGAGACTTGGGCAAGTCATTGAATTCTTTAAGTCTTTGTTTCTCTGTACAAATTATGAGTATGCCACCAGCGTCTACATCATTCTTCATTAGCTGATGTATATACAGCACTTATCACTGCACCAAGTACATAGTAAATGATAAGTAACAACTATGATTATTATAATTAAGTGAACAACCTAGTCTTTTTAGGTACTCAAAAAAAACCCAAATATAATTCCTGGTTTTTCAGGATTCACATTTAAATGCTTTAAAAAAGAACTAATTGTGATTAGGTTGCTACCCATATAATACTGTGTAATTATTCTCTTAAATGCCTTTCAAATCATGAGTAAGACAAAAATGTAGTTTTATTTCTAAATTACTCATCACCATACTTAGGAAAACTTGCTATAAGCATTCTTCAGGATCCTTAAGAGACTTGTACATTTATTTTTAATATGGGATAGGGAAAATTTTACCCTCTTGAAGATTTGCAGATTTTCATGAAAAAATGCTCAAGGTCAGTTGTGAATGCATTCCAAATTGCTTTCAAAAGAAAAATGATGAGGGGCGCCTGGGTGGCGCAGTCGGTTAAGCGTCCGACTTCAGCCAGGTCACGATCTTGCGGTCCGTGAGTTCGAGCCCCGCGTCAGGCTCTGGGCTGATGGCTCAGAGCCTGGAGCCTGTTTCCGATTCTGTGTCTCTCTCTCTCTCTCTGCCCCTCCCCCATTCATGCTCTGTCTCTCTCTGTCCCAAAAATAAATAAACGTTGAAAAAAAAAAATTCAAAAGAAAAATGATGAGAGCTTGATGTAATAATGGGCATCTTCATGACAACCATTCTCCAAGACGGAATCACTTGAAAGTACTTAAATCCTAACCATTGATATAGATAGCTTTCCATGAGATCGTGCCTAACCATGTCCAAGTCCAGTCTAATTTCCATAAAGCATACTTGATTAAATATTTAAATGTTCCACGTCTGCTTTCTTCCCACACACATGCATGAGCAGGGGCTTCCCTGACTGCAATGATCCATGCTGAATACTTAATGACTTTCTTAGACTCTAGGTTTATTTTCCAAACATTAATAGAAGATGAAAAGCAGTACATTATCAACAAAAAACATAACACCTACACAATGTCAAGGGAACATTTTGGTTTGCTGAGCTAACAAATGTTACTGCTCTGATGGCAAAGAATATTTTTGCCTAAACAAATTGCAAAGTATCATAACTATATATCAGATGCAAATTACAATGAATGTGTCTATAATGCTATCTAAACATCTTTAAAACCACGACTTTTTATTTCAGAAAGTTTTAAAGGCTATAGCTATCAATTTCAAAAGATGTTAATCTCTACAAGTGTCTGTCCTACAATCACCTGAAGATGCATCATTCACCCAACTCTTGCCTCTTTCACAGTATGAGAATGAAATTAAGCCAATGGCACTAAGTAATCTTGTTAGATACAATGATATCAATTAAAAACTGCCAGTCCAAGCAAAGTCATTCTCCTTTGTCATCAATGTGTATTTTTTTTCAGAAAGTCACAACTCTGATCAAGTTCAGTAATCAGCCAGTCTATTGGTCTAAAGATGCTTTGCTCCATCGTTATTAAGTACTATAGGAAGCAAAAACTATAGACTTGTGATAGCCTAACATTTAATGACACTTCACATTTGAGTGCAGATGGTCAGTAATAAAAGGAATTGGGTTTAAATATGCTTTTATCATTCTTTTGTGAATCAGAGGAATCAAGTAGTTTAGCAAAGGACAATCCAAGCTGAAGAGCACATAGACAGATTGTTGAAAGTGAAATAATTAAATTATGCAAAAACCATGAGGACAGATTGTCAAAAAATTTCTGCATTTGGTGCTACAGAACACTTGACTGGGTTAAATGAGGTTAATACAACTTGCCATTCAAGAATGGTAATAAACTTTTCTTATTCCAATCTCATGATAGTACCAGACCTTGAGCTAGATTACATGCAATCTTAAAGTTGTGACATAGGTATTAACAGTCTACTCTAATATAGAAACATGCTTTCCCAACCAAAGAAAAGGCCTTGCTATATTCAACTAACAAAAACTAACAATTCGGTTATACATATGAAATTGAACTGGCCATAACTTTGTGGTTGTGTATTATTACTAGACAAAATATTAGACATAAGCAAGCATTATGCTTTGCAGATGATGGTACTTAACTACTCCCAACTCAGTGCAAATCAGTTTCGTCTGATGATCGGATGAAATATGAGGTTTCCTACTTGGTGACCATTTATTGAGCAATAAGGTGACTCTGGAAAGCCAATATTCCTCTTGAAACTTAGGTAAAATTATGTTTCACTCTTCCCTATCAAGTTTACTTTCTGACTTACTGGTCTTAGTTTTGTAAATATGCTTCAATTTAGTTTTAATGTTTCCTTAGGAGGAAGTTCCAACTTCTTTCACTAAATCCAACCCCTTCTCCACCTCCTGGTTATCTCTGCTTTGGCCTCAACTTCTACCCTGCCCAACACAACACAACATCCTTTACTACAGAAATAACCAAACCTGAATCCATAGCTAACCTACCTGAGCTCCATGGACCCTAAAGCGTCAATGAAATGCTTTTAGAGATACAGGACCCCCTGAACCTGGTTTTAACATCTATGAGTATAGGAGTACGTGAATTCTTTTTAAAAGAGGACTCTTTGTGGTCAAGCAGTCCACAATCCCAAGGAGAGGAAGAAACAGTCTAATTTCTGTTCTCTATTGTGTTACATTCTTGAATTTAACCTTGGCTTTGCAGAGAATACATTAGGGACTTTGGAAGGTTGGAAATCCTCTACAGTGGTCAAACTAAAAAGGAACAGCTTCAATAATGCAGACTCCATACACAGCCACCGAGAATCTTAGTATCTAGTACCATAGTAAGGAAGAGGTGAAAAAGGGAGCCTCTGGTGAATCAAACTCTAGGGAAAAAGTAGCGTTGTTTGTTTGTTTGTTTATGTTTTGTTTTTGCGGCGTTGGGGGGAAGGTTTAGACTTTAAGGAAGATACAGCATTCCACGAAAACTTTTTCATTTTTTTAAATGTTTATTTTTGAGAGAGAGAGACAAAGAGAGCGTGCATGCGTGAACGGGGGAGGGGCAGAGAGAGAAGGAGGTTCCAGGCTCTGAACTGTCAGCAGAGACTCAGATGTGGGGCTTAAACTCATGAACCGCGAGATCATCACCTGAGCACAAATCCAAAGTCGGACGCTTAACGACTGAACCACCCCGCCACCTCCCCAGGAAAATTATTTCAAAAGGAGATGTTTAGTAATTTAAAACATCACACAGAGATGAGTGAAATACCTAAAGGCTTGCTATATTCATATTACCGAGTATATGCAGATGCCAGAAGAGCTTTTAAAACCACCTTATTAAAAGGAAATAGCTGCTTTGGGGATTAGAGTAAGATTAGTTCATAATAAGATACAATACTTCTGACTTTCTAGTAACCTACTGTTCTCTTATCTAGCATACAATTACAACTGACAGTTATGACAATGGACAAAGGACAGAAGAACACTGTATTCTGAATCATTTCTACTGCCATTCTTATGTATTTTATTATGTTCTTATTTAGTAAAATAGGCATACTTTATATAACACAAATAGCTTTCCACAGTATTAACTGAAATACTTAATTAGCAAGAATGCAACTTCTCTCCAAATATGCAAAATAGAGTTTGAAAGTAGAAATCAAAGTACATGAATGGAATTGTTCAGAGGAATCATTTTAATGTTTTAACTCAAATGTTTTGCCTGTATCTTAATTTTCTCATTTATTATGTTTCATTCATTTATATATTATTCGTTCATTTAATACTTATTGGGCTCGGTTTTGGGGAGATAAAGTAAATAGAATTTGGTCTTTAGTGTAAAAGTCAGGGGAAAAAAAACCTATTCCAGAAGGGTTTGACAAGCACTAAGGTAGAGATGTGCATATAGCCTTCCTGTAGCCAAAGGAGGAGTATCTATGTTAGGTTGCGGGAGTGGGGGGTATCAGAGAAAGTTTCCTTGGAAAGGTGATACTTCACATAGGTCCTACAAACAGACACAAAGAATTAATACACCCGGCACATTTAGGAAATGTCATTTTTGCTACTTCTGAAAGAAACGTATACAGGCAGTAAAGTGAAAGCATAAATGTTAAAGAGCTCAACAGGGGCCAGGTTACAACGGCCTTATGTTCATGCTAATTAGATGACTCTTTGTTGAAAAGGAAATGGTCATCTAATGAGAAACTTTACCCAGAGAAGCGACATGATCAGAGCAGCGTCTTTAAAGACAGATTGAGAAGGATATGAGCGACAAGAGATGCAGATCTGTACCAGAGCAGGGGCAAGGGTGAGACACATTGGTTGAGATTGACATAGGAATGGGAATAAGATTTGGTGGCTGAAGGATAGAACAAGGTTAACCGAGAAGCCTCAGTGTGGTGGGTAAAAGTGGTACCATTTACCAGACAGGCAATGTCAGAGAGGAAAACTTGGAGAAGGGTAATGGCGAGTTTGAATTGTGTGTGAAATAAGCAAACTGAGGTAACAATTAGACAGCTGTACATGTGTCTGGAGACCAGTAGAGAGGCCAAAGGAAGAGATTTAAATTTGGGGATTATCAGTATAGATGCATCCATTGAAGTCAGGGACCTGGATTAGTACATTTACAAATGTAAGAAAGCAGAGGGTCAAAGGTCAATCCCAGAGAAAGACACTATTAAAGGGATTAAGTGTCTGAAGAGAGATTTATCAAGGTGGCAGAGGTAACATCTAGAGAGACCATACATCGTGGAAAGCAAGATTCTGGAAACCAAGGAGATTTTAAGTAGTAGAAGACTGACAACATTGTTCATCAGAGAATCAAAAATCTATCACTAAGCTAAGTTACGAAGTCACTGACCTGAACTCTAACTCTACTGGTGTGTATCTATAATATCAGGCTTCTATTATGAGCAACATGGGTACACAGGCCACACGTAAGCCTGAAATCAGGAGTGCTGTTTTCTACTCGAGTTTTCTGCTTTTCTGCCACTGCCAGAAGAAACTCTCAAGGACTTAGCTGAACTAAGGTTCAGAAGTACCAGTCAGGACTCTTTCCTTCAAGTCACAGATGCCGACCAGAACCCGCTGAAGTGCAAAGCATGCTGGGAGAACTCATGGCATCAAAGGATGAACTCAACAAGCAGGAAGGCAAGAACCGGGACAGCCTCAGGGCCAACATCCAAAAAGGTAATTCCCAATTTCATCAGCTGGCTGAAGGGCTGCTTTATTTAAAGCTAGCCATTTGCCCAACAGCCCATTCACTGAATTTACTTGTTGCTTGTAACAATTTGAAATGGCTTGCAGAAGTTCATATTAAACGGGATAGGGTTAAGAGCTCAGGAAAAAATTTATGCTGTGTTTTAATTGACCAATTTTTTTTCCTTCCCTAACAGCACTGTCAAGAGAGTCCAATTGGTCCCAGATACCCATTGTTAGAACTGAAGGGAGCTGGCAGAGGACGAGATAGAGCCAACAAATCCCCAACTGGAAGACAGAAGAGGCAGTATACGTCACAGCTGGTGCCGTGGACGGATTGGAGGGGACATGGGTGGGTGCAGAGGAGAGCCAGAGGTGGAGACAGAGGGTAAATGAAAAGGGGAGTAAAGGAGACAAGGTCAGACAAGCAACTGTTTCAAGCTAGGAGGAGATCATCAGTGATTTTAAGATGATGTAAAGCAGGAACCATGAAATGTACTGTTCTCAATTCTGTCTTCCTGTCAATAAAACCAGGAGTGCCAGATAGCATCTGAGACCAGATAACCATATGTGTTGAACTTTTTGGTTCTGTTTTTGAACATCTAATACATCCAGGGATACTTACTCACTAAATAACTGCTTTGACTCTTTGGAAGGAATTGCTTTAATAGTCTCAATTCTTTCATGAGTAACCCTTCTGCTTATACTTAATTCCAGAAAGTTTCCTATTCACTGAATTCAACAATTTACGAAGTTGCATGCATAGGTAATAATAATCTGATTTTTCTTGTAAACAAAATAATCCACTGAAATTAAAATTTAATGTATTCTCTCACATACCAAATCAGACTGAGCAAATTATCCCTGGGTCTAATTAGCTTTACCAACAACACCTGTTCACAGTGATACCATATGTTTATGACAAGAACAATCAGTATAGATAAGCCTCACAATGAGACTGCCTCGGTTCCAGCCCCAGCTTTACCACTTCTCAACTGTGTTACCTCAGGCAAGTTACTTAATATTTTATCTAGTTTCAGAAGCCAACAGTGCAACAATAATAGTGACCTCATGGGGTTTGTGATGATTAAATGTGTTAAAATACATACAATGCTTTTAGGACAGGACTGACTTACAGTAAGCACCATTCAAGTGTTTGCTATTATCTTTCTTATTTTTATTGTTACAGTGGTAGTTAGTAGGGATGGGAAAAAAGCTGCCAGACTTGATTTCTGCCTCAAAGTGGCTTGAAATTCACGGAACAGAGAGAAACTATCATGCATGTACATAGATACACACGAACATTCTCACAGCACGTAGAGTGGGACTCTGTGGCAAATGCAGAAAGTGTAGAAAACTGTACTAACAAGTCAGGAGGATTCCTCACTCACCAACCTTTCTCTCTGCGCTCTATTCCCCAGACCAAAGAAGAAAGGGCTCCAAGGGCAGTCTTAAATTCCATGGGTTTGCGTTCTTTGTGGTGAGAGGGTACCCTACCCATGCCTGTCCCAAACCTAACAGGCAAGAACCATTTGTTTCCAGAGCCAAGCCTTTCAGGGGAGGAGGAGACTCAGTGAACAAGCAGTTTGTGAGGGAAACTGGCAGGTTGATGCTGAGCTGGAATTGAGCACAGTGAGAAAGTCCTTAGGGGAGGTTGACACCTGTCTCCCGGAATGTGGGGTAAACATAGGACAGAACCTGGTACCTATTTCTGGGCTGGAGCTATCAGAAGGCAGAAAGGCCTTCAAAGTATGTCAGCAGGTCTTAAAAGGCTTAAGCTCATAATACTTGTGAAGAAGAATGGTGCGGCAGCCCCCTTCTAAAGTCCCAGACGCCGTTATGGGGGCACAGAAGAGAATTCCTATGATTTCTGTAGCCCCACAAGAAGGAACAAGGGGGGGGGCGGAGAAAGAGCAGCAAGAAGTGTGGAAGTACCATCCTCAAGAAGGAACTGGAAACCTAGTCTTCCAGATGGACTCAAAGGATTCTAGATATCGTCCTCTGCAGTAGTTGTGAGGAACTATAGTCACCAACAGGGGGATGAACAAAGCCCTCACTACCCACCCTCCCACGACCTTCCCCTACAAATGCAAACCATCTACACAGAGACCATTCCCCTCATAGAGCATATACAGAGCTAGAGAGGAACAAAAACAAAAACAACAAACCGAACAGCCTAGTTCCGGTACGCTCTGCTTCTACTATTCCTCTCCCTTCCTTTCCAAAAGAGTAGACCTTGAAAGGGAAAAGAGAATGAGGATCTAGAAGCCACACACACCCCCCCCCCACCCACCCCACTTCTCACCAAAGTCCAAGTGGCCAAGATCATAGCCCCTATCTGGAGAAAGGGAAGAGAACTTTGAATCAGACATGACCTTGGAGTTGCAACACGGTTAGACTAATTATAGTAACTCCAAGTGACCAGAGAGTTAGAGTTAGAGTTAGTGCATCTGGTTAAAATGGACCAGAAAACAATAGGTTGAAAGCTGTGACTAAAGAAATAAAAATATGCTTTTATGCTGGCATCTTCTTTTGAAAGGGTCTTGAAGACAAAAATTAAAAGGACTGATGGGCCATCGATGTAGTGGCTAAAAAGTGAAACTTAAATACATCTTTGATGATCTAAAAGTAAACTTAGCCATATCATCAAGCATAAAACATTTGGAAATTGACTATTTAAGGGAGTGACAAAGCAAAATAATGGGCTTCACAGACGGAAGTGTCATACAAATGACCTGGAACCATTCACTGGGAATTGATTAAAGACATTATAGAAAATTACCTGGAAATGTCCCAGGTACTGTCAATACCATTTCAATTTATTTTGTTAGAAAAATGAGGTAAATGGTAGAAGGGATTCAGAAACGCCATTTACTATTCCATTCTTATACTTAGCAAGAATCAGTGAAGTTGGTCTCCAACATATAGAGACCAACTGGTCCACAAACAAAAACAGTCAAGGAAGGAAGGATAATTTGTTATAGCTACAATTTCAAAAATTTGAATCAAGTTAAATATGTGATATATTATAATTTAAGATTAAAACACCATTTGGGCTGGTAGTCTGTGGCTGGAGTAAAAGCAGTGGAATTTTGAAAAAGACATCTTCATTTTAGCTGGACCTACTTTAGATAGATAATTTCCCCATCTATTTACATTATTTCCATCCTATGGCTTTCTTTAAGACCACTAGGAAAGGGGCGCCTGGGTGGCGCAGTCGGTTAAGCGTCCGACTTCAGCCAGGTCACGATCTCGCAGTCCGTGAGTTCGAGCCCCGCGTCGGGCTCTGGGCTGATGGCTCGGAGCCTGGAGCCTGTTTCCGATTCTGTGTCTCCCTCTCTCTCTGCCCCTCCCCCGTTCATGCTCTGTCTCTCTCTGTCCCAAAAATAAATAAACGTTGAAAAAAAAAAATTAAAAAAAAAAAAAAAAGACCACTAGGAAATATAAGGATATACCTTTTATTTAAAATTCACTTTCATTTTCCTCTAGTATCCTCCAATTTTATACTAGAAGACTTTAAAAACACAAGGGTGAACTTTCCAGAGTAATACCCACTTTGTCCATATAACCAAACAACCAAACATCTCCTGTACTGCACTCCCTCTTCAAAAACAAAAAAGAAACCCCAAAAATCAAACCCACAAGTCTTTCTCTCATGACATATTTTCGATTCTTCGTAGAGATTGCTTTTCCACATAATAACAATGCATTCTTAAATTCAACAATCTCGTATTGCATGTAACTAGCAGTTTCCAGAATCCTAAGAACCATAGACTCATGGCTCAAGTTCCAGTTCAAAACTCCCCAGTGATGTCACCTCTTGTACAACTCGAGTTTTTTTGTTTTTTAATGTTTTCACTATTGAGCTATGAGATTTACCCGACTTTCCCAATAAACCTATTATGGAGGGAATCATGACAACGTAATTTAAAAAAAAAAATCTAGCAGCGTTCTAGTTGCATTATGCAGAAGAAAAAAATTGAGAAATTAGAAAGGGTAAGTGGAGGGCAGGATGTGGGAGAATAAAGGAAATAAAACAATAGTTTTCATTAGGTACCCAGTTATCTTACCAGCAGCTAGATAATACCATGACAAATAGACAAAGGAATTGTTTTTGCTGAAGCTGAAAATAAGTGCACTATGACATACTTCATTTAGAGGAAAAACTGTTATTATCATCTTACAGAGATTACAAAAATGGATTGCCAAAAACGTTACTTTAATAAGCAAGGAAACCAAATTAAGACATACCACCCATCACTGTACTCTCTTTAGCGATATTATTTGTCTGGCTTTGAAGCCACCAGACGCTTCTGTTTCCAAATGGCATATGGCCTACACTGACTCTGAAGAGGCTACTTATCTGCTGTCTCTCCTTGTGGTCTATTTTTCACTCATTTGTACATCTTAGTATCAGGAAGGAAATCAGGACGGATCTTACGCTATCCATCCTCTCAATGCAGCCTCCCATTCCACTTGGGTGGAGGGGGTAAGGGTGCAGTGACTAGTGCATGAACAACTGGAGTTGCAGGGGGGTTTAGTGAAGCCTCACTTCACCATTATGTGTAACTCCAGTATCTCCAATACTTTTCACACCTTGACCTTCTTTCCCACATGGATTATCCTGTGCCACTGGCAAGGAGTTACTTCCTGGGATGTTGGGATTATTTCAACAATAAGATTACTCTTACTATTTTTCAATGATCACATACTTCCACGTCTACAAGAAACGGTCTTAAATGAGAGATGATGTCTGGTTCAAGCTCCAGGCACACTTTTTGTTTGCATCTGATGTATAAGAACGTGCTTCGATGACACAAAGAAAGAAGCCAGTTTCTAGTTTTTGCTTGAAATTAGCTGCACTCCCCAGACATCTCTCATTTTCCTATAATTGACAAAGGAACTATTTACCCACCACAAGAGAATACAATAAAAGAGCAGAGATGAATGGTGGCATTTACTGGGCTTTTCCACATCTGGGACACAATAGGGGATAGTGAGGACTGTGGTCTATGGGAAATGAATACGTGTACACATGAAGAACTGCTACTAAGTCCTTCCTGATTTCTACATTGTAGAATGGACCGTCTGATTTTTTTATTTTTATTTAAAATAATTATTATTTTTTTTTGAGAGAGAGAGAGAGAGACAGAATGCGAGCAGTGAAGGGGCAGAGAGAGAGGGAGACAAAGAATCTGAAGCAGGCTCCTGGCTCCAAGGTGTCAGCACAGAGACTAATGCGGGGCTTGAATTCACAAACTGCGAGATCGTGACCTCAGCCAAATTTGGGCACTCAACCGACTGAACCACCCACATGCCCCAGTCTCATTTTTTTAAAGAAAACCTAGAATGCTTAATTTTTACATGGAAGTTTCCAGTTTTCATGTATTGACTAAAGAATAACTTTTCCAAGTAGTGTGCTGTCCAAATAAAACAGATCTGTGAGTCTTATGTGACCTTCAAGCCTCCAGTTTGCAAGGCTTGCTCTTCATGTTCACCAATGGCAGGAAACAGGACCCCCCCCCCCCAATTTATTCAGTGTAAGAGGAGATTGGGAGATGCAGCCTTGGACAGGAAGAGTATGTAGGTGAACGTTACTGATATGCAACAGACAAATGATGTGCAGAACGTGGCCATGCATACAGATCAAGGGTGGATCAGGGCACCAATTGAAAACTACGGATAGAAAGGGGGAAAAAAAACTATTCAGAAGTAAGTCCCCTATTCACATGTTCAGTTGCAATTAAACAAACATTTGATTCCTTCACTGATGTTGTTAAAGCTATGATATTTTCTCCCATTGGGATAAAAGGCAGGGAAGAGAGATATATCACATGGTGATGCAAGAATCCAAACTCAACCTTTATTGCTGATTTTCTAATTTTGGGTGGCAGCTATGGAAGAGAATAGGGGGAGGTACACAGCAGAAATAAGAGGGAACAGGCCCCGGAGGGAAAACTCAAGGTGGTCAGCTTTTGAAAATGTTTCCTAATATTCTTTCCATTAAATTAATGAGTTGGGGGATAAGGTGATAATGGCCAATGCGCAAGGTTACAGGAGACAGAAAATGCAAAGATAAAGGGGTAGAAGCTGAGAGGGTCGGAAGTGTCTAAGGCTGAAGAAATGGAAACTCCAATATTTTGGATCAAGAGTCGAAATTGGGGAGAAAATGTGGACTGCTAAGCCTACGAGTTAGGATATGCTGCAACACTCTGAGTTAAGCCGAGCTCTTTCATCTTGGGGTATTAATCTTGCAAAGAAGTTCTATTCAGGTTCATTTCTTTTTCATTAATAAAATGAGCCTTTACTCTGTACTTACTATGGGCCGGGAATTAAGTCATAGTTTCTGTCTCTAAAAATACAATGTGTTAGGGGATAGAGACAAAAATACAAACAGTACTGAAGTGGAGGAAAACATTGGGCTATCTGGGACAAGTACCCAAGGGTGATATATACTGCTGCTCAGGCTGTGAACTGCACAAATCCAGGAGGTGCCATTCACATACAGTGGAAGCGGTATTCTCTGGAACTCTGCGATGTGGCAGTTTCAGCATCTGAGACTAGTTTGGGGCCACAAAAGGCTTTTGGAGGAAATCACTCCTAGACTCTTAAAAGCTCTTGGATAGAGTCAAAAAGTAGAATTTAGCCATACAGAAATTGGCTGGGAAAGAGAAAGGGAAAAGGGAATAGGCAAGATCTTATTCCTGTACAGGAACTTAGAAAACGAAAAAAAGAAATAGAATAAATGCCTTTAATGATTTCATCATTGGCATGCTTAAAGGACCCTTGCCACCAAATAGTGAGTCATATATTTAATTAGGAGGCCTCAGAGAGAAACAATCCAAGTTTCCTCATTGTAGCCCAGATTTACTGAACGTGATGTACATGAAGGAATTTTCTCAACAGATTATCTAAATAGACTGCTTCTCACTTCACAGAAATGGACTGATTCAGGGTGCAGCCTAAGAAACTCAAAATTAAAAATGGTGGCAAGGATACCATACCTGGTACATAGAGATATCTTAAGGGCAAAGGCATTTTGTAACAAGTAAATGGGCATGAGTAAAAACACTATGACAGCTAGTAGGCCATTCACCCCCATCCCAAACCACAATATCTGCCCCTCCTTGGAAAATCTTCAGACTGAACCACCCACTTGTCCATGATGTTCTACTTGACTTTCTAACTTTTTGTTCTCTCTTCTTAGCTAGCCTTTACGTGCGTCCTCTCAGAACTGCATTTTCCACAGTGCCTTGAACACCAATATGCACCATGAATATATGCTGCTGCTGAGTATGAATAAAAAAACACAGCTCCACAGGCCATTTGAGGAGAAGTGAATGGTAACACCGTCATGTGCAACAGAGACCAGGCATCCTTTACGAGTGCTGTCAGGAGGTAGGATTCTTTAAGTTTCCCAGAAAGAAATCTACTCACGCTGAAAAGGATTAGTGAGCAGCACAGACTTTCCTCAATGTTTTATAGTATAACTGGAGAAGGAGAGCACACCCTTCTCCAAGCACACTTTATGAATCCCTAACTTGACATGTTTCTTTCCTTTTCCTCCAGGCCCATCACCCAGCCTCCTACTGGAACTTCCCATGTTCTGGGAATACACGGAGGCAGTGTATTTATCATTTACCTTGGTCTTTCTTCTATGCTTTCAATATTTCTACCTCTTTCTCATGCATTTAACATTGCCCCAGACTCTCCGAACTTCTTCACGCACTGTTCAATTGAAAAAAAAAAAAATCCTCCTGTACCAAACACCCATATTCCTCAGTAAAGCATTATAAGTAAGTTTTCCTGGGGCACCTGGGTGGCTCAGTTGGTTAAGTGTCGACTTTGGCTCAGGTCATGATCTCACAGTTCTTGAGTTTGAGCCCCATATCGAGCTCTGTGCTGACAGCTCGGACCCCAGATCCTGCTTCGGATTCTGTGTCTCCCTCATTCTCTCTGCCCCTCCCCGACTCATGATCTCTCATAAATACATGTTAAAAAACTTTAAAGAAAATAACCTTTCCTAATTACAGAATAATATGGACAACTAGAGAAACAAGTAATAAATGAGGTGTACTTTGAATCGATGGAGTTCAGGACATGCTATCCTGCGATATGCACCTTAGCATATGGGGTACTTTTAGCTGAAGGGGTCCGAGAAAAGAGCAGAAGCAGGCAGGTCACTGATACAACGTCTCCCCTGGAACAGGACACAAAATCCTCATGTGAGGTATCATACTTACCTCACATTCTTTGACCTATGATACTTCTTTTTATTTTAAATGTTTAAGAGTGGGGGAGGGGAGAGAGAGGGAGAGAGAGAGAGAGAGAGAGAGAGAGAGCGCGCGAGCGAGCGAGAGAACGAACCCCAAACAGGCTCCGTGCTGTTAGTACAGAGCCTGACGAGGGACTCAAACTCACAAACTATGAGATCTTGACCTGAGTCGATACCAAGAGTCGGACGCTTGACCAACCAACTGAACCATTCAGGTGCCCCTGACCTAAAATACTTCTATGTGGCTACACACTCTTCATCAAACCTAGCATTAACAAATACTTAGGTTTAGGGGTGCCTGGGTGGCTCAGTTAAGCCTTCGACTTTGACTCAGGTCATGATCTCGTGGCTTGTGAGTTCGAGCCCCACATCGGGCTCTGTGCTGACAGCTAGGAGCCTGCTTGGGATTCTGTGTCTCCCTCTCTCTCTGCCCCTCCCCTGCTCATGCTGTTTCTATCTCAAAAATAAACACTAAAAGAAAAAAATTTAAGAACACTTAGGTTCAACTATTTCTTCAGGACTTCACTTTCTTGTGAAGGTTCCGTATCAAGTACAACTTCTATTAAATCCATTTGTAAGCTTTTCTCTTGTTGACAGTCTGCCCAGTTTAGTTTTCAGAAGCAGCCAGGGAGCCTAAGAGGCTGGAGGAAAACTTTTTCCTCCCCCACAGAACACATACGAAAAGGGAGTACATTTACCTCCTAAGTCTTCTATTTGGTGGTGAAGAAAGAAACAAGTTGTACTTTGCACAAGCGCTCTTTTCTAAAAATGTAGTTGGGATGGACAGCCCCTGCATTTGGAAGAAGACTGAGCGGAGGTGAGCTGTGTATTGATGGAGGTGGTTTCTTTGTGGGAAATTCCATGGGTGGGGGCGGGGAGGGGGGCTGCGGGAGACAGATCACTACCTGCCAGTAAATCCTTCAGAGGCCAGCACATCACAAATCACCCAAACGTTTTTTTCTACCTTAGTCTAAGGTAAGAATGATATTGAAATGGCTGCAGGATAGCTTGAATCAACTTTTAATTTGTTTTTAGATGTACTGCCTAGGAAGACCAATTTATTTCTTCAAATTACTATTCTTACTTGTGAGCTTTTACTTGTAAAAAGACAACAAGTTTGATTAGCAAATAATTGACCAGATCTGGGCATTGGTTTGCATTAGAAATTGCTAAAAATAAAGTCATACCACACTCACTGCACTCCAAGATAAACCAGATCTCAGTAATCATCTGCAATACAACATACCTTCTATGAAGGAAAATATTTCAAAATCTGGGAAAGTGTTAACTGACTTTGCATGTGATTATTTTAGCACCAGACCAAAAGAGTATGTTTCTACCGGGTTGTATTTCTTCCTCAAAAATTAAAATAAATTTGGAAATTAAAAAGCATCTGAGGAAGGAATGCCAAAGGAGAAAGGTCTTGGGCAAGTGTAACTAATTAAATCACAGACAAGCAAAAATGCAAAACATTGTAGGAAACTTAAATTGAAACATCAAGTAAGGTCTTTGAAAATGGTACTGTAATTTTGGGGAGAGATTTGTGTTGATGTACATTTGGGGGCATCGTGAAAATATAGCTGAAATGAAAATGTACTTGCCAGGGCACCTGGGTGGCTCAGTTGGTTTAGCGACTGACTCTTGATTTTGGCTCAAGTCATGATCCCAGGGTCATGGGTCAGCTCTGTGCTGATCGTGGAGCCTGCTTAAGATGATCTCTCTCCCTCTCTCTCAGAAAGGGGAGGGGAGGGGGAAAACAAACAAAAAAATTGGGGAGTGCCAAAAAACTAGGAGGGAAAACTATCAAGGATAAACTTTTTAAAAACACTCTTTAGAATCTGAAGAGTAGACAAGCAGCCATCAGGTAAGAGAAGAGAGTGCAGGACTATTGGACAGAATCGGGGTTCAGCAAGGTTAGCAGCCAGAGTCCAGGGGCATAAAAAGATGTTACTGCTGAAGGTAACCGAGCCATCGGGTGAGGACCACACATTCTAGGAGGGACAGAGGACAAGTATGAGAAGACGAAGGGACGGGCGAGGCCAAGCACAAGCTGTTTTGTTGTCAGACACTGAGAGCTAGTCCTTGCAAAACTGGCAGAGGAGGAGCTGGGGCTATTGGGAGCCAAGGAGGGCCCTGAAAGGCCGGGAGCAGTCACAGGAGAACGGCAGGCAGGCGAGTTCCGGAGACCTGAGGGTTGGGGAGAAGAGCGCTGACAGGAAGGAAGCGACAGATGGAGGTGAACGTGACCAAAGAGGCAGAGCATCTCCTGCCAGAGTGAAACAATCTTTTCCATAAACGTGCAAGTGAGGGAAAGCAGGACTGAGAGTCAGAGAAGAGAGGTACCAAGCAGCCTCTGGGAGAGTTAGTTTAGGCTCGCACAAGAGAGAAGTCAATGGCCTGTGGGGCGACATTCATCACCAAACTAAATTGGTGTGAACGTGGATGGCCTCGGCGTGTGTGATTCTATGCTTCTCCCCCATGGAGCCTAGCAGCTGAGACTAGCAGCTGAGGAGAAGAGCTGAGAACACTAGCTGAGACGGTTTAAGTGTTAGCAGTGCATATGGGGAAACTATGAGGCAGATCACAGGACAAGGGAACTGTGGGTGGAAAAATAAATCTCTAATATAATGAAGACTGGAGGCTAAAGAAAGGCAGGCGTGTGATAAGCTGGAAGGCAGTCAGTGATGAAGATGCCACAGACAGGCTGGAGTGACGACTGATCTCTGTGGTCGCAGGCCCAGAGGGCAGTGTCAGAGACTGAGAGGACCGGACAGAGATCTCTGAAACAAGACAGCACTAGTTGTATTCAGGGCTGCATTGCTGGTGAAGCGCATCTGAGAAGCCATACAAGTCAGGTGAGGGAAGAATCTGATTGGCTTTTGACATAGAAATCAAAGCCATCAAATGGTAAAGTATGTGAGTAGAATTGGCCTTAAAAATCTAAGCCAGGAGAAGATATGAAAAGCAATCAGTGATTTTACGGCATGCAAAGAAAAATACTTCTCGAACACATTGAATGCCCAAATTTTCACTCAAATCTTCACACACACACACACACACACACACACACACACACACACAGGATTCTTGTCATTCATGCATTAGGAAAATCTAAATTTCCCACAAATACTCAATTGCAAGAAGATGCAACTCATCGTTTAAATATCCCAGAAGTTACTCAACCCAGACCCCAATCTTCACCGAGTGTTTAGATTTTTAGCCTTGCTTTCCTCTGACTTTGGGACTAGCACACTGAGGCTTGGTTTTTAATCACGTAGAAGTGTCATAAAAGGTTACCCTACATTGACTTTTATGAGGTTTTCATTTTGTTTGCCTTACTTTCCTTAGGCTACAGAAAGACTGTATTTTCAAACAATCGAAAGGGTAGTTTAAAACAAAAATGCTTCTAATGAACCTGCCTTTGCCAACAGATGTTTTATATTCAACCAAGATAGGATCTTAACTTAGAAGAAGCGTAAGAATTATTCAACTTGGTAGTTTTTGGAATTTATTTGCTTCTAAGATTTTTATCGCACAGCCACACTGTACAAAGAACACAACAAACTTACACAATGGCAAACGTGGCAATGCGGGAAGTGCGACTTACCAGGTATCATTGCATTTGAAAAGACTAAGACTATTTCAAGCAGGAGTTCTTATGCCTGTGTTATACATATTTGCAATGGAAAATACAAGAAAAAGGAGCATATAATAGCGGCTACATAAATTCAACACGCTTTGTTTTAGGTAGCATAAATGTAATGTTTCTCATAGTAGTTCAATACACAGTAACTCTCTGGTTGGAGGTTACACATCAAGGCAATTGCAAATCAAAGGAAGGGAAAAGAAACGGTAACCACAAGATGGGATAGAGGTGGTAGCTTATGTGACAACAGTGATCATTTTGCAACATACATGTGTATCAAATCGACATACTGTAGACCTTGAAATTCCACAATGTTACAGGTCAATTAGATCTCCAGAAAGCTGGAAACATAAATATAATGAAAGGGGGAGTGAAAACAAAATACAATTTCACTCTAAGAACATGGGCAATTTAGTTTTTTGTTCAAACGCATCATCATTTATTATTACTCAATAAGGCCCCCTGTCAAACAAGATTTCAGATGTGTCCACATCTAAGGCTTACAAGATTCAATAATCGTTTGCAAATGTAGGCCATAGATTATTTTTAAACACAATTCATTCTATTGTGTATATATACCACAATTTCTTTATCCATTCTTCAGTTGATGGACATTTAGGCTCTTTCCATAATTTGGCTATTGTTGAGAGTGCTGCTATGAACATTGGGGTACAAGTGCCCCTATGCATCAGTACTCCTGTATCCCTTGGATAAATTCCTAGCAGTGCTATTGCTGGGTCATAGGGTACATCTATTTTTAATTTTCTGAGGAACCTCCACCATTCTACATCGTGGAAACATCTAAGGCTGTATTTCCTTTAGGATATTATCTTTATGGTACTAGCCTTTAGAATATAGGATATAAAGGAATTATTACCAAAGAACAGTCAAATTAAGAGACAATATCACCATGAAGAGAGAATAGCAATTTTGTAATATTCATTCCATTTCTAAGAATATTTTCCAAGAAAATAAAACTTTTAAATGTCCTAGCATCCATCACTATATCAGAATCATCAGCCCTTTCTCCTGGCTGCTCCAATCTGCTAAAAAATATTTGCTTCCTTCACTCTGAAACCCCGACAGGCAAGGGATGCTTGTTTTACTTCAGAGGATTTACTTCTACGAAGTCAAGGTAATTAATCTATTTTATTCCCTCAGTGACACTCTGGCTGCCATAGAACCTAGAGTCTCAAAATTAACTTTTGCTCAAAAACATTTTTAAGAGGATAGTTTAAACTTTTATCAGATAGAAATTTCCAGCGTTAGAATGATGAACTAGATAAACGGGAGTTTCTATAAGATACCCGACTTCGATTTTCCTTACTTCTTTTAGCCCAGCACAACATTGCGTGGAAGGAAAAGTTAGCTTGGCTCCAATGTGACAGAGACTGGGCTGGTCTAGTCAGACTGAACATGGGAGAGTTGATAGGGTGTGCCGGTTGTTCAAAGGGGCAGCAAAATGGGTGAAAGAGAGAGACACAGGCTTCCAGTTATGGAATAAGTCATGGGAATAAAAGGCATAGCAAAGAGAATATAGTCAATGGTACTGTAATAAAGTTGTATGGTGACAGATGGTAGCTATGCTTATGGTGAGCATAGCATAATGTACACTCTGCAATCACTATGTTGTACCCCTGAAACTAACTTAACACTGGGGGTCAACTACACTCAAATTTTAGAAAGGGGGGTGGGGGAGAAAAGGCAAGAAGCATCACCTTCTGTGATCCCAGGAGAGGTAACAGTCACCAGTCAGACATCCCATTTGTCCAGCAAAATTGTAAAGCTTCCACTACCTCCTGCTGCTTCTTGATTTCACTCGAAACCGAGTCCAAAATCATAGCCCATGAACAAAACCGGGAATTCACTATTTTTGGTGAATTTAATGAGTTTAGGTGATTCTGAGCGAACTTTAAAGAAAATGCCATCTATTTAGTAAATACCGAAGCTGTGAAACAACATGGTCCTAAAGCCAGGCAAGGCAGTGTGAAAACCAGACTCTCTGCTTTTTCCGAAGGGCAGGATAAGGACTTAGCTGAGGATAGCTGTGATCCGTCATGATCCAGGAGCACTTTACCTGTCGCACCAATTAAACATAAGCAACCTATAGTCCTGTTTGGGGAATTTTCCATTAGGGAATATTTTCTCATCAACATCTTGTGTCAACCGAATTTTAAACTCATCATCAGACTTCCTAATCAAATCTGCGTCCCAAAATAGAAAGTAAATTTTAGTGGTTCACCTGACAACAGCAGCAGGGTCCACCATATGGCATTCACGCGTCTGGGACACTGGTGTTCATCACTGCAGGAAATTGCTTTGTTGGAACTACCATGTTGGAAATAATCTCTCTCCCAGAAAAAATATAATCGATTTTATCGTACACAATCAAGGGGAGAGCCTTACCATCCATCTTTCTTAGAGAGGGACATCATTTGAAATGTATGTGAAATTCAGTTCATGTGAAAAGGAATTTAACCCTCTACTTAATTCCCTCAGGTGTCGGTCGTGGCCTCACCCCATTTCTAGAAAGAAATCTGTACCTTGTAAGTTCTGTACTTAGTAAGAAATGTGAGTTGCAGTACCTAACATGGGAATCCATAACGGACATTGTGAGGTCAAATTAATTTCCGAAAACATGCCCTATTGGACAGAAGAGAAAGAGGCTGTGTGGCTATATATAACGTTCCCAAGGAAACTAGTGAGTTTGGTGTGGGGATGGGTGGAAGATGTCCTAGGCCACAGGCTTTCTCTGAAGCCTACAGAATTCTGAACATTTTTACCGAAATGGAAAGCATGCATCATAAGGCATTTCCCTCATGTACAAAGCAAGATTTGAACAATGTGACCGCAGGCAAACATCTAAATCCCAACATTAAGAGGTTAAGAGTAAATAAAAGACTAATACTGGTCGTAAAGAGGCCCCACACCTCCTTCCCTCCCCAAATTCTGGCACACTCAATCTTCTAATTATAGAATAAAAGTACCATTTTAAAGGTTTGGCCTTTCAGTCTTGTGAGAATTAAGTTGCTAGAATAAAAGCAAAGGGTTCGTGAAGGCTCTACTGTGTTTATTTTAATCATGGTAATTTAGTCACAGAGGGTTGACAAGGCTGACCTTACTCGAGGACCCCGATGCTTCAGAAGTTACATTCGTTTCTATTAAAATTAATTTAACTCTGCCTTTAATATTCCTTCTTTACAGAGAAAGAAAGGTATGTGATCTTCCAGAGAACAAAGGAACAATCCCTTGTCATTCACCATTCAGCCTCTCTAAGGTTCTCTTTCAAATTGTGTGGAGACTGATCTAGTATTACCACCACCTTCTACAACTTTGAACCCTACTAGGAAAAGTGTGTAAGCCTTTTTTTTAACTCTAACTTCTGTTTTAATCAAAATACCTTTTTTATTTTTAAAATCAATAATGGAGTCAGAAACTGCTATTTTCTCTTGATTTGGAGAAAACCTAGTTCTTCAAAGGACAGGAAGATAAACCAAGCCTTCAGGTTAACCGTACTAAAAATAAAGCAACAAACAGGAAATGCATAGCTTAAATAAGAACCGAGTGTTAAGAAGAATACATGACATTTATTAAACATCTTATTATCAGATGCTACGTGAAATACTATGAAGTATTTTTACTATAAACTCCTGTTTAATCATATGAGGTAAACACTGTAATTATTCCATTTCGACAGATCAGTTTTTCCTCTTTAAAACTCACACAAAGGATGCTAACGTTACCATTGTTCTTTAGCATTAGGTCATTTTCCCCTTCTGTGTCCTTGTATCTGCCACACCATTCACTCATGTTTGATTGCTGTAACTCAACTAGCTGGCAAATAAACCTAGACATGGCTTCTGTGCAAATGTCTGGCCCTGAATACTTTTAAAATTATCTACCGTGGCATAAAGCACAGGTTTAAGATCATTCCCTCCGTGTTTCCTGTACTACCTGCATCATAATCACCTGTTATGTCTGTAAAGATACAACTTCCAGAGCGACACCATAAATACAGAACCAGAATCAATGGGGCCTGGGAATCTGCATAGTTGACAGAGCTCCACAGACAAAGATGGAAACAATGGCCTCTACCTGATACAGGCTCCGAAGTATCTTTTGCATGTCATGCCCAGCTCTTATTTTTTTTCAGTAATCTCTACACCCAGTGTGGGGCTTGAACCTACAACCCCAAGATCCAGAGTCACGTGCAATACTGTCTGAGCTAGCCAAGTGTCCCTTAGTTTTTTTTTTTTAAATATATGAACCATATTTTACCAGACCCACACAAGCATGTAATAGGCACTTGAGGTGTGGGTTGAATATTTTTCTCTCCTAAAACTAGCATTTGCAGAGATATTTCTTAAGTTGAAGTCATAGAAGAGATTATTAGGAAAGGGAACAATTATTGGTGTTTATATGCGTAAGAGAAATGTTGCTTATCTACCAGGCATCCCTAGAGTTGTATACTTCCTGTCCAATTGAAAGAGCAGCCATCCAGGGTTCCAACGCCATGAAAGGACTCTGGATTCCTCTGAGTCATTAAGTAATTTCATACAACCAAGTAAATTCTGATCATTTCCTTTTTTAATTTTTAATATGACAAGTAGACCTCCATGAAGAAAACAGTCCTGACTTCACATCTATGTATCAAAAACATACATGAGCCAATTTGTTATAAGAGGAATTTTTTCTGCACTTTAAATCTTAGTTGATAGATTTATTTTTTTTTAATTTTTTAATGTTTATTTATTTTTGAGAGAGAGAGCACACATGGAGAAGGTGCAGAGAGAGGAGACACAGACTCCAAAGCAGGCTCCAGGCTCTGAGCTGTCAGCACAGAGTCTGATGCAGGGCTCAAACCCATGGACCATGAGATCATGACCTGAGCTGAAGCCAGTCAGTTAACTGACTGAGGCACCCAGGCACCCCAGTTGATGGATTTAAACATAATACAACACAAAAAAGTACAATACCCTACTTATATTACTAAAAGCACTCAGTACTGCAAAATCTAAAAGCACATCAAGGAATAGAATGATTTTTTTTTAGGTTTACTTATTTATTTTGAGAGAGAGAGAGCATGTGGAAGGGACAGACGGACAGAAAATCCCAAGCAGGCTCTGCACCGTCAGCGGCGATGCAGGGCTTGAACTCACTAACTGTGAAATCATGACCTGAGCTGAAATCAAGAGTCAGACACTAAATTGACTGAGCCACCCAGGTCCCCCAAGGAATGGAATGATTAACGCATTCCACAAGTGGGGTGAAAAAGACAGCAATCTGGCTGTATACAGATAGACTATACCTGGCAAGGCAGTAAGTATGGGTTTTGTATCTAGATGCATGTATTTGATTATCCATCCTTCACGATTTGGGGGAGACCTAAAATCAAATAGATGTTTGTGATCCAGGACTTAGTAGTGCATGCCCAGTTAGATCAGCATGGTCAATGGACCTGGCAAGGTTAAGGCCACTGCATTGACCATAGTTCTGGCTCTCAGCACCTCCTGTTCATTTTCCGCCACACTAAGGATAGGTCAAGTAGAATAATAGGGGCGCCTAGGTGGCTCAGTCAATTAAGCATCAGACTCCTGATCTGGGTTCAGATCATGATCTCATAGTTTGTGAGTTCAAGCCTTGTATCAGGGTCTGTGCTGATGGTACAGCTTACGCTCTCTCCCCCCACCTTGGGCTCTCACTCTCAAAAGAAATACGTAAGCATAACAATTTTTAAATAAATACAGTAGAAGAATAGATAAGACAAACCATGCACTCGAATCACATCTTGCTCCTGGAAGTCCTCCTCAGTGTAGTGATCCTTGAGGCTTTTCTGCCCCTACCCATCTGGTCTCTTTCAAAGTATCTTTTCTCCTCTTCAATTTCCCATCTTATTACAATTATCAGCTCCTTCTCCTGTAAATGCCTCTAAAAACAGCCCTAGCCAACCTTAGTTGTATTGCAGAGTATTTTTATTATATACAAAGCTATTCTTCTCTAAGCCTTGCTTATTAAATTCATGCTAATTCTACAATTTAGATAGATTTATTTAGAACACTTTCACATCCAAATACACACTGCTAGGAAAACCTTCCCCTCTGGAGCTTCTATCATATCACTGTAGGTGATAACACTGCTTCCTGAACACAGTAACAACATGAATGATCTAAGTGGTATAATTTTCTCCATGTCTTCTGTTCTTTAACAAGTATTCCCATCACAGTTTAACCTAAGGGGGCATTTAAAATAAAAGTGTGAGTAGGTTTCCACTACAGGGAATACGGGCTAAGGAATAGAAGCAAACACAGTTGACAGCTTTAAGCCCTTCTTCATATGCCCACCACTGAACACAGTATAGATAATTCAACAGCAATTCCATTTGGGGCCCCACTGACCAATAGCGAGCAACAGGACTGCAGTTTTACCACATCTTCTCTGATACCCTCGCCCGGATATGTCGATTCATACCATTAGTTCAGCCAATATCAGGACACGTTTTAAGCTAGACAGGTAGCCAGCTTTTTGATGTAATGCTCCAGAAGCAGCTTTGGGGGATTGTCTTCCAGAGGTCAACAGTGTGTGGATGTTACAGAAGTCGAGAACACACCTGCAATGAGCTTTTGCTATTACGTAAGGATAATCGATCTCAAACATGGGGACGTGGGAATGTGGGAATAAATCAAAGCCTAACTAAAGGTATCAATCTATGCCAGGACCAGGGATGGGGGCTTTAAGAGGACCACTTGGACACATAGCCATTCTTAGTAGAGGTCTCAAATCTACAGACAACTTTCTGGCTCAGTGCAAGAGCCATTAACTTGTTGAACACGGTCACTTAGATGAGGTTATGGTAACCTGGCTTACTGTTTCCTTCTTCTCCTTTTAAAATTACTGAGGTCCTGAAAAATGAATGTGGTCTGGGCCTCTCCTGACGTCTGCTAGCCTTCAAGCCAATCCATAACTGTTTCCTGCAGTGATGCTATTTGGGCAGGTTTTGTGTTTGCACCGAGCAGGCCGACAATATTCTTGCTGTGAAGTATTAACCTACAACTAGCCTTGGGAAAAATTATGAAGAAGGCAAAAATTCTCATCAAGCCGTCTCAGCCTTTGCCTTCTTCCATCTTGTTGTTGACTCATTCTTTCTCCTAATGCTCACTTCCGTCTCTGACCCTGCTCTCAGGCAAGGACCTAACAACTTTTGCACGCTCATCCAAACTTAACTCCATGTGTTGCTTACTCTGGAAGAATTTGCATGTAAGTCCTATCTCTCATTAATGAAGAGGTTTGTTTCATTCTTATAAAAATCATGGGGAAATTAAGAAATAGGCTGTCAGCACACACAGAGTAAAAGAGCAAATATCAAGACACAGGATGACTGGACTAAGGTTTGTTGGTCCTAACATGTAGATATGCAAGTACATGCACTGATGAGCAAAGTGCATGTTCAGAGAAACCAAGTGTCTTTTCAAAGATTGTGCTCTTGGATGAACTATAGGGAACTCTTTGGGGCAGAAAAGTTGCTAGGGGGAATCAACTCACTAGAGTAATAAAACCCCGTATCTAACTGGTACATGAAAGGAGAGAAGACATTATGAAAGCAATCAGTTCAGAGCAACCCTGGGTACACAAAACTGAGCATGGCCCCAGCTGCTCATTTCTATCCTTTGTTCCTACTATTCACCCCTGAAAAGTGTCATACTGTCCCTAGATGGAAAGCAAAGATTTCAACCTGCAGAAATTCCAGATATCCGTATGTTCACATAGAGTAGCCAAAACCCCCCGAAACAAAACAGAAACAATAATATAAAAACCAACAGTTTGTTTCAGAAGTAGATAAACCATCTTTGCCTCCGGCTCCTCCGGGTCAGGTGAGATAGAAACCTAGTCACTGATGTAGACCAGGCTTTTCTTACTCAGATGCTAATGAGAGCAGACTTTGGACAAAGACTCTCATGGAGCAATCTTCTGCCCTGCACAACTCAGAGAGGCACTGCATGAGAACTCACATTTATTTCAGCATCATTCTGTGCCAACCTCTGTGCTACGTGTTTCATGTGTAGTCTCATTGTATAACCTTGCCATTACGTACACCAGGCTAAGTATTTTTATAGGTCAAGACACTGAGGCTCAGAGAGAAGGGAATTTTTCCTTGGGCTCGGTGACCACCCTGAGTATCAAGAGCCTTTTGCAGAGACTGGAACATGGCCCCATGAAAAGCATCACAGTCACACATTTGTGGGAAAAATCGTTCTTCTCAAACATTTTAGTTTCCAGATTATTAAAGCCTCCCAGCCTCTATTTCTCCTTAAATGCATATCCTGTCAGCTCTTAGATTACATACTTTTTAAGGGCAAGTTCTATGTCTACTGTAACTTTCTATCTCCAAGCCATTTCATTTGCAAATTATCCTCTGGAAAGGCAACTGATTTATGTCCAGCAATGGACTCTGTCTGAAAAAATTTTACCAATGAATCATGGCAATCTGCACTCAGCCCACACCAAGATTAGGAGCAAAATCTGTTAGAATTTCCCCAAAATTGATAATATTCCTAATTAGGAATATAATAGATGTATTTGCTAGTAACGTAAAGAATAGATTTGAATGTCCGTAAAACCTTTAAGATTTGCCCCCATGTATTGCCGTCCGATGGATGCTTTGTACATGAAGGTGAGCTAGCAAGAATCTAACCATCTCATTATCCTTCAACTGGATCTAGGAGCAAAACTGAGAATACCACAGGGGTTTAAAGATATCTCATCAACGTACTTTTCCCTACCCGTTAAGAACTCTTCTTAGAAACCATCTATAATAGCACATAATACTTTATCAGGTGAACACACATCATACTGGGCCAGTTTTAATTAAAAGATAAGCCTGATTTATAATTACTAGCCTATTTGCGTACCAATAATTAGCTCACTAAATCTTTAACAGGAGCTCTAAAGAGCAGATTAAACAAGGTTTTGGCTATCTTTAAAACAGTACTATTGTGCTTGGCGAATTTCTTCATAGATGAGAAAGTTAAACTGTGGTTCACTTCAGGTTAAATTATTCCCTCATTTTTAATTAGTCAATTTACATTCAAGAGGCTGTATGATGGCACCACAATCTTTGTTTCTACAGGGTTTGCTCCAACTGAATTGTCTTTCAACACAGAGTTTACAGTTTCCTCCTGGAAATTCCTGCTTACAAGGCCAACATCACCTTGCTCACCTCGATTCCCACTGCATGCTTCCAGATGTTCAGCACTCTAAGCAGAGGACAACAAGGGACAGAGAAGAATGTGCTCTTGGTCATCCTAACCAGACATGCGCACTGCACCACTCACTCCATCAAGAAATTGATGGGAAACTAGGGAAGGGAGACTGGCAATGATGAAACTGGCAAACAAAGAATCATCATCTCAGAGGGGCACCCAGGTGGCTCAGTCGGTTAAGTGTTGGACTCTCGGTTTCAGATCACATCATGATCTCACAGTTTCAGAAGGTGGATCCCCACATCAGGCTCTGTGCTGATGGTGTGGAGCCTGCTTGGGATTCTCTCTGCTCCTGCCCTTATCACGCTTTCTCTGTCTTTCTCAAAATAAACCAGCTTAAAAATTTTTTAAAAAGCATCATTATCATCTTAGAGAAACCTGTAACAATATCAAGTGATTTTTTAACCTACAATTTGCTTTCATTAAAAAAATATATTTATAAAATTAAAAAAACTTGGGGTGCCTGGATGGCTCAGTTGGTTAAGCATCCAAATTCAACTCAGGGCATGATCTCGCAGTTCATGAGTTCGAGCCCCACATCGGGCTCTGGGCTGACAGCTCAGAGCCTGGATCCTGCTTCTGATTCTGTGTCTCCCCCTCCCTCTCTCTGCTCCTCCCCTGTTCATACTCTCTCAAAAATTAAATAAAAACATAAAAAAAAACCCTCAAAATAAGAATAAAGAATTTTAAACAAAATAAATTCAAAAGTTCCCCTTCCTGCTTTCCCACTACCCAGAGCTGACAATTCCTAATTTTATCATTTCCACATTGTCCAAGAATCTGACTATACATAGACATATACGTTTTACATCACAAACAGAACATACTTTTTTCATGATTCTGCAATACTCCTCTCTGAATCAATTTACTCTTTTCATGTCTCAATATGTGATGTGTTCATTTTAAGTTAACCTGTACTCTATTGTGTATCTAGATCATAATTCACTGTTTAACGCTGCTCTTCATAAACATTTAGGCTGTTTGCCACTTTTTTCCTATTATACACTGTAATAAACATCCTCGTACCCACCCCCACTTTGGGCACAAACCCAAGTATAGCCACATGATAAGTTTCTTGAGGAAGAAGTGCTGAATAAGTATTATGCCCGTTTTCACTTTTAGTGGGAAATGTCAAAGGTCAGACCAGTATACATTCCTGGCAGCACTCTGTGAGGGGGCATGCTCCCCCACATTCTTGCCAAACCCCAGTATCATCAACCTCTCAATCTTCTCCAATGTGATTAGGAAAAGGGAAACCTTTCATTAAAAACCTCCTATCGACATGGCAGCAGTGCCCTTTTATAGAGTCGACATACATAAGCTGACCAGGTCTCCAGGGAGGTTTCCATCACTGTAATCACAGTGTCAGCAATGATAGATTTTTCCATTCTTATTTCATCTAGTAGATGATCCTTGTGATGGATGTGCCTTGTGATGTGTCACATGGCAGTGACATTTATGATTATGATGTTGCATAGCACAAACACTGAACTGTAGTTGGACAAAGCCCTGGGAGACAGGACTTAGAGTGGCACAGGAGCTAGGGAAACAGGACAGGTCTCTCAAACACTCACAGACCTGCTCTAGGCCAACCTCAGAGCACTACCTTCCCCCCAGGGCACCCCAGGACCTTCCACCAGGACCCACCTCATTTCCTCACCTATATATAAATCCAATCATTTGCTCACTAGCTTTGTGCTAATGGGAAAGTTACTGACATTACTGCTTTGCTTTTTTTCTTCTGTAACATGTAGCTGGTAACAAATTCTTTTCTTAAAATTGACATAAAAGCATTACATTGCATAATGTATTTCAAGTAATAGGCACAGTGCTTGGCAAATAGTAAATGTGTAAAATTGCTATTTTTAGGTTACTGGGGGGGGGGGTGGTTTATGCATGTATCCATTAAGAAAAAAGAAAGGGACACATTTCACATACTCAAGAAATGAAGACATGGATTGTTCTCATCCCCAAGCCTTAAGCATGTAATCCCAGAATTGGTTTTAAATCCATCTGTGCCAGTGCCACTTTATTTTTTTTTAATATATGAAATTTATTGTCAAATTGGTTTCCATACAACACCCAGTGCTCATCCCAAAAGGTGCCCTCCTCAATACCCATCACCCACCCTCCCCTCCCTCCCACCCCCCATCAACCCTCAGTTTGTTCTCAGTTTTTAACAGTCTCTTATGCTTTGGCTCTCTCCCACTCTAACCTCTTTTCTTTTTCCTTCCCCTCCCCCATGGGTTCCTGTTAAGTTTCTCAGGATCCACATAAGAGTGAAACCATATGGTATCTGTCTTTCTCTGTATGGCTTATTTCACTTAGCATAACACTCTCCAGTTCCATCCACGTTGCTACAAAGGGCCATATTTCGTTCTTTCTCATTGCCGTGTAGTACTCCATTGTGTATATAAACCACAATTTCTTTATCCATTCATCAATTGATGGACATTTAGGCTCTTTCCATAATTTGGCTATTGTTGAGAGTGCTGCTATAAACATTGGGGTACAAGTGCCCCTATGCATCAGTACTCCTGTATCCCTTGGGTAAATTCCCAGCAGTGCTATTACTGGGTCATAGGGTAGGTCTATTTTTAATTTTCTGAGGAACCTCCACACTGCTTTCCAGAGCGGCTGCACCAGTTTGCATTCCCACCAACAGGCCAGTGCCACTTTAATAAGGATGCTTCTCAAAGTCACTCCATCAGCAGTAGCTTCTCTGGTGTCCTGATTTCTGGGATAAAGGTCAGTCAGTCCCTAACACTCCAGCTTGTAAAATTCCTCTCAACCTCACCCTCCTGAAATGCTTTAATAAGCTCCTCTGTTGACTTGGTTCACTCTACTTTAGAAGTACAGCTTCCCTTCACTGAATAAGCAACATCTTCAGCTTGTCACATCCGATATGGAGTGGTGGCCTCTTCTTTGAACAGCATATATGGTACATCTGTAGAAAAACTCTAAGACTAACACAGTCCCTATAGGTGCTACATAGTAAAATTTACCTCCCTCTCTTTTCCCCATGAAAATTGCCATCTCTAGCATAAGCTAACTATCATGAAAGGGAAAAGCCTTGAGAAATAATACAAGTTTATTGTTATGTCAGATCTTATTCTCATCCTCCCCCTCAAGGAGAGAAAAAGCTCTCTTAGTGGAGAATTAATGTCGATCAGTTCATATGAAAACTGGTTGGTCCTGCCACATAAGTCAATAGACATAGGAATGGCAATGTAATTTGGGTCCACCTCAGGGTATGTGATTTTAAAATTACCTATGTGCTACATAGGATGCTAATGACCAGGCACAAACCCTCAACCTGCTGTGGATCATTTATTGGCAGATAAGATTATTTGCACTGGAACTTCCTTAGCTTTCTTGTTTGAGTTCCACCGCACTCACTTGCAAGCTCTGCTCTGACTGGCTTTCCATGGCTCCCTGACGGTTCTCACTTTTTCAGGTTTCTGTATTTGTGACCAAGCTTCCCCTGCTGCCTCAAAATACTGTCTTTTCCAACCCTCACGTAGCAAACTCCTACCTGTCCTTCATGGCCCAACTCAAATGTCTCTTCCATCCCTTTGCCCTTCTTCATCCCACTCTCCTCCCTCAACACTCTACCTATGTCTCAGGTTAGCTCTTGCCACATACATCCTAATTTATCTATTTCTCCCCACTTCTGAGATTTTATGCCTCTTGAGAACATATACCTATGATATAGTTTTCAAGTCTTTTATGTCCAACACTTTACAAATAACAGACACATACAGTGTCTCCATTCACTTGCACTATTCATATAAAAATTCACCCACAACCCATGGTAACTCAAAAAGAATTGGCAAAACCAGCAGAGGTTTGGCTTTCCATCCTCTCCATTGATTTTGGTGTCATTTTTATGCATTTTAAGTTACAAATGGATTTCCCCAATGGCTATCAGAGACATAAGGATTTGAAAGCATAAACCAAATACCTTGCCTTTTTGCATTGTCTTTGTGTCAACAGCTTAGTCTACAAGGCTTGAGGAGTAGCACATCCGCAGACAGGGTAGCAATGGTACTGAAATTCCTGAGTTGGGATCCACAATTGTCTAACATGCTCAACAAACCAGCTCAGTCCATCCTGCCCCTAAAGAACCTGCAAAAATGCCAAGGACTAAGCATTCAATTAGTAACTGCTGAGTGAATGTCCACCCTTTTTATATCCTCTCCAATTAAAGCATTCCCATTCATATCCAAGTATCATGCTCAAGTTTTTGCCACAGAGACTTCATGCAATCAGAGGTTAAAAAGACCACAATCTTGTCACATTTGACAATTTGGGTTATAAAGCATATGAAAACATATGCTTCCAGGTTTCTGAGGCCCCTATATAAGAAGAGATGGGTAGGATAATGAAGGGTAGGATAAAGAGAAGGATAAAACTGCTGGAGATGTCCTAAATTTCACAAATTTGTGACATTCATTTCCTTATGAAATACAAAGTAAGTACAGAGAACCACAATACCAATTATTCTAGGATGTCAAGCTGTAAGAGTTACCCAACTGGCTGTCCTGCTCCTCTGTTCTAGTCCCCTGTCACATAACCACCGTGGTCATGATACTACTGTGGGCAGAGACCTGTAAGGCCATTGTATGACCTACAGAATATGCCCAACTTCCCAGACTACCACTGAAAAGCATCCATACACTGTCTCTCAACCAAACACCCTGATGAAATCTCCTATTCCACTAAATGTAAGCTCCAATCAGGGAGAAACAACTCCCATTTATTAACCTTTTACTGTATATATGCCAGGAATTGTGTGTTTAATAGGGAGATGTTTATTCATTTACTCCTGACAACAGCCCTGTCTTGGATTAGAGATCAGGCAATTTAAACCTAAAATGATAATGTAGGCCATGCAGCTGGAAAATAATGTAGCTAGAATGTGCATACTCATTCCCAGACCTCTTAAACCAAAAGGTATTCTAAACGGGTCTGTGATTTCTGACTTCAATCCTTACCTGTATCCTCGGTGGCCAGCATGGTGCCAGGTTATTAGATAGCCGGCAACATTATTATAGTTATTATAGTCCCTCAATAAAATTTAGTTGAATAAGTAAAACAGGATCCTATGGGTTCTGCCTGTTCTCTTGCTTTTTGGCTATACTGACAAAGCCCACCCACTCTTGCGTCAATCCCTTTTTCAAGTTCATATTCTTCCATAATGCTCTCCACCACTGGCCTTGCCAGTTCACTTTGGTCTTTAATTCGTTATCTATACTAGAAAGTCACAACTAATGCTCTACATGCTTTCGATGTTTATGTATTTGCTGCCCTTGTTTTTCTTTTTTTTTTATTCATATGGAGTCATTCATCCTTAAACTGGATATATCACCTAGCTGAATGTCTTCCTGCCACCCCCACCCTGGCATGGCGGATATAGACATTTTCTGTGGACTGCACTGTATTTGCCTGTAACACAAGATTACAAATTCTTTGGGAACACTGTTGTTTTGACAATCAGGAGCTGATCTCTTTCAAATATAGAGTTGGTCTCTTCTGTTGTAGACAAATTGTTATTTTATTTCTTTAAACTGAACAACAATTTTCTGACGGCACGACATCATCAAGGATCAGAAAAGTAACATGTAAACTCAGCCCCTGGGACCCCCCCCCCCACCGCCTCAGGGTAATAGAGTATCTGTGGGCTCATTACCTTTCCTATCTTATTACCTGGAGAGCTAATGAGAAGGTGCCTATGGTTGTTTCACCCCCTCACATAGAAATGAATCTAACATTCTGATAGACTCATTACTTTTTGGCCCTGCCTTTTGAGGAGTAGAATGAAAAAAGAATACAAGTAGATCTCATATATGGCAAATTTTATTTCTAAGCTTAAGGTAGGCAGGGTCTAAAATCTTTATGTAAATAAAGTGAAAGCGCTTATTATTGAACAAGAAGCCCAAACGGTCTCACTGTGATTCTTTCCTTTTTATAGGACTTTTAATGTTCTCTTCTTCCAAATCTAGGCTTCGGGGGGAGGGGGGTGGAATCAGGCATCAAGTTTTGCTAGCTGATATTTGGCAGTTTCAGGTCCAAGTTTAAGGATGCTAATAAATGAATGGAAATTCCTTTAAATAAATTTACAACAGGTGTGTATGTGTGTAGCTTTAAGCGGACTTTAAGTTGGTAAACTTAATGATGATTGAAAAACCACTTATGGCACTTGACAGACCTCTCCCAAGGTCAAAGGAGATTTTGGATTTTTTCATGTATTTACCACATTCCCCAAAGTCCCCCCCTTCATCTCCATTTTCACCCTAACAACGGAGCACCATGTTCCTTCTCCTTCCCCATGTGGCCATCACTTTCTTTCCCTCTCTGCTCTTCTTGTCATTCCATTTCAAAATCTTCCACCTCCCTGGCTCTGCCGAAAATATCTGGAAAAAGTCACCAGGGCTCTTTTGGGGGCTCCACTTTATACCTGATGCTGTTGCCCATCCCATTGACTCACATTACTTTGTGACCCCGTTTAGCCAGACTCTCTCCTCAAGCTTAGTTTCTTTGATGTATTCATTGCTACCACCCCCTCCTGCCCCCATTTCTCACCCTCTTCTTCCTGTATGGGTGCATCCTAAAACATCTATTTCCCTTCCCCGAATTTCAAATGACACCATTGTATTAGGTATTCATTTTCTAGCTCCAATCCTCAACTTCATACTAATCTCCAAAATGGAAATTTAGATAGCCTATGAAATCTGCTACACAGGAATTCTGGGAAGATGGCGGCGTAGGAGGACGCTGGGCTCACCGCGCGTCCTGCTGATCACTTAGATTCCACCTACACCTGCCTAAATAACCCAGAAAACCGCCAGAGGATTAGCAGAACAGAGTCACCGGACCCAAGTGCAGACGAGAGGCCCACGGAAGAGGGTAGGAAGGGCGGCGAGGCGGTGCGCGCTCCACGGACTGGCGGGAGGGAGCCGGGGCGGAGGGGCGGCTCGCCGGCCAAGCAGAGCCCCCGAGTCCGGCTTGCAAAAGCGGAGGGGCCTGACGGACTGTGTTCCGACAGCAAGCGCGACTTAGCGTCTGGGAGGTCATAAGTTAACAGCTCTGCTCGGAAAGCGGGAAGGCTGGAGGACAAAGGGAGGGTGAGCTGCGGAGCCCCCGGACGACAGAGCTCAGTTTGGCGGGGAACAAAGGCGCTAGCCAGCGCCATCTCCCCCGCCCATCCCCCAGCCAAAATCCCAAAGGGAACCGGCTCCGGCCAGGGAAATTGCTCGCTCCGCGCGAACACCCAACTCTGTGCTTCTGCGGAGCCAAACCTCCGGCAGCGATTTGACTCCCTCCGGCTGCCACAGGGCCCCTCCTGAAGTGGATCACCTAAGGAGAAGCGAGCTAAGCCTGCCCCCCCTCCCGCCGTGCACCTTGCCTTCCCACCCCAGCTAATACGCCAGATCCCCAGCATCACAAGCCTGGCAGTGTGCAAGTAGCCCAGACGGGCCACGCCACCCCACAGTGAATCCCGCCCCTAGGAGAGGGGAAGAGAAGGCACACACCAGTCTGACTGTGGCCCCAGCGGTGGGCTGGGGGCAGACATCAGGTCGGACTGCGGCCCCGCCCACCAACTCCAGTTATACACCACAGCACAGGGGAAGTGCCCTGCAGGCCCTCACCACACCAGGGACTATCCAAAATGACCAAGCGGAAGAATTCCCCTCAGAAGAATCTCCAGGAAATAACAACAGCTAATGAGCTGATCAAAAAGGATTTAAATAATATAACAGAAAGTGAATTTAGAATAATAGTCATAAAATTAATCGCTGGGCTGGAAAACAGCATACAGGACAGCAGAGAATCTCTTGCTACAGACATCAGGGGACTAAGGAACAGTCATGAGGAGCTGAAAAACGCTTTAAAGGAAATGGAAAACAAAATGCAAACCACCACGGCTCGGATGGAAGAGGCAGAGGAGAGAATAGGTGAACTAGAAAATAAAGTTATGGAAAAAGAGGAAGCTGAGAAAAAGAGAGATAAAAAAATCCAGGAGTATGAGGGGAAAATTAGAGAACTAAGTGATACACTAAAAAGAAATAATATACGCATAATTGGTATCCCAGAGGAGGAAGAGAGAGGGAAAGGTGCTGAAGGGGTACTTGAAGAAATAATAGCTGAGAACTTCCCTGAACTGGGGAAGGAAAAAGGCATTGAAATCCAAGAGGCACAGAGAACTCCCTTCAGACGTAACTTGAATCGATCTTCTGCACGACATATCATAGTGAAACTGGCAAAATACAAGGATAAAGAGAAAATTCTGAAAGCAGCAAGGGGTAAACGTGCCCTCACATATAAAGGGAGACCTATAAGACTCGTGACTGATCTCTCTTTTGAAACTTGGCAGGCCAGAAAGAATTGGCACGAGATTTTCAGGGTGCTAGATAGCAAAAATATGCAGCCGAGAATCCTTTATCCAGCAAGTCTGTCATTTAGAATAGAAGGAGAGATAAAGGTCTTCCCAAACAAACAAAAACTGAAGGAATTTGTCACCACTAAACCAGCCCTACAAGAGATCCTAAGGGGGACCCTGTGAGACAAAGTACCAGAGACATCACTACAAGCATAAAACATACAGACATCACAATGACTCTAAACCCGTATCTTTCTATAATAACACTGAATGTAAACGGATTAAATGCGCCAACCAAAAGACATAGGGTATCAGAATGGATAAAAAAACAAGACCCATCTATTTGCTGTCTACAAGAGACTCATTTTAGACCTGAGGACACCTTTAGATTCAGAGTGAGGGGATGGAGAACTATTTATCATGCTACTGGAAGCCAGAAGAAAGCTGGAGTAGCCATACTTATATCAGACAAACTAGACTTTAAATTAAAGGCTGTAACAAGAGATGAAGAAGGACATTATATAATAGTTACAGGGTCTATCCATCAGGAAGAGCTAACAATTATAAATGTCTATGCGCCGAATACCGGAGCCCCCAAATATATAAAACAATTACTCATAAACAGAAGCAACCTTATTGATAAGAATGTGGTAATTGCAGGGGACTTTAACACCCCACTTACAGAAATGGATAGATCATCTAGACACACAGTCAATAAAGAAACAAGGGCCCTGAATGAGACACTGGATCAGATGGACTTGACAGATATATTTAGAACTCTGCATCCCAAAGCAACAGAATATACTTTCTTCTCGAGTGCACATGGAACATTCTCCAAGATAGATCATATACTGGGTCACAAAACAGCCCTTCATAAGTTTACAAGAATTGAAATTATACCATGCATACTTTCAGACCACAATGCTATGAAGCTTGAAATCAACCACAGGAAAAAGTCTGGAAAACCTCCAAAAGCATGGAGGTTAAAGAACACCCTACTAACGAATGAGTGGGTCAACCAGGCAATTAGAGAAGAAATTAAAAAATATATGGAAACAAATGAAAATGAAAATACAACAATCCAAACGCTTTGGGACGCAGCGAAGGCAGTCCTGAGAGGAAAATACATTGCAATCCAGGCCTATCTCAAGAAACAAGAAAAATCCCAAATACAAAATCTAACAGCACACCTAAAGGAAATAGAAGCAGAACAGCAAAGGCAGCCTAAACCCAGCAGAAGAAGAGAAATAATAAAGATCAGAGCAGAAATAAACAATATAGAATCTAAAAAAACTGTAGAGCAGATCAACGAAACCAAGAGTTGGTTTTTTGAAAAAATAAACAAAATTGACAAACCTCTAGCCAGGCTTCTCAAAAAGAAAAGGGAGATGACCCAAATAGATAAAATCATGAATGAAAATGGAATTATTACAACCAATCCCTCAGAGATACAAACAATTATCAGGGAATACTATGAAAAATTATATGCCAACAAATTGGACAACCTGGAAGAAATGGACAAATTCCTAAACACCCACACTCTTCCAAAACTCAATCAGGAGGAAAGAGAAAGCTTGAACAGACCCATAACCAGCGAAGAAATTGAATCGGTTATCAAAAATCTCCCAACAAATAAGAGTCCAGGACCAGATGGCTTCCCAGGGGAGTTCTACCAGACGTTTAAAGCAGAGATAATACCTATCCTTCTCAAGCTATTCCAAGAAATAGAAAGGGAAGGAAAACTTCCAGACTCATTCTATGAAGCCAGTATTACTTTGATTCCTAAACCAGACAGAGACCCAGTAAAAAAAGAGAACTACAGGCCAATATCCCTGATGAATATGGATGCAAAAATTCTCAATAAGATACTAGCAAATCGAATTCAACAGCATATAAAAAGAATTATTCACCATGATCAAGTGGGATTCATTCCTGGGATGCAGGGCTGGTTCAACATTCGCAAATCAATCAACGTGATACATCACATTAACAAAAAAAAAGAGAAGAACCATATGATCCTGTCAATCGATGCAGAAAAGGCCTTTGACAAAATCCAGCACTCTTTCTTAATAAAAACCCTTGAGAAAGTCGGGATAGAAGGAACATACTTAAAGATCATAAAAGCCATTTATGAAAAGCCCACAGCTAACATCATCCTCAACGGGGAAAAACTGAGAGCTTTTTCCCTGAGATCAGGAACACGACAGGGATGCCCACTCTCACCGTTGTTGTTTAACATAGTGCTGGAAGTTCTAGCATCAGCAATCAGACAACAAAAGGAAATCAAAGGCATCAAAATTGGCAAAGATGAAGTCAAGCTTTCGCTTTTTGCAGATGACATGATATTATACATGGAAAATCCGATAGACTCCACCAAAAGTCTGCTAGAACTGATACATGAATTCAGCAAAGTTGCAGGATACAAAATCAATGTCCAGAAATCAGTTGCATTCTTATACACTAACAATGAAGCAACAGAAAGACAAATAAAGAAACTGATCCCATTCACAATTGCACCAAGAAGCATAAAATACCTAGGAATAAATCTAACCAAAGATGTAAAGGATCTGTATGCTGAAAACTATAGAAAGCTTATGAAGGCAATTGAAGAAGATTTAAAGAAATGGAAAGACATTCCCTGCTCATGGATTGGAAAAATAAATATTGTCAAAATGTCAATACTACCCAAAGCTATCTACACATTCAATGCAATCCCAATCAAAATTGCACCAGCATTCTTCTCGAAACTAGAACAAGCAATCCTAAAATTCATATGGAACCACAAAAGGCCCCGAATAGCCAAAGGAATTTTGAAGAAGAAGACCAAAGCAGGAGGCATCACAATCCCAGACTTTAGCCTCTACTACAAAGCTGTCATCATCAAGACAGCATGGTATTGGCACAAAAACAGACACACAGACCAATGGAATAGAATAGAAACCCCAGAACTAGACCCACAAACATATGGCCAACTCATCTTTGACAAAGCAGGAAAGAACATCCAATGGAAAAAAGACAGCCTCTTTAACAAATGGTGCTGGGAGAACTGGACAGCAACATGCAGAAGGTTGAAACTAGACCACTTTCTCACACCATTTACAAAAATAAACTCAAAATGGATAAAGGACCTAAATGTGAGACAGGAAACCATCAGAACCTTAGAGGAGAAAGCAGGAAAAGACCTCTCTGACCTCAGCCGTAGCAATCTCTTACTCGACACATCCCCAAAGGCAAGGGAATTAAAAGCAAAAGTGAATTACTGGGACCTTATGAAGATAAAAAGCTTCTGCACAGCAAAGGAAACAACCAACAAAACTAAAAGGCAACCAACGGAATGGGAAAAGATATTTGCAAATGACATATCGGACAAAGGGCTAGTATCTAAAATCTATAAAGAGCTCACCAAACTCCACACCCGAAAAACAAATAACCCAGTGAAGAAATGGGCAGAAAACATGAATAGACACTTCTCTAAAGAAGACATCCAGATGGCCAACAGGCACATGAAAAGATGTTCAGCGTCGCTCCTTATCAGGGAAATACAAATCAAAACCACACTCAGGTATCACCTCACGCCAGTCAGAGTGGCCAAAATGAACAAATCAGGAGACTATAGATGCTGGAGAGGATGTGGAGAAACGGGAACCCTCTTGCACTGTTGGTGGGAATGCAAATTGGTGCAGCCGCTCTGGAAAGCAGTGTGGAGGTTCCTCAGAAAATTAAAAATAGACCTACCCTATGACCCAGCAATAGCACTGCTAGGAATCTACCCAAGGGATACAGGAGTACTGATGCATAGGGGCACTTGTACCCCAATGTTCATAGCAGCACTCTCAACAATAGCCAAATTATGGAAAGAGCCTAAATGTCCATCAACTGATGAATGGATAAAGAAATTGTGGTTTATATACACAATGGAATACTACGTGGCAATGAGAAAAAATGAAATATGGCCTTTTGTAGCAACGTGGATGGAACTGGAGAGTGTGATGCTAAGTGAAATAAGCCATACAGAGAAAGACAGATACCATATGGTTTCACTCTTATGTGGATCCTGAGAAACTTAACAGGAACCCATGGGGGAGGGGAAGGAAAAAAAAAAAAAAAAAAAAGGACGTTAGAGTGGGAGAGAGCCAAAGCATAAGAGACTGTTAAAAACTGAGAACAAACTGAGGGTTGATGGGGGGTGGGAGGGAGGGGCGGGTGGGTGATGGGTATTGAGGAGGGCACCTTTTGGGATGAGCACTGGGTGTTGTATGGAAACCAATTTGTCAATAAACTTCATATAAAAAAAAAAAAAAAAAAAAAAAAAAAAAAAAAAAAAAAAAAAAAAAAAAAAAAAAAAGAAATCTGCTACACAATCTCTCACCATTACCTTAAAGAGAGTTAACTCCAAAACTCAACACAATTTTTCTTTCTTTTACTTTCCAGACATTTTATTATCTTGTGTCTCCTACGTCAGTGGAGAGTGTTGCTATCCACTGGTTAATTCAAGTAACAAACCTAAAATGCACAAAAGCAGTGTGAATTATGAAAAATATGCCACTAAGCTTCTTTATCATTATCCGTTTCTTTATCATCAGCTTTATCAGCTTCTTTACCATTATCAGGATGAAAAATATTTTTATCCATATACAACTGTCCCAATATAATATTAGAAGTACACTCTACCGGTTAAAGTATGAAGTTATTTAGGAAAAAAAATACCTTAGGGCACCTGGGTGGCTCAGTCGAACATCTGACTCGATTTCCACTTAGGTCATGATTTCAGGGTCATGGGATAAAGTCCCACATTGGGCTCCGTGCTGAATGTGGAGCCTACTTCAGATTCTTTTTTCCCTCTGCCCCTCTCCCTCTTGTACACTCTCTCCCTCTCTAAAATAAAATTCAAAAAATATTTTGATTGCAATTGGTTCTGATACCTTAGCTTGACTTCAAGAAGGGATCAATTATTACCAGAATATATAGAACACCGTGAACCAACACTAAGAATAATCACCCTGAACTAATTTCTAAGTAGGTAGTGCATTAACGATTGATGGCACGTGTATTACACATTGAAACACTGATACCTTATTTCATTTCATTAACTAAAAAGAAGCAGTATAGAATACACACGGGCCATCACTCTCAAGAATATTGTAAAAGCTATACTTATTTTTTTTTAACTACCATAAAATAGTGTTTTGTTCTTATTTGTTCTATTCATGGCGTATTTATTTGATGTTGCAACTTCTTGACCTTAACTACTTTTTTGGTTTTAAATAATTTCAGACAGTTGTGAAATAAGAGAAAGCCAAGAAAGAAAAAGAAATCACCCATACTCCCATCCCTAATGATATATGTAAAAATTTTCATCACCTTGTGGTCCTGATTCCTGTTCATATTCAGTGTTTGCATTTTTACCCAAGGGTTATGGATTTTGATAGTCTGTTTTATAATAAATGTCATGTATTTTGCCACATTCTCTCCTTCTTCCCTGTATACTGATATATTATGATACTCTCACCCCACCTGTAACTCCACCCACAATCTTCCAATGTTTGGTTTCCTAATTGACACCTGGCAATTGAATTAAATTAAACAGTGGGTATTAAATAGTGTTAAACCACTATCAGATTAAGGGTTTTTCTTTTTTACCTTAAATTGTATTTAGTAGTATTTCTAGGACTTCTGTATCTTTCCAAAGAAAACTAATATATGCATAGGAAATTGAACAATTCTTTATGCACAGGTACAACTGCACAGTGCTCTTTGCATAAAGCAGAACAGACTATAAGCTGGGTCTTTCTGTGCACCATGGAAGAGGATTCCGCTAAGTAATGTTCTATTTTTTTTTACTTTTATTTTTGAGAGAGACAGAAAAAGAGAGAGAGGGAGAGAGAGGGAGGGAGAGGGAGGGAGGGAGGGGGAGAGAGGGAGAGAGAGGGAGAGAGGGAGAGAGGGAGGGAGGGAGGGAGAGAGGGAGGGAGGGAGGGAGAGAGAGAAAGTAGGGGTGGGGCAGAGAGAGATAGGGAGACAGAATATGAAGCAGGTTCCAGGCTCTGAGCTGTCAGCACAGAGCTGACTTGGGGCTCAAACCCACAAACTGAGATCACGACCTGAGCCCAAGTCAGATGCTTACCTGGCTGAGCCATCCCAGCCACCTCCGCTAACCAATGTTCTAATGCAATCTTGTTACAGAGTTCTCTGGCACAGACTTCATAGACATCTCAAGTTGTTTTTGTATTTTTTTTTAAACGTTTTTATTTATTTTTGAGACAGAGAGAGACAGAGCATGAGCGGGGAAGGGGCAGAAAGAGAGGGAGACACAGAATCTGAAACAGGCTCCAGGCTCCGAGCTGTCAGCACAGAGCCCGACGCGGGGCTCCAACCCACAGACTGAGATCATGACCTGAGCTGAAGTCGGACGCTTAACCAACTGAGCCACCCACTCAAGTTGTTATTTTTAATGCTTTCCAACTTTTGCTTTGTGCTTGCTCTGAGCATCTTTACAGGTGTAGAATGGCTTATATATAAGCCTCGTGTGGAAGACTAATGGGCTTCAGGTACTAGGTACTCAGGTGGACAACCCAGGATTGTGCATCAGTATGTGAGCCAGTATTCTTGGTTGTAACACTTTTGAAAGAATCCTTTTTAAGAGCTCAAACTATGCAGTCAGACTGCTTACATTCAAATGCTACCTACATGCTCTGTAAGGCCCTTGACCCATTTGTACCCTCGTTAGTAAGACGAGCCTAATGACACAGCTAACTTCATGGACATGTTATGAGGATTCAGCAAGTAAATTTACGTAAATAGCTTAAAATTGTGTCTGATACATGGTAAGGTATTAAAACAAGTTCTCCAAGCAAGGATATTAAATGCTGAATAATGCATTTTTTTCGTACAAGAGATATTCCCACGTTGGCAACTAATCCCATAGTGTGCCCAATGCACCGACTGCATGAGATCATTATCAGCTATGGAAAGCCAGGTGGCAAATGGGTAGCCTGCAGGTTAGTCTGCAGAAATGTTTAGTTTGGAAAACATACATGTCTAAACAGTGCTGCTTCTCTGGTTGACACTGACTGACACTCTGAGGGCAGGTCTCATTCCAGAGAAACACAGAAGCTTTAGAGCAGGACGGCACCATTTCCGATGCTGGGTTCACCACTTACAATGTCATCCTGGACACGTTTACTAACCTTTCTTGGCTTCCTTCTCCTTTATCTGCCCATGTGGAAAATATCCCCATCACAAGACCATTATGTGTTAGCCCCTCACGCATATTCAGTACAATGGTTACCTTCCTTTCCTAACGTTTCTCAATAACTCGTAGCCAAATCCACTCCGCTTAATTTTGTATCAAAATGCAAGACATAAATTCCAGTTTTTTTAACTTTTATTTGTTCGTTTGTTTGTATAGTTTGAATTAGGTCTTGGAAGCTCAGTAAGAGCTGAGTAAAACCGAGCATTAATGATATTAGGCAGAATTACCCAGGAGACTGATTGTCTGGGTTGAAATCCCAGCTCTAGTACTGACTAGACTATGTGCCCCCGGGCATGTTGCTTGACCTCCCTGGGTCTCAGTTTCTTCATTTATGGAACAGCAATTATAGTTTTTAACTACCTCTTTGGGTTGTTGTGAGGGTTCTGGGAGTTAACATACCTCTGGTACTTTGGACAGTGCCTGGTGCAGCTTAAGCAGCTTTATGTAAGTATCAGCTGTCATCAGCCATCACCATCTTAAATGCCAATTCAGGGCCACACATTAGCACTAAAATTTTAGCAATCCCGTTTCAAAGATGCAAAGGTAAGAGAAGGAGAAGATAGAGTGTTCCTTCTCCTTCTCTTACCTTTGTACCTTTGTTTGCACTTCAAGAATGTTGAATCCTAGGTGTGTTTCTTTTTTCTAGCAGGGTGGAGAGTGGTTCAAGAGTGGGGCTGGACATAAGGGGTAAAGGAGATCGAACGGTGCCCATTCCCAATTTGCTGGGCAAACACTTTTTAAAGTAAAATTACATGCAATGCTACCTGAACACATTTGGTGTTGTTCAAGAACACAGAGAAAATAAAAGCTGTATTTTCTCATTACGCACCTTCCTGAGAAAAATACACAGATACACTTTGAACTATTATATTGTGTAGTCAGAAAGATATTAGCCCCAGAATTACTCATCCTTCCCAAATTTACTTTTTTGTGTAGTAGTAAAAGTGAGTCACTCCTATGAATAAATTTCTCTTGCCTAAGACTGTCCTCAGAATGAACAAACTGAACTGTCTGCTGGTAGTTTCTATGCAAAATGACAGCAATCCCTGTTTGTACACTAGGATTTCAGTTAAAATGTGTCAAAGAGTCACCCCTAGGGGAAGACGACGAGCAAATGAAACTGTGGCTTCCATTCTAAGAACGTTCTTGAGGAATTTGAAAGGAAAACGGAGTTTGAAAATAAGGGACACTAGATCACTGGTATAAAGACAAAGTGTATCAAAGAAAATACAGAGGTTTGCAGAAATGCTTTGTAAAACAAAAATGATGTATACTGTGCTACATGGGTTCTCTAACTTACTCCAAGGAATTGTTAATTCATGAATCCAAACTACCCCACCCAGCCTTCATGGGATGTTCTTTTCAGCAATGAAAGTGGGTACAGAAGCTAAACAAGGTGACTGAGAAATAGCTACTCGTCTAAAAGCATTGATTTTTTTCTTTCTGTGGTACACACTTGGACACTGAGTAAGAACAATGTTTCTCCTTCAAATTTCACGAAACAGCCAGTTTCTACTAGTATTCCCTTTTCTTCAAGAAATGGAATATGATACTATGAAAATACCTAACATTCTACTAGCCATTACCGACCTATTTCCTGGAAAAAATAATACGTCTTTTACATATTTCACCTTTTTAAATGAAAAAATACGTATTGAGATTCTTCAATGGCATGTCCAATTAAGTCAAATTGGTCACATTGCTAAAGCTATTTTTGTCACAGGAGATAAGTGTGAGATATCCAACATACATATTGTAATAGATACTGCCCATTATTTGGTTACTTCTTCACCAGGGGGAAATTTGAGATTTTATAGTGTGGTGCTATAAACTCTCTCTATAGTAATAGATAGTATAATCACAGAAACTCAATTAGTTATTTTTCAAAATGAGAATGAACTTTAAAATATTTTAAAATATGCCATATAAAACCACTTGGTCTTTCTTAAGGCCTCTCAACAGATCTTTATTGCCCTTTTGAAAAATCAATATAAAAGACAAAGAGCTGATATATGTCAAGCTTATTTTCATCAGTTCCCCAATACAGCTTAAATAAACTTTTCTTTTGTGTCCTTAGTTGCTCCAAAATTATGCTCCCCCATTACTTTATGGGAGTTGTTTTCTATCAAAGCCTACCTTTTCTAAGTCCACACTTGATTAATGGAGTGAGGCAACTTATATTACAGGGGTGAGGGGGAACAAGGGCAGTTGACAAAATAGGCAAGGACCAGAATCATTTCAAATGTTTCTTCCATCTCTACCCCGCAAAGCAAGAGGAAAAGACCCTAAAAAGAAAATTACCTTAGTGCACGTGTTTTGCTGAAACAGGACAAAACACGATCGGATTTTAATGCATTTTATTTTTATTTTTTTAATATGAATTTTATTGTCAAATTGGTTTCCATACAACACCCAGTGCTCATCCCAACAGGTGCTCTCCTCAATGACCATCAACCACTTTCCCCTCCCTCCCACCCCCCATCAACCCTCAGTTTATTCTCAGTTTTTAAGAGTCTCTTATGGTTTGGCTCCCTCTTTTTTTTCCTTCCCCTCCCCCATGGTCTTCTGTTAAGTTTCTCAGGATCCACATAAGAGTGAAAACATATGGTATCTGTCTTTGTCTGCCTAATTTATTTCACTTAGCTTAACACTCTCCAGTTCCATCCATGTTGCTATAAAAGGCCATATTTCATTCTTTCTCTTTGCCAAGTAGTATTCCATTGTGTATATAAACCACAATTTTTTTAACCATTCATCAGTTGATGGACATTCAGGCTCTTTCCATAATTTGGCTATTGTTGAAAGTGTTGCTATAAACATTGGGGTGCAAGTGCCCCTATGCATCAGCACTCCTGTATCCCTTGGATAAATACCTACTAGTGCAATTTCTGGGTCATAGGGTAGATTTTTTTTTTTTTAGGAACCTCCACACTGTTTTCCAGAGTGGCAGCACCAGTTTGCATTCCCACCAACAGTGCAAGAGGGTTCCCGTTTCTCCACATCCTCTCCAGCATCTATAGTCTCCTGATTTGTTCATTTTAACCACTCTGACTAGCATGAGGTGATATCTGAGTGTGGTTTTGATTTGTATGTCCCTGATGAGCGACGTTGAGCATCTTTTCATGTGCCTGTTGGCCATCTGGATGTCTTCTTTAGAGAAGTGTCTATTCACGTCTTCTGCCCATTTCTTCACTGGATTATTTTTTGGAGTTTGGTGAGTTCTTTATAGATTTTGGATACAAGCCCTTTGTCTTATATGTGATTTGCAAATATCTTTTCCCATTCCATTGATTACCTTTTAATTTTGTTGATTGTTTCCTTTGCAGTGCAGAAGGTTTTCATCTTCATGAGGTCCCAATAGTTCTTTTTTGCTTTTAATTCCCTTGCCTTTGGAGATGTGTCGAGTAAGAAATTTCTATGGCTGAGGTCAGAGAGGGTTTTTTCCTGCTTTCTCCTCTATGGTTTTGATGGTTTCCTGTCTCACATTCAGGTCCTTCATCCATTTTGAGTTTATTTTTGTGAATGGTGTAAGAAAGTGGTCTAGTTTCATGCTTCTGCATGTTGCTGTCCAGTTCTCCCAGCACCATTTGTTAAAGAGACTGTCTTTTTTCCATTGGATATTCTTTCCTGCTTTGTCAAAGATGAGTTGGCCATACTTTTGTGGGTCCAATTCTGGAGTCTTTATTCTATTCCATTGGTCTATGTGTCTGTTTTTGTGCCAATACCATGCTGTCGTGAGGATTACAGCTTTGTAGTAGAGGCTAGAGTCTGGGATTGTGATGCCTCCCACTTTGGTTTTCTTCTTCAACATTACTTTGGCTATTCGGGGTCTTTTGTGGTTCCATACAAATTTTAGGATTGCTTGTTCTAGCTTCGAGAAAAATGCTGGTGCAATTTTGATTGAGATTACATTGAATGTGTAGATAGCTTTGGGTAGTATTGACATGTTAACGATATTTATTCTTCCAATCCATGAGCATGGAATGTTTTTCCATTTCTTTGTATCTTCTTCAGTTTCCTTCATAAGCTTTCTATAATTTTCAGCATACAGATCTTTTACATCCTTGGTCAGGTTTATTCCTAGGTATTGTATGATTCTTGTGCAGTTGTGAACGGGATCAGTTTATTTGTCTGTTGCTTCAGTATTAGTGTATAAGAATGCAACTGATTTCTGTACATTACACTTTTGCATCCTGCGACTTTGCTGAATTCACGTATCAGTTCTAGCAGACTTTTGGTGGAGTCTATTGGGTTTTCCATGTACAATACCATGTCATCTGCAAAAAGTGAAAGCTTGACTTCATCTTTGCCGATTTTGATGCCTTGATTTCCTTTTGTTGTCTGATTGCTGATGCTAGAACTTCCAACACTATGTTAAACAACAGCAGTGAGAATGGACATCCCTGCCGTGTTCCTGATCTCAGAGGGGAAAGCTCTCAGTTTTTTCTCCCTTGAGGACACTATTAGCTGTGGGCTTTTCATAAATGGCTTTTTATGATGTTTAAGTATGTTCCTTCTATCCTGACTTTCTCGAGCTTTTTTATTAAGAAAGGATGATGAATTTTGTCAAATGCTTTTTCTGTCATGGATTGACAGGATCATACTGTTGTTTTCTTTTATTAATGTGATGTATCATATTGATTGATTTGCGAATATTGAACCAGCCTGAAGCCCAGGAATGAGTCCCACTTGATCATGGTGAATAATTCTTTTTATATGCTGTTGAATTCGATTTGCTAGTACCTTGTTGAGAATTTCTGCATCCATATTCATCAGAGATATTGGCCTGTAGTTCTTTTTGCTGGGCCTCTGTCTCGTTTAGGAATCAAAGTAATTCTGGCTTCAGAGAATGAGTCTGGAAGTTTTCCTTCCCTTTCTATTTTTTTGGGACAGCTTGAGAAGGACAGGTATTATCTCTGTTTTAAATGTCTGATAGAATTCCCCAGGGAAGCCGTCTGGTCCTGGACTCTTATTTGTTGTGAGATTTTTGATAACTGATTCAATTTCTTCGCTGGTTATGGGTCTGTTCAAGTTTTCTATTTCTTCCCGTTTGAGTTTTCGAAGTGGGTGGGTGCTTAGGAATTTGTCCATTTCTTCCAGGTTGTCCAGTTTGTTGGCATATAATTTTTCATAGTATTCCCTGATAATTGCTTGTATTTCTGAGGGATTGGTTGTAATAATTCCATTTTCATTCATGATTTTATCTTTTGGGTCATCTCCCTTTTCTTTTTCAGAAGCCTGGCTACAGGTTTATCAATTTTGTTTATTTTTTCAAAAAACCAACTCTTGGTTTCATTGATCTGCTCTACAGTTTTATTAGATTCTATATTGTTTATTTCTGCTCTGATCTTTATTATTTCTCTTCTTCTGCTGGGTTTAGGGTGTCTTTGCTGTTATGCTTCTATTTCCTTTAGGTGTGCTGTTAGATTTTGTATTTGGGATTTTTCTTGTTTCTTGAGATAGGCCTAGATTGCAATGTATTTTCCTCTCAGGACTGCCTTCACTGCATCCCAAAGCATTTGTTGTATTTTCATTTTCGTTTGTTTCCATATATTTCTTAATTTCTTCTCTAATTGCCTGGTTGACCCATTCATTCTTTAGTAGGGTGTTCTTTAACCTCCATGCTTTTGGAGGTTTTCCAGACTTTCTCCTGTGGTTGATTTCAAGTTTCATAGCACTGTGGTCTGAAAGTGTGCATGGTATGATCTCAATTCTTTTATACTTATTAAGGTCTGTTTTGTGACCCAGTATGTGAACTATCTTGGAGAATGTTCCATGTTAATGCCATTATTTTTACTTAGTATATTTATCTAACTAGTAATTGACATTCACCTTAGCTAGACCTGACCACTGAATATTAGTGCAAAATGATACTACTAGGGTAAAGGGAGCGGAAGGGATACAACTTGTAAAGCTTCATTTTGAACAAAACACTCACCAAAAAATGAGTAACTTAGGTATTAAAAAGCTTTTGAAACACTGAAGGAAATGCTAGGCTTTGACTTTTATCCTTTACCAATGAAACTAGAATAAAAGTTAGTAGAAAATATTTCTGCACTCGAAGATACATAAACATTTGGTGGGTGGAGTGTTAGGAGTAAGTGGTTCTAATTCGTCTATGAAGGTCTAATTTGGTTCACATTCATTAACATTGACTGTGAGGTCAGGTTTCAAGGAAGAATCAAGAACTTCAGTCTTTGAAGTCAATTGAAATAAAAGAATCCTATTTTCATTCAAGTTACCAAGGCTTACCATAAAAAGTTAACATGAAATGGTTTTAAATTATCTAATCAGTTATCTACTATCACAAGAATAGACCTCATGGTCCAAGTATCTTTAACTATTTGTGATATATCTGCTATTGGACACTATAATTCTACTTTTCATTGTCTCACTTTCCAAGGTAAAAACCAAAATGGCCAGCAAAATATAAACATAAATAATAACCTTCTGTGATTTAAGAATTATGGTAGAGTGGGGTTTTTTGACATTTATTCATTTTTTTAAAATTTTTTTTTAACGTTTATTTATTTTTGAGACAGAGAGACACAGAGCATGAACGGGGGAGGGGCAGAGAGAGAGGGAGACACAGAATCTGAAACAGGCTCCAGGCTCTGAGCTGTCAGCACAGTGCCCGACATGGGGCTCGAACTCACGGACCGTGAGATCATGACCTGAGCCGAAGTCAGACGCTTAACCGACTGAGCCACCCAGGCGCCCCGACATTTATTCATTTTTAAGAGACAGAGACAGAGCATGAGTAGGGGAGGGGCACAGCGAAAGGGAGACACAAAGAATCTGAAGCAGTCTCCAGGCTCTCAGCTGTCAGCACAGAGCCCGACACAGGGCTCAAACTCACAAGCTGTGAGATCATGACCAGAGCTGAAGTCAGAAGCCTAACCGACAGAGCCACCCAGGCACCCCCAGAATTATGGTAGAGTTTTATTATGCATCTTGGAACCCTAATAAACCCCAATTATTTCTAGTTGTGAAAAAAAAAATCCCAAGAGTTTTAGTAGTGGTCCATGAAACTATTTACTTGTGAATAATTTAAGTAGAAATAGACATTCAAGATCATCTGTACAGAACATAAATCATGAAACTTCGATCCTCTTAATTTTTCATACACCATTGACAGAAACTGAATTCTGGATGATAATTAGAGTGGGAAAAAGTAATTAGCAAATTGATGCACCTTTTCTATTCTGCATCATATGGCTTCTTGGCCTTTTGGCTAAGATTCAGTGTATTCTGAATGATGACTGCTAAAACTAACTGCTTGTTGTTTTTTTTTTTTTTAAGAAGCTTCTAATTTCTCCATAAACCTTAGGAAGTGAATGCTTGCATTTCCCTAAGCAAAAAATTTTTTGTAATTTTTAACTCTCAGATGAAAAAAGGCAGTTCTAAGAGTAATTTTAGGAGTTAAAACATCTAACCAAGGAAAAGGGGCTTTCAAGTAGAGAGTGAGAGAGAAGAGTTTCCTTGGAGAACATAACTGTCCTCTCTAACATGAATATAAAATCTATGGGATAAAAGCAAAAATAAACTTCCCAAAATATTTCCAAGCAGAATAGTATCAAGTAGTGGAGTCCATGTTATTTGTTTCCTAACATCTGCCAAATATTGTTGGTGTACAAAGAACATCAGTGAACTTTGCAAAATTCAAGAGGGGCAAAGACCACCTGCTGATAGAGGGATCTATCCATGGTAGTGGTGGCAAACCACCACCCACAGGCCAAACCAACCCACAGTCCCATGTGTAGCCCATGAGGTAATAGTTTTTACACTCTAAAATGGTTGAAAAGAATTAAAAGAATATTTCATGACACATGGAACTCCCATAAGATACAAAGGGGGGGGTTTCAAGAGGTATTACAAAAACCTGTTTTAAAATTCTGACCAGTTTTCCATTCAATATACAAGTATGTCTTGAGTTAAGAAATGATACCATCCATGGACTTTGTCCAAGTCAAGAATATCTATTTTTTCTGATACCCTGCCCCCCCCCCCCCCCGCCACACACACATGGGAATATGTTTGTCATGGCAGAGCTTGGCTCAGACTTGTATTTACTTTGAAAACTTAAGTCTAAAGCTTCTTGTGTTGTTATCTTTATCTTTTCTAAAAATCCTTCATTTTCTGCCTCCAAGTTAAAAAAAAATGAAAAGTAAACTTACTTGGGATATGATATTCATTCCCTTAACTACTATCTCAAAACTCATCATTTCTTAAAAGATACAAAAACAAGTAATTATGTAATAGTCTTTGTTGGAGAAAATGCCTCCAACTCATTCAACTTTTACTAAGAAGGTCTTAGGCAGGATTCCACCATCTCCAGAATGAACAGACCAAACTGAGAATGAAATTTTGTTTGAAAGGACTATCAGTTATAAGAATGGAAAATGAATCATAACTTAATGTATCAGATTTATCAGAATTTACAGGCATTTCAAAAAATTAGGACAATAGTCTGGAAGTTTCTTAAAAAGTTAAATAGACATGTATCATAGAATGTAGCAACTCTACTCTTGGGTACCTAAGAATACCGAAAACATTTATCATTACAAAGACTTGTATGTAAATGTTCGTACAGGAAAAAAAGGGGTAACAACTGCTGGTTAACTGCTCTAAATCCCCTAACCATAGCTATCAAAATATCCTATCTTTTCTATATGATGGCTCCATTCATCATTCTCCAATTTTTGTCGTATCATGTCCCTTTTCTTTTAAACTTTTGATGGCTCCCTATTACTGGCAGACCAAACTATTGAATCTGGTGCTGTAGCAAACCTCCTTTACAGGTATTATTCCCAGGTATCATACGCTCTGCATCCCGGCTATATGGGCTTAATGACTATCCTCGAACATTTCATCTTCTTGCATTTTCTATATCCCTGCTTCTATGGGTTCCTCAGCCTGAGATACCCTTTCCCACCTTGTTCGTCTTAAAAGATGAGTTTCTTTTTTTTTAATTTTTTTTTCAACGTTTATTTATTTTTGGGACAGAGAGAGACAGAGCATGAACGGGGGAGGGGCAGAGAGAGAGGAAGACACAGAATCGGAAACAGGCTCCAGGCTCTGAGCAGTCAGCACAGAGCCTGACGCGGGGCTCGAACTCACGGACCGCAAGATCGTGACCTGGCTGATGTCAGACGCTTAACCGACTGCGCCACCCAGGCGCCCCAAAAGATGAGTTTCTAGGTCAAAACAGTCTTTACTCCTTGGTTCCTTTCCTGAGTACTTACACGTGAATTGTTCATTCATTCTCTACCCTGAAGCCTCTTCACAGCTGCCATAATTCTATCATTTTTTAGCTTTGTAGCAGACTTACTCTGTATCTGTCCATCCTTGCTAAAAAAAAAAAAAAAAAAAAAAAAAAATCCTTTAAAACTGTAAGCTCTGTGAGGATAGGAAAAAGGTCTTATTCACACTTAACACAAATGCCTGACTAAAAGCTGTGGTTCGTTAACTATTTTTTAAGTATCAATATCCCTGAACGCTACTACTTGCATCTTCACTAGAAAGCAACTTTTTAAAAAAATCTTCTTTTATTAAGACACTGAAATGGCTTGCATATAGAAGAGAGATTGAATAAGCACTCATTTGTAAAGCATGCAAATAAGCCAATGGTGAAAACAAAGATTATTGTTTCATGGCATCTGTTACGACTGCAGCAGGCACGTTCTATAGTCTCATATGTGAAAGCTAAGTTAATTTAGACTGGGGAGTGGGGCTCTGCTTTGCAATTCACTTTTGCTCAAGATCACAAGCTTAACGTTAGAGAATGATCTAATCCCATAGATCGTAACTCCTTTTATTTTTCAGCTTAAGAGATTCCTTCCAGAAGCACTCAGACTTTTAAAAAACAAAATACATTGCTTTGAGCTTGTCTTAACTAAATGCATTATTGGACCACTACCAGTGGATGCCCTAAGTTTTGTTGACGTCCTTGGGAGTCCAAAGTAAGGCCACTATTAACAAATTGGCAAATTTAAGAGGCAGATTTACTTAAGTATAAAATAAAATTGAATGAAATCGCAAGAGTACAGAGCCCCACTTTGAGAAGCAATTGCACATTTTTCTTTGCTGGTGGTTTAAGTTGTATAAACTTGCTTATTTAATTTTTTAAAGAATTTTCCATGGCCTTCCTCTTTTTTATTTATTTATTTATTTATTTTTTTAAATTTTTTTTCAACGTTTTTATTTATTTTTGGGACAGAGAGAGACAGAGCATGAACGGGGGAGGGGCAGAGAGAGAGAGGGAGACACAGAATCGGAAACAGGCTCCAGGCTGAGCCATCAGCCCAGAGCCTGACGCGGGGCTCGAACTCACGGACCGCGAGATCGTGACCTGGCTGAAGTCGGACGCTTAACCGACTGCGCCACCCAGGCGCCCCCTTTTTTTTTTTTTTTTTTTTTTAATTTTTTTTCAACGTTTTTATATATTTTTGGGACAGAGAGAGACAGAGCATGAACGGGGGAGGGGCAGAGACAGAGGGAGACACAGAATCGGAAACAGGCTCCAGGCTCCGAGCCATCAGCCCAGAGCCTGATGCGGGGCTCGAACTCACGGACCGCGAGATCGTGACCTGGCTGAAGTCGGACGCTTAACCGACTGCGCCACCCAGGCGCCCCCCCCTTTTTTTTTTTATTTTTAATGTGAGGATGAACAGACATTTCAGTGCAAAACAGAGGGAGTTAATATCAGTAATAGCAGGGAGACCCTCAGAAAGTTACTTAGACCAGACGGTAATGTTTACCTCCAGGGGGCTCGGAGGAGGAGGAAGGATGGAGGTACATGTTAGAGCTCAAGATGGAACAGAAGCTTATAGGCTGGAGTCCACAGAGACTCAAAAAACAAAAAACAAACACGGGCCCAGTATGTGTCTACCATGAAAGCTGACCATTTGGCAGCTTAAGAAGGAAACTGTGCCTTCATTGTAACTGAAATATAAAAGTGGTGATAAAGTTTTGCTTTCAACAAAGGGGGCCTATAAAAATTTTTGGTTTTTTATTAACAGATGTAACTTTATTAAATAAGAATTACCACAATTAAATTGTAATGTTTCTAGTCATTGGCACACATTGTAAAATAAATTGATCTCACAGATACCTATCAGATTAAAATAGATTCAGATATATTTATGCTTATTTGTCTCTTATGTTTGCCTAGTTCTCGGTGAATCATAACAGAATCAGATTATAAGTTACCCTCACATTGTAATTGCCTAAAAGGTCTAATGCAGTTATTGTATTTCAAATACAATCATAAAACACAGCTCTATACTTCAGCAGAATTTGACTTTGGGCCTTTTGGGTTTCTATTTTAGTACATAAGCCCGTAATGACTTTTATACATATGCACAGGGAAGGCAAGGTAGCTGATTTGTTTTTTATTCTATAAGGCTGAGTAAAAAGTGAAAAGCTAACTAAAGGGCATGTTTTCACTGAACTCAGTACAGTACCTGACAGATTTAGGTTTAGACTCTATTCCCTATAAATTTCTTCTAAAAAGAAATGAATCTCTAAAATAGCACTTGGCACAAAGTAGGTGCTCAATTCTTATTTGTAGCACTGAAGTGATTCTCGATTTTTGAGGTTAATGCCCTTGGGAAAAGTGCAAGTACTTTAACACTGACCCCCAAGAAAATTTACTTCACAGTATCTAACGAAAATACCCTAGGAGTAATTTGTGAACGGAGCTTTGTTCATGCATATTCAGTGGCCCTGTCCTAGAACTTTGTCTGGACTGTGTAGCAAGGTACGGGGCCACATACTTAGCCAAGACAAGCCATGAAACAGCCATCTCACTACACTTTTGCAGGCACTGAGGCATACATGAGCAGGGTGCAGAGATGGAAGCATGGGACGTTTTGTGTTTGTCCTCTAGGATCAAGCAGAAGGTTAGGTACAGCAGTCTTCTGCCCAGTTGCCTTCATCACTTCTCACTGAAGCCAGGATTGATGGTCCATGGTATTTAGTACACTATCATTCTTACAGGGTACACAGTAAGAATTAATTAATATAATTTAATAAAATACCAGGGTAAGACAAATGGAAAACTTTTGACATCTAAAGACTTGATGCAAGATTTTAAAGTCTTGATTGAAATATAGCCAGCTCCTCTGATTAAATCCAATGTTTCTTTGGCCGGATCATTCTGCTTTGGAGAAAGCCAGTCTACTTGGGAAGCAAACCAGCAAACTTGGCATCAGGGACATAAAGCTTTATGCAATAGTGCATCCTGGCCCCAGTGTCCCCTCTAGGGTCTCCTGCTGGACTGTACTTGACAGCAGCCTGGGCATCTGGAAGAATTCAGGAGCCTCTTCTGTCACCCAACTTATGACCCTGGAGGGACCAGGGCCTGGAAAAGAAGGAAACACTACTTCTGTCCAAATATGTCCTTGCCAAACTACAAATTAATTCACTGGAATCACAGACTGTTGAAATTACTTATAAATAAATTTTTCCAGTAAGAAGATGCCTTTGCTTAACTGATTTTTGTTATATGTTAATAGCAAAATAGGATTAAAGGCAAAATAGAAGAAGGGTATGTGGTTACTTGTATTTTAATGTCAGTCTAGTTCTTGCCCTAACTTTTCCCATCCACATGATCCCAGCGTGTCCTGCCCATGGAATTTGGGAAAGTAGTGCAGAGTATGTGGTTTGTCTGTTCATTCCTCTTCACCCCAAATATAGACACCATAGTTAAACTCATGCCTATACTCAACATGCCTATACTCATGCCTATACACAACCCTCAGACCAATAGTTGTACCCTCCACCGACAGAGCCAGCCAGGCGCCCCTCATATAACACTTCTTACACATCAGGCACTCTGCAAATATGGACTCATTTAATCAAAACAACACAATGTGTAAGGTCATACAGTTTTATCACATTTTTCAGATGACTAAATTAAGCCCAGAATGGTTACATAACTTGCCCAAGGTCACACTGCTAGTGAGTAGTAGTGCCAGGATTTCTATTCATTAATAATCACTAAATTATACTGTTAAAGGTCTTCATCTGTACTATTTTCCAAGGATCATCACCAAGAGTCAATTTTAATTTTCCATCACAGACATTTCAGTCCTTCATCTGACAGGCAATCTGACAGGACTCAACTCTTTTGATCCTTCTTTTAGACATTTATCCATTTACTTATTTGTTCAACACACATTTCTCGAGCACCTACTATACCCAAGTCACTGTGCTCAGAGTCAGGGACACAAAGATGGATGAGGACACTCAGCTGGGACAGGCAGGCCCATATTCCAAGGAATGCTATTTCATCAGTTCAAATGCTACAGGAGCACAGAAGACTGAGAGACTGCCAAGGCAAGGAGACTTTTACATAGTGAAGGATCGTTTAACCAAGTCTAACACAGGATGAGAAACCTACTGACTGGTGGTTTCATGGCCCGATTATGATTGTGCTCAAAATTTCCCATCAGAAATGGCTGCATTTCTATTTCTTTGCAGTGTATTTATTTAGACTAATCAAGATTTCAGAAGAGGTTGGTGAGTGAGGTCATGGTTTTTTGTTTTTTTTCTCCCCCCATGGGTCTCAAATGCTTTTATTTAAGCAACTTCTGAACAATTTTGAGCACCCATACAACATCGCCACGTTGACACACACACAAAACCCACGTCAGTGTATTCTCTAATTCTCAAGTGGTACTCATATTCCTGATACTCTTTATAGCTAGCTTTTGGTGAGGGGGAGGTTGACGATAATTCTGTGCTATTTCAATCTACACGTTTAACTTTTTAAGAGGTAGGCTCAGTCACCCCAGTCATTCTTACAATATTTAGATCATTGACAGGAAATAGATCAAATCATCAACAGAAAATGTAGATCAATGAATATTCATCAGGAGTCTAAGAATATTGTCTACGGGTAGCCTTCAAAGATCCTTAAACTTCCCGATACTGGGTACACAACTGGGTGCGTGTACTCAAAACTACATTTTTCTATGATTGATTTTTATCATAATCTCAGAATGGACTGTATTGCCTTTCACCCCTCCCCCTCCATAAACGGTTTAAAACCATCAAGCCAAGATATTTCAATGGTTAGAAAGAAATTGACATGGAATCTCTATTGTTTTAGAATACGTTACTTATTGCATACAGTTATGTCTGGTTGACTATGTAATAAAAAGTACACATGAAGTTCCCCGTTTAAAGGCCTCTTCAGCATTGCTTTTAAAATAACTGGACTTCCAAGAGTCAACCATGGTTTTAAGAGGAATTACTAATCCCACAAATTGACACGAGCCACCCTATGCTGAGGCGATGTCTACACTAGGGGATATCCTATCCTGGGGATACTAGAAGAATAGTTAGTGGATATTACTTCCCTTCTTTGACCATGGAGCTTAGTTTTAACACGTAGTGCTTTTTAACTTTTCAAAGTCTGATTCTTTTGTGCTCAGTTTATCAACTGACATAAATAGAGAAGCAAGAAAAGTTGATCCCAGACCACATTCTCCCAAGAGCCTTTTATTTATTAGCTAACTCAAAGGACAGGTCAAATTTTCTTAGTTTGTGCCTTATTCTGAGATTTCACAAGACTTTCATGGGAAGCAGTACAACTAAGAGAAAAAGAATATGAGGTTTCGTCTCAGGCCCCAACTCCCAACGCCAGCTCTGCCTCTATAAACTATGTTCCTTTGGGCATATTACTTAGCCTTTCTAAGTCATTGTCTTCTTATGAAATGCAGTCAGTAATACCTCACAGATTCTGAAGAGTCAATGAGGAAATGTGTCTGACACGGGTTGCTCACATATAGATCTAGGACTACATTCCACTCAGAAAGTGTTCTCAAGGAAACAACAAAGTTATTGGCACCATCTCAGGCCCATAGCACAACCTTTTGCTTTCACATTTATCATATTCTGTCTTGTATGCAAGTTAGTTGCCATCAGGAGTCTGTTGTGGGGGCCTCACAGATGGGCCTTTATTCCGAGACAGTTGTACAATGTGAGAATGGCCAAACAAGAGCATTGTTGGGGTCACAGAGAAATGTGTGCCTTTGTTAATGACAATGACTCAAGTAGAGGGAGAGGCAGAAGTCCAAAAACCACCTTGAAGGAAATAGTTACCTATTGCTTAAAGTCTAAATCAGCTGTCCATGAACTCTGGCTCTTAGGTCAAATCTGGCCCTGCTCCTGTCCTGTACAGCTCATGAATACAGCCACACTCATTCATTACATATTGCCTATGACCAGAACTCAAAACCATGGACTATCTGTCCACTTACTGGAAAAGTTGCTGACCTCTGCCCTCAAGCAGGACTGTGCAACACAAGTCTAATGCACTTTTAATTTTTAAATCTTATGATTTCTATGTATTACATAAATTACATAATTTTACATTTTCTGGTAGCTATTTTAAAAACAAAGATTATCTTTAATCCAACATATTTATAAACATTAAAAATTGTTCAGAGATTTTTCTTTTTGCCCCATACTACATCTTGGAAATCCCTTGTGCGTTTTGTACTTACAGCACACTTAAGTTTGGACTAGCCACATCTCCAGTGTTCAGTGGCTGCTGGGGACTTATCACAAGACTGGTCTAAAGGTCTATGTATGGCAGGGTCAGTGATCAGGCCGTGGCCGAGTCACTGACACACACATACACACAGATTCCCTCTGGGAACCCTGTCAGGCAACGGGTAACTCTGGAGCCTATGTGAGATAAATCAGAATATCAATCAGGTCAGATAAAAAGCAGGCAAGTTACAGCATTCATGAGGGAGAAGGATAGAGGTAGCTCGAGCTACCATGAGCAAGTTTAATAAAATTAAATGTCACTTTCCCTACCACTTAGATTTGAAATCATTCTTACATTTGTTACATACTCTTAAAGTATTAGCTCTTCGAACGCAAAACCATGTTATATTCATGTTTATATGTGATCGTGGCACCTACCGTGCTGCTTGGCCCTTTGCTTGTGTTTCAAATATAGTAAAGGTCCAACTAAGCAATAGACTGTTGCTCAATTAAGAACTGTTGTCTGCAGCAAGGACTAAAAATGTAATAATAAACCAGTTTTCAGTGACTGAGAACAAGGTGAATCTCACCAGGATGCTTGGTGTTTAGCACGATCAGGATCAGAATCTGAAACTTGAAGAAATAAAGTTCCATTGACAAACACCAGTATTTATTATATTGATAGAAGAAGTGATTCTTAATTCATTTGTTAGTATGCTTTATGGGAGAGAGAGGGTAGGGGCAGTGAGATCTCAAGTCACCCATACATACCCTTCCCAATAATTAATACAGGCAATTTTAACAAAGCAAGCTAATACAGAGTCCAACTTGGCCAATTTCTGTCCCAAACCCTGAGTTCCCAACATAGACTGGGTCCTCACTGCTCATGATCTTACTCTGGGCAAGTTTGAGTCCTGAAGTGCATAACTTTCAAGGCAGCGAGACTCCAAACAACACAGAAACGGAAGACAACCTAAAGCCACCGTTGAGCTTCTATGACTTCAGGATAGCAAACACAGTTCTTCCATTTTCCCAGCCTTGCACCTCTAACACACACGTTGCTGTTTTGGTTTCTGGAGTGTCATTCTTTCACATTGGAAAGATAAACTACAAATTGCTTAGGTCATAGGAAAGGATTTATGCCAAACAGAGAAAACATGTCTACTACTTCCCAGTTTTACTAGGTTTTTGAGCCACAATTTAACTAGTCCCATCTAACTAAATTTCCCCAACAGTGGCACAGGGAATAAAGTTCTTTTACAGAATATGGCAAACTGGTTGACACCTCCAGCGTGGATGTGTTTAGATCAAGACAATAAAGAACTATATTCCTATATTGTGGGAATGATTTTAGCTATATTGCGATAGAATATAAATTCTATTCAATATTTGACAGTTATGTGTCAACTGGTGCACTGGGTGCCCAGGCATTTGGTCACACATTGCTCTAAGTGGGTTTGTGAGGGTGTTTCTAGAGGAAATCAACATTTAAATTAATAGGTCTGGAGGCACCTTGGTGGCTCAGTTGGTTTAGCATCAGACTCTAGATTTCTGCTCAAGTCACTATCTCCTGGTTCTTGAGGTTGAGTTCCACATGGGGCTCAGCACTGACAGTCTGGAGCCTGCTTGCGATTCTCCATCTGCCCCTCCCCCCACTCACCCTTGCTCATGTGCACATGCACGCATGCTCTCTCTCTCTTTGAATAAACTTCAAAAAAATCAATATGGCACAAAAACAGACACTGAGATGAATGGAACAGAATAGAGAACCCAGAAATGCACTCACAAACGTATGGCCAACTAATCTTTCATAAAGCAGGAAAGAATATCCAATGGAATAAACACAATCTCTTCAGCAAGCGGTGCTGGGAAAACTGGACAGCGACATGCAGAAGAATGAACCTGGACCACTTTCTTACACCATACACAAAAATAAACTCAAAATGGATGAAAGACCTAAATGTCAGACAGGAAGCCATCAAAATCCCTGAAGAGAAAGCAGGCAAAAACCTCTTTGACCTCGGCCACAGCAACTTCTTAGTCAACAAATCTCTGGAGGCAAGGGAAACAAAAGCAAAAATGAACTACTGGGACATCAACAAAATAAAAAAAACTTGTGCACAGCAAAGGACACAATCAGCAAAACTAAAAGGCAACCGACGGAATGGGAAAAGATATGTGCAAATGACATATCAGATAAAGGGTTAGTATCCAAAATCTATAAAGAACTCATCAAACTTAACACCCAAAAAACAAACAATCCAGTGAAGAAATGGACAAAAGACACAAATAGACACTTCTCCAAAGACGACATCCAGATGGCCATCTGACACATGAAAAAATGCTCAACGTCACTCCTCATCAGGGAAAGAGAAATGAAAACCTCACTGAGATATCACCTCACACCAGTCAGAGTGGCTAAAATGAACGAATCAGGAGACTATAGATGCTGGAGAGGATGGGGAGAAACGGGAACCCTCTTGCACTGTTGGTGGGACTGCAAGCTGATGCAGCCACTCTGGAAAAGTGTGGAGATTCCTCAAAAAAGTAAAAATAGAACTACCCTACGACCCAGCAATTGCACTAGTAGGTATTTATCCAAGGGATACAGGTATGCTGTTTTGAAGGGGCACATGCACCCCAATGTTACAGCAGCACTATCGACAATAGCCAAAGTATGAAAGAGCCCAAATGTCCATCAATGGATGAATGCATCAAGAAGATGTGGTATATATGTACAATGGAATATTACTCGGCAATCAAACAGAATGAAATCTTGCCATTTTCTTTTTTTTTTTTTTTCCAACGTTTATTTATTTTTGGGACAGAGAGAGACAGAGCATGAACGGGGGAGGGGCAGAGAGAGAGGGAGACACAGAATCGGAAACAGGCTCCAGGCTCTGAGCCATCAGCCCAGAGCCTGACGCGGGGCTGGAACTCAGGGACCGCGAGATCGTGACCTGGCTGAAGTCGGACGCTTAACCGACTGCGCCACCCAGGCGCCCCGAAATCTTGCCATTTTCAACTATGTGGATGGAACTAGAGGTTATTATGCTAAGCGAAATTAGAGAAAGACCTATCCTACATAGGACTTCGCTCATATGAGGACTTTAAGACACAGAACAGATGAACCTAAGGGAAGCAAAGCAAAAATGATATAAAAACAGGGAGGGCGACAAAACATAAGAGACTCTTAAATATGGAGAATAAACAGAGGGTTACTAGAGGGGTTGTGGAAGGGGGGATGGGCTAAATGGGTAAGGGGCATTAAGGAATCTACTCCTGAAATCATTGTTGCACTATATGCTAATATTGGATGTAAATTAAAAACCTGACATTTTGGGGCGCCTGGGTGGCGCAGTCGGTTAAGCGTCCGACTTCAGCCAGGTCACGATCTCGCGGTCCGTGAGTTCGAGCCCCGCGTCAGGCTCTGGGCTGATGGCTCAGAGTCTGGAGCCTGTTTCCGATTCTGTGTCTCCCTCTCTCTCTGCCCCTCCCCCGTTCATGCTCTGTCTCTCTCTGTCCCAAAAATAAATAAACGTTAAAAAAAAAAAAAAAAAAAAAAAAAAAAAAAAAAAAAAACCTGACATTTAAAAAAAAATAAAAAATAAACAAATAAACATTAAAAAAATTTTAATGGGTGTAGAGTTTCAGTTTTACAAGAGGAAAGAATTATGGAGGTGGATGTTGGTGATATGTACACAATATTATGAACATACACTGAACTGTTCCCTTAAAAATGAGAAAGATGACAGATTTTATGTGTATTTTATAATAAAAAAACTGAAAAAAATTCAATCAACATATCCATTACACTACCACAAAAAAGAAGTTACAAGTCAAAATCACCAAAAACCCAGAATTTGAATTTATGTTCACAGATTAGTTTCAACTTTATATATATGAAATCCTGCATTGTTTCCTTTTCTTATTGCCTTTTTCACCCACTATGTTTGTGGCTCATGCATGTTGTTGTGTGCATTGTTTCTTCATTTTACTGCTGTTAACTAACCTACTGTATGATACTGTATTACCACTGCCTACCCATTTTATTACTGATTGAAATAAATTTGCACTATTTGGCATTGTAAGTAAAAAAAAAAAATCAATAGGTCTGAATAAAACAAAAAGAACTGGGTAAGAGAATTCCTTCTGTCTGACTGCCTTCAGTCATTAGGAGGTCATAGGCCGAACAATGGCCCACAAAAGATGCTAATGTGCTGCTCCCAGAACCTGTAAATAAAGTACCCTAAATGGCAAAAAGCAACTTTGCCAATGTGATCAATTTAAGGACCTGGAGAAGGGTAGACTAGCCTGATTCCAGGTGGAGCCAATGTAATCACAGCAGTACTTTTAAAAGCAAAAAGGTCAGAAAGAGATGGGCTGATACAGGGAAGGGGAGAGAGAAACAGACCAACAGACAGAAACAGAGAGAGAGAGAGAGAGGAGAGGAGAGGAGAGGCAAAGGGAGTGAGAGGAAGGTGCTACATGGCTGGGGTTAAAGAACCAGAGTAGAACCATGATCCGAGAAATGCAGGCAGCTGCTAGAAGCTAGAAAAAGGAAAAAGATTCTTCTCTTGAACCTCCAGAAGGAATGTTACCCTGTCAACCCATTTTGGGATTTTTTTGGCCTCCAGATCTGTAAAAGAATCAGTATGTGCTTTTTCAGGTTTTTAAGCCAGTGGTCATTTGTGGCAATAGCAATTGGAAACTCACACACACATTACATGCACACGTTTACTTTTGATAAGTTATTTTTAAAAATCAGTTTTTTTTAATTTCAATTTTAGTTAACATACAGTTTAATATTGGTTTCTGGAGCAGAATTCAGTGATTCGTCACTCATGTACAGCACCCAGTGCTCATCAAGGTCACATTTATTAGTCCTTTCTATTAGTTAAATTCCAAGTATCCCAAAGGCAGTATGTACCTTTGGAAACATAAATGGCTCCTAGCTATAAACTATTATCTTGTACAAATTAAAAATAAAGCTAGCCTTAGAGAGCAGAAGGCTCAAAAAGATCCCATTACCAAACAGGGCAGAGTCTAAGAAGGAAAAGAATACAGCAAACATGGGGAATCAGAGCTTCTCATCTGGAAGTCAACTGGAACCAGCACTGTCTGCATCTTTTACACATTAGTCTGGCCTGTGAAAGGCCCCTTGTCATACCATCAGAACCTTTCAGGATCACACTATTGGGACCAGAAGTTGAACCAGAGCTGGTGTTAACTCCAGTGCCCAAACTACACATGTTGTGCCATCCTGCCTCCTATGTATTTGGTACGAAAATGCTGTCCATTCATTTCCCTTACCCTATACTCTCCCTAATGCATATCCTCGTGCATTTACTGTTTTTAATGTTTATTTTTGAGAGAAACAGAGAATGCAAGCAGGGGAGGGGCAGAGAGAGAGCAAGGCAGAATCTGAAGCAGGCTCTGTGCTGTCAGCACAGAGGCTGATAGGAGGCTGGAACTCACAAACCGTGAGATCGCGACCTGAGCTGAAGTTGGACACTTAACTGAGCCACCCAGGCCCCCCTCTCATAATCCATTTAGAAATTTAGTTAGTGTCAAGGTACTTGTTCTTTTAACTTGTGCCTGTCTCCCTTCCTGTCCCATGCTCAAGTTTGTGTTTCTTCTCCCTACATTGTGTTGTCTTGTGCTCTGATAACCCTCTAGTCCCCACTATCACACTGTTGGTGGGGGGAGGTGTAGATCACCTTCCTCTGGTGAGAGGGCTGGGATCTGCTGTCGATCCTCAGCCTCCATCCACAAAGGGCCTGCCAAGTGCCACATGTAAGCCAGGTAAAGTCCAAGCAGGGTCTTCATTTTACTATCCTGCTTTACTGTCAAACATACATTATTCCTGCCGAAAACAGCCTAAGACCATTGGATTAATGAATCTAGTAATAGAGATAATGTCCTTTTGAAAGAACAACAAATCCAGACTAACTTTATGAAATATTCTATGCTTTCTTTTTGTAAAAGCTGCAATCAGCGCCAATAGACATCTCATTTGTTTTTAAATTACAATTTGGTAGTTAAGGTAGAGCTTTAGTACCAAATACTCCTATTGTAGCCAACATGTCTGCTGTAATTATATGCCACTGCCTTCAATTGCTCATCTTTTGGCCTAAGTAGAATAAGCAAAAGCAAAATCAAAAGGCATGTTAAAGTGAGCGGATCTCATTCCACTTTGCAAAGGCATCATCTATGCCATAAAAGCAAACAAATGTTTTATCATTCCATGGGAACAGACCTGGTAATTGTCGAAACTGATGCACATTCTAGGAAACTACAGAAAGGCTTGTCATCTTCCAAACTGAATTAAACATGTCAACATGTGTTTAAGATCATAGTTAAATAAATTATAGTTATTTTTATTAGCAACTCTTCCAGAATTTTTAAGAAGCCAAACGTCCAAAGACCCTAGCCAAAAATTCAGTTAGGCCTTTAATATGTCACTCTAGGCTTGGGTTTTCTCTTTGCAGTGAAAGCTCAAAAGTCTTTTCCTTTAATTCAGACTGAGTAAGATTCCACTGACCTACTTTCAGATTCACAAGAAGGAATGTAGCTATCTTGCTGAGTTTCTATTTATTGCATTACATACCTATTGCTATGTAACCAATTACCCCAGACTTAGCAGTTCCCAACAACAATATACAGTTATTATTCAACTACCTCTATGGTTCAGGAATATGGGGAGCAGCTTGGGTGGGTGTTTCTGGCTCAAGATCTCTCAGCGCCTTGCCATCCTGATGTCAGCCGGAGCTGCAGTGAGCTTCTAAGGCTCCTTATTAATGTGCCTTCGTGTTGTCGGAAGGCCTCAGTTCTTTGCCATGCGAACCTCTTTATAGGGCAGTTTGTGTGTCCTTCTAACATGGTAGCTGGCTTCTTCCAGAGTCCATGATTCAAGAGAAAGCAAGATGGAAGCCACAGTATCATTTATGACCTAGCCTTGGAAGTCACCATTATTTTCTATGGGTTACATCAATCAGTTCTATTTTGTGTGAGGGAACCACACAAGGCTAAGAATAGCAGGAGGCAGGGACCATTGGGGGCCCCATCAGGATTTTACTTATACTACTTAAACCAAAAAATGAGCAATCGAAGGTAGTGGCATATAATTACAGCAGACATGTTGGCTACAACATGTTTTACCACAACTATAAAATTCTGATGACCTCTGATCCATTAGTTAGCTATGACAGCCATAACAAAGTTCCACAAGTACGGTCACATTCTGAGGTACTCAGGTTAGGCTTCAACACATACAGTCTGGCGGCACACAATTCAATCCCTAACACCCTGTTATGCACATTCTTCACAGCAGGTATCCTGTGCCTTCGACTTGTAAAATCAAGTATTCAAAGCGCCTATTCAGGCATTTCTTAAATAGTGAACAGGTAACTATTTACTAACTATCTCTAAGTTCTAAGCATTCAAGACAAATTTCAGAGAAGATGGACACTGCAAATCCCCTACGAACTGGGTTTTCCCCAACTCCCCTGGCCCCTGACTACCTCTCAACCTAATTCCTTCCCATTTTGCCTGTTCACTCCACTCCCTCTTTCTTGCTCCCCTAATAGGACAGGCTCATTGCCATGCAGGACTTTTGCCCATGCTATTCTCTTTGGAACGTTCTGCTGTATTGTTACATGACTTGTTTACTTACTTATTCAGGACTCTGCTAAAATGGCTCCTTTTCAAAAAGACCTTCCCTGACCACTCTATTTAGTCTTCCTCTGTCCTCCCCAGGAGCCTCTAAACTTTCACTGTGATTTTTTTTTAATATCATAGAACAGATCACTATTTGAATTTATTGCTACTTCTTTATTATCTCTCACAGTAGACTATGAGATCTATGATAACAGGGGCTTTATTTATCTTGTTCAGTATGTACCCCCAGAGGCAAACAGCATGTTTATTTGTTGAAGGAATGAATAACAATTACGTTAGTTTGGGCAAACTGGTAGATAAACCAGAAAAAGATGAATGAAGGTGCTATCTATGTTATATGATCTACATTTTCCATGGTTTCTGATCAATAAGATTTTTTTGCTTTCATTTCAGCAAATTGCTTTAATCACATTGGAAATTCTAAATAAGTGTTTTTCTTAGACATGGGACTTAGATATTACACAATGCTCAACAATCAAACACACAAATGGCTGTCAATCTGGATAGGTTTCCCAGAAATACTTAATATTCAAAACCTCAAGTTTCTATATTTGCAAAGAGCTCTCTATTGACGCATACTGTTTATATATTAACCAAAACTCAACCATAAAGGTAGAAAATAATTCTTTAACAAGACATTACTTACACCAAAGATAAGCTTGCAAAATGCTTCATGAGTCCCTTTTTTACTGCACGTTAATTTCTTACCTGAAAACCAAACTGTGGGCCTATAAAATAATTATGACATATCATGGTGTGACAAAAGTTCAAATAGCTTAGCAATTTTGTATCATCTACACGTTCAATAGGGTAAGTTAACAGGCAAAACCTACAAAAAATTTCCGGAGACACATAAATTACCTGACTCCATTCTCAAATTTGTTACATATTGTGTCTCCCTTGGCTGGGATTTAGAGGACCTAATTTCTAGTGTTAGAGTCATCGCTATGTGTGGAGTGTGGTAAGGCATTTAAATTTTCTATACATTAGTTTCCTCACCTATAAATCAAGGAGTGATGGCTCCCTGTGTATTGTTTCTTTTGATTTACTTCTCCTCATACTCTCCCTTCTACTTCTCCCTTATTTGTAAATGGAAATTCAAGGTATCTGCACAAATGTAGGAATAGCAGTGGTTTATAAGTAAATCATTCTGTTTTGGTTAAGAATCAAAAAGTTGTTACTTTACTATTCATTTCTCCCTATTGTTCCCAAATCTCCTGAGAAGCATCTAGGGATGAATTAAGTTATCACATTTTGGGTCATAAAGGGTCAGATAATACCCAATTCTGTTTACTGTTCAGACTGAAAGAAATAACGCACCACTCTGCTAATATCTTAAAATAAAGGTGGGTAGCATTCAATTAACTATGATGACTTTTCTCATTTCATCTCTCCATACACGAGACATTCTAGTCACAAACATTAATTAAGTCCCCTCAGGACAAAGCCAAGAAGATATATGTCTTCTATAGCAGTTATCTAACTAGGATTCTCAAAAATTGTTCACAATACGTCAGTGCATTTCTCCCTACACAAAGTATCGTGTATGACATATTTTCAAATGTTTGGAGCAAAAAAATAAAATCAATATATCAAAGTGGCTAAATGTTCAGAGTTTGATCATGCAGTGCAAGAAATGGGTAGAATCAGGCTACGTGGATTTGTTAGTATACTCTTGAATCAAACGTTCTTTGTTTTCGGGGCGCCTGGGTGGCGCAGTCGGTTAAGCATCCGACTTCAGCCAGCTCACGATCTCGCGGTCCGTGAGTTCGAGCCCCGCGTCAGGCTCTGGGCTGATGGCTCAGAGCCTGGAGCCTGTTTCCGATTCTGTGTCTCCCTCTCTCTCTGCCCCTCCCCCGTTCATGCTCTGTCTCTCTCTGTCCCAAAAATAAATAAACGTTGAAAAAAAAATGTTCTTTGTTTTTATCTGAATGAGGTGGTGATGATACTATGAGCATAGTTCTAGAACACATTCAATAGGACATTTTTCTATGTCCTATTCTTTAGAAACATTTCCGTCTAGAGATTTTAAGTAGTCTTTCTTTACCTAGGCACATCATTTCAAAAACTTCCTTTTCTTACAAGCTGCTTGGGGGAGAGAATATGAATTGCAGTAGAAAGCCAACATTTTATACTTCTATTTAGTAGGTGGTCTGAAAAATAATTTCCATTTTCAAATCTTTAGGCATTTAATTCCTGATAAAAATTTTTTTTTTGTAATTTTGACACTATTCTCACCATCAACATGAATCTCCTGAGCAAAAGATTGGAAGCCTCTCAAAAAGTGATTGGCAGATTTTTCACCTTCATATTCCCCCTTGGAATACCTGTCAAGTACCTATCAAATTTTTTAACCTATCAAATTTCTAATGGCTCATTGCAATGAAGGATTAACAGATATTCAACTTTGTTTTTCTAGGAAACCTCTTCTCTGCATTTCCATAATGCATTTTAATGGAGAAAAAAGGCGAGAGTAGCATTAAATTATTGGGATATCCTTTTTCTCCTCAGTAAATCTACATTTATTCTCTCACACATGGATCATGAACAATGTCTGCAAAAGATGATGCCTGCTATTTCAGGGAGTAAGGCTGGCTTTCTGCTCCATGGAACATTCCCTACCTCAAGTGAAATTACCTATCCAGATATTACACAGTGATGTAAATAGCCAACTCCACCATGGGAAAGACATTCAAAATGCAAGTAGTCTCTGATGTCCTTTATTGTTTGGAGCCCCCAGTTAATTCTAGCCATCTCCAACCCCTCCATCTCTCAGTTCTCCTTAAGTCCCCACTGCTCCAGTATGTGTGTATTTGTGATGAAATTGAAGGTATTATGAAAGTAAAACTGGGTCTACACATCTTTATTCTTCAGAGGCCATTTACTCATAAACTTAATGTATCTCTAATCAGAAGAACTTCAAGCCATGAGCCTATGTGCAAGTTGTCAAGAAAACGAAAATAGAGATCTTCTCAGTGCTCTGCAAATCATATCACACAAACTATCATCACCTCTTCAATGTGGAAGGATATTTGGGCTTTCTTTCTCCCTACCCTAGCTCAAGACTATTAATGTTACTTTTGAAGAACATTTATATAATAACTGCCAACCTTCATTCTAAGAAGTATCAATATTCTCAGGGCACCTGGGTGGCTCAGTTGAGCATCTGACTCTTGGTTTCTGTGCAGGTCATGATCCCAGAGTCGTGGGATCAAGGCCCACAATGGGCTCTGCACTGAATGTAGAGCTTAAGGTTCTCTCTTTCTCTCCCTTTGCCCCTCCCCCTCACATGCACTTCTCTCTAAAATTAAAAAAAATATAAGTATCAATATTCTTTTTGGTATGGCCATCTACCAACACTAGCCTGTGGTCACCAAAATACAACGTGGTATGAAAGATCAGACTAGAATATTCCTAAAGTGCTTATCTATTGTGTTGGTTCAAACGTATCTCTCTTCTTGGGATGGACTTCCTTGCCTCTTTCCCTTGAAGAAAAAATTTTAAAAACCTAATGATACAAATCCAATGTGGAATTTAACATTGTATGCAGTAAAATTTACCAACATTAATACATTTTTGTAGATAGCATTTCCTATACCAGAATAAAACAGGTTTAATCCAATTATTGGTATATTTTGTAGTTTCTCACAGATAAACATTTCAAAATGCATTTCTCTTGCAATTCAAGTATCTTTAGCCCACTTCTGAATCACAAAAATATTAAGTTACATTTATTATATTTCAATGTGATTTAGGAAAACATGTAACATCATTGAGCCATGAATCTGTCATTCAAAAATCATCAAGTGAATATTGTAAAGAAAGTAAACATCACTAGAAAGTAGTAAAAAAAAAATCAGCTTTGGACTTCAAAAGTCATAAATCCAAATAGGGATTATTACATTAATTATAGGAAATATTTGCCTATTTCCTATGATACAAACTCAGAATATAATTCAAGAGGAAATATACTCATTCATTCTTTAGAATGGTAATATACCATGCATTTTTTAGAATGAATAATTTGATGGACTTTTATTCTTTCTAGTTAAATAGACATGAGGAAAAAATATTCTCATGTCATTTATCGACTCCAAGTTCTTAAACATACCAAAAATAAAAGTTATGCATTGAAACTATTATATCACCACAACAAAGTCTCATAGTCTCATGAATTGGAGTTTTCAAAAGCTGCTTTGCCTATTTAGATCTTTGTTCAAAGATGGATTTCATTTTATTTAGAAAATGGAATTACTTTGAGCAGCCTGTTGAATTTATTCACATTTGCTATATAAGAGTTTATTCGCTTGAAAGGTTTCATTCTTTTGTCAAGGATTAACCAAAGAGAACTGTGTAGCATCTAAATATAGCTTTGAGGAATAATTTAGTGCATTTTGAAATTCATTACATAAATGTAAAGTTTCTCTCCCGCTAGAACTGGATGTACCTTGCATGTAACCACTTTTTGCACCTGCTTCAGATTCTTTACCAAAATTTTATTTTGTAAGTTTGAAAGTAATTGTCTCTGGCACGGAGTCATTATTTTAAGGGCAATTTTAAATTAGTTACAATTTTCACAAAAATAATCAGGAGAGATTGGCCAGGTTACTCCTTCCTGGAGGACAGTCTCACGTCATGTTCATCTTTTTATCCCTGGCACACCATTTACCAGAGTGAACAATAAACAAGGGTTGTCTTGAATGAGTGAGAAGAACCACACTGTAAATCTAGCCATGACTGTTGGCCAATGGGATACATTACGACCACCATCTGGCTTTACTCATTAGCTTAACATCTTTTATCCAAGTCTACAGTGATTCTAATACAGATAAACTTTTGAAAGTGTCAATATAGCTTTTTAAATGTTTACTTTAAATGTCCAGCATTAAACAAGACCAAATATATCTTTTCTTATTTGGAGCAAAGATAGAAATTGGAAAACAACTACTTCTGTGTTTGAGACCTTTACAAAAGTAATTTTAGTATTTAAAATCAATTAGGAGGAAAGAAACCGGAATGGCAAAAATACCAACATTTTTGGGAAAAAGCACAATAGAAGTCTGTAGACTACCCATTGCAGCATTAGTCTGCTAAAAGAATTCATAGAGTGGTATCTAGGTCATGCCAGGAATAAAATTTTAATTGAACTTTTTTGGCTTCTAGAAGAATACCTAATTTTTTTTATGTTGAAAATTCCCTGTAATGTAGATTTTGCTGTATATTATTAGTTGGTCATTAGAACTTTTATCAACATTATGCCCTTTTAAACTATTTTTCTTTCCAAAGACAAAAAGCTTTTAAAAAGCTCTGAGTTACTTGGCTTCCAAGAGAAATGCAAATAGAGGAAAATACCTCAAAATTACCACTCCCTTTGTAGGGTATCAAGTTAACAGCAGAATACATTACTTCACCTGCATGTAAAGTCCTTTGAGTAGACCTTGAACCTCAGGTAATCACGTATTTTAACACCTTTAAAGTAAACATCTTCTCCAGGGGTAAGAAGGCAAAGCTGTTAGAGCTTTTCCTGTTCATGTTATTAGTAGATCCTTTCGCTACAGTTCTGGTGCCCTTCTTAACTCTATCTAGGCAAACATTCAACTGGTTTAGCATTTTAATAGTTCTGGATCGAAATCTGGATTCGATTAATCATTTTTTATAGATTATATTGGAACTCTCTTATGCAACCTAATAATGCTCCATAAGCTTGATGATTGGACATGTTATGAAATCTAAACTCATCTTGCAAAACAGAAATCACAGAAATAAATGTGATATATTCACACTCACTTTAGAATTAAAGGTTGAAGAGACAGACTTGGGACTTTGTGCTTGACGTTGGTTTTTGTTGATTAGTGTTGATTTACAGTATTCTTGGGTAGGGGCACCTGGGTGGCTCGGCTGAATCTCACTCTTGATTTCAGCTTGGGTCATCATCTCACAGTTTGTGGGATTGAGCCCTGTGTAGGCTCTGCACTGAGATTCAAGTTTTCACTCTCTGCCCCTCCCTGTTCATGCACATGTCCACTTTCTCTTGAAATACTTTTTAAAAAAAAAATTAAGCATTCTTGAGTAAAATTCTCTCACGTGATTTTATTCCAAATATTCATTGAATCAGACATCCAGCAGCAATGTCATTTCTCCGTGGACACACAAAATCATAATGACTAAAATGTATTACAGTAGTCCCCTCTTATCCACAGAGGATACATTCTGAGACCCCTAAGAGATGTCCAAAAGTGAAGGACAGTACCAAACCCTGTATGTAATTTTTCCTATACATACATAATTATGAGAAAGTTATCGATAAATTAGGCACAGTGAGAGATTAACAAAATTGAACAAATGTAACAACCTACTGTAATGTTATATAAATACTGTCTCTCGCCAAGTATTTTATTAACCCTTATGTAACATGAGATGATACAGTGCCCACGTGACAAGATGAAGTGCGAATGACACAGCCATTGTGACACAGTGTTAGGCTACTACTGACCTTCTGACATTAGTCTATGTAGAAAGGACGATCATCTGTTTCAAGACTACTTTTGACAGTGAATAACCATCTACAATCATGGAAAACGAATCCACGGATGAGGGGAATGACCTTATTGCTTTGGGAAGGAAGCCTGAAAACAAAAAACATCTCTCTTATCTGCATACGTGTCAACTTGGGAAATCACTGCCTCTCGACAGCTTTAAATAACTTGTTTTGTATCATACAAATATGAAAAGCAATGTTTTAGGCATAAACTTCATTCTCCTTCAGCAGCACAAGGTAGTCGGCTGTGCCCAGTGCATGGCTACAATACACACTTGAAGCCATGAAGAAACCAAGGCACCTTCAGCTCATGTCACTAAGTCCTCAGATGCAGTGTCTTCTGTAAAGGACAGGATCCACAGGAGGACTTTCAGCCCTGAGAAGCTGGTTCTATTACCAGGTAACTGTGGAAATGTCTGGTTCTCTGCAGCCAAACACCCTCTATAACAGAGCACTGCTCTGAAACGTGTAGGTCCTTACTTGAATGGGGAAACGATCTCTTTCTTTAATCTTGACTTTTTTTTTTTTTTTAACATGCCAGTGAAGGAATTTAGGTCTTGACACCAGGATTCAACTTAAGTTGGCTATCTAAAGGTCGATTTCGACTGGATTCAGTACAGAACCCAACGAGTCACTATTATCACCAGGGCTACTACTGACACTGACAATTTCATCACTTTTACAACCATCATTAGTACAATTCCTATTACTAAGACCACTGCTATCAATACTACAACCACCCCTTGCCTAGGCCTTCTGGAATAGCCTTCTCAGTGATTTCTGTAACTCTGCTCTTGCCCTTTTAACATGCATTATTGCCTTCATTCCCCCCTTCATCATCCACTCTCCATGTTGCAACCTGATTGAGCTTTTAAAAGTGCTAATTAGATCCTATCGCCCCTCTGCTGAAAGCCCTCCAATGACTGCCCATTAGCTCAAAGTAAAATGCAAGCTGCTTATCCTGTTACACATCCTCTTCCCCCTGTTTACTGATTTCAAATGATATCTGGGTAGCTGGGGTGCAGTGGAAGGGACCACCTCCTTGTTCATGCCTCAGAGCCTTTACACCTGCTATTCCCATTACCTGGAATTCTCAAGCTCCAGCCTCCACCTGGAGGTTCCTTCCAGCTATTGTCCTCTCCTCTGGTCTTGTTATCACCTCCCGAGAAAATGCTTTCTAACTGCACAGAGCTGCCCCACCATTCACTCTGTAGGTTATCACTTTACCTTTCTTATTGCCTTTGGCATAACTTGGGACTATTCTGTTTAAGTCTCAACTGTCTGTCTCTCTGACAGATGTAAAGTTCATGAGGGCAGGAATCATGTCTTTTCACATAAAATTGTGCTGGGTCCATTGTCCATGCTTGGCAAAAATATTTTGAACAAATGAATGGAGGTATAAATATTACTACTAATGGGAACTTGCATTTACTGATCATTTGCTAAAAACCAATGTGCTGTGATTTCATGATCCTAACTGAACTATATTATCAGCCTATAAGGGAGTGTTAATGTTCTTCATTTTATAGCCTGTAACAGATGCGAGGTTTAGGGAAGAAGACAAATGGAGATGCAAACATTCAGAGTCTAAATTCTCAAAAGATATACACACACTAATAAACTGTTATATAAAATATGCTCTCTCATCTTGGCAACATACTTTCATAAAAACAGGTGAAAATCAGGCTTAAATTCCCCAGATTCCACACAGGGACACAGAGGCATAGAAAAAGATCCTTGCTGCCCAACCTTCCAACCTACTTCCCTTCTCTCATTCTGACTGTCCCACGCTGCAAGGGACATCACGTGCACAGTCTGGAGATCCCAGCTCACATGTATAAGCTCAGTCCACACCCCTCAAACAGCTCTTCCTGGACAACACTTTGTTCCTGTGGAGTGGCCATGGGAAACCAGGCTGAGCAAAGAGGCCAGGAAAGGTCCTAAAAGTAGGTACAAGGTCATCTGGGCACAAGGTCTTAGGAATCCAGAGCATATTCTAAATGGGGAGATCAAGGCTCCAGGTAAGGACATCCCCCTCAGTAGCATAAACTCTTCATCTTGTGAAGAAAGACTGTTATGTTCGAGCCATTCTGATTCTAGTACCCATGCTTTTAACCATTCTCACGACCTTGTTCACATCACAGTAAACATATAAATTATTTGTAATGCATACTGAGGTACATCATTCAAGCCACCACAAGCCCTGTCATGCTGCCTTGAAAGGTAAGAGGATCAGTGTTGAGACACATCAAAAATCCACTTGAGGCAAACTAGTGTCTGACCACTAGAAAGTTGAGCACTGTGCTCTACTTTTCCTTGTAAATACCCTAAAATTATAAAAATCACATGAAAACATAAACCAGACTTTTTGAGGAATAGATCATTTTGTTCCAGCAAACGTTGCTGAGTTCCTACTCTGTGTCAAACCCTCTACTAAGTGCTTCGAGAAATGAAGTATAAGTGGCTGCAAAGATCAATAGGATATGGTCACCATCTTGAAAAGGTTTGTCATCCAATGGGGAAAGTGCAGATGAGCCAGTGGATACAGTAAAAAGCAGGGTAAGTGATTTGACAACCCTATAAGGAATTCATGTATCAACACAGAAAATGTGAGGTTAATTCTGAGCCAGAATCAGGAGAAGGGCTTTATCAAGACCTAGATATCGTTCAAAGTGGATCCTGAAAAATAAGTAGGACTTTAATGGGTTGGTGGGGAGGACATTCTGAACTGACAAAACAACACGAGCAGAGGCATGACGATCACAGTGACCACTGTTCCGCTTGCAAGTCCAAGCGAGTAGATGGAAGAATACGCCGTGAGATGAGTTTGGAAGAATAGTTCATTTCAGACTGAGGAAGATTCTGAACGAAGCGTGAAGGCATCTGAACTTTTTCAAATTTTTTTCATGTTTATTTATTCTGAGAGACAGAGGGAGAACACGCACAAGGGAGAGTGCGCACAATTAGGGGAGGGGCAGAGAGAGATGTACAAAGAATCCCAAGCAAGTTCTGTGCTGTCAGTGCAGAGCCGGATGCTGGGCTCAATCTCACAAACCGTGAGATAGTGACTTGAGCGGAGATTGATAGACACTTAACCAAATGCGTCACCCAGGCGCCCCTGAATTTTATCTCCAGATCACAGAAGGCACTGAACAAATATTTTCAAGGCAAGAAAGCCCATAACTCAATTATTTTAGCAACACAACTGAAGGAATTCATAAGGAGCATAAGTTAGTATTGTTAAGGATGTGCAAGTGAGGTGAACTTTAAAAAGGCCAATATCCCTGATGAACCTGGATGCAAAATTCTCAGGATACTAGGGAATCGAATTCAACAGTCCATCAAAAAAAGTATTCACCATAACCAAGTGGGATTCATCCTATGCTGCAGGGTGGGTTTAATATTTAGAAATCAATAAACATGGTACACATTCATAAAATAAAGGATAAGATCCATATGATCTTTTCAACAGACGCAGAAAAGGCATTTGACAAAATACAGCATTCTTTCTTGATAAAAACCCTCAACAAAAAAGTAGGCATAGAAGGAACATACTTTAATACACACACACACACACACACACACACACACACACACACACAGGGCAATAGTGATGGAAATGCAAAGAAATGGACAGAATTATGGAGAAGATGAATGAACACAAACAGTTAATCATTTGATGATGGCCCCCTGCAAGGCACTGATGATAATTTCAAAGGGACTGGACAATCAAAAGACTAGTGGCCAGAGATTCAGGGGACAGGAACAGATATTATTAAATACACGGGGTTTGGAGTTTACAATTGAAAAGAGGAAGGTCTTGAATTTTCTCAGTGAAGTAGAAACCTAAGGTCATAAGTTAAAACAGAAGAGACTGGAATATGGTCAAGGGTTCTAAACATTGTTTTGAAACTTTTCAATTATGTAACGGGATGGACTTGGATCAAGGTTGGGAAAATGGATTGCTGGGTAATTTGGATCCTTATTTTCTTGCATAATGTACCCTTTACCTGATCCACTGACAGTTAGACCAGGAATTCAGTAACAATTCTAATATTCTAAGGGTTTTAACAAGAATGTTTTATGTTCTTCTCTAGGGTTTGTACATTTTTTATTTTCTAAGTATTTATATTTTGGAAAAGAATTAGAAAAGCCGCCTTCTTAAGTTTGCCAACAAGACTGATCACATTTTGGATTTGTGCATTGAAGAAGTCAATGAAAACAAAAGCAGAATAGTCAACTGTGCACTGTATACAAACTAAATGCAATTACTTCAGGTCCTTCCCCTTCACACCTTTCAGTACATACTTCTGGCAAATGAGATGTTTCGCCAAGCCCTTCAATCCTGACCATAGTATATAATGGATTGAGATTGTAACTCAAAGAAAGAAAAGAAAGTCAACAATGCTTTTAATGAAAAGCTCCCAGAATTGAATTGGCTCTATTTAATAGCCATTTATACAAATAACTAGTTTCACACAACTAACTGACATTCGCCTACAATTTTATCAACCTACTTTCAGAGTGTGAATAATAATAGGATTTATTTTGCCATCTCAAAATTGGCCTCTGTAAACTCACACAGTTCTAATTTATCTACCCTAATATCAGGAAGATTTAGTTGTAAGACACTTTAATTAGTGCTCTCTGGGTACTTGGTAGTTAGTTGCTACCATTTTAGCCTCTTCAGGTTTTATGCACACCCTGTAATTCTCATGTACTGCAAAGCAAATATAGATTACCAAAAGGTTACCTCTCAGAATACTTAATAAAGCTAAAAAATACATAGCAAAATAAAAAGTCTATTTCAAATGCCAGACTATTGCACAACTATATTCAAGGAACTTATCTACTGAGCTCCAAGAATCTAAAACTATGTCAGCAAGAGACAACAGTGGTAGCAGAAAGGGATGGGAGTGATACCTGAGAGGGAGAATCAATAGAAATGGGCAACTCGTTGCATGTGAAGGTCAAGGGAAGGGTCAAAGTCAAGTCCAAAATGTTCCACCTCAGTGACTTAGACAACACTGGGATGACAAGGCTCAAAGAGTCAGGAGGAAAAAAATAAATACTGGCAGAGGGAATAGCATTGGAAGATGGAAATATTCCACACTCAATGAGAGGGAAGAAGAGCCTCAGAGATGACAGAGTACCATTTGATGGGATCCATATGAGCTGTCATTTCTTCAGCAATAGGAGGTAATCAGAGTGAGGAACAATGGCCAGGGAGAGGTGCTGGTGGAACAAGAGATTCCTTTCTCCTGCCTGTTCATTAACAATGGCCTAGGATTACCATTTCTGATGGAAGTAGGACATGCCGCCAATTATGAACTAGGTTTTTTTTTTTTTTAAACAAGGAGGCTCAGAACCCCCAATCACTCTTTTATAATAAATGCTTCAGTACCGGCTAGAGTGAAGGTTTCAAAGTAGGTGTAACAGTGACATATTTGAGGAAACCAAGGAAACCAGCTTTACCCACCTGGCAGCCCAATCTCAAAGGCTGACGGACTATCAGTCCATGATCCAAAAACATTAAAATACTGACATTTTAAGTCAACTCTCACTCTTACCTGATTACTGAATTTGTTCAAGTTCTCTTCCAACAATGGACAGAAAGTCAGGGCATCAGAAATTATTGGTTGTTCACCCAAAGCCCTGTCAACCCTTCTTGGATGCTTTCTATTGGAAAAGTCCCCCCTCTACTATGTGACTCGGGGGTAAACTCAGTAGTTTGAGCAAGCATGGAAATCAAATTGCTTTGCCATGGATTTACCAAGTAATATATAACTAATTCTGGCCAATGTGACCTGAGGTAGTTGGCTACAGGGCCTGTGGTCTTAAACATGTTGTTGTTGTTGTTTTCCATCTGGACATCCTGGTGTTTCAATGTGACTTGTGCAAATACACAATCATCTAGTGACCATGGGAGACGGAGCCCAAGACAGAGCCAACGGCCTGCGAATGGTATCAGGGAAAGACAGAAAGGAGATCTGTCAGGCTCTCTATTAACCAACCCTGGAAAACCTCATCCCTCAGTCCTTTTTATAGGAGATAAAACATTTGTATTTCACTTTTTTTGTTGTTGTTGTTGTTACTTGGAGAAAATTCCATCTTAACTGATTTAAGAGGGGCATGGGAGAGATAAAGTCCCTATTGTCTTCTAATTACCTATTTCTCTCATTGTCTAACTCTCCCATTCAGCCAAGGCACTTTTAACAGAGCGCCGGTATAAGTGTTATAAAGTACGTCAATTACTGCTATACACTTACACAGATCCCTGTGGTTGTCAAATTCCCTGAACACTCCATTTTGGAAGAGCCCTCAGGATCATAAATCTAAATTCTGTATCTTGTGGAAGAGAGCTTTATAGCACAAAGTACAAAGAAAAGCCTTTTGAGGATACACAGATAAAAATCTTCATAAAGGAAGAATATGAAAATAAGTTTATTTCAAATCAGATAATCTAATGAGTTTTAAGATGCCTATGATTTGCTTTTTAAACAGTAGACAATGAAAACAATGTTTTGTGTAGAATATATTCTGACTTAAAAATAGCATTTGCAAAAATTGCTTCTTTTCATTTGCAAACTATTAATAGCCAAATTCATCTGGAGCAAGTGTTCCTCTGAAGGTATGATCCACTAAAGCTCTGCTTTATAAAATGCCAAGCAAGATTTCCCTTATACGGCCAAATAAGTTAAGGAGGAAATATCCAAACTCAGAGAAAAAATTACCAGTCTATAAGAAAATATATATATACATTTGGAAAGGTTCATTGGCCTGTAAATACTGTAAAACCAAAGTCTACAGTACATTTTACCCTAAATACTAAAAAAAAAAGTAATAGGAGTTTTTAATAGGCAAAGGAGATATAAGTATTCTGTATTTTTAATATAAAGAGTACAGCTTAAAGCTTCTAATGGAATCACGATAAGATAGTTCAACAACATGATGTCACCATGCAGTAAGGAAGTCCTTCGACAAAAACAGCACACACTCACATACACACACGTTTTGTGCATTTAATTTCCTGGTAACTAAAAAAATCCTATGGAGCTTTCCACTTCCTTTAGAAGAAAATCTTCTCTAAAGTACAGTTCTAAGGATTAGAACGATAAACTTTCACAAGGAATATTCTTTCAAGAAACCTCTGAAGACCTTCTACTTAGGAACCCTTACACATGCCTGATACTGCAGGTGGGAGTGCACGTGATAGGGGAGAGCTGCAGGAGTAAAGCAATGAGGACAGAAACAACAGGAATCAAGAGGAGTAGGTCGAGTTTGTGAAAACAATGGAGAGATGCCATCAAGTGGCTGAAGAAAGAATTATTCAAGTAGGGAACGGTTTTCCTAGACATTGCCATCTGGTGGCCAATGTTGGAAATCATTTTAGACTGATAACACTATACAACATGAATATTGGTCTTTCATGTGGTCCATAATTTAAAGGTTGAGGATTCTCCATTATCGTGACCATAGGAAATCCCATTGACAACCTTTATTATGCCTTTTAGAGTGCTGAAATATTCTTAAGAAGTATTAATGATTGATGGAATATCAATGTCAATTCTGAGAGAGAGGGGAACTATATTCAAAATTATTACACCTGGCTTAACGATTTCTAGGGAACTTTTCCATGATAAACTCAAATTGAGTAGATATTTGCAACTCTATTTGAAGCTATAGGGTTTTGTTTTTAAAGCTTATTTTTGAGAGAGAGAGAGAGAGAGAGAGAGAGAGAGAGAGAGAGAGAGAGAGAAAGAAAATATGCACAGGGGAGGGGCAAACTCCGAAGCAGGCTCCAGGCTCTGAGCTGTCAGCACAGAACCCGACGCAGGGCTCGAACTCACAAACCGTGAGACCATGACCTGAACCAAAGTCAGATGCTCAATCAACTGAGCCATCCAGGAGCCCCAAAGCTATAGGTTTTTTGTTTTTGTTTTTTTAATTAGCTCAACAGATTTTTATTTTTCCTTTCCATACCCACTGGCAGCCTAATGGTAGGATCTTAGTGTTTTCTGTTATTGCTCATTCTGCTTTTTTGCTTTTCACCTTAAATGTACTTTACAGATCACTTGATTCAGTTCCATCTTCAAAAAATATTTAACAGTCTTTGTCAAACTGATCTATAATGGTGAGCAAAACAGACCTAAGCCTACCCTCAAGAAGATTATAACCTAGTGTAGGTGATAAACACTTGTTGATTCATTTAAAATATACATATTAAACATACACATTTCTTAGGCTGTGTTCAGGGATATATTAGGAAAAAACATCAACAACAAAAAAGGGGTTCCTACTCTAAAGGAATGCTCTGTGGCATAGAGGAGGAAGTGAACAGAGTTTGTAATAAGGACTTTTCCCAGGGAAGTGACACTTAGGCTATTCTAAGAGAAATGAAAAGCAGCCAGTAGAGGTAAAAACAGGAGAGAAGAGCTAAAGGAAGAGCACTGTAGGTGCATATGCAGAGGTCCTGATGGGGGCAAAATCCCTAAAGCACGCTGAACAAGGTGGACAGTGCTATGACTGGAGGTTGGAGATAGGAGGGAGCAGCTCACTGCAGCACCTAGGTCATGGGAAGGAGTCTGACTTCGTTTATGAGCAGGGAAAAGCCACTGAAGGGATTTAATCACAAGGTAACAGTTTGACTTGTTTCCAAAACATGAGTACAGCTGCCATTGGGCAGATGAATGGATGGTTGGAAGGGAGGGAATTCTCACACTTTAAGAGAAAGTTTCCTTTCACTTTTTTTCTAAAAGGAAAAATAAATTTATTAACAATCTATTGAAACCACATCACAGTTTTTTGCCATCTGCCTTCTGCAGCGGATCCCAATTTTTGACTTGCAAGTAGTTTTGACTTGCAAAACACTTTTTTACTTCCTGATATATACGCTGGGGCTCAGGAACAGGAGGTGATGCTCATTCCGCTTCATACTCCACTTTCCCATCTGAACTCTTTCACAGCACTAATCTTACCTGCCCATGAATTAACCCGGGAATTTTGCATTCATCTTCCCTCCATGACTAGAAATGCTTTAAAATTAGCCGTGTCTTTTTTTTTTTTCCTGCAATCTCAGAATAATACCCTTTGTATTTGGTAACTTCATTATACATGTTTAAATAAAAATTCAAGTATAATACTAATCCCTTGTACTATGGAATTGTCAAGTTAGAATCTTCACCTCCCCAAACGAGATTTTAGATCCAAGCTCATTTATCTGAAGTTTTCTAATTATGGCCAGTTGAGGTAGAATACATGATTCTTTATAAAACGGCTCTTCGGACAAGAGGAATAAAGCATACTGGGATGTTTTTTCTTGGGCACTTAAGTCATATTCTAGATTCTGTTCATTTTTTATTATTTAAGCTAGCATACCTGCTTACTTGACACTGACTTTGCTTTTTGCCTGTTTCTGAAAACGATGAAACTTTGTGACACTAGCCACCTCTGTCTCAGTGTCTCCCTCATATACACATAATCATGAGAAAGTCCCTCAGCAGGACCAACTTCTTGCAGCATAAAATTGTGTAGCTTTTATTGGGAATTTTTAGTAACTAAAAGTAATGACTTTCCTGCATCTAGGGAGCCAGGAGGGGCCTTATCTTCCAGGAAGTTGATTTAACACAGGAGAAACAAGTCTGAAATGGTGCATAAATCCCTTTCATTACGTAACTCACTCGAGTTTTTCACTCCAAATTTGACTCTGCATCCTTGGGGCTCCCATGGCACCAGGGACTTACCTCTAGAGAACTACATTCCAACTCTGTACAGTAATGGCTTATTTCCTACATCTGTCTTCCTGGTTAAAATGTATGTCTCTGTGGGCAGTTTCTTGACTGTCTTTGTATCCCCAGCATCTGATTCATTGTAAGATGCTCAACACATGTATGAGGAAGAAAGAAAAAGGACTGTCAGCACTCGTTGAAAGTTTTTCTCACTCAAAGGCAAGTTTTTACTTCACAGTGAGGAACTACACATTGCGTATTAGATAATGTGCAATCAGGGGCAATTTAGGCCTCCAGGGGACATATGCCAGTATCTGGAGAAATTTCTAGTTGTCACAGCTCACAGGGGGGATTTTGCTACTGTCATTTAGTTGATAGAGGCCAGGAATGTTGTGCTACCCACGCAATGCCCAGGGCAGCCGTCTACAACACATCACAGGATCCAAGACATCAGTAGTGCCGAGGTTGAGGTATTCACCTTTAGATTAAGAGTTCGATTACTGGGTGGCTCAGTCGGTTAAGCGTCCAACTTCAGCTCAGGTCATTATCTCATGATCTATGGGTTTGAGCCCCGCATTGGGCTCAGAGCCTAGAACCTGCTTCAGATTTTACGTCTTTCTCTCTTGGCCCCTCCCACGCTCACACAGGCACTCGCGCGCGCTCTCTCTAAAATAAACATTGAAAAAGTTTTTTTTTTTAAGTTCAATTACTCTTTACACTTATTAAAATTGTACAGCAGCCCCAATTTATCCTACTAGAAACTTCTGATTCTTTCCAAAATCTTATAATCTACCAAAACAATTTTTGTAAGAGTTTGAATGCAACATTTTAGCATACTGGCCTTGTAGATCTTTAGATGGTTTGTGAAAGCTTTATGTGTACATGGTGCTGAGGTAAAATACGAGATGGAAACGAAACTTGAAAATTCACTGCATACACAAACCCATTTACCGCATGAAACCAAAACTCAATCCAGCTGATTTCATGATCACAAGTACAATTTGGGTGATTTCTTACAAATGCCTCTGACAATCATAAAATTTAAGTTATCTTCCTAAAATGGTTTAAGATAATCACTTTTAACCGATCTTCTTCCTGGCAACCCCCGTTGTAATAACCAATCATTGTTCAAGGTTAAACAATTTCCTCATTTTTATTTTAAAAGCCATCGTATAACATTATGCCTCAGCGCTTTTCTATCAGTTTTGGATTTGAAAGCTCCCAGTTCGTCAATTCTTCTAATGTGCCCAGTAATCTCTTAGTAAATACTACTTTACTGATCCAGTTTTATTTTTTACTGTTTTTGCATTTCTGACAACAGTAAGATCAAATCTTATGCAGCCTTTCAAGGGCAGAGAAGGGAAGGACAAGGAGTAAATGAGCAACTCTTCTTCCTTATCTCTTATTGAAGTAACATTGGCAGAAATTTCCCAAATATCAGAAGACAGCCCCTACATCTTTCATCAATCACCCTCATTCCAGCAAAGCCACTCCCAGTGTTAGACTATGCTGATTTCTGTAGCTGTGGAACTGTCCTTCCTTTAGCCAGTCTACCCGAGTTCACCAAAATATATATATACATATATAAATATACATATATTACAAAATGAAAATAAAGAAGTCCTTACATCTACGTTCAATCCACTGCTGGGCCTACCTTAAGCAAACATAACCAGAACCGACTATTGTGACCATGTCTGTTGATGTCTGCCTTCTCACCGCTGCAAAGCTAAAACCTCTGGCTTCCATAAATGGTCAAGTGTTCTGTTGTTTTTTAACTACTTTTTAAAACTCTCGCTTTAAAGAAAATCCTGACTGGTTAGTCAGTTTGGGGTCTCCTGAACTAGGAAACAAGAAAATGAAAATCAAAGAAGGCTTTAAAGGAATCCACCATCACACCTGTTGGCTGGCCAAGCATTCACCCACCCTGAGTTTACAACCACTACCCTAACTCATCCTGGGTATCCTCTCCATCCTCATGTGTCTCTGCTAAAACAACCTACTAACACGAAATATATAAAAATAAGTTAAAAGACATACGCTAAGCAGAAATTGAAAAGTGTGACAGTATTATTTTGCCTGATGATCTTTAAACACGGGTAAAAACATGTCTTTGCTACCTACTAAATGAGCCCTTTTGGTTCTTGTGACCTTGGGAAAGTCTTTTATCCTGTTCCAGTGCCATTTTCTTAAGTGTAATAATACGGGTTCTATATGCCTCTTGATTGTATCAACTATCCTGTTATTACCCTGAGTAAATTCATTCTCTGAATATCCTTTCTTTTGGGATAAAGCCAACTGGGCTGTTTGCCTCTTACAGACAGCTGTTGCCACAATTATCGTGTTTTCAAAAATGAGTGATCTACAGCCAACCAAGAGGAAGCGGTTAAATCAAAAGATTAAAAAAAAAAAAACAAAAAAAACTATTGTTTCTCCTTTGATCTCCTTCCAAGATCTGAGATGTGACATATTCAACAGTGATTTCAGCCCCTCTGAAGGCCATTTTGTTCCCTTTCTCTTTTATTCAGAGATATGGTAACCACGAATGCAAAAAAGAGCAAAGGTAGGAAGTAATCTTCAAAGTTACAAATTCTCATCATTTGTTATGAGGTCATCTCTTTCTACTAGACAATGAAGTTGAAATTCAGATGCCAGTCCTGCTGGTAATTATTTCATGTTTGAAGTTACAGTGTGTTAATTAGTAACTATAGTCTTGCCTCTGTGACTCTGTTACAGTCCTAACTTAATTGCACTGGATCTCTCTCTTCCAACAAGATACCCATTCCGGTCCAACACAAGCACTAATCCTTTTCTTACCGAGCACCAATCTGTGCGTGCCAGGACACAATATTTAAGAACACTGACTGTTAAGGAATTCCCAGTCGGGCACAGAATGGTGGGGTGGGGGAAGCTATATTTTATTTTTAATCAAGTGGGATAAGAACTCTAGGAGACATCAGTACCGGGGGGATACTGGAGAAAGAAACCCATTGCTTGGGTGGGTCAGAGCAACTTTTACAGAGATGAATCTTGAAGGATGAAGACAATCATCAGGCAAGGAAGGCAGGGGAAAACATTTCAGGCCATGAGAGCAGTATAGCCAAGACCTGACAATATATCGGATGTTGGATCCAGATAGGTAGAGTTTGACAAGACCAAAACAGAAGTGTGTGTGCAAGACACATGTGGTGTGTACAGCCAAGGTGATAACAGAGGGCTGACCATAGCAGCTCTCAAAGTGTGCTAAAGAATTTGTGCTGCAGCTTCTAGGTCATTGTGAATTTTGAAGGTTTAAAGAGGCAAACAAAATAGTATTTCATAAAGTGCATTCCATGAATCAGCAGGTCCTCTTCTGGTGGGCTTTCTAAAAATTTTTTTTATTCAGTAAATTTTAGGAGAGATTTTGTATTACAACAGCCTTTTAGAAAACCATAATGCGTAAATTCCTGGGGCGCCTGGGTGGCTCACGCGGTTAAGCGTGGGACTTCAGCTCACATCCTGATCTCATGGTTCTCCGCTCAGGTCACAAACTCACAGTTCACGGGTTTGAGCCTCATGTCAGGCTCTGTGCTGACAGCTTGGAGCCTGGAACCTGTTTAGGATTCTGTGTCCCCTCCTCTGTGCCCCTCCCCAGCTCATACTTCATCTCTCTCATAAATAAATATTTAAAAAGTTTTTAATTAAAAAATATGTGTAAATCTAAAAGCTCTGAAAAATCTTACAACGAAGGATCCTGTTTAACATGATATAACCCAGCATTTCCCTAACGTGTTATTTTTAACTTTCTGCAGAATGAGTGTTTGCAGAGCAATATGGAAAATGCCTGCTAATGTACTTAGATTTGCATTTTCGAAGAACTGTTTAAGGTCATTTTCTTAAACATTCTAGTAGATGGATTAGAAGAAGATATAGGTAGAAAAGTATTAGAATAGTACAGATCAAGGTGACAAGGCCTTCAGTTAGTCAGACAACAAAAGAGATGAGCTCTTAGATAAAGTGTATTTAGAGGAGACATTTTAGAGACTACGGTAACTGACTGGACAGGGGGATGGGATGGGCACCATGTAAGAGAGGAGGAGGAGAAAATGGACCCCATGTTGTCAAACAGGGCAATTTAGTAGATGGGGCATCATGGGACAGAAGAGGGATAGGGGAGGAAGAGCAGGTTGGGTGCAAAATAATGATTTCAGTCCTGGTGCAATGAAAATCTACATGCCATAGGCTCAATGGCTGTTCAATAAAAACTGTAAGGACTAAAATATTACATATAAAATATTTTTCAATATAATAGGAAAGGTATGGGCCTGTCAGGCTACTTAAACTATTTTCTTTACGTATTTATATAAACCTATAAATTGAACTTGCACCACGAAAACTTGTGCATTTATAACACTCTTAAGGGAAATACTTTCACAAAACCTGTCATCACAAATACATGTCTCTTTATCACATCTGCACTTACAGGCATACTGATTTTTTTAAGCTGAGACCAGCAGAGGGCTGGTGGCTCTTTTGATAATGTCTTTTGATAGCTCAGACTCCACCATTATAGCTGATATCCTGGTAACTGAATAAATGATTTTATTTTTCATTCAGAAGTTTGACCACTTCCTGAGAATAAGGTGACTGTTGTAATAAACTACATAAAAGTGGGGGAAGGGTTATCTGGCCACTGTGTGTTAATTGCTCTGTAGGAGAATTTGCTTGCACTCATTTCCTAAATATTTATACCTCAAGAACATACATCTGAAGTTTTCATCTCTTAAAAGCATCAGGACCTACATTTCCAAAAACGATTTTATTAACACTGTTAAGTGATATTGTTCTTTCAGTCAAAAGCGGATGAATGACACAAGTTACAGAAACAAAAACCTTATACGGCATAAGTTTTTACAGTCACACTTTTTAGGTATATTACGTGGCAACCATTAATGTATCATTAAATGTGAAGTGGGTGCTGTTATTAACCCCACTTTATAGGTGGGGAAATTGAATTTAAGTAGGGTGCCCCAGTTCATGCACCAAAGCTGGTAATCAGATAGAGATAGGTTGGCTCCAGAGTATGAGCTCTTGACCCTCAGGCCGTACCTTATTTGCACTCGCCCAGAAGTGACCTTTCAAAGCTTATGCCCCTGATGTCCCCATGGCTTGTGTTTATTATAAGCAGCACAATCTTTCCATCATCTGGATTTTGTATATTGAGAATAAGTTTCCTCTTAGCTCTTACTTTCCTATTCTAAAATAAATGACTTAGATAAGCTGGTATTCACCTTGTAAGATTTTCTTTTTAATTTCCATCCCCAGAGGCAATGTTTTTTATTGTTCAGAGGTCATTCCTTCAAAATATACCAGCATATTAAATAAAGATCTTCCTGTGTGATTGCTGAACACCAGGTAATTACTTTACAACATTCATCATATTTAATCTTTTTAACATAAACAGAGTATTTTACATACAAGCAATCTGAGCTCCAAAGGGATGGAGAACTTTTACCTGGTTCCAGTACCCTGAAACCTGTCCTCTTAAAACTTCCAGGGGGGAGGAGCCAAGATGGCAGAACAGCATGGAAGTTTTTTATGTGTCTCACCTCCATGAAATACAGCCAGACCAACACTAAACCATCCTACACACCTAGAAAACTGATTGGAGGATTAACACAACAATCTGCACAACCTGAACCACAGAATTCAGCAGGTACGTGGCACAGGTGAATTTGGGGAGCGAGAAGCCACGAAAGGTAGGGAACCACTTTTGCAGGTAGAGAGAAGACAGAGACTGGGGGGGGGGGGCTGGGAGGGGCATACAGGAAAAGCACCCCTCTCCAAAAGGAATTGGAGACTAAGTGGAAAATTAGAAACAGCCACAGGGACTAAACTAAAAAGGGAGAAAAGAGAAAGGAGAGGGTTTAAATTCCATTAAGACTGTAAACAAAGGGGAGCGCAAAGGCTGCAACTCCACAGCTCGATACCTGGCGGTGCTCTGGTAGGAAAGGTAAATCCCCAGGAACAGAGTGGGGTCCGGGGCGTTCTCAGGCCACATGGGGGAAAAGCAGTTCCACTGCTGGAAGGACATTTGGTAGAGACTGTTGAAGCCAGCTGGTCCCAGCAGACCCCAGAAGGCAGCCACATTCGCTGGTGTGGGGGCAAGGTCATTAAGAGTGAATCCTGGTGCCAGATGTCTGTTGTGATTTTCCATAATCCCTGAAAAGCTGCTGCTACACTGTCTCGCAAACTTTTTCTTTTTTTTTTTTTTTTCAACTTTTTTTAAATTTATTTTTGGGACAGAGAGAGACAGAGCATGAACGGGGGAGGGGCAGAGAGAGAGGGAGACACAGAATCGGAAACAGGCTCCAGGCTGAGCCATCAGCCCAGAGCCTGACACGGGGCTCGAACTCACGGACCACGAGATCGTGACCTGGCTGAAGTTGGAGGCTTAACCGACTGCGCCACCCAGGCGCCCCTGTCTCGCGAACTTTTTCTGGAGCAGGCTGGCACCTGGCCGCAGTCTTGGGGCTCCAGCAGCAGCAGGGTCCAGCAGGCATTCCTGGGTGCAGCCAATATTTGGCCATTGCTCATTTGGCCATTACTTGGTGAGACCCTCCCACAGAGGAGCAGAATGGGTCAAAGCCCCAGTCCTTTGGAAGTAAGGGGCCAGGGAAAACAGCCACATCTGAGACAAAACTCAGGAGAGAGGTACTGCCTGGGGCCTGGTCACGGAGAGTGAAAAAACAGGGAGCAGACAAGACCTGAAGACAGAGGACGGGTGTGCAATTGCTGATCTGGGAGAAGAGATTGGGTAGCTGGGTGGCGCCATTTTCACCAATCCTGTGCATGCGCACATACATCTACAAGCCTGCAACAATCCGCCCCAATAGGGTAGCAGCACCATCTAGTGGAGTGCAGAGCTGTTACACTGAGCCCCACCCAACTGGGCCAACTTCACTCTTGAAGAACACAAGTCTCACCGCTGGATTAGTTTATGGACTATAAAGAGCTACATAGACTGACTTCTAGGGGAAAACGAAACAATTGCAGTCCTACTTCAATCTGTTAGCAGGTTCATCTATTCAATTTTCTTTTTTCTTTTTCTCTTTTACAATTCTTTTTCTTGAAGAAAAAATTCTTTTTTCGATTTTTATTAAAAATGTTTGTTAATTCTTACTGTATTTTTTACTTTTGTGTGAATTTTTTCAAATTCTACTTTACTTCCATCATTTTATTTTAGTCTACTTCAGTGTATTCACCTTTCAAATTTAGAGGATATAGAGAAATTTAGAGATATAGAGGACAAACTTATAGAGAATAATGAAACAAAAAAAAAAGAGGGAGATTAAGGCGAAAGAGCACAATTTAAGAATTAGAGAAATCAGTGACTCATTAAAAAGGAACAGCATCAGAATCATAGGGGTCCCAGGAAAGGGAGAGAGAGAAATAGGGGTAGAAGGGTTATGTGAGCAAATCATAGTGGAAAAATTTCCTAACCTGGGGAAAGACACAGACATCACAATCCAGGAAGCACAGAGGACTCCCATTAGTTTCAACAAAAACCAACCATCAACAAGGCATATCATAGTCAAATTCACAAAATACTCAGTCAAGCAGAGAATCATGAAAGCCGCAAGGGAAAAAGTCCCTAACCTACAAGGGAAGACAGATCAGGTTTGCAGCAGACCTCTGCACAGAAACTTGGCAGGCTAGAAAGGAGTGGTGGGTCAGGATTCTGGGAAGATGGCGGCGTAGGAGGACGCTGGGCTCACCGCGCGTCCTGCTGATCACTTAGATTCCACCTACACCTGCCTAAATAACCCAGAAAACCGCCAGAGGATTAGCAGAACGGAGTCACCGGACCCAAGTGCAGACGAGAGGCCCACGGAAGAGGGTAGGAAGGGCGGCGAGGCGGTGCGCGCTCCACGGACTGGCGGGAGGGAGCCGGGGCGGAGGGGCGGCTCGCCAGCCAAGCAGAGCCCCCGAGTCCGGCTTGCAAAAGCGGAGGGGCCTGACGGACTGTGTTCCGACAGCAAGCGCGACTTAGCGTCTGGGAGGTCATAAGTTAACAGCTCTGCTCGGAAAGCGGGAAGGCTGGAGGACAAAGGGAGGGTGAGCTGCGGAGCCCCCGGACGACAGAGCTCAGTTTGGCGGGGAACAAAGGCGCTCGCCAGCGCCATCTCCCCCGCCCATCCCCCAGCCAAAATCCCAAAGGGAACCGGTTCCAGCCAGGGAAACTGCTCGCTCCGCGCAAACACCCAACTCTGTGCTTCTGCGGAGCCAAACCTCCGGCAGCGGATCTGACTCCCTCCGGATGCCACAGGGACCCTCCTGAAGTGGATCACCTAAGGAGAAGCGAGCTAAGCCTGCCCCCCCTCCCGCCGTGCACCTTGCCTTCCCACCCCAGCTAATACGCCAGATCCCCAGCATCACAAGCCTGGCAGTGTGCAAGTAGCCCAGACGGGCCGCACCACCCCACAGTGAATCCCGCCCCTAGGAGAGGGGAAGAGAAGGCACACACCAGTCTGACTGTGGCCCCAGCGGTGGGCTGGGGGCAGACATCAGGACTGACTGCGGCCCCGCCCACCAACTCCAGTTATACACCACAGCACAGGGGAAGTGCCCTGCAGGTCCTCACCACACCAGGGACTATCCAAAATGACCAAGCGGAAGAATTCCCCTCAGAAGAATCTCCAGGAAATAACAACAGCTAATGAGCTGATCAAAAAGGATTTAAATAATATAACAGAAAGTGAATTTAGAATAATAGTCATAAAATTAATCGCTGGGCTTGAGAACAGTATACAGGACAGCAGAGAATCTCTTGCTACAGAGATCAAGGGACTAAGGAACAGTCACGAGGAGCTGAAAAACGCTTTAAATGAAATGCAAAACAAAATGCAAACCACCATGGCTCGGATGGAAGAGGCAGAGGAGAGAATAGGTGAACTAGAAGATAAAGTTATGGAAAAAGAGGAAGCTGAGAAAAAGAGAGATAAAAAAATCCAGGAGTATGAGGGGAAAATTAGAGAACTAAGTGATACACTAAAAAGAAATAATATACGCATAATTGGTATTCCAGAGGAGGAAGAGAGAGGGAAAGGTGCTGAAGGGGTACTTGAAGAAATAATAGCTGAGAACTTCCCTGAACTGGGGAAGGAAAAAGGCATTGAAATCCAAGAGGCACAGAGAACTCCCTTCAGACGTAACTTGAATCGATCTTCTGCACGACATATCATAGTGAAACTGGCAAAATACAAGGATAAAGAGAAAATTCTGAAAGCAGCAAGGGGTAAACGTGCCCTCACATATAAAGGGAGACCTATAAGATTCGTGACTGATCTCTCTTTTGAAACTGGGCAGGCCAGAAAGAATTGGCACGAGATTTTCAGGGTGCTAGACAGCAAAAATATGCAGCCGAGAATCCTTTATCCAGCAAGTCTGTCATTTAGAATAGAAGGAGAGATAAAGGTCTTCCCAAACAAACAAAAACTGAAGGAATTTGTCACCACTAAACCAGCCCTACAAGAGATCCTAAGGGGGACCCTGTGAGACAAAGTACCAGAGACATCACTACAAGCATAAAACATACAGACATCACAATGACTCTAAACCCGTATCTTTCTATAATAACACTGAATGTAAACGGATTAAATGCGCCAACCAAAAGACATAGGGTATCAGAATGGATAAAAAAACAAGACCCATCTATTTGCTGTCTACAAGAGACTCATTTTAGACCTGAGGACACCTTTAGATTCAGAGTGAGGGGATGGAGAACTATTTATCATGCTACTGGAAGCCAAAAGAAAGCTGGAGTAGCCATACTTATATCAGACAAACTAGACTTTAAATTAAAGGCTGTAACAAGAGATGAAGAAGGACATTATATAATAGTTACAGGGTCTATCCATCAGGAAGAGCTAACAATTATAAATGTCTATGCGCCGAATACCGGAGCCCCCAAGTATATAAAACAATTACTCATAAACAGAAGCAAACTTATTGATAAGAATGTGGTAATTGCAGGGGACTTTAACACCCCACTTACAGAAATGGATAGATCATCTAGACACACAGTCAATAAAGAAACAAGGGCCCTGAATGAGACATTGGATCAGATGGACTTGACAGATATATTTAGAACTCTGCATCCCAAAGCAACAGAATATACTTTCTTCTCGAGTACACATGGAACATTCTCCAAGATAGATCATATACTGGGCCACAAAACAGCCCTTCATAAGTTTACAAGAATTGAAATTATACCATGCATACTTTCAGACCACAATGCTATGAAGCTTGAAATCAACCACAGGAAAAAGTCTGGAAAACCTCCAAAAGCGTGGAGGTTAAAGAACACCCTACTAACGAATGAGTGGGTCAACCAGGCAATTAGAGAAGAAATCAAAAAATATATGGAAACAAACGAAAATGAAAATACAACAACCCAAACGCTTTGGGACGCAGCGAAGGCAGTCCTGAGAGGAAAATACATTGCAATCCAGGCCTATCTCAAGAAACAAGAAAAATCCCAAATACAAAATCTAACAGCACACCTAAAGGAAATAGAAGCAGAACAGCAAAGGCAGCCTAAACCCAGCAGAAGAAGAGAAATAATAAAGATCAGAGCAGAAATAAACAATATAGAATCTAAAAAAACTGTAGAGCAGATCAACGAAACCAAGAGTTGGTTTTTTGAAAAAATAAACAAAATTGACAAACCTCTAGCCAGGCTTCTCAAAAAGAAAAGGGAGATGACCCAAATAGATAAAATCATGAATGAAAATGGAATTATTACAACCAATCCCTCAGAGATACAAACAATTATCAGGGAATACTATGAAAAATTATATGCCAACAAATTGGACAACCTGGAAGAAATGGACACATTCCTGAACACCCACACTCTTCCAAAACTCAATCAGGAGGAAATAGAAAGCTTGAACAGACCCATAACCAGCGAAGAAATTGAATCGGTTATCAAAAATCTCCCAACAAATAAGAGTCCAGGACCAGATGGCTTCCCAGGGGAGTTCGACCAGACGTTTAAAGCAGAGATAATACCTATCCTTCTCAAGCTATTCCAAGAAATAGAAAGGGAAGGAAAACTTCCAGACTCATTCTATGAAGCCAGTATTACTTTGATTCCTAAACCAGACAGAGACCCAGTAAAAAAAGAGAACTACAGGCCAATATCCCTGATGAATATGGATGCAAAAATTCTCAATAAGATACTAGCAAATCGAATTCAACAGCATATAAAAAGAATTATTCACCATGATCAAGTGGGATTCATTCCTGGGATGCAGGGCTGGTTCAACATTCGCAAATCAATCAACGTGATACATCACATTAACAAAAAAAAAGATCCTGTCAATCGATGCAGAAAAGGCCTTTGACAAAATCCAGCACCCTTTCTTAATAAAAACCCTTGAGAAAGTCGGGATAGAAGGAACATACTTAAAGATCATAAAAGCCATTTATGAAAAGCCCACAGCTAACATCATCCTCAACGGGGAAAAACTGAGAGCTTTTTCCCTGAGATCAGGAACACGACAGGGATGCCCACTCTCACCGTTGTTGTTTAACATAGTGCTGGAAGTTCTAGCATCAGCAATCAGACAACAAAAGGAAATCAAAGGCATCAAAATTGGCAAAGATGAAGTCAAGCTTTCGCTTTTTGCAGATGACATGATATTATACATGGAAAATCCGACAGACTCCACCAAAAGTCTGCTAGAACTGATACATGAATTCAGCAAAGTTGCAGGATACAAAATCAATGTACAGAAATCAGTTGCATTCTTATACACTAACAATGAAGCAACAGAAAGACAAATAAAGAAACTGATCCCATTCACAATTGCACCAAGAAGCATAAAATACCTAGGAATAAATCTAACCAAAGATGTAAAGGATCTGTATGCTGAAAACTATAGAAAGCTTATGAAGGTAATTGAAGAAGATTTAAAGAAATGGAAAGACATTCCCTGCTCATGGATTGGAAGAATAAATATTGTCAAAATGTCAATACTACCCAAAGCTATCTACACATTCAATGCAATCCCAATCAAAATTGCACCAGCATTCTTCTCGAAACTAGAACAAGCAATCCTAAAATTCATATGGAACCACAAAAGGCCCCGAATAGCCAAAGGAATTTTGAAGAAGAAGACCAAAGCAGGAGGCATCACAATCCCAGACTTTAGCCTCTACTACAAAGCTGTCATCATCAAGACAGCATGGTATTGGCACAAAAACAGACACACAGACCAATGGAATAGAATAGAAACCCCAGAACTAGACCCACAAACGTATGGCCAACTCATCTTTGACAAAGCAGGAAAGAACATCCAATGGAAAAAAGACAGCCTCTTTAACAAATGGTGCTGGGAGAACTGGACAGCAACATGCAGAAGGTTGAAACTAGACCACTTTCTCACACCATTTACAAAAATAAACTCAAAATGGATAAAGGACCTAAATGTGAGACAGGAAACCATCAAACCTTAGAGGAGAAAGCAGGAAAAGATCTCTCTGACCTCAGCCGTAGCAATCTCTTACTCGACACATCCCCAAAGGCAAGGGAATTAAAAGCAAAAGTGAATTACTGGGACCTTATGAAGATAAAAAGCTTCTGCACAGCAAAGGAAACAACCAACAAAACTAAAAGGCAACCAACGGAATGGGAAAAGATATTTGCAAATGACATATCGGCAAAGGGCTAGTATCTAAAATCTATAAAGAGCTCACCAAACTCCACACCCGAAAAACAAATAACCCAGTGAAGAAATGGGCAGAAAACATGAACAGACACTTCTCTAAAGAAGACATCCAGATGGCCAACAGGCACATGAAAAGATGTTCAGCGTCACTCCTTATCAGGGAAATACAAATCAAAACCACACTCAGGTATCACCTCACGCCAGTCAGAGTGGCCAAAATGAACAAATCAGGAGACTATAGATGCTGGAGAGGATGTGGAGAAACGGGAACCCTCTTGCACTGTTGGTGGGAATGCAAATTGGTGCAGCCGCTCTGGAAAGCAGTGTGGAGGTTCCTCAGAAAATTAAAAATAGACCTACCCTATGACCCAGCAATAGCACTGCTAGGAATTTACCCAAGGGATACAGGAGTACTGATGCATAGGGGCACTTGTACCCCAATGTTCATAGCAGCACTCTCAACAATAGCCAAATTATGGAAAGAGCCTAAATGTCCATCAACTGATGAATGGATAAAGAAATTGTGGTTTATATACACAATGGAATACTACGTGGCAATGAGAAAAAATGAAATATGGCCTTTTGTAGCAACGTGGATGGAACTGGAGAGTGTGATGCTAAGTGAAATAAGCCATACAGAGAAAGACAGATACCATATGGTTTCACTCTTATGTGGATCCTGAGAAACTTAATAGGAACCCATGGGGGAGGGGAAGAAAAAAAAAAAAAAAAAAAAGGACGTTAGAGTGGGAGAGAGCCAAAGCATAAGAGACTGTTAAAAACTGAGAACAAACTGAGGGTTGATGGGGGGTGGGAGGGAGGGGAGGGTGGGTGATGGGTATTGAGGAGGGCACCTTTTGGGATGAGCACTGGGTGTTGTATGGAAACCAATTTGTCAATAAATTTCATATATATATATATATATATATATATATATATATATATATATATATATATAAAAAGAAAGGAGTGGTGGGATATATTCAGTGTGCTGACTCAGAAAGAAATATGCAGCCAAAAATCCTTTGTCCAGCAAGGCTGTCATTCAAAATCAAAGTAGAGATTAAAAAGTTTCCCAGACAAACAAATTACAGGAGTTTGTGACCACTAAACCAGCCCTGCAAGAAATTTTAATGGGGACTTTCTGAGGGGAGAAAAGATGAAAAAATACATATAAAAATAAATACCAAAAGCAACAAAGATTAGAAAGGGCCAGAGAACACAACCAGAAACTCCAACTCTACAAGCATCATAATGGCAATAAATTCCTATCTTTCAGTACTCACTCTAAATGTCAATGGACTCAATGCTCCAATCAAAAGACATAGGGTAACAGAATGGATAAGAAAACAAGATCCATCTATGTGCTGTTTACAAGAGACCTGCTTTAGACCTAAAGACACCTTCAGATTGAAAATAAGGGGATGGAGAACCATCTATCATGCTCATGGTCAACAAAAGAAAGCCAGAGTAGCCATACTTAGACAATCCAGACTGGAAAATAAAGACTGTATCAAGAGATGCAGAAGGGCATCATATCATAATCAAGGGGTCTATCCACCAAGAAGACCTAACAATTGTAAACATTTATGTGCCAAATGTGTGAGCACCCAAATATATAAATCAATTAATCACAAACATAAAGAAACTCATTGATAGTACCACAATAGTAGGAGACTTCAACACCCCACTGACAGCAATGGACAGATCATCTAATCAAAAAATCAACAAGGAAACAATGGCTTTGAATGACACACTGGACCAGATGGACTTAACAGATATATTCAGAACATTTCATCCTAAAGCAGAATATACATTCTTCTCCAGTGCACATGGACCATTCTCCAGAATAGACCACATACTGGGACACAAATCAGCCCTAAGTAAGTACAAAAACGTCGAGATCATACCATGCATATTTTCAGACCACAACGCTATGAAACTCAGAATCAACCACAAGAAAAAAATTGGAAAAGTAACACATACTTGGAGACTGAAGAACATCCTACTAAAGAATGAATGGGCTAACCAAGCAGTTAAAGAGGAAATTAAAAAGTATATGGAAGTCAATGAAAATGGTAATACCACAACCCCAAACCTCTCGGATGCAGCAAAGGTGGTCCTAAGACGAAAGTATATAGCAATCCAGGCCTTCCTAAAGAAGGAACAAAGCTCTCAGATACACAACCTAACCTTACACCTTAAGGAACTGGAAAAAGAACAGCAAATAAAACCCATAACCAGCAGAAGCCAGGATCTAATAAAGATTAGAGCAAAAATTAATGCTATTGAAACCAAAAAAAACAGAACAGATCAATGAAACCAGAAGCTGGTTCTTTGAAAGAATTAACAAAATTGGTAAACCACTAGCCAGTTTGGTCAAAAAGAAAAAGGAAAGGACCCAAATAAATAAAATCAAGAATGAAAGAGATCACAACCAACACAACAGAAATAAAAACAATAAGAGACTATTATGAACAATTATATACCAATAAAATGGGTAATCTGGGAGAAATGGACAAATTCCTAAAAACATATACACTACCAAAACAGAAACAGGAAGAAATAGAAAATTGAACAAACCCATAACCAGTAAGGAAACCGAATTAGTAATCAAAAGTCTGCCAAAAAACAAGAGTCCAGGGCCAGATGGCTTTCCAGGGGAATTCTACCAAACATTTAAGGAAGAGTTAACACCTATTCTCTTGAAGCTGTTCCAAAAAAACAGAAATGGAAGGAAAACTTCCAAACTCTATGAAGCCAGCATTACCTTGATTCCAAAACCAGACAGAGACCACACTAAAAAGGAGAACTATAGACCAATTTCCCTGATGAACATGGATGCAAAAATCCTCAACAAGATATTAGCCAACTGGATCCAACAATACGTTAAAAAAAATTATTCACCATAACCAAGCGGGATTTATACCTGGGATGTAGGGCTGATTCAATATCTACAAAACAATTGTTGTGATTCATCACATCAATAAAAGAAAGGACAAGAAACACATGATCCTCTCAATAGATACAGAGAAAGCATTTGACAAAATACAGCATCCTTTCTTGATAAAAACCACCAAGAAAACAGAGACAGAAGGATCATACCTCAAGATCATAAAAGCCACGTATGAAAGACCCAACGCTAATATCATCCTCAATGGGGAAAAATTGACAGCTTTCCCCCTAAGGTCAGGAACAAGACAGGGATGTCCACTCTCACCACTGTTATTCAACATAGTATTGGAAGTCTTAGCCTCTGCAATCAGACAACACAAAGAAATAAAAGGCATCCAAATCGGCCAGGAGGAGGTCAAACTTTCACTCTTCCCAGATGACATGATACTCTATATGGAAAACCCAAAAGATTCCACCATAAAACTGCTGGAACTGATCCATGAATTCAAGCAAAGTTGAAGGATACAAAATCAATGCACAGAAATCGGTTGCATCCCTATACACCAATAATGAAGCGAAAGAGAAATCAAGGAATCTATCCCATTTACAATTGCACAAAAAGCCATAAAATACCTAGGAATACATCTGACCAAAGAGGTGAAAAATCTATACACTGAAAACTATAAAAAGCTTATGAAAGAAATTGAAAAAACACAAAGAAATGGAGAAAGATCCCATGCTCCTGGATAAGAACAAATATTGTTAAAATGTCCACACTACCTAAAGCAATCTATATATTCAATGCAACCCCTATCAAAGAAACACCAGCATTTTTCACAGAGCTAGAATAAATAATCCTAAATTTTGTATGGAACCAGAAAATACTCCAAATAACCAAAGCAATCTTGAAAAAGAAAACCAAAGCAGGAGGCATCACAATCCCAGACTTCAAGCTATACTAGAAAGCTGTAATCATCAAGGCAGTATGGTACTGGCACAAGAACAGACACTCAGATCAATAGAACAGAATAGAGAACCCAGAAATGGACCCACAAATGTATGGGCAACTAGTCTTTGACAAAGCAGGAAAGAATATCCAATGGAACACAGTCTCTTCAGCAAGTGGTGCTGGGAAAACTGGACAGCGACATGCACAAGAATGAACCTGGACCACTTTTCTTACACCATACAAAAAAATAAACTCAAAATGGATCAAAGACCTCAACGTAAATAAGACAGGAAGCCATCAAAATCCTCGAGCAGAAAGCAGGCAAAAACCTCTTTGATCTTGGCTGCAGCAACTTCTTATTCAACAGGTCTCTGGAGGCAAGGGAAACCAAACCAAAAATGAACTGGGACCTCATCAAAATAAAAAGCCTCTGCACAGTGAAGGAAACAATTAGCAAAACTAAAAGGCAACCGACAGAATGGGAGAAGATATTTACAAATGACATATCAGATAAAGGGTTAGTATCCAAAATCTATAAAGAACTTATCAAACTCAACACCCAAAAAACAAATAATCCAGTGAGGAAATGGGCAAAAGACATGAATAGACACTTCTCCAAGGAAGACATCCAGATGGCCATCTGACACATGAAAAAAATGCTCAACATCACTCATCATCAGGGAAATACAAATCAAAACCACACCTCACACCTGTGAGATATGTGAGATACCACATCATACCTGTCAGAATGGCTAACATTAACAACTCAGGCAACAACAGATGTTGGCAAGGATGCAGAGAAAGACGATCTCTTTTGCACTGCTGGTGGGAATGCAAGCTGGTGCAGACACTTGCAAACAGTATGGAGGTTCCTCAAAAAACTATAAATAGAACTACCCTACAATCCAGCAATTGCACTACTAGGCATTTATCCAAGGGATCCAGGTGTGCTGTTTCGAAGGGACACGTGCACCCCCATGTTTATAGCAGCACTATCAACAATAGCCAAAGTATGCAAAGAGCCCAAATGTCCCTCGATGGATGAATGGATAAATAAAATGTGGTATGTGTGTGTGTGTATATACACAATGGAGTATTACTCGGCAATCAAAAACAATGAAATCTTGCCATTTGCAACTACATGGATGGAACTGGAGGGTATTATGCTAAGTGAAATTAGTCAGAGAAAAACAAAAATCAAATGATTTCACTCATATGAGGACTTTGAGACAAAACAGATGAACATAAGGGAAGGGAAACAAAAATAAAATAAAAACAGGGAGGGGGACAAAACAGAAAAGACTAATAAATATGGAGAACAAACTGAGGGTTACTGGAGGAGGTGTGGGAGGGGGGATGGGCTAAATGGGTAAGGGGTATTAAAGAATCTACTCCTGAAATCATTGTTTCACTATATGCTAACTAATTTGGATGTAAATTTAAAAAAAAAAGAAATAACATTTAAAACACACACACACACACAAAAACTTATAGACTACATACTATTGGAGGTAATTATGATGGATTCATAACCTTAGTTTCTTAATGATAATCATTATAGTTGAATACCTGACTTCCTCTAAGGAAAATTGGAAAAAAAATAAAATCACAATAATCCCACCATTTACAGTAACTGATTCATTTTTTCTCTTATAAAACTTATGGTACTGGTTTTACTTAACATTTAAGTTTTTTCACAGCTATCATTTGTAATGGCTCCATCTTCTTTCATTTAGTTGACATTGTAAGTTAATCTCCTCTCATTGATATGCATTTAGTTTGCTCACAACTAAGTATCTTTTAAATGTTCTAGCGACCAAATGTGTACATGGGTTTTTTTCCCATTCTCTTCGGTTATTCTACAGAATTAAGTTTTTTTAAAGGTTTTTTTTTTTTTTTTTTTTTTTTTTTTTTATAGCAAGCAGGTGACTCACAGGGCAGGCAAACAACTCTTTTGCTTCAAGTTTACTTCCAAGACCATGAGAAAGGAAAGTCAATGAAGTCTTCTGCGACTCTAACAGTATCTTCATTTTTCAGTTCTTCCACCCATAGTTCATGGAGTTCATCACAGATCTCCATGGAATGGTCAGTTAACACAGTATATGTGTACAACGACACATTCCTTGTGCTAATTTACCTTGGCTTATTTACCTTCTCTCTATAACCCTTAGATTGTTCTCCATACAGGACACAAGCAAGGCTAGCGGTTGATTTTGGGATAATCCCAGTGAGTCCAGCAGTAAGGTGTCTATGAATATACAGAAGGGCCACAGAATCAGCTGAGGAAATAACCACCCAAGGTCTCAAATAGACAACCTTCTCCCCTATTCTGATTTGAACTAATCCCTACCCCTTGGTCTAAGCCCTCAATTAATGCCATCACGGTTAACCTAATTAAGATTCTGAAGTGCAAGGGAAAGGAAGGCAAAGTGACAAAAGGGTCATGAGCTGAGGAAGAAAAGTCCACTGTGGAATGGTATTCTCCCTCTAGAAGCTGGAGAGAGTTGACAATAATGGAATGTAGCTACCTTATCTTCTCTACTGTCTCATATACCCAGGAAACAAAAGTGGATGTTGTTTCAGTAATCACATTAAATGACCCAAAGGAGAGTCCCCACATCAGCAAAGGAGTAGCATCAGAAGAAAACAGATGAGCCTTCACCACCTACAGGGTCTGTGAGCTTTACACCCATTCACTTTTGATCCTGACAAAACCTCTCTAAGGTGGGAACCACTGCTACCCATCTTACAGATGAGGAAATCAAGTCTAGCAAAGTTGGGTTGACTTACTCAAGATTTCCTGTCAACAGAACCTGATTAAGAGGCCAGCAAAGCATAACTCTCAGATCTGCACAGGAACCTCTAATACCTCTCTGGCTTTCTGTAAGCTTCATTTCTGCCTTTTTCCTCACATTTTAAAACTATTCCATCTTCCATCCTCTATGTCCCCAAGAAGAGTATTTCCAGAATAAGGATATTTTGAGTATGTACTTAATGCCACATTATTTTTAAAAAGCCTTAGAAGCATGTTGTTTGCCTGTGGGTTTATCATTTTTCATTAATGCTAGAGAAAAAAATGTTTACATCTTACCACAAGGTGTCTTAAAGAAATACACTTAATTTGGATGGTGGCAGAGACAAGTATTTTTATGAGTACAAAACACCCACTCCGATCTCTTAAATCCAAGTGTGGGATCTTTAATATTGTAAAATGGATTAAGGGAAAAGATGAATTGGAGCTTTTGTAACACAAAATACATAAAAGTTAATATATGCACTTTTATAAACATATTACACATTTTTAAAAAATTGTGTAGGGTTTTATTTTTGAGAGAGAGATACAGTGAGAGTGGGGGAGGGGCAGAAAGAGCCTGAGACTTAATCTGAAGCAGGTTCCAGGCTCCGAGCTGTCAGCACAGAGCCTAACGTAGGGCTCGAAGTCACAGACCGCGAGATTATGACCTGAGCCGAAGTTGGACACCCAACCAAGCCACCCAGACGCCCCATGTTACACATTTTTTAAATAATCAAGTTATTACTTGGTGGGTTTAAATTGTTTAATTTGAGAGATGAAGAGAGAGAGAGAGAGAGAGAGCAAGCGCACCCACAAGCCATGGAGAGGTGCAGAGAGAGGACCCTAAATAGGCTCGACACTCAGCGTGGAGCCTGATGTTAGGCTTAATTCCACGACCCTGGGACCATGACCTGAGCTGAAATAGAGTCGGATGCTCAACTGACTGAGCCATGCAGGTGCCCTAAATTTTCTTTGAGCATAATGAGATGTCCTAGAGTAGTCACAGAGACCACCTGGGTTATCTTTTTTGACAGTAATTTAAATTGCTCATGTAGTTTATTAAGTTTGTTTTCTCTCACACCCTTTAGAAGAGATTCATTTGGACCAAAGATGGAACTGTAAATTATTAAGTGATTTTTCAAAATCTTTGACAAGGTGACATTTTAGGATATGTAAGCAAATATGCATGCCAAAGAGCTGTTCCTTTATTGTGTCAGCTGAGTATACACATCAAATGAGGCAAAGTTCAAGACTTTGAGTCCAGTTTCACTAAATTTCCCAATGTTTCTCTACCCCATCATTTGTTTTCAAACATCAGTTTTCAACTGATGCTCAAGTTTCTTCATTGCTTTCACTCCTGAGACACTGAGTAGCCTAAGACTCTTCCTAAGTCTATTACAAGTCTCAAGAATGATGGATAATCTCTCTTGATATTAACATTAACATCTTTAGAAAGGAAAATGTGAATACACCAATGTCCAACAGTTGGCTGGGTTATCTATTTCCTGCTGATATAGTTCTTCCCTCATACAGTCACCTCATTTAACCCATGACTGTTCTCTCTCACATCCTAAATTCAACTAATGCACTCAACTGAAATCCCCAACTGTCATGGTTATTATCAACTGATATCATACCCTGATTTCCCTTTGAGGATATAGAGCCTGTCTTTCCACTGAATGTTAACTGAATTGCTGTGGTTCCCCCTCTGGCTAGAGTAAGGGATTGGTATTTATCTCCAGTTCCAATGCCATGAGTAGCTGACACCCATCAGGACCTCTCAAACCTGAAAGCTCCGCTGCAGTCCACATCAGAAAGCTGCTAGTTCCTGGCTTTTTTCACATTCTAGTTCACCCCTGTGGATTCCAATGCAGAGTCCTAGTGAACTGAAGCTGGACGGGTTGTCTTCATTTTACCAGCACTTAGGTTCATAGGATTCTGGGCATCGAAACCTGGAGAATAATTTATTTAAGGATGTCCAAAAGAAGTGTCAAAATAAAGCTAAGTGTTATGAATATGGACTAACCTGGTAATTTTTATATCATCAGGGAATGATGAAATATAGCAGTCTGAAACTTTATGTCCCAGCAAGGAAAAATCATTGCATTATATGCTAACTACCTTGGATGTAAATTTAAAAAACAAATGACATAAAAATGTAAAAAAAAAAACAGAATAAGGAAAAAATAAAATCAATGAGAATATAAAACAGAAAAACTACATCTTGGTAGAAATAACCTGCATTAAAAGAAATGCTGTTAAAAAAAAATTAGGACATGAGTGGAAAAACTGGTGAAATACTAATAAAGTCCATAATTAAATTAATATTGTATCACTGTTTATCTCTTAGTTTTCATCATTGTGCTATGGCTCTAAGATGTCAATATTGGTGAAATCTGAGTATACAGGAGCTCTCCGATCTATTGTGTCAAATTTTCTGTAAGTCTAAAATTATTTCCAAATAAATTGCTTTAATAAAAAAAAGGGACATAACCATTTCCTTTTAATAGTAGGTACATACAGTCCATTACACTATTTACATTTTCTTCTTTTTCTCTTTTTGTGTCTTGGTCCCTTTCCATTAATTCCCTTCTGGGAATCCTCTAATTCCTTTTCTCTTTCTCCCCCTTTCTAACTTCACCTTAAGTGGCAAAATGAGCACAGAAGCCTAAGTAAAATTTTAATGTGTTCTAGGTTTTCATTAGAAAACAATATTAATCCTTTGAATGCCATGTTCTTTCTCCTCCCCCAGAAAAGAAGTCCTGCTAAATGAAGAAAAGTTAATTTTAATTCCACGTGATTCAAGTTTAAAAGAATAAGAGGGAAAGAAACAGAGAGAAAGGGACAAAGAGAAAGAGATGAAGAACGCTTACCCTGTTAGTCATTAATGACAAAATCATGGAGTGCCCCAGGACCCATTTTACCAACCTGGAGTACCTGACCCCCTTCATCATCCATCCCACCCATCCAGCCTCCTGGCCTCCTTCCCAGGTCCCATCATCTTTGCTTGACTACTGAAGTTTCTTCACACTCAATTTAAATATCACTTCCTCAGAAAAGCTTCCTAAGAACCCCCCGCATTCTCACCCACCATGATAAGCTCTTATATCCTAGAATATTACTTTATGGCACTTATCAAAAATACAGCAAACAAATTATTCATGTAATCATATTTGTCTTCCTTTCTAGATTGGAAGCACCAGGAAGGAAAGATCTGTTTCTGTTTCATTCATCACTGTACTCCAACACCCAGCACAGTGGCTGCCCACAGGGAGTGCCCAGTACCAATAGATGGTTGGGGAACGAATAAAAGGAATGCAAGGACAAATAAATGGATGACAATTTTCCCAAGGACTCTGCACATCAGTCCTTCCAGTTACTCCTGTAGTTCAAAGAGAGATTTTGAAGTCCTGAGGAGGCTCTTTACTCTGCCTATTGATCGTCTCTGCCTTCCCTGCTCCAAGGACCTCAAACTCCACAGCCCATACCTCACTTTCCATGCCAAGGCTCACTCTCTCAGTCATATTATCATATTTGCTTTTTAGAATGCCCAGAGATCCAAGTAGGCACTTATTTGCTGCCACACTATCTAAATGGACATGACAGAAGACAGACTTGTGTCATTTTAGCTGATATTCCCAGTGGGTGATAAATGATGAGAACACTCATCACATAAGTAAATCAAGCCTCAGCTATTCTTGACTGTTGTATCCATAGCTTCCCAGGTGTATGGACAGGGCAGATTATTTTCTATCTCAGTGTAGTCAAAATCCCTTGAAATCAATCAACTTGAAGGTGTTGTTACAAGTTCTGGTGACTACATGACAAGGAGGTAAATTCGCTTGGAAACACTGCAGTACTTTACATTGATTATTTAAAATGGATTTGAGCTGATTGGTTAACATTCATTAGGTCTCTGATACATCAGAGACTATGAACCAGGTTGTGTCATTATACAGTTATGGTACTTACAACTAAATGTTCTCAATGGGGACCTCCATGTCCTAGTGTAGGTTTGTGGTGGGAATAGCAATTATACTGGTCTATGGGGAACAGAGAAGGCTTCTCAGAGGAAGGAAGATCTGCATGATCTTAAAAAAATATTAAAATACATATATGATTGAAGGACATTTCATCAGGCAGAGCAAACCCTATGTGTAAAGGAATGAAGATAGGAAAGTACATGTCATACTTTCCCGTGGATACCACCATAATGTGCAGGGTGAGGGCACAGGTAGAGGGTCAACCAATATGTTTTTGAGTTGTATAATTAAGGTACACCCCTATTAAAAATACTTTGAATTATAAAGACATACAAAGCTTAGTAGATACATCTTTGAAGAGGCAGCAGGTTATATGCAAGATCCTAGAAAGCACCAGTATTCCTGTTCTTGTGTCAAAACAAAGAAACATAAGAGAAAATGCCACATCAAAACCCTTAGACCTGGAGAAAAGGTTAATTTTGTATACATGATTAGGCCAGAGACTATGAACAATTCTATGTGCTACATTTCTTATCGTTGAAATATTTCAAGGGGCAGGATACAAGTATGGCAGGTATTTAAGAGTAAGACTGAATACATTCCTCCTCCAAGTCAGCAAACCATGGCCAGAATCTGAGCACCTACACAGACCAACAGAGCAGAATAATCTCATTTTAAGTAAAAGGCTGCATTTTCTCTTGAGGTTGGAACCACCTTACAAAGGGCAAGACTCAGCACCAGCCAGTGAGCTGGAGGGTTGAAACATGGGTCAAAAGAAAAGCTCTTCTTTCATGTCTGAAGTGAATTCTCTAAAAAGGAGTTAAAATCTGCCTTTTAACAGCATGAAAAGGAACTGGAAATATTGGAGTGAATGACACTCTATGGCAAGTAACAAGGAGAACGTCAACTGCTTGAGCAGAAAAGGAACAGAGTCCTTGAAACATTTATAAAATACCTCCTAGGTGTATTATTGCCTGAAATTCCCTGCAGATTTTGGTTCCTATATATGGTCAGGATCCAAAGTACAGCCTCTTTTATGCTGACAAAACAGGAGGTCAAAGCTGCTATAGAGAAGTTGACACTATGTTTAAATCCCTGGGTCACTCTTGTTCAATTACTCAACAGAGGAGAATAAATATTTGTACATCTCATCTTTATAGGAGTTTGCACAATATGACCATCAAGGGTAAAAGTGAAGCTTCCTAAGTCTAATTCATTCTCTTTATCATTTTAAGTTTTCAATTCTAATTCAGTTGTTAGAATTATACTTTTGTTCCCCATGTAGTCATGCAGTTTTTGTTACTCCTTTGTTTAAAAGATTCAGCATTCTCCCCACACTCAAAATACAGTCCAACCCCCCATAAGATCCTGTGTCATCTGCCCTTGCTTTTTGGATTCATCCCATACAATTCTCCTTGTTCAGGCTAGTCTTAAGTCTATTGTTTGAAAACTTTAAGGGTTTCCCTGCCTCAGTGTCCTAGGATCTGCTGTTCCCTTCAGTTAAAGTGCCCTACACCTCTAAGTATTCACCGAATAGATGGCTACACGTTATTCTAGCCTCAGTTCAACTATCCCTTCCTGTGGTAGCCAGCATCCAAGAAGCCCACTAAAGATCTTCACTTTCTAGAATTCATATCTTCCCATGCTGCAGCAGCATTAATATGTGTGACCAATAGAATAGAATGGAAGGGATACAACATGACTTTGAAGGTGGAGAAAACCTATTGCTGCTCTCATGTTACTGTCTTGGATCATTGGGTTTGGGGACACCAGTCAACACGTCATGAGGAGACCTGTACAATTATTATGTAAAGATCCACTTGGAAGCAAACTGAAATGTCCTTTCAACAGTCACGGCAGCAGAGTCTCCAGCCCTGGTCAAGCTTTCAGATGACTGCAATCTCCTATGAGACTCTGAGATAAAACTACCCAACTATGTCATTACTGAATTCCTGTCTGACAAAATCACCTAATAGAGTAAAAATTTTTTAAGCGGTTAGGTTTGGGGTAATTTGTTACAAAGCATAAACTCTTACACATTCTCATACTGTTCTCCCCTGACACCCAACCTAAGAAAACCCTAGGCCTGTCACATGTTATGTAATTACTCCATTTTGTCTTTGTTCTCGTACTGAGGCATACCTTATCATCTTGTTCTTTGGTGGTTGTTTTTTATCGCTTTTTTTACTCCACTGGAACTAAGCTTCTCTAAAGCAGAAACTTTGTCCACCCAATGCATCAAAGATTAGTCCCAGAATGGGTCATCTAGAGTTGATGCTTAATAAATACCTGGTGGAAAAAAATAACTTGATACTCTGGAAATCTGATTTCACTTGTTCTCCATGGCATATAGGAGGTTGGCTAATTGCATCCCTCTCTCATCCTGGGTGGTGGTCACCGGCCTCAGATTCGTACAAGAGTAAGGAAGTATTTGTACCCAACCAAGATGATGAATCAGGGATCTCAGCTATCCCTCGGGCAAAATCTCATGTCCTCAACTGCAGGAAAAAAAAGGTTTTTTTTTTTTTGTTTTTCTTTCTGAGTAATAACCACTATTTTTAAAGGAATATCCAATATTCTAGGGTAGAAAATATGAAAATATAGTAGACATGAACAAAATGTAGAGAAGTTTTTGTTTTGTTTTTAGCAAGAACTGGGAAAACTACTCTAAGATCTGAGTAAGGTAGAAGTAATGATTACTAAGGGGGAAAAAAAGAAGTATCATAATGAGACGGACAAGGATAATATATGTAATCCTTCAGACTACCTAAAAAGATACACATCTGAATTGTCTTAAGCAGTTTTAAGAGCCAAGGAAAAAAATATTGCTGTATTCCAACCACTGCTTCTGCTAAGTTGAACATACTTTTTTTAAAACTTCTACAGAGGTACATGGTTTAAGACTTCACAAGCAGATGGTAGGTATAGCCTATACATAATTCCATGACTGAAAATATGGATAAGAGATCTATATGCAGCCAACATACGTATCTACACACCCTGCATGTACTTTCATGCGGTTTCTTCTAAAAATTCAGTGGGGAAAACTAGATCTGTTCTTGGCTTCATTTCACAAAGCCCTTTCAGCCCCTCTGGCTGAGGTCCTGCCATTTGTACAAAGGCACAGCTGCATAAAGTGTTTAATCCCAGCTCTCAAGGAGGGAGCAACATTGTACCTCCTCACATCTTCGTGTCCTAGTATCCTCGCCACATGTTTCTATAGGAATGACTTTCCAATCAAAAGACATCAAGGAAAGGCATGCGTGGGACTGTGGTGGAGGATAAAAAGGATCAAGAACTATTATTCTCCTTCACTGGAGGGGGGGAATCTAGTGGCTCCTCTCCTTCCTCTTGAGGAGAACAGATCTGTACCACTTATTCCAGACTTGTTTGCCAGATGGAAAGCCTAAAACGTAACTTGGGGTAACAGAGGAAATCCCTCTTAATTCCAAACTCGGGAGGGAGAGCTGTGCTTCAAAGGAATCTTGGAGACAAATCCTGCAAGTAGCAAACTGAAATAAGAGTGAGTCCTTCACACAGTGCCTGGGTGCAAAGGAAGTGTTGGTTTTAATTGTTTTAATTTTTAATTTTTAATTTACATCCAAGTTAGTTAGCATCTAGTGCAATGATTTCAGGAGTGGATTCCAGCAATTCATCCCCTATGTCTAACACCCACTGCTCATCCCAACAAGTGTCTTCCTTAACACCCCTTACCCATTCAGCTCATGCTCCCATCCACAACCCCTCCAGCCATCCTCAGTTTGTTGTATTTAAGAGCCTCTTAGGTTTTGTCTCCCTCCCTGGTTTTTTGTTTTTTGTTTTTGTTTTTGCTTCCCCTCCCTTTTCGTCATTTGTTTTGTATCTTCAATTCCACATATGAGTGAAGTCATATGGTATTTGTCTTTCTCTAATTTTGCTTAGCATAATACCCTCTAGTTCCATCCACGTTGTTGCAAATGGCAAGATTCTTTTTGATTGCTGAGTCATACTCCAGAGTGTGTGTGTGTATCACATCTTCTTTAGCCATTCATCTGTCGATGGACATTTGGGCTCTTTCCATACTTTGGCTATTGTCAATATCACTGCGATAAACATCAGGTTGTGTATGCTGCTTGGGAACCGTATTTTTGTATCCTTTAGGTATACTGAGGAACCTCCATACTGTTTTCCAGAGTGGCTGCACCAGCTTGCATTCCCACCAGCACTGGAAAGAAGATCCTCTTTCTCCACATTCTTGCCAACATCTGTTGTTGCCTGAGCTGTTAACGTTAGCCATTCTGACAGGTGTGAGGTGGTATCTCATTGGGGTTTTGATTGGTATTTCAGTGTTTGCGTTTTTTCTCATTTTTTTCTTCATTTTCCATCATTAAGAGATCAAGAAAAGGCAAGCGGCACAGAAAGAAACGGACACTTTTAAAAGGCGATTACAATTTCCTATAGCTAGAATCTCAGTAAAAATTTTTGCAAAGTAAAAAAAAAAAAAATTGTGCAGTCCTGTAAAGGGTTTTAGTGTTAAGTCTATTTGTAAATAGACTGCACACAGCCCAAATAAGCCAGTACGTACTAATCACTTTTCTGAGAGAAATTCAAGTTATGTAATTCTGCTCTTAAGTATTAACTCATTTTTTCACTCATCAATGTATTTACTCATCTCCTAATTACTTAACCAACTTGAGAGTTCCAAAGATGAGGCAGACTCAGGTTTGTAACCTAGAATGAAAAGGTTAAACGCAGATGTATCCACTAGACCAGGCTCGCATGCCTGTGCAAAATATATTCCTGGCGAATGCTGCTGTGACTCCTTAATAGAAACTGTAATAAATTCTTTGTACATTTTTATATATTTTATCCTGTCATGTGATATTCTATCATTTATTCATTATTATGCTCTACGTGAAACGTTCAGATGTAGGGTTCTATTAAGGTAAAGCAGGAGCCAAAATCTAAAAATGTGCATGAAAGTAGAGAAATTGTATTGAAACGTGTTTAATTCTTTAACAATTTTATATGACCAGAAAGCTGAAGTTAAGAGTTCATCAATTTTTGGCTTATTCTATGATCTCCCCCCTCCAACCCTTCGCCACCAGAGGTACATCTAGTTCCATCTACATGGCTCTTCAACAGTGATTATTAGAGCCAAGCCAAAATTACTACATGTGTTATTGACAAGCAACACCACAGTGTTTGATGAAAGAAAAAGATGGTCCTGCTACCTGCCCCCTCATCACCAATCTTGTTTTCCTTTTTCCTTTCATCTCTTGCCTCAAGGACAGAGAGTTTGCACTATCAGGCCAGTAGAGATCAGTAAGTGAAGACTCACTAAGTTATCATCATGCCCTCTAATTCCCCTCTTCGGGTGGTCATTAAAGATGTCAGTAAGGTCATAACATCAAAGGAAGGCCTTTGTGTGATTCTGAGAGCTTTACATTGTTTGTTCTTAGTCTATTCCCTAAAGGGCCAATGAAGCATGCTGTGCCCATGGCTGATTTGAAACTTAGGGGAGATCACGCAACTCTAAAAATTATTTCAGTTTTCAGCATCTTCTCGAGTTTGTTCTTAGTCCAAGGCCTGGCTTACTATGCCTTAGACACAGGTCTGCTGGGCATGAAGAAATATGCCCTCTAACCCACCATGAGCTTCGTGTTACAACCTTCACAGTATCCCATATACCTCCTACACAGTGTTTGCCGGGACTCTTCTCCCTAAGATAATCCTGTCTGTCAACTCCAGTTCCTGACAATATAGACTATCCTGCTTCGGGCTTCTGAGCAAGTATTTAAGAATAACTCATGTCCATAGAGAGAAACCATGCATTTCCTCATCTGCTACCAACAGTTTCCGTATAACATGCCTTCCCTCCTCCTCTAGAGCTGTGAGCTCATCATCCCTCCTGTCCACTGGTTCACCTGCACCCCAGGCTGATCTAGGGGCTCAGCCCCACTTTGTGACAGGGCCATGCCAGAAAGAAGGTTCCTCATCAAAGCAACTTTGAATTTGACCTCAGAAATCTCCAACTGGATTTCAAAAGACAAATGTCTACTTTACAGAAAGTTTTCTTTGTGCAAGGACCAGCACTCAGAGTTCTATTTTGATTTGGGATGCAACTGTTTTTTTTTTTTTTTAAGACTTTAGAGTAAGACAACAGGATAGTACTACCGTCCTGCATCCCCATCACTTACGTGTACCACCCTGTAAGGTACCGGTCAAAGAGCAATAGGTCTTTCCTTTACTTATTGGGACATTTAAGGTGCCCTAAGAGCACCTGCCACCATATGGTGCTCCAGGAAACGTTAAGATTGCTAGTCGGTCACACCTGGCTTTCCAATACAGAAACTATTTACCAAAATTATCCATGGAAAGAGCCAGAAAATGCTCACAGGAAATGTTTTCTGCACTGGAATAAATATCGTTTTATTGAATCTTTTCACTACATAGTGAGCATGTACCTTTGTCCACAAACTTAGGTATATAAGAATTATTTGTCTCTGATACAAAGTTCAAGTAAAAAATTTCTAATATGCTTTGCAGCAGAAACAATCTTAAGTTGGCATCCTTTCCTTTGTCTTCAGGGATTTGACTCAATTCTTAGGGACTTACACGTTAAGACCTAATGCAGACAGGGGCAGCCCATCTGATCCTCAATGTTGAAATACTGACAGTACCTCCTTTGAGTTTACAAAGAAAGACAAAGGTGCCAGTTATCCCTGCTTCTACTCATCATTGTTTCGGACTTTCTAGCCAATACGGTAAGGCAAGGAAAAAAATAAAGGTTTGAGGATTGGGGGAGGAAATTATCTTTATTCATCACAATAGGATTATGTTTGTAGACTATAAAAAATAATCCACACGTTATTATGACTCTTTACACAATTAGCAAGACTAGATATAAAATCCATGCATAAAACATTTGCACTTTCTACTTGCAACAAAATTTAGAAAATGAAAACTTAAAAAAAAAAGACACCTTTTATAGTAGTATAAAAATCTTATGTAAACTCTGGTGCAATTATAATTTATTGAAAGACAATTTAAATAATTTAGTAATTGTTACCTAACTTAAACAGAAACATAGTAATGGATTGGAATACTCAGTATTGCAAAAATGTTATTTGATCACAAACTCATCTCAAATTTCAATCAAAATTCCATCTGTGCAGGTGTGTTTTATGCATGATACTTGACAAACTGATTCTAAAATATATAGGGGATTTCAAACTTCCCAGAATTGCTAATAATCTAATGAGGAAGAGGGCTATTATCACAGGACCTGACCAACAGGTACTACACTATTATAAAGTTGTGTTCTCAGATAGCCAGGTATTGGACTAGGGATTGAACAACTAAATAAAATAGAGTGCCCAGAAATAGCATGAGGCCTGCACAGTCACAGCAGATGACTGATGTTATAATGAAGATCAGTGTGGTGAAGAGATGAACGTTGTAAAATGAGTTGTACTGGGGCAAGTGACTATGACATGGAAAAAAACTTTCAGTTGTAAGTATAAATCAATCCGTGATGAATTAAGCACTTTAATGTGGAAGACAACATTTTAGAAGGAATTTCAGCAATTTTATCTTGGGAGGGTAGTAATTTCTTAAGGCACAAAATAGGACAATTATGAGGAGTGTAACTGGTAAATGCAACTACATAAAAAATGAGAACTTCTGTCCTCAAAAGCCATCATGGAATAAAAATATAAGCCAGGAATTTAGATAAGACAACACTAACAAAGGATTACTATGCAGTATATATAAAGAATTCTGAATCAAAGTCAGACAATGCTACTGAAAAATACGAAAAAGAAATGACACTAATTTCATACAATAGGAAAAAAACACATAACCCAAAACATACTAAAAAAATATTAACTTAGTAATCAAAGAAGTATAAATTAAAATCCTAATGAGATACAATCACATCCACAAGGTCAGCACAACTGTAAAAGTAGTCATAGTAGTAGTTTAAGTACTGCCATGAACATAAAGCAACGAGGTTTCTCATCCACTGAAAAGAGGTATGGAAGTGGATAAGACTATTGGAAAATCATGTAGAAAATCCAACCAAGTGCCTTAGAAATTTCATTACTATGTATTTATAGTGGAAACATTCTTACACATGAGTACCAGAAAATAGGTATGAGTATTTCCCGTATGCTGCTTGTAAGAGTAATAAAACTGGAAAACCCCTATGTATACCTGAAGAATGAAAACGAAAAAGAAGTCGTGATATACCCATTCCACAGAATACAATAATACCACTGCAAAGACTGAACTTAAGGTTGTATTCAAACTGAGTAAGTCTCAAAAATACAACACTGAATAAAAACCAAATTGCCTAAGAATTCACACACTGGGGTTTTATTGCAATTACAGAAATTACAAAAACAGACAAATCTAAAGTACATAGTGTTTAGAAATTCCTACAAATGTTTTTTTTAAAAAAAGTTATGAAAACCAAGGATAATGCCCCCCTCCCCAGCCCCACCATCTGAAGGCCTATGTGTGTGGTGGGGGGCGGGGTGGACAGTAAAATGGAAACAGTAAATGTATTTCCTGTTTTGGGTCAAGTATACACAGATATGTATTTTTTTTCAACGATTATTTTTGAGACAGAGACAGAACGAGCAAGTGGGGGAGGGACTTAGAGAGGGTGATACACAGAACTGAAAGCAGGCTCCAGGCTCTGAGCTCTCAGCACACAGCCCAGTGTGGGGCTCGAATGCACAAACTGACAGATTCTGAGCTCAAAGTTAGACACTTAACCAACTGAGTCACCTAGGCACATCCTGTATTGTTTTTGGACTACATATGTTTCCCTGTGCTTTTTCATATGCAGCCTATAGTCCTCAATAAAAATCTGTTTTTATTATTTTATTTTGGTTTTTTAAAAAGCAGTTTATAATGAACCATTTATATTTTGTGTAAAACACAACATGCTTGATTGTAAAGTTTTGGAAAAACCATTATGATTACCTAAAGAAGCGTGACTGGATTTAATAATTTTTAACACTGATTTGCAAAAGATGTGGATCATAAAGAATAGCAGATGGGGCGCCTGGGTGGCGCAGTCGGTTAAGCGTCTGACTTCAGCCAGGTCACGATCTCGCGGTCCATGAGTTTGAGCCCCGCGCCAGGCTCTGGGCTGATGGCTCAGAGCCTGGAGCCTGTTTCCGATTCTGTGTCTCCCTCTCTCTCTGCCCCTCCCCCGTTCATGCTCTGTCTCTCTCTGTCCCAAAAATAAATAAACGTTGAAAAAAAAAAACTAAAAAAAAAAAAAAAGAATAGCAGAGGCAGGGAATGCTAAGGTCTAGAATAAGGTATAATGGTCTAGGCTATGCTCCTATAAGCAGGCAAAATGCAGAGCATCCCCCCCTAGAGAAAATGCTTGTGTTACAGGCTGAATATCATGAGATGACTCTTTTAATGACATGGTTTTTTCAACAAGCATCTAGCCTATATTTAGGTAAAATGAAGAGTAAAATATTCACAAAGTAAAACACTTCATCACACTGTAATACACATACACATGAAATAAACACTGTACTCCACTGAGGAGTTTCATCAAAAGGATGCAGAGGCAAGGTCAGAAACTAGACATGAAAGGCAGGAGGTTTTTTTAATTTTTTTTCAATGTTTATTTATTTTTGAGACAGAGAGACAGAGCATGAACGGGGGAGGGTCAGAGAGAGAGGGAGACACAGAATCTGAAGCAGGCTCCAGGCTCTGAGCCGTCAGCATAGAACTGGATGCCGGGCTTGAACTCACAGACTGTGAGATCATGACCTGAGCCCAAGTTGGACGCTCAACTGACTGAGCCACCCAGGTGCCCTGGCAGGAGGTTATTTCAATAACAGAAGAAGGAAAATGAATGAGAAGGGTGAAAGATCTAATGAGAGAGTCAGCTAGGGACGCAATGCAATTAAGCACATTCTGTTCTGGTGTTTCTACTATTCCCATCGGTGCTCAGCTGGGGCAGCTGTTCACACGTCCATCACATAGCACTAAGCTATAACAGCCACTGTTCCTTGATCCATGGTAAACTCCTGCTCCATTAGTTCAATTCAGATAAAAGGAACCCAAACTGGGAGTTGATCATGAGGCAACCTGTGTCCTAGATCCCAGGACCCGGAAGTAAACAAAATGTGGTTACAGCTCGCAAGTGGAAAAATTAATCCCAGGAGACATGGTATATTTCACAGGAGAAGTATCCCAAGGGTCCCATCAAAGCAGAAACCATTAGCACCAAACCAAGGCTTTCCCACAAAACGTGATGCCTGAAGCTAACTCTAGAAGGAGTTAGGGAAGAGCATGAAAACCAGAGTATTATAATCAGAACAAAATCAATTGGTACCAAATCATTTAACACCAGAAAATGATGGAGTTGCTTCAATACTAGAATGAGAAATACAGTGCTTATTCACACACGGGCGCGCGCACACAAGTGCCTGTGAAACTTTATATAATCTGGGGGTCAGTACAAACTCTTTAAAAGTGACCTCAAAAGCAATCAAAAAACCATTTCGGTTGAACCATATATAATTGCTGATTTCTTTTTTCCAACTTTGATGGACACAAGCCGCAATAGCGTATGGGTCAACCTGATATAAAGGAACAGACATATTTGACCAGAAATAAGAACCTGAAAACATGTGAAAGAGGGAAAATGGTTACTTATTAATATATCCATATGCAAGTATATAGAAATCTTACCCATCAATTAGAAAAGTCAAGCCTCAAAAGAAAAGTATGTAAGAGACAAAAAGCAGCCATGTACAGGGAAATGCCAGTGGCCAACAAGCAGAATCAGAAATAGCCCATCTCAATGGTAAACAAGGAAATGAGAGTTAAAGCAATGAGAAGACACTTTTTGGTCATCAGACTGACAAAGACTACATTTATTTCTTGTTTTCTCTTCACCAAACTTATGTTGCTTAGGCACAAAAGACAAAACAAAAAGCAAACAAAACGAAAAAAACACCCAATAGCCTTCTATGCTTGTTTTATTTTTCTTCTGGTGAAATTGCTGAAGAATACTCTGTAGTGGAAATAAAAGGAAGTAACTTCGTTTCTTTACGAGATTGTCATTTACTACAAATATTTCCTTTGGCCCAGCTACTAAGCCCAAAATGTTCGCACAGGCAGAGGAGGGCAACCCCTTCCTGCGAAAGTATCAACAGCTGGAGTGATATCCACTGGGTGAAAAATATACTATGAAAAAAAACCCCCAAATACGAATAGTTATACAACAGAGCTCAAAGGTATGTTGGCTTACAGAAATCTGCCAAGACAACAGAGGGTGCAGGTAAGTATTTGTCCATCTGGTACTTTTGAAAAATAAAGTATTTTTAAAAGAGAATATTAAATGTAGATTCCAAAGAAAAGTTTTATTCAGATGGGGAAGAAAATGTAAATGGTATCGTTTTTTTCCCTAGCATGTGTGGTTTACGGCAAGGATCTCAGGACACTATCAAGCCACCGAGGCAGCCCAGCAGGACACAGGGGATGGAATAAGGACTGTACTGCATCCCAGGAGGAAGAGCGTCAGAACACTAGGAAGCACTGGTCCCCTAGGGTGCTCAGAGAACCCTCTCTGGAGAAGAGAGTCTAGGTGGTGGGACTCTGCATAGACAAGGACGGACCATTTGGGGGTCAGTGCCTGACTTGGAATACATCCTCAATAAATATTTGTTGAAGTAACCAATAAATATACTGGAGAAAAGGGGCACCACCATAGACAAAAGCAGGACCCCAAAAGTCAAGTTGAGAGGTCTACCCATGTGATAAAGACCCATCCTGACTGATTGCAATTTTGCAAGATTAACCCACATCGTGGAGCAGGCCAAGAAGGCAGCAAGCGATGGCAGAGAGGTGAACTTTACAGGGACAGTGACACAACTCGAGTGACTATTACCAAGAATACACAAGCACCCTGAGGCACTGACAAGGTCAGGGAAGCTTCCACCATCTTACCTCCAAACACTCATCTACACCTAATTGAGTTTACTCATTTTGTTTTCTGTAACAAAGCTCCCCAGGGAAGTACTCGGCCCATTGCTGTCTGCAGAGGTATGGTATCTGGTATGTAACATGAACTCAGTATTTAATGACTGAATGGATTCTGCTGTTGGGGTTTAGAAAAAAGCATTTTATAATTTTCACTGTTAAGGTTATCTCCGTTTCTTTGTACTACCCTAAATGGCCAAGTATGCCTTTCCTATTGTTTTAGAATTTGTTTGATCCCTGAGCTATCTTATTATTCCTTGTTAAAGGTTTGGAGAGGACAGGAAAGAGTATTTTGGAGAGAGAGAGCATGTGCGATTGAGTAAAGGGGGGAGGGGGAGGGGGAGGGGAGGGGGAGGGGGAGGGGGAGGGGGAGTTTTCTTTTTCTTTTTCTTTTTCTTTTTCTTTCTCTTTTCATCTTTCTCTTTCTCTTCTCTGTCTCTTTCTGCTTCTCTTTCTCTTTCTCTTTCTCTGTTACTGCATTTCTCTTCTCTTGCGTAAGTCCTGCTCTTGAGAGAGAATCTTAAAGCAAACTCTATGTTTAGCGTGGAGCCAGACACAGGGCTTGATCCCATGATCCTGGCATCATGACTTGAGCTGAAACCACGAGTCTGACACTCTACTGACTGAGCCACCCAGGCACCCCAAAAGTCACCTTCTGGTGTACACAAACATCCGCAACACTAAGGTCCATCTAGAAGTGACAACGGTCATTACACAGAGGTTCACTTACCCTGAATGTTTGAGAGTGTGGTCCTAGTTTGAAACCAAGAGGTATGCCAAAGCACGACGTGCACAGTTCCTGTGCATCTATGTTTGAAGCTTCAATTAGAGTTGTGATTTTTAGAGGTCTGTTGTTTGGGAACATCTGTTAGCACCATCTGTATAGGATTTCAAAATCCAAACTAACAGCACGTTGTTTCTTGTTTGAGGCTCAGCAGCAGGAGAAGCCAACATCATCGGATTGGTATTCTCACTGAAGGAATATTACAGCCCCACCTAGGAACCCGTTTCCTTACTTTGGGGAACACCATCACACTAACTGTGGCAGATGTGGCCAGATACGCTTAGGTGGACACGAAGCGTCCACAGCTAAGGAGGCTGGGTGTCCATGCGTGCACTTTCAGCGCTGCTGGCTACCCTCAGGTTGCAAGAAGGTCTACCCACCCCTCTCCACCTGGGGCACTGCCACATGGGAGCTCACTCACCTCACTGTCCTATCTCCATCTCGCTTCCAGGCATCCTTCTTTTCTGGAGTTTCCCAAGCTTCCACATTCTGACAAGAATGCTTTTCTTAAAAATTCTATCTACTCCCACACTTTTAACTTCTTTTGAATATTTAATTTTGAGGGGGGAGGGGTGGTGAGGGAGGGGCAGATAGAAGAAGACACGGATCTGAAGCAGGCTCCAGGCTCTGAGCTGTCAGCTCAGAGCCCATGTGGGGCTGGAACTCATGAACTTTGAGATCATGACCTGAGCCAAAGTCACTTAACCTACTAAGCCACCCAGGCACTCTTTTTTTTTTTTTTTTCCTTTACTCTCACACTTTTAAATGCCACCACTTAGAATTACCTTCTAATCCCCCAACAACTGTGTGAGTCTACGATCTTCCGAGGTTTACGTTTTACGGTCCTATCTCTATTTCTTTTTGTTTAACACATTCATCTGTCCCCTGCCCCATCCAGGCCTTCAGATGGGCAATATTTCAGAGAGTGAGACAGTCTGGGCAGGAGCCCTGGTCTGCCACTTGCCACCTATAGAACCCGAGATGACACTGGCAAAGTTTACCTGAACTTTGTGGCCCTTAGTTTTCTCATTTGTAGTACCAGCCTCAATGGGTTAGTTGTAAAGATAAAGAAAAATAAACCGTTAAAGCAAACAAAAAAGCTATTAGTACCCTAGTTTTTAACAATTTTTTAGTATTTATGTTTTTTTGTTTGTTTGTTTGTTTGTTTTTTTGAGAGAGAGGGAGTGGGGAGAGACACAGAGAGAAGGAGACACAGAATCCAAGGCAGGTTCCAGGCTCCGAGCTGTCAGCACAGAGCCCGACACGGGGCTCAAACTCACAGAATGCAAGATCATGACCTAAGCCGAAGTTGGACGCTTAACATACTGAGCCCCCCAGGCGCATCCCCTCTTTTTGTTTTTTTTAAATTATTTATAGTACTCTAGTTTTTAAATTGAAACAAATTATCTTTGCAAAAATAAAATCAACTTGTTTTTGTATACAAGATAGCTAGTGATTCACCTTAACAGTCTGGTTACTGTTAACCAATGTAACTTGCTACTCCAATGTAGCTTGCCTCAACGTTGATGGAGATCAATAAGCTCAAGGTAAAGTTTTCTTTAAAATCAGCCATCCTTAGATGGATACATGGAGAACATATCTCCATTATCTTATGAGAAAGAAGACCAAACAAGATGGCCTTACAAGTTGCCCTTCCGGTTTTTTCCTCTATAAAACTGATTCTGTTAGCATATGATTTTTTGAATGGTAAGACAGCACATTTCTAAGGATAAACACATTTTACATTAAAAACCCTACCCAGAAGGTCAACTATCTGAAAGAGGAAACTCATCTATACATCTTTATTCAGGATGTTTTTAGTACAGAAAATTCTGTGACTTAAGTTTAATGTAACTTAGAACTCTTTTTTTTTTTTTTAATGTTTATTTTTGAGAGAGAGAGACAGAGCACAAGCAGGGGAGGGACACAGTGAGGGAGACACAGAATCGCCAACAGGCTGTGGGCTCTGAGCTGCCAGCACAGAGTCTGACATGGGGCTCAAACCCAGGAGCAAGATCATGACCTGAGCTCAAGTCAGACGGTTAACTGACTGGCCACCCTGGCGCCTCTAAAACTCTCAACTTTTAAGAAAAAGCTTGGTAGTGACCATAAAACCACCAACCTCCTTTAATTTAAGACAGCTGAGTTTTGTTTTGTTTCAAATATTGACTTTTTAATGCCCTAGGTTTTGAGCAGAGAGTATCTTTGAGTTAATGCTTTTGCACTTCAAGATCCAATCAATCTCATCGTTCTACTCGGAAGGTTCTGTCTCCCAGTTGGCAGATCTTAAGCCGATTCGCAAAATCCCCAAATTTCTAATTATAAGACTCCTGTTTTTCTACAGTTACTGATAAGCAAGGAAAATTGAACCCACTGACCGATCACTCTTTAGGTTAAAAGGGACAAAGTTAGTAAAGGTTACTGAATAACTTTGTCCTCATTAACCTAAGTTATTCCGTAACCTTCGCTAACTTTGCACATTACCATACTCCATCCATTAAGATTCTGTAGGTCAAAGACTAATGTGCTATACATTCTTTGGTGCACACAGTTATGAACTAAGCCTGGAAAAAAAAAAGAATATTCATTCTGAGAAATGCTATAAAAGCTAGATTACTATGAAAGAATCATTAATTAAGTCTGCATTTTGCATTGTACTTAAAATGTATAGGAGTTATTTTGGACAAAATTCTAATCAACTAAAAGCTTTAATTCCCACACGGTTTAAAAACACATCATTCTTATTTTCGATTTTATTTAAAATGAGCGGACACAGAATCAGTAAATCCGGAGTTCTCCATAAAGGAGAAGAGAGGAAACCTAGCTGTGTTTATACATTTGCATGTTTGACAAGACTTAAAACATTTTGCATTCTTTTTTTTTTTTTTTTTATAAAAGGGGACTTCTCAACTCTGGAAGCTTTCAGCCCCACTGAACCCACACCCAATCCTGCCTGGCTATGCATCATTTATCTGAAGATTCGAAATAATTCACTTTTTCCAGACCTGCTGTTCAAATTACCTGCATACTTACCATCGGCCACCAGAGGGCCCTAGCTACATAATGTAAAGAGAACCTCTGTGCCTCTTTTTCGATTCCTTTTTGTGTATCCAGACCAGCAAGGCCAACGCTGAGCAAACACTGGCACTCTCAGAATTGAAAAGCTGCCTATTAGCTAGAAGAGCTTCCATCGAGAGACTGATAGGGCAGAAATGTCTTGTTCTGCTCCACAGCTGCCAGCCCTTTACTTGGCAAACTTAGAGGGAAGCAAGGCCCAGCATGCCCTCATGTTTAACAAAGTTGAATGAAAGGCCATTTCATCCCAGGGCTGCTCAGTCAAAATCAAATAATGCCTAAGCTGTTTGGTCCAAGCCACTCAAGTGCCCAGCCATCATACAAGGCTCTCTTTGCTGAGAGCAAGGGCCAACACCACTGGTCTCTCCACGCATTTAGCTTGTCCCTGTGGTTTCTGTTGCCTAACTTCCCAGCTGGGGTTTGTACCAGATTTCAAATTCAAGCCTCCCAGAAGGTTGCCACATAGACTTCCTTTGACCATTACCCTGCAGGTGCAAATTAACCTATCAGGCCCCCTAATTTCAAAACAGGAATATATCCATTTTACAAAGCCAAAGATCTGCAATGAGACAGCACAAAACAATTCACACTTGGTTGTCACTTTCCTCCAAATCCTTATTTCTTCTAATACTTACTTCTGCCCAGATGAGAAGTCACGTTTCAGGAGACCTAGAAACCACAGTTTCGTATGAGAAGGTGAGGAGAAAGTTTAGTAGTGTCCTCTAAGATCCTAAGAATTCCCTTTCACAGGGCACCTGGGTGGCTCAGTCAGTTAAGTGTCCGACTCTTGATTTCAGCTCAGATCATGATTTCCTGGTTCCTGAGTTTGAGCCCCACATTAGGCTCCACACTAACAGTGCTTAGCCTGCTTGGGATTGTCTCTCTCCCTCTCTCTGCCTTTCCCTCCTGCATTCTCTCTCAAATAAACAACAACAAAAATTCCCTCACATAAGCCTCTCAACAAAGGTAAGTATGGTAACACCTGAAATTCTGTAATTAGACTCATCAGAAATAGGAGATTTAGGGGTGCCTGAGTGGCTCAGTTGGGTAAGCTCCAGACTCTTGGTTTCAGCTCAGGTCATGACCTCACAGTTCATAGGATCGAGTCCCAAGTCCAGTTCTGTGCTAACAGTATGGAGCCTGCTGAAGGTTCTCTGTCTCTCCCCTCTCTCTACCCCTCCTCTCCTCACACTCTCTCTCAAAATAAATAACCTTAAAAAAAATAAAAGAAATAGGAGATTTATACCTTCCCAATCAACTTGTTGATAAATCATGATTAACAGTTCAGGAAACTCAGATTAGACGACAGTAATTCAAATTAAGCTGAGCCAAGGGAGGGCATGTAATTTATTCAGATTTCCAATCTGTTTATTGCAAGCAGCCAGAATCTTGCTGTGATCTGCCCTTCATGTGCAAAGCTTGCTTTGCAAAATCTATCTTCCATGGAAGGGGACAATCTCTTCCCAGAGAATCCAGCCCCTTAATACATTAATTCTTTAATTCCTCACTAATCAAACTAGCTTTCTTGGTCACTTGAGCCCAACGGAGTTCCAATACCTGTGGAAGGCTGGGCCAGGAAAAGACATTTACTGGCATCAACAGCTTAAGCCAGCAAAACAGTCATAGGGCAGAAGACAAAATGAAATAGAAGTCAACATGGTAAATTCTATTCAATTCCACCTGGAATACTGGTAATAAAAATCACATGTCAAATGCCTCTCAGATTTCATCTAATACTGCTCTACACCCTGTGTGTTGTGTTCTAGCTGTATTGGCCTTCTTCCTGGTTTTCAAAATGCCAACCTTTTTCCCCTGCCTGTGTTGTTTCTCTCACATCCTCAATGTGCCTGGCTTCTCCTCATTGTTTAAAGCTCCAATACCACGTCTTATCAAGGCCTTCCCTGAACACATTAGCCCAAGTGGCCCTTCCAGTCCCATACCCCTCCCAACTGCGTACCACTTACCACCTTTTACAATCCTTCACTTATTTGTTCATTCTCTGGTGTCTCTTAAGCCAATATGAATTCCAAAAGTCTAGGTCCTTGTACCTTGCTCACTGATATGCATAACCCTGGAGCCTGAAACTTTTAAGTATTCCCTCCCCCAGCCACCGCCTTTGGTACTCCATGAATACTTGTTAAATCAATGAATGAGGGATAAAATTATTCTTGATAACTTTATATTACATAATTAAGAAAAGAGTAGCCTATTCTGAGGATTTATATCTCAGAGAAATGCAGAGTGGAAGGAAAACCAGCCTGGATACAGTGTATAAATGGTCAGAGGAAGAATTATAGGTATCCAGGGAAGAAACAAGGACTTGCCTTTCCTTCCTGAGTCTTGAGAATCTTGGAACATACACCAAAGTGCTACAGTGGCTGTAGAGAAAATAGGTTTTCACTATAGGATTGGCACAGAAGTTCCACCTTATGCAGGGTAGGGAGAAAACATTAATCTGGGTACAAAAATTCCTATGTTCTTTGGTACTACATGTTTTATGGATACTCACCAACTTCAGAAAAGTAGGAATTTGACATGTGTAGGTTCTCAATTTGGGGCAGGCAAATGTAGAGAGAAAGGTTTTCAAAATTCTACTTCTGGACTCTGATGCACAAAAAGGCTAAAATTACAGAACCTAGAACATGTTGTCATTTACTCAAAAAAAAAAAAAAAAAGACTCAGCCTATTAATCCTTTACTCTAGCCACTTACTATGCTGTCAACTGAAGAAACTCTTATTTCTTATAGTAGCTATAGGAGACAGATGCATTTATTCTTGTCATTGAACTCATTCAGGAAATGAGACAAAGGTAGTTAAGCAACACACCCAGTGTCACCTAAGTGACATTGCAAGAGCTGGGAATGGAACTCTAGAAGCAGGTAGTACAGGCAAGGTCACATTTCTGAGACATCTTCGGCCAGTTTTCCCAGACATTTTCAAGAACTGCCAAAGACAAACAGTGACGGTCCTACAGTCAAACTTCCTGGAAGACAGAATGCCCATGTTGCTTAATCGTCTCTTCTCTGTGACTGAGTCCAATCCTAAGTGTTTGTTAAAGGGTTTTAATCTGTGTTCGCTGGATGGAAATTTTCTAACATGTGCTGCTTCCTTCACGTGAAGCATTCTTTCTTCTATTATTCCTTGCTCTAAATCTCTGCCATTTTTTTTAAATTATGCCATTAAACAAAGAGATACCTAGGCACCTGGTGGCTCAGTTAGTTAAGCATCTGACTCCAGATTTCAACTCACCACAATCTCACAGTCTTGAGATTGAGCCCCATGTCGGGCTCTGTACAGACACTGGAGCTTGCTCGAGATTTTCTCCCTTACTCTGGCTGCCTGTCTCCTGCTCACACATGCTCAAGCACTCTTTCAAAATAAATAAAAAGAAAAGAGCTATCTTAAAGATAGAAGACATGTTAGCACAGGAACAAATTCTAAATCCATAAAATGCCATTTATAGTATGTGCTATTTTCTGTATGCAGAGCTAAAATTGGTTGATAATTAGCAAAATTACAATTTACTGATACTTTTGTCCATAGCATTAAATTGTTTCATGTATATTTGCATGTATCTATGCATGTACATATATACATGCACACGTATGTATATTTATACATAGACAAAAATAAGGTTCATGTAAACATAAAATTCTCTAGTGAAAAGTATATACCCATGGCTTCCAATAGTATGGTGAGACTAGTTTTACACACACACACACACACACACTCCCTCTCCCTTGCACTCCCCCTCTCTCTCCCTCCCTCACTCTCTGTAATACAGAAGAACTAAAAATGATGGGTTAAAAAAATAATTTTAATTTTAAAGAAAATTTCTTGGAGGACAGAAATGACAACAAAGAATGAATCCCAAAAGGTAAAACAGTACTTCAGTACACGTTTACTCTGGGAGTGTGGGCCAATCCACAGTTACTCAGAGTCTGGTTTCTTAAAGGTTGCATGAGCAGAATATTGGAGAAAAAAGCTGAAAGCCCAAGTAGATGGGAAGTCAGAGAGAAGACATGCATATATGAAGCCAGAGCAGTCTCCAGTAGAGGCTGACAGTGGGCATGATACCCTCTCCATCTCGACTCCAGACCGGGACGACGAGAACAATTTTCCTTGAGACTTTCTAACCCCAGGTCGAGTTGTGTTTTGGGAGAGCCTCATTTGTACAGCCTCGGTGGCTCAATACTCCCTAGTGTGCACATTTAAGGAGTTAATGGATGGGTAGTGTCTTTAGCACCACATATAAAGCAAACCCAAATCCTCTCTGAAGGAACACTTTAAAACAAAGCCTGAAAGAATTTCCACAGGTAAAGCTCCAAGGAACATAAGCTCCTAAGGAAAAAACTTCACAAAACAGGTAAGCAAACAATACCTGAGTAGGCTAGTGTAGTAACCTACAGTCAGCAAAAAATGCAAATTGTAGGAACAGCCCTGCGAAACCCACAAATCTTTCCTATCTGTAAGTGCTTTAAACGAATAAATAAAAGATGATCCTGAAAGCAAATAAAAGGAAAAGAGACCAAAAATGGACCACAAAGTTTCAAAAAAAAAAAAAAAAAAAGCAGTAAGCTTCTAGAGAGAAGACCTCTAATAAAAATCACAACCCTAATGAGCTTAACAGAATAGGCACAATTGAGGAAAAGTTTGTGAACTTAAACTCTTGATCTGAAGAAATTACTCTAATGTAGCACTCAGAGGCAAAAATACCAAAGAGAGGCTTACAGAGAACCAACATGAGAAAATACAACACAGATCTAGTCAAAGTCCACAAGAGGGAGGAAAGACAAAATGGAGCCCAGGCAATATTTGAAATGATAATGACTTCCTATTTCTAGTACACTGATATATACACATTTAAAAAGTTCAAGACATTGGGGCATGTGGGTGGCTCAGTCGGTTAAGCACCCAACTCTTTTTTTTTTTTTTTTTAATTTTTTTTTTTTTCAACGTTTATTTATTTTTGGGACAGAGAGAGACAGAGCATGAACGGGGGAGGGGCAGAGAGAGAGGGAGACACAGAATCGGAAACAGGCTCCAGGCTCCGAGCCATCAGCCCAGAGCCCGACGCGGGGCTCGAACTCACGGACCGCGAGATCGTGACCTGGCTGAAGTCGGACGCTTAACCGACTGCGCCACCCAGGCGCCCCTAAGCACCCAACTCTTGATTTCAGCTTAGATCATGATCTCACAGTTCATGAGTTTCAGCTTCACATTGGGCTCTGTGCTGACCATGCAGAGCCAGCTAGGATTCTCTCTCCCCCTCTGTCTGCCGCCACCCTCCCCCAACTCGTGCTCTCTCTCTCCCTCAAAATAGATAAAATTATTAAACAGTTCAGGATATCCCATGAATAAATTAAGTGAAGTCCATACTTAAATACATCATAGTGACATTTCAGAGCACCAAAAACAAAGAAAATATATTTAAAATGGCAATAAAAACTTACCAATAAAAGGAGTGACGACTTTTACTTACAAGAGTAGGAACCAGTAGTTGAACCAACATTTTCAAAATACGGAGAGAAAAAGGCAACCAAGAATTTTATGTCCAGCGGAGCAAGTGGAGAACAAATATATTTTCAGATTAATAGGCACAGAATTTAGAATCCAAACACTCTTAAGACCCTTCTAAAGGATGTAGTTTACAATAAAGAAAATGATTGCACAAAAGGTTTATGTAAGATTCAATTTGCAAATTTGCAAATATGGGAGTAAATCAGTATAAAAATCAAAATAATACGGGTCTTATTTCTGGACTTAAAAGAATCAAAATATAGCTACAATACAGGACTATTATACACAGCAGAAAAAGATTAATACAAGTAAAGCCATTCTAAAATCCTTACATTATTTGTGAGGATGGTAAATATGGATGAATGTTAGTCTTTTATGTTAAATGTACTTTTTAAAATATATTGGACCTTGGGGTGCCTGGGCAGCTTAGTCCATTGAGCATCTGACTTCAGCTCAGGTCATGATCTTGTAATGCACAAGTTCAAGCCCTGTGCCTGGTTCTGTGCTGACAGATCAGAACCTGGAGCCTGCTTTGGATTCTGTGTCTCCTTCTCTCTCTCTGCATCCCCCTCCCCACCTTGCTCACACTCTCAAAAATACACTTAAATTCTAAACTCATGGAAAGTGGAAGGAGAAAAAACCCTGGGGGGTTGGGGGGGGAAGGCAAGCAAGTAAGAAATATGGAAAACAAATATTTTAGAAATAAAGACAGAGGCACCTGGGTGGCTCAGTCGGTTAAGCATGTGACTTTGGCTCAGGTCATAATCTCACGGTTCTTGAGTTTGAGCCCCGCATTAGGCTCTGTGGTAACAGCTCGAAGCCTAGGGCCTGCTTCAGATTCTGTATTCACCACCCCACTCTCTTTCAAAAATAAACATTAAAAAAAGCAAAAATAAATGAAGACAAATATATTAGAAATACTCAATGTAAATCACTAAACTCTCCAATTAACAAAGATGATCAGATTTATTCAAAAGGATAAAAATCTATATGTTATTTACAAGCACACAAAAAAAAGAAACAGTAAAATCTATCAAATAGTACCTGAATCAACCTAAAGTAATATATATTACTACTAATCAAAGTAGACTCCTAAGGCAAAAATCTTAGCAGTGGTATGAGTATGTCACTATTGATAAATTGCTTAATTTACCAAGCATTTATTATCTGCTCCAAATTTCTATGCTCCCAGTAACACCAACAATACACCAAAACAAAATTAATACAAGAAAAATTACTCCTAAGAGGTTTTGATAGGCTTCAATAATTCATATTATAAAGAAGTAAAAATGAAACTATTGAAAATAGGAAAGATTTCACCCACATAATTAGAAGCATGAGCTGATGGACAAATAGAATCCTGCAGTCAATTGCAGCCTACTTATTTTTCTCCAGTTCACAAGGAGCAGTTAGGAAAACTGACCACCATCTAGGACATAAAGCAAATCTCACCATATTTCAGACAATCATTACTATATAAATTATGTTCTGTCACTATAAACAAGTCAGAAACAATAAAAAAGGTAAGAGGTCAAAGACCAGAGTTGGTAGAATGAGGAGGAGGAAGATAGAAAATAAAAATTCAAGAAACACACTTTTAAATATCATGTGTATAAAATAAAGCATACTAAGAATTAAAAACAAATACTTAAAACTCAAAGATGATGACAAAAATCCAATATAGCATAACCTGTAAGTGGCACTTAGAAGCAACAGTATAGAGTGACATGGCTAAATTAGGCTAAACAATCAAAAAAGATGAAAAAAGGGAGAAGCATTTGTTCTAAGCTGGCAATAGGAAACAATGTAACAGAAAATAGAAAACAAAGATAGGATAGGATAAGTGAAATCAAAATCCTTTTTTTGATCGCTAAAAAAAATTAATCTCAAAAATAAAAAGGACTGATTTTTTTTAAATAAAAGACTAAGTAATAATTGGCACAAAAGTAACAATTTAAAAGGACATTACAAATAGCCAACTATAATAGGAAAACAAAGTAGAAAGGGCAATGTCCTAGCATGTGTGAATGATTTGTCCAGACTCAAGAGGAAATTTGAATTCTATCATTTCAAAAAGTCAGTTTTTAAAAAATCTTCCCAGAAAACATCATACCCAGACCATTTTATAAGTTCTACAAATCCTGAGGAAATCAATAACGTCAATATACTACTACTATTCTTTTAATGTTTACTTATTTTGAGAGAGAGAGAGAGAGAGAGATCACACACAAGCAGAGGAGGGGCAGAGAGGGAGGGGGAGAAAGAATCTCAAGCAGGCTCTGTGCTAACAGCACAGATGCAGGGCTTGAACTCACAAACCGAGAGATCATGACCTGAGCAGAAATCAAGAGTCAGATGCTTAACTAAGCTACTCAGGTGCCCTGTACTATTATTGTTAAATAGAAAGGTAGAAAACAATCTCCAAATAATTGAATCTAACCTTGACACTAAAACCAGATAAGTAGAAAAAGGAAAAAGTTGGCCAATGTTAAATATAAGTAGAAAGTACATAGATGGACAGACATGTTAGCATGCTAAACACAGCGATGCACAAAAAAAGCTAAATACACATTATGACCACACTGGTTTTATTGCAAGAATGTAAAGTTCATTAAATACTGGAAATCAGAAAAGTCACTCATCCTATCAATAGTTGAAAGGAAGTCAACCTACATCTCAATTTATTAGGTAAAAGTACTCAAATTCAGCTAAACTTTACAATATTTTTTTTTAAACTTAGGCAACCAAAACCTTTATCTTGAAAAGTGTACCCACAAAAGCAGACCAAACATCTTATTCAATGGTGAAATAATGGTATCATTTCCTTCGAATTTACACCAAAAAATGCCCACAATTGCTTCTAGTCAACATTACCTTTCATGTTGGAATCAGTGCACTAGGTCAAGAAATAAGTTAATATACAAATGGTTTGTAAATGAAAACGTAAGTGATGAATCACTAAATTCTATTCCTGAAATCATTACACTATGTTAACTTGGATTTAAATTTTTAAAAATAAAAACATTTAAAATTTTAAAAAAGAACTTAAAAAAACAAATGGTTCATAAAAGAAATAAGCTTTTCATTATTTATGGATGACATTGTATATACAGAAGAGTTAAGCATTCCCAAATAGTTAATAAAAGTTAATTGCTTTTCAATAGAATTTAAAAATTCATTTTTAAAATATATTATTCACAAACCATTTTTTAAAAAAGGTTCCTAAGGACAATTCTAATACAAAGATGGGCAACTCCTGCATGTAGAGACTACAAATTTTTATTTCAAGAGACTAAAAGTTATCTTAATAAATGGAAGGATATACTATGTTTATGGATAAAAAATACCTCATATTGTAAAGGTATCAGTCCCCTCTCCCAAATGGAACTATACTTTCAATGCAATTCCAATAAAAATTCCAATAAGATGTTTTATACGACTTGAGACATTAGTTCTGAATATTTTTGTGTAGGAGTAAAGGGTTAAGAAAAATAGGAAAATACTTGCCCTATTGGTTACGATTTATTAGAAAGCTAAAGCAGTTTAAAAACTATCATACTGTCTCAGGGACAAATATGTCAGTGCAACAGGACAAAGGTAAGCAGCAGACTCATGTATATATGAAGACTGGCTTATATGACAGACCTGGTAATGCACATATATGGGGAATAGATACATTTTTCAATAAATTATGCTAGAATAATTACAAATGCATGTGCAAAGCATTACAAAATTGATTCTTTCCTTGGGATACACAGAAATCTATTCAAGGACTTTAATGTGAAAAGTTAAACACTAAGGGTTTTTGAAAAATGTAGGAAAATGTCTATGTCATCAAAATGGAGAATGTTTCAGGTACCAATTTTTTACAAAATACTGATCAAGTCTACTAAATGTAAAAATTCTGTTCATCAAGAGGAACCATGAAATGATAATCTAAAAACTGGGAGAAAACAAAATAGTATATAGAGTATGTGAAAGGAACTTCTATATATCAGTAAGACAAATAATCCAAGAGAAAACATGAACATTTCCCAGAAAATGCAGGTGCCAAGGCCATGTATGAAAGATTCTCAGTCTCTTTAGCAAACAAGGGAATGCAAATCAAAATCTAATGGAGATATCATTTCACACCTGCCAGACTGACAAACTTGAAAAACCTGACAATCTTCTTGACAATGTTCACCAAGATATAAAGCCCATGATTATTCATGTACCACAAGGGGGAAATGGAAATTGATATAATCACTTTGGAAAACTAGTTGGTATTGCATAATAGAGTTCAATTTAAGAATATCCCAGGACAGGGGCGCCTGGGTGGCTCAGTTGGTTAAGTGTCCAACTTCAACTCGGGTCATGATCTCATGGTTCCTGAGTTTAAGCCCCATGTCAGACTCTGTGCTGACAGCTTGGAGCCTGGCGCCTGCTTTGGATTCTGTGTCTCCCTCTCTCTGCCCCTGCCCTGCTCACACTCTGTCTCTCTCAAAAAGTGAACAAACATTAAAGAAAAAAAATATCTTAAGTATATCCTGGGACAGAGTGATGCCGATTCTGGGTACAAACCTTAAACGCTTGCACATGTATACTAGACTAGCAAGCATAAGCAATTGTCCCCAGCAACACTATTCATGATAGCAAAAAAAAAAAAAAAAAAAAAAAAAAAAACAAACAAAAAAACCTCTCAACAATCAAATATCCATGAACAAGAAAGTAAATGGTGACTCATTCACACAGTGGAATTCTGTACTGAAGTGAGCGTGACTGAATCAGAGTTACATTCATCAATGTACATCACTCTCAAACACAGAGCACAAAGTAAAAACACAAGTCACTGAGTATATACAATATAATTCCATTTGTATGAAATGAACAAAAATAGGCAAAAGTAAACTTGTGTTGCTTAGGGGTATGAAGCAAAGCCAAGGAATATTACTAAATTCAATGCAATTGCCTCTACCTGGAGCAGAGCATACAAGGAGTATCAGTGGTACTGAGCACATTCTATTTGTATAACCTGGTGAGGGGAGGTAGAGATGTTCCTTTTATTGGTCTTTAAATTATACATATACTCATTTTACACACACTTTTGTACATATGCTATATTTCCTAATACTTTTCAATATGCATAATTCTATCAGTAATATAGGTACCTAAATGGGAGTCTTCCTAATTCTTTCTGCAAGTCACATGAAACTCACAAGGTTAGAATAGGGGTTAGATGTGAAAAGTGAGATATGATGGTCACTACTTTCGAAGTTTGGGAGCTCCAAGTTTAAAATTATATTACGGAGTTGAAGTTGACTGAGTAGAATACTATAAAATGAGAACTCACACCGAATGGTCAATCTTAAAAGAAGTGAAAAAAAATAGATGATCGGTTATTAAAAAAATAAGATTTCAAATAATTACAGGATAATGTATTAATTATCTTGGGTTCAAAATATGTTGTAGTTGCCTTCTTTTTAAAGAAGGATTATCATTTATTCTTATGAAGTATAAAAATGTATATAATGTCTCCTAAAACTTAAATGCTGGTTATAATCCAGCAAAGAACTTGAGTGTGATGGGGAGAAAAATCCTAGACCAAAGACCCTGAGATCCAGCCTGCAGCAGCCTGCTTCTGCTTCTTTATACACTCTAGATTTTAGAACAGTCTCTTGAGTCCTTTTCCCAGAATGTGTGAAGTCTTAACGTGAATATGTGGAAATGGCATACAACAACTCAGAAATACTTAGGACAGATACTCAGCAGCTTCCATGTACTAAGCACTGGACTCGAGTGCTTTACGCACAGCTTCTCTTTTAACCTTCAAACTAAGCCTGTGAAATGGGCCCTATGAGACTGCTAAGGAAAACTGCATTCAGTTATTAACATATACTGAAACAAATAATTTTTCTATACCAGTGAATAAGACCTGCATTGTCCCTAACCCATGCAACTTTCAATTCTAGTAGGAGTATGTAAAAAAAAATCAACACAAACATAACCTTCAGACACAACATGCTGGGGGTTACTTTTACCTAGGATGAGGAAGGACTGTTTTCTGAGGTCACATGTAACTCAGAATAAAAAGCAGAAATCAGGCTTAGAAAGATCTGGGGAAGGAATATTGCAGGGAAAAGAAACACCGAATACAAAAGACCAGGGAGAGAACAAGCTTTGTGTGCTTGGCTAGGATGACAAAAGCACTGGGAATGAAGGGGATGAGATTAGGGAGGCAGGCAGGGATGTTGAAGATCATGGTTATGTGTCTGGATTTTATTCCAATGCCCTGGGGTCTTAGACAATAATCAGACATACATTTTAAATTAGCACTTTAGCTGGTATTGATAAAAGGACTATGGGGGACTACATACCACTAGATGGTTATTGCTGGATTTCAGGGAAGAGACAGTGATGGCTTCCAGAAAGATGAGAGCAGTAACTAGAACTGGTTTTAATGAAGAGAACTGAGCTCCTAAGTTTGGGGCCTGAACCATTAGCTAAAGGGTAATGGCATTGACAGAGATGTACAACACTATGGAGATGAGAAGGTTTAAGGAGACGAAATTCAACAATGTACGAACACAGGATGGGAATCTTCCCATTCCTTCTCCCAATCTCCAGAAGAGAAACCTCTAGTTTCTTTCAGTAATCATCCTCTTCATCATAGCAGTAGTAACATTTTGAGAATTTGTTATGTACCAGGCCCTGGTCCTGATCTGAACCTCAAGACGTAGGTAGTATCATGATCATTTAATTGATAAAAAAAATAAAACACAGTTTATTAGCTTTACTCTTGACCATCTGAATGCTCAATCTCTTGGTTTACTTAGCACATCCAGAATGCAACTGACTCCCTACATATAATTATATGGATGAATGGTATATAGCTCAGTGGACTCAGAACAAGGACTACTAACTCCTCTGGTCTCTTTTTTTTTGGAAAGATAACTTCAAAATGTTTATAGTTGAAATTTACGGAGACTCTTGAGTAGTAAGTCAATGTTATGAGCATAAACTGGGTCACCAAAACAAGTTCCTTTAGGAAACTGAGTCAAATAAATCTACTTTTACTGAAGGATACCTTCAATCTTTAATATAATGTCTATTATGTATTTGTAAGAGGAATATAGGATGTATTACATGCTGAACTTATTGGATCTAGAAATCCCTGAAGTTTGTTGCTTGTTCTGCATGACATCAGGAAGCATCATCCACAGACCCAGCTGCCATCAGTCTAACAGATCAGAAAACTCATGCATGAAGATAAGCCCCAGGGGTAGGAGTTTATGGCCCTGCTGATGGTAAATTTTGATCCCCCAAATTATCATGGAGCAAAAAAGGAAATTAGAGATAATCCAATCAAGTATTGTGTTGTAGTTGCATAGATGAGGAGGAGATCAGGTTCACGGATCCAAGTTTGTTCAGCAGCAATATATACTTAATTTGGTCCTTGACTAATTCCGAGACATGTATATAACTCCTTATTTTAAGCTCTATGTTTCTCAAAATATTAGGAATTCAGAGCCTAAACAGATGCCCTATCACCACTTGGCCAGGGCCCAAGACTAAACTGCAGGTAGCAACACAGGCAAGACCTTCTCATGTCACATCTACAGTCTCTCTCCACTTCTCTCCAGCTCAAAACAGGCCTCCTTCAGAGAACTTGCGTCACTAGGCAAATGTGTTTTTACCTGCAGAATAAATTTAAGTATTTTTATAGAACCCTCCCTTTTAAGGAAAAAGATGACACAGAATCAGAAAGGCAACATGGGAATAAGAACCAATTCAATTATAGCCCACATTGTCCTACTTTCCTAAGACACACAACTCAGTATTGTATTCCTCCCACTTCCACAACTCTAATACCAGATAAATATTTGTCCAAAGAAAAGAGATAAAAACAATACTTGATTTGAATTCTTAATGTCTTCCTTGAACCCAGGAAACTTTTCTACTCAAGACTAGTACTTTCTAATATACACCTTCTGAATGATGATAATCACTGATTTGCTTGCCGAGGAAAGGCTGTTAAGATCTAAGAGGGTATTTGAGTTTGCACTTTGCCACTAACCAGCTGATATACCTTAAGTGAGTCAATGCTAGGACTGGAGACTCTTGGCCTTCTCGGGGCACCTGGGTGGCTCAGTCAGTTGATCATCTGACTTCAGCTCAGGTCATGATCTCGAAGTCTGAGTTCAAGCCCCACATTGGGCTTGCTGTGGTCAGCCTGTCAGCACAGAGTCCCCTTCAGATCCTCTCTTCCCCTCTCTCTACCCTTCTCCCACTTGCATTCTCCCCAAAGTTTAAAAAAAAAAAAAAAAGACTCTTGGGTTATTAGGTTCTAAGTGGGATATGTTTTGGTTCAGATTTTACAAGCAAAAATTACATATTTATCACCAAAACCTGACTCAATAGTCACCATGTTCCAGACAACACTAGGTTAAGTGCCAGTATATGCTAATTTCATTTCAGCAACTCTTAATTTCTATTAGGTACTAACATTATCACAATATTATAGATGAGGACATTGAAACCTTAGAAATCTTACATGAATGGTATGATTCCCTCATTTTAAGATGAGAAAATGGATTATGAAGGACATTGCATGCCAAACTTGCCATTGAGTTTTCTATTATAGACCTGAGATTTGCAAGCTTTGACACATTCAATTTCAGCAATTGTTTTTTTCCCCTACTGAGACTCTAGGTCAAAAGAAATAAATAGCAGTTCTCTTTAGAATTAGAAAACAACAAACATTTAGATCCTAAAAACTTAGTTTTACTTTTAATTTAGGTATATTTTTCAAATGGTTACTAACATTTTTCTTTCATCCTTAAGCAGCCACACTGCTTGGTTGGGTACTGTAGATATTCAGACTTTAAAGTCAGATTGGACACTGCCACCTTTCTTGTTTTACATGTTTTTTTCATGAGATACTTGCTTTTAATCATAGCCACCAGTGAAAACCCAGCTTTGTAAAATAGGGCATCATCAAAAGGAATATAGCCCATCAAATCCTGAAACTAAAGCACATCAAAGCTGGTATTGAGCATGTTCAACAGAGGTATTGCTTTGTATCACCTAACCATTTAAAACATCTCATGGTACCCATGTGAGTTCACGGCAGTGCCTGAGGCACCTTAGCACAGTTTGGGAACCACAGCTCTGGTCATTGAGGAATCTTCCCTAGCAAGTTTTGAAAAAGGAGAAGGACATGATCCATATGTACATTCTAGAAAAATGGAGCTGAATGGAGAAAGGATGGAGGTGCCAAGCCCAGAGAAAAAGGGAATAGTCCAGAAATGGCTTGAGCCTTTCAAGAAAATTCTGAGTGTTATCAAACTACTGTAAAAACTAAGAGCTCTGGAAACAGACTCTTGAATGAGATTACTACATTAAGGGAAAATGTTAGGAATAACAGTCATTCGAAATTCACTATCAGAATATAAATGGATGTGGGCTGAGGCTATTTAACTGTATCCATGTGCAACATGCATTAGTTTCATTGATATAAACCTTTCCTATTACATGGTGGTGCCTAACAGGTGTTGAAGTAACTGGTCACCAGCCTCTTGTCAACCCATTTTAAGAAAGCATTTGACAATTGTTAAGGTGAAGGGGCTTGCTCAAGGTATACAAATTCGTGACGAATTAGTGACACTTGAAAGTTTACAGGCAAATGAAAAGTACAAGAGTTTTAAGAAGTATACCATAGTTAAATACAACATAGAGAAGGTAGATGAATGGCATCTGGAAGTTTGTCATATACCTTTACAACTCATCAAAATAAAAGTTTTAAAAACAAAAAATTTTAAAAAGAGGAAGAGAAGAAAAAGGGCAGGAAAGAAAAATTTTAAGGTGGGGATGGGGGAAGACAGGAGAGGAAAACAAGGATGCAAAAGTAATAAAGGAAAAAAGAAAGGTTAATGTACTGGAGAAACGATCCCCACTTGCCAATAATATCATTGTCCAATTTCTAGTTTCAGTGCAAAATGTGCCTCACAGTTCATAGGAAAACCAACACTTTCCGTGTAGGAAGTTGTTACAGCTGGAAAACACAGATTATTTTCTACTGGGTGACTTAGATGGCATATCTTCCCTTAAAGGGTCTTGCACATATTTATAAACATGGAAACTGTTAAGACATTTTGTGAAAAATATGACTGCTAAAAGAACTCCAGGCATGGGGGCAAAGACCATCTAAGTTTAAATGAATATATTAGACCAATGTGACAGCAAATGAGATGAAAATTCACAAGAAAGTCTTGTTTATATGAGAGAGACTTGGTATTAGAGGTCTTTCTAGGAAATCTAACAAAATTAGCTAGGCAGCTGTCCCATCAGTTTCCATGTGCTATTTCCCCATATGTGAAGATAAAGTGGAGTTTCTAATTGAAAATTGTCCCTTTCTGTGCTTGAGGCTATAGAGAAGCAGGAGACCACAGACACTGCCCTTCATTTGATGGCTCTTAAAGATAAAAGAAACTTTGTTTTGGTGAAGTATTATTCATCATAAGGCAACCAAAGGAACAGTAGCTTACACATTAACCTTATGAAAATTTACATTTCTCATGAGTGGTCAAAACACTTTTAAAATGCATGAAGCTGGGAGCTGGTTTTAATGGCACTCTCATGGGAGCCCACAATTGGGATGCCTATTAATGAGCTAGCAAAGTATTTGATTCTTTCTCCATTCAGTTGTCAAGTATATGCATTTCTAAGCTTACACAAAGTCTCATTATTGCATTCCTCATGATTCTCTTTTGTCCAAATGTAGAGTGAAGGTCTAAGTAAGACTTACACATTTCATCAGAAATTACGATAAGCAACCTTTTTAGCTAAGTACAGTTAAATAAAAACAACTACCTGAATGATGAATACAGCAAGGCTTTTGTTTACATGCTTATATGTTTGTCCTGAAAAAGGATATCAATGTAAAATTTTAAACATAATTCTAAATCAGGAATTTTCTCACACTTCCCAATTTAGACCCCTTAACTCCAAGTCTGTCTTTACAACATAAAAGGTTTTTTTTTGAATATGTGAAATTTATTGTCAAATTTGTTTCCATACAACACCCAGTGCTCATCCCAAAAGGTGCCCTCCTCAATACCCATCACCCACCCTCCCCTCCCTCCCAGGAACTGGAGAGTGTTATGCTAAGTGAAATAAACCATACAGAGAAAGACAGATACCATATGTGTTCACTCTTATGTGGATCCTGAGAAACTTAACAGGAACCCATGAGGGAGGAGAAGGAAAAAAAAAAAAAGTTTAGAGTGGGAGAGAGCCAAAGCATAAGAGACTCTTAAAAACTGAGTACAACACAAAAGTTCTTACGAAAAGCCTTGACAGTATTCCAAATTCTTCAATTAATTCCTAGAGGATATATTCAAAGACCATTTTTTTCTTAAGAAATGGAAAAATATAAAGAACCTAAAGCCAATGATGTCCCCAACAGATATGTGGGATTTCAGACCTTAGGAGAACACCTGCTATTGAGTTATGTTCTCAGGACCAGATTGGGCCCTCAGTCAAGCCTTAAACAGCATCCTGAAATCAACTTAATGTGATCAATACGTATTCAATAACTAATATGTAGACTCCAAAAAACTCAACTGAGGCTCCATTTTACCATGCGTAATGAGTACATATAGAACATTTTTACCTATAGAACATTTTAAAATACAACAATATAGGACAACAGCATATCTGTCCTCAGGGAACGATCTCATGGCAACATGTGCCATAAATGTTGTAATTTACTCTTGACATCTGATCGCATGTAAGAATTCAGGCATTATTCATCTTTATTTTCTGAGCAAGTGGTGCAGCATCTGGTCACAAGCACCCATGTAACGTTTGGAGGACCTGAATTACTGGACAGACTTTTCATGTTGTAGAGAAGACAAAACATGAGATATCTATTGCTAAAATAAATCTCAGGAGGAGAAACTGATACTCTCTAACAATGGGTCACCATTATTCCTAATTCCCAAGAGTAATTGAATTTGTGCCCAACTATTGTGTTCAATTTTTCTCAAAATCATTTATACCAAATTTTTAAGTCATACACTGAGTCAGTATGTAATGAAAAAAAGGTTTATATGTTATGGCAAATCACCTGCTGCTCATCTGATGTTAATAAAGATTATTAACAGGACAATTTATTTGGCAAAGGGTATAGGGGAGAGACCAAAGTTTTAAATTCCAGGTTGGCTGCATGCCAGGTGCTTTGTTACTGTAAGCATTTCCTACCTAATAGGGACTAAATAAAACATCACATACATATGAGTCATTTGTGTAGGGCCTGGCCTACAGTAGATGCTTCTTAAATATTAATTCACTTTATGCTTCTGTGGAAACATGGATTTTCCCTCAAGGGGTTTTCTCAATAATTAGAATATCTGATCAATTATTCTCCCTACCAATTCTGCATTGAATGAACCTTATTGAAATAAGGTTTCATTATGTGGTTTTTTTTGTGTGTGTTTTTGTGTTTATGCCCCCTCTTTATTCTGAACCATTAGAGATAATTGCCATAGCTTTGGGAATAACAGTGCAAACTCCAAATGTCTCTATAGAACAAAACAAAAAAGATGTACAATTTAGTGTCACTAATCAACTCCTACACAGGTTTTTAAATTGTTTCCTATGTAACTGTAGTTTTAAAATTCTACAGTTAAAAAAAAAAACTGTAGCTATTTAAATCACACAGAACAAAAGTCATTGCAGATCAACTTATGTGATCCTAGACATACTAAATCCTAACAAATATTACTATTTTATACACTCTCATCTGCTGTTTTATGATCAAACTGAAGGGCCAACAGACTGTTGAATAAATAGGGCTATTTAATTAATAAGACAGTCCAAAACCCCAAAAAATATTCTATGGATCACTACTGCACAGAACACTTTCTGGAGTGTCGGGCTCTTGACAGGGTATGACCTGTTTTTAATATAGTAGTACTCATAGGTACAGGATACATAACAAGCTATTAAAACATGCAAAAGACAAACAGTCAAAATGACAAAACACAAGCTTCTCCCCCAAAAGAAAATTCAGGAAGAAATCACAGCCAGAGAATTGCTCAAAACAGACAAACAATTTATCTGAACAAGAATTTAGAGTAACAGTCTAAAACTAATAGTGGGGCTTGAAGAAAAGGCATAGAAGCCAGCAGAGAATCTATTGTGGCAGAAATTAAAGACCTAAGAACTAGTTACAATGAATTAAGAAATGCTATAAACGAGATGCCAAATAAAATAGACACAGTGACAGCGAAGATGGAAGAAGCAGAGAGAATAGGTGTGATTGAAGATCAAATTATGGAAAATGATGAAGCTGAAAAAAAGAGGGAAAGAAAATTACTAGATCCTGAGGAGAGAATAAGAGAGCTAAGCAGTTCCATGAAATGAAACAATATCCCTATCACAGAAGTTCCAGAACAAGAGAGAGAAAGGGGCAGAAAGTCTATTTGAACAAATTACAGCTGAGAACTTCCCTAACCTGGGGAAGGAAACAGGCACCCAAGTCCAAGAGGCACAGAGAACGCCTTTCAAAATCAACCAAGACAGGTCAACACCACAACCTATTATAGTAAAACTGGCCAAATAAAAAGATAAAGAGAATTCTGAAAGCAGGTAGGGATAAACCTACAAGGGTAGACATATAAGGGTAGTAGCAGACCTGTCCACTGAAACTTGGCAGGCTAGAAAGGAGTGGCAGGAAATATTCCATGTGCCAAACAGGAAAAATACACATCCAAGAATCCTTTATCCAGCAAGGCTGTCATTCAGAAAAGGAGAGATCAAGTCTTTTCCAGACAAAAACTGAAGGAGATCATAACCACTAAACCAGCCATGCAGGAGATCCTATGGGGGAATCTGTGAGTGGAAAGCAGTGAAGACTACAAAGAACCAGAGACATTACTACAAACACAAACCTGCATATAACACAATGACACCAAACCCGTATCTTTCAGTAATCACTGAATATAAATGGACTAACTGCCCCAATCAAAAGACACAGCATATCAGAATGGATTTAAAAAAAAAAAAAAAAAAAAAAACAAACAAAGAGGACTTTTCTATATGTTGCCTACAACAGACTGATTTTAAACATGAGAACATATGGAAGCCAATTTGACAATAAATTATAGTTAAAAAATAAAAATAATAAGTTTAATTTAAAAAGTGTGTGTATATATATAAAATTTATTGTCAAGTTAGCTAACACACAGTGTATATAGTGTGTTCTTGGCTTCAGGAGTAGATTCCCATAATTCACTTACATACAACACTGAGTGCTCGTCCAAACAAGTACCCTCTTCAATGCCCACCACCCATTTTTTCCTCTCCCCCACTCCCTGCCCTCATCAACCGTCAGTTTGTTTTCTATATTTAAGAGTCTCTTATGGTTTGCCTCCCTCTCTGTTTGAAACCATTTTTACCCTTGCCTTCCTCCATGGTCTTCTGTTAAGTTCCTCAAATTCCACATAGGAGTGAAAACTTAGAGCTGTCTCTTTCTGACTTACTTCACTTAGCCTAATACCCTCCAGTTCCATCCACGTTGTTGCAAATGTCAAGATTTCATTCTTTCTCATTGCCAAGTAGTATTCCATTGTATATATAAACCACATCTTTATCCATCACCAGTTGATGGACATTTTGGGCTCTGCCCATAATTTAGCTATTGTTTAAAGCACTGCTATAAACCTTGGGGGGTACATGTGCCCCTATACATCAGCACTCCTGTATTCTTTGGATAAATTCCTAGTAGTGCTATTGCTGAGTTGTAGGGTAATTCTTTTTAATTTTTTGAGGAACTTCCACACTGTTTTCCAGAGAGGCAGCACCAATTTGCATTCCCACCAGCAGTGCAAAAGTGTTCCCATTTCTTCACATCCTCGCGAACATCTGTTGTTTCCTGAGTTGTTAGTGTTAGCCATTCTGACCAGTGTGAGGTGGTATCTCAGTGTGGTTTTGATTTATAGTTCCCTGATGATGAGGGACATTGAGCATCTTTTCATGTGTCTGTTGGCCATCTGGATGTCCTCTTTGGAAAGGTGTCTATTCATGTCTTCTGCCCATTTCTTCAATGGATCATTTGTTTCTCAGGTGTTGCATTTGGTAAATTCTTTACAGATTCTGGATGCTAAGTATTCTCCCATTCCATCTGTTGCCCTTTAGTTTTGTTGTTTCCTTTTCAGTGCAGAAGCTTTTTATCTTGATGAGGTCCCAATAGATCATTTCTGCTTTTATTGGTGTCTCTACTTCTTAATCACCTTCCCTTATTTTACACATTCCTTCAATCCCCTCCCCCAAACTATAACCAGAGTGTTGTCTGCATTCATCATTGTTTCTTGTTTTTCATTTGTTTTGTTTTATATTCCATGTAATTAAATCTTATGGTATTTGTCTTTATTTCACTTACAATAATATTCTCTAGGTCCATCCATGTTGTGGCAAATGTCAAGATCTCATTGTTTTCTTACAGCTGAGTAACATCCCATAGTGTGTGTGTGTGTGTGTGTGTGTGTGTGTATACATACACATTTTTCCCCCATCACCGTAAGTAATTCTTTTTTGCGTAATACTCAATTCTGACATTAAAGGTTACTTGAAGGCTTTTGGTTAAAAACACATGCACTTTCTTTCAATAAATCCCATGTATTTTTCGTCTTGTGCTGCTCTTTGTGGTGAGCTGTGAAATTCCACTTCTGTAGCTGTGTATCTCATCCTTTTTATCCTTTAATCTGGTAAGGGTCACTAGGTTGCTTTCATATCTTGGCTATTGCAAATAATGCTGCAATAAATATAGGGGTGCATAGATCTTTACAAACTAGTGTTTCATATTCTTTGGGTCAATACCCAGTAAAATTACTGGATTACACAGTATTTCTCTTTTATGATTTTCTGAGGATCTTACATACTATTTTTCACAATGGTTTGACCACCAACAGCACATGAGGCTCCCCTCTTCTCCACATTCTAACATTTATTATTTCTTCTCTTTTGGACACTAGCCATTCAGACTGGCGTGAGGGGATAGCTCATTGTGGTTTTGATTTGTATTTCCCTGATGAAAAGATGCTCAACATCACTAATCATATCTGTGGGCCAGCATTCATTTTTAATCAGATTACTGTAGTTTTGGTGTTCAATTGTAGTTGTAGTAGTTCTTTATATATTTTGGATATTAGCCCCTTACTGAACATTTGAAAATATCTCCCTTTCAGTATTTTGTTTTGTTGGTCATTTCCTCTACTGTCCAAAAGCTTTTTATTTTGGTATAGTCTCCAATAGTTTATGTTTGCCAAATATCATAAAAGGTTTTAGAAAACCCCTTAACAAGTAGTACTGAAGATTGAAGAGATTATACAGGCAGAGGGCTAGCATTAAGATGCTGCTTATGCCACTGAGTAACTCCAGATTGACTAAAGGGAAACCTCAAAGTTGAGGAGTCTGTGCCCTCTCCTCTTAGAAGAGACTATCTGGTGGCCACGGCACGTTAGAAGATCTATACAGAGTTCCTGAACTTTGAGGCCTGAGGCTATCACACACTCCAGAGACACTAGCAGATGCTGAGTAAATCTAGTGTCATCACCCACCTGGGCCAGAGGGAGCCCAAAGTATACCCTGCCCACCCGGTCCCACCCCACCTCCCCATCCCCTTTCCCAAGAGAGAAGGAAAGGGAAGGAGGCTGGTAGAAAGCGATACCGGACTTGTTGCTTTATACGAAGACTCTCAGTTGTATGAAGAAAATGAATTATTTTGAAAAAGATAAAGCTTATTTTTCCTCTGTCAACAGAAATGGGAACCAGTTTGAGTCCTATTTGAGGATGACCAAATTGAGTCCAATTAATGCAAAGTCCAATTTCTGTGTATCTGCATCCTAAGTAGTACAAATTCTAACAGACTACATGCCAGATTTGAACACAGAAGAGAAGCAAAATACTTAAGCATCTCAAGACAGAGGAGAGCTGGCAAGAAATCAGAGTGGCGGGGAGGACCATCCTCATGCCAGTAGCCCTAATTCCATACATTTTGTGGCACTTGACTCTTTTTAGCTCATCAGTGAGAAGAAGAGTTAGGTCTCTGAGGAGATGAGGAGACGCATGTCCTATAGGAGAAATTCATCTCTACCTCGAGTTAGACAAAATTCAACCTAAGAGCTCGTTTTAGTAGCTTATTAAAATATAAAGAGGTACAGCAAATTAAATCCTATTACCAAGACCTCAAAGACAAGAAAGAATACAGAGGTGTTTAGGCAATTTTATTTTCTGCCTTTTTTTAATGTTTATTTTTGCGAGAAAGACAGACCACAAGCGTGACAGGGGAGGGGTTGGGGGGTGGTGAGAGACACAGAATTCGAAGCAGGCTATAGGCTCTGAGCTGTCAGCACAGAGCAGAGCCCAACGCAGGGCTTGAACCCACCAACCACAAGATCATCCCAAGTCAGATACTTAACCAACTGAGCCACCCCAGTGCCCCATAAGCTGTTTTAAATGGTGTTTTAACAGAAATGCTTTGGGAAAATTATTACACTGCATTGATTATTCAAAGTTTTCTGTAAATTATAAAACAAAACCCTCCTCCTCTCAGACCTATATAAAAACATACCAACGCTCCTGTCAACACTCATACACACTCATCTAGAGAACCAAGGCAGAAAATTCTTAAGTTAAAGCAACTGCACACAAAACAGATGCAACAAATTGCATTTACTCTAAGTTGTCCACACAGCTATGGAATTAGGTGATAATTTTAGTTTTACAGCTGTATTGCAGCCTTGTTACAGGAACACACCAAGATGAAAGAGTAATCAGAGTTCTCCAGGTGTGGTTTTGGTTTTGTTTTTCACCTGGACTTTGGTTCCTCCAAAATGAGTGCTGGCTATGAGAGAACAGCAGGAACCTGCTGTGTGTGCCCACCTCATTCAATGGAGGGTCGAGTTCCAAAAGCCCCTTTGTGTACAACACGATGAGAAGTCAGCACTCCAAGGACTGATTTAAGCTGTAAAGAAGCATGGTCTCACAAGGAGGCATCAGCCACATGATAATTAGAATGAAGATTTACAAGACTTCAAAGAAATCCAACCTAGCTTTCATTATGAAGGTAATCCTTTAATTAAATCAAGTTCCATTTATAATTAAGCTTAAATGAATTATTCCCAAGACCCCACACTGAAAATAGTGCCTAATAGACACATCATGCCTCCATATAAATAGGAAATATACTACTAAAAATTAGGCCAGCAGTTCTATGTGCAAAAAAGAAAAAAAAAAAAGAAAAAAGTGGTTTTTTGTTTCAAAAATTTTTTTAGTATTTATTTTTGACAGAGACAGAGCATGAGCAGGGGAGGGGCAGAGCGAGAGGGAGACACAGAATCCGAAGCAGGCTCCAGGCTCTGAGCTGTCAGCACAGAGCCCAACGCAGGGCTCAAACTCACAGACTGTGAGATCATGACCTGAGCCGAAGTCGGACGCTCAACCGACGGAGCCACCCAGGCGCCCATTTTTTTATTTGTTTGTTTTTGTTTGTTTTTTTAGAATAGGGATCTGGCCTGCAATGTTCTCTCTTGAGGCACTAGGTCAAGAAGTACAGAAGTAATGTAGACATGTAGAGAGCCCCTAGACAAGATAGAGTTACAAGGGTTACAGTTACACAGTAACATTCAGTTCCATTCTGTGGCTTGGGTGAATCTCTAGTATTGGTCTTGGCATCTTTTCCCCACATATTTAGGATTCTAAGAACTTCTGAGACACCATCATTCCCACAAAAAAACAGCCCCTACTTAAAAGAGTGCTTTACAGCAGGTGCTGTACTGGGTACTAGGCCTTATTTCTTTTGACCCTTTGAATATTCTTGTGAGACAGGAATTATTCTAACCTTTTATAGGTAAAACTGAAGGTAAGAGAGAGCAAGCAATTCGCCCAAACCTACTGAGGTGGTAATAACACAAATTTGTCTGGGAAGGCCTTGTCACCCTTCTCTTTCTGGTAGCAAGGGAGATACGGACATGTGGTACAGTGAGAAAACCAATGTATGTACATGCTTTAAAAGTTGTAATTGTGGGGCGCCTGGGTGGCGCAGTCGGTTAAGCGTCCGACTTCAGCCAGGTCACGATCTCGCGGTCCGTGAGTTCGAGCCCCGCGTCAGGCTCCGGGCTGATGGCTCGGAGCCTGGAGCCTGTTTCCGATTCTGTGTCTCCCTCTCACTCTGCCCCTCCCCCGTTCATGCTCTGTCTCTCTCTGTCCCAAAAATAAATAAACATTGAAAAAAAAAAAAAATTTAAAAAAAAAAAAAGTTGTAATTGTAATTAAAACATATAAAGAATGTTGCAGGAGCAGAGGAAAACTAAGATTCACATTTTGGAAACTCCTAAGATTCATTGAGCTGGAGAATGATCTTTAGCCACTTTGGTAAAAATAACCTTTCCGGGAATGGCAAGCCACACAAAATGATGACTGAATTCATCATGCCAGGGGAGTATTAGGCAGAAAACTGCCCACACAGATCTAATTTATTTTAGGTCTGATGCAGTGGTTGCTATTTTTCTACAACGTAAGGGTCTGGTAAATAGAATTACAGGAAAATGCAGTGAAAATTATCAGTAAACATAGAGCTCTTTGAAGCTGACTGACGGAAGTGGCCGGAGTGACAAATTTTGATACAAATAATACCATTTTGTTTGCACAAAATTAAGTTTCATGTGAATTTAATGGGCTCCAGCATAACTAATAGTACAACTTCCCTAAGCACTTTCATCTATAAAGAAAGGTTCACAATGGATTTAGGGTTCCGAGTGCCAGGCAAGCCAGGGTTAAGGAAGGAGCAAAAACCACACTCAGAGAAAAAGGCAAGGAGTGCCCATGGCATTGATACTGCCTGGAGTTGTACACTGTCATCAAGAATCCTGATCTTTGAAGCTTGGTCCTACAACTAGCAGCATCAGTATCACCTGAGAACTTATTAGAAATGCCTATGCTTGCGGCTCCCAACACAACCTGCCAATCAAACTCTAGGAGGGGGATGTGGCAATCTCCAACAAGCTTTCCCAGTGATTCCGATACAGGCTGCAATTTGAGAACCACTGATTCAAGAAGATTTCAAAATACAACAGTACCAGGACTCCACCCAGAATATAAGATTTAATTAGTCTGGGGAGGGACCTAGGCCTTCTGGCTCCCTGAAGATACCAATGATTTTCTAAGGTCTCACCCATAGTTGAGGACTGGTGGCCTGTTGAGATTTGGTTCAAACGGGGCATCTGGGTGGCTCAGTCAGTTAAGCATCCGACTTCAGCTCAGGTCATGATCTCACAGTAAGTTCGGGCCCGTGTCGGGTTCTGTGCTGACAGCTCAGAGCCTGGAGCCTGCTTTGGATCCTGTGTCTCCCCCTCTCTCTGCCCCTCCCCTGCTCATGCTCTGTCTCTGTCTCACATAAAAACTAAAAAAAAAAGAAAAAAAAAAGATTTGTTGCAAATGATATTAATACAATGTAGTATCCCTCCAGGAAAACAATACAGAAAAAATTATCTGGCTGAATTGAATATACTAATACTTTCCATCTGAGTAATTCTGACTACCAGAGAGTTCAGTTACTGGGTCCATGCCCGACAAATGGCAGGTCAAGTAACTATCATCACAATAACAAGGAAATCAGAAACTGCTTCCAGGATGATTCAACTGTCTTTGAGAATAACTTCACATATATGAGGACAAAGAAAAGAGAAACCAAACTTTCAAACCAGACAATCCAAGCACATACATGTGTTTGGACTATGAGCTATGGGCTCTGGGTTCAACAGCCCTCACCCCACCAACATGCCAGGAAATTGCGTAAGGGCAGAAACAGTCTCTACTGATGGCCATGGAAAGCTTTCACAAAAAGGATCTCAAGGGGCCCCTAAAATTGTTGGTTAATAGAACCCAAAGATTAGTGGTAGTCCCTTGAAATACCTCGTAGCTTTTATTCAGCGTTTATATTTTGTTTTACGCTAAGAAGCACTCTCACAGAGTTCCACATCCCACTAACTCAGAGACAAAAGGCACAAAACAGATCCATGGGAAAATGTGAATTACAGATCCAAGACCTGAGGATCTGAAATGTGACCCCCAGCACCAGAGCATCACCTGAGAACTTGTCAGAAATGCAAATTCTGTACGTCCCATTTCACACCTACTCATCAGAACCTCTGGGGGGTGGGCCCAGCAAGCTGTGTTGTAACCAATTCTGTAGGTGAGTCTGAGGCCTGAAGTTTGAAAACCACTGCTCTCTAGACACAGCATTCTGTATTTCGTCTAACCAGCCAAAGGACAATATTTTTCTCAAATCCTTCCTAAAAACCAACCTGGTGCAAAGGTACACGTGGAAGATTAAGAAAGGTGTTCAGATCATGCAACTAACAGGAGGCACACATGGTTTCCACATCGAGAAGCCACATATGGGTCAATATGAACATCTGTTCCAAGGACTCGGACTCATTTGATGTTGGCTCATTTGGTCCTACAGTGCCCATCTTCCCTCTAACCTGACAAGCCCTGCCAGAATCTATGGAACATGACCTGCCCCTGGTAAGAGATGATTTATTGTTACCCTATAAGGTCGTTCAGTATCTGATCTCTGTGGCCAATAATCTAACTCTGATCCTGTGCCTTAACTATAGCACTTTGACTTTATTTTTGAGACCAAACCTTTTTTGTAACTCGATCCCCCCATTTCTTTTTTTTTTTTTTACAGCCAATGACAGATTCTTTCTCACATCATATAGTAAGGTTCAATTGATCATGGGGCCTCAATAAATTGACCTTAAAGAATATGAATTGCCACTTGGCCAGCCAAATTTCATCCCTGAGCACAAAAAGCCCACGGATGTGTTCTTTGGCTTGTAATGTTGATATATACGGACTCTCTTAAAAATCTAATTGTCGGTGTTTCAATGTTGAAGGACCTCACATGCCAGTCTAAATCTGTCTTTATCGGAAACATCCAAAAACATGAAAATGACTGGGTCTGTGTTCCCACAGGGTAACTGTATGCCAAGATTGAAGAGTAGCTATTAGTGTAAACTACCAATGTTAATTATCCTTTATTATTATCCTTTATTATCACGGTAGTGCTAGATTTTCATACATCAAATAGAAAATACTTCTTGTGCCAAGCCTCTATCAAAATTAGGCAAACAAAACCTAGCCCCAAATGGCCATGTGTTGGAGAAAAAAAATTTTGGTACAGTACAAATGATTCCTAACATATGGAATACGTAAGCATAGTGTTTGCTTGGACATAATGTCACTGAAGACACTATTATGAAGAAACTTGGCCAGCATCATTCATCTGACTACTTATCAGGACCCCACAGGTATTTATATTTACAAACCCCATTCTGTGAAATAAATGTTCAACTACTGATATTTCATTAAGGCACTGGTTCTCAACATTGGCTACATGTAGTTAATCTCTGGGGGAGATTTTAACAATATTCCTGCCTGGAATCCACCCCCAGAGACTGTATTTTAATTGTTCTCTGCCATGGCCTGGATGGCAATAATTTTTAAGCACTCTAAGTAAGACACAGCTAATGTACAGCCAGGGTTGAGAATCATTTTACTGAATACAAGAGGACATGAGTTTTCAAGAGCTAGTATTGCCCTCCTTTCTCCCTCTACGTCACAGGAACTGTTCTTCACAGCTCTGTTTGTAAGTAGGCTTCATTATATGTATCCAATTTCTTTTGGAAAATCTTGTGATCATGGCTTATTCCTTTTTTTTTTTTTTTTTTTTTTTTTTTTTTTTTGCAATTTTCTCTAACTACAAGGAGAACATGTAGGAACAGCGACTCACATACACTTAATTTCCCCAGTCTGCATTTCAGGTTGATGGTTTAATCTGCCTGTAGTGTTTGAAGGTTGACACAATGAATGTTGGACTGTCATACATAAATCTAGCTGTTTTAAGTGCACAGTCTCTGAAGCAAAAATGCAGATGGGAAATAGCCTTGCCTTGCTCTTTGGTATCTCTTGCCATAAGATTCTTTGGTGAGGCATAGTTTAAAAGTGGGAAAGAAACATTTTGGCTACTGAGATCAAATCATAATCCTGCAGTCTAAATTCTGGACTGAACGGGAAATCCCTGTAGGTTTGATCACTTTTCTCTAACATGCTGGACCATCTCTACTCTCTTACAGAAATTCTTACTAGCCAGGCAGAAAATGACTTTTTTTTTTCAGTTTATTTTGAGAGAGAAAGAGACAGCATGAGTGGAAAAGGGCAAGAGAAGGAGAAAGAATCCCAAGCAGGCTCCACACTGTCAGCACAGAGCCCAATGCAAGTCTCGAACACATCATTCTTGAGATCATGACCCAAGCTGAAATCAAGAATTGGACTCTTGAGCAACTGAGCCACCCAGGCACCCCAGCAAATGATTTTGATTGGCACCCTACAGAAAACTCCTGCCAGAATTGAATCAGAAACATCCCTATGGATGTTTTGTTTTTTAAACTTCCTGTTTCATACAATAGACACAGTCAATATAGTTTTCCTTTTTACCTCAGTTTATTCTATTATAAAATCAAATTCAGGAATTATATGTAAACTCAGTATTCTAATAGATCTACACATCTGGGTTTGTAAATACAGATTTACAAACTAAATAGAGCATGAGAGCAGGGGAGGAGCACAGAGAGGGGAACAGAGCATCTGAAGCTGGTTCTGTGCTGACAACAGAGAACCTGATGCAGGGCTTAAACTCATGAACCAGGAGATTATGACCTGAGCCAAAGTCGGACACTTAACCAACTGAGCCACCCAGGTGCCCCTATATGATTTTTCTTTTAGATTTCACCTAGCAGTTTTAAATTTAGATCCTTCCATGTAAAAGATATCAATTTTACTTATTTACCTATTCTAATTCTTTGGAAATTATCATAGTAAAGTTAGTGTTTTAAAAGCGTGTCCAACTAAATTTCCCCCCAAAAATGCCAACCATTTATTCTCAACTATTTATATGGTCCATCTTTCCTTTGGAAGGGAGGTTGGGGGGGGGGGGGGCAGCGCTGGGGAAAGGAATGTATATCTAATTAGATTTAATCAGAAGTTTCCAATTATCCAAGAACTCCTGTCTCATCTTTAATATAAGTGTCATACTAAAGATCAGTTTTGGATGCATAGTCTTAAATATAAACTTTCTTTTTTCCACTAAAAGTAGGTCTGTTTCTTCACCTTTGCTTTTTATTATGTAAGTTTCCTAAGAAATGCACATCCTCTTTGCAGATTTGTGTGTGATTTCATACACATCTGCTATTGTTATGAGCCGATTTTATCATTTCCAAATGAGTGCTTATACTAAGGCATTTTTTTCCTTTTTTATTCACCTATTTTACTGAAATCTTTTATTAAATTATATATGGTTAGTTTCCTGATTATTCTAATACTGATATTTTAGGATTATTATATTGCATTTGTCAAACCACCCAAAACGTTAATAGTAGCATGCTAAAATAATGACAAACATGCTTCCCATTTTATATAATATATAATAGAGATGTTGTTAGCTAGGAAAAAATACCTATTACTTTAGAATATCTATCAACTAGGTCAAAAAAAGTAACCTTATATTTTGAGTGGTTTTGTCAATTTGTATTAATGTTGATTAAATATTTTTTCCCCATCTATTGATATAACCCTATTGGTTTCCTTCCCCTGGTTTGCAATTTTGGTTTCCTACATTAGTGAACTTACTAATACTAAATAAATTCTAGGATAAATCTGAATTTTGAGCAGGATTATTCTTTTATTTGTATTATTTAACATTTCTATTATAGATTTTTATGTCTCCAGAAATGGCAATAGCTATGTTTTAGGGTTAGAGTTTTATATGCTTTATGTGATTACCCCTTGAAAATATTTCTCTGACTTCTACTCATTTAAATAATTAAATGCTTAAGGCTTAAGTTTCAAATATATTCTAACATCCCTTCCCACAATCTATGTGAAAATTAAGGAATGTTTCTTTTAAGTAATTACTTGTTTTCACACCTTGTCAGTGCGCAAGTATAGAGGGTTAGTCAAGGTTTCCTCAGCACGACTCCAGGAGAGCTAACAGGAAGATTAGTAAGGTTGTTTACACATCTAATTTAAACATCAATTTGTGATTACTACGTTTATCTGGTCTTCCTAGCAATTCAGGCAGAATGTAGTTGTCATAACTATTTAACGATTAGTTATCACTTCATTAAAATCCCCATCCTAAAAGTAGTATTTAACACCCTTCAAGGCCTTCATTTTCTTTTCCAGGGCCAGTTGGAAATTGGGTAGGACTTGGTCTGGCTCAGAATGACAATTATTTTACACTTCAGCAAACAAAGTAATGGGGGTTTTGACATAATAAGTACTGCTGTGCTCTGTAATTAAAGCTCAAACATCATGAAACCACAGAAGCACAAAACCGAGGTAACCTTTCCTAACAAGAAATAAAGACCAATGTTGCTTCAGGTTTAAAATGACCCCCAAATCTTTAGTAATACTGTGTTATGAAGCCAATTTTAATGCACTGAATTCTAGCATTGGAATTACATTTTACTCCTACTTTAAGCAGAGAAGATCAACTGGGACTTTGATCAGCTATCAGAACTTGCCATTGAGTAGGAACTTGTCCTTGTCTGGTCAATATTGAAGGCTGCTGTTACTTATTTTAAGGCATGCTAGGAGCCCCCTGATGAAACGGGATTTGGTGTGAGTGATCTAAACATCACTATCCAAAACTTTTTAATCTTTCATTGTCCATTGAAGAGTGTGGCTTCTCCAGGTTGTTTGATGTGCATCCGTTTTAACAAGGAATAAATAATCTCGTCTATTGCCCATTTCCTTACAGCCATCCTATTTACGATACCTAGGCTTTTGGAAGGGAGTTTCATAAATATTCTATGTTATACTCATGGTAAAATTTCCCTGTATTTCATGGATGCTCTTTATACAAATAGGCTCAAACAAATATAGTCAACATTTGATTTTTTTCTAGAGAAATACAAATGCAATAGTTACATATTTAATGCAAGTACAATGGACATGTCTCAATACAGATAATGGTGAATAGTTTTTTTTTTTTAATGTTTATTTTGAGAGAGAGAGAATGAGCCCCATGCACAAGGGAGGGGAAGAGAGAGAGGGAAAGAGAATCCCAAGCAGGCTACATGTTGTCAGAGCAGAGCTGGATGCAGGGCTGCATCCCAATAACCATGAGATCAAGACCTGAGCTCAAATCAAGAGTCAGAAGCTCAACCAACTGAGCCACCTGGGCACTCAAGTGAATTTGTTTCAATTACTTAGTAGACAAAAGCAAATGATCTCATCCATCACTATAATCACATATCACTCAAAAATAAAGTATGTTTGGCCAATCCAGGACAACTACGTATTTACAATGGGGGATCTTCAGTTATTTTCTTGATCTTACAATTTTAGGGTAATTCTGAAATAATGTATACTTGAGTAACATGCCCCAGGAAAAAACTTGAATATTGAATCCAGTGATTCCATTTTCTTAGAAGGACCTACTTCCTACAAACTGTATGTTGACATGTTAATTCACAATGGGAATGTGCATTTTTATCAAAATATCATGGCATAATTGACAAAAATGACAGAAAAAAAATTCCCTCTGTATGCTCTATATAGTCAACCCTTGAACAACATGGATTTGCACTGCATGGTCCACTTACACGTGGCTTTTTTTTTTTTTTTTAATTACAGTACACTAGAAGTGTTCCCTCTCTTTAGGGTTTTCTCAACATTTTCTTTAGATTTATTGTAAGGATATAGTATTTAATACAGGTAACATACAAAATGTGTGCTATTATTTTATCAGTAGGGCTTCCAATAAACAGATGGCTGTTAGAAGTTTTGGAGCAGTCAGAAGTTCTAGATTTTTGACTGTGCAGTGGGCCAGCAATCTAACCCCTGCATTATTCCAAGATCAACTGTTTCTATTTTTAAAAAGTCATTTGTGGGATTTTTTTAATTGAATAAAGCATTTATGCTGTCCTTTATCCCATGAACTGAATTATGAAAGAAATTTACAGTGCAGAACCATCCAGAAAGAACTTACCTTTCATAAAAGAGTGTAACATTTATGGAAGTCGATAGCAAAAATGCTTAACTGCTGATATTTGTAAACAACCAAAATAAAATATACAATTAAAATTCTGATCTTAGGAAGCCTATAATTCAATATTTTACAGGGGAAAAAAACAACAAGCCCATAGGACACAACTGTACATATGGCAATTTCTGAAATTAAGTGAGGTAAGAATATGTAACAACTGGAATTCATCATAACCTGTGTTATTTTCTTTTTTTAAAAAAAAATTTTTTTTTCAACGTTTTTTATTTATTTTTGGGACAGAGAGAGACAGAGCATGAACGGGGGAGGGGCAGAGAGAGAGGGAGACACAGAATTGGAAACAGGCTCCAGGCTCTGAGCCATCAGCCCAGAGCCCGACGCGGGGCTTGAACTCACGGACCGCGAGATCGTGACCTGGCTGAAGTCGGACGCTTAACCGACTGCGCCACCCAGGCGCCCCAACCTATGTTATTTTCAAGTCAAGATCTTTCTCTAAATACTACAAGTCATCAAAATGAACCCATAGTAAAACAAATATGAAATACCCCATCATCTTAGCAACATTTCATAAAGGATGATTTAATGACAGTATGTTACAATAACTTTAAACAATCTAGACAAAGGAATGGTAGGGTAAAAACAATTCATCTAGGCAATGTCTCTGATTATTGTAGTAGAAAAATCTCAGAGGATAAGGGGACAAAGGTAAATTATTAGGCTCTCCTAGCTGCCAAGAAATATGTTAATATTCAATTCCCATTACTCTAATTTCATAACTTCCAAACAAGTTTCTTAAGTATAATTTGGCCACTAGAGTCAATCTACTCACCCCAGGGATTGTCTTTTTCAGTTAACTGATCCCGTTATTATACTAAATGTAGCTTCCACCGTAGTGAGTGGGAATTAAGACTTATCAATCTCTTGTAACTTTGGCTAATATGAATCAATCTTTTCGGCTGTATCACTGCCAGCTGAGTAGACATGCTCTGAGGATTCAAGTATAGAAAAATATGGTAAATAATACCCTACCATAATCTGGACACCAAGACTCAGCCTGAAATAGCTTAATGTTTCTATCTTTACCAGAGCCCATCAAAAGAGAACAGTTTTAAATTTGATATTGATTTAACTTGGCAATCTGCTCAACTGAGTTTTATCCTTACAAGTACTCCCTACTAAAAATTATTAGATCATTGTATAATTGTGGTGAATAAATGCACACACACAAATACACATACACACAAAGATAATCTACCATACTAGTAATTTATTTCATGTCCTTGGAGAAATACCTTAAAACTTGTACACAAATATAGTGAGGCCAAATTACCGATATATTTTTCTGTACATTCATCTTGTTTTTCAAGACTATGTAAGCGCTCAGATGTCAGACCTAATTTCACCAATAGAGAAACAGGGTCTACACAAACACACTTGGGTTGAAGAGAATGGATCATACTTTTAATAGGAGGTAGCAAGACCTCCACCCCTTGTTAGTTGCAAAAGCATTATCTCTTCCAGACAGTGTGGTGTTGACAAAAGAATAGTTGGATAGATCAATGGAACTCAATAGACAACCCAGAGGTAGACTTGCATAGTTGATATTGGACAAGAGGAAAGGCAATACAATGGAGAAAAGATGGTCTTTTTAAAAATGGTGCTCAAACTGCAATAAAAACAGAGACCTTATACCTTACATGAAAATTAACATGAATCATAGACCTTGAGGTAAAATGCAGAAGTAGGATAGTAAGTAATATAGAATAGAATCTAGAAGGCCTTGACTGTGGTGATGACCTTTTGATACAACACCAAAGACATGATCCACTAAAGAAATAATTGATTAGCTAGGCTTCATTAAAATTAAAAACTTCTGTTATGTTAAATACACTGCCAAGGGAAGGAAAAGACAAACCACAGGCTGGGATAAAGTATTTGCAGAAGACCAATCTGATTAAAGGGCTATCGTCTAAAATATACTAAGAACCTTTAATATTTTACAGTAAAAAAAAAAAATGAAAAAATGAGCTGAAGATCTGAACAGTATCTCATCAAAGAGGTGTATCAATGACACATGTATGAAAAGATATTCCACATTATATGTCAACAGGCAATTGCAAATTAAAACAATGAGATACCCAACCATTAGAATGGTCCAAATCCCAGACCTGGACAACAGGACATGTTGGCGAGGGTGTGGGGCAACAAGAATTCTCATTCACTCTTGGTAGAAATGCAGAACTGTAGAGAGCTACTTTGGAAGACAGTTTGGTAGTTTCCTATAAAATCAGGTAACTCTTATATAACCCAGCAATTGTGCTCCTTGGTACTACCCAAGGCAGTTTAAAACATGCCTACACAAAAACCTGCATACTTTTATAACTGCTTTATTCCTAATTGCTAACAGTTGGAAGCCCAAGATGACTTTCAGTAAGTCAATAGGTAAACTGTGGTACATCCATACAATGGATTATGCAGCAGAAAAGAAAAAAGCTATCAAATCATGAGAAGATCTGGAGGACACATAAGTGCATATCACTAAGTGTAAGAAGCCCATCTGAGAAGAGTGCATACTGTACGATTCCCACTACAGGGGATCCTGAAGAAGGCAAAACTGTGGAGACAGTATGACAAATAATCAGTGGTTGCCAGGAGTTAGAGAAAAATGACCAGGTGGAGCACAAAGAATTTTGGAGGCAGTGAAACTATCTTGGACAATACTCAAATGGTGGATATGTATCTTTATAAATCTGTCCAAACCTAAAGAGTGTAACGACACCAAGAGTGAACTGAAATTTAAATTATGGACTTAGAGTGTTACAGAACCTGGTCTGGATAACCCGGCAGAAGAACCAAGCAGCACTCGGAGATCTTGGAAGGCAGGTGGTTTATTTTACACCGGTGGGCTCAGATCATTCTCTGGAGGTCTGAGACCCAAGCCTAAGCAGAGGGGATAATTTATAGTCTGTTACTTCCACATCCCACATTAGTAATAATTTGGTCTGCACAGCAAGCGATGTGGGAAGAAAAACCTGGAAGGGGAGTCCTCAGGCAGGGATTGGAATTCCCCTAACAGTCTTAACAGATTTTTCCCTATGTAGAGTAACTGATGTGTCCATGTAGGGTCATTGATTTTAACAAATGTGGGTTGTGTGTGCATGTTGATGGCAAGGGGGCACACACGTGTAGGAGCAGAAGGTTTATAGGAATATGGCAACTTCGACAATTTCTATTCAACTTTGCCATCACCTAAAACTGCTCTTAAAAAGAAAATCAATTTATATAATCTAAGTTATTGCTTACTGATATGACTACCCAAATCTAGTACTTTAATAGCTTTAAAAGGATGAACTGATATTTGATAGCTGGTTCTTAATTTCTAAATAAGAGGATTCTTTAGATAGGTAATCTATCACAGGATGTTAGAAAAAGTAGAACATAGCACTTTCATTAAGATACTATTCACGCTGCCCTTTAAGGGTATATAATTAAAATAGGATTGTTTCCCCAAGTAAATATACTGTGATGTCTGAAACACGTGCCCTACATGATCTTGATATGCCTACTCTTTATTTACCACATGTGGGAAATCTGAGTTATTTAACTCTGCTAATTATTTTTTTCCTGTTGCTAAGATAACCTGATATCTAGATACAGTCACTAGCTCATTTCTACTGGCTTTCCTCTAAACAGAAGGATCACTGGACCCATTAAACTTTCAACAATGCTAAGTCCCATCTGGCCAGAAGGATCTTTTGTTTCCTCACTACTTAAAAATATTCAAAATCTTTTGCTTTTCTTTTTCATCATACAACTTTGTTTTTCTGCTGTAAATACTGGAAGAATATAAAGAATATAATGAAGATTAAAAAAAAAGATCAGTGATAAACCAGACCTCCCCAGGCAGCCACTGTTAACATTTTAGAAGTTTTGCTTAGAATTTTTATGGGTTTTCATAATTAAAAAAAATATCATATCCCTGACTTCCCATCTTGTTTTTTATTTAACCAGTTCCCTGTTGCCAGGCAATCTGATGTTGCAATGAACACCTTCTCATAGTAAAGCCTGATTCCATTTTAAGTACCCCATACAGGTGCTTCCCTCAGTACCATATTGGTCTCAAAGATAATTCTAATATACCTGTGAAAGACAGGCCATGAACACCATTATGTTATCCTTTATCACATAAAAATGTCACCCATACCTGGATCCTTTTTAGCAAACATAGCAAACATTTTCCCACATTTTCGTGCCTCCTTTACTATTCATTCGTTTTTCTGCTCCCTTCCCCTTCAGTATCTAGGTGTAATTTTCTTTTATTCTCTGGTTTCAGCTACAGTCCACACTAAAGTTCTTTTAAAATTATGAGCAATTATTTGCCCCTATATCCTACCCTAATAAGCCCTGATGAGCAGAAGGAAGGGGGAGATCTCATGTGGGTTGTTACCATGGGGGAAGATCAGAGCTGAAGCACACCCTGCCCCATCACCGCACAGACAGCACAGCACATATCATAATCCATGTGTTCCAATGGCTGGGAAGCAAGGCCTTAGGTTACAGTGAACGGATCATACAACTGGAAGAACACGAAAGCCTCCGTCGTTTGAAGACTTCTCAGATTTGGAGGCCCCTGGGATGCCTTAGGAAATCCTGTCCATTTGTCAGAGTCAGAGGTTTTGAGGGATTCAACCTGTTTTTTCCTTCAGGCACAAAGTGCTCTCTACTTGTGGAGATCTGACAAATAGGTCTCAAGGTTCAGGAAATGGCATGGAGGTGTGGAGAAGAAAAGAGCTTTGAGCCAAGTGTTTGTGAATGCTGTCAGGCTATGCTGCTGAGGAGGTGTTGGACCTTGCACAGTTCCTTAGCTGCTCTAAGTCTTGATGTTTCTCTCCTGGATAATAACTCCAAAAGCTGTGGCAATGTGCATGAAGCATGCAGCAGTATCCCTGACATACGGCAGGTGTTCAAGAAGCATTGGTTTCCTTCCCTGCCTCCAGACCACCTCTGCTTCTCCATTTGTCCCATTGCTCCTCTCAACTCCGGGAAGAGGGAGATCAATGGGACCCTGGATTCTTTCTAGGTTGTCCAACCCACTGCAGGAAGTGAAATCAGAAATATACACAGAAATATGGTGTTCATTGTGACTTATGTGTTATGCAATACAACTGTTTGGCCTATCTTACTCAAAGCCAATTACTGCTTTGATCAAGGCTGGTGTTGGGAGAAGGGCTTTTTTCACTTTTTTTTTTAACATTTTATTTATTTTTGAGACAGGAAGAGACAGAGCATGAACAGGGGAGGGTCACAGAGAGGGAGACACACAATCTGAAACAGGCTCCAGACTCTGAGCTGTCAGCACAGAGCCCGACACGGGGCTCAAACTCACGGACCGCAAGATCATGACCTGAGCTGAAGTCGGCCACTTAACCGACTGAGCCACCCAGGCGCCCAAGAAGGGCCTTTTTCAAATTCTATGCATGTGAAGCTGAGGAAATTTCCTAAAACATGCACAATTACCTTCCCACTCTGTCCAGACCTCTGCTTTCCTCACCTGCCATTGATTTTACAGCTTCTGCCCTAAATTCCCAACTACAATTTTAAGATCATCAAATCCAGTTAGGCCTGCAGCTGTTGGAATAGTCACATGAACCTATCCAGCTCATTTATTAAAATCAATTTAAGAAAAACATAGTTTAAGATGATTCTGTAAGAAATTAAAGGCATTTAATTAACTAAAACACACTATTATCCAGCAATGTTTTAAAATGCAATCTGCCTTTCCTTATTAATTTAGTTTCGTGAAAATTGGAATTTATTTTGCTAATTTACAAGAAAAACTCTGCCCTTCTATTGACATTCGTATCATAGTTTTATCTGTTTCAGTAAAAAAACATCTTCTGAGAAAATATTTGGTCTCTCATTTTGTTTGGTCTATAGACCTTCTCATTCTCCTATGGATCCTCAATACAACCTAAGCAACAAACTCCAAGTTTAAAAACACTATTAGCCTAGTTCTAGTTTACCTCAATAGTTCAATGCACATCAGTGTTTGCCGTAGAACTTTGAGTACCTAAGTGAAGTCTCCTCTGCCACCTAGGTTGAGAGATGACCAAACGAGCCTGTGAATAGTTTATTGAAATATTCAATGAACAAAGAGGATCATTAGGTGTCAAGTGTGGTAACTTACAAGTGTTCTCCTGATAGTTACACTTAGCTCTCGATCTTTTTTCACTTTTGGATTCTTCTGTTGAAAACCACACAACCAACACTCTCCAAAACATGCCCATTAATTCACTCTCCTTGTGCCTTTTAGTTCCTGTCCTTGTATTTCAACCATATGGTAGGAAGAATAATGGCCTCCCAAAGAGGTCTCGGGCCTAATCCTTGGAAGCTGTGACTGGGTTACCTTACATGACAGAGGGGACCCTGCAGATGTGATTAAGGTTGAGTACCTTGAGGAAGGATTATCCAGAATTCAGAGGAGTCTAACCTGATCACATGAGTCCTTGAAAGAAGCTTTCTGGCTGAGTTAAGAACCAGAGAGAGGTAACAGAGAGATACAGCCTTGCTGTCTTTGAAGACAGAGGAAGGCAGGCAGGCATGGGCCAAGGGAAGCAGGGTAGACCTTTAGAAACTGAAAAACAGAAGGAAAGAGATTCCCCCCACAGCAGAGGCTCCAAAAGGGACCACCACCTTGTTGACACTAGTTTCACCCCTCATGAGGCCCACATCAGACTTCTGACCTACAGAAGCCTAAAATAACATTCTTACTATTTTGGGCCACTAAAGTTGTGGCAATTTATGACAGCTATAGAAAGCTGATACAACCCACAAGAATTAGTCACATTTTCAAAGGAGAAAATCCTGTGGGTCAAGTGACTGCCAGGCTTTTCAGAGGAGTCGGGTCATCCATAGGATTACAATCCTCTTTTTAAGGTTTTTTGTTGTTGTTGTTTGTTTGCTTTCTATTAGGACAACCTGCACATACTGAATCCTTAACTTGAGGTATTTAAGATTTTGAGGTTACACAGGAGACCTATTCCCAGGGCTTTTTGGTTTATGTACTTTTATTTTGCTCCCCCCCACCTCTGCCAGATGTTAAGGATGTACTCTCATGATCAGAATGTAGTTCTGACCTGTCATATGTTTTCACTGCAAAACACATGTGAAAATCACGAGTAAAGGCTCAGAAACAAATGCGTGAAAGAGACAGTAGTTCTTTCTAGCCAAAGAGAAATAACTATTTTGGTCAGAAAGATAATGTCTTGTGAAGTAACAGGTGATGACTAATAAAAACAATCTTTGTGTTTTCTATAGGACCAAGAAGACAAATTATTCAAAATATAAATAACCCTGTCATTTCAATTATATTTACCTTTCTGAAATGCATTTCTCATTCATTCTTGTGCCTAATGAAATCATGTTATTTTTTTAGTATTCCAAAGTTACCAAACATAACATTGCTTATATTAAGTCTGGGCCCATCTGTGACCAAATTCTTGAAACACACAAAGATATCATTTAAATACATTCTGGAAAAACTACAGGCAGAATGTTGGCCTCCAACATTTAAAAAAGATTGGGAAGAACCAAAATATCATCAGTGATGTCTATTATATAGATTTTGTGATAATTCAGCAATGTGTTTGCTCATTATTGAATTCCAAGCTATGAAAAAGTAGTCAGATGAGAGGCTTTAAAAAATAAGACATTATGTAATTGGGACCTTAGCTCCAAATATAATCACGTTCCATTAATATATCATTTTTCCTAACTACAATGACATCTCCTTTAAAAATCTAAAATTCTGGGGCACCTGGGTGACTCAGTAGGTTAAGCGTCTGGCTCTTGACTTCAGCTCAGGTCACGATCACACAGTTCATGGGTTCGAGCTCCACATCAGGCTGTGCACTGGTAGTGTAGAGCCTGCTTTGGATTCCGTGTCTCCAACTCTCTCTCCTCCCGTCTCCTGCTTGTGCCCTTTGCCGCTCTCAAAAATAAATAAGCTTTAAAAAAATTCTAATATTCTCACTTGTTATAAATTTGGACAGGACTGACACAGCCCTTCCTTGATCAAGTTCTATTACGTTTATTTCAAGAACATCTGCACGGTCACGTTTGTTTTTTAGTAACAGTTCACAACATATACACCTCTCTTTCAACACATTAGTATTTCAGAGCATTTTCCTCACTAAGTAACGTTCTAGGAAGGAAAAGATCATCTGTTAGAATGGCAGTCGTTGAGAACTAGTTACCAGTCATCATGACTAGCTCTAATGCTAGGCACCAACAGAACTTTTCTCAGCTACACTGTCCTTTACCTTTAATTCCCTCACCTCTAAAATAAGAATCATAGAAAGTTAGAGTTAGAAGGAACATTAAAACGGATTTTTCTTGACTCTTTCGTTGTAGTTGACACACAAGGTAACGTTCGTTTCAGCTGTACAACATAGCAATTCACTTTTCCCTAAGTTATGCCATGCTCACTGCAAGTGTAGCTACCATCTATCATATGGCACTACCACCATACCAATGACTCCAGTCTATCTTCGATTTTTAGTATGTTGACCTATTATTGAAGCAAAATAAGCTTTATATATTTAAAGTATATAATTTCACTAGTTTTGACATTTGAAACCATCACCATAATCAAAATAATGAACATTGTCTCCTAAAGTTTCCCCCCTGCCCTTTGGTAATCCTCCCTAGGTGCCCCCCAGCAACCACTGAACTGCTTTCCACCTTTCATCTGAGTAGTATTCAAGTTTTTGTTTTTTTTTGGCACAAAAACAGACACACAGACCAATGGAATAGAATAGAAACCCCAGAACTAGACCCACAAACGTACGGCCAACTCATCTTTGACAAAGCAGGAAAGAACATCCAATGGAAAAAAGACAGCCTCTTTAACAAATGGTGCTGGGAGAACTGGACAGCAACATGCAGAAGGTTGAAACTAGACCACTTTCTCACACCATTTACAAAAATAAACTCAAAATGGATAAAGGACCTAAATGTGAGACAGGAAACCATCAAAACCTTAGAGGAGAAAGCAGGAAAAGATCTCTCTGACCTCAGCCGTAGCAATCTCTTACTCGACACATCCCCAAAGGCAAGGGAATTAAAAGCAAAAGTGAATTACTGGGACCTTATGAAGATAAAAAGCTTCTGCACAGCAAAGGAAACAACCAACAAAACTAAAAGGCAACCAACGGAATGGGAAAAGATATTTGCAAATGACATATCGGACAAAGGGCTAGTATCTAAAATCTATAAAGAGCTCACCAAACTCCACACCCGAAAAACAAATAACCCAGTGAAGAAATGGGCAGAAAACATGAATAGACACTTCTCTAAAGAAGACATCCAGATGGCCAACAGGCACATGAAAAGATGTTCAGCGTCGCTCCTTATCAGGGAAATACAAATCAAAACCACACTCAGGTATCACCTCACGCCAGTCAGAGTGGCCAAAATGAACAAATCAGGAGACTATAGATGCTGGAGAGGATGTGGAGAAACGGGAACCCTCTTGCACTGTTGGTGGGAATGCAAATTGGTGCAGCCGCTCTGGAAAGCAGTGTGGAGGTTCCTCAGAAAATTAAAAATAGACCTACCCTATGACCCAGCAATAGCACTGCTAGGAATTTATCCAAGGGATACAGGAGTACTGATGCATAGGGGAACTTGTACCCCAATGTTCATAGCAGCACTCTCAACAATAGCCAAATTATGGAAAGAGCCTAAATGTCCATCCACTGATGAATGGATAAAGAAATTGTGGTTTATATACACAATGGAATACTATGTGGCAATGAGAAAAAATGAAATATGGCCCTTTGTAGCAACGTGGATGGAACTGGAGAGTGTAATGCTAAGTGAAATAAGCCATACAGAGAAAGACAGATACCATATGGTTTCACTCTTATGTGGATCCTGAGAAACTTAACAGGAACCCATGGGGGAGGGGAAGGAAAAAAAAAAAAAAAGAGGTTAGAGTGGGAGAGAGCCAAAGCATAAGAGACTGTTAAAAACTGAGAACAAACTGAGGGTTGATGGGGGGTGGGAGGGAGGGGAGGGTGGGTGATGGGTATTGAGGAGGGCACCTTTTGGGATGAGCACTGGGTGTTGTATGGAAACCAATTTGTCAATAAATTTCATAAAAAAAAAAAAAGTTTTTGTTTTTTTTGTTTTGTTATTGCCCATGTAGTAAACTTAGTGGGTCAATTAGAGTGGGATTCATAATCCTCTCTATAGCCATGTACTACATGTACTTGACAACCTATTAGTACATTAACATTATTGCTTAAAAATGTTAATCTCAGCCTCAGATATCCCATTAACTTTGTCAATAAGCAAATGGCTCTTAGGAGTCCATTCAATTGGGGACTTAAATGCATGAAAGGGAAAGGAAATTTTGAGCAGGTAAGGGTTCAAATTCCCTTGTGCCACCATTGTTCATCCCTGAGACATCTCAAAGAGAGCAATTATAAAATCCAATACATGAGAAGACTTTGGGTTTTGTACTTATTTTAAGGATTGCACTATCATTAAAACATGATCAAAGAGCATTTGCTTCCGATAAAGCTTCAGAAAGGTAAGGACTCGGGTGAGGAGGAAGGTGGGGATCTTCTGCACCACAGCCATCTTACAAGATACTATCTTCCCTCAAGTGTGAAAGATCCACTAAAAATAGCAGGATATAGCAAAGCTAATCCTAGAATTATGTTTCCTCCAATTTTGATATTGCAAGCATGTTTGCAATATTAATATTTCCAATGGTCCAAGCCCTCAGTGAGCAAATGCTCATGAAACAATTTTCTGCTTATCAAAAGGGTCTCCACTACCAGACCAGAGCAACACAGATTCACGTAGAAATCAGAGAACACCAGTGTTGCTCAGCAATGTGAGAAAAGTAATTATCTTCTATCATTATCTTATATACATGTCATCACTGGTCTTTCCATCACCCCTGCCACTAAAATCCAACCCTGGTTATTCCTCCTGTCTCCTTTGCAGGTTTAACTTCCTCAATCCACTGTGTAAATGCTGAAAATTCTCTCGGCTCAGCAGTCAGCCGTCTTCATCCCCCCTTCCTGCTCTGACAACCTCATCCACTCCCATATGCCTTTAATTGCCACTTCGACATGATGACTCACACCTCCAGCCCAGACCTTCCCTCCTAGCTCTAGAGATACATAGTCACCTACTTGAAAAATCCTACTGAGGGTTCCAAAGCCATCTCAAAATCAACATGCCAAAAATAAACTTTTGATCTTCTTTTTCCCCATCAAGATTCTCTTCCATAAATCCCTGTCTTGGTGCGTGATTCATCCAGCCACTTATGCATAGGAGCCATCCTTGACATTTCCCTCCCCTTTATGCCCCTCCCATTTTAAGGCATCATAATTTCTTATGGTCTTTACTCTCTAAATAAAACCTTCCTCTCAAATTGGTCCCTTTCTATTCATTTCTACTGATTTTGTCCTCATCCAAGTTGCCATCACAGACAACTACGTAACTCCTTAGCAAGTCAACCCATACCTTCCCAGCGTCCTCCTATTCTCTGCAATGCAGCCAGAGGGATCTTTCCAAACACAAACCATCCCCTCTTGCCCTCAGCATCTGAAATACAATCACCAACATCTTTTATTCTACCTACTGTCTCTTTCATCTATCCACCTTGCCCCAACCCCAAAGCCACTGAACTAGACCCTGACATATCTTATCTCTTGCCTAGATTACCAACTTCTTTGAAACTGGAGTCTATATTCAGTCGTTGCCTCGCTTAGAAGTACAAACTGATCATTCTAAAGCAAAATATTATACCACTCTCATTTAACTACATAGTTGAAATCCTACAAATAGAAAAACCAGCAACATAATATACATAAATGTCACTTCCACCTTATGAGACATTCATAGGAGACCTCCCCATTTTTAGAATAAAAACAAATGGTTAATATTTTGGGCATTTTCTAAACAAGAGGTCAGGTACATTACGTACATGTTTCATAGACTAAATGACAATAGTTACCATCAAAAGAACTTCCTGGTAAATACAATCTCCCAGAAATGGGAGATTTAATGTGCCTAAGAGCTGCTGAGGGATCTGAGCAGGGACTCTCCTCTATAAAGAGCAAAGTTTTCAGAAAATGTTGAACAGCTAATTTATGCACATTCACATTTATTTGGTAAGCAACTTTTAGCACACACAGACTTAAAAAAATTGGTCCTTTTTTATTCTCAAGGTGTTCATTATCTAGTTGAGGAGACATGCCTAATAGGAGAAAAATTTTAAAGCATGTAACCAGAAGGTATCACTTAAGAAAAAAATGACAAGTGTCAGAAGAGAGATTGATAGGTGCATAAAAGCTTTATAGAAAGTAACAGAAGCAGAAGAATTACATTTTATAAGTTGTAGGCAAAGTAGCCAATGGGTTGGGGCAGAAACTGACTTAAAGTTTTTATGAAATAAATTTTGGTTGAATAGACAACTTGAATTATTTTGTGATTCTAAGGATTAATGGTGTGCCAGTATATCTGACCAAGTTTGAGACTCCATTATATGTTTAGCAGTGACCTTAACTCCTTCGATATCATAGATTATTATAGTCAAGAAGTCATTCATTTCATAAGCCATCTTAAAGGTCATGAGACACCATTCTGACGTGTTAAATGAATGTTGACATGGAAATTTTGCATAGGTAATTCACATGTGAACCAACCACCCAGTGGCTCACCCAATCAGAGGATAGTAACATAGTTGGGATAAAATATTGTTACATTGAACTGAATTATCTACATTGAACTGTTTCTTGTAGGATTGCAATAAATTCTCTTCAATAAAAATCCATTAAGCACTTTCCTATGTAACTAGCTATTCAAACTGATATAATATCCCAGAAATGGTAGCTTAGCCTATCTCATGAACTTTTGGGGAGCAAAGATGAGTCAGCTTTTTCCAACTTAAATCTTACAGAGTCAGTAGAGAGTATTAAAGAGATAAACTACATTAGACATACATGTAGCCCAGGATTTTGTGTAAAAGTACCATATCCACCAGCTAATTTTTTGTTTGTTTGGCTTATCTCAGTTGATCTCTAAGTTCTGATGTATTTGCAATGGGAGTTGCACAGGTAAGCAGTTCTCCCCAAATGCCATCATTTCCAAAGTAAAACTCTGGTCTCAGGTAAACTATAAATTAAATACACTGACTTGATATAAAGAAGTGGTTATTTCAAGTTACATGTGAGATAGTTCAGCTATTAAAATGCTTGTCAACAAAAGCCACTTTCATTCACCTTTTTTTGCATTATTTCTAAATCTTTTTTGCCCTTTGTAATGAGAAAGGTGATACATTCTAAATGTTAAGATTTGGCTGGTGTATTAAATTTTTTTTTTTTTTTTTTTTTTTTTTTTAGCATTTAGGAACACAAGCAGCACTTTTTTCTCCTGTTCACTTCAAGCTAATTTGTCCTGTCTTCACATCCTGGACATTTAGACACAGTGTGGTCTCTGTTTGTTCTTCACAGACACCATTTCATTAGCCTCTGGGTCTTACAGCACAATCAGGTCATAAGTCCTGAAAATGAGCTGTATTTCAAGTAGAAGAGCTTAAGTCTCAGGTATACCAGCTGCCCCACACTTAACTTACCTAGGAACCACTAACCCCAATAGCACTCCTTTCTTGCTACCGACTCTTGATTGACACTTTACGTAACAATATCACATACATTATTCTATTTGATTCTCAGATGATACTTTGAAAGCACTATTACTATCTCCATTTTTGCAGATGACAAAACTTACACGAATTCTACCCAAGCTTACCAAACTAGGAAAGGCTTTACTAAATGCAGTTCATTGTCTGCACCCTTCTCCACCCAAAACTGCTAAATGGATTAGACATATACATTTGAGCCTTAACCAACAACCCAGAAGATGGTCTTGAGAATGTAAATGAACATACACAGACTAGTGTCAGTTGGATGCAAACATTAGAAATGGAAATCCACACTATGGTCTGATGGACCAAGAAATGATTTATTTAAACCATATCCATTGTGAGCAAACCAAAGAAACGTGTTAAAGACCTAAAACTAAGTTGATACACTAAGATTAGAGAGAATATAATACACAGGGAACCATGCAGCCTAGAAAAGAGAATCTCATAGCTGGTCTTCCAGTTCTTATCCCCACGAGACCTGATTACACTTCCTGGTCTTGTATGACAATTCAGTTGACTACTGAAGACTTAGAATAAATCCCTTTGCTTAGGCTAGTCTGAGTGGGCTCTGTCACAACCAAAACTGCCTTGACTAAAAAACAGTGGTAGAGACCTGACTTGAATCAAGATGCTCTTTATTCCCAATGTTCTTTGTCGTGCATACAGTTGTAAATTTTTTTCCTTAAGCAATTCATTTGCTTGACACTTTACCTGTGCGTCAATATGTTCCCTAGTAGGACTTTCTACTCTCTGTATAGATTTATTGTTACTTTGCAAATGTAATAGAGTTGTTATATATGGAAATCATTAGGAAAATTGGGAATTAAAAAGAAATACATAAAGGGATTAGAAACCCTAGGTCTCTTGAGGGCGTGATACAAAATTGTCAGTGTTTTCTGTAACTAAAAAAAAGGCAAACACTTCTCTAGCCCAAAATACTAAAATAGCCTCTTACAGGAGTGTGAAACAAGATCAGTGTCAACAGAAGCCAACTTCTACATCTGAAGCCAGTGTGTAAGAAAATGTGCTCACAGGTCTTCAGTCTCCACACATCATCTTTGAAGGCATCTGGCACTTCTGTGACCTTTTTTCACATACATGTTTGTATGTATGTGGATGATTCACATACATCCTCTCAACTGCCTTGTAATTAAAGTATTCCCCCATTTCATAGGTCAGGAAATTGAGACTGTCAAGTCTCCTATTTTAAGTTGTAAAACTAAGAACTGAAGGGATCATCATGTAAGTCCAAATCCAGTTTTGCCTATAGGTGACCAAAAAAGACATTTTCAACAACTTCTTTTCACAAAGTAAATATGTTTGTTAATGAGTGAAGGAATTGCTTAGGCAGAAGGCAACAATCAGAGCAATAACCTCAACACCAACTTCCCTTCTTTGTTCTCAAAAGATGCTGGCCATACTGTCCTTAATTCTCTCAGGTTTTAAAGTCTTAAAATGCAAGCCCTGAGAATACTTCCCTTAAAGTTGGTGGACAAGAGCAACATGTCTTGACTGAATCAAATAATGTTGTCTTAATAAAATAGATGCTTAACAACCATAATGTTTATTTATAACATGTCAGTAGCAATCATGAAACTTCAAACCTGACCAGCTAGGAATCCATTTCATGCCACATTTCCCTTTTACAGCTATAGAAACTAAGGCTTTTCCAAGGGACTGGCAGTTTAGCAATGCTGATCAGGGATTCCTTGCATTAGGATTCTTTACTTCTATGTCTTGGATGGCAGGGAATACATATTTCACTCATCTTTGTATCTATAGCATCCTACACTTCCCTGGTTCAGCAGGAGCATGCTGTATTGGTTGAATGAGTCAAGAACTCAAAAAATGAACTTAAACTTTTAAGGCATGAACTGCAAGTAAATGATTGCTGTTTGAATGAAGAGGCTTTTGAATAGGAAAGATCAACAGGAGAGACTGGAGAAAGCTGTAGCTTCCTCAGGCCCAGAAGTACCTTCCTATTCTCAGTAACTCTGAGGCCCGGGAATGAAGGAGGGTCCCTTCTCATGACCTTCTCTAAACCAGAAGACAAAACAGGACCAATGTCCCTGCTGTGACTCCCAGGCCCTGGTTCTCTGAGTCCTCACTCTAGGACCAAAACACACGGGTTATGAATTCACCTGGCATGACAACATCAGAATTCTGTCCCTACATAAGAGTCCATGAACTATTCCTGTGATTTGCACGGCCTCTTCTCTTACAGAAAACGTTCCTCAGTTATAGATCCAAGTTTACCCTTGGACTGGCTGGTAGGACCCGCTGCTTGGAATTATGCTGCTTTTCTGCCCTCCTTGGACTATGGCGTCTGCTTTCTTCTGGTATTGAGGCTGAATGCCTTCTCTTCACTAGAGAGATGCTAATAAGATTTGGTATCAAGTTAGGATTTTGTTCATATGTTATAAGGGCCAGAAGATCACTGAATGGAAGTGAACCACAGAGCACAACAGACAGCCATCCAATGATGGGACTTCTGGGGAGGCATAAGAACCTAGCATCCTGCTGTAGGCTCATCAGCCACACCATACGCTCTTTGTCTCCCCAGCTAATGCACCCTGCAGCAGAGACCGGGGCTTTAGAGGGATAGGCAAGTATTCTATCTCCAATAAGAGTCACACTGGCTGCATTTGAGACAAAAGTGAGAAGATAAATACAAAACATGAGATTAACAATACAACCATATGGAACAGCATGAACAAATCCCCTACTGGCTGGCTTTCAAACACAAAATGATACGATACAATGAATGAGCCACTGTTTTGAGTCATTTACTACAGTCTGGTTTTTAATTCTGTGCATCTGGAATAAAACACACTCATCTTAGGTCATTCAACCCTTCTTTCATCTCTCCCCACCACCTCTGAATTCCCTTCAGAAGTTAAGTTTGCTTCTCAAACAATCTGTGCCTACTAGCACTTTTCTGGGAGGTTCTGTCCATGTTTTAAAAATGCTGTAATGTATTAATCATTATACCTTTCCTACTTCCAAAAGGGATATAAGGGGAATTGGCTCCTGAGTATCAGCTATGTGTGATATTTCACAGTAAGTAGCACAACATGAACTCAGCCCTTCAAGTAACCATTTCTCCTGCCCTGAAGCCTTGCCCTAAAGCTGCACCACAGCACCACTGGGCTCAATGCATTTAGGAAATGATGAGCCTCTGGCTCTCCAAAGAAGGATGGGTACAGAGGGCATCAGCCAAAGTAAAGATCTGTTTTTATGAGGGGAAAACAAAAATACTCCAGTGAGCAGCCAAACAGTCCCCAGTCCCCTGTCTGTATTCTCTGGTTTCTTTCATCTTTGCTTCATCCCTAGGAGTTCAATCTGTGCCAAGTCTGACTAGGGTGTCCTACTAAGACACTCCCTATTTCATCCCATTTCTCTCCCAGCTTCTCCTGGCCCAAACCATGGGGTAAAATGGCCCAAAGCTAAACATGTGACCAAAGTGGGGTGTCTGAAATTCTGAGCCTAAGAGGAAGTGTTCTCGGCTAATTTGGTAATACCCGGGAAGTAATTAACCCCAAGACTTAACACCGCCTGTCACTCCCCTCTCTCTAGGTGACTGCCACCAGGTCTCATGTAAGCAGGCTTCAATCCTTTCACAATTGCTGTTGGAAAAGAATGGGATCAACTAATTAAGGATTCAGTTCCAGAGAAATTCGAAAGATTTCTAAAAACAGAAAAATAGTTATGGGTCAAGTCCCCATGTTCAAGCAATTAGTTTTCAACTCTCATCTAATACTTCTTTGGCAGGTATGGATCATTGCTATATGTTGCAATCTGCTCTTCATAAAAGCATCCCGGCATTCTACCAAAGTGTCCTTTTTGTTTTGTTTTGTCTCCCAATTCTGAAGAAAGCCTTAGTGGAAAGTAGTCTGGAATACTGATTTGCACACCAGCATCTATCCCTAGCCTGGTAGGACAAGTCATTTGAGATCTTTTGGTAGAGTGCCTCATCTTTTCAAAGCATACAGTAACACTCATTATAACACTATAGCTTGTCGTAATAAATTCCTATCTATGATCGTGTATATGAAGCTGCTTTCAAAATACAAAGGATTATTCAGTTGATTTCTTTTTACTAGGTCTCCAATATTACATTACAGCAACACATCTCATTTGTATCTTAACTGCTACCTTCACTGTCATGCAAAGAAATGCATCCCTATCGCCAAGCCCCAGAGGTTAACACCTTCCACACTCACCTATGAACAACCCTGCATTCTAGCAACTATATTTTGTACAATTACATTTGCTCATGTGATTCTGAGCCTACAGTAGACAGAATATAGTTTTAATTATCTGATAATTCTTCAACATTTCAATTGATGAGGAAGAGCTGTGTATGGAGTATCCCAAAGCCATATAACTGAGCTGAGCCTCGAGGATATACCCAAGGGCTCCAAGAAGCCAAAAAGATGCAGCTTCCACTATAGAATCTCTACAGGTTTTATGAACTGGAGATTGAAATGAAACTCAAAAATGGTAAAAGGGGGCAAGAATTTAAAAGAGGCGTTGAAAACCGTTTCCACAGATAATTAAAATGATATGCAATCATAAAGACAAATCAATATGCTTCTTAGGTATCTTCTAGCAAACCGTTTATTACCCCAATTCTCTATATTCTTCCTGCATTTTTTCCTGGGGAAAAGTTACGTGCATGACTCAGGAATTTGGGGAGTAGGGCGCAGGGGGGAGGCAGTGAATGGTCTTCCACCAAGGCAAAAACATGTTTTTTATGATTCCTGAATTCTATCAAAGGAACATTCCCGAGCACCTGGTGTGTGCTGAGCATCCAATAACTCAAACACAAGTACTACAACTTTTTTACCAAAAAATATAGTAAGTTTCTTGGAAGCATCACATGGAGTTTTAATTGGATGATGTTGTGGGTTCTAAGTTGGCAGACAAGGAAAAAAAAAAAAAAAAAAAAAAAGGAGTGCGCAAAAAAGGACCCAAATTTAGAAAGACAATAGGAGAGCGCCAACCGTACAGAAGCCACAGCCCAGTAGAAGCTGTGGCCTGTTCCCAGCACAGCACTTACACATTCCTCATGCACAGGCCTGGTGCACCCTTCATGCAAGCCACACCCATGTTTGTGAGATGGCACACAGGAACGTCTCACTAACGTTGGCTAATTAGATCCATAATTGCAGTCTAAATTTGTGGAAAACAAAATTGCAAATTTTTTTATATTATGTAGTTTAATTACTTTTAAGAACATACAGTAACTCAGGCTAACAAAAGGTTTTCAGTTTGGTGTGGGACTACTTTAATGAGGAAGAAAAAACCCTTTATAATCATGGTCTTAATTCATACATAAATGGCATTGCCAAAATTTAGTATCTCCTATTAATCAGTTGTACTAAAAGGATAACAGTATTATTTATTGAATGCCAACTGGGTATTATACTCATGATCACAATATCCCTGAAAGGTCACTATTTATTATTGCATATTTTTGCTAACACTGAGCGGGGGAAAAAAATCCTCAGTTTGGTGTAGTATAGCATGGAGGACATTTCTGATTTCTGCATCACAGAGAAGTAACAAAGGTGACTGGGATCTCAAAAGCTAACGCTAAAGGTATGTGCTAAAGGTGGTACTGGAGACAAGAATGTGGAGGGGAAGTGTAAGAAGAAGGAAAACTATCCCAATAATTGATCCATCCAAAGAGGCTAAAGGTTGGTGACACTGTTATGTTGGGCATTGCACACTATGGAGGACAACATCCAGGTTGTAATCTTGGCAAAGGACACTCACTGGAAGGATACAGTACATTGTCTTTGAGGCCTAAGTATCTGTCCTAAAAGAGATGGTTGGAATCTCAGCAGAAGGCAGCAGGATAGACACTAGGGTACCAGGTGACAGGGACAAAGACACAAACATGTTGGAATCAAAGCCTATAAAACATCAATGAGGAACCAGAGTCTTTCTGCATAGGGCCCTTACAGCATCAGGTGTGGCAGGATCAGACAGAGTAACAACCCTGTCCTAGATTAAGTCACCATTTTTCTTAAAGGACTTGCCCAAGAATTAGGATAAAGGCTTTGTCTATCTTTAAATGGCTATGAGATCTTGGACAATTTGCTTAAACTCCAGGGATTCGCCTATAAAATTGAGATTAGAATTCTGAGGTAGTGTGTATAGTTTCGTGTGATTTAACAAAAAAAATTGTTTGGAAGATTTTGAAAATAATCCTAAATGAGCATTAATTATAACCCAATCAAATCGCTTCTAGATTAGGTTAAACATTCAGATGAACTTAAAAAATGTTATTACACACAGGAACTCATGGTTACATTTTAAGCTCTTACAACGTTTGTCTGAGATACCAAAATATACCTTTTATTAATGTTCAGATTTTGCCTAATGTCCTTCACATTTAAATAATGTTTACTTTTAACAAATATGACTAATATCTGAAATGCTAATAGTGTTACTGCACAGAGCTGCTACAATTCTCTACTAAACTGTATACAGCAAGCGTGGAGGGAAACGAACTCAAGAGGATCCCCAAGTACATCCTAGGCATACTTTATATTTCTGATATTTATATTTTAAAATAGTCAAAATCATGGTAAATATACTAAGTATTTCCATGGGTTATTGTTTAGCAGTTTTAAGAAACTGACAAGATATGGTCAGGGAATAGAAAATACTGGTTAATTGAATATAGCTGTCAAATAACCTATCTGGATAACTGACAATCTCTCACCATGAGAACTATACTATGCATATTCAAATCTGGGAGAATTAAAAAAGATACTTAAGAGAAATCAAGGAATCAATCCCATTTACAATTGCACCAAAACCACAAAATACCTAGGTATAAACCTAGCCAGAGGCAAAGGATCCTTAGGCTGAAAACTATAGAAAGCTTATGCAAGAAATTTAAGACAAAAGAAATGGAAAGGCATTCCATGCTGATGGTTTGGAAGAACAAATATTGTTAAAATGTCAAACTACCCAAAGCAATCTACACATTCGATGCAATCCCTATCAAAATAACACCAGCATTCTTCCCATAGCCAGAACAAACAATCCTAAGATTTGTATGGAGCCTGAAATGACCCTGAATAGCCAAAGCAATCCTGAAAAAGAAAACCAAAGCTGGAGGCATCACAACCCCAGACTTCAAGCTGTATTATGAAGCTGTAATCATCAAGACAGTATGGTACTGGCACCAGACACAGACCACTTTCTTACACCATACACAAAAATAAACCCAAAATGGATTCAAGACCTCAACTTAAGACAGGACATCATCAAAATCCTAGAGGAGAAAACAGGCAATGACCTCTTTGACCTTGGCCACAGCAACTTCTTACTAGACATGTTTCCAGAGGCAAGGGAAACAAAAGCAAAAATCAACTATTGGGACCTCATCAAAATAACAAGCTTCTGCACGGCAAAAGAAACTATCAACAAAACTAAAAGGCAATAGAAAGAATGGGAGAACATATTTGCAAAAGACTTATCAAATATAGAGTTAGTATCCAAAAATCTATCAAGAACTTATCAAACTCAATGCCCAAAAAACTCCAGTGAAGAAATGGGCAAAAGACATGAATGGACACTTTTCCAAACAGGACATCCAGATGGCAAACAGACACATGCAAAGATGTTCAACATCACTCATCATCAGGGAATTACAAATCAAAACCACAATGAGATACTCCCTCACACCTGTCAGAATAGCTAAAATTAACAACTCAGGCAACAACAGATGTTGGTGAGGATGCAGAGAAAGGGGAACCCTTATGCACTGCTTGTGAGAATGCAAAATGGGGCAGCCACTCTGAAAAATAGTATGGTAGTTCCTCAAAAAATTAAAAGTAGAACCACCCTACGGCCCAGCAATTCCACCACTAGGTATTTATACAAAGGTTACAAAAATGCTAATTTGAAGGGGCACACACACCACAATGTTTATAGCAGCACTATCAACTACAAATTATGTAGAGTCCACATGTCCATCGACTACCAAATGGATCAACACACACGTACACACACACACACACAATGGAGTATTACTCCGTGATCAAAAAGAATCAAGTCTTGCAATTTGGAACATGGATGTAACTAGAATATATTATGCTAAGCAAAGTCAGAAAGATAAAGATATGATTTCACTTACATGTGGAATTTAAGAAACAAAACAGAACATAGGGAAAGGGAAGGAAAAATCAGATAAAAAGAGGGAGGCAAACCGTACGAGACTCAAACACAGAACAAACTGAGGGTTGCTGGAGGGAAGGTGAGGTGAGGAGTTAAATGGGCAATAAGGAGGGCACTTGTTGCGATGAGCACTGGATGTTATATTGTAGTGTTGAATCACTAAATTCTACTCGTGAAATCACCATTACACTGTATGTTAACTTGGTTTCAAATAAAACTTTAAATATACTTCAGAATATTACACCTCAAAATTTGTATTTTACAGCTATTATCAAATTATAGCTATTATCAAAAGCACGGTTTTATTCTGGCAATCTCTTAAAGTCCCTTTACCTAGCCAAAGAAAGATTAGTCTACATCACTGGTTTTCCTTGTTATTGCTTTTTTTTTTTTTTTTTTTTTTTTTTTAGTACTGAAACCCTTTGTTCAAGTGCATTCTTACACAATGCTCCAAGTTAAACTGAAGTGTTTTATCAACCTAAGTTCATTCATCATAAAGTCAGTCAGCTGAGAATAAATTCCATTCTGATGAGTCAAAAAATGTGAAATCACACACAGGACAGAAAATTATAGTGTTAGTTCTGCTTCATTATCAAATGTATTCATGTATTTCTTTTTCTGGAAACTTTATTTACTATTTTGAGACAAAGAGCATGCACAAGCAGGGTAGAGGAAGACAGAAAAAGAGAGAGAAGGAGTATCCTAACCAGGCTCTACACTGTGCACAGAGCCTGGTGGTGGGCTCAAACTCTCAAAACAACAAGATCATGACCTGAGCTGAAATCAAGAGTCAGATGCCTAACCCACTGAGCCACCCAGGCACCCGGTATATTTCATTTTCATTGGACAATTTCATGAACTTTCTTTATGCCACCAAGCACTCATGTGCATTTTCAAGAATTGTTTTTAAAAGACCAGTGCAGGGGCACCTGGGTGGCTCAGTCGGTTAAGCGTCCGACTTCGGCTCAGGTCATGATCTCATGGTTTTTGAGTTTGATCCCCACGTCGGGCTCTGTGCTGTCAGTTCAGAGCCTAGAGGCTGCTTCAGATTCTGTGTCTTCTTTCTCTCTCTCTCTCTCTCCCCCTCCCCCCATCTCACTCTGTCCCTCAAAAAATGAATCAACGTTAAAAAAAAAAAAAAAAAAAAAAAAAAGACCAGTGCAGTGTCACAAGCTTCCCATTAACACATTTAGAAGAAATTCAAATACTCAGTTGAAGTTCTACCTAGAAAAGTCACAAATTAAACTTTTCTGGTTTCTAAGTGTGACAACTTTTATAGAACACATTCTAGCAAGTTTTCTCCGTTTTAAGTCATTAAACTATGTCAATAAAGTTGAACCAAAATTTGGAGCACTCCTGAAAGACTTCTGGAAAACTAAGTGGAATAGTTAACCAACTAGTCTATGTTAAATCTAGTCCTTTTCAATTCTACTCCTCTGCCTCCTTGTGACGATCATGTCTCCATAGAGCAGAGGAAGGGAAGGAGCCACAAGGATGGAACAAATATTTCTACAAAAGAGATAGCAGTAATGACATTAAACAGGGATCACAAACTCAACTGCATCTACAATTCTAGCAGGAAACGTCAACAAGGTAAGGGGATGGGACTAGGTCCACTATGGACCAGAGAGTTCGTGACCTACTCCTAGAGAGCTAGTCACAACTTACACAAACATAAAAGTGAGCTATAGAGGACTTCTACAATGGCTCCCAAAGGCACTCACATCCTTGGATAATCCCCTCCCCTGGAGTATGGACCAGACCCAGTGACTTATTTGTAATGGAAAAACCAAAAACAATACAGCCAAAATGCAGAGTTAGGTTACAAAGGATTTTGACTTGGGTCTTGCTTTTACTCTTACTGGCTCTGATTTTCATTCTGATAAAACAAAAGTACCATGTGATAAACTGCCTATGGAGCAGCCCATATGAAAAGGAACCAAGGGAGGCTTTTAACCAACATCCCCTAAGGAAGTGAATACTTCCAACAATCTTGACAGTGAATTTGGATGACTCTCTCCCAGTCAATTGTTAAAATGGCAGTAATCCCAGAGGAAACCTCAAGTGCAGCTTTGTAGAGAAACCTTGAGCCAGAGAGCCCAGTTAGGCTACTCTTGGATTCCTGACCCATAGAGATTAAGATCACAAATATTAGCTTATTAAAGAGTGGATAGCTAATGAAGAGTATCCAATTTTCTCATTTTTCTAAAGTAGCTGGAAATCCAGATACATGTGTTAAATCTCTGAACTCTTTAAAGTTGAAAAACAATTCACTTAATAGATAAATATGTAGCCATATCTCAAGGATTTAAGGAGTTAATGTATCAATAAGAAATTGGAAATTTCTAAGAGCAAAAATGCCAGAGATCATGATCAAAAGTGAATATTGATAAACATGTAGAATGAAAAAGAAGTCCTCTAAAGTAAACTATAGTAAAAAATTTGTTATCAAATTGAACATGACAACATAGCCAGTATACTGAAAGATAAGAGCTTTCTGTTGCAAATAGGTAGGACAATCAGTAATTAGAAGAAACCATCAAAACTCAACAATTCAGCAAAAAGAGACCTTGAATCCATCAAAACTTTAATATTAAGTGTGCTTAACATTTTGCTCCTGTGTTTCTACCGAATGGGGAGAAGCAGTCAAGTAACCCCAAGAGATCTTTTTTCCTTTTTAAACTTGAAAATCTATACTGTGGTTAATATACGGGAGTTGCTAACTGCTAGGAAAAAGACAAATTTCTAACACAGAAATTACTCAGGGAAATAAGTCATACTAAAATAGTGTCAGACAAAAATGTTTCTATAAATTTGCACCAAATTACCATAACCTCATCTGCTCTCTTACAGATGATAGCTAAGCTTGTCTTACTTAACATTTCATCTATCACTTCTATGAGAATGAATCCAACATATTTCTATCCCTGTCCCCATTCCTAAACTACAATCCTTTATTTCAAATTGTTTCTCTTGTTTTTCCTTATTTCACCATCCTTTCTCCCCATATATCCTCCCCCTGCACTACTCCACCGTAGACATTTTCATTCAGTTACCAAATCTGATTAAAGAAATAACATGAAAGAGTAATTTAATTATCTTAAATATTGCTTACTTGAGCTCTCCTCAAGCAGGACACTGGGTCAAGCCCTCACCAAATAGCACCCTAATTGCTATGCTATTTTCTTCTCTTCATCTTTTATCTCTCCAACTATTCACCCATTTGAATATATATATATATATATATATATATATATACACACACACACATAAATATATATGTATATGTATATGTATATGTATATGTATATGTATGTATGTATCATTGAATAAAGTATCAGTCATTGACAAGGAGATGGAATTTTGCCCCACATTACAAAATGCAATTACCACTGAATCTGTAACTGCCACAATGGGATGAAGTAAACCAGGAAGTATTAGGAAGAAGATGGATGGGTAACAGAGTTGCAGATAAAAGCAGCTGTAATCAATTTTAATGACCTGGAAGTATGAATCATTTTGCAGACAGGAGACAGGATCTTGGCTCACTGAGGACCTTAGCAAGGACTCTCCTCCTTGGCAAGATTTTCTATTTAGCTTAGATTGGTTATTAGAGACTGCAGTCAACCTAGACTCTCCCCAAAAACCCTAGGGAGAAGTTTGGCAAATCATACACTTTTCGATTATGTTTTATATTCAGTTTATCGGAAGACTTATACAAAACCATTAAGAAAATACTTCATAAAATGAGCAGCCATTCTTGACCTTAACTAGTAAGTTCTCATATACTGAGTACTTAAAATAGAACATACCCTTATACTCTTCCCAGTGTGACTCACACCAAACAACTTGATAAAGCTGCATATGAAAATAACTCCTCATGGCTAATATGAAACAATTCTGAAGACTATCAGCAAAATTAAGTTTAGCACTTTTCCATTTAAAATAGGAGAAAGAAATCCTCAGTGGGATGTTATGCCCCTAGGACCAATAAACTGGGTTATTTAAAAGAATAAGCAAATCATCTTTTTTATGAGTTTTTCTCTTACAGATTGAGCATTATTTGATTCTTCAACTTTATCTTATTAACATGAAAATATATGGGTAAGGTTTACTATCAACCAGAATCTACTAGAATTTATCATTTAGAAACAAGTTTTGGGCTTCAATACTACCTTTAACACTGCTAGACTTACAAAGATCTGGTGCTCTCTGACCTTAGATTCCATACATCAACAGCATAAATGGGACTCAAGTCACAGAAATCACATGGGGTCCAAGAGAAAATATTCCAGGTCATTGTACCTGTCAACTGCCAATGAATTCATCAAAAAACTATTAGTACCATACTCTCAGAATACTACCAGGTATCTTATCAGGATCTGCCTTTAAAAAATAACCAGCAAATAATAATCATTTCTCATACCTAGGAGGTACGCATCAGGTAGGTAGGGTAGCGTGGTAAAATGCAAAAGGCATATACTTTGGAGTTAACTCTACCGGGATTAGTCTTGGTTCCAGACTTCTGAATCCAGGTAATGGCACAGGTCTGTAGTTATAATCCAGGTAATAATGTCTGTATCTGACTATATTGTATCCACATAAATATCAGACCATATTCCATCTTGCCGAAGAAAAAATTCTTGACAAAAGTTTTTTTTTTTGTCTGATGTGTTTGGAGGTATGTACTTTTGGTTCCAGAGTGAGCAAAGTAGAACTAGAAATAATCCACCCCTTAAAACATTGAAAGGACACTGAATGAAATCCACATGTATACAGCCATTTCTCAGAGCACCAGTCATCCTTTCCAGAGCAAGGGCTAGAAAAAAAGAAAATGGTAATCTTAATGGACTGGGATCAGATGTTTGAGTCTAAGTGTGCCAGAAAAACTGTAAATCAAGGAAAACACTCCCTCAAAGAAGGGAGCCACCAAGTAGGGAGTCCCAAAATCTGCATAAAATTCTCTCAAAATGTTTGGATCACTCTTAATCGCATATGTTAAAGGTAAGACTCCACACAGCCCAGGAGAAAACAGCTTCCTTCGGCAGCTTCCTTCCTTGCCCCCACAGTAAGTCAAGAGCATGGCCAATACCTTAGTCATTCCACTGAAGCTCTCGGTTTCAGTTAAAAAAAAAAAAATTTATATATATATATAATTATATATATATATAATTGTATATATATATAATTATATATATATATATATATATATATAAATATATCTCACATTCCAACATTCCATGACTAGGATATTCCTTAGCTTAATGGCAAACCTGATACAGAACCACTCCAACAAAACTTCCAACCAAGCCCCCGGAAAATCAAGGTAATCTGCCAGTAATTTAAGTGTCTGCTGAATAACACTCAACACTCTTAAGAGGGACATGATAGAATCCTAAGTACCCTCAGTGTGTCCTACAGAATTCCCAGCGTATTCACAGAGAAGCATGAAAATGATTCATGATCATAGAAGAAAAATAAACAGAAAGATCCACTGCCGAGGAAAATTTCGGATTTAGCACGCAAGAATTAAATAAAACCAAGAAGAACTCATGAGCAATGTTAACCTACAAGAAAAGATAAATTTAAGAATAAAGAGGAATTTCTGGAAAGATAGGAAAACTATAGAAGTAACCAATGGAAATCATAGAGCAAAAGAAAAATACCTGCAATAAAATATTCGATTGTGAAAAAGTCATTGGCAAAATTCAACACCTACCTTTAATAAAACCCTTTATGAAGAGGAACATATGGGTAATTCCTTGAGAACATATCCCTACACGCCTCAGTGTCAGTCAGCCTTTAAATTGCTATAGAGTACACACATTCCTAGTAAGGTCAAAAACAAGGTGAAGACTGATGCCCACTACTTCCCAGTAGAACAATCTCTATTTTCAGGTAACATGATAGTGTATCAAGAAACACCCAGAGAATCAATGATAAAACTAAGAATTCGACAAGGTAGCAGACATACAATTATCTTGCAAAATCATTATTCTTCATTAACAAGTTAGAAGGTAAAATGGAAGAAAACTCGATTCAAAACAGCAACAAGTGATACTTAAACGAACCTAGGCAATTAACTTCAAAGCCTTTATGAAGTAACTTATAAAACACCCTCAAAACATGTATATGGAGGCTTTTGTAAATGGATATTCCTTTTTATTGCTTTTAAAGTTTTAGTATCTTCAAGATATATGTTCTTTCAAACTTATTAACTTATTGTGATCACAGTAAGAATCTTTTCTTGGAGCCAGACAGGTTGATACAATCCAAATGGAAAAATATACATGGCTAACTCCACACACGGTGACCAAGAGCTCAGAAAAAAAATGAGATCCTAGCTCTGCCTGATTTTTTAAACTTACTACCAAGCTTCCCAAATTAAAGCTGTGTCGCTACTGGTTCATGAATAGACCGATGAACCGATGGAATAGAAAGCCCTGAAATAGACCTACAAACTTACGGAAATTTAACCTATTATAAAAGTGGCGTCTCACATCACTCAGGCAACACACACTCTTAAGGAGTGTTGGGACAATGATACAGCCATTCGGAACCAAGACAGCAGTGAGATCCACTGGATCTATTCCTCATACCACAAACTAAAATTCCAAATGCAGGAGTGCGCTATGTTTTTTAACATAACTGTCAATACTTCAAGAAACATTTTGAGTTCTTCTGTAACCTGAGAATAGAGAAAGCCTCTCCAACAAGACTTAAAAATCCATGTTCAATAAAATTTTAGATTTTAAAGCTTGACAGCATACAAATGATTACATGGCCAAAATATATGTATACCAACACATACCCCCCATATGAAGACAGCAAAAAGCCTTCCCAAGCCTAGAAGAAAATGTTCAACAAATCGTACATCCAGAATACACAAATGAGCTCTCCATTTCTAACAAAGCAAACAAGGCAATTTTTGAGAATGAGTACAGAGCAGATACCACATCTCCATCACAATTGAACAAAAAAAAAAGGTGCAGTAACAAGTACAGGCAAAGATGTGCAACAACTAGAATTCTGGTATGGCAACACAAAATGATAGAGCCACTTTGGATAACATTTTGTTTCTTATGAAGTTAGACACCTACCTTATGATGCAGCAATATCACACCTTGGTTTTACACACCAAAAAATGCCGATTTATAGTCACACAAAAATCTGCAGATGAAATTTATAGCTGCATTCAAAATCACTAAAACCTAGGAACAACGCAGGTGTCCTTCAGCCAGTAAATAGATATGCTGTGGCATATCCACTTAATGGTACACTACTCAGCAATATAAAGTAATCAGCTATTGTTTCACATACTAACAGATCAATCAACAAATTTTTTTAAAAGGAAGAAGCTAGATCCAAAGTATTTATCATAGGATTCCATTTATAGGATCGTTGGGGGGAAAAGCAAAAGCTCACAGGGCTAGACAGCACATCAGTGGTTGTCAGAGGTTGACTGTTGGTGAGAAGGACTGACTATAAAGGGGTAGCAAGAGGAATTGAGGAGTGGGGAGTAATGAACTCTTCTAAATAAAATGGCGACATGAATACACAGCCCCATGTTTGCACCACAGAGAAATTTTTCTACATGTAAATTGTAACAGGTTGTAGGGAACAATGGTAAGTGTATTCAAATAAAATCACAGAACCACACTGAAGAAACTGGGAAATAAAACGGACCTAATTAACTCTGAAAACAGTGTTTTGACTGAATACTGTAGCATTAAAGACAAAAACAAATCTGTACGGAAGTTGATAAATGTGTTTCCCTTAGGAATATGGTTTAGCATTTCTAAAACTGTACATATGGTAAAGCTAAAAAGAATATGTAAATACATCATAATGAGAACGTTTATCATTGTCACAGGAAGAAATGACAAAGACGGAAAAGCCAAAAGCTAGAATAAATCCAAGATATAGGACAGTAGTCAAAGGTATCCGTTTCACACAGACTCAGGTTTTGTGATCTAAATGTGTGTGTGAATTCATGGGTTAGTATACATACATGTATCTCTTAGCTCTATCCATGGAAAAGGACTGAAAGCAGTTATATCTCAGTAGCAAGAATCATACCTAGCAACCAAATTTAGGGTTTAACTACATGTTCCAATGAAAGGAAATAAGGCTCCTTGTACAAGTGAGGATCCCAAAAAGGAAGTGGGGGGGGGGGCGTGCAGACAAAGAGCAGCCTGGACCATCTTGTGGTGACAAACACAAACCTCATAATGGGTTTACGTGAAAGGGCACAGAAGCCTATGTAAAAAAGCTCCCAAAGTACAAAGTTGGAGTTAAAATGTGACAATAATTTAAAATAAACATTTAAATAACATTGCTATTAAATAAGGAACCTTTAAAGGCATTAAAATATTTGCACAAATATCATAAATCCATATTGATTATATAAATAACTGAATAAATTTGGGGGAGAAGGGACTACTCTTTCTTATAAATAGATTTCCAAAATATATAGAAGGGATAAGGGTAAAAAATGACCACTGGGACACTATAATAATAAATCCACACTGATAGACACCAAAATTAGTGGACTAAATTTTAAGCAGAAACAGGAAGTTCACATAGTCTCAAAGTACCTTTAAGATACACCTCCAAAAAGATGAAAACACAAGTGCACACGATTATTCACTGAAGCATTTATCACTATAGAAGCATGGCAAACTACTCAAGGGCCAAATGTGCAAGACCAGTTGAAAAAATTATGATACCTCTACCAAATAAAATGCTATGTAGCTGTAAAAATATGCTCCATGAATTGATAGGGAGTGGTTTCCAAGCCATGTTGTTTAGTGGGGAAAAAAAAAGTGAAAAACAGTGACTTGTCCATTGTTGGCAAGGATTTAGAAGTATCTCATTCATTGCTGGTAGAAATGCAAAAGCAGTTCGTACAGCCTTTCTTACAAAGCTAATGATAGCCTTACTATCCAATCCAGCAATTTCAATCTAGGGTTTTTAACTGACAGATTGAAAACTGCATCCATATAAAAACCTATATAATAGTCATAGCAACTTTACTCAATTACTACAAATTGCAAACAACCAACATGTCTTAATAGGTAAATAGATTTTTAAAATGCATGCAATACAACACAACATTCAGTGATAATAAATGAGCTATCAAGCTATGAAAACACATCAAGTCCTAAACGCACATTCTTAAGTCTACAATTTTTTTTTAAAAGACACTATGGTGTTTTACTTTTTGTAGAAGAAAAAGGGGAAGATTTATCTACTTTTGCAAAAGGAAAGAATGAATTTATTTCCTATAGAGGCTTAGAGTGGGGGTTAGTGCAATAAAAAGGCATTGTATTATTTTAACTTCTAGAAGCGTATTAATGTTCTACAAATGCAGAATATAAAATTAAATCAAAGAGAAGGAAAAACCCTGAACTGAATGCAAAGAAATGTGCAATATTTTATTTCACAACAGGGCCACTAAAAATGACAAAAAATAGTTCAAGTAGCTTTTCATCACAGTGTTTTTAACTATATACTTTCAATTAGGTGTAGGGAGAGGATTCAAATAAATCTTGAGTTTTTAGTAGACTTTTTTTTGCAACGGCATGGGACAGCAATTCTGGATTTTATGTGTACTATATTTAACCATAAATGCATAGGTATTTATTGGGAGTTAGGACATTCACATGGAAGAAAGAATCTATCTCCCATGGATTCAACAAATATACAACTACATATAGAATAACTTCCCTTAGCAAAGACCAGAAAACTGTATGAACAGAGCCTCCACAACAGAGGACAAGAAGAATAACATTCTGACAGGTCACCACAAAACTCCAAAAACCCCCAGATGTAATCATTCACAATTGGGAGGGATCGCTCCCCCCAAATACTCAATTTTTCCCTCAAGAGTGAGCATTTATATTCCACATCAGGCACCCCAACCCTCAGATCCCGCACGATAGAGAAAAACCCTACAAATGCTGAATTTTGAAAACCAATGGAGATTATGTCCTGAAAACCATTGATCTGAAGGGAAAGGAAAACACCTTCTCAAAGGACTTATGCACAGACTCACCTCCCCGCCACCAGCACCAGGACTCAGCAACGAAGTGCCTATTTGAAAAGAGCCTGGACCATATTGCAGAAGGGCACACAAAGAACACCCCTTGAGCACCTAGATCTAGTGGTCAGAGGGGACTATGCTTCTGGTCTTCACATAACATTTTGTACACAAGGCCACCCCTTCAAGATTGGGAGAGGTAGCTCATTTGCCTAACAAGTAGAATTACAGTGGAATCAATTCCAAATTAAAGAACAAGACACCAGAAGCAAACACTAATGAAGTTAAGTCATCTGCTTCATTAAGAGTTCAGAGTAATGGTCAGGTGGTTCTAGTTTAAGGTAGCGTCTTAGGAAGACTCTCAAGTCCCTTCCTCAGAGCACACCAAATTGTATCTATTAATCGAACAGTTCCTCCTGAAGAACTGAGAGATCACTAAACCAAAGAGCAAGAACTAAAGAGATGGAAATATGGTAAGACAGGAACCCCTGCTCCCAACACTGCAAATGGTAGTGGATAGGGGGTAGTCCTAAAAGGACTGAAAACAGATTCCTCTGTCCTTGAACAGAAGAAAAAACAAAAAAGCCACAGTTCAATAGAGCAACTAGTATATAATAAGAGTCAACACTAGAACTCCAACAAGTGATACAGGAAAGCCCTCCAGGTCAGAGGGAGTGTAAACACCAGTGTACATTCACACCCCATCTTAAAAACCTAGTCTGGCATAGGGTCCGGACACACTAAACAGGTGAGTCAGGTCAACTCAGCAAGCTCAGGGTCCCCAAGCCCATACCATCCCTAGTTACGACAAGGCCCAGAAAAAGCAGCAAGGGTTTTAAATGGCCTAGAAGCTGTGGGAATGCTCTCTCCTACAATGTGAAAAACCCACAATCAAGAATACTCTACCCAGTAAGATTATGTCTCCTTCAAATTTCAATGATAAAGAATTTTCCAAACAAAAGATAAACGAGTTATTACTAGTAAACCAGCCTTATAAAACAAATGTTATAAGGACTTTTTTATGAATAAAAAGATGCAAAATGACAACATATACATAAAATGTAGAGAAGGAAGAAGGGTAATAGAGAGGGAAAAGAGATTTTTTTTTCTATTTAGAATGTTTGAACTTAAATAACCAAATTAATTTTAATTAATGGATTGTTATTTACTTAGGATGTTATATATGAACCTCAGAGTAACCACAAATCCAAAACCTATGATAGACACAGAAAAAAATAAAGAGAAAGCCAAACAAAACACCATACCCATCACAAAGCAAAAATAAATGAGGAACTACAAAAACAAATAAAACTTTTAAGAAGTCAGTAAGTACATACCCATCAATAATTAAATATAAATGGCCTAAATGTTCCAATCAAAAGGCACAGAGTGGCATAATGGATTTAAAAAAAAAAAAAAGATATTGGGGCACCTGGGTGGCTCAGTCGGTTAAGCATCCAACCCTTGGTTTCAGCCAGGTCATGATCTCACGGTTTGTTTTTGTTTTTAGTTTAAGCCCCACATCGAGCTCTGCACTAACAGCGCAGAGCTTGCTTGGAATTCTCCTCTGTCCCCTACCCCACTACTTGTGCTGTCTCTGCCTCTCTCAAAATAAATACATTAGCTTAAAAAAAAAAATAAACAAGATACATCTATATGCTGCCTACAAGAGACTCACCTCAGACCTAAAGGTGCATACAAACTAAAAGTGAAGGTGGCACAAAAACAGACACTCAGATTGATGGAACAGAATAGAGAACCCAGAAATGGACCGACCAATGTATGGCCAGCTAATCTTTGACAAAGCAGGAAAGAATATTCAATGGAATAAAGACAGTCTCTTCATCAAGTGGTGGAGAAACTGGACAGCAACATGCAGAAAAATGAACCTGGACCACTTTCTTACACAATACACAAAAATAAACTCGAAAAGGATAAAAGACCTAAATGTAAGCCAGGAAGCCATCAAAATCCTCAAGGAGAAAGCAGGCAAAAACCTCTTAGATTTTGGCCGCGGTAACTTCTTACTCAACATGTATCCAGAGGCAAGGGAAACAAAAGCAAAAAATGAACCATCGGGACCTCATCAAAATAAAAAGCTTCTGCACAGCTAAGGAAACAGTCAGCAAAACTAAAAGGCAACCAATGGAATGGGAGAAGATATCTGCGAACACCACATCAGATAAAGGGTTAGTATCCAAAATCTATGGAGAACTTATCAAACTCAACACCCAAAAAACAGATAATCCAGTGAAAAAATGGGCAAAAGACATGAATAGATACTTCTCCGAAAAAGACATCCAGATGGCCAACTGACACATAAAAAAAGGCTCAACATTAGTCATCAGGGAAATACCAATCAAAACCACAATGAGAAACCACCTCACACCTATCAGAATGGCTAACATTAACATCTTAGGCAACAGATGTTGGCGAGGATGTGGATAAAGAGGATCTCTTTTGCACTGCTGGTGGGAATGAAAACTGGTGCAGCCCCTCTGGAAAACAGTATAGAGCTTCCTCAAATAGTTAAAAATAGAACTACCCTAGCACCCAGCAATTACACTACTAGCTATTTATCCAAGGGATACTGTTTCAAAGGGGCACATGCACCCCAATGTTTATAGCAGCACTATCAACAACAGCCAAAGTATGGAAAGAGCCCAAATGGCCATCCATGGATGAATGCATAAAGAAGATGTGGTATATCTATACAATGGAGTATTATTCAGCAATCAAACAGAATGAAATCTTGTGGTTTGCAACTACATGGATAGAACTGGAGAGTATTATGCTAAGCAAAATTAGTCAAAGACAAATATCCTGTGACTTCACTCATATGAGGACTTTAAGACACAGAACAGATGCACATAAGGGAAGGGAAGCAAAAATATAAAAACAGGGAAGGGAACAGAACATAAGAAACTCTTAAATATGGAGAACAAACAGGGTTACTGGAGGCATTGTGGGAGGGGGGATGGGCTAAATGGGTAAGGGTCATTAAGGAATCTACTCCTGAAATCACTGTTGTACTATATGCTAACTAACTTGGATGGAAATTTAAAAAAAATTTAAAAAGTCAAGGGATGGAAAAGCATTAGTCATGCAAATGGAAGTGGGGGGAAAAAAAGCTGGAGTAGCAATACTATCAGATAAAATGGACTTAAAACAGACTGTAATGAGACAACGAAGGACATTACATAATAAAAGGATCACTCCAACCAGAGGATGTAACAATTGTAAATATCTACACACCCAACATCGGAGCACCTCAATACTAAGGCAAATATTAGCAGACATAGAGAAATTGATGGTAATACAATAGGAGTCTTGAACATTCCACTTACCAGAAACCATCTTTGAAGGACACAATTGGACAGATGTACATAACACCTAGTCAGAACATTCCATCCCAAAAGAGAATATACATTCTTCAAGTGCACATGGAACATTTTTTAGAAGATACCACATATTAGGCCATAAGATAAGTCTCAATAGATTTAAGATTGAAATCATATTATGTATCTTTTCTGACCACAACATTAGAAAACTAGAAATCACAAGAAAAAAACCTGGAAAAAACACCAACACCTAGAGACTAAACATGATAAGCAGTGGCTCAATGAAACCTAAGCAATTAAAAATACATGGAGAGAAATGAAAATGAAAGTAACAGTCCAAAATCTCTGGGACACAGAGCAATCAGTTCTAAGAGGGAAATATATACCAACACAGGCCTACCTTAACAACAACAAAAAAATATCTTAACACCTAAAGGAACTAGGGAAAAAAAAAAAAAAACCAAGGTGAGTAGAAGAAAGGAAATCAAGATTAAAGCAGAAATAAATGATGTGGAGACAAAAACAACGAAACCAAGAACGGATTCTTTGAAAGGATCCCAACAATATGAGAAATGAGAGGGAAAATAACTGACATGACAGAAATACAAAGGATTCTAAGCAAGTGCTATAAGAAGTTATATGCAAACAAACTGGACAACTTAGGAGAACTGAATACATTCCTAGAAACCTACTTATCTTCAAAAACTGAACCAGGAAGAAATAGAAAATCTGAACAGACTAGTTACAAGTAACAAAATTTCATTGGTAATCAAAAACCTCCAAAATAAAAGTCCAGGATTCACCAATGAATTCTACCTGACATTTAAAGTAGACTTAATATCTATTCTCCTCAAACTATTCCAAAATATAATAGGAAGGAAAACTTCCCAATACACTGATACCAGCATCATCCTGATACCAAAACCAGACAGGCACTACAAAAAAAAGAAAACTATAGACCAATATCCCTATCCCACATAGATGCAAAAATCCTCAACATATTAGGAAATCAAATCTGGCAATACAGTAAAAATATCATTCACCAGGTACTTGGATGCCTCAGTAGATTAAGTGTCCAACTCTTGGTTATGGCTCAGGTCATGATCTCATGCCAGGTCAAGCCTGGCATCAGGCTCTGCACTGACAGCATGGAGCCTGCTTGCAATTCTCTCCTCTCCCTCTCTCTGACCCTCCCCTGCTCATTCTCTCTCTCAAAAATACATACATAAAAAAAAAAGAAAATATTAAGTCATTCACCATGATCAGGTGGAATTTACTCCTAGGATACAAGAGTGGTTCAATATTTGCAAATTAGTGTCCTACTACACCACTTCAACAAAAAAGGATAAAAATCATATGGCCATCTCAATATATGCAGAAAAGCATTTGGCAAGATTCAACATCAATACATGGTTTAAAAAAAAAAAAAAAAACCTCAGTGGGGACAGAGGAAACTTACCTCAACACAATCAAGTCCATATATGAAAATTCCACAGCTAACATCATCCTCAATGAAAAACAGAGCTTTCCCTCTAAGGCCACTAACAAGACAAGGATGTGTACTCTTGACATTTTTACTCAACATAGTACTGGAAGTATCATCACAGCAATCAGAGAAGAAAAAGAAACACGAGGCATCCATATTGGTAAAGTGGTTAAACTGTCCCTATTTGCACATGACCTAATACTATACATAGAAAACCCTAAAGACTCCACCAAACAGCTAGAATGAATTTAAGTGTCAAGAGACAAAATACCCAGAAATCAGTAGCATTTCTACATATTAACCAAGTTTAAAAGAGAAATTTTAACTAATAGCATTTACAATTGCATCAAAAATACCTGGAAATAAACTTGACCAAGGAGGTGAAAGACCTGAACTATGAAGACTATTAAATACCAATGGAAAAAAATGAAGATAACACAAATGCAAACATTCTGCACTCATGGATTGGGACAACATTGTTCAAATGTCCCTGTTACCCCAAGTCATTTACAGATTCAGTGCAGTCCCTATCAAAATATCAACAGCATCTTTCACAAAACTAGAACAAGTACTAATATTTATATGGAACCATAGAAGACCCTCAATAGCCAAAGTAATCCTGAGAAACCAGAATAAAGCTGCAAGTATCAAAATTCCACATGTCAAGATACACTCAAAGGTGCACTAATCAAAACAGTATGGTACTGGCACAAAAACAGACACATAGATCAAAGGAACATAATATACAGCCCAGAAATGAACTCACATTTATATGGCCAATTAACCTACAACAAAGGAGTCAAGAATATGCAACAGGAAAAAGATGGTCTCTTCAACAAATGGTAGTGGGAAAACTGGAAAGCTACATGTAAACTCAAAGAAGACTACTTTCTAACACCACAAAAAAAATCAACTCAAAATGAATTATACCTAAGTAAGAAACATGAAGTCATAAAAATCCTGGAAGAGAACACAGCCAGTAATTTCTCTGACATCGACCATAGCAACATTTTTCTAGATAGGTCTCCTAAGACAAGGGAAACACCAGCAAAAATAAACTACTGTGACTACATCCAAATAAAGTTTTAGCACAGCAAAGTAAACTATCAACAAAAGGACAACCTGAATGGGAGAAGACATTTGCAAATGATCCATCTAGAAGAGGGTTAGTAGCCAAAATACATCAATAACTTACATAACATCCCCCCCAAAACACACAATCTTATTAAAAATGGGTAGAGGATCTGAAAAGACGTTTTCCCCCAAGAAGATCTACAAATGGCCAATAGACATAAAGTGATGCTGAACATCACTCATCAGGAAAATGCAGATCAGAACCACAATGAGCTATTACTTCACAACAGTTAGAAGAACTACAATCAAGACAGATCCAAGAGTTGGAGACCATGTGGGGGAGAAAAAGGAACCATCATGCACTGTTTGTGGGAATGTCAATTGGCACAGCCACTGTGGAAAACAGTATGAAGTTTCCCCCAAAAGTTAAAAATAAAATTACCATATCAGCCAATAATTCCACTATTGAATAGCCAGGGAAAATGCAAACACTAACTCGAAGCAATATATGCACCCCTATGTTTATTGCAGCATAATTTACAATAGCCAAGATAGGGAAGAAACCCAAGCATCCATCAGTTGAGAAATAGATATAGAAAATTGTATATATATAATGGGATATTATACAGCCATAAAAAAGGAGGAGATTGTGCCATTTGTGAGAACACGGATGGACCTAGCGGGTATTATGCTAAGGGAATTAGGACAGACTGAGAAAGACACCATGTGACTCTACTCAAAAGCGATTAAAAAAAAAAAAAAGATGAAACAAAAGGCAGAATTAGAAATATAAATACACAGAACTGATGGTTGCCATAGGGGAAGGAGGTGGGTCGTTGGGCAAAATGAGTGAAAGTGAGAGGGAGATACAGGCCTCTAGTTATGGAATGAGTAATTTTAAGAATAAGAAGGAGATGGGGCGCCTGGGTGGCGCAGTCGGTTAAGCGTCCGACTTCAGCCAGGTCACGATCTCGCGGTCCGTGAGTTCGAGCCCCGCGTCGGGCTCTGGGCTGATGGCTCAGAGCCTGGAGCCTGTTTCCGATTCTGTGTCTCCCTCTCTCTCTGCCCCTCCCCCGTTCATGCTCTGTCTCTCTCTGTCCCAAAAATAAATAAACGTTGAAAAAAAAAAATTAAAAAAAAAAAAAAAAGAGAATAAGGAGATAAGGAATACAGTCAATAATATTGTAATAGTGATGACAGATGGTACCTACACTTGTGAACTTGTTCAAATGTATAAACTTGTCAAATCTTGAAGTTGTACACCTGAAAGTAACACTGTGTCAACTATACTCAAAATACGTAGACACACACACGCGTGCGCACACACATGCGCAAAACCAAAGCAACGGTCATAAAGATGCTCAAACTTAGATGAACACAGATCCTCAAAGAGATTAAAAAAATACAGAAGGTCCCAACAGAAGTTAGAGCTGAAGAGTAACTGTACTGAAAGATACACTAGAGAGTTCAACTTTAGATGAAACACAAGATCTGATCAACAGGGGAACAACAAAAAATTCACCCAAAGCAACAAAAACAAAAATTTTTTTTCGATTAACATAAGCGACTTCTAAAACATCAAGCAGACTAACATTCACATTATCACAGTCCCAGAAAGAGAAGACAGAGCCAGTAAACTTTTTTAAAGAAAAAGTGATTGCAAACTTCCTTCATCTGGGGAAGGAAACGGACATCCAGGTCAAGGAAATACAGAATTCCGAATGAGATGGATCCCAGAGATCCACACCAATGCACATCATAGTTAAGATGACAAAAGTTAGAAGATACAGAGGATTAAAAGCAGCAAGGTAAGGCTTCTACAAAACAAAGTCCATAAAGTTATCAGATTTTTCATCAGCAACTTTGTAAGCCTCAGGAGTGTGGCACCACATTAAGTGCTTGAAGGAAAAAAAACAAACAAAAACAAAACAAAACAAAACAAACAAAAACATTCAACCTAGCAAGGTTACCATCCAGAACTGGAGAGGTTGAGAGTTTTCCATTGCAGTCCTGTAGATGGACCTCAAAACCTACTTGGAAGCTGACAAGTTAATGTTTACTAAGACTTCAGGGGTTTTTGCTTTTCTCTTCAAAGCAACTCTCCTTCACTTGTGATTTTCCTCCATACCCTGAAAATTACATATCAACAGGTTAGAGACTTTATTAATTCGATTCCTTTTTCCCATCTTCTTTTTTGTGGTTCGTCCTGTGTGAGGTCGTCAGGAGAAGGTAGATTCACAAATCGTTTATACATTACTTGAAGAGAAAAGTCACAATTTACAGTGCTGCAATCTGTCTCATGTATTCTGTGCCAACTTCTGGTCGATCAACACTAGAACTATGGGTAATTACGAAGAAACTTATCCACAAAAATTCTTCAAGGGCACGATTTCCAAACCTTTCATTACCCTGGTCACGTTCCAGACTTCTAGTTTATCAATGTGCCAATGAAAATGCAGGTCCTAGAACTGTAAACAAGCCTCCAGCTGTGGTCTGACTAGAACAGGCCGATTATCTCTCCCTTGGCTGTGGAATTCTACTTCTATTAGTGTAGTCAGCAGCTTACGTTTTCCCTTCCACTGCATAATTGAACTGTTGACTCACTTCAAAATATGATTGTGATCCAAAATCTCAACATGTTGTTCCACATGGAATTCTGCCAAATATGTTTGACCCAGTCTAATGGTTTTCCACTGATTCTTTTAATTTGTCTGTTCATTCGGACTTCATTTTTTTTCGGGGGTTGGCGGTGGGGTGGGGGGGCAGGATTTGGATTTCTCCTCCCAACATATTCATTCAATTACCAACTCGGTCATCTAGCTTCTCAGTCGGTTTCTGAGCTTTCTGTCACTCAAATTTAATAAGCATTATCTTCATTCATACAGCAGAAAAGATGTATCTTCTGGTGAAAATGTTTGAAGCATCAATGATAACTGATATGGGAGGTATTTTGCAGAGAGGAATCATAGTCTCGGCTGATTAGGCCATATTGACATCTACCTCCAGGCTCATGAAACAGACCTCTAGGACTCCCTGGAAATTAGGAATGGCTAAAAACTATGACTTTTTTTTTTAAATTCAGATTTCAACACTGAAAAGGCCAAAAGTGTGACAGGATCTGATTGGGTGACCTTTTCTTACAGTAAGTCATTGTTTTAAAGGTGAACCTGCTAAGCCATCCTGAAGAAGTTGCTATGGAACTATTTTCCTACAGATAGCTACCAATCCATTTGGCCCCTTTAATAACCTCACTGGAGCCAGCAAGTATTAGGTTATGGAAGACAACTAGAACTTCAGCTTTATTATGTGTAACAACTACTCTCCACCTACAAAGTCATCATTAGTTCCAGTTAGAAGCTTAGGTACATGGTGTTCAAGCTGTAATTGTTATTAAAATGTTGTCTCAGGGTGCCTGGGTGGCTCAGTCGGTTAAGTGACAGACTTCAGCTTAGGTCATGAGCTCACGATTCATGGTTTCGAGCCCCACGTAAGGCTCTGTGCTGACAGCTCAGAGCCTGGAGCCTGCTTCGGATCATGTTTCCCCATCTCTCTTCCCCTCTCCTGGCTCATGATCTCTCAAAAACAAACATTCAAACTAAATTTTTTTTAAATAAAATCTTGTCTCTTTCTTGAATCTTCTGGAAATAATAGCTGTATAACTTACAGGATCATTGAAAATGGAATGAGGCAGCTCTAAGTGGCAAAGACTGAATAATTTATGATTAGTCAAAGAACTTGACATTTAGGTTGTTTCCAATTTAAATGGCCCTCAACAGGAGAATGAATCAATAAATCATGGTCTTTTTCTATGGTGAAATACTATAAAGCAATGAAAATGAACGAAATAGCAGTATTTATATCAACAGTGATCTTCAAAATAAAACATTGGCAAAAATGTTCTAGAAACCTATGTACAGGAAACCAGGATTCAATAAGGTTTTAAAGTGTCTGAATTACTATGTACTTTTAGGATATGCCTAATTTTTCTAAGTGCCCTCAATGTTATCATCTATTTAAGAGTATAACCCTTAAACCTATAGTTGGACATTTAACATTAAAATTGAACACCAACTGAAATTGAACAAGTTCAATAAAATGTGGGGAGGTGATTAAAGATGAGAGAGAAGGAAGCAGATGGGAACAATTTTTAAGTTAGTAATATACACACATATGCTCAGTATTTTTTTTAACCTTTTATGTATTAGCAAAGTTCCTCAACACAAGGAGTATTTAACAATTTTTTAAAAACCTTTTTCTCCTTTGAGTACTCTGAAAGTAACTCAAATACCTTGTGTAACTTGATGTTTTCACGAAACAATGAACTCTTTTTCCTAGAAAATCATGCATACGTGCCATTGATCCATGAAAAAAGTGATCCTGTTTACATTCTTTTATGGTAATTGATAAAAAAGGGATATGCTATCACAGCATTTGGCATAAGAAGTTGATATTAAGTATCTACAAATGCCATTGTAATACTAACACGTGCCACACGGCTTACAAAGATGGCACCTAAGTGAACATAATTCCCCCCACAAGTCTGAGATTGTCTCCAAAATACAGTGTAACAAGAAGGAAACTGATCCTGTCACGTCACTGCACCATCTCCTCCAACTTACACACCCCTGCCCAACCCCAGGTCACCCCAGCCTCTCCCAGACTGTTCCTGAGAAGGTGCAGCCTCTATCTGAGACACCACCCACGGAAGCTCCGTCAGAAGTAGTCATCTTTCCCCTGTAACCAGGCTTTCTTCCTGCCCTCTTCCAAAATGGTTCGGACCCTCTAGCTGGGGCCTCAAAACCATCCTGCCTGCACATGGGACTGCCAGAGTCAAAACAACCTGAAATTTAGGGTCCACAAACCAGCCTGGCAGTCAAAACACTCTGTACAACATAAATGCCCAGCCCCCAACCCACACCTACCAAGTAAGAATCTCAAGTGATGCCTAAGCCACCACGTCAGCACCGGTCCAAAGCTTAAAAGCTAGCTCTGGATTCTTCGCAGGTAAGTTTTCTGCTAGTAACAGTCTTCTTCATCTACTCCCTTCTCTCACCTGGTGTTCATCCTTCAAGTTACAATTTGAATGTTCTTCTCGTTTGCCCTCCCTACACACAGGCTCTTAATTATCTGGCCCTTTATCGGCACTTCTGTCTTAAGTCCAGCTTAACTCCCTTTGTTCCTCTACTACACTGAAAACACTCAAGGCAGGGACTGGACTTCTCATCACTATTAGATCCTTAGTGTCTGGAACAGCAGCATTCAGTAAATGCAAAGTAAATGTGGAGTAAGCGAGTGAATGCATAATTTTCAGTGAGGGCTCCAGACATTAGAGAGCCCTGGCTTTCCTCCCCACCTCATTTATCCGTGGTGGCATTAGATGCACGAGTTAGAAGCCAAGGCTCAGCAATCAGGCCACCTTCTATTTCTTGTGTTACTTTGGGCAATCATTTTAACCTTCTGTGGTTCCATTTTTGCTCTAGTATTGTATGAAAATCCTATGCACAGAGAACAATGTCAATAAGGATTTATGGTTATACTCAGTATTTAGTGTACTATTGTTATGTTCCCAATTTGTAGTTCTGGTATCAAACCTGAAATAACCCTCTTTTATAAACACACGGCAGTTTCATGAAATAAAGCCTTTCTCTGCCAGTGTGGATGACTGCTATTTCCCATAATCCACTGACCATATATATTGATGAACAGACAGTTGCAGATATCCTTAACCATAGTTTCTAGCTAGACAAGAGCTCAGGAAAGGTCTGTTTTGATTTTAAAGAAGAGGAATGATCTTCCTGAGCCACAAGTGGTTGATGACAAAGCTTGTCCTGGAACCCAGATCTTCCATTATGCTCCTCCATTTATGGCCTCTCATTTTGATTAAGTGATTTCTTTCAGACCTACACCATTTGTCATATGCCACCATTTCAGCCCTTCTCACTCATTTCCACATTCTCCACCCTCTTTATTCCTCAAATACTTTGTCAGTGTTTACAGATACTGGAGATTCTGATGCACCAAGGGTCTCATCAACCACCAACCCCTACCCTCCACCCCCCAAATGGTAGGAGATAGGCCATGGAGGGACACACAGTGGAGTTGGCAAAGGCCACAAAGAAGGGTCCAGCTACAAGCAGATTCATCTTGCAGTAAGAGATGGTCCTTAGAGAAGGGTTTTCAAATGACCCCACCCAATGATCAGTTCACCACTTGGGAATCCCAAGTACTCTCCACATCCCAACTACCTACCTACCTAGGAACACAGTCTTCTTGGGATGTTGCTACCACTTTGATTTACAGATCCAGGATCATCCTTTATACTAGACTCTTTATCCAAATCCCATGGATCTGACTCATGTATGTTTTAAACAAGCTTTTTGTGCATTTCACACAGCTTATCTATTCAGATAAAATGCATCCTTAACCTACAGAATTTGAACACAAGGCAGTTTTATTTTAAATGACATCTAATAATTAATAGTAATCAACCAAAGATTGTCAACTTTTCAATCCTGCATTTTTCCATCAATTTACACACACACACACACACACACACACACACACACACACACGCTGTCACCAAATTATGTTCTTTATAGTAAATCCTCAACCCAAGACAGTCCTAGAACCAAGAGGTCTTACTTTTAAGTCATCCTCTTTCCCCATCACCACCAAGACAATACTCATATTCTATGCAAAGTACTCCACTTAGTTAAAAGATTGGGTTGGTATTTCCATCCCTATGCTGACAAAAAGCTGATTCACTTCCTTCCAAGAGGTGAGAGAGGTAAGATATGCAGAGGTCTCAACCTACTGACACTATAAATATCCTTAAGCTACTTTCCCATAGTGGCTGTTATTCAAACATTGTTAACAGGTCAGACTAAACTTCTCTTAAACTTCTCACAACTTCTAAGAAAAGTCTGTTGCTAATTTCAAAAAGGAATGTAATCATCAGTGCCCTCTACCTTTTTTTCCGTATCTCTTCCTTTCCAACGTCATGGTCCAATTGTACCTCATGGTCCCTGTTGAGAGTTGGATTTATCCCCCCAAAAGATATGTCCAAGTGCTAATCCCCAGGGGCTGTGAATGGGACTTTATTTGGAAAAAGGATCTTTGCAGATTTAAGTTAAAATGAAGTCATACCAGATTGATTTAGGCACTAATCCAATCACTGAATTCCTTATAGCAGGTAAATTTTGACAGACATGGACCATACAGGGGAGACCCCCCACGAAGACAGAGATAGAGATGGTAGTGATGTTTCTGCAAACCAAGACGATCCAAGGATGGTTGGGAACCACCAGAAGCCAGCGGAGGATGAAACAGGGTCTTACACAGCCTCTAAAAGGAATCATTCCTTCCAAACACCTGGATTTTGGATTTCTGGCTCAGATGTGTGCAAATCAATTTGTTGTTTTAAGCCACCCAGTTTGTGTTAGCTTCCTAGGGCTGTCGTAACAAGTTAACAGTCCTCTCGTGGCTATTTCAAGTTATGTGACTATTTCTCCCCAGTATGCTAGAAGGGAAATTACATGCATTGCAGACAAAAACAACTCATGATGTAAGACCCTCCACTTCTTTCTCTGATATGTGTCTCTAATAACCTACAATAGACACGGACACATTCCATGAGTTGCAATAAAATCCTTGTTACTGCAAACTACTGATTATCAGGGTATTCTTACCACAGCATAAAAACCATCCTGGTTTTTCCAGGGACTGTAACTTCTATCCCTTGAAAGTAAAGAATACACTGGAAATTAAGATTTTTAATCGATAAATAAACTTCTATTCATGTCCAAGTAATCTAAATCATGCCACTTGGAAAAAAAACTCCAGGAAGAACACAATCTGCTAGGTAGTGGCTGAATTAGGGATTTCCTCCAGGAATAAAAATGCACTGAAGCCTAATCATAAAATTTCAGGCAATAACCAGCAGGTGGGTCTCTGCCACACATGCAATGATGCCAAGTAAGTGTTATCCATTCAGCCAATGGAAACAGCTACACTGACTGTGGCCCAGAATATCTCGTGTATTTGACTTTTTTGTGGGACGTCTGTGGCCAAAGAACTTCAGGCTAACGTCTCCAGGAAGGCACAACAGGCAAAGTACTTGAATTCAAAGTACTTGAATTCAAATCTCAGCTGCTTCCTCTTCTAAGTGCATGTCACCTCGCTTACCTAGGCCTCAGTTTTCACAACTATAACGTGGAGATGATTTCATCGGGATGCTCCAAGAAATAAAAGAGACAGTCCATGGTGTCCACTGAGTCGATGTCTAACACACAGTTCTCAATCAATCCTAGCAATGGCTATTATGAGCAATGAACTTTTTGACATAGTTACATAACCCAGAGCCTTCTCTTTTCTCTGTATTATATATATTTAGTTCTGAATCCTTCTCACCCTGTTCTGTATCCCAGCCTGAGTGGGGAGGCTAGCAGAAGAGCAGGAAGTACAATACAACTGGACCAAGTGGGGAGAAGAAAATTCTCCTAGGGGCACCTCTCGGTAGCATGATGGCACACATGAACAGAGTGAAAAAGGGAAAGCAGGATGTGTGTGAACAGAGAGACTACCCTCCAGCAAACTACTGTATTTAGAGTTACATTAGGTTTGTTATGGAGAAGTGATCTTTTTAAAAATGAACACATTTCATAGTTGCAACGGATTTGTTTGTTCTTCTAACATTGCAAATTCCCTTCTTGCTGCAGTACCACTATTTTCTCTCTAGTTTTCTTTTTAAGAAGCAAATGGCACATAGGGAATTACAATTTTAGGTCCCTGATCTTCCACCTGAAGTGCTAAGGTCTCCTAAAAAAGCATGTTTGCATTCATTAAGTGCCATCAGCTCAAGTAGTGACATGTATAACTTGATGACTATTCCCAAGCCCCGAAGTTCCAAGAACAAGAATAAGCATACAAGTTTCATTGTATGAAATTCAGGGTGGTTCTGTCACACACAAAGATAGAACTACTATCCCCACTGTGGGGTGAGCTTACATCCACCAACATTTTCTGGTCCAGTCTCTAACCACAGCATGCATGTGTCAGATTTCTTGATGGAATTGGGCACACTGTTGTCTGTGATGTCCCACACCAAAATTAACTGTCCTTTCTCTGACATACAAATCATGCCCTCAATTCACTGGGAGGGAGCTCAAAGCAAGCCTAACTGCTTCCTACTCGAGTGATATGCTATCCTCAAAACAAGTGCATTCTTTAGTTATACAGAGAGACCCACAATGAAATAGCTATTCAGTTCTAAAGCTTTGGCCATGAACCTGTGATGAAGGAGACGGATTCCAAGAGCACTTGGAGAGCATAGGACAGAGGATACTGCATGTTGCAAACAAATTTCTGTTTGTGAAAATGGACTAGGTCACATCTTCTACATTTCTGTTCCCGATCTTAATGCAACAGGGCCTTGGAGAGTAGGACAAAGTGCTGAAACATGTCAACAACATAGTCGAAGTAAATATTTATTGGCTTTTAAAGAATAAAATAGTTCTTCAGAATTTTATCTTCTATCAAACCTGAACCAAAGCTCAGGTTCAAATCTCACTTTTGGCCAAGTAGCCTGGAAGTTCAGTAAATACCAGCACATCAACTTACTGTGTTATCAAGCGTGATCATTCCCCATGTTTGTTTTTTTCTTTCTTGGCTTTATCTGTCAACAATTCACTCACTGGTAGGGTTTAAGGAGACCAAGGTTATGGGCTCAATCTTTATGTTAATCTGTTAATTGTACATCACTTTCAAAATCATTAAAGTCTTAGACAAGCTTTCAGAAGATGTGGATTATTTGTCAGGGCCAACCAAGATCTATGCCTAATGAACACAGTCTGTCACCAATACTGGAAACCCAGCTAAAGAATTCTACCCCAGTGATTTTGAGTTAAAAGGTAATTTCCAAGGGGTGTCTGGGTGGCTCAGTGGGTTAAACATCCAACTTTGGCTCAGGTCACCATCTCACGGTTTGTGAGTTCGAGCCCCATGTTGGGCTCTATGCTGACAGCTCGGAGCCAGGAACCTGCTTCAGATTATGTGTCTCCCTCTCTTTGCCCCTCCCCCACTCACACTCACTCCTTCAAAAATAAACATTAAAAAAATTCATGGTAATTTCCAAAACTCAGTGTGAGCATATCCATTTGCTCAAGCTTTCCGTTCTTCAGACTAAATGGACCTAGAGCCTAATTGCTTCAGGGCATATGGACCATCCCTCTACTTACAAGACATTTCAAATTTCAAATCCTAAATAGAAAGATAACATGAATAGAAAATAAGGGGTCACCAGAAAAAAAAAAAATCAAGAACAAGCAGGATATAAGGGGAAGTGAAAGTGAAGTCTACACAATTATTAAAAAATGGCAGATGAATATCCCCCCCATGGAAGTTTAATACAGAAATAATTTTTCAAAGAACAAAAAGGGAAGACTCCCCCTATCATATGTTAAGTCCTATAATAAATCCATAGAGTTTATAACAGTAGAGTTCTGGAACCATAAACAGAATGGGGAAATCTAATTTAAAAAATACAGAAACAAAAATATTTACATGAAAACTTAGTATATGTCAATTTGGAAATGAGTTAGTCAATAGTGCTGGGGAAATTAGCTATATGGAAGAACATAAAATTAGATTTCCTACCACATAGCATATTCAAAAGTGAAGTCCAGGGGCGCCTGGGTGGCGCAGTCGGTTAAGCGTCCGACTTCAGCCAGGTCACGATCTCGCGGTCCGTGAGTTCGAGCCCCGCGTCAGGCTCTGGGCTGATGGCTCGGAGCCTGGAGCCTGTTTCGGATTCTGTGTCTCCCTCTCTCTCTGCCCCTCCCCCGTTCATGCTCTGTCTCTCTCTGTCCCAAAAATAAATAAACATTGAAAAAAAAAAATTTAAAAAAAACAAAAACAAAAAAAACAAAAGTGAAGTCCAAATAGACTCAAGACATAAATGTACAAGGGAAAAAATTTTAGAAAAACCTCTAGAAGAAAATGTAGAATAGATGTATAACCTCAGGATCAAAAAAATGTCTTCAGACAGACCCATAAAGCAGAATTCTTTAACAATCTGTAGATTAAGCTTAATGGGAACCGCATGAATTTGTGATCACGAGGACTCGTAATAGCAAGATGCTTTGCGAAAGGGATGAACAGGTATAGCCTAAACTTCCTAAACTTTTTGCCAGCAGCAATCACACGCCAAGGCCTTTCAAATTTTAAGATATTTTCATGTGTGTCTTTCAATTTCAAATAATGCTATTGACCATTTATTCAAGAATTTGGTCATACTTGTTTTGATGATATGGTGCCTCATTGAGGAGCCTTGAAACCAAGGCTAAATGTCATTCATTCATATCAAATTTAAGAAGTGAAGTCCTGTTCCACCCAGAGAATGAGGGTAGAGCAATCAATATGTCCAAGAGGCTAGGGCTTCAATAGGAAGCAGTGGCTGTTAGAAATTACACAAATTGGTTAAGAGTCCAATAGTGGTTAGTACAGACAAAAGCAAACATGCTCGGTTTTGGTATTGTATTTACAAACTGCATTCACATGTATTTATGACTGCATCCATGAACAAAATAACACCTTTAATGAACGTCTGAAACCTTGACAGAAAATTCTGAGATGTGTCCAAATAAATGCCTATTATTCTAAAATATAATTTGAAACCTACTAAATTTTAACTTAATTGCTAATGGCAAATATTATGGTTAACCTCTCAGTTATCATGCCAGTATTTTTATGGGGGGGGGTCCCCCCTCCCCACCCCGTTTGCTTAACTATCCTCTGGTGCATGTATTTCCAGATTTTAAGATGTTCCTTTATCTTCACATCAGACAGAAAACCCCATTATTTTCAGGACTCAGGCTAACAGAAGGGGCACGTTAGTAGCATTAGATCCCCAAGCAAGAATGCCAAGGTGATTTATGAATGTTGGTAAATTTAGTTAGGCATTACCCTTGATTTCTGTTTTAACAGAAATGCCTACAGTGTCTTACTGGTCTTAATCCATTTCAAAATTCTTCATACCTATTCTTATAGATGGATTCTTTCATAGAAACTTTCCCAATTTTTGATCTTCAAGACTCAATATCCCTAACACTCCTACTTAACAGTTCACACTAAGGAGGGAAATACTCTGTACAAAGCCTTTAAGAGAAACAACACTGACTTTAGATTATGAATGACTTTGTTTTTTAAATTTTCATCGAAAATAGCTCATCAAATGGCTTATTTCTATGGAACACTTTAAGAGAATACTTCTGTTACTGAAAGCAACTATTTAAATTCCCATGTTACCAACTTCTGGCTGTTTTAATTGATTTCTCTTACTGACTAGGACCTATTTTGTTTTTAATTTGTCAAATTGGCCAACATACAGCATGTACAGTGTGCTCTTGGTTTTGTGGGTAGATTCCCATGATTCATCGCTTACGTGTAACACCCAGTGCTCATCCCAACAAGTGCCCTCCCTCAATGCCCATCACCCATTTTCCCCACCCCCATCAACCCTCATTTTGTTCTCTGTATTTAAGAATATCTTATGGTTTGCCTCCCTCTCTGCTTGAAACTATTCTTCCCCTTCCCTTTCCCCCATGGTCTTCTGTTACATTTCTCAAGTTCCACATACGAGTGACAACATAGGACCTAACTTATTTTCAAATTTACTCCTTTTTTTAATGTTTATTTTTGAGAGATGACGCACTAATGGGAGAGGGGCCGACAGAGCAGGAGACACAGAATCTGAAGCAGGCTCCAGGCTCTGAGCTGGCACAGAGCCCGACGTGGGGTTCCAACTCAGGGACTGCGAGATCATGACCCGAGCCAAAGTCGGACACTCAACCGACTGAGCCACCCAGGCGCCCCTTGAATCTACTCTTGATCAGTTTGAGGAATATACTGGGTTTGTTTTATTCCTATTTGCTTCTCCCCATAATGGGGAAATGAAGCTTTTTTTATAGAAATAATTAAAATGCTTATAAAATATGGTTGTGATTTATTTCTAGGTCCATCTTCTTTCCTTCTAAACCCAATTTTATATAGGCTGTCTTAGGGCAGATCAGCAAGGCTACTTACCAGAAGGATGGATCCTGAGGAGCAAAGCTGCTCAAATTTTAAAATGAGCCACCAGAAAAATCAGTCACAACTGAGGATCTGCACTAACATCCCCCATGCCTAATGAGGGTGGAAATAAAACTGCCACTTTGCCTCCGACAGAAGTTCCCTGCAAAGAGGCTGAGTCATATGCATAGATCATCTGTTTTGCCATCCATGGTATCCACATCATTTTTACTGACAAAGTAATGGACTACTAGAGGTGCAGAGTATCAGAGCTGTTACAGATCAAGGCTTTGGAGTTCAACATAAAACCAGTATAGCATGATGTTCACGGTACCATTTCTGCAACCACAGCACGTGTTCACATCCCAAACCGTGTGACGTTGGATTTAAGATACCTCAACCCCCAGGGGCACTTGGGTAGCTCATTTAAGTGTCTGACTCTTGATTTTGGCTCAGGTCATGACCTCCCAGTTCATGAGATAGAGTCCCTCATCAGGCTCTGCACTGTATGGAGCCTACTTGGGATTCAGTCACTCCCCCTCCCCTACTCATGCATTCTCTAAATATATAAAGGTTAAAAAAAAAAAAAAAAGATACCTCAACCCCATAACTCAATGTCCCCAACAACAAAATAGGATTAAGAGTGGCTACCCCTGCAGTTGCTTAACAGACTCCAGGGTGATGACCTGTATATATCACACTACAAGGTAAAATGCACTAGAGCAGGAATTTGGCCCTTTGCTTATTGCTACATTCTGGCACCCAGAATAGGACTTGGAACTTCAAATTTGACATCAAAGAATGAACAATGCAGTTGGAAAAAATGGCTGGCACGTAGCTAGAACAGTTTTCATAATTTTCACTCTTACATTATGTTTGTCCTATTCTTTACTTCCCAGCTGTGTGACCTAAGGCTGTGATCTCGAAGTTTCTACTGGATTTTAGAAAACATTAGGAGATCATGATAAGTGTCCTGGCCTCAATCAAGAATCACTCAACTATATATAGTTCTTTTACTGGGGACAAGCCTCTACCATCTTGGTCATCAATGAACTGCTAGTATAGTATGGTAAGTATCATAGTTTTGCTATTAACGTTTCTGAGTACAAAGAAGGTAACTGAACAACGAAAATTTTAAGTATCTCAAAAGGAACTTCTTTTAAAGTGATCCCAGTGAAATTAAGTCAGCTAGTTTACCAGAAATTATTGGATTGGATACAGTTGGGTGTTAAAAAGGTAACAAACTTAATTTCCAAAATTCTAAGTTTTTGCATTTTTCTAATCTCTAAATAGAAAACCACACACCAAACATGAAGTGAACTTACTTATTAAGACGCTCTCATGAGGCACCTGGGTGGCTCAGTTGGTTTAACGTCTGACTTTGGTTCAGGTCATGATCTCACAGTTCCTCAGTTCCAGCCCCACATCAGACTCTGTGCTGACAGCTGAGAGCCTGGAGCCTGCTTCAGATTCTGTGTCTCCCTCTCTCTCTGCCCCTTCCCTGCTTGTGCCCTCACAAGGTGCTGTCACAAGCTCACATTCTAGCAGATGATTCATAACTAAGAGAATATCCTACACTAATTCCTGGAGACTGTCTATGATTGTATAGCATTACATTATCTCTTTGGGATCAGCTAAGCATTTATTTGTAGTCTCCTGTACACTGAGTTTTTGTCATTTACAAGATTTTCTAGGGGCACCTGGGTGGCTCAGTCGGTTCAACATCCAACTTCAGCTCAGGTCATGATCTCACAGTCCGTGAGTTTGAGCCCCATGTCAGGCTCTGTGCTGACAGCTCAGAGCCTGGAGCCTGCTTCGCATTCTGTCTCCCCCTCTGTCTCTGCCCCTCCCCTGCTCATGCTCAGTCTCAAAAAGTTTAAAAATAAAACATTATAGATTTTCTTATTAGATTTAATAGCCAGAGCATAGCACAGTATCATCCTTTTTGTTAACTGTGCAGTTTACAGAAAAATGCTCCAGAAAAATCAAGATTGCCAAAATGCTGAATTTATGGGATCTAGATTATAGATATGTAACATTTTGTTGTTTCCCTTTTGTGCATAATAGAAATTCCAAACCTCATATTTAGACATTAACTAATCTTAACTAACATCCAACTTTGAAACAGGTTTTGCATTCCTAAGAATAGCTAGGTCAGGACAGTAAATGTCCCTATGTTGTTTCTAGAGACTTTAGCATAATAAATGTCACTCTCAAAGATCCTCAGGAACCTGAAAAACATGGTAGAGACAGATGAAGCAAAAGGGACTGGAAAAATTTCTCCAAAATTGCCACCTCCCTGAGGCACAAGTATTGATGACAGGGTCTGGTTTACCCGCGGTCTTTGTGGCTGCCCATAACCAAGACTGTTACAGTCATAGGCACAAGAGTTTTACATCTGAGGGATTCAGTATGGCAAGCTGGCTGGAACAGAGAGAGCAAGGTTTCTTCTCTTGCACCTGTGCTTGTATATGAGATCATGGTTTTAACCAGATTATGTATTTATTAGCAGTATCCCCCCATCACACTACCACAGCATCGAAGTTTTTCTGGCTCATAAACAATGGCTTCCATTGTTTTAGTGCCTGACTGTTCTCTAAGAAAATTTTCTAGATTTTCTCAGTCTCCACTACAATTTTCACCAAAAGCTGGCATTACACTGGATTTATTATAGTTGGAGGACTAGTCCTTTTTCCATAGTGAGTTTCAAAGGTATTTGAAAAATAAAACTTTGGTGTGTTGTGTTTTTTTTTTTTTTTTTTTTTTTACCTGTAGTCCAATAAAATCAAGTGCACAAAAAAGATGAAAGATTATAGAATCACAGAACGTTTGAAGTCTCCTTGTTTTGCAGGTAAGAGACCCAAGGCTCAGTTTCAGGATGATTTAAGACCATCATTCCTTAGTTAATGCCACCCTGGAATGGCAGGTCAGGATACTGTCTCCTGGCCAGTGCTCTCTGTTATATTAATCATGCCTGCAGATAAAGCCACACCACAAGTATATACAAGTGACTAGATAAACTTCAAGCAGGGTTCTTCTATCCTTCATGATTCATGGACTTGACCATCTTTCACTGCAGAGGTTTCTTAAGGTTTCCTTATTTGGGGAGAAGTAACTACAAAACTAATTCTGGGGGGTTTGGGGGGGGAGAGATACACCTGGAGACATTAACGGTCACAGCAGAGGATATTGACACCTTGGGGAGAGCAAGGTCCCGCAAATAGCAAGTTCAAGAGGCTGGCCTCAGGGCTTTCTTCAGAACCACAAGGAGAGTTGTGGTAACTGAAGTTGTGATCATTGTCAAAAGGAAACCCCCTTCTTGACAGTTTTTCCCTGTGGTGGCCCTGAACAGGGCATTCCTTTACCAGTGAAGAGTAACAAACTTCAGCAAGGGTAGCCACATGCTCATCCACTCTACAAACTTTAAAAGTTCAAGTTTTCAAACGTCCAACATTCAGAATGATCCTTTCTGCTTATCATCACCCGTCTTCAGGACTACAGGTAAGCCTTCCAAACATAGTAAGAAATCTTACAACTTCTAATTAAATACCTTTTCTAACAGAATGAATTATACCTGAAGTTTCTTTTTTTAAATTTTTTTTTCAACGTTTATTTATTTATTTTTGGGACAGAGAGAGACAGAGCATGAACGGGGGAGGGGCAGAGAGAGAGGGAGACACAGAATCGGAAACAGGCTCCAGGCTCCGAGCCATCAGCCCAGAGCCTGACGCGGGGCTCGAACTCCCGGACCGCGAGATCGTGACCTGGCTGAAGTCGGACGCTTAACCGACTGCGCCACCCAGGCGCCCCTATACCTGAAGTTTCAAATTAAACAGTACCTATGCCCACTAAAAAGCTGGGTCAGTTGGGAACACACATTACGGCTCTCGTTCACGATTCCAAGAGATTTATTCCCAAACTTGTAGAGGTAAAATAACCATCTTAGCAATAATGCTTAGCAGGCCGGGTTTGGGGCAAGCATAGTGGTATTTCATTGGGACTGCTTAAGAACCAATAGCAATCCTTTCATTGGAAATAAGCAAATGACCTAAATAAGCAAAATTGTCTTCAGATGCCTCATGAATGCTCAGGTTGACAAATGAGAACCATTCATTTTATTTGTTTCACGACCTTCACTCCTCCAGAGGGACCATTCCAATCAAATGTTCACACGGCACAATTTCTGCTTGTGGGCTCTTCTGGAGCTCCAGTTACTATTGGAGAGTTAGGAGTATATTAAGAGCAACACTCAGCTAAATGAGAGGATACTGGCTATTACTCCCAGGTTAGTAACCCCATTTTGCCATTTCTTGGTATGACCGTGCAGTTAGTAATATTGTGTTAAGCCCTGCTTATACAAACAAGTAGTCTACTTACCCAAAGACCTGAAATTGTGCTTTTATGTTCTAAACCAAATTGGGAGACTGTAATGATTACTCATAAATACAAGTTTACCATCAAGCTCTTCTTGCTCTAAGCATGTAGTATGTGCTTTGAATTATCTTAATGAACCCCGAGATCACTGCCAGGTGAGTATTACTGTCATTATGCCAATAATTAGTTCTCCTAGAGGCATAGTGATATTAACTTGTCCAAGCCAATATTTAGCAGAGCCACAAGTAGAATACAGTCAGGGGAACTCTGAAATCTAAGCCCCCAACATCTGCAAGGACTACTTCCCAGGCAGATGCCCATACATGCTGCTTAAATGTTGAGTGGAAACACATTCCACCAAATCTGAGTTGAGAGATTGTTCAAGAAATACTTAGTCCCATACAATTTATTTTTCAGTTAAAAGGAATAAAACCTCAAACTCCCAACTCCAGAAAACCACATAGTGGTGGAGTACTCCAAAGCGGACATAGGCTCTTGAACCCATGTAGAACATACAAAGTTCACTTTGTAAAACTTACTTCATCTGGACCCACTACCAACTGCAAGCCAATTCCAACGGTCCTCACCATCTTTCCTGGAATGACCTCATTTTATCCTGAAAAGGCACTTATCCCAGGTCATGAGTAAGGGGGCACAAGTCGTTTGAGTAAGTTACTTGCTCACCCTACTGCAAACGTTTGCCATGATAAATGGCTTTTAAATCCTGTCCAAGCATCCTGAAACAGTAATGACATAGTATCATTCAGACAGGAACTATGGTATGCTGATACTCGCTAACCCATTTCAACAAATCCTAAGCAGAGGCTGGTAGGTGGCTCAGTCCATTGAACATCTGACTCTTGATTTTGGTTCAGGCGTGATCTCAATTTGTGGGTTCGAGGCCCACATCGGGCTCTGTGCTGACCGTGTGGAACCTGCTTGGCATATTCTGTCTCCCTTCCCCACTCACACTGCCTCTCTCAAAAAATAAACATTAAAAGTCCTAAGTAGAGGGGCGCCTGGGTGGCGCAGTCGGTTAAGCGTCCGACTTCAGCCAGGTCACGATCTCGTGGTCTGGGAGTTCGAGCCCCACATCAGGCTCTGGGCTGATGGCTCGGAGCCTGGAGCCTGTTTCCAATTCTGTGTCTCCCTCTCTCTCTGCCCCTCCCCCGCTCATGCTCTGTCTCTCTCTGTCCCAAAAATAAATAAACGTTGAAAAAATTTAAAAAAAAAAAAAAAAAAAAAAGTCCTAAGTAGACGTGACGAAACTAAAGGTTGGCATAGTTTGTATGTCCAGGGTCACACAGTGAGTAAATAGAGGTGAGATTTGAAGACGAGCCACATCATTCCTGTGTCATTTGATTTTGGTCCAAGTACCGCAGGCTAACCAACTGTGCCACTGGAGGTCCTTAATTTACATGTCACTAGGTGCCACATAGGATATAGTTAGAGACCTTTTTTTCAATTCATTAGTTCTTTTGTTTGAAACGATTCTTCCAGCCCTATTCATCCACATAAAATAGGTTTGTCAGAACTAGAAGCACGTGAGCACAACATAAAAGTATGCTTTGTGAAATCTCTAATGAACTAACTCATTCTCACATCTCCACTTACATCACACTCCCTCTGGGAATTCTTCCTTGCTTCCTGGACAGGAGGCCCCTGACACATGTCCCCACAGCTCCCGGGCGCTACCGCAATATATCACACGCTAGACCCAAGTGCTAACTGAAACCTGCCACCCCACTGTTCCAAGTTCTGTCAGGGTAGATCCTGACTAGGTCTTAGATCTCACGGTGTCTCCAGGCCTGGCACATAACAGATGCACCAAAGCATTTATGAAATACACGGACACAATTTGCTAAACTTGTGGTATCTGAGTTCATTTGGATTTGGAAAGCTGTTTGTTGATATCAACCAGAAAATAACTACTAAGATCGAGGAAAGACTTAGGGCTGTCTCAATATGAGGACACTTCTCTCGAGAGTAAGACCCTAAAAAATTGTGAGACCCCCACATACGAAGAGAGCATTGTCCCTCCTAGGGCAGTCGTACTATTTCTAGTCTTCCTTATTAGGATGTATCAATTCCAAAACAGTGTTGAAGACTAATTCTTGAATCACGTATTTAAGGGAACTTCAGCATTCAAACATAATACGAGACACAAGCAGCCATCGTTTGTCTATGCCTAATTAAATGGGTTATTCCTCAGGACATTTTCAACCACTAATTGGTTGGTGCAAAACTTGTGTCTGTGTGGTGAACAGATTACCTTAACATCTGCCTTCAGCAGCGTCAGGGAGAGAGAGGGATGGCCATTAGGGGAAGGTTGGCTAATTTGTTTGCTTATCGCAGAACCCAACTGCTTATTCCAAATGACTATAAAGGATTATAAATCCTCTTGAAGTTTAATGTGAGGTTCAGAGTTAAACTGGGACAAGGAAGTGATTTTTACATCTTCACAAATCCTAGGAGAGAGGAAGTGGTATAGATCCCACGGAAGAGACAATAAAAATATTTACACCCGCAGCTTCAGAGTAGTGGATCTCATTAAATAAGATGTCTTTTATCATCCTGGGGGACTCAAGTTACTGACCCAGGGCACAAAGTGAGGACAGAGAGGACTACAATTACGAAAATCACGAATTGTGAATCACTAAAGATATACTCATACAAAAAGACATCCCTTTTAACTCAATAATCACATGAATGTTCATAAGCATCTGCCTGGGGGAAAACGATCTATTTTTCAGAAAGGAAATAAAATACGATCTTGTTTCTCATTAGAATCTTCTCACCTGCAGGCAAAAAGAAAAGCCTGGTATCAATGACACCAGGTCATAAAGAAAAAAAACAACACAAAAACACCCAAAAACAAAAAACAAAAAACAAAAAAAAAAGGAAAAAACTACAGAAGGAAATAAGCTAATTAATCAAGGATTTAAAAGCAACAGACTTTTCTCCTTAAGCTCATCATAGACCACAGACAATGTAGACAAAAGGCCAAGACCTCTTTCTCCTCCTCCATTTTGTGACCCAGGGTCCCTGCAAGAAAGGAGTGATTGGAATCTACCCACATATATCCCACAGATTCACAATGATTTTTTTTTTTATATATAGTAAGTCACAAAATACTTACTATATAAGTAAGTTGCCTATTGGGGTTTTGTTAATAAGCAAACTTCAGACCCAATGCAAAGCGCTTATGAATTTTCCATTTTTAAGAACTGTTTTCCAATAACCATGTGACACATTGAACCGATCTTCATATTGTTTCCTTCATCCCGTAATGATGTTCCTTTTCACTTAAGAAATTATTTTAGATTTTAACAATTCCCCAAATATCAACATTAACTGGGTTAGCTGCATAGATCAAATACAGGACAATCCAGATTAGGATTTTAGGGATTCTGAAGGGTGTGACTCAGCCAAGAACAGTCTCTTTAAGAGCTCTTGTCATCTGCCATGTGTTTCATTAGGATCCTTCCTTGTTATATTGGGGATGGGGAAAAGTTGCAGCATGATGTAACAAAATACGAAGGATTTGGAGCCTAACGAGCCTGGATTCTGATCCATTTCCACCACTTTGAGATTTAGAGCTCGTTACTTATTTTTTCTAAGCCCAGTTTCCTCAACTGTGGAAGTTGGGGAGAATAATTCTCAACCTCCCCATGTAACACCTCCTGTTCCAAGTATCAAGGATATATTGGTAAACAAAGGACATGCCCTCATGAGGTCACCACTTTAGCTGATGTGTCAAAATAGAAGCAAATATAGGGATAAATATGGAGTATAATGTCCATGTGATAAATGATGTTGAACAAAATGTGATAAAGGGGACAAAGATGGACAGGGATGGGAGCCGTGTTAGATAGGAGGGCCTTTCAGAGGTTACACTTGAGCTGAATCATGAATAAGATGAGTTCAAAGTCTGCCCCAAGAATTTTTCCAGAGATTAAGTTTTATGATGCTCAAAAGACCTAGTACAGTAAATGCTTCATACCTAGTAAGCACACCTACAAAAATTGACAAGCTCCGAGTTCCTGTCTTTTCTACCATTGAAGCCCAAGTTATCAGAACACTGAAATGTTATTAATTGTATCAGAGTACCCATAAACACCTTACCATGGACAGCTTTCTCTTCCCATGGTTTCCTTGGATAACAGGAGAAATGGAGTTAGATCCTAAAGGAGTAACAGCTTGTGACAGCTCCAGGGAGGGGAAGAAGGGAGGTGTGTGGGGCTTAGGACACACATTGACCTAAGAAGTGAAGGGCCATATTAGACTCTCAGCAGCCCTGCAGGCAGCCTGGGGTCTCAAAATAGGTTGAGGTGGTGTGGGTACGAGAGAACAAAGTATGGGTCTCCTCCATACCTAAGCCTGCCTAGATGACCAGTCTCAGGGCATGATCTTATAGAGCCACTATGATGGTCTTTGTATTTTAAGGACACACATCCAGTCCTGTCTTACAAGATCTCCCCAAGAGAACATTCCTCCAAAAGCTTATTCCACAGGGAAGTGGGTTTTCAGAGTCTTCTTGCAACTTAGGGATTTTAAGTAGGTTTTTATTATGAGAGATCAAAAATGCATCCAGTAATTTCAATGCAGATTACTCTCATAGAAATAATTTGGCAAGGGTGAATCTGCACTTTCAGAAATTTACAGGTCATTACAAATTCAAATGGGTTTCTTATAGATGAGATTCCACCAACAGAAACCAGTTCAAGACTAAGGCAAAGGAGCCCGTTTAATTGACGGTTTGAAAGTTCCAGGCAGACAGAGGGGATTAACTTGTATATGATGAATAGAATTAATAAGGAATTTCTTTTAGACTTTTAGGACTCTCTTGTTCTAACAAGATGATCAACAAAACAAAATGATTCTAAGGAAAATGTTCAATGTAATCTCACAATCAAATTTTCTTCCTTAAAACAATAGCTTGAAAGATCTGGTGATATTAGAGTTTTACCCCAGGCTAAGAGCACAATTTGAAAAGGATGTATATAAACAACCCCAAGAAACCATGCACAGAAAAGCATTTTAGAACATCTTGCATTGTAACAGCTGACCTGCCCTGGAGAGTATGCCTCTGTCCCAGATGCTGGCAATAAAGCCATTAAATCATAAGAACTCCCTGAGGGAGATTTTATTATTATTCCTCTTCATAGATCAGGAAATGCTGAAGTTCACCCAGCTGTCTACAGTTTCCATATTAAAGTTAACATTCAGTGAAGTTTTTTTTTTTTTTTCTAATTCTCATGATTAGGAAACCAAGTCACATCCCAGAAAATAACAGGAAGAAAAAGAGACCGGAGCTCCAATTCAGGGTCCCCACTTTCTCCCAGCCTCTTTTCTCAGCCAAAGAGCTCTAACCCGAGTCCAGGGTTGCCAACACCATCCAATAAGAGGGGAGACAAAACAACTCTCAACAAAAGAACAAGGCATGAGGAATTAGCAATTTCCCCATGTTGCCAAATTACTGGCTGATTACCCACGGAGGAAGCGGTCCCATCTTGGCAACTGCAGGCAACTAGTGTCTGCTCAAGTCCTAGTTCAATTCCTCTTAGGGTGTGTGGAGGTAACTTTTTTGCCATACTTTTAACTCCTAATAGAGGTTTTTTCTCCCTCTGAGGTCTACAACAGCTGGTCTTTCAACGTGCTGTTTTAGTGTCTTCCTAAGTATGCATCTTTGTTATTAGGTTCACTGAATGAGGAAGGATCAAGGTCTAGAAACAGACCTGCAACCCTTCAAGAGAGGACCAAGATTTTAGACGAGCCACCGTGACCTTAAAATAAATTTCTTCAGTAAAATGTGAGGAGATTCCCAACAGCACTATTCCCTCTGACTGGGGATGCTGTTGTAGAAGCAGATTTGGACCCTCTGATTACTACTTTGACAGCTGCAGAGTTGGTCCATTAGCTGAAGGGAGCTAATCCTACCCTGACACTTTGACAAACTGAGTCAGTGAAAAATATTCAGGCACCGGCCAAACTCCAGGCTGAAGTTCCATGTGAATCCTAGTGACCGCAAAGAAACTTTTATCCCAAGGCCTGTAGGGAATAATTTCCACCAATGGACAGAGAGCAGGGACACCATCTTATTCAGACATGTTTGCCCCACAGACAGCAAAAAAGGCTAGCATAGTGGCATGCTCTCCAACAGGTTTGTTGAGTGAAGGAACAGAGCTGCAATAAAAAAGAGGTTCTAAGCAGAGCCCCCTCAAAGGCCATGAACAGAGTCTGAGGGTGACAGCAAGAAAAGCCAAGGTGGCAGGTAAGTTTTTAGGACTGGACACCCATAGCTACTCTAATTCTGAAATACAAGAATTGGCTCGCTGTAATTTATGACAGGACTTGTGCCAATCAAGTTTATAGACACAGATCACAGCGTTTCTTACAAGTCTCAGTATGCCCTAAATACTTCTGTGTGTCCTCGAGTTTCCTGCATAAGAGCATTCATCAAATCATTTAGTGTTATAACCTACTATGGCAGGTAGTGTATTTACATTGCATATGGCAGACCTAGTCGGCACCATAGTCAGCAAGTATATACTCATTAAGAGGTACCATGAAATATACATATGGCCCTGTGTACTTTAAACCACATTCTTGATTTAACGGACTCACTTTTTTTCTATTCCTCTTCACCATTTTGGAAGGAAAGTTATGTCAACAGCTCAATTTGCTAGTTAATATGTTAACCTTGTTAGTTACTTGGCTATGTAGTTAATTCCTCTTAGCAGTAATCACTTAAATGATCTAGTGGTAGCCGGAAAACCATCTATATAACCATATTTATCAACAGATCCTCCTCTAAAGTTTCTAAAATTCCATAATTTGTAGGCTTAGGTTGTTGACCAAAGGACCCACTGTCCCTTGCAGAAGTAAAATAAGGCAGTCCATTTTTTTAAACCAACTCCTTAATTGTAAAGAGAAAATTTTCAGCTAAACAAGGTTTAAGAATTAGTAGTTCAACTAACTGAAGCCATTTCATCATGAGGAACCATAATACAACAAAATCAAGTCATAATCACCGGTCATCCCAAAGACATGCTTTGGACAAAGTCTTCAAGTCACCTCCTGCTTCACACATGCTAGTCCAAGCCATTTTATTTAGCTCTCACTGAAGCCTTCTATTTCAATGGAAACAAATTTTCCAAGAATTGTTCCCTACCGCCACCCCAACCAACAACCCAAATGGGTTCAGAGTACAGCTTGCATACACAAATCATGGAGTCCCTTTAATAACTCACAACAAAGTTGTGCTTTTATCTTCAAGCTAAGAGAAAAAAGGCCTAATTTTACCTTCTAAAGACAGATGGTTTGCATTTCTAATACAAATCAACATCCGATTTTTACAAGGCATTTTATTTACTCCAACTAATGAAAAAAACTCACTTTATTATCTCCTACACCTAGAGTATTGCTTTAAGATTCACCAATTCCTCATTAGAAACTAGAAATGCACAACATGCATCTGTTTCAAGAATATCCACAGACCAATTTTCAACGTCTCCCCACTTGACCCTGTTGAAGGGATCCTCTGGTTTTCCTAACAATGCAGTTCATCTTCACTGTAGGCACTGTAAGCTTTCTGTCAAAATGTGTGGTATCAGATTTTGAGTCAAAATTTTTGGTTACCTTTAATTACTCTAAAGCATTTTTATTACTATCCAAATGATAAAATGGCATGTTAATTTCCACTGCCTCTTAAATTGTTAACCCATCCTTTGGTATGTAGAAAGATCATAACTCAACAGTGTCGGTAGCATTCTAAAGCATTTAGCTTTCAATGCTTTTGTTCCCCACCCCCACCGACCCCACCCCGCCTCGCTGCAGTTTTCACTTAGTAAAACTTAACCACCAATTTTAATACTACCTATCTACTAATTTTATGTTTCTCTAAAGCTCGAAGCATTGAAGAAAGTTTCTGTTCTTCCACAAAGTGTATTTGATTAGGACCCTAATTAGAGCTCCAAATATGCACCAATATCATTATTAGACTAAAATGAGCTTAATCTTCCAGCATGCCATCTTGCCATGTGCAGGAATATATAGGTTTTCAAAAAATCAAAATAGGTAGGGTTTAACATGTATTATTTGTAGTACTTTTGTTATGTAGTTATCTGTAGCCTTAGTATATCTGCATGTAATGGTTTTAGTGATTTACTGTTGTTCGGAAATGTTTGCTATCACACATAAGTTTAGGTAACAAAATTTTTTGGCTCTCACTTATGAAAAGAGGATTTTCTATGATATGCTAGAACTAGAGAAACACTAAACAAGTCCGACAATTTGCAATAATGGAACTCCGAATCCACCCAATTTCACCTAAAAATACATGCAATTATATGATAAACAGGGAATTCTCAAGACACTTAGGTCAAGAAGGAAATTTCAGTGGAAATTTAAAATTGGTAAACCGGAAATAAAAATATGACATACTAAAACACATAGGGAAAAAACTAAACATGCCTAGAGGGGATAGAGTCGTAAATACATAGATTGCAAAAACTAAAATCAGTAATAGCTAAGATCAGTAAACTATCCCTCTTAAGAACCTAAGGAAAACACACACACACACACACACACACACACACACACACACACACACACACAAATTAACCCCCATTCTCCCACCCCGAGAAATAGTGACAATATGGACATAAATGAAACAGGAAAGAAATGTAAAAGGTATTATGAATTTTTTTTGAGACTAATAAATTCCTAATACCGATCAAAAAGGTATTCCTCTATTCAAAAATTATATTATTAACTTTATGCCAACACACTTGACAACACAGATAAAGGATAAATTTCAAAAAAAAAATCCACTTAGAGAAGTTGAACTAAGATGGACTGTTTGCTAACATTCTATCTAGGAGTCTGGTGACTGGGACAAAAGGTGGTGGGAGTGGAATTTGTCTTGTTGGTGATTGTCAATTTCCTGACTGAGGTTATGGTTATGTGGGCATGTTTATATTTCATTTCTGCACTTATATGTATATTTTTCCATGTATATAATGCTGCAATAAACCCATTTCTTTCAAAAATAAGGTTACATAGATACTTAAAAATACAATCTTTTCCCTCATAATTCCTAATACTTGGCGGTGAGAAGGTAGGGGTGATACTCCAAATTCTGCTGAATGAACACAGAAGAAATCTGGAAAAAGTTAGCTTTTATATTTCATTATTTCCATTTATGATTAAGGGGGATTAGAAAAAAGTGTAATAGAGCTCTAAGAATTTTAAAGCCAACTTCTGACTTTGAAAAACAATTTTCCCCTGCAAATGATTGACATGAAACCCCTTAAATAGGAGATTTAAAATCTACAACATTGCATGTCGTAATTATCAGTAAGAGGCTATATAACAAGTAATTTTCCACGAGTTCTATATTTGTAACATGTAAAATGAGGTCTCAACCTCTCTCTTTCCCTCTCAGTGTAATAGGAATGCAGTGTTCTATTTTATCTAAGTTGTTAGGATTAAATAGTGAAATGTGTAATAAAACAGTGCCTGTCATGCAGTAAGAGCCTACTAATTGCTGGAGGTTTTATCCACTACAAAAACTCCTCTTCTCCAAATTAAATGCATCTACTGTCTAGTCAAATAAGTGATATGATTTACATTCAATTCTAATTTAACATACTAACAAAACTTGAACATTGTGTTACTATTCCAAAGATACAGTGAAGCATGGATTAAAAGTTATCTAGATTTTTGATAAGTATTTAAGTGAAATTTAAATATTTTCTACGTTCTAAGTTATTCACGAAGATGTTTATCTCCATCACTAGCTAAAATTCTTAGATGTCATAATTTCCAAGGCTCCAAAAGCTGCATAGCTACCAATTATCACATGCCTGCTATATGCCATGAGAGTGTTTCTTGGTCAACTGAAAGATGGTTCAAAAATTAAAGAAATTTGTGCAATGCCAACAACTGATAAATGGTAGCAGAGAGTTTAAACCACTTTTTGGAGATGTTCAGTCATCTTAATTTTTCACCATGCTTTACTGCCGGATGGATAAAACATTTAGATAGCCATTCAAACAATTCCTATTAATCAAAGATATTTTGCTAATAGAATATTACAATAAATAGGAGGTGTACGAGTATTAAAAAACCTAAGAAATTAACTTTTAACCTCAGAGATGGGGTATTAAATAACCATCATCCAAAGAAGAACATTTGAGTCATTTTCTAAGATGAAGGGATCCTACGTGATGACAGGGTAAGGCAAGCTGGGGGCAAAACACCAGCTAGCATACCTCCCCCACCCCCTCCAGGTAGGAGAGGTGCGACATTCCTCAGACACTCCTGGGTAACCAAGAACAGGGCAAAGAAAGCAAATGGTTGATGGATACAGATCGCAGTCATGCAGGACAGGATGGATAACTTAGTAAACTGCAAGAAAAAGGCAATCTTATCCATAGCTAAACTCCAGCAACCTATAGACACCATTTCCTGGAGCCCAAATACCACCCTCATCCAGATGTAAGGCAGTTTAAGTGCTTGCCATGGTGATGTGGGAAACTAAGGCAAATGAAAAATTCCCTTACTGCCTACAGCCCATTGACAAGTCCTTGAAACAGGTAGAGTGACCTCCCTCTAGGAGCTCAGCTGCCTCCATGAGGACACTTTGCTAAGGGCAAAAGCGAATCTTGGCTTAACATTATTCTGACCACCCCTCCCCCACCCCCCACCAGGGTCCTGGAAATCTACTTCAGCATATGGAAAAATTCCTTTGGAAACTTCCTTTACCTCAAGTCTCCCAAGATATATGCTGGCAATTATACTCCAAGTTTATGGCCCCCTGATATACACTTGAAGCGTCTCCTAACTGAGGTTTTACTCAACAGTAATAAATGGTGTTTTCCTAACAGCAGCTAGCCCCTCAAGTCCTGGAAACCTTGTTTCCAAAATTCTTTAGAGACTTACCCTATCCATAACCCCCTCCCCAACCGGAGTGTTTATTACCTGTCACAACCCCAGTGCAGCTCTTTCTCCCCATGGGCCCTGTCCTGTGCTTTAATAAAAATCACCTTTCTGCCCAAAGAGGTCTTCAAGAATTCTTTCTTGGCTGTCAGCTCAAACCCCCATCATCACCCCAAAACCCCATCCTATAGAGGTTCTAATCTATGTTTCTTTAAATCAAGTCAAGTTTGGGATACATGGGTAGCTCAGTTACTTAAGTGTCTGACTTCAGCTCAGATCAGGATCTCTTACTTTATGGGTTGTGGGTTTGAGCCCTACATCAGGCTCTGTGCTGACAGCTCAGAGCCTGGAGCTTGCTTTGGATTCTTTGTCTCTGCTCCTCTCCCACTTGTGCTCTTTCAAAAGTAAACATTAAGAAATAAAAATTTAAAAAATTTAAGCTTAATATGAAATTTTTTGGCTCCATTGAATTGCTTACATTTCAATAGCCACAATTTTGATGTGGACCTTGATCAGAACAAACTCACCATAAGGGAGATTTGTAATACATCATTCCTATTAAATTGCATCCCTGTAAGATATTTGGTGTTTGACAGATTATTCTTCTAAGGGTCGTTAGTCTATTCTGAGGTTTTTATTTAAGTAGACTGTATAGAAAAATCTACAGAAAAAATATAATTAAATAAATCCTAGGCATAGAACTCCAGGTCTTTTTACAAGTAAACACACCAGTGTAATCAAAATCCACGTGAACAGCACCTAGATATAAAAATAGGTCATTACTAGCTTCACATTACTTTTGCCTGTTTATGAGTATTACGTAACTAGACTCATTTTGCACTATTTTGTACCTGGCTTCTTTCACTGAACATTGGGTTTGTAAAATTGATTTATGTTGTCCATGAAATTGTAATCCATTTTTCTCATTCTTCTTATTAAGAACTATTTGACTCTATACCACATTTATCCATTCTATTCTAGACAGACATTTGAATTTTTGCCTGACATCCAAAAAAAGAAAGTTAGAGCCACAGAAGGTATTTGCCATCCATGTGCTCAATAATATCTAGAATGTGTAAATAACTCAATGAGTAAAACGACAGGCCATCCTATAGGAAAAAGGTTTGCAACACAACTTCCAAGAAGAGAATATGCAAATAGTCAATAAACATCCCCAAATGACCTAGTTTCACTCATCACCAGCAATGTGATGCATATTAACACAATAAGATACCATTTACATACATTAGAATAGCTCAAGTAGAAAACAAAAATTCCAAGTGTTGGCAAGGAAGTAGACCTAGAACACAGGCACACTGTTGATATGATGACTCTGTACCTCGATAGGATCACTCCAGAAAACTGAGCAAAATTGTTCATAGCACCACTACCTGTTGTACTCCTCATTTGATAATGACATAGTTAGAGCCCTTTTAAGGCACAGAGGTTCTACCTGGACCATAATTCAAGTTCTGACAAAATGGAAGTGCTATTCAGACAACAAACACTGAATACTTAAGTCATAGCTACCATACCAAGTTCTAAGGATGTAAGACTCCAAACTTAATTCTCCTTTGTATTTTCACACTAGGATGCTTCCTCTTGTTGCCCTTTGGAGACTTTGGGGGATGTTCCCATGTTGTCACTATTCAAAGTATCAAAACACTAGAATATAACTGTAACAATGCCCTTAAGTGAATGAATATCTTCAATTATTTAAGCTTAACAAATGAGGTTTATTTTAAAAAATTAATTCCCTTGGCTAAAATTTAGGCTTTTTCAGCCTTTACGTTAGATACTATTACAACACTATGTATTGTTGAGTAACATATCTCAAATATAATGGTACAATTTAGATATAACTTAAAATTCTACCAATAGTAAAGAACAGAACAGAAATATGTAACAACCTTGACTGGAAGTAAGACCCTGTTTGTGTTACACTTAAATCCTTTTTCAACTTTAGACAAAGTAACATAAGATATATATGCTGAGTCACATCTTTAGGATGCATGACAATCCATCTGCATTGTTCAAGTAAGTCTTATGCAGATATAAAATACCAAACAACATTATTTGGGACAATACTTAATATCAATTTCTGCAGAACAAAGTTCCCCAGAGATTGCTCAGGTTTGTGAAAGCAGAAATTTTCAACACTTTCACAATCCTTCAACATAGTCCATTGACTAATAGGTGTAAATTCAGTAAGTCTTGACTTACAGTATCAATGCCCAACATTCCCTGCATTAGAAGGAACCCTAGTTTTTCCTCAACGTACAATGGTCTTGGTTTTGCCTTCTTCCTTCTAGAAGGCTGGCAAAATGTCACTGATGCTCTTTGAGCTTGATACAGCAAGTCATGGGCCATCCCAGTCCCAAGAGATAATCCCAACATAGGTACATGGCACATGAGGGAACAAATGCATGAAATAGTCTAATCACTGTAGATTTTGCCTGAGGTTATGAAAAATTTTGTAGGCTTGTGATTTTCTAACATTACCAAGTAGAAGAGGAGGAAGCCCAACTCTTAATAATGCTGTGATTAAGCAAAGTTTAAACTTGGTTTCATCTTTGTCAGTCATTTCACTACTTGAGGGAGGCAGGTCAGCTTGATTCTGGACCAACAGTAACCAACTGAAGTCCACAGGGCTAGACCATCGATCAACTTCTCTAACACATTTCCCAGAGAAAGAAATTTCATCAGCAGAGAGCTCAGAAACCAAAACCAGTGTAGCCAATATCTATTGTAATACATGAATAGACGGCATAACCACTTCCCTTAAGTCTCATGCATATAGAATGTTTTCAGACAACCTCAGACAGCATAAAAGAACACTGTGTTATGTGGTGGAGGGTAGAACACTCAGACATCAATAACTACTAAAAAATAGCAAAGACTTTAAAAACAAGATTGAGTAAGTTCTTAAAGAGCTAGTAACATTCAGATGGGGGAAGAAGATGATCCCAAACCTACGGTGCATATAATCAAAACCAAAGGTAGCAGGGAGCAGGTGAGTCCATCCCTGGAGACCAGAGTACTGGGAACTAAGAGTCCCCTAAGTATGTTGAGGCCAGAACCTGGCCATTTCAATGACTGGGTAATGCCCTGTGTATACTCGCAAGTAGTGATTAAATGAGATTCTAGGCAACTGTCAAGTTCAAAGCTGAAAAAAGATTTGTGTCTGGATAGAAAAACAGATGGCACTGAAGTATTGTTACCAGCGACCAAGTATTGCATGTTTATATTTCGCAGTACACAAATGCTAACAACATACTGCGGTAGCCCCTATTAACCACAGCTGACAGGTAAGGAAAGAGGCTCAGAAATTAACATTACTTAAAAATCAAGCCAATCATGATGTGAAGGCAGGTACACATTTCAGAGCCCCTACAACTCATTATGCTACACTTTTTCTCTAGTGTCAGGAATGGCTTAGTTTTCAGACAAAGCAATCAGCCTGGGTTCCTTCTTATTTGTGCTGAACACCTGGAGAAGGGCCTGAGATCAGTAAATGTGGGGCGATTCTACCGACTTTGAGCATGTCCTTTCCGCTTACACCTGACCTCAACAGTGCTGACAAACTCACACAAGACAGATGTAAACAATCACAATCTCCTGTAGTTCAGGCAAGGCTGAGTGAATGAATAAATGCATGCCATTTAACACAATACATGGATTTGAAATGGTGGGATTGGTTAAGAACATGGCTTTAGTGTTTGAATTCATTTTGAATACTATTTCTGCCATTTATTAGCTGCATGGCTTTGTACAAGCGATTCAGTTTCTCAGGACTTCAGTTTATTGAACCATAAAATGAGGCTCATGCCTGTGATTTATAGGTTCCCATTCAATTAAATAAAATCATGTATTTTTTGAAGCCTTAGTGCTGTGTCTGACATCAGTAAGAACTCAACTGCTATCCTTGTTGGTGTTAGAAGTGGTGGTGTCCTATAATGTAATAGAGTCCTATGTTTTCATGCCAGTAGGCACAAGGACTGAGTTTGAACATTAACAAATGTGTACTTTATTATTCATGTGTTATAACTGCCACATTAATCTGTGAATTTAAGGAAACCAATTCAGATCTTCCATAGACCTGGAGTATGGAATCCTCTTACAAGATGATGAGAAACAAGGTCTGTATATACCTCGTGGAGCCAAATGACTTGTTTTACCTAGAAAAGCAGTCATGGACTAGAAAAAAGTCAATGAGAATTTTTTTTCATTTCTGAAATATTTGAGATCACGTGCAAGTGCAAGCAAGGGAGGGGCAGAGAGAGAGGGAGGGACAATCCCAAGCTGTTACCTGTGCCTGTCAACACATTGCGGGACGCAGGGCTCAGACTCAACTAACCTTGAACTCAGGACCTGAGCCAAAATCCAAGACTCAGAAGCTTAACAGACTGAGTCACCCAGGCGCCTTAGGAAAAGTCAGTGAGAGTTTTAATTAAACCTTCTAAATGGTTACTTTTCTAACTCTCCATAAAACCCCCAACGACTATTTAACTGATAAATAGGATAGGACCACTTCATTCATAGGATTGATTTACAGTGTGCCAGCTGCAGGTAAAAACCCTTTTCACTCATCATTTTAAGTTCACATTTCACAGATGAACAGCAACTAGTATGTTCATCAAAATCATACTAGAAGATGGTAAAACCAAGATTTAAATTCATGTTTGTTGACTCTGGGTACAGTGGTACTTACAACTGAATTCAGCAACGAGAACAAGAAGTCCACATGCAAGGCTATGTGAGAGAAAACAAAATGCTTCCCTTGGGTGGACCCAGCGAAAATACAAGATAAACTTTTTTAAATGAGGGATATTCTGATTCTTCCTGGTAGTTTTTAAAAACAAACTTCTAAACACCTGTAAAATTCTTCCATCTGTAAAGTCCTACTTTTTACAGTTCATCACATGTTGCTTTTGATGGCCTCCAGTCTTTCAAATATATATTCTTCTCAATTAAATGACTAGCTCCTTAAAGGCCAAATTTCATACTTCCTTTTTTCACCTTTACTCAGGAGTATATGAATTCTACTGAACCACTAAGATAACTATAGTTTATACTGTCTTGTCTGAAAGCTATGTATTAAGATAGTATCTGATAATCCTTTTCAGGTCTGGGATACCTAAGTTTAGTAGAGGTGACTGTATTAGTTAGCTTACTTTGTACAAACCCCAAACAACATTGTATACTGTATATGGATACCGGATAAATGAGTTCAGTTCATTACTGATAAAAAATATGTCAATATTATACAATATTCAATTTGTTTTTATGGAGTATAACAAGATTTCCCCAACAGCTTACATCAATATTTACACCACTATTTACCTAAACTAACACATGGATGGATTTATGTACAGGTGTATGCATGGGGTATTTTTAGATCAAAACATTTTTCATTCTTGGCACTTTGAAAAATGTGTCATTATTTGTGGAGCTAGATAGCTTGTGTTTGGCTTTTGGGATTCACCGGTCTGTGCCCTCTAGAATGGACCTTTAGGGACTTGGTCTACTTGAGTCTTTGTCTTCTCACTTCTGTTGGTTCAGTCAATAGCGAACACCAGCAGGAACTTGGGAGGGGTGGAGAGGTTAGTCGGGAGTATTTACTCCCCAAACCCCTGCACTGTTACACTGCCCCAAGTTGGCCAGCTGTGTCCCTTTACAAAAGGCAGCAGCTCCTGGCAGGTGACTCTCCCCAGAGCCACTCTCCCCAGGTTCTGGGATTACCTTCTTCCTTTTGTCCCATGTGTCTAACTGCTCCCAGCCAGTACCAGCCCTAAGGTTACTATCCCTTCTTTGCTTTTCCAAAACCCAGTTTCCAGTTTTATAATTTCACATTTCTTCACTAACACAAGTCAATCTTACAAAGCACATCTCAAAAAATTACATAAGCATCTGCCCACGAAACAAAATGTGTTCACAAAGTGTTTTAAACCTTAGGCATAAGGCCAGCATTTATTTCTATGGCTGAATTGATCCTTTACTAACCCTTTGTATGTTGGTCCTTAATTATGCACACAACACACTAAAAGGCATGGCCCATCTCCCTACTCTACACATTAGAGATTTCAGAACACAGCAATAAGGAAAATTCACCCAAAGTGGTTACAAATTGGAGCATGAGAGGAACTTAGTTTTGAGCATTCTTCTTTTCTATCACTGTGGTAATAAATCCTCTGTATTTTGATGCAACAGGAATAAAGCTTTAATACACGATGCATTCTGGTGGTTGATTTATGTTCAGAAACATCAGAAAGTTTAAATAACTGTAGTTATTTTCACATTTGGAGGCACTGCTCTCAGAAATGAATGTTGAAATTTAAAAGTATATTTGAAAAATCTGCATTCTTTGGGTGCTTTTCAGAAATGCAGCCAAAGGAGTTATTTGTAAGTCAATAACCCCTCTTAACACAAA